>NW_024386764.1:1736401-3042841 GCF_900408965.1 Simochromis diagramma | reverse complement strand
TGTGTGCATAACCTCCCATTCGGCAATTTCTTGATGCTCAAGAGCTTACTTGCAGAAGGAGGTGACAGCTGTTTGAAAAATGAGATGCAGACTTTGACAAAATGAGTTCTGAATAAAAGAAAGGAGAAATTATTGAAGTGATCAGCTGTTGTGGTTTTTGTGTGTAGAAAATACAAGTATCAAAACAGTTATTTACCACTTCTTGTGTTTACCATCCTTCTTTGTGACTCTTTCCCACTTGTTATCCATCGGCACAACAGTCTTTTTTTCCCCTGTTGTCTCTCTGATTGTGTCCTCTTCAATTCTATTTGCTCTCCATGTTCTTCGTTTATCATCCTGTGCCTGAGATCCTGTGTTTTGTATGGCAGTCAACAACAACACCCTATGTGTTTGTGTGTTTTTCCAAGTTTCCATACAGGATGATAAAGAGAGAGTGGCAGCTTAGCTGTTTCAGAGAGCAAGCCTTCGTCATTTCCTTCCCGTTTCCTTCATTTCTTTCTCTGGTCTCCTGCTGCAAACTGCCCCCTCCTTCCTCCACCTGGAAATGCGCACACACACACACAAAGAATTTGAGATGCTGCACAAACAAGCTCATACAATCCTTTTCTCCACACATATGCAAATGCTTTTTGAACATAAACAAAAGCACACAAACACAATGCAGGTGCATGAGTTCCACAGAAACAGCTGTAAGCACCCTCTAATCCAGCCCTGCAGCGGCGATCTACATATACGGCAGATTAATATTTGTAGATACACCTCGACATGCAAATACAATATATAGCACATTTTAAGTGGTTTGTTTTGGGTTTATATTTGTGTCTTTAGTTTCAAAACAGTGCTCGGGCAAACTGCACTAAATATTCAAACTGTTTTAGAATCACATTACACATAACTTTTGATTTACGTAAGCATACTGTGCATTTATGTGTCATTAATCATTTTACAAGTGAGATCACTGAGTTTGCAAAGCTGAGTCAGCGTATATTTAGTAATGGCAAAAAACCCTGCAGACTTTCAGGTAGAGCGGGTTATAAAAGCTGGTCAGAATGGAGGCTCCTCTGTGATAGCTTAGCAATAATAAATGAATGTGAGTAAGTTGTGACACTGCTAAGCAAAGTGCCACTGAACAATAACAAGAACTGTCCTCTGCGGATGGATTACATACGACCGCTTTTGTTGTTTCAGGGACAAGTTTATGTAGCAGCAGCGCTCAGTGGGAAAGATCAGCAGAACGTCAGACAACCAGTTTGCTTAACTCACGTACAGCTTTAGACGTGGGAAAGCAGAGAAACTGCGGTGCGCTGAACTGGATAGAGAGGATAAGCACATTGCTCTGTAATCTCTGAGCTCGTGAAAATGAAATTGACAGGTACCATTGTTTGCTCTAATAAGCAAATGGTGCTAACTGCATGTGACAGGAATGCTCCCAGTCAGGATTCTTGTGATTAAATAGGATTGTAGTTCTCTGTGTGTGGGTACATGTGAAAGTATGCCACAGTGCAGTTTTTGGTGCTCGTCTTTGTGTAAAACAAGATAGTAAAAAAGACAGAATTTTACTGTTGCATGCTATGAGACCTAGTTTATGCATGTATGTTTATATATATAATTATATATATAGCACCAAATATTAGAGTAAGTTTGTTATTGTTCATAGGTCACCCCGGGACACGTCTTACCCGTCCTATTCCAGGCCAAACTAAGAGGGGCGGGGTTAATACAGCCCCCACTCTGTCCCATTTTTGCTTATTTCTGGTGTTCTTCAAAAAATTCCCACTGAGATCTTTAGATAGTTTTCTTTGAATTTTTCTCAAATCTTGTTGTGATCTGTCTGCAGAAGAGTCACATGCCTCCGCCCACCTGTCCACCTCAAAACAGACTGGAATGCAAAGTAACTCATATCTGGCCTCATTGAAGAATTTGGCTTTCCTCCAGTTGCCAGGGAGAAAGAAAGATGAAAGATCAAATAAATGAGATATATGTTTGAATGGAGAACAAAAGAGAGCAAAAGGTACAACAGAAACTGAAGGTGGTGAGAACGCAAGAGGTAAGCAGGGAAGTCAGGACTAGGGATGGGTATCATTTAGGTTTTATCCGATACCAGTGTCAAACCGGTACTTTTGAAATGGTGCTGGTGCTTAAATGGTGCTCGAACTGGTGCTTAAAGAATGGAGAACACAAAATTGGTCCAAAAACCTCTCATGTTCAGCTGTTTTTTGTAAAAAGATAACAATCTTAGCCTTTTCTGCAGCTATGGGGCATATATGGTATCACTCTTGGCTGGAAGCAGTGCTTAAACAATGGAAAACACAAACTTTGTCCAAAAACCTCTCATGTTTAGCTGTTTTTCACTTTTTCTTTGGTCATTTTAGCCTTTTTGGCCAGGGTGAAGGGAGTATCTGCCATCAAACAAGAAGACAGCCGCATGTAACTACGACGGTGTTCGCTAGTTCACCTTACATGCATTTAATTTAATAACGTGGTTAGCCTACTCAACGTAAATTACACACGGACAACATTAAGCTACTCACGCAGAGAAGAACGGCTGCTGCTGCCATCATCATTTCTGCTACACTGGCAGGGCTAGGGGCCAGGAATTTCCTCTTCGGGTTCTTGGGGGATGTTGCTAACTCTACGTCCGATAACAGGCACCACACCGCAGTAGATGTGCTCGGTGTGACGTCTTGCAGCAAGCTATCAAATACGGTGCATTTCTCGGCTTTTAAAAAAACGCTATGCGTCGCCAGGTGTTTCATCAGATTCGAGGTGTTACTTCCTTTGCACAGTAACACCTTAAAGCACTTGTTGCAGGCTGTTGAGTTTGCATCTTTTGCTGTGAAGTACAGCCAGACTTTGACCGCTTCGCCTTGGGCATTTTTAATCTGTAGCTCTGCTCTAAAAGAACGTGCGTACCTGGGCCCGCCTACTATCCTTGGAAAGGTAAAATTACTGGCTGGAATCCAAAGTGTATGACATCGCAGGAAAAAAAAAGCACCGAAATAAAGCACCTGAAATAAAGCACCGAAATGTGCGCTGCTTTTCGGTCTGGTTACTACCGTTTATGTCAGAACCGGTGCCATTGATACCGGTACCCATCCTTGGACTTGGCTGGCATAGCAGTTGAAGTGGTGCTTGCAACTTAGAAATGTTATTCATTCTAAGCGAACGAAGGGAGTTGAAGGCAGCGTCGGCATGTTGGCTGTTTGGATTCTTGCCAACAGTTTGACCCTTCACTGGTCCGCATATTGCTCCCCTAAATATAAGTCATCTGATCTCAGCTTGAAGTAACCTTCCCAAACTACAATGCCAATGTAACAGGCAAAAAAAACCTACATTTATTACCTGGCACAGGTCTCAATAGTTGCCAGGTTTAGCTAATGACTTAGCATTTCAAATGTTGCCTTTGTATCTGATGCTAGCCTGCTGATGGAGAGTACTATAATTAACAACCAAATTAGAAAAAAAAAAACCACAACATATGGGGAACAACTGAGTTTGAAAAGTCAATTAAAAGATAAAAACAGACTCCATAACCAACGCTCTCATTTAGAGCGCTGTGGTGTACCAGACACACAGAATCAGACTGTACAATAGATGTTACCCATCCATTACTGCTTTACACATCTGCTGACAAGCAAATGAGCACAGCCGAATAACACCAACACGCTTAACTTTGATAAGGTTTCAAGGAACATCCTTAATCATTATCTACAGTCATTTGGCAAATTCCCTGTATTCTGCCTGGCCGATTCTCTCTGTATCTAACCTGAGAGGGAACCAGAGACGATAAATATAATGCAATACAGAAGGTGAAAGTAGGTCAGAAACCCCATCTATATCAAGTGTTGCATATGCAGCAACACAATTAAAAACAGCTGCAGCAGCAGTGTACATGAGAAAGTGAAAAAGCCACATGCTAATGTGAGATTCAGCCCCCTCCCCTGAGAATGAATGTTTTTTTTTTTCACTTCTGAATATGGCTGCGAGCCATTTATCATAACGTTAATAAACACTTCATGGTCTAAAGCATGAAACGACAAAGACATGACATGCATGTATAAGTGCAAGTACTGTACTGTATGTTTCTGACAAAACAAACAACCCGAAACTCTGTGTGTATATCCAGCACTGGTGTAAAAATAATGATCAAGGGCCTGAGGTGGGCTCATTGGCGTTAAGCAGAGGCCCAGCAGAGGCTCTCTTATTTCAGTGGCAGAGTGGGAAACACGGGCTTAAAGCAAAAGTCAAGCTCAGTACTAAAAACACACGAAGCTGACTCTGCCCAGTACATAAGCAGCATGGTTAAAAATAGATAGCAACAGTGCCTCTGAAGCAGCGAGCAGACAGCCTCTGAGCTTCTGCCTTTTTGGCTGCTGTGTGAGAAGAGAAAGAGGGGGCGAGGGTTTGGGTTTAGGTTTGGCAGGGCATAGCGGGGTAAGTGATTTCTTCATCAGCGTCTCCCTCTTCTTCCACGACACGAAAGGGGAAGTGGGGATAATTCATCTTCAAAAACAGAAACTGTCCCCTCACAAAAAATGATTAATAGTTTGTACACGCGATTTTCACGAGTTATGACAAATACGTTTTAAAGGAAAGTGACCTCTGGTGGCCGTTTGAATGAGACTGTCAGAAAGTACAAGTACAAATGGCACTGCTGTCGTCGTCTTTAGCCACAGCAGAAATTGGATTAAAAAGCATGGATTTCAACACAAGCAACATATCTGTGTTTCACTTACAACAAATAGTAAGTGAAACACAGATATGCTTTCTAGTCTGCTCCATCAACCTCCTAATTTCAGCTTTTTGGCATTTTAATTCCAATATTCAGTTTTCTGAAAATTAAAAATTGACCTTGATGGTGGTTTCTTTCCTTCTTTCCTACTTTAGCTTTTGGTGTTTGGTGTTGCAGATAACATGGAAGGCATCCAGAGCAACTAGGTGTTCAGCTCAAGGACACTTAGACTTAGACACATCACCAAACCAATCAATATATCCAATCTTGCGAACAGCACCGGCCCCAGCAGGTTACTGCTAGATTTATGAGAGAGAACATAGCAGACAGTTACGGCATATTTGTGTGAGGGGGATTTTTTTTTTAAGTGGTTATCATTGTGTAAAAGCAACAACCCGACTGCCACAGAACCTTTTCTTTGAGGTTTAAATGATGGATTTGTTGCTTCTCCAAGGTTATAGCAAATCATGCTTTTAGTACAAACACTCAACAGATTTGCTGATTGCCTCAAAACACTGGCACCAACAGCTTCCATGTGAAAATGTGAATAACTGTACACTTTTCTCTGTCCTTTGATCTATACACTATGTATAAGTTCACTGTTTAAACAGAGCTTACAGAGGTGATACAGTATGACCAAGTTCAGCTGAAGTAAAAGTTTTCTTATTTTGGTGATAAGAAAACCATCATTTGTCACATTATTATCTGTAAAAGTGAGATATTCGAGGAATTCTGTTATTTGAGCTTTCAGGCTGTGAAAATGGAGAATTTCCTCGTGTGAAAAAAAGGCTGGATGGATCTGTGAGGACTGTCACTCAGGAGAAATTTAAGTTGGCGTGACTGACAGGACAAAAATGATTTCTGATCAGGTCATGACACTGAATGCCTACAGCCAATCAGAGCTCGAACATATAGATGGAAATACTTACAGTGACACATTATAATGGGTATAATTTGAGTTTTATGAATCCCTGTGTTGTATTCACTGGTACATATCTGCTCTAACTGAGCACCTTTTCCTTCACGCCTTGTTTACCTAGTCACACACATATGCATACCAGAGCTGTTTTCTACGCCTTGTCTAACATTCATGCACACCCTCACACTATCTTGCATCACCCAGGGATCACACTACTGACGACCTGCTCCGAAATCATCGGTCATACAGTTAGGTCCATAATTTGTCATCCTGTTCTTCTGACTAACAAGGGAACAGGCCTCACCTGACCATAGATATACTTCAGTCAGTCAATTGGCCAATGACTTTCAAGTCTATGAAAATGGGGGACTGTGTATACAAGTGGCTGTAATTCCTAAAACCCCAACAAACCCTTGAATTAAAGTCTGCATTTCAAACGGTGGTGTGCAGAGACGGAATTACAAAAATAGTGTTTTTCTCCAAGAAATTATGGACTTACCAATATAATAGCATGCACTTTAAACTGCATGTGTGCCTACCTGTGTGACTTAATTTGTGCTAGTGTGTGTTTATGTTCTGTGTGCTTGTTTCCCTTTTGTCCCTGATTGTTTGTCCCCTCAGTTCTTCCCTTCATGCAATAGAGACGTTGGAACGCCGCAGCCTCCCGGCTCTGAACCGACACTTTCACCGAGCTGTGATTTATGTGCTGGAATGAGTGTCTGTGTGCTTGTGAGAGCCTGAGAATGGCGGGAACATTAAAAACAAATAGAGAGAGGCGGACTGAGACAGAGCAATGTGCTCACAAACATATAAAGATTCGCACACACACACACACACACACACACGCACACACACACACACACACACACTCTCCAGCATGCACGGACAGGAAGTGAGATGGATAAACAAGCGTCATGGCGGATGGCAGTGGGGCCAGAACAGAACACCGCACTGAAATGTTTTCCTTGATTTAGTGACCTGCACTCTTCAGCGTAACCTTTGACCTGCCTCCAAATATAGAGTGAGGACATTTTCCCCCTTTCTTCTGTTTTTTTCAAAGTTTGTCACAAAAGAAAGGGAAAGCACAGAACCTCTGCCAGTCCATGCACAGATACTGAGTAGATTTCCATTTTATCAAACAGTCCTCTGCTGGTGCAGTAAGGTATCATATGTGCTGCACCATATAATGTAAAACTGGACAGAATATTTTTATTGGGAAGATAGAATTAAAGCTCAAAGACAGCAGGGATTTATTCATTTACTTGAGATTTTAGGAGAGAGCTTAAATCTTTAACGACTAGAAAGAAAGTTAACGCACTAATTTTTGTGAAACTTTGGATAGTGCTGTGTCTTTGTTTGAAGCAATACACTTGATGAACGAATGCCTGAACAAGGAAGCAAGTTTGTGGACATATTAAATGAGTCTCGGAGCTAACAAACAGGAAAACGGATAAGAACATGTGTGACCGTCTTGTGTGTTTTCAGTCTAAACGGCAGGTCTTTACACTATTGTTGAAAGCTCTGCTTCGCACCAGCGGACGAAAATAGATATCATGACACTGTAAACAGGAACCAGAAGAGAGGTTTTGTGTGTGTGTGTTTCTGTAACTTCCTCTATCCTGATATCTGCCACCTTTCTCTCTCTCTCTCGTTATTACTCCTCATTCATCATCTCTTACACATCACTGTACCAAGTGTAGATAATGAATCAAGCATCATCAAGCATGTTTTTGTGTGTCTTGACCTCACAGCCCCAGGAGGGTCACACCGACTGAGGACTGCAATGTCAGTTGGAGGTGGCGCGGTACTCTTCAGAATCAGAACATCCAAAAAAAGCAAAGGAAATAACAAAAAAGTAAACTTCCACTCATATTATGTGACAAGATAAGACAATTACTGTTGGGAGATTATTAACTGGTTTTAAGGATTATTGCAAAGAACTCATTTGGATCTATTTGCACAAATGCAGAAACAGGGAACAGAGATTCCTGGAAAACAGCCACGAGGGAAGTGTGAACGAGCTGTAAACACTGACCCCCTCTGTTTACTTTAAAACTCTAAGCGGACAGTCTTATCCACAGTGACTTCAAAACACGCAGCAGTAGAACAAACTGCCTTAATTCTGTTATATCTGGCTTTCAGACTGGGATAATTAGTAATATTCTTAAAACATTAAGCATTTATTTATTTATTTATTTATTTTTAAAATTAAGTTTTATTTTTTTTTAAAAAAGGCCAAAAAGGCACTGCAAATGTAAAGCTCCTCATTGTGGATTTATAGTTCTGTGTTTTATCTTTTCCACAGGTATGTCGTAACTGCAAACCCCTGAGATACCCTACAAATGTTCCCCCATCATAACCACTCTACAAAGGGTGAATCTTTTGTTTTTAATGTGCACTTTAAAAAAAAAAATTGTAATGATGTCATTACTCTCATCCTTCAGAGGAAAAAAACGCATCTCCTGTGTCCACAGTCTTATTGCACCCACAGTTATTGGCCATATGTGAGAGCAGGGACACAAAACAACCTTCATACTGGTTGTTTTCATCTTCTCACTCAGGTTTGACTGCAACAGACTGGTACAGCAGCCACAAGGCACCAGAAAACCAGAGCCTTTCACTTTGAGATGGTAAATCACATCCCAGCTGCTTCATACTTAACCGCTAACCACACTAATATAAATTTGTGGTTATCGTTCAATAACGTCAACAATAAAGCCACACTGTCAAAAATAACAAAACAAAAAATGTGATCCTGAGACCAGACATCCTCCACCTCTCTACCCTGGTAGTTACTCTGTGTTTTGTTTTGATAGTCGTCTATCTGGCGTGTTTTACCAGATTTACTTCCTCTCATTTACCTTGATTAGCTGTGTCTTGTTACTCTGGTCTGTCCAATCTCCCCGATTAGTGCTCAGCATGTCTGTGCATATCTTTGTACTTTGTCTTGTATCTATTTATCTCTATTGCATGTGCAAAACAGCCTTTTTGGATTTTCTAGTCTGTTTGTATTCATGGATTTTGCTCTTTAGTCGTGGACTTGCGTATTTGGTTGGTTTCCAGTTTAGCCAGTCTGCCTGGGAATCCTGCATTTGGATCTATTTCTTGCCTACCTGTGACAGCCCCTTGGCTTTGTTTAGAAATGATGCCCATTAAAACTCATGAACACGGTAGCACTGGTGGAGTCTAATGCACTGCTTTATTTACATGTTACACAATTAGCAGGAACACGGATCTCCACACTGTGCAAAACACCATTACGTTAAATTGAAGGCATGCTGGTGTTAGCAGATATATTATCATTATATGTTCTGACACAAATCCCATCCTTATATGAATTATCCCTGAAACTCTGTAAAAGTATTCTTTTAATCCAGTACTTAACTACTGATAAAAGTAAAACTAATTGACAAACAGTGTGCAGCATTCTTCACATTTCCCCCATGCCACTGTATACTAAAACACATTTCTAAATTACATCAGCACTAAAAGACTTATAAAATACGCATGAGAGGAAAAAATTACATTCATAAAAGGTTCGAGTTACAGAATCATCTTGAAACTCAGGAGGTAAGACAGCAAAATAAGGAAGTGTTAAATAAAGTGTCACAGAACAGGAACAAGCTTTCGTTTCATGGACTTCAACGAGCACAGTCACCTGCTGAAAGTAACAGTTTAAAAATAGTTTTTTGTAGATGACTGCCAATGCATTAAAAATGGTTGGTTACTTAGAAAATGCATGTTTTAAAAGAGGAAGTAAAACTTACATTAACTTGGAGTAAAAACAAGTATTTCCTTCCCTCTTTACTTTAGAGCAGGGGCCTCCAACTCCAGGCCTCAAGGGCCGGTGTCCTGCAGGTTTTAGATATAACTGTGGGTCAACACACCTGAGTCACATGATTAGTTTGTTACCAAGCCTCTGGAGAACTTCAGGACATGTTGAGGAGGTCATTTAGCCATTTGAATCAGCTGTGTTGGACCAAGGACACATCTAACACCTGCAGCCCTCGAGGCCTGGAGTTGGAGACCTCTGCTTTAGAGAGTCAGCTCTAAATTTTGAAATGTGGTACAGGTATGAAGAACAAAGTGCAGGGTAACAAGTACCTTTAATGAAGTTTGACATTACCATCCATCTATCTATCCATCTAGCTATCCATCCATCTATCTATGGAGCTTTAAAATATTCTAACATAGAATATTAAATTACTGTACAGTACTGTAAAGTACCTTAAGTACTTAAATACAGTGCTTGAGTGAATGCCTCGGGTTACGGTGCGGGGAAAGAGCTGTGCCAAGTTGACAAGTTCCACTCCCTTGTCTCCTCTCAGCATGTTTTCACATGTACAAAGTATTCATGCAAACACAGATACACCAACACACTTGCAAACATGGCTGTCGCCTGCCCCACCCAGAAGAGCTTGATCTGTGTCTGGCTCCTGTCCTGCATCCTCTTCTGTCTCTGCTGATTGAGGAAGCCTTAGAGGAGACGACACCATGAGCACTCTGCACCGACTTGGCCTGAATGTCTGGGCTATTTCCAGCCGCCGCCTGCGTGGCCTCAGGATGCAGGCCAGAGCAAGAAGAAAGAAAGCAGAGGATCCTGACTCCCGCTCTACTCCTGTCTCTGGCTGGTGTCCTCGGTGGCTCCGGAAAAGGGCCTCTGGAGGTGTTTAAATCTGAAAGACAACAACCTGGTGGTGAACCCGAGAGCTTTGTTTGAAACGACACAGTAATGGATCGCTGTTTTTGATCAGTTTCAGCACAAAGGGCCATTAATGTTACAGGATGCTGTGCGTAATAATAATGTTGGCAGTAAAGCTAACTCAGCATCTTTTTTTGTTAACCTGACAGGAAAATTTGTATCTTTTCTAAGGTCTGCTTAACACTTTCTTACCCATATTTTCACATTTGACTAATTTACATAACTTTCCTCTGCAAGTCTTCTGTGATATTTGCACACTTCCACACCCACAGTCATACAGGTGTTTTCCTGGGTATGGGCCTTTCTTATTTGTTGTGCTCGCTCGTATTTTCCAGTAAACCTTGAGCTTTTGTGTCATATAGATGTTTTTCTGCTGCTGCCTTTAGCAATCTTGTTCACATGACCAGCAAGTTCCCAAGAATCCACTCCTAATCTAAGATAAAGTGATATGTGCGTGTCTGGCTGTGTGTGTCACAGGCATAGTGTGTGCAGTATTCTTAGCAGTAGCTTGGTTTAAGTGGTTTAGAGCAGCAGATAAACCAAAGATAACAAAAGGTCCTGACTCCTCTTGCTATAAACCTGAGTTCCAATAATAGAGATGTTAAAAGCAATCAAGCCACTGGAGATACTGACCTGATAAGAACCCGAGAGATTTAGAGTGACAGAAATGTGAGAAACAGGATCATGTTCCTCACTTTCCCCCCAAAAATTAATGTTTTGCGAAACTTTGAAATATGACACCTGCAACAACGACATGAACCGCCAAGAAAAAAGAAACGTTCATCTTGAAAAGAAAACACATTATGGAAGCATGTGTTTCTGACGTCGACACGGAGAGAGCTGTAGGTGGTTCAGTCATATTTCTCACTAGCACGACCGTTTACTTACTAAGAAAATTGCTCAAGACTAGAATAATTAATACTCAGGTAATAATATGAGTATTTTTTAGTAAACTGCTAACAATTATTTGTGACACTTGTTTCAAATGTTTACAATGTTCAGATCCTGGGATAATATGTCTCTGTGTAATTCCAGTTCCAAAGTCCCGCTTCGGATTATCTTGTACCTGGAATTTTCTTGTATAGATGCAGTATTATGACATAACTTCAGCAAATCTTGAAAGTGCTCTTAAATTAAATAAACACTAAAGTGTTATTCAATAAGATCCAATGAAATCTCAACAGAGAACAGCCAATAAAACTCTATTGATATAAAGGTGACTACACTTATCTCAGAAGGTTCAGATTGATGGTTACCTTCTATGACGCGGTGATATTAAAGTGCTGAAGACCAAGCAAATCACATCAATACAGTCCAGACCGCGTGAGCGTGCAAACCCTCGAAAGTAAACGACCATTTTGCTTTGTCGAATTGTGACTCAAACAGTAACAGATCTCTGATTTAAAGCACAGAATTTACAGGTCTCCACATTGGATTAGTAGCGAACAGACAATTAAAAATCTTTCAATAGTTCACTATAACCTTGACACAGAGAGCAGCAGGTGTTTAGTCATGATTGTGACTACAAGCCCCACCTTTCACTTACTAGGAAAATTGCTCAAGAGTAGATTTATACTTAGATAATAATGTCAGTGTGTGTCAGTAAACTGCTATCAATTATCAGTAACCATTAACTGTGACACCTGTTTCAAATGTTATGTTTACAATGTCTGAATCCCACCAAAGGATAACAGGATAACAGGTCTGGCGCTTCAGCTCCAAAATCCCACATCTGATCATCTTGTACCTGGAATTTTCTGGAATAGATTTGCAGTAACAGATGCAATTTTATGATCTGACTTCAGTGGATTTTGAAAGTGCTCATAAACTAAGTAAATATTAAAGTTTGTATCCAATAAAATTTCAATACCCTTCAGTGACTAGACTCACAAAACCTACTTCATTGGACACCTCAAAGACCGAGGAGATGATAGCAGATTTATGAGAATTCAGGCCTCCGCTCAGTGTCTTCTAAATTCATGTTGCTCAGTGAATTCTTATTTGCTGAACATTTCTCAAGTAATGATGCCTCTGCTGATTGCCTCTACAGCAGCCATTCAAGCACTATGAATGACACCCACAGCAACAGAGTGGCTACCAATTAAATGTTTCTGTACAATAACAAACCCCTATTTTAGACAGTAAGCTCTATCAGGTACACAGACGTGATTTGTCAACAGCAGAGATATAGAATAACAACATCCTGAGATCTGGTTTATCTAATTCCTTATCTTGCTTCTGGTCCCAGTCTGCATAGTGAATAACACTGTTTTCCTGGGCCTACTGCTTTGAGTGTAATCACATAAGGATTTTTGGCAGCACTGATCCAAATTAGCTTTCGTGCTAGTTTTCAGTGCTCGTCTCCTGCTGACTACCAGGACGTTCTGGTGACTGTAAGAAACCTTTGGAGGCTGTAATCAGTGTTACCGGCTTGATTCGAAGCCAGCTGACTCACAAGGCGCTGCATGTTTGCTGCACAGCAACACGCGCCAGTGGCAGCACAATGGCAGAGGAAGCTGTCCGGCTAGCACGTATCCCTGACAATGCAGTCATGAAAACATTGTTTGGAAGCAAGACTCCACCAAAATGAACTTTTAGCACTGTCACACACTTTAAAGACACAGGGTGATTAGTTCGTTGATAGTGAAACCACATGCTCACTTCGGGGTAAACCCATTAGTCACTGTCTTATGATGATAAGCACTATTTTGACACTTTGCTTCTGTCGGTAACCACTTCATAATTTTCTGTTTAAACTGATGTGTCATTTCTGCTTTTGTTGCGTGTCTGTCTAGAGGCATCTATTCTTGGATGTACAGTAACTAGTGCATGAATTGAGAGGATGTGACAAATAAAAAAACAGGATTTTAACATCTTTTTCACTGCGCTTCCACTTCTTTTGACTTTTTACACAGCAACTGAAAGTGGCTGATTAGTGACTCCATACATTCACATGTTTCAGCTTTGTTCTCTGTGACCTTTGATCCTCTTAACTTCTGTTCTTGGACCATTACTCAATCCAAGCTCCACCTTTTGCCATGACTGATCTTTAGTTCTTCTCTTGTTTCTTGCTGACACAGTTCTTTTGGGTTTTGGGTCTTTTTTTGTGCAAATTTCTCTTCTTGAGAAGAAAAAGGGAAAGAAATGCAACAGTTTGCTTCAACAGTTCTGTTTTACTGTCTACAGATTTTGTACATCAGCACAATGGGAGCTGATGAGTGGAAATTCATGGCACGAACCAAAAAAATAAACATGAATATGTGAATTAGGGTTGTAATGATCAATGTGTATTTACTGCATGAATACCATAACGGTTTATTGATGTGAAACAGTTACAACATTGTGGAAAAGTTTTGATCCACCCCTCATTTCGTTATATTTGGCTTCCAAGGAGACAGGCTTTCTTGTAAATTCTTTAAGCGATATGGTGCAATAATTCTCCAGACTTTATGGAGCTCTTTCAATGTTTTCTTTTACATTAGCTGCTTTTCAACTTGTTTACAGTCCAAACCTTATAAAAAAAAGTCCTTCAAAGGAAGTTCTTAAAAAGAGGCTTAAAAACAATTTACAGTTGATGAGCAGTATCTGAAATACTATAAGAAGTAGGAAGAAATTCCAGTGAAGTTATTATACAAGCCATGAGAGATGAATCTCGTCCATCTTTAAAGCATTTGACTAACAATGGCTTCATTTTTTGGTCCTACAATGATTCCAAACACTGATAATGCAGTAAAAACAAACCTGGATAGAAGAACACACAAAAGAACGCCATCAGTCATGGATTGTTCTCCCCGGAGTCCATCTCTAAATTACTGACGCAGATCAAGAGGCAGCAAAAATCCACAGAAGAGCTTTGAATGTCCTTCAAAAGGCCTGGAGAACTCTTGATGAAATTACAAGAAAATACTGACTTGTACTAATTCCTTATGTGCTGTATTTCAATGCATATTTGCATACAATTTACTAAATCTACGTCCCTATTTTTCAAAATATGAAGAAATGATGGCTGGTTCAAGACTGTTGGAAGACAAACAGGTAAAAGAATCAACCAATCACACAAGATTCCTTTAACACTCATTTTTTCCAAAATAAAAGCCTCTTATTACTCATCGTATATTAAGGTGTTTTAATGCTTTCATGCTTTTGTACAGACTCTCTGAGGTGGATGAGATGCATGCTGCATTGGTTACCAGTTTATAGCAGGGGTAACACAGAGAGACTGATAAACATTCACTGGCAGCTGATTTAAACACAGGGCCTTCTTGCTATGACTGCTATCCAGTTTATATTCTAAATATTGATTTTGTTGAAAGGCATTTAAAAGTCTGACTGCCCTCTTTGTCTTTAAGTATCTTTAGACTCTACAAGAGCGAGCAGGACGTCTTTAAACTCTGCACTTTAATCATTTACTATTGGAGTCACAATTCGTCAAAGCAAAAGTTTATTTATTTGTGATATCTTCTCACACTGTCTGGGCTTCTGTCGCTTTATGCAGTGACAGGAGATAACCTGCACTGCAGGTTGCAGCTTTTAAATTCACTGTGTCATAGAGGGTAACCCTAAATCACTGAAAAGATCATTTGGTTTCCTAGTAACAAAACGACTCTTGTATAAATTTGTATGTGAATGAAGTTGGCATACAAGGTTCTTTCAGGCCTCTCTGCTGGTTTCTATCACAGAAAGTGAAAACAACAGAAAGCCTCACGCAGTAATTGCTTGAGGATTTAATGGTGTTTCATAACTGTTTATCCTGACGTCTCACAAAGAACCGGTGTCACTTAAAGGTGTAGATGAGTCATATTATGAAAAGTGCACAACAGGGGATGGCGTCATCTGTCTGTCTGTGAAAGCAATGAGTGTGCAGTGATTCATTTCTAATGTATTTTGTCCTGTGAATGGCTCCCAGTGTGGTCCGTCATGCATTAAAAACAATACATTTGGGACATTTAATTTTAACTGTTTTTTTTTTCTTTTGTCAGGTAAACATGATCAGAAAGCTGGTTTAATCTTTGTGCGGGCAGGTTTTATCACCCACATCTTTATGAGCCTGACAAACAGAGGGCCATGTGCAGCCAACCTTTTAAACTGGTGTGATGAACAGCCAACAGATGCTCCTTGGTTATATTGGCCAAGTGAGGGAGTTTAAAAAAGCTGCTCAGTGCAGTGCAGATTTTTAACACGACGACGTGCATAAATTAAAGTGTCACACAGAATTCAAGGGACGTGAATGAAGATATCATCACAGGTACACATGGGCAGTAGGTAAATATACTAGATGGAGACAGTGTAAGGATTATCAGGGCAGGTGATAAGGAAAAGAGTAAGTGGGAAAGGAGGAGAAAGCAGATAGAGGTTTTATTTTTGTTTGAGCTCCAGGTTGCTGGGGGACAAGACATTATCACCACTGATATAGTCTCACTGACTGACCTACAGTGTCTGCATCCCCTTCTGCACAGTGTTTACTCCCAAACACTGCAGTTGCAATAAAAAAGAAATAGACATATGCAGGTGCATGGCATGATTTAGACAAAAAGCAAAGAACCACACATGTGCAAGAACACTGAGTGTGGCTTCAAGTGTCATACTCACAAGAACGACTCACTACCACAAACCCACACAGACCAATGCAAGCTCTTTTATTTACACAAGCAAAGTAGCAGCCAGGATTCAGGTAAGTAATCTCAAGTATTTTGCATTAAAGGGGGCTGAACAGTGAAGTGCCAAATAAGAGAGAAGAGGTTAGTGGTGTTTCCAGTGAGTCCGAGGTTTGAAATGTGCCCAGAGAATTTTGATTGAGTTCTTACTTGGATTTCTTGGAGTCACAGGTGGGAGAGGCAGGCTACAGTTACGGAGGACAGGAATGGTGGAGCCTGGGCAGGAAGGTGGATGTTTGCGCATTGATCAGGAATTGGCAGTTCTTTGTTTGCTGGCAAATTCAACTTGAGGCAGTGAGAGAACAAAGGATTCCTATAATTTGCATGAAAACATAATACATCCGTGGCACATGCCAGGAAAAACCAGAAACGGAGACGAGAGAATGACGTCAGAAAGCTGGAACACACTTAATAAACAAATCATGAGTTAGGGAGGCTGATTACCACCACAAGAGTAAAATGGATAAAGTGTCTTATAAACCAGGTGTGTAATTGGTTGGCGTTAGCTCCATTATAAGATCAGCACCATCCTAATTAAGGTTGGTGTAAAAATGATAAAACTCAGTGCCACAAAAGACAAAACTGGCAATCAAAATAAAACCTAATGTGTACAGGCTGCAGATTATTTTATGCTAAAGCGAGAAGCCTGAAATCGAGCCTTATTGTGCATCTTTATACGTAGCAATGAGGACAGGTACCAGTGTGTCTGAAAAAGTGTGTCTGTGAAAAATTTTATTTATCTATTTATTTTAGTTTCATTCAAAAGGGTAAACTTACATGGATCTTATATTCATGACGTGTAAAGTGAATGATTTCAGGCTCTCTTTTGTTTTAATTTCTGATGACGTTTATGTTTTATTTTTGTTTTTTTGTCTAAGATCAGTGAAAAAACAATACAGAAATTGAGGCAACCAGCTTGTGGCACTGCTGAGATTATTAAGTTCTCTGTGGGGTTCACTTAAGTCAAGGTGGGTGGCCAATCTAACACAGTCATAACAGGGAAAGCCACTTGGTAGTGGTTTTGTCCCTGTCAACAGGTGTGGGAGTCCCGCTGGAACAGGAAATTGGCATCTCCATAAAGCTTATCAGCAGAAAGAAGCACGAGTTGCTGTAAAAATCTCCTGGTAGATGTTGTGTTTACTTTGGACTTGATAAAACACCGTGGACAAGCCAGAAGCAACACCAGCAGATGACACTTCACCCCAGATCATCAAAGCCTGAAACCTCACGCTGCGTATGCGTCAAGCATCTTGGATTCTGTGCTTCTCGACTCTTCCTCCAGACTCTAAGACTTTGATTTCCAAATGAAATGAACACTTTACATTAATCTGAAGAGTCTGGACCACTGAGCAGCACAGTTTGTAAACCTTTTTGACCTTTTGTGCCTTTTTATGTATATGTAATCTGTATCTTGACTGGAAAGCCTTTTATGTAGATTTTTTGTTTTCAATTATTTTATAAAACAAAGACAGAAAGAGGAGAGGTTGTGAAAGTAGTGATGACTGAGTTTCATCACTGTCACTCTGGTAATTATTTGACTAGGATGTGAGCTTTCAACTCAAATCTTGATCACAGTTGTGTGTAATTAGTAGTGATGCATTTCATGCTGTTCAAACTCTAGTATCTGCAGTGGGTATGTACACACCACCTGCATAACACTGTGCATGCAAATCCACTCTCACACTGGGTGTGCCTGATGTAATCTGCTGAAACCCATTTCACCCAGGAAACTTCAGCTGATCAGGATATGGCAACAAAAAGGAGACCTGATGTTGGAATGACAATATTTATAAGGTACCCATTTGGAGATACAGACTGGAATTAAATGGCTCTACTTTGCTGAAAGAGATTCCCCAGTTATGGCACAAACTAATCTTCACAGTATTCTCATCGTAACCTGATATACAGTAAAAGCTCAATTATGAAATCAAACATTAAAAGCATACAAGGTTCAGACTGTAAGACAACAACAATAACAACACAACAGCAAATCTGAGAGGACCATTAAACAGTGAAAATCAGAATTGGTGAAACATAACTTTTGCTGTAGCTGTAGTATAAAATTTCATCTCATTGCATCCCCCACCATGCTCCTGCAGTCAGAGGACCAATCATGCTGGTAAAGAATAGCTGGTATTAAAATGAAGCACCCTGCTGCCAGCAGACAGCACCATGTACAACATTTACACTGTGCAGAAAAAATAAAATATGGAATAACTGACTGACCAGGTTAGCTGTTTGAAAGATTCAGCTCTAAATATGGGACCTGCTGATAGTCATTCTTCTAAGGTGTGTGATCATCAGAGTAGACTAAAAAGACTTGGGGTTAAAAGATGAGTGACGATTAGCGTTATAATTAATCTCTGGCTCTCTTCCACAGCGTGCCTTGTATCCTGTCTTCCTCCCCTCACACCCCAAGGAGATGGCTGTCCCTCCCTGAGCCTGGTTCTGCTGGAGGTTTCGTACTGTTATAAGGGAGTTCTTCCGTCCCGCTGTCGCCAAGTGCTTGCTCACAGTGGGTGGTCTGATTGTTGGGATTTTCTCTGTATTATTGTCGGGTCTTTACCTAACAAAATAAAATGCCTAGAGGTAACTGTTGTTGTGATATATAAATAAAATTTAATTGTGTGACTTTAGTGCCAACTATATAAACAGTTTCAGTTTAGTGAAGCATTGCAGGTTTTCAGCAGAGTAGAATTAATGACAGATTACCTCTGTGTGAGTATACAGGATTACAAATCAACCTCTGATCAGGGTCTGCTATCAAAATATCTGCTGAGCACTTCTACACCCTATAGCCCCTGGTGGTGTTCATGCCTTGTGAGAGTGGCCACGTAAGTGGACCGAGTTCATTGGTTTGGTCGTCTCAAAGTGAAGCACAGAGATCAGATAAACAATGGAAAAACACTAAAAGAAGGACCAACTGGGGCTCTGTAAGAAGTGTTCAGCTTGCCAGAACTCAAACTGTGGACATCTATTCTTCGAATTATCTCACACAACCTCTCCATGCAGGGTGAAACAGAAATGCATTGCCAAGGTATTAAGCTATCTGGAATTTTTATGTTTCTAACATCTCCACTAGAGCTGGAGATTATATGCTTTGCTCTACTAAAGAGAACATAATCAGATTCTTTTTGTATTATACTATTGACATAAACAGACAGAAAAAACTAACTCTCTAAAGTAAAAAGAATACCTGTATTCAAGTCTCATCTAAGGCTAAGCAACAGCCCAGCAACCTGTTAGAAGAGTTCTTGAGTCTGTTAGTGTAAATGGAGGGACTCATGAGACAAACTGTCTAAATATATGTGATGTGTATAAAAATGGAAGTCAGGTTGTTCTTGGATCGCTTAAAAAATGTTAGAAAAACTAAACAACACAATAAATGTCTGCATATGTGGTGCATGGAAGCGATCACACAGCATTAACAATATCTGTCCATGAAAGCTGAGCATAAACACCTGGATGTTAGCAGTGTAGAAAGGTTTTTTATTATTTGTTTAATGCTTGCAGCTGTGATTTACTTCCAGTGGCATCGCAAAATGTCACAGTAGGAGATCTCAAAAAAAGTTAGTCTTACTGTTCACTGTCATTCTCTGTTTCAGTGTGTTTTTTGAGGGCAGAATAAATATTCATACACTTGTAGACAGATGGTAGAATATAAATCATTAACTTTCCGAGATTCTACAGTACATTCAGCTATATTAGTTAAACTTTAAATAAGTCACTTCCCTAACTTCCAGCTACTTCTGCCCCAGGGGTTTAGGTCAGTCTGAGGGTGGAGGAAGTGCTGCTGCATGAGTAGGTCTCTGTCTAATGCAAACTGTCACAGCTGTCCACTCGGAGAGCTCAGAGAGTAGCACAATGTGCTGGTTAGTCTTAGTAAGTCTTTACTTGGGGTTGCAACAACGGGGCCTGAGGCCATGTTCTGATAAATATCAGAGTTATGTAACATGCACGCACACACACACACACACACACACACACACACACACACACACACACACACACACACACACACTCATACCTACAGCTGTGCAAAGAACGTCTATCACACACACATAAATACATTTCTTCACTTCAACACGTTTGAACTGTCGGATGAACCACTACCAAAAAACACCGGCACACGTGTTGTAAACTGCTCACACATGAATACTTGAACACCTGAGCACACCTGCTTTCCGCTCATGTATGACACACTTTTAAAACAGCGAACAGAGAAACATGGCTCATTAATATTTTACCACTCTTGTCTCCCGTTGCCCCAAGGTATGACAATCAGAGTAGATATCTGCATCTCACTCGTGCTACTTTACCATTTAAATATTTAATGTAACAAAGAGGGATTTCATTCCTGGTTCAAAATCAACTGTCTTCTGTTTTAGGTAATATTGGACACTTCTATCAAGTACATTTCCACTTTAAGAAAAACATTTACACAAGGAGAATAAACTTGCACTCGAGACCTCTTCAATATTTATTGGCTGTTTATTGAACCTTTGTGTTCGTCTTCCAGCAGCTTGTTAGTGGACAGATCTCGAAAGATAAAGAGATAATATTCACCAAAGCAACGTAAATGATCAGCATCTGATTGAGAAAAAAAATGCGTGTAAATCTATTTGCACTGTTAATTGCATGTAAGACTGTTGATTTTAGTGCAAAGTTGATACCAGTGCATTTAGACAACTAAGCACTTTATTTAAGGGTTGCATTGGCAACCAAGGAAGAAATACAGTTTAACTGGGGTTAAACACCTAAAATCGTTTGTCTTAATCAAGGTGTGATTTGCCAGGGGAGATTGTTGATGCTGGTGCCTGCGGTTCCGCTGCCTCTGCTAAACTATTTTTATCCCCTCCTTTGGATTTTTAGCTTTGTATTTTATAACAGCTTAAAGTGCAAACAACAGTTAAATTAGGAACTTATTTTTACTGGGACGTATTAGAACTGACGGCGTATGGATGGGTGGGAGATGGTGTGAAGAAATTACGACCAATGATTTGTTGGCTTTTTAAAAATGCCGAGGCTGCTGTGAAGGGCCGATAGAGAAGAACAGCCACACTCCGAATAAAAACCTGAAAATCATTTACTGCATAATTTGTAAGTTTGAACCTTTGGTTTATGACGCTATAAAAGTCTTATTTGATCAACTCTGAAAGGCCACCGTGTGGTGTTTTTCAGATGTGGGTAAAAAAGGGAGACTCTGCAGTAAAGCACACTGGAAAAGTTTCCACTGCTGACTCTACTGTAGTGGAATATTTATTTATCTTTTTTTTTTAACAGACAGCATTTTGTGTTGTTGAAATTTAAGATGATTGCATGTAAAATATTGCAGTTAAATGGCAGAGCAGGCCAAACATTGCTGATTAGAAAGTGGATTTAATTCTGGCATGTTAAACTGTTTGTATTGTTACGTTTGATCGGGTCACCTGTGTCTGAAGAGGACAACGTGAGACTGAGAATAATAAAGAGTAACAGAGTAATAAAGAGTAATAAAGACAGGGTACAAGCCCACCAGAGTGGACTTGTTTATGTGTTGTGTTGCTGAAAGCTTTTATTATTGTTTAAAATATGGAAATTGTTACATGACTTAATAGACTTTTGTAGAATAGTGAAACATTTCTGGCATGATACGAGCAATGAGAGACTCATTAGCAGCAAAATATAAAGCACTGCCTGTTGCTCAGTTAGTGGTTGCTGCTGGCAGAGGCCCCAAGTGCTCCATAGCTCCTCCATAATGCTTAGCAAATGAAATAACAGAAGTTGTTCTTCATCATACTCTGCCTCTGCTTTCGATGATTGCGGCCTGGCGGCTCAGTGGTCATTCATCACATGTAATCACGTATTCGTGACCCTTCCATAAACTTAAACAGGTGCGTTCAGCTACCTAACATAGCATAGACCGATACCGAGGGCAATCGTGAAAAACACTGGCAGCAAATAGTCTTTCAGTAACAAGGTGACATTCTTCAATGCCGCACTTACCCCCACATATATTCTGAAAATGAAAAATGGTTGCATGTGAAAATAATTTGTAGAGCAAGGTCTGATTCAGGCGGTGATGTGTCATTCATGGTCTTTTCCAGGAGTCTCGCAGTTTTGATAATGTGTGTTGCAGCACGTGGCAGAAAGCCCAGAAATCTTGTGATGAGCTTTTTATTGATCTGTTTATTTCCCGCTGTGCCACAGGAAGCCCTGCTGTGCGCTGGACCAGCACATTCTAGAATTGCACGTAAACAGAATGCACACACGCAGGCCGAAAATACCAACAATGCCAAGCTCTGCTCATAATAAAGCATTCTGAATCCAGATTATTTTTAAGCGATCAGTCTATCACATCCTTACAAACATTGGTGATTTTCAAGTAGATGGCCAAACTGTTTTTAATTTTAAAGTTAGTCTCTTCTTAAGTTCCTCAATATTTTTCTAGTGTATTATCTCTGAAAAATGGGAAACATTTTGTTGTTTAAAGACATTTAGCTGGACTAGGCTTCTGAATGAGACACAGTGCCAACATCTGGAGTACTTTGAAACATCCTTAATGTTACCATGATGAGCGTCTTATTTCTTGTTCTTTCTGTGTTTTATATTTGTAATGTGAAAACAAAAAAGAAATCAATAATAAAAACACGTATTCTTAGTATCAGTAAGTATGATTACAAATATGAGATTTGATTTTGAGCAGAAAATCTTCTAAACAAAAAAACACACACACAAAAAAAAAAAGCCGAGTGATTTTAGAATATCTCCTACTTTTCATTTATAATCTGCAGACAGAATTAGTGGAGTCTCTTTGGATGTCCCCATTTCTGTTCTCGACAAAATTCAGGGCACCTTGTCAGTCAGGCACAGCTGGGGGTAACCTATCTTTAGAAGTACATGCTCCCGTACTCTGACTGCTGCTGGTGAAAATAATATTTGACTTCTATAAACATCTGAAACTCTATATTTACCTCCACAGAGGAAGATGTAGGTTCAAAGTTTAAAATGCAGTTTGTACAGCCCAGTTTGTCACGAGACCACCTTCCCTGTGTACTTCATGCACGTGACATTTAAGAATGAAAGAAAGGTGAGGCTATAAAAAGGGCAACATGTTGCACACACACACACACACACACACACACACACACACACACACACACACACACACACACACACACACACACACACACACACATTTTTCTCAAGTGTGACAGTTTCTATGTTTAAGACAGTGTCGCCTGTACTTCTTGTCTTCAGTCGGACTCAGTGACATACTGGAGATGAAGATAAGTCCTAAAAACTAGATCAGTGTGACAGGAACTTAGAACGTTTTGAACCTGAGTAGATCCTGGTGAAAAACATCTGAGCTGTTTGATGACATTTGGTGAAAAGTTCACCAGCGTGAAGGAAATGAAGTGTTCAAACTTACTTAGGAGGAGCCCAGCACGCCTGCTTAAAGAAAAATAAGTGTGCTGATGTGGATTCTTGCAGCGACTGCTGTATAGAGGCCATCCTGCTACACATGGCCTGAAACACATCAGTGTCATAATTGTTATTTTAGTCACATGTTTGTTTATTATCTGCAAACTGTCTGCAAACATCTCAGAGAGAGGAGACACCAGCATCTGAACAGAGACTCAAACCAGCAACCTGCAGCTCCCTGGTCGGCTGCTCTAACCTCCAGTTTTCTCCTCACTCATGTTGCCCACCAGTGATTTCTAGCTGCCCACCCACACAGCAGGCTAGAATATGCACTGAGCCTCAGCACCATGGTTGTTATACCTGCACATGTTTTCTTAATTAAATAATGAACCAGACCGCAGAAAGTAAACAGCTGTTGTTGCTAGGCAATGGGAGCAGCATGTTCATTTCTTGGTTTAAAAGGCCAAAATGAATAACGGGATATCGACTAGAGGATTGTGAGCGCTTCACCAAACACCACAGTCTATGAGCTGACTGAGCTATGAGAAGCGTTTGAAGTAATACAGGCTGAAAATTTAAAATGAAAAGAAGAGGCAAAGACATCTGCACAGATTGTGGAAAATCTGCCGGCTGAACAAGCAAACATGCAGTTGTCTGGATGAAAACAAGGAAACAATTGACAAACGTATGAAGGCTGCAGATTCATACAAAGAAAAACTGGATGTGCTAAATGGAAAACATGGAAGGTCAAAATCCCAAAGCCCTTAAAGAGGAGGAAAATGTATCCGAGGAGCCTAAGGAGGAAACTGAAAAAGTGTTACAAGTCCAGAAAGCATCTAAAGTGAAGAGAAAGGGGAAAACAACAAGGAAAAAAGGAAGCTGGAAACAGAAAGCAGCTGCTGGATGTGCACAAAGCACTAAAAGAAGAGAAAACCACATCACAAGAGGCAAAAAAGAAATTTCAAACTGCAAAGAAGAAAGCTGAAAATGTAAAGGCTGAAGCTGAAATACTAAGAAAGGAATTATTGTATGTGAAACAAGAACTCGAAGAGGAGAAAAATGGTAAACATGAGGCTAAAAATGAGGGTGAAAATATCAAGAAAGAATTGTTGGAAGCTCAAAAAATGTTGGAGGAAGAGAAAATTAAAACACTGGAAGCAAAAAAGGAAATGGAAGATACAAAAAGCTAGACTAAAACATGAAGAAGAAGTTGCTGGAAGCACAGGCAGGACTAGAAAAAGAGAAACTTGGAAAATGGGAGGCAAAACAGGAAAGTGAAAATCTCAAGAAGGAACTGATGAAAGTGCAAGAGGCAGTTGCAGAAGAGAAAATTGAGGTGAAGGGATTCCAGAAAGAAACGACAGGCTCTGAGGTGACCAAGAAAGACTGTAAAAATGCACTGACAGAACTACAAAAGCACAAAAAAGAAGGTAAAGAGCTCCTCAAACAGAAAGTAAAACTGGCCAAACAGCAGCTAAAACAAAAAGTTAAAGATGCCGAGGAGCAGCTCAACAAAACCTCCAAAGAGCTGAAGGCAAAAGAGAAAGAAAAGAAACACAGTAATGTCACAAATGTAAGTTTAGTCACAAGTTTATGTATTATACTTTTTTCCTTGGATACTTTTTACTCCTCCTTTCATCCTTCCTTCTCCGGCTGCAGAGACCGGCCACAAGCTGACTCAAAGGGACCCCAAGGTGCCAACTGCAGGAGCACAACAACAACAGAGAGCGGAAACATCTGCAGAGAGGGTCAGCAACACATCCGTCCATGGATGATGACTCACAAAAAACACCCAGAGAGAGAACATCCAGTAAAAACTGTATTATAAATACATCTACAGAAACAAATAAAACTGTCATAACTTGATGGGACTGCATGTTGCCTGCTTATGTTCTGATCTGTCTGTGGATTTAAAACAATAACACACTTTCCATTCTGTCTGTAACTGTGAACAAATGCATTTTACTTCACTTTAAAATGCAGTGATATGAAGTAATAGTTTGAAATTAATACATTTCCAAATACTTAAGTCTAATTACTATCCATCCATTAACTACACTGGTTTTGTCTTCTATACAACATCTGATGAAAGGCTTGGTATGTCTAAGCCCTGAACTGTCACCTGACCATTGTTAGGCCATCACATAGGAACAGACAGTCAGTTTAGATTCCTGAACTGTGTGAGGAAACCACTGCACCACCACAGCAGCTCTTGAAGTGACCACACATCTCCATTCTGAGCAAGACGGATGTCACCAGACCGGTCATGCTTGGGTCAGCTACTACATCTGCTGAATTAATGTCAGACTGCCCTACTTACCAGGGCATTTCATTTTCTGACTAAGGCTTGGTCTCAGTGTAAGTGCTGAAAGAATAAACGCTGCCCACGAGGTTAAATGTTATTGCATTTACGGCAAACACACAGATCCAAACAAATTATCACCAGGTGAGCAACTCAGCCTCGATACAAGGAAGAGAGTATTTCTGAAAATAATAACAAAAAAAGAACTGATCGCAGTGAAAGCTGAAATTATAATTTGGTGTATTTAACAGCATTTTTACACAATAGCTCCCAGGTCATGATGGAACCACACACAGTAAGCTGTCCTGCCAAAAGAACTTTAGGATAGAGTCGTTGTATAATGGGTGCACACCTGCAACAACAGCAGTTTTAATATCGAAGAACATAAAATAATCACATATGGATATTTCTTTCCCCAGTTATTGCAGCTATCATTTTTTCATGCAGGACCTAAAACAAATATGGGTTCTTCTGTGACTGGATGTCCAGACACCACGTTTTATATGTATGAACTGTTTCATTCACATAGATAACAATTATTGGGAATTATTAAATATTTGATCATCTAAAATACACATTTATCCTTTTCAGGGTTGCAGGAGCTTTCTTAGGGCAAGAGGCAGGGTACTGTCGCAGGGCTAACACACAAACAACCATTCACGCTCATATTCACACCTATGGGCAATTTAGTGTTTCCATTAGACCTATTCCCACACCTTTGGACTGTGGGAAGAAGCCAGAGTACCCAGGGAGAAACCATGCACAGAAACAAAATGTAAACTCCACACAGAAAGAGGTGGAATTGAACTCAGGACCTTCTTGCGGTGAGGCAGTAGTGCTAACCACTGTGCCACCGTGATACATGCACACTTATATATATTTGTTAACTTAAACTAAGTATAACATAATCCAGGTCAAAAAACAATGAAACACAGGAAACTTCTTTGAGGAAACCGTACTGCAAAGGAGGAAGTGATTAGGACAGACTGGAGACACCTGGGAAACAAAACTGAACACAATCTAACTAATGAGACAGGAGAAGCAAACCTGAATATAATGCACATGAGACAAGGGACTATCAAAATAAAACAGGAAGTAACAAACACTTAAACCAGGAATAACACAAATGAACTTAAACAGGGAAATGACTGGGGTGTTTTTTGGGCAAATGTAAGATGGCCTTCTGTTCAGCAGTAGTTTTTACCTTGGAACTCTCCCATGATTGACATTTTTGCTCAGTCTCTTTCTTATTATTGAATTGTGAACTCTTTAACTGAGGCAAGTGAGGCCTGCAGTGCTTTAGATCAGCGGTCCCCAACCCCCGGGCCTCGGGTCGTTCGGTACCGGGCCGCGAGAGTTGAGGCTCAGGTGTGAAATGTATGGTTTTCAGGGTTTTTATTGGTTTTCAGCGTTATTTTGTTATCGTTTTTATCGTTAACTCGGTTTTCCTGGGTCTTTTCACGTGTGTTATGAGTAATTTTTTCGGTACCGGTACTGGTTTTATTTTGTTGTATTTATCCGCGACACCTTAAAGGCCGGTCCGTGAAAATATTGTCGGGCATAAACCGGTCCGTGGTGCCAAAAAGGTTGGAGACCGCTGCATTAGATGATGTTGTTGACCTCCTGGGTGAGTTGTTGATGTGGAAAGGGTCTCGAATGTTCCAAGTTTTCTCCATTTATGAATTATATCTCTCACCAGACCGATAGATGTTAACGACTTTGATTCTCATCGGGTTCTTTAGATGATGGCGTGATGGGTTATATTTGACATCATTTTGAGATGAGTCTTTTGATTTAGGCATTTAGGTTTTTGCACAAGGCCAGAAAGGTTTCTGTCTTTTTCCTTAATAAATGAAATCATAATTTTAAAACTGCATTTTGTATTTATTCAGTTTTGTCCAATATTAAAATTAGTTTGATGATGTGACACATATGCAAAAACTAGGAAATCAGGAATGGAGCAAAGACTTTTTAAACCAACTGCAGATGACTAGTACAATGTTGATGAATTCAGTGATTTTGTTTAATATACTGAGAGTAACTTTAAATATATGCACAAGAGAAATGGGAAGGACAGAGTCAAGTCATAAATTCTATTGAAGTCCACAATAGACTGTGTTTAGATTTTGGTGATACCTTCATTTTGTCGCTGACTGGTCTATGGAACACACTTCATGTTCCTGGTGTGACACACAAGTGGCACATTTTAATGTCTGCAGTTTCCCCCCTTATTAAAAACATTTACACTACCTGTGGAAGCCTGTAAAATCATATCACAGTGGGGGAACTAGGACTCAAAGACACCAAGAGAACAGAAGAAGAAAGGGGAACGGAGAGATGTCTCTTTGTAATTTGAACATCTGCTTGTTTGGTCTACTGCTGCAGAAGCTGTCTACTTGTGTAAATGGAATAGCACTCATCCCATCAAGTCACCCACCATTCCCATCCTTTACCCCTCCCCCCTGTGGCCTACATATTTTCCCAATTCGGAGAATGACAATCACGTGCAAGTTCAGCAGCGTGTCCCACCTAATCTGTATAAGCACATATCTGCATGCAAAGCTTTTGGAAAAGGCACAAGATACACTTCCTGGATTGTGTTTGTCATTGTATTGAAAAGTCTTTGTCAGCATGCAGGTAGACAGAGAGTGAATGCTGTGTGCAGACAACAATGTTGTAGCCGGATCTTTGAAATAGCTGTTGCTGAGACAGATGTTCAATTTCATACTTGATCTACACATGATACACCGAGCCCCTGAACACTCCTGTAGAAGCAATTATGTTTTATTGTGCCATAAGTCTTTCTGTCTTGGTTTGTCTTTCACTAAATACTTCCATCATATTGTCATTAAATGGGATATTTTCAGTTTTCAGTGTATTGTAAGCATTACTTTATACCATAAGAAAAAAAAAAGCTTCCATATTTCACTGTGGGCCAGTGATAAGGACCCTCACTGTGTTTCAAAATTCTCCAGTGTCTCTCATCCACTGAGCCCAAGGTTGTTCTTTGTGGCTTCATAGGCATGGAGCTGTGTGCTGACCTTATTTGATGGTATTTTTCAGGTGGTACTTTAAAGAGAAGTAGTCTAGAGTCTAGCTTTTGAACTTGTAAAGAAACATTTCAAGTTAAAAGCAGCGAGTTTAGCTGGAAGCCTCCTTCACAATATCCTGAATATATACATGAACTAGTTTCTGTTCCTGCAACCTCAACTGCATGTTTATTCAGCTACACTTACTTGCTAAGTGTCTGCTTTTTTTTCTTTTTAAACATTTTAATATCTTATGCATATAAAAGGAATGATATTTATTTCAGGATATTGCTCCACTTGATGAGCTATTCCCTCCGTTTAATGGAGGGGCTGTGTTTGGGACTCATCCCTAGGGAGTTGTTGCTGTAGGACCTCACGTTGTGGATTCAACATTGCATTCAGTTCAGTTTAATGTTGTACAGGATTAGTGTTGCACCCACCTGCTGTAATGCTAATTGGTAATTGTGTGATGGCCTACATAGAACAGCGGGACTGTGTATTTGCACTTCTGCTCACAGGAGGGGAGAAAGAAAAGACAGCGGGAAGCTCAGTTCCCACTTCCAGCACGAAGATAAAGCAACATATGAGGTGTGATCAAAAAGTTCTGAGAACAGGCCCACAAAAATCAAAAGCTTCACTCGATTTAAATTTTGCTGATCTCTGTTCAAGGCCATCTTCTCAACTATGTCCAGAGAGAACACAACTGCTATTTTTAGATAACTCTCTATTCCGATTATTTTTACCGCACACTTTCTAATTTCAACTCAGCCTTTCAAAATGACCAGGATTTTTTGTGGAGGATCAATATTGGTAATTAGAGCTGGTTCTTGAGTTCTGAAACCTCGGATTTGAGCATTTTTCAGGAAAAATGTCCCGAAGGCAACATGTCAGGTGAAGAGTGAGAGTGGGAGAATGCTCATTTTTATTTTAACATTAATTGGTTTGTGCACCGTGAATGTGTCCCCCGTGGTGATAATGGCAGCAAGGAGTTCTGCTTTAACGTTGCGAGGCATCGAAAGGAGAAAAGTCAGGAGGAATTTTATGACGTGTGAATTTAACTGGTCAGCCACATGTAAGAATGAATTAACACATCATTTATCAGAAGTCGGTAGCTTACCTTTACGATAACTTAACAGTCAGCTAATGTGAATATCAGGTAACTGCTAATAGCAAAACGAGTTAAAATATGCGGTTTTCTTAAGTTGTTGCTGAATAAGTATGTAATCTAAGTAAACAAAAACAAAAGGCAAAAGACCAAACTAATCAGTCATAAAACATAAACCGACTCGCTGACGGGAAACAAAACAGACAGAACCACGACTACAATAAGGGAGAACGCAACAGAGAACAGAGGGGAGCGCAGACAACATTTAAACACAAAGGAAGCACAACTGAACATAATACACACAAGGTGGAGACTATCAAAGTAAAACAGGAACTACAGCAACACTGAGACACAGACTAAGACACATGAACTTGACACTAGCACTGGGACTAACTCTACAAAGGGACACAACAGACTGGAGACAGAAGGGAACATAAAACACGGAGACAAGAGATGAACGAACATGAAGACAAGAGTGACTAAACATGTAAGGTGGAACAGAGGGAAGGAAACAGAAACCTAAAGACTAAATGACTAAACTAAGACCAGAATATACAAATAGGACACCACACAGAAACACAACAATAAGAACCAAAATCAGGAACATCAATTGAACTTTAGAATATTAAATAAGCCAGAATCAAATAGTCCAAATACTTAAACCCTGACAGTAATCTTTTATGCTGAGTGACAAATCTGAACTCGGACAGCTCTGTACAGTCCAATTCTTTTTTTCCCTACATGTGCTAGCTAGCTAGCACATGTAGATTTGGATTGATAACTTCCTAAATTATTTCTGAAGAGTGCTCTTTTGGCAGAGATCAATTCCCCCAGACTGTCTCCTCAAGCAGAGCATGTGCCATGTTCACTTCAGGGAGTGATAAATTCATGTGAGGCTGTAAAAGGTCAAGTTTGAATCTGTAGCACTTTATAATACAGCCTGTGCCTAAGGGTGTAATTCCACTAGACTATAATAACATTTAAATGCAATTCATCTGATATTACAATGTAATTATATTTATACACAAATATTTACCAGAAGGTGCACTTAAAAAACAAGTAACAATTCAAGCTCTCGCTACATGAACTGAATAATTGTGGAACATCCCAGATGTACAGCAACATAATGCATAAAAAAATGTAAAAAAGCTGGTTATAATATGGCTCGCACCCCTGTAAGTATGTCGTATTTACAGTGTAAGATCAAGAAATGTCATCTTCTTTTTACTAAATTACCTGAAAGTTATGTACATCCATCCATTCGCTTCCACTTATCCTTCTTCAGGGTGGCTGGAGCCTATCCCAGCTGTCATAGGGCAAGAGGTGGGGTACACCTTGGACAGGTCGCAGGGGTAACACACAGAGACAGACAACCATTCCCACTCACATTCACACCTATGGGCAATTTAGATTGATCAGTTAACTTATCCCCACTAACTGCATGTCTTTGGACTGTGGGAGGAAGCCGGAGTACCCAGGGAGAACCCACCCACACACGTGGAGAACATGCACACTCCACACAGAAAGACCCCAGCCTGATGTTGGAATTGAACGCAGGACCTCCCTGCTGTGCGGTAACAGTGCTACCCACCGTGCTGCCAGAAAGAAAGTTATGTGCTACTTAAAATTACTGGCACACTTTATCCAAAGTATAAACCTGATATAAAAACTGTCGTGCAGACTGATGTTTTCAGCATGAGTTAAGACACTGAAACACCAGTGATGACAGTTAAAACCAATGGGTTCATTTCTTGTTTCCCTTGTTGATGGTCCAGTTTATACGTTCAGAAAAGGCTCCATCAATCTGCACTTAAATTTAATATAGAGGAACAAAGTAGAGGAAATATAGAGGAACAGTGCGGAATTAGGTTTTCAGTCTGGATCAATACTACAACTCTCAACAGGCTCACAGTGACCGGACTTTGTGATCTGGCAGTAGTCAGCTCCTGCACAATTTCAGGAGTGGACAAGGTCACCTTACACATAAAAACGTCTTCTCTAAAGAGGCTGGAGCCAATTTTCTAACTCTGCACCGTTCATCTTCCCAGATTTGACCTGGCATATTTAGACCTTGACTGTTACTATAAAATATTGCAAACTGTCACACACACATTCCCACACACACACACACACAAACAAACAAACAGTCCTGGTTGTTTAACTTGTTGGGAAGAATGCTGAGAGGCAGCTGAAGGAATCCACACTTATACAAGATGAATTTATCATCCTAGCCGCTGTTGTCATATACAGTACATACACAATAATGAATACCCAGCACAACGAGGCTATGAAAGACTTATTCAGGTAATCACACTGTGTTTCAAAAGATAAATCAGTATCTCCAAAGTGATGCTGTGAGTCACCAATTTCACTTGTTATTTGATGTTTTTCATCCTTGACAATAGCACATTTTGACAATCCATTCTCTTAATAAAGTGGCTAAATCAGGACAGCAAATCTTTACTCTCTCACATTACGCGGTGACACGGCATTCCATCAACACAGGAAATGATATTAGCAGACCTTTAGAGGCTGCACGTTGCCAACAGCGGCTGTGTTTAATGCAGCTGATGGCATTTTCACGTGGCAGGTAGTCTATTAATGAAAATCATAATACTGCACGAGCATATGAGACAACTGTGAAGAAAGGCTGGAAGCAGATTAGACAGCCTGAGCTTCATCCGCTTGGCGCTCTGCTTTGTAAGCATCAGGTCAGGGTCAGAATGCTAGTCAAACCTTTGCTGCTCCAAGCTGTATTATGTATAATGTTTGGAAAATTAAATGGAGATCTTCACATAGTGCATCCATCATTTGTTTCAGAGTTAAAATGTGTTAAAATTAGGCACTGAAAATATATGCAAGAGTTTATTTATCTGCAATGAGGAACAAAGTTCCTCTTACTTAAACAGCGACGCAGAGCTAAAAATATAAATCTTGTATCATTTTGACTAGCATCACCGCACTTTGGCCAAGTGTGTTGTAACTGTTACTTTTTTTGTTACATTTTATTTTTAATAAATATGCCTTGAAATACACACTGCAAATGTCAAACTTGTGCTACTCTCCCATGACTTCTATGTAGGTGCTCATTTGCACATTCATTCAACGTCCACATGCCGCTAACATCTGCTTATTAATAGCACCCATTAGTAGTACCTTGGAACTACTTTAAAATTGTATAACTTCTGAAATTTTCCGAGAGAGATAATAACATGAAAGTGATCTTGGCCTACGGGCATTAGAAGTTCTATCAGTCACCGACAGGCTACCCCTCCGCACTCTTAAGAGAGCTACGGCTGCAGGATGAACCTTTTAAAGTGGAAATTAGTCAGGTGCTGTGATACAGGGGATCTAGCCATTCTAATTTTGCCCACCAAGAAGCCTGCACGATCATTTCATGCACGAGTAGGTCACAGCTGAAAGGAAGCTTAGCTCCTAAATGATAAAAGTACTTTTTGGGCTTCTGCCACAAGATGCAGATAACTTTGAAGTGAAAGGAGGAGAAGTTCTGAGGTGCTGAGTTGAGACATAAAAAAGAGCAAAAACAGTTAAAGTTTTCTGGAGTAATTAAAGTGTTTTACTTGCACTGCCACCTGCTTGTTTGCACCACACATACTAGGCACCTAAAATAAATAATTACTCATATAATAATGCACACATCTGGCTTTCAATAATACCCTAAGTATGCTGCTCACCTGCAAATATTGTCATTAGCAAGTGCTCTGTAACAAATAAACAACAGAATATATTAAGCTGCATGACCAGCAAGCATCTCATCCCACTCTGAGGCATCTGTGATCTCAGAGCTCACACTGGAGGTTCTGGTTGGAGTGGAGCTCAGCAGTGTGTCCATGTCTTCTAATGCAATAACAGAGTGACCAGGACACAGATGTTCAGTCTGTTCATCGGTCATGGATGCTCTTGATAAAGAAAACATTACATTTTAAAAATAGCTCGCCAAATTTCCTTTGGCAGTTGTTAATATAACTGGCAAAAGTGAATCCTGTGTAGGAAACACAGCAGTAAACACAGCAGTCACCGTTCAGTCCCTGTGGCTGTGTTTGACTTTCAGTAGCTGTTGAAGCCAAACATTTTTTAGGGGTTTACACAGGTCAGGTGACAAGTGGGCAGAACTTCATCTGAGAAAAATGTTACGCAATGATGTGAGTCAGCATTTCATATGCAGGTATACAGAGTTTGAGATGTATTTTGGTTACAATCTATTCATTAATTAAAGGTGTAATTGTATTAACATATTCACAAATAATAATATTAAATTTTTTTTAAATTTTGGTCAGCTGTTTGGTCGGTGACCAGTCTGTGTTGTTAAACAGTTTTAAAGAGTGTTCTCGGTTTCTAGCACTAAAGTGAACTACAGGAATAGTTCATGTGTGTGTGAACTGGACAGAAGACAGACATGCAGATGTGCAGCGTTCTTCACATGGATTTGTTTTATCTACGTTAGAAAGCTGCACTGCAGAGAAGACACTTTTAGAGCCAAATGAATATTCAATCATTTGCAGTTGCCATTTCAAGTCAGATGACTTTGGCAGGACTGGACAGACAACTGGTTTAAATAATGATGGTTTTACCTCTTGAACTTTAAGATCACTTTTTACCGAAGAACATCTTTGAAGCAGCTGCAGTCCATTCGAAAAATTTTAAATGCTACTTTTAATATAATCTTAGGTCTGTGTATGAAAAAGCACATTTTAAACAAGAACCTCAAATTCTGAATGCATCACGTACGTGTGTCTGGTATTTGAAATAAAGCAAAGTGAAAACTGGTTCAAATTTAACATCAAGTTAAATTGTTTTTTAAGGATTTTATGCTTGAATACATTTTCATGCAAACAATATGGTGTCAGTGCTAATGCATCATTCCAATGAACAGGAGTGGGACCTAAACGTACGTGTCAGTGGTTTGTGTCTTCATGGATGATAAAAACAAATGCCAATGAAATTTCTGTATCAAACATTCAGTTCAGTTTCAGTTCAATTTTATTTATACAGCACCAAATCACAACAACAGTCGCCTCACAGCGCTTTATATTGTAAGGTGGACCCTACAATAATACATACATAGAAAAAAACAACAATCATATGACCCCCTATGAGCAAGCACCTTGGCGACAGTGAGAAGGAAAAACTCCCTTTTAACAGGAAGAAACCTCCGGCAGAACCAGGCTCAGGGAGGGGCGGGGCCATCTGCTGCGACTGGTTGGGGTGAGAGAAGGAAGGCAGTATAAAGACATGCAGTGGAAACATGACATTCTTTGCAGATCTTTTAAATACAGCAAGCATTTTTCTAAAATAAATGCTTAAAATAAAATAAATTTTAAAAAAAATTCATTGTAAAAAGGAATAATTAATAATTACTATGATAAACTGAAAGAACTACACTCAACTGCCACTACATCAGGTACACCTGTTTAACTACATCTTTGCCCAAATATCTAATCACAAGGTAGCAGCTCGGTGCATTTAGCCATATAGAGATGTTCAAGCTGACCAGCTGAAGTCAGAAGAAGAAGAATACTTTAAGGGTGAGAGTATTTCAGAAACTGCTGATCTCCTGCGATTTTCCCACACAACCAAGTAAGGCTTTGCAGGCAAGTGCATGAAAAAGAGAAAATATCCAGTAAGCAGGAGTTCCCTGAGTGAAAATGCCTTGTTGTTGCCAGAAGTCTGAGGACACCAGCCAGACAAATATAACCAAAGCATGCAGAAAAGCATCACTAAATGCACAACACTATCAACCTTGAAGCAGATGAGCTATAGCGACAGATCACACTGGATACCACTGATGCTGCGTAAGAACAGGAAACTGATGCTACAACTTCCATAGGCTCAGCAAAAATAGAAAACACAATGTTGGAAAAATGATCTCATAAGCGTTTATCTCTATTGCAACATTAAGGTGGTAAGGACAGGATTAGGCTTAGGCTTAGATTAGACTCATGCATCCTGCATTATATATCATGTTTCCAGCAGAATAACATGCCCTGTCACAAACCTCAAATCATCTCAAACTAGTTTCACTGGACTCAAATGGCTCCCAAAGTCATCAGAGTTCAATTCAACAGAGTAAGTGTAGGATGTGGTGAAACAGGAAACCACCATGGTAACAATAATTTTGAGAATTCAGTTATTTAAGCATGATTATCATTTTGTTCCTGAAGTGTTTGTGAATCACGGGAAACTGCATCAACTTCTGACCGATCATGCTGAGGTGTGTAGTCACATCTGAAGCCCCAGTCTCAGCCAGGAAAACCCTGTAATCGCCAATTTTATATCTCCTTTTATGTGTTTTGTACTGTACACCTCATTAAAAATGGCAAATGGCCTGTATTTGTATAGCGCTTTACTAATCCTTAAGGACCCCAAAGCGCTTTACATATACAGTCATCCACCCATTCACACACTGGTGATGGCAGCTACATTGTAGCCACAGCCACCCTGGGGCGCACTGACAGAGGTGAGGCTGCCGGACACTGGCGCCACCGGACCCTCTGACCACCACCAGAAGGGAACGGGTGAAGTGTCTTGCCCAAGGACACAACGACCGAGACTGTCCAAGCCGGGGCTCGAACCGGTAACCTTCCGATTACAAGGCAAACTCCCAACTCTTGAGCCACGATCGCCCGGAATAAAGTTTCTCACGTCTTCATCAGCTGCACATAAGGTTCACACTCCCTTGCTACCTCCCAGAGTCCTCAAAGAGACAAAAGACTCTTCCTGTGGAGTTGTCTGCTTCCCCCAACTTCCTTACTAGACCCCCACCATTTGTCTTACTGTATGAGTGTGAGACATGTTAAAATCCAGTGGCACCAAGGTATCATACAATAAAATAATGTGATTAATACATAAGTAAAAGAAATTCCTATACATGCCCCTTCCTGATTTCTTATGTTTTAACATGTTTGTTACACTTACATGTTTCCAATTTCAAACGTTAACACAGATGTTCAGAGTAAATACAGACTGTAGTTTTTTAAATGATGATTTCATTTAGTTTGGGGAAACAGCTCCAACTTTACCTCATGTAGAAAAAGTCATTTCCTTCTAAACCTAATAAGTGGTTTTGTCATCTAGCAAGAACTGCAATCAAGCATTTGCAATAACTAATAAAAAAAAGCACTTGGGACAATTGTGTTGGTGACAGCTTTTGTTATAATATCAATAATATTTATATGAATATGGGATACTGTTACATGTTTGCACAGACTTTTGTGGAATATGGAGACACTCCTGGCATTATATGAGCAAAGTGAGACTCATTTTTTAGGGTTGGTGGAGATGAGTGTGAAGATCCAAACAATCCCTGTCAGTGATGGAGAAGCTTTGATGAAAATATTTGGTAAAAAGTTCACCCGCATGAAGGAAATGAAGTTTCAAACTTTCCTTAGGAGGAGCCCAGCACGCCTGCTTAAAGAAAAGTGAGTGTGGCGATGTGGATGCTTGCAGCGACTGCTGTATAGAGGCCATCCTGCTACACATGAAACACATCAGAGTCATAATTGTTATTTTAGTCACGTGTTTGTTTATTGTCCTTATTGTTTTATCTGGGACTGTTTGCAGACATCTCAGAGAGAGGAGACACCAGCATCTGAACAGAGACTCAAACCAGCAACCTGCAGCTCCCTGCTTGGCTGCTCCAGTTTTCTCCTCACTCATGTTGCCCACCAGTGATTTCTAGCTGCCCACCCACACAGCAGGCTAGAATATGCGCTGAGCCTCAGCACCCAGTACTTGGACATGTTTTCTTTATTAAATAATGAACCAGACCCCAAAAAGTAAACAGCTGTTATTGCTAGGCAACGGGAGCAGCATTTGGCGATGCAGCACCTGACATTCCTGACCATGTGGGCGGAGCATGCATGAAATGGAATGTTCAGTAGAACTGTGCAACACAAGCACTTAGTTCCAGCATGTTTCATTGTATCCAGACACAGCTAGAGACACATCTACAGCAGCATCTCTGTGCAGGACAAACGACAGTTGACGAAGAAAACATCGAAAACTTCCCTTCACTCCTCTACAAAACGTTGGTTCCTTTGTTTAAAAGGCCAAAATGAATCGAGGGAGAACGAGAACAGGATCGGCGAGTGCTTCACCTCACAATTCAGTACAGCTGATCAACCTGCAAGAAGAACTTCAAATGATACAGGCTGAAAATATCAAATTAAAAGAAGAGGCAGAAAAATCAAGAGGAGAAGCTAAAGATTCAAAGGTTGAAACTGATGTAGTATTGCAGGAATTACTGCATGTGGGTCTCAAACTTAAAGGAGAGAAAATGGGAAAACAGCAGGCAGAAAAGGAGAATGAAAAGATGAAGAAAGAACTGTTGGAAGCTCAAAAAGCATTGGAGGAAGAGAAAAGCACAGCACAAGAAGCCAACAATAAATATCAAACTGCAAAGAAGGAGGCAGGAAATGTGATGCAGGAATTACAGGAGGTGCAGGAAGCTTTTGAAGAGGGAAAAAGGAAAATGCAGTTGGCAACTCAAGAAGCTGCAAATGTAACGGCTGAAGCTGAAACACTAAGAAAGGAGTTACTGCATGTAAAGCAACAACTTGAAGAGGAGAAAAGACGTAAACATGAGGCAGAAAATGAGATTGAAAATTTGAAGAAAGAATTGTTGGAAGCTCGAAAAGTGTTGGAGGAAGAGAAAATGAAAATACAGGAAGCAAAGAAAGAAATGGAAGATACAAAGAGTCACACTGAAAACATGAAGAAGGAACTGATGAAAGTGCAAGAAGAACTTGCAGAACAGAAAATTGAGGTGAAGGTATTCAAGAAAGAAATGATGGTGACCAAGAAAGACTGCAAAGACGCACTGAAAGAAATGCGAAAGCACAAAAAGGAAGCTAAAGAGCTCCTGAAACACAAAGGGAAACTGGCCAAACAGCAGCTGAAAGAAAAATTTAAAGATGCCGAGGAGCAGCTCAACAAAACCTTAAACGAACTGAAGGCAAAAGAAAAAGAAAAGAAAGCCGAGGACAGGAGGGGATTCTGGAGCAGACTGCTGAGAAAGAACTGACCCAGCAGCATCAATAGTTTCTTCCCCCTCTCTCCACCTTTCTTTCACCCCATCCTTCTTCTTGGGACGTTTGCTTGTTTTTTAAAAACTGAAATACACAAATAAAATTGCCATAACTTGACCTCATGTTGCCTGCTTCTTTTCTTGTGTGTCTGTGGATGTAAAACAGTAACACACTTTCTGCTCTGTGTCTTTAATTGTAAATAAATGCAATATGTTTTCATTTTAAAATGCAGTGCCAAAAACTTCTGCTCTAAATCTTTTTTTTAGCAAAAAGCTTTTTTTTTTGCCTGTTGTGGAAGTTTTCCATTTAAATAAAGCCTGCAGACGAGCGGTGAGCGGTAGCTAACATTCTTTAATCAAACACACAAAGAACAGACAACCAAGCTTGATGAAGTCCCTGCATGACCGCGGGACAGACGGTCAGCAGAGTCTCCCTGAGCCCAGCATGGCTCTCAGTTAAATACCTTCTCCAGGAACAAAAGGCAGTACACAGCTGTTTCACACCTTAAGTTTACACTCCCTTGCTGCCTCCCAGAGTCCTCAAAGAGACAAAAGACTCTTCCTGTGGAGTTGTCTGCTTCCCCCAACTTCCTTACTAGACCCCCACCATTTGTCTTACTGTATGAGTGTGAGACATGTTAAAATCCAGTGGCACCAAGGTATCATACAATAAAATAATGTGATTAATACATAAGTAAAAGAAATTCCTATACATGCCCCTTCCTGATTTCTTATGTTTTAACATGTTTGTTACACTTACATGTTTCCAATTTCAAACGTTAACACAGATGTTCAGAGTAAATACAGATTGTAGTTTTTTAAATGATGATTTCATTTAGTTTGGGGAAACAGCTCTCCAACTTTACCTCATGTAGAAAAAGTCATTTCCTTCTAAACCTAATAAGTGGTTTTGTCATCTAGCAAGAACTGCAATCAAGCATTTGCAATAACTAATAAAAAAAAGCACTTGGGACAATTGTGTTGGTGACAGCTTTTGTTATAATATCAATAATATTTATATGAATATGGGATACTGTTACATGTTTGCACAGACTTTTGTGGAATATGGAGACACTCCTGGCATTATATGAGCAAAGTGAGACTGATTTTTTAGGGCTGGTGGAGATGAGTGTGAAGATCCAAACAATCCCTGTCAGTGATGGAGAAGCTTTGATGAAAATATTTGGTAAAAAGTTCACCCGCATGAAGGAAATGAAGTTTCAAACTTTCCTTAGGAGGAGCCCAGCACGCCTGCTTAAAGAAAAGTGAGTGTGGCGATGTGGATGCTTGCAGCGACTGCTGTATAGAGGCCATCCTGCTACACATGAAACACATCAGAGTCATAATTGTTATTTTAGTCACGTGTTTGTTTATTGTCCTTATTGTTTTATCTGGGACTGTTTGCAGACATCTCAGAGAGAGGAGACACCAGCATCTGAACAGAGACTCAAACCAGCAACCTGCAGCTCCCTGCTTGGCTGCTCCAGTTTTCTCCTCACTCAAAATCAGAATCAGAATCAGAAAGGGTTTTATTGCCAAATGTTGAGCAGGTTTACAACATTAGGAAATTGCTGCAGTGCTTAGTGCAAACATACTGTCATAAATAACGCTTAAATAGACTTGAGAATAAAAATAAGAATAAGAATTAAAAGTGCTAAGTAGATAGATATATACATGAGTGCAGGTGGTGATCAGTGCCAAACATGGAATGATGCAGTGAACACAGCGTAGGGTCATGTGTTAGTGGTGGGAACAGTCATACGGTTATTGTTCATGTGTCCAACAGCAGAGGGGAAGAAACTGTGAACTGTTTATTTTCAGCTCAGCTTGAATCAAATGAAGCTGGCATGGAAAATAAGGACACGGTGAGAGCCCGTGTGCGATATACAACTGTTTGTGCATCATATTTTCATTTTTGTTAATGAGTAACACTGATTTGGCATAACTCATTAACATCTCTTTTATTATCATTTTTCATTCAAAAGTTAAATAAACTTTAGTGAAGTAGAATAGAGTCGAGAATATAGTATAATGAATAAAAACAAACATATTTTTCTTCATCCTCAACAGAATCCTTCTTTTTTTCATATGATCATGGGAACCTCACACATGTGGATGGATGCATCTGGATGCTGGCAGCATATTCATCATCCTCAGGAGGAGAAACTGTGCTGCAGTTTCTGGGAGCTGAAAGAGCATGCTGATTAGTCAGTGATACCTGGGGGAGGACGACTGAGGAGTGATCCTTGAGCTAACTCAGATGGTGGTGGAGGTTCTACCTGCTGTCAAGAGGCTGCAGGAGGGACTTTTCAAGTGACTTACAAGAGAAGGAAACAGAAAAATATGAAAGGAGTGTCCTAATGAGGTGAAAGATAATGGAGGAGAGTTAAACACGTTTTAATCTGATATCAAGAGCAGTTTAATAATAAAAGCTCCGCTCTCTTATCTTCACCTGAGTTTCAGTTTGGTATCAGTCAAGATTAATGTCAAGAATCACTTAAGCAATTAATTTCTAATTCAAATAGTGCCTGTGAGTCTCTATGTTGGTTCGTGCTGTTAAAAAATACATAATTATATTTAGTTGTTTAATTTGATTAACTTTTAATGGAATGGTAAAAAATGGTTAATGGCCTGTATTTATATAGCGCTTTACTAGTCCCTAAGGACCCCAAAGCGCTTTACATATCCAGTCATCCACACACTGGTGATGGCAGCCTACACTGTAGCCACAGCCACCCTGGGGCGCACTGACAGAGGCGAGGCTGCCGGACACTGGCGCCACCGGGGTCTCTTACCACCACCAGCAGGTAATGGGTGAAGCGTCTTGCCCAAGGACACAACGACCGAGACTGTCCAAGCCGGGGCTCGAACCGGCAACCTTCCGATTACAAGGCGAACTCCCAACTCTTGAGCCACGATCGCACATTAACATTACTAAATAAATAATTAAAGTAATTAAAGTAAAGTTTTCACAGATTAACTGATTGTGAACGTGGTGAATTGCCACACTGTGTACTTGCAGTTTCATTCAGACAAACGTTTCAAAGCCTCGGTGAGAAAAAGACACCTGGTGTGGAAAAATAACCTGGTCTGACTCCACTGATAGAGTCTTCTCAGAAAAGAAAGGTGACATCATTTATTGGTCCATGCCTCGCCACAGTCAACACAAAATCACAACATGACACACTCAGTCAGAATTTCACAGTATTTAACTTCTAGGAACTGGCTTCAGGTGTGAGCTAAATTTCCATCTGTCTGCACACTTCACTGTAAACAGATCCCTTTAATTATGTAATATTTTCACTGGGAATACTGGGAACACAGTGTGCATTCTTCCTGAATCTGTCGGCACAGAGTGTCATACACACACATACTATAAAAACTCAAAGTTAATACATTATAACCACTTTTTTGCTTCAGATTTAGCTTTATGTATATATCCTTAGATACTCCAAATGTGCAACAAAAGTTGGAAAACACAAAAAGTGACACTTTTTGATTGTGGCTGTCTTGAGAGCTTTCATTCTCAGTGTCACACTCTCCATTTCCTACAGTTTGACAGCTCTTGCTGCAATAGAGGGCTAGGAAACCTTTACAATATAATAAAAGGGTGTCTTTTTTGAGTTGCTTCACATCCTCCCCGCCCATCTAAATATATATAGATTTTGAGTCACGACTCATGAGCCATGTGTTTAAACGGATTGAAAGTTGTGGATAGTGAAAACAATAGATGTGAATTATGTAACATATGCCTGTCATTGTTCATGAACAAAAGCAGACTGCAAAATAAAAGAGAAGTGCAAACATATTGAGCTCTGTTAATATGTGGCCCTTCTGCTCACCTAACTATATGTAGCTGCTTCACTATTAGTTAATCGTTAACTCAATCTGCTTTAGAGGCTTAGAGATTTTTCACAGGGCTACCAATGCTCTGAGGAGGGCAATAAGAAAGGAGCAAGCTTTCAGAGAGTGATTAAGTTTCCTCACATGTCAAATGCAGTGCTGAGCGTGGCAATCTTTTACCACGTCTTCTACCAAGTCCCTTTCTCAGTCAACTAATCCTGCATCACCCTCATCACTTTTTCCTAAAGGTTGTGATAATAATCTTACCAGTCTGGACTTGCTTTACTTTCGACATGACGCATGTCTAAAATAAATGCAGACACATTAATGACATGCACAAATTTGGGACTCAGTTCAATTCAGCTTTATTTATATAGCTCCAAATCATAACAACAGTTGCCTCCAGCAGGCGATTCATATTGTAAGGTAAAGACCCTACAATCATACAGAGAAAACACCGACAATCAAAACACCCCCATGAACAAGTGCTTGGCAACTGTGGGAGGAAAGAAATCCCCTTGAACTGGAAGTGACTTCCAGTAGAACCAGGCTCAGGGAGGGGGGGTCATCTGGTTGGAGGTGAGGGGAGGAAGGCAGGTTGTAGTCTCGTCTCTCGTGTTTTTGTAGGACGCTCAGCTCGCCAGAACACATGACTGTGTTGCACAATGCGCTCATATTATCCACCCAACTCTGTTTCCAATTTACAAAAGGATTACAACATTTACCTGCGATCCATTTTTGCTAGTCCCAATCGAAAAATTAGATAAACTGTGCTGTACTGGGTCAAATTCAATATCTTTGAATTGGCCTAGTTAGCACAAGTATATAAATATATATAATAAATGCAACAAGTGCAATTTGTTCCCTCCTGGACATTCTATAATCAACTGTAACTGGTATTATTTTAAACTGGAAGTGTCTAAGAACCACATCAACTCAACCAGTTGACACACAAAGTTATAGGGCAACATAACTCAAGCCAAGCCAGGACATAACGATGAAGAAAAAGACCATCAGCACAGAAAATGTGCACCGGGAGCTTCGTGGTATGGGTTGAGTAGGGGCTCCTGTAGGGGTAATGTGCCACCACTTTTATTCATTTAGTGAATCTCTCCTTCTGTTTGAGCCTGCGTATGGGGGACTGATGCTGTTATGTGTCAGCCTAAATGGAAAACACAGAGTCTTGGGTGGGTGTGGGGGTTATGTTGGGTAAACCTTTCCCACGACAATGAAAACATTGAAACATTACAGTGTACGAGAGCAAATGATGTTAATCCTGTCAAACCAGCCATAATTTGTTCTGACTGCTTCACAGCAGGTATTAAGAGCCTGACGCCGCAAAAGAAAAAATGAAATAAATTGTTTTTGCAGACATCCAGGAAATGAACAGAATTAAAATTGCATATGTAAAGCATATCTAGCTATGCAAAATAAGCTGTTTTACATGTCTAGATATGCTTATTTGCAGAAATAGATGTACAGTACATTACACCTGACAATGTCCGTCATTACACAAAAAAGTTCTCTTTGTCCTCGAGAGGAGGATCTTTGTCTTCCTTTCTCTCGCTCATTCCTTCAGAATGGCTTGAGCCTCCAAACGACACCAGACCGTTGCCCCCTCAGCTGTTGTAATCAGACTGCTCGTGTTTTCTCTGAGCCGTTGCCTTAAGAATTTTCTAATTCTGTTCTCTTGTGTGCTCTCATAACATTTGATGTTATGGCTGGAAATTCCTGCCTGTTGAAAAATTCCAGTTGATTCCTGCAAATCCTAATGACCTGTATCCTTAAACTGGCTGACATCAGCCTATCTGTTCAGTTTCCATTGCTCACCTCTGTTCCTCTGGCTCCCTCCCTGCAGCCTGCTATAGAGAAGAGAAACAAGTAAGCAATCAAACCAAATCTCTAAACAACTTCAAACCGTGACAGAAACAATTACCTCAGCCAGCTCTAACGTGTCCTCCCCTCTTTGGCAGAAGTCCCTGTGACGCTCCTGTAAAGGACCCAGTTACCTGTTTACTCACCAGTTCAGAGTCTGTGACTCCTGAGTTTTCTGTAAACAAACCCTTAAATTGTTTTTGAGTTTGAATTCAAATTTCCTGACATTATGACACGGCTAAAAGAGCATCGTCAAGTTTATGATGCTGATATCAAGTGTTTTGTATGTAACACTTGTATGCAGTTGGGTTTTCCCTCTTCTTTGTTATCAAAGCCTCTCCTCTTATCTTAATGTAACTCCAAGCTGAGAACTGTGGCTTCACTGATACTGGTGTGGCCAATTACCAGATTAGATATTGGATATTTGATTATTTTTGGATTTTTTTTTCTTTTTTCTTTTTCTCATGCAGCCAGCTCTCTGCATTGCTAATTTTTCTAGATGACAGTGTTATTACACTGACTTTATGTCACAAGTAACCGTTTTCTGTGTTTGTGGAAGATACATAAAGCAGCAGATGAGAGCGAGCGAGCGATATATCACAGAGAAACACTCCAGCCACAAGTTGCAATAAATTTAAAGCTCAAAGGTTTGGGCCAAAAAATACTTCTGTTCTTTTTTCTTCTCTCCTTTGAAAGGATTCATAATGGATAGACAGCTGTGACACAGTGAAGATAAAAAGACTTTTATTTGAAAAAATAACTTTGTTCTTCAAACTTTGTACATTTATAGCACTCGCGGCTTTACAGATCTTTGGCATTTTAGCGAGTGATTGCTGAGGCAGATATTTAGCTCATCTCTACAGATTTAACCAGATTTCTTACGTCTTTAAGCAAAACAATTTCAGCTGTGCTAACATGATTGAAAAAGCAGTTGTTCAATGATTAATTACCCTTTTATTCTTAATTTCTGTTGCTGAGTTACAACATTTTATGATCAATTTAATGTTAATCAAATTATTTTATTAATTAAAAACCCAAACCAAACGTCATTTTCTTTTTTGAACAAGGACTCCAAAACCTATAAATCTCACACATGGATATACATATAGATATATATGCTAGCTGTGTTCAGCAAGGCCCAAAGCAGTAGAGCTGGCGAGCACTGGGCTGTAATGCAATAATGAAATATAACGTCATTAATATTGGTTAAAAATGTCAGCAGAGTTTTATGTGATTATTCTGGAAACCTTTTCTCTCTTTCTGTTTGCTTTGGAGAACAGCTGAGAGCTGGATAGCTCTCAGACTCTAAAAGTAGCAGATGTGTGGCTTTTTTCACATTATTATTCATTTAATTTAGTTAATTTTTGCAGCATCTACCCTGTTTTTCATTTGTTTTCTGTTTTTCTTTTACACACATGATTGGATTGTTTTTCATGTAGAGGTTGTGCAATCATAGAAATAATACTTTTGACAGGAGATTGGCACAAAATAATGTGACAGATGTTCTTACAGCAGTTGTTTTGTTATTATAATATTATATTTTTGACCCAGTGTGAAGATCATCATGATTTGTCTTTAGCATATATACACATATTATGTTTGGGTTCCTGGAGGTGACCTTTTGTCTGCTTTTATTCTGCACTGACTGACACTGTTGACTGTCTTTGACCTCAGTTTACAACACCCTCTGTGATGTAAAGATCGTCGTGACGATAGGTGCTCTATTTTCAGAGCGTGACCTCTTTCATGTAAAGTGGTTTATTTTAGCATCTGCTTGATGAGTTACTGGGTTTTTCTTCTATTGCCAGGCCATGCAGTATGATTGAGGTTTGAGTCACAGGGACATCTTGTGCAGGAAGGATCACTCCTGTAGTCAGAGATGCATTTAAACTTGTGATAAAGTTAGCTCACCTCTACCTGCTACTGTAGGTGCTAAGCTATAAGGCTTGTATGCCCATGAGCAAAGAAACAGGGATGACTGGCTGATGATGCACACTGTAAACAAACAAAACCGCCCCTCCCCATCTTGAAATGTCACAACACCCATTGCAGGTTTTCTTGATGCTCACACACACACACACACACACACACACACACACACACACACACACACACACACACACACACACACACACACACACACACAGTGTCAGGGCAACCAGATCATTTTTGTAGGTTGTGTTGCCCTCGACTATTATTCTTGCAGTGTTTGTAGCTACAACAGCTTCTTTAAGTGCTTTTTCAAAAACCCAAAAAAGCACCAGCTTCTGCTGTTTAGCAGTTTTTCTTTCAACTTTTCAGTTGATGGTTCACACAAAACAAAACCTTAAGAAGCTCCGTTGGCCTTGAGAGCGTTATGATGGACCTTTTTACCATTTAATATAGTTTTTGTGGCAAGACGGCTTTGATTGTAACTCTGAACAATTGTCCTTGAATAGAGCATATGGTCAGAACAAAACTACCATGATACAAAAAGTGTATTTTTATAACCCAGATGTTTTGAGTAGGTGGACAATAGTGGACTGGGCTGCCAAAGAACAAAATCCTTGAATGGCTTCCAAAGGGGACTCGTGTTTTAACATATTAGCAGAGTGGGAGTGGTGACCACACTGTCATGTTGGGTAAAAGATAAAACAGGAGCTCTGACCTGGCTTCACACAATAACTGTGGGGATTTTTGATCTAATGCAACAGACTGGAAAATGTATCACTCTGCTGAAATTATTCTCAGCAATGACGCTGTACACTGACCGATATCTAAATGTGCTTTCCAGAGGAAATTCTCTCCTTGCTGATGACTGATTGTTTCATGACTCTGCTATACTTAATCGGCCTGTTGTGTCTAATTATGTTCCAAATTTCACCATCTCCTTTCACCAACTGATTCTGCTTAATCAGGTTTTATGTATGTGTCTAGTACATTTAATTTTAGCAGAAATACGTATATCTGTTCAAATGTGAAGTTTTTAGCCATTTATACAAATATTATTTGCTTTCAAATCTGCTCTTCTGATCTTCTTTTGGTTCATAGTCAGCATAGTAATTTATGATCTCAGAGAAATGTGACACAAAAAAGGCCCAATGAAGGAGAAGGCAACTGAAAAGGTATTTGTTGACCCGCCCTGTCATCACGTGAGCTGTTATGGGCCTCCATGAGTGAAGGTATGCCCCACTCTACCATCTTGTGGGTTATTAAGGTCACATGGGTAGATGTGAGTGTGAGGGAAACAGCTTGGAAGGGATCTTAGGACTCCACCTCCAACTGGTCAACCCCACTACTGGGTTAAATACCTGGGACTCCATTCGGTTTTAAAGCCGAACAAGCCTCTTAGATGAGATGTGAAGTGCCTCCAGTTCAAATGCTTAGGACTACTGTGACTGGGAAGACTGAAAAGCTGCACATGAAACAAAACAGCAACTTCTTATTTTCTCTTGTTAAAAAAAAAGAGAAAGTGGTTGGTTGGTGTCACATTTGAACTTATGCAGCTAATTTCAAACACACAACTAAGAATCAATGCCACAGGCAAGGTTGCCAGTGCATGCTTTTGTTTGGGCCTTTTTAGTTTTTAGATAAATAAACACCTCATTGTTACATAATAATAAATAAGGATAGTTATGTGACCTTTCCAGTTATAGTGGAAAAAGCATTTATGGCCCTATTTTAAAGATAATTTTGTGAAATGTCATCATCGCTGATTTGAGCAGACTCATTATGACTAGCTAGAGGTCTTTTCTTGCCAATATCTGTTCTAAACTTTGTCCCCTCCTCCCTTTAATTACTGTACAGTCTGCATAATAATGCTTTGTGTTTTTACGGATTGCTCACAATCAAAAAATAATTAGACATGGCAGTTGCTCTGCATTAATGTAGCTCCCACAGAAAGTTTGCAGTAATAAAGTATGCACAACCAATTACTGAGGAGCCGTAACCCTCTCCCCCCACGCTTGAACAATGGAGAGGAGCATGATTTCCTCTTCCTCTGCAAGGAGCATATGTCTGACTCTCAGAGGACTTTGTACTAAAGCCTCTCAGAGGGTCTGCTTTCTAACAAGCTTCACACAATAACTGATCATCCTCTGTTGATGCAAACAGCAACAGGAACCTGCTAAATCTGGTGCATGGCTGTGTGGATTTATGTCTGACCTACATACACATTCTAGGGGGGCCATATGGGGGCCGTAGACCTTTGGGCCATCCATTCATTTGTCTTTATGTATCAGTGCAGAGAAGAACAACTTTGCCTCCCTCAGGTCACAAAAGGAAATGGATAAAGTCAAGCCTTAGTTTAACCCTTCACTCTCAGAACATTTAACCAACACTGAGACACTTTATTGTGCTGTTTACTTCTAATATTTGGCATTCTGTTTATGCATTGATGATTTTAACATTTTTTATATATTTTTTTACTTTATTGTATTTATTTTCATTATGCAGCTATATCACATTCTTCTTTTTTAATCTATTTATTATATATTCCTAGTATAAATCCCAAAATGCCAGTATTGAAAATCTAGTGATCCAAGATACTGATCGATGGTCCTAAATACGTTTTAGGCCGTATTTGTTTTCAGAAAAGAAATTGCGTGCCCGAGTGGTTTCGCAGGTTAGTGCTTCTTGGAAACTCAGAACTACTGTCTGGAAATCTGGAATGTTAAACAATATCATGTACTGTAGGAGCACTGATGCATTATTCCCTGTATTCACTGAGGGCTGAAACAGACAAGGTCAGAGGAATTGTTCTTGTTTTTATTGTGTAAGAAGAGATTATGTAACTCTTCTGCAACTGTAGATCTGAGGAATCATTACCTTACAGGTTAAAGCAGATGGAAAACGTGCTCGATTTATTTATGTTTTATAAGAAATATTTTCAAGCATTAAACTACAGCTGTTTTTGAACAAAAGTTTCATTAATAAGGATTTTGCTTTAATTACTTTGGCTTCAGTACATGGAGGTACTTTAGGCGGCTAAGTGGTTAGTGGTTAATAGATTTACATGCTTTACACAAGAATGGTTTGAGACCAGGAGGAGTCACAATCCCAGCCTCACAAACTGGTGGTCACAAGGTAGAGTGCTACCAGTGCTGGTCCCAAGCTCGGAAAATGGGAGGACATCTAGTGTAAAACGTTTATGAGGCGCCGTTTGTAAACTGAAATATGCTGAAATGAACGGCACATTTTTTCCACATTTAGCTCAAAGCCTCACAAAAACATGTAAGATTTTTTATATGTAAATCTAAATGTTAAATGTTAAATGGATTTAGCTGGACATGTGCTGCGGTGATTGTGAAGTAGAGACTGCAGCTGCTGAGGGCGCACAACTGCTGAACCTTTGGATGGCCGACAAAACGACTCTTCCAATGTTTTCAGCTAAATTGCTGGATATGCTGGTAGGTAAGAAGTGAAGCAGCTCATGGCGGTGAGAAGTGACGGTCAGGAGAGAGCAGACACAACCTGACCAGTACCGGCACACTTTAGAGGGGGAGGTTTTCGTAAAGCTTTTATTTTGGTGTTTCCATTGACCCGTACAATAAATTTGCATGTTAGCTAAATTTTTAGTTTCCTGTAACATTTAGATTTAAATGTAATATTTAGATTTAACATTTAGATTTAATATTTCACATTTAAAATTGTGTTTTAAATATAAAAAGTTACAAATATTTTAGTAAATTTTGTAAAAAAAAAATGACTTGAAAAAAACATGTTTTTGTAAGGTTTTGAGGTAAATGTGGAAAAATGTTGCTGTTAATTTCAGCATGTTTCAGTTTACAAACAGCGCCCCATAAACTTTTGCCAATTCAAACATGTGGATCCATCTGCCGGGACTCCTTGGGAAATAAGGGAGCAACCAAAAGTACCTATGCAAGACAGTACTTTAAGCTAGCTAAGCCTTTACATTTCTGGATAAGCAGGTTTCTCCATCGTAAATCTACCTTTTTATCTCAGTTTATTAATCCTTCAATCCGGTAAAGTGATGGGATTCGCATTGGGATGTTTTTCCACTTTAATGCCCAAAGCTAAAGATACTGTAGTCGTGTTAAAGTGCACTTGAATGCAGCCTACATGTGCGCATAATGTATGTTTGTGTTTATATCCATTAGGAGCAAGTGAGAAGTGTGTTAATGGGGGCTTTTCCAAGTGCAGGGGGCCTTTACAGATTAGAGAGCAGATGTTGTATTGATGGGTTCGGCTGTTACTTTTTGCTGTATACTCCTCAGAATGAGCTGTGGGCGCAGCAGAGTGCTGCATTCTTCACAGTGGCTTCCTTGTTTTATAATGTAACTAACACCAACGCCAAGCATTCCTAAGAATCACACTACCAAATGCCAGAATGAGATTGTAGTTCTGGGCACAATGCCCCTGTTTTGTCTTACAAGAGAGGTGATTTTATAATGTTGCAAACATGAGCAGATATATTACAATAATGCCTCCAAATAAGTCATAGTGGAAATTTAGAGAGTCTGAAAACATGCATGGGTTATAAGTACCAAATTTCATTACAATAAAGTCTATTTTTAAGGTGCCATTAAACCTGCAATTATCTTTGGGTACTTTTGCACAGTTACACCAATTTCAAAACATTTGGGATGTTCTGTAAGTAAAAAACAGTGTTTTGCAGATTATGTCAATTCAACAGGACATAGAAAACATATCAAATGTTTGCATGCATCTCCTTTTCTTTTAACAACAGCCTGTGAACATCTGCAAACTGAGCAGGCCAGCTGTTGGACTTGTGGGAAAGGAATGTGTGTCCCGTGTCTTCTTTGTCGTATTTTTAGTTTCACGATGGACCAAAGATCTGAACTGCAGATGGACTGGACTCGGCTTTGCAGCTGATGCAGTTTAGCATTGTTTTACTGAAAAATGTTCGGCCTTTGTCAAAAAAGATCTGGACAAGAATCTCTGTTGGATTTTTCTGCACTGGTGGTGCCTGTCCAAACCTGCTAGCTGCCAAATCCACCGGCACTAATCACCCCCATACCATCAGAGGTTTTTAAAACTTCAAAACCTTTGATATGTTTTCTATGTAACATTGTGAATAAATTATGGGTTTATGTGATTTTCAAATCATTCTGTTTTTATTTACATTTTATGTAGTGTGTAGTTGTTTGGAGATTTGTTCCAGTTCGATGACTAAATCAAAGTCGAGCATTCGCTGCCCTATAATCTCTGTTTTGGCTACAGTCACTCTTGAAGGAAATATTTTTCTTTAGCTGCTCCATATTTCACACTGTTTATGACCAGATTGGACTTTTGCAGCTGTTTGCTGAACACACTTGTTGCATAGAGCGGTGATAAGCAACCAGAACAGCAAGACTGCATGGTACAAAACCAAAACACTAAAAAGCACATAAGAGGTGACAGGGACTGAAGAGTTTGGTTGTATTTACCAACAGTTTTGCCACCTGGATCAGCTCTTATACACTCACCCAGCAGTTACACATATTTCCCCTTGTTAGGAAGAAATTAATGATGTGTACTGATGTCAAGGCTAATTAGTTAAAAACTATCAGTTCTGACATGAATATCTCACAAACTTAATTTTTTATTTGCAGTAAGATAATGACATTCTTGTAAAGACTGACCTTACTAACATTATTCTAAGGCAGCCACAGGATTTAGTTCCAATTAAGATTCAGTACATTTTTAGCAGGTTTCAGGCAGGAATCCACCCCCCCCCCCCCCGGCCTCCTCACCACGGCTTTTTTTCTACCTGTCCAAATCAAGGACACATTAAATCTTGCACTGGCAATGAAAGTCGACTTTAGATGTAAATCCAGAACCATGGGGTTTGACTGAGAGGGGGTTCAGAAAGCGAGGCAGCTTGAAACTGTACAGCTGCTTAGAGAGAATCTGTATGTTGGAAGATTTGTTGCAAAAGAGACAAATGATTTATGATAAAACCCTCAAAGCTCTTAAAGTTCAGTGTAGGTTTTCAGAAACTGTTTTTCTTAAAAAGACCTTGAAAACTGCTTTGAATACATTTTTCTTTTTTTTTTAAATAGTCAGCTGTTTTACATGTTTTGGCAGTCAAACATGTTGAGTATTACTTTTCAGTATGTATAAACTGTCTTTTACTTTCTTTCTTTTGACCGAGCTGGTGAGAAGCCGTTAACCTGCTTTTATTTTACAGACTATAAATATGGCCGACAAAGCTCTTATGAATATTTCAGGGGACAATAAATGCTCTATATAAATGATTATACTCATGCTCTCCAGCAGACAGTTTAATAAAGTGAAAAATTACAAGCAGGTGAAGGAGGGTTGGAAAAAAAGGAGGATGAGGAAGGGTGGCAGAAGGTTTAGCAGAGCGCAAACTCCTACACTTCTTCACCTTTACAATAAACCAAAATATGTTATTAGGAATTATAATAAATATTATAAATTACTCTTGAAGTAAAGCTTACTAACACAGGAACGGGAGGGCCGATGGCCGTGCTAGGTGACATATTTTTTAACCTTGTGATCAAAGTTAATTAAGCTTCAATCCAAGCCCAGTGGCTCTGGGCCAGAAATTTACATGTAATTAATTACCTTCTTACTGCATTTGGAGTTGCACAATAAATAATGCAAAAATTCATCCTTACACTAAGGTTCAGGTTGCCATCAAGCAAGACAGCTTGCCCCAACGGCATGGGGCCCCTTGCCAATAGAGGTTCCCTGAACGCTTACAAACTTTAACCCACAGCAGTCGCTATGTGCAGAATTAAAACTTACCTCAGAATAATTTACAGACGTTTAATGGGAAAAAAAGTTAAGACCCAGGAAAATATTATCACCCAATATTTGTGACCGGCTGCAGCTGTTGGGTCGGAAACCCTGTGAGGTAGTACTTCCTTTAGAAGAGCACAGGATTTAAACAAGCCTCTAAAGAAAGCTTAGATTCCACTTTGTAAAAGAGACACTTTATATTTTGGCTCTGAGAGCTGACAGAGAGGATGAATGAGATGGAGGTTTGTGGAGCGGGCGCTGACCCCGGACCTGCTGCGTCTGGTCCTGTGTGATATGAGGTGTCTGAGGATTACGGCTGCACAGAACCTGGAGCATTTAGGCTCAGGCCTGCTGCGTATTAACTTGGACAGAGTTACCAGACAAGAATAACTCTCTCAAGAGATCATCAGAGAAAATGTCTTTGGAGGGGTCTGTGGCCACCAGCCTGTTACATCACAGCCTGAAAAACAAAACATCTCGGGGCCACAGCCCTTGTTGATTTTGGGAGTTATGTAATCCCAATTGAATTTCGCTGGCTGTTGTTTTCAGTAAATGCCCACCTTATCTGCTGAGTGGAAGCCTGGAACTTCTAATACCCCTTTCATTATTAATCACCCTGTTTGGAATCAGGATTACGCCGTGCTGTTCGCAACAAGCTTGTTGTATGTTTGTGGATGTCTGTGCTTTCTTTTTTGTGTCCTTGCAAACCAGCTGGACGATCAGCTGGTTTCTCCTTTGGAGAGAAGATATTTTAACCAAAAGAGTTCCTTTTGGCTTAACAGGGCTTGCAGTTTGCACACAGGTTTAATGATTGATTTTTGGTCTCTACTGCAAAGAAAAGTGATTTGTATGAAGTTAAAATACCCTCAAATACCCTTAATAAGGTTAAAAAAAAAAAAAACAAGCTTGAAAGCTGTAACACAATAGTAGCTGTACATAAATCTCCTTGTGCACCCATTTCTCAAACATGCTGCTTTCTAGCATTGATTTCTACCAGCAGTTAGCACAAGACAGACAAAAGACAGGCTAACCCTCTACAGTTAAATAAGTGACCTATGCTAACATTCAACATTTTTTATTTCTGATAAACTGTAGGAAAAAAATCACGTTTAACAGCACCAACATCCGTGCATCCATCCTGTTTTTGTTTAACTTTCTGTATCTGTATCTATAGCCTACAACAGTGACATGTTTTCTAAAGCTGATTTTAATAAGCTTCTCAAGGAAACACATTAATCTTTTGCTCTGTTTCTCTTTCTTTTTATCAGAGCCATAAAAATGTTCAAACTAAAAAATAGCTGTGCTAGCAAGAAACAAAAACACATAATTGTATAGATCCTGAGAGGAAGTTTACTGCCTGTCGCTTTGCATTCTCTCCTGCAAATCTGGAAGGAGTTTGAAGTTCACCTGCACTTTCTTTGGAATCAGCTCGCTACAGTGGAAAGAAGTGTTTACCTGCCCACTCTCCACCAAATTCACTTCAAGTTTCCATGAAGTCTTTCTGCCCACCTGCAACCCCTTACAGCAAGTAAGGCCTTAGAGATTTTTCATTATATGCCTTCACAAATTCTCATAATCAGCTGTCCCTCTCCAACTACCTGTTTCCTTGTCTACAGAGTCCTCCTGAGTTTGCATGATGAGAAAGCCCCCTGCTCTACAGCCCACTTGCCCTTTATTATTTACTTGAGTTCTGTAAACAAACCTTGAAAAACTCTGCGGTCTGAATCTGGTCCTTGGGTTTGGACACCTGACAAAAGGAAGCGGCTAAACTGTAAAGAGAAAATATTTTCTCGCATACTCAGCACACAGATGTAGTTGAAAGAGATTGGGATACCTTTTTAAGATGGATTACTGGCTCAAGGGCCATTTCAAATGAGAAAGACACAACTTGAACCAAAACTCTCAAGTTAAACAAAATAAAGTAGAAAACCATAGCACTGCATAAGGTGTGCTAATCAGTGTTTTCATGTGTGTCAGTAGTTAGATGAGTGATTAAGTGTGCATTGTGTTGTACAGTGTAAAACCTAAAACAACCAGGCTGTAGCCTACCAAACAAATAACATGATGCTGCCTGAATGGAGAGGAAAAAGCCAGCAAGAGCTGAGGCGGCTAGTTCTTCAATGCTCCAGAGAGATGGCCAGGTGCTCCCAGTCGCACTAATTAACCCTGCCTACCTGGAACCTGAAAGACTACACAAAGAGACAAACAAGGGAAAAGACAGCAGGCCAAGGCAGTGAGCCATCGCACTCAAATAGAGGTTGCGTCTTTATTACACTCAGAGTCTGTATGGAAAATGTTCTGGGCCACCTATGCATTTAATCTACACTGTGAAGCTCCCAGTGCACAGTTTTGGTGCAGATGTTGATGCCAGAGGAGGTTTGGACTTCTGCAGTTACTGAGTCAGCGGCGTGTCGACGACTTTTATGCAATAAGCACCTGAGCACTTGTCAACCCTGCTCTATAACTTTATATGCTGTGATTCCTATATGCCTCCACTATGCAGTAATACCACTTACAGTTGGAATATTTAGGAATTAAGAAATTGAATGAACTGACTTGTTGCAGGACTGTAGCATACAAAAATTCAGTGAACTCTATAGAATAGCATATTCTTTAACAAATATTTGTAAATGCAGACTGCATGGCCAGGGGCATTATTTTGTAGATCTGTGGCAGTGGGACTGAAATCACGTCTAGAAGACAGTTTGTAGGATATGCAGCACAACCCAGGTAAGACAAAGGAAGAAATAATTAGACTTGATATATAGTCACCCTGAGGGTGGAGCAGGAACCTGGGATTGGACACAGTATCACCAGATCTCTGGCTTTGTTTTTGAGAAGTGAAATTGAACTTCAGATGAGTCAGATTTTATTGTTTTTGTCTCTATGAGCTGTAAATGATAATCAGACATTAATAATGTATTAATCTTGGCAATTCTCATTCTCATAATTTTTCTTATTCTCTGTACAGAATAATGTGTTTAGTGATGATGTCATACAGAAAGTCCTGTCCAAATTGACTGCTATTATTCCCTTTTTGTATTATATTATCCTGCTTTATATTATCCTGGCTGAACCCAGTTCTGAGGTTCAATATTTTATGAGTGTATTACAAGTTCAGCAAGCTGTTGTACTTTTCAGAACTCCCTGCACTTTGTCTATAGTCCTTCCTGTCAAACCGTCTCATCTAGTTTTTCTTACTTGTTTTGCTTGTTCGGGTTTATTTTTAAGCATAGGATATAAAAGGCTCGATTTAGCCGTGCGCCTCCTAATCTCATTTCTTTAGGACAGGCCAGAAGGTAACACGACCACTGCTCACCTTCATGTCCACTCAGCACCACTGTGGTACAAGAGCACAATGCAGTAAATGCATTTTCAGCGGGAACAACAAATCAGAGATTGTACAAAGGTCGTATTAGAGGGTGTCCACATGTTTGTACAGAGTTAGCATGTATGTGTATGTTTGTTATTTCATTCCTGTGAGACCATGTTTAGCCCCCGATCGAGCAGATTTCACACAGCTGTGAAATCTAGTAAATTAAGAGAGAAAATTTTAACCTAGTAGTTAGCTGCTTTTTGTGAAAACACTCTTGTAACAGACGAGACCTTCTTATCAACAAACAGCAAACAGACACAGTGTAGCTTGTCATCATAGTGGATTAATTAGCAGCTACTGAGACAGATGTGCTTTAGGCAGAGACCAAAGACAGAGTTCAACGGCATGCCAGTTGTTCATTTTACGGGTAGCAGGAAACATCACTCTGTATTAATTTAAAACGCTGCTTTGTAACTTCTGGATCTGTAAATAAACAACTGTTTGTAACTAAGTTTGCAATATCGACTTAGTGGCAGTATGCGGACGCCGTATTCACCGCTTCTTTTGATTCTCCAGCTGGCCAAAAAGCTTTTAATTACATGCTCACCTGATATATCAGTGTTTCCTTAGTAAAACTGTAAATCCTTGTGAACCTACAGAGCACACTTTGTAAACAGTCCGTTACACAACAGATTGTTAGTGGTGTAGAAACTACAGGGCCAAAAGACTCGATGGATGGAAAGCAGATGGACCCACATTGGATTCTGACCACAGTGAACTTGCTGCTAATGAACCATATGAGGCCTTTTCTGCCAGTTCGTCAGCTGACACCCTGAAGGTAAAACACGAGAACTCATTAAGCACTAACACATATTCCCACCGTTATTATTTTTTTTAATGATCCTTGTCAGTAGCTCCAACATGCAGTGGCATTTTTACCTCACCTCGTTTTTAAATTTTCTATCCAGCAGATATGCTTCACTGGGTACACAGTTTATTGTCACTACTACAGTCTTGGCAGAAGAATTAATTGCATAAATCAGATGCCAACTGGGTAGACTGATATATACAATACTAATTCATCAAAAGGCTGAACAGCGAAAACATAGGGCAGTATAAATGTATGTTAGTTAACCGTGTTTAGCCACAAATATTACTGTGTGCAGGACAATGAAATCTGATCAAGTTGTACCTTGAAAAGGGAAACATGACGCCACATGTGAAATGTTGCCTGCTTTTGCCAGACTGAAGACCCTTAGTGCAAGTTTCATGTCAGAAGAATATAATAAAATCCCTTGTTGGTGAGATCAGGAGAGAGAGTCCACCTGCTCTCCATCCACCACTGACTGTGTAGTTAAACCACCCAGTTAGTTAAATTAGTTTTCATAATGACCATAAAATGTAACAAAAGCCCGTAAATGTTCTGTGATATGATTTCAAGTTGTGTTTCGTGTTGGTTTAGGGTACAGATGAAAACTGCTGATTTAAAATGTCCTCATGCGGAGGATCTCAAAGATGAAAGTTATCACCAATTAGGAAGAAAAAAAATGGGGGAGAAAATTGCACGGTAGACCTAACTGGAAATTTAGATTCATCTCAAACTTTCAGGTTATGTATCTCAAAATTCTGAGTGAGCTGAAATCTTCAGATATCCAGCTCAAAAGCTGAAGATACCCAGCCCCAAAACGAAGAACCTCAAATTTCTGTGTGGCAAAAAGGTCTTTTTTTCAGTGGCAGGAATAAGCTTCCACAGGAAACATTTAAATTATTCTAAAGTTTCATTATTCAAACATAGATGAGATTGTCGTCTCCCTCTGAACTGAGAGACTTCTATTCATGCGTCACTTTGAGAGGTTCAAATGAAGGTTCTAATAAAGAAGAAAGTGCACAGTATAGTATAGTATGAGCATGGAAGCTGATTCAAATTGCAGTTCAGAGGCACACACAGCTGTTTGTCCGAGTCCTGCGTCTGTGGTACTCGAGATTTCTTAAAGTCTACAGAGTAACACGAGCACAAAGACTTCTGTGTATCAGGGCAAGCTAGGTACTTATAGGGATGTAATTTCTTAGATCAAAGTTCAAGACACAGGTGTGTAATATGAAGATACACGAGGATACAATGGTCTCATTTAGGAGGCTGACCAGTGGTACAACTGGTTGCTTCTCATCTCTACAAAGAGAGGAACAGACCCAGCCTCATGTAACTTACAGCTGAACGCCTGGAGATGAAACATATGGAGTCAGAAGATAGTTTAAGATTAACTCTCTGGTTTGCTTCTTCTTTGGATCTCAAATGTTTTTCCATCAAAGCAACCCTAAAAATACCTATAGTAATATTAGTAATGATGATGTAGTTCAGTATTATTTTGGCATCGTCCTCTAATGTTATATTTGCCAAATAGTCTGCTGCTACATTGCTAGTTGGGAAAATAAAAAAATCAAATATTATTTCAGTTTGTGAAAGTTTTCTATTCCTGTTCTGGGCTTCGTTGTTTGTTTACAGTACAGCTCCAGATCCAGGTGAGGGTAAGACCAGAGGATGATACCTGTCTATGTCCAGCAGAACGTAAAGAACATGTTTATTGATATGAATTGTAGCGTTTAACCGGATTCATATCAATAAACATGGGGTAAACAAGATGGCTGTGACTATATTAATGTGACAGGCAGAAAAAACTTTAATTTAAGCAGCTGTCTGACCAGTTTGCTTGTGTATGGTGTGGCAGTGCGATTTTTCCCCTTTCTTTACTGACTAATCCTTCTTCCTCTGTGTGTTTAAAAGACTGAAACAATGCTGTGCATGTTTCCTCTTTCTTTTACAAACTGTTATTTAACTTATTTTGAAAACTGTGGTCAACATGATTGAGCCTTTGCACAAATTTGATAGCTGAAGTGTCCACCCTAAAACTGGTGTATTATATTAAAATCTGTAATTATTCATTCTGGATTATTTTTAGACACTCAACTAGGTCATCCAACTATTTAATTTGCTTTTGAAGGTAACAAAGTATGTTATCCAACTGAAATGAGGTTTGCAAATGTGAAAAGAGTTGACTACAAGTAGCATATTCCTGATATATTAATTGCAATGCACTGTGTGCTGGCATTATGACTGGAAGCTGAGCATCCCAGAAACTCTGACCATAGATTCGCTGCTGCTCTAGATGATAAGATATTCAGTTTTTGTCATTTTATGTCAAAGTCAAATTTATTTATATAGCACATTTAAAACAACGACTGTTGACCAAGGTGCTGTACATTTATGATAATCTAAAGAGATTAAAACATAGGAAGACATGATAACATTTAAGAAAAGAAGCATAAAATGCGGAAAGATTTGAGTAAGAAATAAGAAATAAAAGTAGAACAAACTGATTCTGATTTAAATGCCAAGGAATAAAAGAGGGGTTTTCAGACAGGTTTTGAAAGAGTCTAATGTTGGGGAGGTGCTGATGTGAAGGAGCAGTCTGTTCCACAGTGTAAGAGCAGTCACAGCAAAGGCTTGATGTCCTCTGTGCTTTAATCTGGACCTCAGGACAGCTACCAGCACTTGATCTGTAGACCTCAGTGATCTTGCAGGAGTGTACCAATTCAAAAGATCAGAAAGGTATGAGCCTTAAAAACTAATAATAAAATCTTAAAATCAATTTGAAAACTACCTAGCAGCCACTGTAAGGATGCTTTAGTATGGGGGATATGTGGTCTCACTTGTGCCAGTTAGTAACCGTGCTGCAGCGTTTTGGACCAGCTGCAGTCGGCTAACTGATGACAGACTGACACCTGAGTTAAGACTATTACAAAAGTCAAGATGAGATGAAATGAAGGCATGGATAGCTCTCTCAAAGTCTCTAAAACAGAGCAATGGCTTCACTTTTCCAAGTAGTTGGAAATGAAAGAAACTGGTCTTGATTACAGCATTGATCTGTAGTGTCAAAACTTAGGGGACTTCCTTCTAAAGGGCCAAAGTCATAGTGGTCACAGGGACACCACAATGACCTCTGTTTTCTGTTTCAGTGGTAAATCTGTGAGTCGTCTGCATAACAATGAAACGAGATTTTAAAAAAAATTAAAAATTGAGTCCATAGGGAGCATATAAATTGAAAAAAGGACTGGGCAAGAATGGACCCCTGGAGGACCCCACAAGAAAGTGAGGTTTTTGAGGATGACATATCCCCCAATCTAACTTTAAACCATTCCAGTGCAGTGCTTCTGATTCCGACACAGCGTTCAAGCCGAGAGGTAAGAATCCTATGACCTACGGCACCAAAGGCAGCACTGAGGTCTAATAGTGGCAGAATCGCCCAAGTCAGTAAATGTTAAAAGGTCATTAAAAACTTTTAAAAGAGCAGTTTCAGTCCTGTTTTGTTTCTTGTTCTGAATTGTTCCACGATTTGTAGATGCATTTTTGTTCAAATTGGTAAACCTCTGCCCACCTTTACTTTTGAGAAACTATGCCTCTCTAAGATGCTGTTTTTATACCCAGTCATGTTACTCACCTTTTGCCAACTGACCTAATTAGTTGTCCCATGTTTTTTTTTTAATGTTCTGTTCTGACTAAAATAACCACTGCGTTCTTTCTTTATTTACATATTACGCACCACACCTTTTTTTTAAGGGTTATTACCATGGTCATTTCTCAATAGTTTATTCTGGATGCAGAGAACAAATTTTAGAGGCTTTAAGGAGCAACACATTGCAAAGCATCATATTGGATCTCAAACCTGTACAAACACTGTGCAACAGCAGCTACATAAACATAAATAAAAAGTATAATACAACGGTTCATTTGATGAAGAATTGACATTTAAAAACCTCTTTTAAACTGTATGTTTTGGATAGAACTGAAGTCTGTTATGCAAGGCCTGTCCTCTGTAATGAGGCTATTTCCAGGACTTTGTAGAGCATGAATAATGTGTTTGTATGAACTTATCCAACTGACCAAGTTCACTTACATAATGAAGACTGTGCAGGTTTCGTGTGTGCACTATGATACATGCCTGTAGTGTGATAAGTCAGGTTATTTATTCTTTGTTTGCTGCCAAAGGCCTTCATGTGATACCAACACATCAGTGTAGAAATGGGGTCAACTAGGTGTCAGTTTGTAGCATCAGTGCATTTAATAATTTGCAGCTTGAAATAACATAAGGCCACCAGCCTATCAGCCACCACTGCTGAGTTATTCAGCACAAGCTCGGAGGTAAAGTGAGAGCGAGACACCCAGAGACAAAACAGAGAGAGGAGTGGTATCTCACTACAGCAGCCATAAAGAACAATGCCCATTCCCTTTTACCACATATCGTACACCTCACTCCTATTAAGTGGAACCAACTTAATGAAAAAAGGGGGTCAGAAGATCCCATCACATAGAATGAGGTCAGTCTGAGCTCATAAAAATGATCAAAACTCAAACCATGAAGGTCACTCTCTCATTATTAGTGTGAGAATCAGGGCTACCTCGCCTCTTCTGGGGTTCTGCAGTATTCCAGAAACTATTGATCCAGCCGCACTAATGCAATCACACTCCCCATACACCGGTTATTGACGCTAGGGTTTCAGACTAATGGCTGCAATAAACATTGATGCAATCATGTGCAGTAAATGAGAACAAATGGAGAAGAGCAAATGAAAAACAATAACAGCAGCCTGAACAGCTCAGGAAAACATGTAAACAACACCAGCAAAAAAATGTATTCAGAACTAAAAATGGAAAGATTTGCTACGTCAGCTTAATCAAGCATGTGTTGCATTTGTTATCAACATCATCGGTGGAAACGTCTTTTACAGGAATGTTGGAGTGTACTTAATCTTTTGTATTATGTTGAGATTTTAACATGAAGCAATATTTGTCATGAAGTAGATTAGGCAAAAACAGAAAACACAATGTTATGTTACGACTGTATACAGGAGCCCAAAGTACAAAAAAGAAAAAAATACAGAAGGAAACAAACTGCAAAACAAAAAAATCCAACAGGCAGAACGAAGGAGGAACAAAGAGGTGGTATGCAGAAGCTTTGACAAAGAACAAAGGAGAGGTACAGAATGAATGCAATCAATAGACAGGATGTAAAACTCAGAACAAGGCAGACGAGGCACAAACCAACCACGTAAAACAAGAAATAAAAGAATGCAGAAAAATCCCCCACAAAGGCAAGAAACCACTGTGGAGTGCCTGTAAACTGAAATTCAAGGAAAATACAGGGAACCAAATTCCATATCTAACAACAACTATAATTCTAAAATGCATTTAAGAAACCTGGAATAATCATGAAAACAAACAGGAATAAAAACTCAACGTAGCGTTCATTAAAAGGTAAAAACAATAATGATACAAAAGCATTCAAAATGCAAAAGAACTCGGTTACACGGGGACAAAGCTCCAGGACCACTGCAGATACATGTAACCTTTTCTTTTTTTAAACTTCACAATGTAGAAAGAACACAAAGCACATGCAGGGAGAATGAGAAAAACCTTGAGCACTGCAGCCTTTTGGCACACGTACTACCTTCTCAACCAAGTGAGCTACAACAGCACTCACAGCGAGTCTCCTGAAAGAAACTTTATCTCCTTCGGGCTCTTTCTCTGCAACTCAGAAGGAGGAGACGACTCTAAAGCAGGTGTCTGTGGCAGCGCCATGGCAGCAGTTCCTTTTAAATTGAGCATCTGTGTTTTTCCAAGGCTGATGTCTGGCTGTGCTCAGAAGGTAAGCATCCTTACTTTTCTGGCACTCTGAAGGAATAGTGCAAAAAGCCCATGCTGAGGCGTATGGAGCCGCATATTGCACTGAGCCATTATCTGCCACACCAGGATTCTGCAGAAGCCCAATTTTGAAAATATGGTAAAAGGTGAGGACGTGCTGTTGTGGCCTTGGCTAGCTCCAGGCTAAGTGGCCATGGCAGAGACAGCAGGTATTGTGGTGTACTGCATCTACCTGAGAGGCGCTTCAGTGTGAATAGCACGTGTGTGCATGTATCTTCCAAAAATGTTGCCTTGGAAAAGGACAGGAGGTTATGCTCTAGTGGCAGAATGACATAAAACCATTGGCACGATGTCAGCATTACAGAGAAACGTAGTCAGTAAATCATGGTGCCATCAGGAACAGCACAGCGACATATTGCTGACTTATATGGACTGTTTGGGTGATGGTAGCCCTGAAGTAGCAGAGACATGTCTTTGATTATTTAGAACAGGTGCGTAGCGCTGCTTTGCCTACATTTTACCTCTCTCTGCATATTCGGCAGTGGTGATGTAGCTTGCTCATTGGCAAGACATCAAGGCAACATTGCTTACCTCTGCTTAACTGCTGCTTTTTCTCTCTCTGTGCAACCCATCGGAGGCACTGAGTAGCTTGGAGATCATTTGGTGCACTTGGTTTGTGGAGCTGGATCATGTAGAGTTGTTGAGACTGACTGAATTTGCTTTTCCTTTTTCAAGGGAAGGATGCATCCTTGAAAAAAGATGCATTCCCCTTTTCAGTTGTGTCCAAAGCGATTCACAAAGCAAATCAAATGAACAACAACATTTTCACCAACAATGGCTCTGAGCATGTGCCACGTGAGCTGCAGATGTTCAAAACTTGTGACATCAAACCCGTCAAGCACATAATTGTTCCATTTGGTAGCTATCAAAGCACAACCAGGAAAGAGGACAAGGAAGAGTCCCGGGGTTGATGCTGAGCATTTTGTGTGCAGGTTTGTGTGGACAGAAACATAGTTAAAGGTGCTTTTAAGAATACTTCTCTAATATATTTAATTTACAATAAATGACTGCAAAAACACAGCTGTGCAAGTCATGAAGAAAAAGCGATGGCATTAGTGATGTGGGATGAATGAGGGTTCCCAGTGACTGATGTCACTGCAGATAAACTGAATCTGCTCTATTTTAGCTGCTAAATGCGTTTTCCCAGCTGACTTTTAATTCCTGCATCTCATTAACTGAATTCTGTTTTCGTCAATGGAGCAAAGAGAAGCTATTACCATCGTGAAGCAACTGGAAGATGTGGCACGCACGTTGCAGGAGCATCAGGAAAACAAATAAAAGCTTATTTATTGCGGTGTCCTCGTATGTCACTCGAGTTTGAGTCACAGATCCATGTAATGGCTCACGTGCGGCCCGTCATCATCAAGGCCCATTTTCGCACCTCAATTTCCTGTAACTTCTAACCCTAAGGATGCGTTCTTGTTCAGAAGGCTGAATGCCAACTTGTTCTTTATTTTGTCTGCGGCCTTGAAAAAATAGGAGGAGATGAAAGGAAGGTAATAACTGGCTTCTCTGCTGCGCGTGAACAAACAAACTCATTTCCAAGATTTCTGCCACAGACATGCATACAACACGTGCTTCTGCCATAATGAGTTTTCTCTTTTTATTTAGCTTTTCAATCATTTGTTGTTCTCTAAACAGGAAGCATGAAAACTCCAGCAGTGGTGTTATTACACCATCTTCAAATACCCATAACTGCTGTCTCAGACCTTTTCCGCCACCAATATGTTGATTTATTACAGTATAGATCAGGTTTCATTAACAATGTCCTGTCCTGTTAAGTTTTAGAACAAATTAACAACACTTGAACAAATCTTCATTTCCATATAATCGATGCTCGGTCTTAACAACTGTTAAAACAAACAAATACCAACATCACTGTTCTTCTTCGCATTTATTCCTGGTCAAGAAAAATGCAAAATAAATAGTGACTTTGAATTATACACAACTAGGTGAGGTCCTAACACCAGTCAGTAAAGTTTCATTATATTCTTGCTTTAATAATAATTAAAGGAATAAATATTTGCACAATTACAGACTACTGAACACAACATTCAGGCCACATTCAACTTAATTACAGTGCAAACTTAAAGAGCACTCACAGTGATTGGTTCCTGGGTCGTTGAGCCGGTAGTTTGAGTTTGTATCTTTATCTGCAGTCATTGGTTTGTTTTCAGTATATTCCTGGTTCTGGTTTCATATGTAGTCTGTTCCTGGTTTCAGTTTATTCCTGGTTTATTCCTTAGTTTTCTTCTTGTGGGGATCCACCCACATGCTGTGTTTTCTCTCTTTCATGTTTAGTTCCTAAATCTTCTGGTTATTAAGTTCCTGGTTTCATCCTTGCGAGAGTTTCATGCTTTGTACTTTGAGTTCATGAGTTTATGTTGTAAGTTTGTTGTAATTATTTCAGCACTTTGAGCAGTTTTTGGTCTTGGGAATATTAAATGTTAAAGCTTTACCATCAGATTGATGTTGGATTTGCCTGCATTAAAAAGGGATACGGCAATTGATAAATGATCATGAAAATCATGTATATATGGAAAAGTGGTGGTGCTAATACGGATCCCTGGGGCATACCCTGGGACCCATCATGTCCTCTAACTCAGCGGTCCCCAACCCCAGGGGCACAGACCGTTACTGGTCCGTGAGTTGCTTGGTAACGGGCCCCGAGAGTTGAGGATCGATTAAAATTTCTGGTTTTCAGGAGTTTTTAAAAATCGTTTTTAGTGTCATTTTTTATCATTTTCATCATTAACTCGGTTTCCCTGGGTCTTTTCCCATGTGTTATGAATAAATCTTCTTTTTTTTGGTACCGGTACTGGTTTTATTTTGTCGTATCTATCTGCAACACCTTAAAGGCCGTTCCGTGAAAATATTGTCAGACATAAACTGGTCCGGTAACTGCTCTAACTGACAGGTATTTTTAAAACCAATTTACATCAACAAGAAAAAAAGGATTAAATGCCGGAGGGGTATCATTTCTATACATTAAAATGGAAGGAAACACACGTTACAGCCAAAATTATTGAAATATCTTTCTTTTTCATCTTACTTTTATGTTCATAAATGTACAAACAGCTCGGACCATATCACTACACTGGCCACATTTCAAATACTGGAAGTTCCTACATCTTCAGCATGCGCAATCATAAATAAGAATAAGAATAATTATGAATGAATGCCAGTATTCCTTTGTGCTGTGTCATAGGAAGCCAGTAAATCAGACACAAAAGCAGAACCTCCCATGATTAATCATCACTACTGGGACAAGTCAAAATATCTGCCACAGAAGAGGCTTGTTACAAATGTGAATACAAAAATCATTTTCATTTGAAATTAAAAAAAAATATCTTGCATTCCACTGCTTAATTTCCCTGATTGCCTCTTTAGAGAGAGCTGTTTGCTTTTGTGTCAAATACCCAAAGGTGATGAGTAGCAGTGCTCTGATGAAGGCCACAAGGCCAACATATTAGCCTGTTTGTTGGCATGGCCTAATATAATAGGTGTAATTGCTACCTCTTACCTTACCTGACGCTGGAGTTATATGATTATGGTTTGGCACCATGGACAAATGTACTGGGAAGGCAAATCCTCTTCACAGACCATTTGAACTCTTTTACTTTTGTTAGTGACAGAGAGGGATGTGATTTTCTGTCGTTCTGTTTATGAACAGACTGGGATACTGTGAAACACAAATGTTTCTGCACAGACTATGTTGTCTGCCACTTCCTATTTTATCTTGCACACTGATTTCCATCTCGCCTGCTTTTAAGCTGTTTTAGCTCTGTAAAAATACCACACTTATTTTGGATTAAGGCTATCACTTACCGTAATCTCACACCAACTCTATGATCCCATGATGCTGATCAAAACTCGGGCTGGGGTTGGGGGGGGCCCATCTGTTGTAGGACTTCCTGCTGTTCTTGTAGCTGGAGCTAGGTTTTCATGGTCTTCATATGCTGCAAAGTGAAATGATGCATCCTAATTTTATAGATGCATTAAAATATAAACATCAGCAGAAGGTGAGAAGAATAGTAAAAAATATATATGTAGAAAAAGAAAACATTTTACATATTCACTGTAATTGCATTGCACATGTTAACAAGGCACGAACACCATCTTGGTTACATTTATGTTACATTTATGTTTTAAATATAACTTCAGTAAACTCTGCTGCCTCATTTTTCTTTTTAAAAAGTAGCATTTACAGCATACAGCATTTAATATAAATAAAACTGCACTCTGCCATTCCAGCATAACCCTTGCCAGTTTTTATAAAAAGCCCACATGAAGTTTTCAGAGCACCCTTTTCAAGGTCCAAGTACACTTGTAGTTTTTTAGCGGTGATTGAAAAGTGTATGTTGCCAAGTGATTTTTATTTGTGGCAACATTTAGCCTGGATTCACAGTCACCTTCATACGGGTTTTGATTATGAATGTCAGACTCGTCATATAGGCCCGTGTTATTTCCTATAAAAGCTTATTTATGGTGGTTTATCAGTGGATCCTTGCCAGGTCTTATTTCTGTGTGTGAGGATGTTAAAGGGCAAAGACAGGAAGCGAGAACATTGGGAAACTATAACCTTTTACAAAACCTGCAAACCTTTGTGGATCATAAAATACGTTTTGTGTTGACCTCACTGTCACACCTAGAAAACAAACTGTTCCCATCTTGACATTTCTATCCTTGATTCACCCACAATAACTTTGGTCTCTCTTGGGCTGTGCTATAGCCTATCATCCACGATAATACAGGTGTAAATTCTTGCCTGACGGAGTGCCATACCATGATATCAATGATATGGCGACACCATGCATTTACTTTTCCTTAGTGCGTGCAACAATGAGACATGAACCTCCACTGAAGCTTTATTGAAAAGGAAACTATTTCAACAACTTCCAACAAAACACAGTGCTTTGAAAAGTGTGCAAGAAAATCGTTCCAGCTGAAGTAAACTAGTTTCACTGCTTGAGGCAAAAACACAATCTGGCTTTGAAGGAGGACACGTTAGCAGCTGGTGATGTGCGACCCAGAAGTAAACAAATGACTCCATAAGCTTCGCACTCGGTAGCTCCACACGTGTGTCAGGAGTAGTGGATGAAAATTACTGATGCAGTTAGATTTTGGAAACAAGCGTTTTAAGCAAGTTGTTCAAAAGCTCAACTCAAGATAGACCACCCAGGAGAGGAAAAGGTTTTAGTTTTATTACGAAACAGTAAGTTACTTGAGATATTTAAACTTGTTATGCTGGTATTTTACACAGAGAAACACTACTTTTGTGCTGCTGCTGCTAGCACCTTATAGTAATAAAATTCACACTTTTATTAGGTAGTGTGTCATGAATGACAGCAGCCCACTGTTCTGAATGAATGAATGAAAAATGTTCTTTGTTTACTTAAACTTATAAATGCTGCTTCTTGTAAGCTCCAAGCATTGATAAAATCTTATTCAGTATTTTTTTAGTATCGTCATTAATATACATTAATGTAATTATCTGACATTTACTTAAAATAAATAGATATGATTTTGAGGCTTTATTACCCACCCCCAATCTCTCTTCATCCCTTTATCCCTGAATCAAGCTTTTGGTGCCATCCATGATTTGACTACACCCTCAGCCTATTGGTAAGCTGTCAGTCAGCCATGGGTAAATGCAACATCGATTTGATTAATCAAAAAGCAAACTGAGGACAAATGTGGGCAAAGGGGTCATCCCTGCAACCTAGATGTGTCTATCAGTGCCAGTGCACCTACTTGAGTCTCTGCACGAGAAAGTCAGAAAGGAAAAAACAAGAGGAAGTAGAAATTACTTTTATACAAAGTGCTCACACACACTCACACTCATACAAAGAAACCCAACAGATGATACAACCATTTACTTCCTTTTTAATTCAGGTAACTACAAAACGCACAGTAGCAATTAAAATACAGTGACCTCTGAACTAAACACAGAAGAAGAAGAAAACTTAAAATAGGAACTGAGGCTAAATAAAAACGAGGAATTTAGTTCTAAATATTCTAAATATAGAACAGCGAGACAATCTAAACTCCACATAAACCAAACAGGAACCATAACTCAAATAATCCAACAAAGTCATCAAAAAGTCATCAAAATCAGTAGAACAATAGAAGAAGCAGGAGTCAAAAACTAACAATTAAAAATGAAAATACTAAAATAAGAGTAGAACTATTCAAAGACAGAGACTGTGAACACCAAATCTACGACCATGAGGTGACTATCTCAGTGTCTTCTGTTTCTTCATGTATGTTTGAGGTGTATAACAAATGGAAATTACACGTGATTAAACTCTAATATGACTAAGTATCACAACAACATGTGCTTCAAAAGCTCTGAACATTATGTTTTGTGTTTCTTGTTCTGGCAAAGAACAAAAAGAGCAGACATGATTAGTACTGTGCTCCTGGCTCTGCTCTCAGTCAAGGTTCGTGCATTGATCACTCAAAACGTTGCAATTCCTGAGCATAAAAGGAAACACTGAGCACAAGGGATTTTCAACACAACATTTTTAAACATATTAAAACTTCAGCAAAGGTTTGAGCTGTCACTTCAGAAAGCATTGTGCCAAAAACAAAAGAAGTCAGTCTAAATTTGAGAAAAATTATTATTGATTTTGACAAAGCAGGAGATGGATATACAAAGCTTTCATGGCATTTTCAACTGTTAAGAACTGGAGTAAGAAGTGTCATCAAGAAATACAAAGAGCGCCATACAGATAGAACAAGGACTGTCACAGTGATGAATAGTGATGTGTCGGTCGCAAACGAAACGCTCATAGAGCCATATCTTTGACGTGAATGACGCGAGCCGGCTCCTTATGGGTTTTATTTTCTTTCTCTCACCCTCTCTCTCGCACTTTTTTCCGCTTCACTCCGCACACGAGCCTTGTGCTTTGTGCTGGGCAGTGGGGCGGTGGTTACACTCAGCCAGGGTGCCAGGGACAACAACGTCACATTAGAAAGGTATAGTAATCATCCACAACTATTTTCAGTTGCAGATGATAAAGGATTCAGAAAGTTTATTCATGCAGCCCCATATGACAGAGAATATGCATGTTCTTTTTGTTTTCATATTATAATTTATATTTAATTGTGTTGTGGTTTGCAGTGTTTTGTGTTGTTTCACTTTAAATTTGTTTAAAAGGAAAAAGCTGAAAATTTAAATAGTTAAAAGTTGAAATGTGAAAAATTGGTTTTTGTATTATATGATTTATTTATTACATTTTATGTGGAGTGAATAAATAAATGTCTATTTATGGTGGCCCCTAGATACAAAGCACGTAAAAACTTTAAAACACGTACAAAACACAACAGAAGTGCTCCAGGATGCTAGGCGCAGTGTTGAGCTTTTGTTATAGTGGCTACACAAGCCAGCAAGTACCAAAGACCGGATTTGGTGTGTGGTAGTAACAGGTAAATGAACATTTTTTAAAAATTATTTGAATATATATGAGTGCTTGTGTATAAATACACAAACCATACACATATGCTTTCAATTGTGTAATTTCAGTGATCTAGGTAGCTCTGTTTTGGAAGTTCAGTTAACGCTAGAAATGTGTTTTGGAATTTGTACGTGCTTTGTCTCAAGAGGCCACTGCATATATTTATATATAAACATATATAAATAAACTTTTTTTAACATTAGTAATTCCTTTTGTGCATAATTTTATATTATTGTTAATAATAAATTAATTAAAGCAACAAAACAACCTGAAGAGCCGGTTGGGAGCCGAAAGACTCTTTTTAGTGAGTCGAGCCGAAAGAGCCGGTTCTCTAAAAAGAGTCGGAAATCCCATCACTAGTGGTGAATGACCTGCGCAAGCCGGTAAATGAAGTCTCAAAGAAAACAATCACTAGAACCCTGCACAGGAATGGACCGCAAGGTTGCTGATCAAGAAAAAGTCCACTTCTGCAGAAGAGACACCTTAAAGCCAGTCTGAAGTATACTAAGGACAGCTTGGAGAAGATTATGTTTACTGGTCAGATGAGATGAGAAACCCAAAGAACACCTGGGACTAAACATGGTGGTGGGAGTAGCTTCAGTTTATTTGGAACTGGGCAATTTTATCAAGGTGGAAGGACTGTGAAGAAGGATATATGTGAAGACTTTGAAAGAAAAACTCAAGCAGTGAGCAGCAAAGCTGGTTTTGGGTCATCACTTTCTCTTCCAATGCAACAATGACCCAAAACCTGTGCTGCTACTGGTTAAGAACGACCTCAAAGTAAGAATGTAAGGCCTAACTTTAATCCCACTGAAAATCTGTGGGGTGAACTGAAGACCCATGTTCATGCCAGAAGACAACCAAATCTGGAGAAGCCTGAGAAATTCTCAAAGTAGAATAGGCTGGTATTGCTCAGGACACGTGTGTGAGACTTTTTGTGAGACATTTTTAAACTACAACAAACAAACTACAGGCTGTACAGAAAGAATACAGAAAAAACTATTACTGTACCATTGAGAGATTAATAGTTTTAATCCTGGTAGTTTTTGTTTTTTGTGAAATGATATTGTTTCTGTGTGCATGCAAGTGAAATAATGTAAGCATCCAAAAATGAAACCAGGATGTTTGGAAAGGCTGTGTTAAAAAATTAATTCCTTTGGAAATACTTAATAAAAAAAATCATAGGGTGAATAATTCTGTCCTCAGCTGTAAGAGTAATTTCAAATAGGAAAGCATTAAAATCCTGCAGGTTTATATTGGACTGACTTTGGACAGATGTCTGCCAAGTCTAGTTGTACTGAGGAAGTTAACCGTACATCACGTCCTCTGAAGATAACGCATTTATTATCAGTTTGGGACCTCATGATGCAGTCTGTTGACTTATGTTCCAAGGCAACTAATAATTTTTTGAGTATTCAATACCACATGGTTATCAAAGTATTGGTTTCTTTTCCACTATCTTTTATGTATGAATTCAGATGCATTTGAAATGGTATTTTAAATATCTTGTATTTTAAAGCAGCGGTCTCCAACCTTTTTTGTGCCACGGATCGGTTTATGTCCAACAGTATTTGGACCGGCCTTTAAGGTGTCGCAGGTGTCGCAGGTAAATACCACAAAATAAAAACAGTATTAAAAAAGATGTATACAACAAATAAAAACAGTATTAAAAAAGTATGTTGCCAAAAATACCTTTAACTTTTACCTTCCGGTGCTCCAGTTACTTCCATGGCCTCAGGTGTATAAAGTCAAGCAGCTACACAACCAGACTGTTTATACAAACATTTGTGAACTTGTTGGTCGGTCTCAAGAGCTCAGTGAATTCTAGTGTGCTACCGTGATAAGATGCCATGTGCAAAAAGCCCAGTCATGAGATTTCCTCACTTCTAAATATTCCACTGTCAGCTGTTAGTGGTGCTATAAGTGGAAGCAAGTGGGAATGACAGCCATGAAGTGGGAGGCCATGTAAAATCAATGAACATGCTGAGGCACAGTGCGCAGAGGTTACCAACTTTCCTGTAGCGTCAGTCACTACAGCCCTCCAAGATGGCATCGCATCCAAGCCTTACATCACCAAGCACAATGCATAGTGTCGGATGTAGTTGTTGTTGAGAACCGGTTCCCACTGTTTCAATTCCTTGGAATCGTTTGCCATTTTTGCAAACGATTCCCTTATCGATTCCAGTCGCCCCGAATGACGTCACCACGTTGCGGAGCGTCGTTTACTTGGCAGGAAACACGGCGGCTCAAACGCTCAAAAGTTTGGTTATACTTTACGAGAACGGATGACAACAGGGCAACTTGCAATACTTGCAAAGTAGATATTTCATTTAAGGGAGGAAACACTACGAATATGCAAAAGCATTTGCTCACAAAACACGCGATGACCTTAAATGAATGTCATGTTTTTAATTCGCTCCAGACTCGTGAATCTCAACCCAGCAGCAGCGGTAACGTTTGCACGTCCTCTCCCGTTAATGCGGCAGGTAAATAATCAGCTAACAGTGCATATTATGTTAGCGCGATCTGCCTTATTACAAAACCTGCCATTACTGTGCATTTAGGTGACCATGATGAGAGAGACAGAGTCTGGCTCAGATGCTGGCAGTTCTCCCTGCAGTCTACCGGTAGCGTCTCCTTTCAGGCCAGGATAGACGAATGTCACCGAGCAGTGACTGAGTTTGTGGTCAAAGGCTTGCACCCATTTGCCACAGCAGATGCCCCCGATTTTCAGTAAGTGAATGTGTTTAATTGTAGGCAGGGGCATTACTGGATATTCTTGTGTAATTGCTACAGAATAATTTGTTATACTTTGTTATTGCTACAGAAGAATATTTATTTTATTATTTTACATTTACAATTTTTTTTTCCTGGGGGACCCTGTGACACCCCATTGAAGAAGCTGTGGATCTCTTAAGATCTCACTGTTGGGTTTGTAAGGCCATGTTACTCCTAAATTTCTATCTTGTTCAAAGAGAAGATATAAAACAAAGTTCTAAGCTAATCGACCTTAGTGTTCTCCTTTTTTAAAAAGAATCGATAAGAGAATCGATAAAGAATCGAATCGTTAAACAGAATCGAAAATGGAATCGGAATCGTGAAAATCTTATCAATACCCATCCCTACTAACAATACTTTTCAAAGTGTTCAAAATGAATAAAAATGTAATATCTTTACTTTTTCTCCAAACAGATTCAAGTCATTTCTTATTCAGATTGAAATAAATCAGTGCTTAATAGAAAAAAATGATTGAAGCTGAAGAGACATTCAGAACTGTAACATTACTGCCAACTTATTATCACATTTTAAAATGCAGCCTCACCATTCTTCTCTGTCCTGCTCTCCGACACAGTCTGTCCTTCTCCGTCTTCATCACTTTAATGCCAAATTGTCTATTTGAAGTAACGACTGAGTGCAAGTTAATTATGAGAAAGACAGACAGAGGAAGAGAGGGACAACCGTGTCTTGTCTGGCCAAAATTCCACTTTCCCCAATTGGACAGCAGGCGGAGAGCTGCCCCCGGCTGACTGGAGCACCAATTAACATCCACAAAGAGAGGCATGAGGAAACCTTTCTAACTCAGTGCTGTGACCTGACATTCACCCATGCAAACTGTGTATATTAACAGCCTGCCAATGAGGCCATAATGAGAGCACACCCAAGCAGGACAGAACTTTGGCACAGTATACTGACTGGAACTCTTACATGATCTTCAGTAGTCATGTTTTATAGTAATATAGAGCTCACAAAAATATACGATTAAAAGTACAATCCCATATATATTTCTTTAATGCTACAACAGGACACAGAGGCTTCTACTTGTATATATACTGGAGTTAAAAGCAAAAGCAAACTCACTGATGTGCTATTTTTAAAAACCTTTATTGGCTTTTCTTAATAACAACTATGACATTTTTTATTTGACTGAATTTTCATGTCATAGTCAGGTGAAAAACATTTACATAGGAATCTAGCACCCAGTTGCTGCTAATGAAAAGCACTTGATTAACTGATTCTCAGTGTTATGGTGTGACCACCTTTATTAAAGTAAAAGTTTTTGCATTTTGCAGGTCTGAAGCCTTCAATTGTGTGCGAACACAAAGGATGGATATCACCACAAATTCACCCCAAGACCGGATTGTGCAATGCTCAAAGAAACAGCAAAAATCCCAAGAGCTACATCTCAGACTCTGCAGGCCTTGCATTGTTCGCATTGTTAAATATTAAAGCTCATGGAACAAGCTTTTGTTCCATCCAAACATGTATGGTTTGTTTGGATGAATTGCCAGGAGAAAGCTGCTTGACTATAAAAAAAAAAACACAAAAACATGGCAGCATGGTTTAGGTTTGCAAACTGCATCTGAGCAAACCACAAGACTTTAGGAAAAATGCCATCAAAGTGGAGATTTTTGCCCATAATGCACAGTTTCATGTTTGTCAAGAACCAAACACAGCATATCAGCATTACCACATGTTTAGGATGGTGGTGAAGGGGTGATGATTTGGGTTTGTTTTGCAGCCACACTGACCTTGGCATCTTGCATTTAGTAAGCTGACCATGAACTTCTCTGTATACCAAAGTATTCTAAAGTCAGAAATAACGCCATCTGTCTGACAGTTAAAGCTTGGCTGAAACTGGATCATACAACAGGAAATGATCCTAAGCACAGCAGCAAATTCAGTGGCAGGACTTTGAGAGAGCTGTGCATAAACAAGTACACACAAACCTTAACACACTGAAGAGACCCATACCAGTTATTAGAAGACTGTCATTTACTTTAATATTCTTTCCAAGAAACAAAGAAACGTGCTCTGTAAAAATAAACCTAACTTTTTTAAAAGTCATTTGGCTTTTCATCTTAATACCTTTGACATTTAGCCAGCACAAAATTCTTGTGATACACTAGTTGTTGTTAGTCAAATTCGAGCTATTAAAGATGACGTAACCAGAAAACATCTTTTAACCCGTGCCGTAACCTGCACCTCCCAAGACATGTCACTACACATTGAGTTGACTCACCTAACACTGACGTGGATGGTGTGGAAGATTGCGGTGTGGAGTTATGAGTCATTTCCAGTTATGTTGTAAGTTAGGACGTAGACTTCTGGTAGAATCAAATACACAACCATAAATAACTACACAAAATACAACATAGATAACTATGCAAACTCCTTTTGCTTCTTTTTATGGTTCCACTTTAGCGGTTCTTACTCAGACACTTAATCAGAAACTGAAAATATAAGGGAAAAAAAGTATTTTTCACACTAAAGGGCGAACTTAAAGTCCTTCAATTTTCTCAAAAATTGACAGTCCGCCTTATGTATGAATTCTGGTTGTGTTTACTGACCTTGAACCAATCTATGTGGTACACGGCACAAAATATGTCAAAAAATGTTTTAGTACGACTTTGGTAAGCTACGAAGCCGCACCACCTGATGGGTTGTCGGACCATTACTACTACCATAGTCAGGAGCCTCGCGGAGTCATCTGGGTCCAAATTCCGCTTCAGGTCATAAAGTCAAAGGGATATTGTGCCATCACTGAGAGTTAAAAGTGGTCTAAATTCTTTAGCTGCCTCCCATTTAACATCCAGGGACCCATGAAAACAGAATTTATTAAATTTAACGGAGTTAGAAGCTAGCGGAAGTTAGCTCGCTAGTTTCCACCTAAACATGATATAGCATGTTCTGACTGAGAGATTTCTGAACAAATGCAAATGTGCAGCTCTGCTATCACTTTCAACATAAATGAAGACAGAAAACTAAACAGCAGTGAATTTTGTAGGGTTACTGAAGTTGGGCTAGCTGGTATATAATGATGTGCTATGTAATCGCTAGCGACACAGCTATGTTAGCATAACATAAACACAGTGAAGCTGGAGGATGAACACTAACTTTTTTCCACTCGATAAAAGTTAACCTGAGGGTTCCCGATGGTTAGGGACAAATGCAATTGCATGGCAGGATGCTGTAACCTGCAGGATAAAATACGGTTTATATATGTTCAAGTGATTGAACGAACCACCTGTCTTTCACCATTGACAGAGACTGCTGATTCATAACATCTTTATAAGTAAGGTTTGCATATAAGGACAGCTGACCCTTTCAACAGATTAAAAAATAAAACAGACGTAATTACCACTTTCAACATAAAGGGCACAATCTAAAGAAAATTGAACATTAAGGGCTTGCAAATCGCTAGCATTTATTAATATTCATTTTGGAGTTCATGTTTTTATGACTTTGATACTTCCCATTATAACCCCTGGGAGCCCAGTTGAACTGAAGTGTGCAAAACATGCCGGAGCAGTTATGAAAAACAGTTATGCAACTGTTGAGTCCACATAAAATGCAGGAAATACTACTGCAGGAATGTGGAGCACTGTTGGTGTTGCAGGTGGAGCTTTCCATTCAGCCTTTTTGAAATGAGAGAGAGAGGGGGGGTTGCTAATTCATATGGTGCTCAGTGCTGACTGACCTGAAAAATAAGTACAAAGTGTTCCCTCCTGTCTTGCTGCGGAGATCTGTGTCAGCTCAACAGTCTGTGGAGATGTGCAAAGATATGGTGCCCCTTTCTTTTGCTTTCCTTCCTTGTGTCTCTCTCCTTTGCTTACACCCCCTCCTATCTTTTATCTCCTCCATTAAAGAGCTGAAATTAAATCTTTGGCAAAGCTCCTGCAGTAATCCTGGATTCCAGGACTCTGCACTTAAACTGAGGTCGGCCTGAGATCAACCTATTCTCTTTTAGTCTCACTGTGACTATTTTGTTTTGTCCTCTTGTTGTACTGTACAAGAAAGACAGTAACTGAGAGACATGAACTGTTTTTTGTTTTGCTTTTTGTCATGCCAATCCTATTCATCCATGTGTTACAGGAAACTCACGAATCATAGTTTGATACATTGTTTATGTGGTTCTCAAGTTTCACTGATACATAATAGCAAAGAAAGAAAGAAAATCTCCTAGAGTGAGCAAAGTTTTAACAAAAAGGCAGAAATAAGGAATTCACGTTCGTCCCCTTATTTAAGCTCATAAATCAAGACTACATTCTAAATAGATTATAACTGTTTAATATAAAATGGGCATTAAAAAGATGCTTCACAATAACTGATGGGGCGCACAGTTTTGATACAAGGAATGCATGCATCAGGTCTGCCTCGTTATCTTCTCAGATTTTGCTTCATTGATATAAACAATTCTGCAGATTCTGCAGATATAGCAGAGGTTCACCAGCTAAAAAGTACCTTGCATGGCGTACGAGCATTTTAAGACACTTTTGCATTGTGTGCATGTTTGAAATTTTTGACTGGATGAACTGAAGTGACACACGATAATCCCAACATAGCCTTAGAGTTCTGTTTACATTGGTAAATGGCCTGTATTTATATAGCGCTTTAACTAGTCCCTAAGGACCCCAAAGCGCTTTACATATCCAGTCATCCACCCATTCACACACACACACTGGTGATGGCAAGCTACATTGTAGCCACAGCCACCCTGGGGCGCACTGACAGAGGCGAGGCTGCCGAACACTGGCGCCACCGGGCCCTCTGACCACCACCAGTAGGCAACGGGTGAAGTGTCTTGCCCAAGGACACAACGACCGAGACTGTCCGAGCCGGGGCTCAAACCGGCAACCTTCCGATTACAAGGCGAACTCCCAACTCTTGAGCCACGATCGCCCCATTGTGCCATAAAGGGCGATATGAATCGTTTGGGGAGCATTTGGAGACTTTCAAAATAGGAGGAAAAACACGTTAAATTCACAAGTGAAAGATGCTGTGTTAAACATGTTCATCAAGGAGGAACTGACATATATTTCCTTGGACCAATTATGTCAGTGGGCCCAAGTTTACATCAGAAGATTATGTCATCTGGTTTAGAAATACTCAGCTTGTTTGCACAAGCATATTTTTAGCCTCTTGCTCAGACAGGAGAAACACTGAATATCGTCTCACTGCTATGAGAACAGATCACCCCAGTAGACAAGTGAAAGTGATAAAGTGGTGCAAAATTCATCGCCACACCAGCAAAGCTAACCATGACAGCAAAGTCGTGATACAATTTCTTGATACCTTCCATTCTCCCATTCACTTCCAAACTGAGCAAAGAAGGAAAATTGTAGCAAAAGGTCTTCACGTGTTTCCAAGTACTGAAGTTCATTACACTTTTACTCACGTGACAAGAGAGTTGTTGCACCTCAGCTGGAAACAGTGCAGTGAAATATGCAGAGATTTTTTATTCTGCTAGAGCAAGTCTAAATACAAAAATAACTTGGCTAGGACCTGCTTACAGAAATGGGGCAGCACAGTGGTGCTCGGGTTAGTTCTTTTTCCTCAGAGCAAGAAAGTTGTGGGTTTGAATCCACTGACCAGCCTGTGTCTGGGTGGATTTTCTCTGGTTTTTTTTATAGATTTTGTTTTTCAGGTTGTGTGTAGCTTTCCTTCAGCTAATCTGGAGCTTTCAGTGCAATGCATTTAAGAAGTCTGCACTATACTAAAGACTGGCCCATACTCTTATCTATGAAGACATCTCCAATCCTTTTTTAATCAACAGCAACATTTACAGAACTATTTGGACTTGGAGTCAAATTCAACAGTAAAATCATAATCAGACATAATTGTCTGATGTCTATGAAGTTGTCTATTAAGGGGTTTGACAAAATATCCTGTTTATGCTCTTCTTTCATAGGACTAGCTCTGAAGTAACACTAAAGCAGTGTTACTGACATCTGCCTGCATGAATATGACAGGGATGAGAAAGAAAGAGAATGGGTGAACGCGGTACCATGTGGTGAGTTGCGTCTTTGTGGAATCAGCTGGATGAGCAGCCAGCCTGTGGCACATGACATGAAAAATAATCTCACCTGACAATAATTTGTATTAAGCTACCATTCAGATTTAATTACTCCTTAACCCTTTAAAACCTACCATAGAACCAAGTCCTCAAGAGCTTATATTATATTTTTTACATGCTGTAGTGCCATTTTGGGGAGCATTTCAAGTTGCTATACATCAATACAACCATTACAGCCTAAATTTTAATGATATGTATACATTAAGTGCATAGTAATTACATAAATTGCAAAAAAGTGCAATAAACTACAAAAAAATTGAAAATCATTTTTGTTTTTCTAACATATATTTGTAGTTAGAGAAATTTAAGAGGCTTATCCCTCAAAACTGTAAATACAAAAAAGTTGCACAAAATAGTTTCCTACCACAGGAAATTTATTTTGAGTGTCTTCATAGTTTTATTTTTGAAATACACCAATTTTTATACACTGCAGGAAAAACGAAAATAAATATTATAGTGCAAATTTGCAAAAAAGCAGCATATGCATCAAAATAAACTATTTCCAGCAGTGCAATATGAGGCCCAAGCATCCCAGAAATGACACAGAAAGTCATAAAGTCAAACATAACTTTTAAAAACACCAGTATAGGCTCATGAGGCCCTCATGGTAAAAAAAATACATTTCCGCGAAAATGACGTCACTTCCGGTTTTGGGCAGGTGATGGCAGACAGGCGATCGTTCACACTGACGTCTATTCCAACGTAGGAAGTGTTACGAACAGCTGATTGGATCGGCAAAGTGTGTTTCTGGAATATTGTGTTTTTGTTGCTTTAAGTGCTTTTTATGCAGTTTTTGCAAAGCTATATGTGGAAGGAAACTGTGACCTAGCACAAGCTGATGGCATAAGATGTAAGTACAACTCCTCCGGTTTCATATGCAAAAAAAATTATTGTGCTAGCTTACGTGGTTGCAGAGCTACCGGGATTTAAATGTAGTTGCGCAAAACGGAGCATGCCCGCTCTGACCGGTTTTAAAGGGTTAAATGAAGGATCTGGAATGCCCTTCGAGGTCATTTGTGCCAGACTTTAAGGATTACTTTCCCTCGCTTTCTCAGTCACGTCCACTCCGGACTCGTCACATCTCATTTCAAAACAGCAAGGATGTGATGCAACCTTGCTAACCATTGTGTGTCTCTTTGTCCATCTTTTATTTACAGTATGTGGTGAACGGGCTCCGTTTGACCTGATGCTTCCTGAAACTCCTCCAACAATTTTTCTTTCATTAATCTATCTAATATTTTTGATAACATTGTCTTTAGAATTACCATGATAGCATGCTATTGTTGGCTGATACCAAATAGTGTATTGCTAAAAGAAAATGTGCTTTAGTATTTTTGTACATACACATAAAAAGACTTCTGACAGCATCTATTTGGCTCACATTTCGGCTCACAGAAGCATGGAAATGTCATGCCGAACAGTTTGGGTCGCACAAGGGTGTAACATTTTATTTGGTGGTATTTGATGGTTTGGGCCCCAGGAAGACTAGCAACCACTGTTGTGGAAGCTAATGGGGTTCCTTATAAATAAACAAATAAACAAACAAGCATATTGTAACCAGAGATGGGCAGTAACGCGTTACGCGTTACTGTAATCCGATTACTTTTTTCAAGTAACGAGTAAAGTAAGGGATTACTATTGCAAAAACGGTAATTAGATTACCGTTACTTTCCCGTAGGAACGCTGCGTTACTGCGTTACTAAAACCGTGATTTTTTTGCGAGAATGTCTCATGACAGTGACGTAAGCGAGTGCGACGTTCGTGACAACAGCTGTGTGCAGATCAACAATGGATCATATATCGCGTGCAGGAGAGAGTATGAGCGTGCAGCGTTTAAAGCGTGGAAGTACTGACCTTACTTTGAGTTTGATTCCATAAAAAGTGACAAAAACATTAGCGTCCATTAGCATTGTGTGTGGGAAGAAAACTTCTTTTTACAGCGAAAAAAACCCCTAAACTTCCGAGCAAGCACCAAGTGCGCTACCACGTAATGGGAAACTCACAGAGAAACTCGCGGATTCTTCCACTGACTCTGCGGCACACCTGCACCAGGGTAAACCTCCGCCTGCTTTACAGGTGAAAATAGAGCAACAGGACCGCTGAGTCTTTGACTTTATTTATTTTCTGCTGTGTTTTACTTGCATCTATTTGAAAGACTGAGTGTAAACACACACAAAAAAAATTATTTTATGTGCTGGAATGTGTAGAAAATAGGTTTAAATATTAAACAAATTTCTTCCAGTCAGAGAATCATTACATTTTTGCTTGATGCATAAAGTTAAAAGATTAAAACTGATAAAACAAGTTTTAAAAAGAGACTTTTCCATTTGATTACATTTTATATGATGGATTATGCAGAAAAAGTAGAATTGGGCTGAAAGATCTATCGATTTATCACCTATTCAGGTTGTAAATTGTGTTTTTAAAAAGTAACTAAGTAACTAAGTAATTAATTACTTTTGAAAATAAGTAATCAGTAAAGTAACGGGATTACATTTTTTGGGGAAGTAATCAGTAATTAGTTACTGATTACTTTTTTCAAGTAACTTGACCAACACTGATTGTAACACACTAGAGCTGGTTTCATCCAGGGAATTACATTCTTATAGTTTTGCATTCTCACAAACATTGCAGTACATCACGTCAAGTGTAAGGCCATAACACAGACCCTCCTGAACACATGTAGCTCTACATATACAGCTGAGAATGACTACGAAGCTGGACTTCAGAGAGAGTGCTGTGGGGAAAACAAGGGCAAAAACTCCCAACAGCATTAACAGACAAAGGGCAACATGAACTGAACTGCTTCAGGAAAGTTCCACTCTGCTGTTTTGTAATAGTGTGTGGGCACGACTGTAGAGGATGAAGCCTGTGTGAAAAAAAACTAATTATGCTGTACTCAAACAGCCACGTGTGAGATTGTGCCTGGTCCAGCTGGCTGCACAGAAACGGTTGCTAAGGATTCATAAATACTACTATATTTTCAAGCCGAAACTTCAAAGAAATTGTTCACATGAACTTCACATTTGCATTCAGAGGGAGCTTGTTTCTGTTACATTATCACAGAACTATGCAAACTGCACCTACACTGTAATGTAAAATGTGAATGAAAGCATATTTGAATCATTGTTTCCCTCTCAGCAGCTCAGTGCTATTTTGACTAAGTATGTTTTTTCACGCAGTGTCATATCATAATGAGAACATATACAGTCTGCTGACTGAGTTAAAAACTAGGAAAATATTGCACTACTTTTTCAAAACGGCATGCTCTGAAAGGAACTGGTTACAATTAAAATGAAAATGTGCTGCATGAACAAGATAAATACTTTGTGAACACCCACAAACAAGCAACAAACACACTGTCAAGGGCACACAGACAGCTAAGCCAGAGAGACAGGGTTTGTGCATCTGTGAGTGCAAGCATCAGGGCTGTGGGGGGAGCAGGCACGACACCGGCACGTGTTATGGCCGCTTGCTGTGGCACCCTGGTGCCTTGAGGGAAGGGTGAAAGGGGCTGATTGATCACCTGCTGCACAGAGAGGCTTCAGTCAGCATCATACAGAAAAAGACAGTGATAGAGGGAAACAAAAAAAAGGCAAGAGAACAGATGTGTAGAGATTAAGAAGAGAAAATAAATGCTAATCATAAGAAAAGGAATAAAAGAGATAACTAGGAGAGAAAGTGATTAAGAGAATGCTTATAAAGAGCAGGGAGGAGAGGCGATGAGACACAAAGACTCTCCACGTGATCATGTGGTCACAGAAAACAGGACGGAAAGAGGCATACAGCAGAATCCGCTTTTCAGCATCACGTGAAAAGATCATTTTCCCCCTTTGTTTCCCATCACATCACTGCATGTGTTCAGCACGTGTGCTGAAGGAAGTATTTTTACCGGGTTGTCAGAGTGACATGCTCCTTCTTCATTTAATTTAACCATTCAAAGATTTGACAGCTGAGTAATTGATGGCTCCACAGGAAAATACTTCGAGGTAAATGTTAAAGGAAAAAAAAGTCCTTTGGGAAGTCTCCTTGGAGCAAAATACAAAGAAATAAGGAGTGAATTAAGACTTTTGCAAAGTACTGTACTTCTGTCACCAGTTGCTAAACAGACTGAAACAGGCATCCGACCTATAGGCTGCCCTCCTGCTGTTTATGGAGCTGAATGCTATTTCTGAAACGGCATTTCCACCACAAAGCTGTAGGTTCTGATACAGATATCGCAAAGCACCATAAAAGCACAACTCAACAACAACAGAGCCTTTCATCTCAGCCTAACAGAAATTTAAATCTGGGTGCTTGTGATTACACACTCTGTAATTAAAGTGTGCAGGTAGGTTGCCATGAAGGCACAATGACATAACTGTTAATCAGGCATACACCACAACCTTCAAATCCTTTAAAACTAAAAAAAACAAGTTACAATAAGGGAAACTGAGATTGGAGCTTTCTATGGAAACTTAACTATTATTTATTTTATATTTTAGGTTAGCAGGAGGCAGTGGTTAAAACATATATTTATTTTAAAGAGGCAAAAGTTGCAATTTTCTTTTAAGCTATAAAATGCTACACAGTACTGCAGGTCCTTTTTTTTAAAGTAGCTTTTGCAAAGGATATAAAAACAGAGTAATTAGAGGAAAATAAATGTGCTTTCATCAATATTTTTAGTAACAAAATTAATTTAAATTACAGTTTATACTAGGAAAGCGTCGTGGCATAATGCTAAAATCACAGTTGCTCATAAAAAACAGGCAGAAAAATGTTTTCAGTTTTAAAAAAATGGATAGAAAGCTTCTGTTGGGAATTCATTAGCCTGGTGTTCAGAAGCACGACCGGTGATGAAAGCTCCTGCGTTACTCCTGCGTCCCCTGCGTCTGCTGTTTAACTGGGCAGTTACGCAGCAAAAGGACGATCCTGATTGCTTCAAAATGGAAAAAATAGGGCTGCCAGGACCTCTAACGCTCACTGATGCACGCTTGCTCTTTTTATTCGTGGTTTAAGGGGAGTTGTGCCTTACTGTAGTCGACAGGTTGGCTCACTCATTTTTACCAGCTTTCTTGAATTTGGTGGACACGTTTATGGAGACAGTAGCTGAAGATGCTGCACTTAATCACTAGTTGAAATACAATAGCAGACTGTTATATGTAACAATAAATATATATCCAGCATTTAAGCCTAAGAAAACCATATGGAAATTATTCCACTCAACATTAGCATAACGATGTGGGAGCCAATGATGAAAATAATAGTACGGCTGAATATCAGCAAAGCATGTGTTAGGGACGAAAGGATCAGAGCCGGAAATGAAGAGCGCTGAAGAAGAGAGGGAGGCTGCTCATCGTGAATGATGGAAGCCTGGAGTCGTAAATGTAGGTCACAGACTCACAAATGTATGTCAGTGTGTTAAAAACAAGGGATGCAACCTCAAATAGTAGAGCACAAGACGCAGAAACAAAACAGGACAACAAAAAAGAACGAGACAAACGAAAACATTTGAGAGCCAAAAGACAGGACAGAAGTAGGCAAAGGAAAAAGAGATAAAGTCAATTGAAAGAATGCGATTGTGCATTATATGGCAAATCAATGCTCTGTTTAATTATGTATGGCGCCGGATGGGCCAGAGATCACACTGTGTAACCATGCAATTAGCAGACCTGCATTGGGTGAGCCGTTCTCGGCAGGGAAATAATCAATAATGGAAAGTTGTGAAGATATAAACTTCACCTGTAAACGGACAAAAGAAGTTCAAATTCTTTTAATTTTACTGCTTCTTTACTCCATGTTTTTAACCTGTGCTATTTCCAGTTAATAGGCTAGAGCATTAAACATAATATTTACACTGTGACCTTTGCTCAAAAGAGAATGCCTGGAACATACGATAAGATTAATTGCATGATAATAGTATCCTAACCTATTTATTATGAGGTTACAATCACTTTAAAGTCAGTATATTAAATGTCTAATTCAACGGTCATCAACATTTTTTGCGCCATGGACCGGTTTATGTCCGACAATATTTTCACTGATCGGCCTTTAAGGTGTTGCAGATAAATACAACAAATAAATGTAGTACTGGCACCAAAAAAGAAGATTTATTCATAACACAATAACACTAAAAACTGATAAAAACCCTGAAAACCATAAATTTCACATCTGAGCCTCAACTCTCGCAGCCCAGTACCAAACCGGTCCATGGCCCGGGGGTTTGAGGACCGCTGGTCTAATTGACAGATTTTAATGTGTTATTGCTAACAGGTATTGGTACTAACACATTATTAAACTATTACTGATTGTTATATATTTGTTTCCACACTTTCCAGACCCCTTATTATCCGATAACATAGATTTCAGTGTAATATTACTCAGCTAAAACCATTGTTCATATAAAATATTACTTGGATTTTATTTAAGTAGTAATACTTAATACTTATTTCTATGTTATTGCCTTCTAGTTTCTACATTATTTCCCCAGTATTACCACATCATTACTGAGCTGTAATGAAAAGTGCTACTAAAAGAAACTATAAAGGGAAGACAGGGCAGGAGATTAAAAACCAGCAAAGTGACCATTAGCTTACAGAAAAAAAGAAGGAAAGCCCTTTGTTCCACCATCATTATGCAGGTGGAAGGATGAAAAGATTATTTTCCCCCTTTGTTTCTCATCACCTTCATGTGTTCAGCACATGTGACGATGGAGGCGTTTTTACTTTGTTGATTGCGTCACGCTCACAGGATGTCACAGCATGGCTCCCTGTCCTGAGTGACAAGTGACTGATGCTGATGTGTTTCCCTTTGGTTTCTATATAAAAGTAAGCAAAGAAAAGAGACACACTTCTTTACTAGACTAGAATTCAGTAGAAGTAGAAATCAAAAACTAGCATGAAAAAAGCAAAGTGCATACACTTAAATGAAGTAGGGACCATTTTTGAAATTGTCAGTTGTTTTACTGTGGGCAAATGCTGTGCATCTCCTAGTGAAATAACACAATAATACATGCTTGCTGGCCAATTTCAAATCATCAGTGTTATCTGCTCAATCCAAAGCCCTACATCACTTTAACAAACAGCAAGTAAACAGACTGAAACAACAGTTAATGTTAATAAATTAGTGACGGGCAGGACAGTATAAACTAAAAGTACCTTAGACCCACCAGTCTGGGTGTGTGGTCCAGGTAATCTGCCCTCTAACTGCACACTAACGGTCAAACGCTGATTACATGGTGCAGTCAAAGTGTGCGTCTACAAAGAGATTGTCCCGTGTCGTGAACAGCAACAGTGCTCCCATCAGGGTACAGCAGCGCCTCCGATAGGTGGCCCGAAGGGTGTCTGTGGCCTATTTTACGCACCGTGTGAACAGAACACAGTGTACAGCAGAATACACTGTGCTGCACAACTAACAAGCTCAGATCGGTGACAGTGCCTTCATATATATCAATTTATCAGTGATACAGGAGTATATGAGTGAATTATTACAGACATAGATGGGTAGACAGACAGACAGATCCATAAATAGATGAAGATAATATTCTGTCATGTAGTGCTACTGAGGCGTGTGTGTGTGTGTGTGTGTGTGTGTGTGTGTGTGTGTGTGTGTGTGTGTGTGTGTGTGTGTGTGTTGCATACATTTATGGGTTTTTGAAGCAGTTGTGTTACAGGTTTGTGGGGTGTGTCTGACAAAGATGTTTAAGATTTCTCACATATCATCTTTCTAGATTTCAACCAGTACTGTCACACTGCATACAAATGCATTTAAATCACAGTATGTAGCCAACAAAGAGCAATAAATCTCATTACTAAAAACAAAACGGTATGTACACAAATCTTTTGCCTCAGAGGAAATTTGTTTGTGTATGTCTGCATAGTAAATCAGAGTTTTCATGGCTGGTGTCACTCGAGCCAAAGTCACAGCAGAGATGAGTGTTGGGATGGGGCACTGTGCCAGGGCTGAGCTGGCAGCTGCTCTGGGGCAGACGGAGGAAGTGGCACTGCCATGGGGGTGGCACGGGTGGTTGTACTGCTCTCTCTGAAATATAGTTTGAGTGTTTTGAAGCATCACACTGTGAAAAAGAGACAACAAAAAAGTCTGCATGTTTTTTCATCACAAGATATCCCCTAATAGCACCATACACGCACATAAAAGCAAGACTTTAGAAGACAGATGAACAAAAACAGAGCGGCATGAACCTAGAACTGAACACAGGCTATAAAAATAGACTCAGAAAGGCGTGACTGACACCTGGTATTGTCTTTATTACAAAAGCAACAGACAACATCTTACTAATGTATTAACTACTCGTGACATCAACATATTTGCAGCAGGACAGTTAATCTTGGACAGCTTTTCGCCCAGCACACCTCATATCACCAGTGAAAAAACTCTAAATATGGCCTGTTACCATCGGCTGGTGAAGGCATTTAGCACTACTATAGCTGCAAATTTCCAGTGTCGACCAACAGGACATTAAACTGTCAGATCATTCACAGGTTAACCATGCCAAAAGTCTAAAATGAATGAATAAAACCATCAATGTTTATTAGCTCTGTGGCATCATAAACCTTTATTGAACCCACAACACAGATGTGGTTTGCAAACTGTAAACTTCTTGTCTGTTTACAAAAAAAAAAAAAAAACCTCCAAGAAGTCTGGAGAACCATTCCTGTAGACTGTTTAAAGAAATTTAAAAAACGTTTAGCTAAGAGCGTTCAGGCTGCGTTGAAGAATAAAGATGGTGTTTCCCACATTTCAATAAATCACTAAACCTGTTTCCCATTTGCACCTACAAGGTAGGATGGAAAGAAAAACAAGGGAATGGGAAAATAAATATCTGGTTTTATGTTAGTCGTGCTAAACATACAACAAGATCACTCAAAGAGGACAACTCCCTTCGAAGGCTACACTTACAATATGCTGACGTCAGCCTGTTTTTAACAAAATGTTATGACACTGGCTTGTTATGGCTTCTTTGTGATGTCACAGATCATCATACTAAAAATAAAAAGAGTGTTTTACATCTTTCTCCGTGTTCTTTCATATTACTTGATAAGGTTTCTTGGGCCTGGGGTATTGTTGTGAAAACGATCCATAAGAAATTGTGGGTAATATAAAGTTTTTACTGATTTTCACATTTGGAGTGACCTCGACCTGATTTTCACCAAAATCAAATCAGATGGACCTGTTATTGGTATCTATCATCACACAAATTTTGAAAATGATATCTTGAAAGCTGTGGACGCGAGTCTGCTAACAAGCAGTCAGACAGACAAATAAACTGAATTAAATAAATTATTGTGTTTCAGGGTCTTAAACCAGAAAAAGATGCAAGGATGAATCTGCTTATCACAGTAAGTTTCTGCCCTGTGATGAAGAGCAAAATGGAACTTCTGGGAACTTGTTCTGCTACAGTTTACCTCAGGTATTAATTAAGAGTAGTGAGCTACTGAGCCGTCATGAAGCGCACATTAGGGGTAAATCTGTGGAGGAAAGTAACAGCTGTTGATGGACAGCACAGCTGGAACATGACTTTATGTATAAAACAAGTCTGTGTCTGGAATGTGAAGGAAAATGTGCTGCAGCACGTGCATGTCAGGTTACATTTACGCTGGGGTTTGAGACTAATGCACGCACACGTTTCTTACACACACACAAACACAAGGGAACACCGCTGCCTTAAACTGCAGGCAGCATGTGCGCCGTTTCCATCATACGCAGCAAGGTTATCTGCGTCCAAGCAAGTTGTAATGAAGCTGCTTTGGGCTTACTTAAGCTCAAACAGTTAGCCTTGTTAATTACAATGAATTAAAAAAAAAAAATCTTCCTCCTAATTTCAGAGCTTTTACTTTGATGTGGAACAAAATGTTCTGAACGCATCACTGATGACACATCTGAAGCTGCGTTGGTATTTTCCACGTCACATCGCTGCTTTCTAAAGCACCGTACAAAGCATGGGAAGTGATTTGCATTTGCATCCTCTCTTTAAACATCAGGCTCGTTTCTGAGAGAAGAAATTAAAACGACAAAGAGCGGAGGTAGTCTGCAACAGAAAGAGCATCCGTGTGTTTTCTGGGTCAAACTGGTGGAAGGCAACACTTCTCACCGTCAACAGGACATCGCCCTGCATGCCAGGAGTGATTAAGCTGTAGCTTTTACAGCTTGGTGTGTTCTGTCAGTGTATTCCTCTAACGGACATTCATTTGGCATCTTCTTATCTTCAGCCTGAGAGATTTAATCAGTCAGCTGCTCACCTAGTTATACCCTCACTTGTCTTTTTTATTATTTTTCATACTGTTTCACTCTCTGTCTACATCAGCTTTCATGTCACTCTTCGCCTTTGTCTTTCATCCCATTTTTCTTTCTTCGTAGATTGCAATGGTGTTTAAAATTAAAATACTCTCTTAAGAAAATACAAATCTTAAGTGAGTAACATGACCTACATTATTGTGTAACCACACTCTGACAAAACATAGCATGTAGATGAAAATTGCATTTGACATTTAATGGTCAAATGCAGACCAAATGCAGACCTTATTATCTCCCCAGAGAACTCACTTCGATCATACTCACTGCGGTGTATATCCCCCCCGACGCTAATGCTAGGTTGGCCATGAAAGAACTTTCTGCAGCCATTAACAAACACCAGAATAAACACCCCGAGGCTGCTTTTATTGTTGCTGGCGACTTCAACCACACCAACTTAAAGACAGTCCTCCCCAGATTCCACCAACATGTCTCCTGGTGGGACAGACGCAGTGCTCCAGGACAGATTCAAAAACACAGACTGGAATACATTCACCCACACAGACCTGGACCAGTACGCCTCATCTGTACTGGATTACATCTCCAAAACCACAGACAGTGTCACCACCCAGAAACGGATCACCATGTACCCCAACCAGAAGCCTTGGCTGAACCGGGATGTTCGTCTCCTCCTGAAGGCCCGCAACACCGCCTTTAGGTCAGGAGATGCACACGCCTACAGTACAGCCAGGGCTAATCTAAAGAAGGGTATCAAAAAAGCCAAACACCATTACAAAAAGAAGGTAGAAGAACACTTCTCCAACTCCAACCCCCGACGCATGTGGCAAGGACTCCAGACCATTACAGACTACAGGACCACCAAACCCTCCCCCGCATCCTCTGATGTCTCCTTCCTCAACGAGCTCAACAACTTTTATGCTCGTTTTGAGCGAGGGAACCCCACAACCACAACCACAAGCAGACGTGACGCCAGACCACCAACCTCTGACTCTCTCCCCCACCGATGTAGGAGCGGTGCTGAGCAGGATCAATGTCCACAAGGCTGCAGGTCCTGATGGCATCCCCGGGCGTGTTCTCAGAGCGTGTTCTGGGGAGCTTGCAGGAGTGCTCACAGACATATTCAATCTGTCCTTGGCCCACGCTGTGGTACCGGCCTGCTTCAAATCCACCTCCATCGTCCCGATACGCAAAACCTCCAACCCATCTTGCCTCAATGATTACCGCCCAGTAGCACTCACCCCCATCATCACTAAGTGCTTAGAGCAGCTGGTCCTAGCACACTTCACATCCTGTCTCCTCCCCACCCTGGACCCCCACCAATTCGCATACCGCCAGAACAGGAGCACAGAGGATGCAGTCTCCATCGCACTGCACTCTGTCCTCTCACACCTGGACAACAACAACACCTACGCCAGAATGCTGTTTATAGACTTCAGTTCAGCGTTCAATACAATCCACCCCTCACAACTCATCAGGAAACTGACAGACCTGGGCATCAGTTCCCTCATCTGCAAATGGTTACTGGACTTCCTGACCAACCGCCCCCAACATGTCCAGCTGGATAACCACTGCTCATCTACCATCACAATGAACACCGGTGTACCACAAGGCTGTGTGATCAGCTTAATGATGATTCCAACACCATCATTAAGTTTGCAGATGACACCACGGTGATTGGCCTCATCAGTGACAACGATGAGGCCGCCTACAGGGAGGAGGTGGATCGTCTGGCTGAGTGGTGCGACACAAACAACCTGCTGCTTAACACCGAGAAGACCAAGGAGCTCATCGTGGACTACAGGAGGAATGCTGACCCACATCCACCCATCCACATTAAGGGGACGGCTGTGGAGCGTGTGAGCAGCTTCAAGTTCCTGGGAGTCCACATCTCCGAGGATCTCATCTGGACGACCAACTGCTCCAAGCTGGTCAAGAAGGCTCACCAGCGCCTCTTCTTCTTGAGGACTCTGAGGAAGAACCACCTGTCCTCAGACATCCTGGTGAACTTCTATCGCTGCACCATCGAGAGCATCCTGACCAACTGTATAACAGTCTGGTACGGGAACTGCTCTGCCTCGGACCGGAAGGCGTTGCAGAGGGTCGTGAAAACTGCCCAGCACATCGCCGGAGCACCACTTCCTGCCATAAAGGACATCTACAGGAAGCGGTGTCTGAAAAGGGCTGGGAAAATCATCAAAGACCCCAGTCACCCATCACATGGACTCTTCACCCTCCTGCCCTCTGGGAGGCGCTACAGGAGCCTCCGGACTAAGACCACCAGGTACCGGAACAGCTTCTTCCCCACAGCTGTCAGACTCCTGAACTCTGCCTCCTGACATCTGACCCACATTAAACTCACGGACTGGACATACACACACACACAACCACCTACACACACACACAATGGACAACTGTACCCTCAAACACACAATAATAACATGGACTGAACCACCGCTCACAACCACCAGCACTTTATAGCCTCTGTAGAAATGATCCACATATCTCACTTATCTTAACTGCACTACTGTATAGTTCTGTGTAAATAATCATTCTGTACATACGATAATTTTTAATCCTACAACTGTTTATAACTTGCATAGTTCACATTTCTGTATAACTGTATATCTCATATTTATGTATAGTTTTTTATTTCATATTATATCCTGTTCATAGCTTGTACTCACTACAGCCTGTACATACTTATAGTTATAGAATATTCATAACATACTTCATACCGTGTACATTATAACATACCATAATAGACCCATTTCTGTGATATACTTAGATATCTATATTATTGCTAATATATATTGTAATATATCTATATCATGGCTAAAGCACTTCTGGATGGATGCAAACTGCATTTCGTTGCCCCGTACCTGTGACATGTGCAATGACAATAAAGTGAATTCTATTCTAATTCTATTCTATTCTAAAACTTACATACATAAAGAAAACAAAGAAGCAAAGCACGATTAATGCGGGTAAACCGGCAGATATAACTGATCAAAACATCTCAGCAGGTGTAATGCTGTTGTGCGCAGATGAATGTGGAAACCGATTCCAGGATGTTGAATTCATGCAGAAGGCACAGATTTGATGTAGAAGGTTGCAGAAGCATGCCAATATATTTTATTGTGCTGAAACATCTTGATTTGCCAGTGAGTTTTCCTTTGCTGCCCACTATACTACTATACTAATGGCATATTATTAAGTTCACTGGAGATGAAACTAATACTTACTCATCAGTCTGTCACAGAAATTAAGCAGCAAGGAAAAAACAGAATAGCTGACAAGACGAAAAAGAAAAATACAGCCAAAGGTCTCCAGTTCCCAATCTATGGAGCATTTTAGGATTTTTCAAGCTTGCTGGTTTGGTTTTTAAGTCACATCCATTTAGCCAAACAAACGTTTTACATTTTTAATCTTTATCATTTTAACTGTGACATTTAGAAATGTTCATTTGACATTTAGTCACGTTCCCCACGTCTTCAATTCCAACTCCCTGCCTTCTCTCTTTTCTTCTCTCTTTCTGTCTTGCCAAATGTGTGGGTTTGAACAGGTTTCTCTGCATTTGAATAGAAATCTCAGGGGTGTGTCTATTCACTGGTACCAGCGAGATCTCTGGCTGCCACGCCTGCACTTCATCACTTAATATCAGGCTTCTAGTTCCTTTTGGGGTTATTTGTTCATACCTGTAACACTGTGTGTCCCCCGGACATCCTTCATGTTACAAATCTCTAAAACTCCACCTGTTACAGCTGCCATAGAGCCCCTCTCACTGCGCCTACATGAAACCCCTTTGATAAATCTTTGGCTATGTCAGTAAACAAAGAGCTCTTCGTGCCAGCATAAATATAGATTCGCAGACACAGATTTATTCCTCGTATTCTCCCTGTTGGCTGCAAACAATGTTACAACAATTGTTCTTAAGCGTTAATATATGATTCTAAACAGGATCCTTATTTGTACTTGTGGACATTAGATTAAAGTTTGCACATAACCCAAGCCTCCAGCAACTGCCCTCCTGGCTCTTAGAAGCTCAGAGCTGCTGACTTTCTATGTGATGAATAACAATTGACTATGGGCTTCAAAGGATGCCTGCTGAGAAATTTCTCAGAAATTTCTCACCCCGAAGCTTCCGAGTCCTGCTGTTAGCATTAATGAATGACTTCATATGGTTAATGAATGTGAGTTTTGTGGTTGTGAATATAAAATAGATGATTTGTCGACATGTGAGATCATTCAGCAGCCCATACGTTAACATTTACTATTTCTATGGTAGATGAAGCTGTGACCTACAACATACTCTCACTGCTTGCTTATATAAAACACCAACTAAGATTAATGTATTTTGTACATGCCCCTGTTTTATATGTGAAACTTAAGCCATAGCTTATTGGAGTTATTTTTGGATAGTGTGTCAGAATCAGTAATATAATAAAATGTAATGAAAGCGTTTCTCTAAGAAACGTCTCTTTAGAAAACCCTCAGACTTAGTCGAAATCACACCATGACAAAACTCCATTTTCATATCTTCCATTCCACATATATGAAACCTGTGATTAAGATGCTTCCATGTCAGTGATGTCAGTCCAACAACAGTGTGTTTATCACCTCAGAAGGTTTGACTCCCTAAATGCCAGTGAGTCACCAACACTGCCTTGGCAGAGACAGAGCCAGTGGACGCTAGCCATCTGGGCCAAGGAATCAGGGCAGAGCCTTTGAGCATATGGCCCTGTGGTGGCTTATAATGATGTTCCAAACAATAGAGACCACACTTATAGGGAAGTTACAGCGTAACTGTTTGTCATAGCAAAGTTGAGTGTTTCTATCAGCCGTCTAGCTCAGTCAATAATTGATTTATTGGTTTGTTAATAATCACGTCTTTACCAGGACACGATCCAGACAGCTCATTAAAGCGAGGCGATGACAGCGATGACAGCAGTGTCTGGTGATTGTTTCTGCTCAGTCGCAGAAAAACAGGTGGAGCAGAAAGGTTTGGGAAGCTGTGTCAGGGAGGGCTGATTAACACAGCTGCTGCACGTTGACTAATCACTGCTTGCTTCTTACGCAGTAGCATACTGGGACCTTAAGAGTTCTCATGCACAGGCTGCAAGATGTAGTCATGCCAACCCATGTGGCTTGGGTGTCATGAGTTATACGTGCTCCACTGTGCCAGGCAATTAAAAGGTGTTCACAGCATTTCTGATGTTCATGCTGTTTGTGAGCAGCTCTGTGTGAAGAAAGGAGTGTCTGAGCTAGGTTTGGGTTTGTGCTGGAGAGCCTTACAGGCAGTGAGATAAATGCACAAAAACATCCTTGTTTACCATCTTAAACTAAACTACATGTAAAGGTTAAAAAGGCCTCAAGTGCCAGTATCCTGCAGGTTTTAGATATCACCCTGGGTCAACACACCTGATTCAAATGATTAGTTCATTCCCAGGCCTCTGGAGAACTTCAGGACATGTTGAGGCAGTAATTTAGCCATTTAAATCAGCTGTGTTGGATCAAGGACACTTCTAAAACCTGCAGGACACCGGGACTTGAAGCCTGGAGTTGCCTGCCCCTGGTCTAGATGGTGTAGTTTTAGGATGCATGTGTAAAATCTCTGTAGTCATGATTGCAACAGCACCAAGGGGGAAAAAGTTGTTGGATGTGTGACAGGTGAGACCTGGAGACTCGGGACCGCCCCTGGTGGGCGGAGCTGGTCTTTGCTCCTTTTATAAGCGCAGGTGTGGGCAATTGGGTATCTCTCTGCAAACCTGAACTGCGAGTGCTTGGTCCGAGTTGGGCAAGTTGGTGTTTTATTAACTACGAAAGTCTGATACGGGTCTTCCCCTAACCTTCTGGTAGAACGGTGGGAAACATTGCTCCCGTCGGAACGGTATAGTGGACTTCATCGCCACTGACCCACATTTATTAGGGTGTGACACGAACTTGTGGACAGAATACCGAGCTGCTGCTTTGCCAGGTGGATTTCTGGTTGCGGGCAAAGGACCCGACACCTCAGTGTGTTTTAATTTGTTTTAAACCAGTGTAAATCGGCAGACTGACTGTTGCGGCTGTCGAGGGTTTTTGTTGTTTGTTTTAATTTTTTTCTGTATCAGTAGGCACCATAGATATTGATTTTTTTTTTAGTATTTTAACCTTTTTTTTCTTACATATATCTATATATTGCTGCAGGCGGTGAAGGCGCTGCAGGGGAAAACAAATCCTTTTTGTCTCACCGCTTTTTGCATGCACAGCGGTGGGCCTGAGTGAGGGCGGCACCAAAGATTTGACTTCTTTTCTATAGTGTTTTACCCATTTGGGTTTGGAGTTGCCGTCTATGTTTAACCTGTGTGTTATGTTGATTTGTTTTTGAACGGTCCCCCGCAGCGCTTGTCCTGCCTCACGGGCAATCGCATAGTTTTATCATCTCCAAAAGGTAACGTTTCTAATTGTTTTTAGGTGCCGCTGTTACATTGTTTCTTTTGTTTTGTATTAAAAATTAAACTCCTTTAAATTGACTGTGCGCCTACGGCTCTGTCCTATTTTTAGGTACCTACCACGGGTCACAAACTGGCGTTGTCGACAGGATGAGCCTCTAGGTGTGCACAGCGATTAGTCAGTTGGTTTGTGTAAAATTATTTTTTTTTTTTTGGGTGTGTGTTTTAAACTGTTTTATATTTGTATTTATTTATTTTTTTAGGCAAAGCAGCAGCTGGTAAATCCTGGTGGTAACAAAGTATAATCTGCATTTAAACACAGTAGGCACTTACTGTTGAGGGTTTTTATTTTTTTTTTATTATGGAGTCCCAATCAGGCATTTCTAGCCCCTGTAGACCTCATGACTCTACCCCTATGGAGGGCTCTCCTCGAGAGAGGCTGGTTTATATCCCTAGAGAGAGGTCGTGCCCCCTGTTTAGTGGAACTGGGGAAATTAGTGTCCAAAGTTGGGTGGAGGAAATAAAATCTGTAATGCGCACTCGTAGATTTGCCCCTGTTGATAGAGCCCATTATGTCTATGATCATTTGACTGGTGATGCTCGTGAGGAAATAAAATATAGGTCCCAGCAAGTAAGAGAAGATCCAGACTGCATTTTTGATATTCTCCTTAGCCAGTATGGTTGCCCCATGTCCTTTATTGCTGTTAAGGAAGCTTTTTATGCAAGAAGGCAGCAAGAAGGAGAGTCACTGAGGGAATTCTCCCATGCATTGTTTTCTCTCATGGACAAAATGATCCAAAGTTGTCCAGAGAGGCGAATTCCTGAGGCTGCTAGATTGCTTTCTGATCAGTTTGTAGAGGGTGTCCGGGATGGAAATTTGAGCCGCGAGCTTAAAAGGATTGTTCGCGAACATCCAGATTATGACCTCCATACTTTAAGAGATGAAGGCCTCAGGTGGGAGCGGGAAGGCAGAGTAGGAGTAGAACCTGGCCGGTTCAGGACTTATTCTGTCCCAGCAGTCTACAGCATTCAGCATACAGGACAAACAAAGGGGCCAAGGGATACTATTGGGTCAGAATTAGCAGAGGTTAAGGAAATGTTAAAACGGCAGCAGGCCCAGATTGATCAGCTTACACATGAGTTGAGAGTTGCCCATACATCAAGTAAGTCTAGGTTCACGCAGAGAGGAAGGCAGGTTATTTGCAGACGGTGTCAGAAACCTGGCCATTTTGCTAAAGACTGTGATAATGAGAGGGTAGTAGCCTTTGAATCTACGGCCCCTAGCAGGAGCTCATCTGGGCAGGGTACGTTTTCCATGCAGGCGGAAAACTAGCACCCTCTGTTATGCTGAGCCACATATCAGATGGGGACATAACTGGCTCCAACAGTTGTAATGCTCAAATGTCTGGTCCCCCACCCAAGTTGGTAGGCTCCTGTCCAAAGGTTACCATTAATATGGGAGGGGTAGATGTCTCCTGTTTATTAGACACTGGATCCATGGTCACTACCATCACGGAGAGTTTTTTTGCCAAACATTTTAAGAACTGGGGTCCAGAGAAACTGAAAGCATGCCATTGGCTGCGGTTACGGGCAGCTAATGGGCTAGATATTCCCTATGTTGGCTACCTGGAGCTTGATTGCCAAGTGTTAGGGAGGCAAATACCGAAACGTGGTGTGTTAGTTGTTAGAGATCCTTTGGAGCCCAGCCCCAACTCAGAAATATGTGGAGTACTTGGCATGAACGTGATCCGTGAGTGTTATAGGGAGCTGTTTTTGGAACATGGCTCTGCTCTTTTTGACCTTCCTTTAGTGCAGGAGGATCCTTGGCAGCAGGCTTTGCAGCGTTGCCATACAGCGCAGCTACAGCCTGAAGCACAAGTTAGTGGCCCAGTGAGAGTTAAGGGTAGAAGAAAAATTTGCATCCCCGCAGGCACAATGAAGTTTGTACCAACTACATGTCGGAAAGCCCCTTCAGCACACACTGGAACAGTGCTTTTCGAACCATTAGATGCCGGTTTGCCTCATGGTCTCCTTTCTTCTCCAGCTTTGGTCCAGGTGGTCAGTGGCACTGCATTTATCCCAGTTACCAATGTGGGATTAACTGAGGCCATTTTGCCACCTCGCAGTCAGCTTGGCACCTTGTGCCAAGTTGAAATTGTCAGCCAATCGGATGGCTCGACCAGGCTCTTGGAAGATTTAGGAGAGGAAAAATGTGTTACCATGGCAACCCAGAGTGTGGAATCCAACCCTCTGAACACTGCAATTAATGCAATTGATCTCTCAGCCCTCACTGTACAGGATCAGGACAGGGTAAGGGCCCTTTTGCGTGATTACCAATCTGTTTTTTCTTCTCATGATGGTGATTTAGGGTGTACCAATTTAATGACTCACGAGATCCCACTTTTAGATGAGACTCCGGTCCGTCAGCGGTATCGACGGATTCCACCTTCAGAGTATGAGAGCGTTAAGGCCCATATTCAACATCTGTTGGAGAGTCAGGTGATCAGAGAAAGTTGTAGCCCTTTTGCATCCCCAATCGTGGTAGTACGAAAGAAGGACTCCAGTATTAGGCTTTGTGTGGATTACCGTCTGCTGAATTCAAGGACTAGGAAGGATGCTTTTCCCTTGCCCCGAATTGAGGAGTCCTTGGATGTGTTGTCAGGTGCATGTTGGTTCTCTACCTTGGACTTGGCTAGTGGCTACAATCAGGTCCCTGTTGCTGAGCCAGACAAAAAGAAAACTGCTTTCTGTACTCCTTTTGGGTTATTTGAGTTCAACCGCATGCCGTTTGGCCTCTGTAATGCACCAAGCACCTTTCAGAGATTGATGGAGCGAATGTTCGGTTCCCAGAATCACCAGTCTTTGTTGTTGTACTTGGATGATGTGATTGTCTTCTCTACCACAGTAGACGAGCATATCCAGCGCCTAGGAGCAGTACTGGAGACCTTGCGGGTACAAAACTTGAAGGCCAAGTTGGAAAAATGCTGTTTTCTGCAGACAGAGGTAAAGTACCTTGGGCATGTGATCTCCAAGGACGGGGTAGCCACGGACCCAGACAAAATATCTGCGGTGTCTAATTGGCAAACTCCTAGCTCTGTTGCTGAATTGAGATCATTCTTAGGGTTTGCTAGTTACTATCGCCGCTTTGTACCAGGTTTTGCATCCCTAGCTGCTCCGCTCCACCAGCTGGTGGCCGAACTGGCTGGGACTAAGCACAAACGCCCCTCCAAGCGTGCATTGCAGGAAGTTTGGACCGAGCAGTGTGAAAATAGCTTTCAAGAGTTGAAAGCTCGGTTGGTGCATTCCCCTGTATTGGCTTATGCTAATTTTTCACAACCTTTTATCTTGGAGGTTGATGCCAGCCACTGGGGTCTGGGGCAGTGCTTTCGCAACAGCAAGCTGATGGCAAGGTGCGTCCTATAGCTTATGCTAGTCGAGGGCTAAAGCCCACAGAACGTAACATGTCCAATTACAGCTCCATGAAACTTGAGTTCCTAGCCTTGAAATGGGCTATGACTGAAAAATTTAGAGAATATTTGCTGGGTAACAAGTGTGTTGTCTATACAGACAACAACCCCTTGAGCCATCTGACTACAGCAAAGCTTGGAGCTTTGGAACAGCGCTGGGCTGCTCAGCTCTCTTCTTTTGATTTTTCAATTAAGTATCGTCCAGGTCGTACAAATGGCAATGCAGATGCTTTGTCCCGACAGTGTCAGCCATCTGATCAGACTGTGTCTTTAGAAACACTGCTTCCTGGTACTTCCCTTCCAGACTCTTTAGTCCAAACAGTTTTACCACCAGAGCAAGTAATCCAATCTATGATTTCGGTTTTACCCTCTCATTCACTTGCAGACCTTGCTACTTTGCAGAGGGAGGACCCCACGATTAGTGGCTGTTTGAAGTTTTGGCGCAGAGGAACTGGCCCTACTCGTCAGGAGAGGAGAGATTTGCCAGCAGCAGTGCTGGAAATGTTGCGCCAGTGGAGGAAACTAGTAGAAAAGGAGGGCGTCCTTTATCGGCAGATTTTTCAGCCAGATGGGGGGGAACCAGTGTGCCAATTAGTGGTCCCTCAGAGTCTCAAGAAGGAGGTTTTACATGGCTTGCATAATGACCATGGTCACCAGGGAACTGACAGGACAGCAGACTTAATACGCAAGAGGTGTTATTGGCCAGGTATGTTTAAGGAGGTTCAGGATTACTGTCAGCAATGTGAACGTTGTGCGCAGGCTAAAGCAGTTTATCCCAAACCGAAAACAACCATGGGTCACCTCATGGCTGCGAGGCCCAATCAGATTCTGGCAATTGATTTCACATGCCTTGAACCCTCCGTTGATGGCCGTGAAAATGTATTGATTCTTACCGATGTGTTTTCAAAGTTCACTCAGGCCATTTCTACTAAGGATCAAAAGGCAACTACTGTGGCCAGTGTTTTGGTTTATGAGTGGTTTTATCGCTTTGGTGTTCCCTCTAGGATCCACTCCGATCAGGGGAGGAGTTTTGAAGGAGCATTAGTTCAGCAGCTATGCCAGTTATATGGTGTGGAAAAGACTCGCACCACTCCTTACCACCCACAAGGAAACGGCCAGTGTGAGCGTTTTAATCGGACTCTGCATGATCTGTTGAGAACCCTGCCCCCTGAGCAAAAGCGTCATTGGCCCATGTATTTACAGCAGCTCACCTTTTCTTACAATACCACAATCCATCAAACTACGGGTGAGTCACCCTATTTTCTTATGTTTGGCCAAGAGCCCCAGCTCCCAGTTGACTTCCTGTTAGGCAGAGTGGAGGAACCCACCCACGGCCCGGTACACACTTGGGTCCAAGAGCATCAGAAACGTCTAGATGTAGCTTATAAAGGTGTGAGTAACCGCACCAAAGCAGCAGCGACGCTGCGTGCAGATCGTCAACCTGCCCCAGTTTCTGACCCCTTGCCATTGCATCAGTTAGTGTATTTGAGAGATCATAGCATTCGGGGACGGAATAAAATCCAAGATTTTTGGGGTGTTACACCGTATTGTATTGTCCGTGCCCCTGCTGATGCTGGTCCTGTGTATACAGTGGCCCCACTCAATGATCCAGAACAGAAAAGACAGGTTAATAGACAATTTATCAGGCCGATCCCTGCTGATATCTGTGAGAAAATAAGGGCAGAGTTCCAGCAAACTGCTAATCCTAGAAGTTCACCTGACCGGTTACCCCCGTCTGAGGATGAGGGAGACTTTTATGTGTGGCAACGAAGGGAGTCCCCAAGAGGTGACCCCCAAAATGTACGAACTGATTCTGCAATTGGTCCCCAACAACCCCCAGAGGACCTGGCTATAGTAATGAGGCCGCAGTCCAGGGGGACTGAGCCTGGTACCCTGACTCCACAGTGTAGTGTCCCCACTCCATTAGCTGAAAGTGGCACAGTTAGAAGAACGACACGCTCAACAGCTGGCCACCATTCCAATCCACACCATCTGCCCCAATCAGCTGAAGCCAGGCCACCTAGTGTACATTCAGTTACAGCTTTTTATAGACCGTGGCTTTAAAGTTTCATTGTCGGGTCGGCAATGCAAAAACCAGGGGGGAGAATGTGACACGTGAGACCTGGAGACTCGGTACCGCCCCTGGTGGGCGGAGCTGGTCTTTGCTCCTTTTATAAGCGCAGGTGTGGGCAATTGGGTATCTCTCTGCAAACCTGAACTGCGAGTGCTTGGTCCGAGTTGGGCAAGTTGGTGTTTTATTAACTACGAAAGTCTGATACGGGTCTTCCCCTAACCTTCTGGTAGAACGGTGGGAAACATTGCTCCCGTCGGAACGGTATAGTGGACTTCATCGCCACTGACCCACATTTATTAGGGTGTGACACGAACTTGTGGACAGAATACCGAGCTGCTGCTTTGCCAGGTGGATTTCTGGTTGCGGGCAAAGGACCCGACACCTCAGTGTGTTTTAATTTGTTTTAAACCAGTGTAAATCGGCAGACTGACTGTTGCGGCTGTCGAGGGTTTTTGTTGTTTGTTTTAATTTTTTTCTGTATCAGTAGGCACCATAGATATTGATTTTTTTTTTAGTATTTTAACCTTTTTTTTCTTACATATATCTATATATTGCTGCAGGCGGTGAAGGCGCTGCAGGGGAAAACAAATCCTTTTTGTCTCACCGCTTTTTGCATGCACAGCGGTGGGCCTGAGTGAGGGCGGCACCAAAGATTTGACTTCTTTTCTATAGTGTTTTACCCATTTGGGTTTGGAGTTGCCGTCTATGTTTAACCTGTGTGTTATGTTGATTTGTTTTTGAACGGTCCCCCGCAGCGCTTGTCCTGCCTCACGGGCAATCGCATAGTTTTATCATCTCCAAAAGGTAACGTTTCTAATTGTTTTTAGGTGCCGCTGTTACATTGTTTCTTTTGTTTTGTATTAAAAATTAAACTCCTTTAAATTGACTGTGCGCCTACGGCTCTGTCCTATTTTTAGGTACCTACCACGGGTCACAGATGGATTGAGTTGAATTTTGTGCATAGACTTGAAGATGGACTTTTACTTAAAGTACAACCCTAAATCTGTAAAAGGAGGGGAGCTGTGTAAAATGTAAACAACAGAGAATATAATGATGTGGAAATCTCACAAACCCATAGTAGAAACTGATTCACAATAGAAAATAGAAAACATACAAAAGGTTTAAACTGAGAAAATATAACATTTTAAGACGGCAGCAATGCATTTTAGAAACCTTGGGCATAGCTATGTTTGCATGACCTGGATGATGGAGAGCCTTCACAGATCTGTTAGCATAAAGATATTTATTTCACAGTCCCTTTTGTCCATGTGATTTCTCTGTTACACGCAGCACGGAGCGGTGGCGGTTAAAGAATGACAACACTTGCGCTGCGAGGTCAGCTGATTTTCTGACTCACTGCATCCATCTGCTTATTGCGCCAACCTTCAGCCCATTCAAGAATTTTTTAAGCTTTGATTTGAATTGATTAAATAAAATTAAAACAGCCCAGCAGATCTGTGATGAACTCCCCACAGATGGTCTTCTAATGATGACCTAATACCAGTTTTCTAATACATGCAGTGATTGGCTGTTAATCACTGCTGGAGCTTCTCCACTGCTAGCCTGTTGCATGTTCTGTAGCACACTGACCTACTTACAGTGTGAGGCATGTTTTTGTCTTTTATATCAAGCCTGACAAATGACATCAACATATAAGAGCTTCATAGTCATGACCTTTCAGCTAGCTTGTGTAATTAAGTGTGCCAGAGCGTACGTGCATGAATTCAGTGATTCCATTATATATGTGACTAAGAATGCTATGCAGTCACAGTATTATTCAGTCATTACGTGCACACCAAGGTTGTTCTGCGACTGTCTTTAAGCACTGACCGACTGCCCAATTTTACCCTGCTATCCCAAAATACTCCCAGAAATTCCGTCCTATGATCTCACCAGAAGCCTGTTACCAACGTATGTCGCAGAATGGGGTCAACATTTTCTGTCATGTAACTAATACATAAAGCTTTGAATTACCTGAGGAGCTCAAACTATGGAGGTGGCAGTTCTCAGTACACACACACACACACACACACACACAAGGCGGATTAACCTGATATATAACCATAAGAGAATTATCTTGTTCTTTCAAAGAGAGCTGGATGCAGTGTTTGCTCTCTGTGGTCTTGTCTCAGGCTTCGTCACCCCTGTTGGTCAGTTTTCTAAGGTGTTTCAACATGTGGGTCATTCCTGTTCTGATGCCTTGCTGGAGCCAAAAGGTCATAAATGGTCTTTTTAAAAATTTTACAATTAAAGTAATTGCGTTTTGAATCGTAAAACTAATGGGAGATTCATTTTCTGTTTAGTCAGAGTAATCATGACGACAGAACAAACAGAAGAAATGGGTCTTCTGAGAAAATGTTTTTTAATCACCACAAATCTCTCACGTTCTCCAGTTGATCGTTTCTTAAAAAATGACAGTATACTAAAGTACAGTGCTTAACAAATTAGATCACCACCCAGTGCAACACTTCTGATATGGCAGTCATAAATTAAGAGAAATGATCATTAATAAACTAAGTTTTATGTATTTTTTAACAGTAAATCCATGAGTGCTGTCAGAGTTAATCTCGTTAAAATGACGTTAACCCTCTCAAGGCAGGCGTTGCAGATTTGCAACAAGTAAAAGCTAACAACCAGATTACCCCACATACATATTTTATGAGATTTTTTTTACTCAGAAGTACCACTGCAGGTATTCTTTTGTGCATTAGCAACAAAATCTTAATTTGAGCCTGAGAGGGTTAACGCCATAACTGCATTAACGCGGCAAATCTCCGTTAGCAAGTTAACGCGGATCGCCCCGTGCGTGGGATTGGATGGCGTCAACCCGTTAACGTTAACAGAGATTTGCTGCGTTAATGTGCCAATGTTAATGTCATTTTAATCTCATTATAACGAGATTAATGCTGACAGCACTAAAATCCACCAGTATCTACAAGCACTTTAATCACGATTGTTAATGCTGAAATGCTTCCTGTGTCCTGTCTTCTTCCCCACAACCAGTAGCAGCAGATGACTGCCCCTCCCTGTCAAGTACTGTGTGCAGGCAGGAATGGTGGACCCAAAAGTGCAGATTCATGGAGGTGAGACGGTGAACTCAAACACAGTTTCATTGCTGGATGGAAAAACAGACAACTGGCTAAACTAAAAATACAAACAAACTAAGCAGGCAGACAGTGAGAAATGAGGGAGATCATGACACAGACCAAGAAAAACACAGGGCTTAAATACACAGAGGGAGCAATCAGGGAATGGGAGACAGGAGGGAAACACAGCTGGGACAAATCAGAGGTAAAGAGACAAGAGAAACAAAACCAGACACACTGCACACAGGACTGGGACTATCAAAATAAGACAGGAACCAGGAAACACACAGCCTGAACTCAAGACGCGCAAGCTTAACACTAAGGACGGGAGGAATAAAACAGAGAGAAAATTCACAAAACACAAGACAAGGCTAGACACTGAGGGAGGTAAACATAATTATTAACGGAAAGGATTAAACAACCTAACATAAACCAGTTAGAGAACCTAAACTTATGATATACCTTAAACCCTTTAGACAAAGAAAACTAGAACATAATGAAAAAAACAAAATCAAAGAACCAAAAAACACACAAAACACTAACAGAGCCTGGATCTGCTGGAGGTTTCTTCCTGTTAAAAGGGATCTTTGTTCCTACTGTCGCCAAGTGTTTGCTCACAGGGGCTGCAGGGGTTTTCTCTCTATTACTGTAGGAAATGTGGCACATTGTAAGGTGACGAATGGCACCATATAAATAAAATTGAATTGAACTGAATCAAAATATAATGATATCATATTACGTTTCTGTGAATTTATAAATTTACTGTTTTGCTGAAAAAATAGTCAAATACATTATTATTATTTTTGATGCCAAGTTACTATTTTTACTTGGATTCTCAAACAGAAAAAAAATTTTTTTAGTGGTTTAATATTACTTTATCACCAGAGAAGTTTAGTGTGCCGACTCAAATTTGGGTATAAAAACATGAATTTTGTTTATTTTCCCAACAATACAATTAGAATATAATTTTTAATTTTAAACAAGCTTTTTCTGACAGTACAGTGAATCAGGCAGCCACACCTTGCAACAGCTAGTAAAATGGGAATCACTGCAGTTCACGGAGGTGAGGGCAGTAGCAAATGTTAAGCCCAGTTTAAGTGATTTAAAAGAAAAAAAAGCTTGTGATGAATCTCAACATGACTGAGAAATCAGTTAACCTGAGAAACAAATGACCACACTTAGGAACATTAAATCTTAGTTAAATCAGGCACATGAGAGCCCAGCACAGAAGCTGAAGGGTGGGGTGGTAAAGGTGCTGAGTGTGTTATTAGCATTAGTGACACTGGCCATGCTGTACTGCATGTAATTAAATGTAACCAGCCACAATGAATGAGCCACTGACGCCGAAGCCTGAATGTGTGTGGACAGGACTTTACTGTATTCTTCATTATCAGTGTCAGGCAGTAACACATTATTTTATTAGTGTAATGAAATTACATTTTATAATGAGACGTATGAGGGTTTAAAATTGGACATTTAGTCACATGAACTAATTGCAAACTGCTGATCTGCCCATCATAGTATCTTGTTTTATGTTTTGTGTGTTAATCGCAAGATGTGTGCTACTTATTCACAAGGTGTTACTGCAGCAGCTCACTCCGTGTGATTTCAAAGCACTCCGAGGCAGATTTCACATTTGCTGATGCAACCCCCAAGGGATTTGATCTCCTCTTGAAGTAAAACCAAAGATCTTTCCCTTGTTAGCTGAGTAACTGTGAGTAATTCCTAAAGAAAGAAAACTACTTTTGGCTGTTCCCTTATTCACAAGGGGTTGCCACAGCAGGTTGTGCTGCGTGTTTGATTTTGGGAGATTTTTTTATGCTGGATGCCATTCCTGACACAACTCCAAAGGGATTTGTGTCTCCTGGTGGGACCAAACCAGAGATCTTTTGAAAGGTCTTCTTAGGCGACCATGTAAATGAGTAACTACAAAATTAATATATTTACCATTTTCAAGGAACTTGCCCAGTACCATCCTTTATTGGTCAAGTTTACCTTTTGATGCCTTTTCAGTCAAACAGCTCTGACTGTCTGTACAAACAGCTATGCAGCATAGATTAAAATGCACCAGAACAGCGTCTGTCACCTTCAGCAATGAGTAATTAAGTCTGATGGGTAAAATTATAAATATTACCATCAAAAGTTAGTGTGTGTGCTGCGGCCTGTCATTCTTTTCCACTGGCATAGAGTAATAAGAAAATAATGATACACCAAGGTTCCTATAGACCCTCTATTTTCATCTGTGCGATGCATTCACGGTGCTAACATAAATAACTGGTTGTGTCTGTGGAAATTCTGCATTTAGCCAGAACTTCAGAATCATAAATCAAATGTTTTTTTAAGCAGCAGGTGATCTCCGATGCAGTTTTTCTGGGTGAAATCATCTGGAGCTCTAATGCACTCCCATACCAGCAAAGATAGAGGAGGCTTTTGAACTGTGTGATGATAACAAGCTAGATGGTCCCTCTGCTCTTTAGTCCAGATGATGAACTGTCCATGTTTTCCAAAAAGAATTAAATTTTTGATTCGACCGAGCACAGAATAGTTTTCCACTTTGAAAGTGTTCCTGGATGATGCCCCCTACTTTTCATTCATGCATTTTAACTTGCATTTGTGGATGACCTGATGACCTGTGTTCATACACAGTGATTTCTGGAGTGTTCCTGAACCCATGTAGTCATTTCCATGAAAGAATCATACCTGGTTTAATGTAGTGCTGCCGCACTTCGTGTCTAATAACTTTTTGTTTGGACAGAAGTGCTTAAAAAGGATGAAAATATTCCAACAGTCTGTTGAGTTAGTTCAAGAAACTGGACATTAAGTGAATCCAGTGCATTGAAGATAAGTTCAGTTTCTATGACCTCAACATGATAGAGTCGTGAGTCACCTCAGACTGTAAATCAGATTCTGCAGTTAAATACAAGATTAGAAGTCAGTGTGGACACGTCTCCCTGTGGAGAAGTAGGGCGACACAGAGACCTAATTTCAGCTAGACAGAGTCATATATTATATGGGTCAGCCTCCCGGCCAGTGTTCACAGTTTGTATCCTTCCAGAAGGCATTGTAATTCCATATCTCGTGTATTAATGGCTGTAATGTGTCTAGGTGTAGCTCTTGAGACAGCCGGTTGAAGTATCCCACTGTCTGCCCATTGTGAGATGCCATATTCCCCGTGGTTGGTGACGCACCTCTCCAATGAATCAGTCCCATTCCCACTCAATCATTCACATGAAACTCAACATAAATATCTAAGAAAAGTAAAGAAACTTTATTATTATATAAATATATATTGCCAAAGTTTGCATGTCTGCCTTCACATGCATATGAACTTGGTTTAATATGATGTTGGCCCAACAGCTTCAACTCTTCTGGGAAGGCTTTCCACAAGGTTTAGGAGTGTTTATGAGAATTTTGGACCATTCTTCAGACACTGGCTTATAACCTCCACTCAAATTCATCCCAAAGGTTTTCTGTCAGGTTGAGATCAGAACTCTGTGCAGGCCAGTCAAGTTCTTCTACACCAGACTTGCTCATCTATGTCTTTATGGACCTTGCTTTGTGTGCTGGTGTGCAGTCATGTTGGAGCAGGAAGAGGCCATCCTAAAACTGTTCCCACAAAGTTGGGAACATGAAATCATCCAAAGTGTCTTGGTATGCTGAAGCATTAAGAGTTCCTTTCACTGGAATTAAGGGGCTGAGCCCAGCACCTGAAACTCAACTCCACACCATAATCCCCCCTTCACCAAACTTTACACTTGGCACAATCCACTTGATATCATGTCACAGTACCACAATGGAATTCACTGAGCTCCCGAGAGCAACCCACTCTACACATGACTGGGTGCTTGATTTTATACACCTGCAGCCTTGGAAGTGATTGGAACACCTGAATTCAGTTAATGCTTTTGCCAATACAGTGTATATAAAAAGACACACACACACATATTTGTGTGTTTGCTGTTCTCCTCATTATTCAGTTCAACGGTTACTTCAAAGAACTTTATTTTGTGAGGTAAAGAATGAACAACGTTAGAGAGAAAACTGCAACAAACAGATAATCCCCTACAAGTGGCCCAATGGTGACAGCAGGAAGAAGGAACTCACTTTTAACAGGAACAGATCTCCAGCACAAAGTGAATTAGTACAGCCTCTGAACCATACTCATAGTATAAAAATAGTGTCTTCTACCAGGTATTTCTGTACAAATATAACCTGCCATTTAAAGATAATATTGAATTATTGTTAATACAATTGAATACAAACTTTATTTCAAATTTCTAATTCTAATGAATGTCCTCAGCTAGTGAGATTCAGCCCTAAGATCAGTTCTAGTGGCACTATGTGGGGAAAAGAATCACTTAAAAATAAGTTAGTAGATTTTGTGTGCCGCTGCTGCTCTGGATTCACCGTTTGTAGATTTATCCAACTGAATTCAACGTGATGTAAGCTAATGTTACACAAGCTATCGTGCATGTGAGAATTCAGTGAGTGAATCTAAGCAACACCACCACCCAACTCAACCCGGATCATGAACAACACAGTCCCTCTGCACCAGTTAATCACTGTAAACTTATTAAACCAGTGTGGCCTGCACTAAAACTACCTGGTATTTTCATGCAACCTTTGAATACCAGAAATGTAGTATACTTGAAGTTGTTTTGCAGGATGTTTCACAATATAAAAAAACAGCAACACATCGTGTAGGCTTTGCATCCAGTATCTGTTTGATCCCAATGAGACTTTTCACCTGGGTAAATAAAGGATGATGAAACAAAAGGGGAAAAATGAACAAGGGCATTACAGGAATGCTTAAAATTTCCAGTCTAACAAGTTTTGAAATAACTCCTGTCTCACATCTTTCTCTGTCTCTGCGTGGCATTATCTCCTTCTTTTCCCCCCTGGGAAATCTATTCCATCAGTGAGTGTCACATAGAATAATAGCTCATCACCTTACTGCATAAAACTTTATAAAACTGCACAGTTCAAACCTGTTGTTTGGCTAATCTAATCAGCCTCAGTCAACAGCGCTGACAGTCCGTGGCCCAATTTCCGGTCGTGTCATTTGCACTGTTGTTTCATCGCTTGTGATTCATGAAATGATCCTCTGCTGTCATCATAATCTTCCCTCTTGTTTAGAAGTTACAGCTGTTGTGACACTGAGAGGCTGAAAACAAGGCAATCTCCAAAAGCCACAGATGGCGGTGCCGTGTGTGAGTGCATGTTAATTTGTGTACTGCTATGCATATGCAAAAACTTGGGTGCCAAGATCAGAGCCTGATGGAAAATAGTAATGGATAGAGAGGGAAAGGAGGACAGGAAAGAAGACCCGAACATTTGCATACAGATCATTGTCCTTTATCACTATTGTTCTTGTCTGAAGCTTTAATCTGTTTCCTGATACTCCACCCAATATTTTTATTTTCCAGCTGGTGGTTGACTGTTGGTGTGTTTGTCAGGAATACCTACCTACCCTAAACTTTATAAAACATATCCAGACGAACACATTTAATGTTGGTGCTGATCTAGGTTACTTTGTTTAAAGCTGACAAATTAGGTCACTGGTATTAAAGCCTTTTAGGCTTAGTTCAGTGTAAAATAGTAAGCCTGTGTTTGGTGACAAATTGGATAAAGCCATAGGATTCATGTGCACGTGACAGCTGCACTTAATGTTTGTCATTGATTACACTCACCTTGGGACTGACTATTGTTAGAAATTGTTGAATTGTTTTTCTCTGTCCTCTGAATGAAACACTTTAATGCATATTGACTGACTATGTCAAGGTTAGACACGTGCTGTTGTGGGAACTCGTACACAGCATCAGTGCATCAAACTGCTGTTGAACCACACGTGAAATGAATTAGAACACAGGTATTCACCATGATTGTGCTTTGAATATGAAGCGATAGATGCTATTGAAAAAAACCTTTTTTCAACATCACTACATTGTCTTATAATCTGGACTTGTTGGCTTGCAGTGAATTTTAACTTGGTTTTTAGACATAGCAGAACATTTGACAGGTTAAGTGTCATAATTACATCTTTATTGTCATTTCACATGTACAGTGAAATCAGATTTAACCCTCTCAGTGCAAACGTCTGATTCATCCAACCCCATTGAAAGTAAATGTATTTTAAAAAAGGCCATAAAAATATACATGTAGGTGTCACATCATATCACACATAAAAGACATTTAAGCTGAAACAATAAAATAAAAAGTTGCACAGCTCGAGCAGTGTAAATGAAGTTGTTTCTTTTGGATAAAGTATTTTTTTAATCTCTTTGTCCTTGCCTGAGGGCAGCTGTTCAAACAGAAGGTGTCTGGGGTTGGATGCTCTGGGCTGTTTTGAGGCAGCAAAGTTCCTGCAGAGAGGAGAGAGGGCATCTAATGGTCTTCTGGGAAGTGGTGATGACTATCTGCAGCATTTTCCACTCTGCCACTGTGCAGCTGCTAAACCACACACTGTTTCAGTATGTCAATATGCTCTCTATGGTAAAAGGACACAAGCAGTTTTTGGATGTGTTTGTTCTTCCTGGAGATCCTCAGGAAGTGAAGCCTCTGCTGTGCCTGCTTTCTGTCTGTGCTCCAGGTCAGGTCCCCTTTGATGTGCACATCGCAGATCCAGAAGCTTGACACCCTTTCCACACATTCCCCACTGATGAAAATGGACCGAATTCCAATTTCCTTCCTCCTGTTAATCATCAGCTCATTGGTGTTGGTGGTGTTAAGGATCAAGTTGTAATCCTTTTACACCAACCAGACAGTTACTCATCCACCCCAGAGATGAGCCCCAATACGGTGGTGTAATCCACAAGTTTGATGCTGCTGCTGCTGGACTGGGCGAGTATGCAATGGGAAGTAGGGAGGGTGAAGAGTAGGGGGATCCTCACAGAGCCCTGTGGGGGAGTCAGAGCTGAGACTGAGAGGTGAGGAGATGTAGTGGCCGTCTCTCACCCTCTGGGAGTGATCAGGTTTTTATCCAGAGGCAGATGGAGTGAGGCAGTCCCAGGTCTGTCAGTTTGCTCATCAGTTTGCAGCAAGGATGGTTTTAAATGTTGTGCTAAAGTCCCCAATAGTTAAATATTGCACACATACACAGCATGTACATAATGCAACTTTGTATCTATTTCAATACAATGCTCTTCCAGGCTGGCTGGTGTGTTTTCCCTTTAGTTTCGGGTAAAAGAATAAAAAATAGAAATAAAAATTTTTATCGTGCATATTGAGTTCTAAAGACATTTATGGAGTCTGAGTAAAGCAACAATGAGTGCAGAACAAACTGTACAGATGGATGAAGGCCGCTTATTCAACTTTTTAGTGGGCAGCCTGCCCGGTCTATGGGTGGGAGAGATACTAGAGAGAAAATAGCTGAGGGAGAGACAAGGTGGAGGAGCTCTCAGGAAGGTACTGGCCTACATTTGTTTTTCCAATTGGTGTGTTGTGCTGTCTACACTCTCATACACACAAACAATCACACACAGGTTAAAGTGAAAACACTCCACGTACACATATTTGCACACGGGTTACGTGGAGCTTCCTGTCAGCTGAATGTGTTTCAGAAGCAGCAAAGGCAATATATCTTTGATTCGATATGGTCTGAATGTTCAAATTGGACAGACTGTCAGCAAAGTCTGCTGAATTTCAATTACTTTTCTCTTTCTACCACAGCAGCTGTCACCATAAGCCAGCAGTTTAAGTGTTCAATTTTAATTACACACGTGCGTTTGCCTGAATTTTTTAATTATGCCTATCAAGTGCTGGTGGAACATTGACTGAAGAAGAGGCGAAATGAGTGCTCAAGGGGGACGGCTGTCTGCTCCCCATCTGACGAGAGGTGAGCGGCAGGCTTAGGGAAAAAAAAAATCAAGCGCAGATAAAAACAACAGATAAGAAACACTGAAGGTCCACAAACACAGCGTCCTTCTTTGTGCTCGAGCTGGATACAGGTGTCAAGGAAAACTGGTCCTGTGGTTTTAATCAAAATGAGAAAATATATCTTGTTACCATCCCAGAAAAGGTGAAACAGAGGTGTATTAGCGCATGTAGCATGGACAGCTACAACTGAAAACATCTGGCTGCTTGAAAAGCAAAAAACTAAAATGGTGTACCTGAACCTGTTGCCTACAGCAAACTGAAAGAGAGCAGATATTGTTTCAGAGTAAGCTATGCTGATTTTTTTCTACTTTTCTCAATTAAATGTAGGTTTTGAATTTGCCCGTCAGTGTGTTTTTGTTTGTCGCTGCGATCTCTGCTGTCATGATTAAACTCTATGAAAAGCAGAAAAGAAACGAGCCTGTCATCTCCTCGCTGATTGTCACATTAACACAACAGGAACAGGCCACAATACGCTGCACCCTGCTGTACAAGAAAACACCATTCAAACGATTGCAGATGTTTACAAGGACAAGTGAATGAAGGCTGTCACTGATGACAAAGATAACATCATTACATTCTTGCAAATATTCTGCTTATGGAGCTTTAACTGGGTGTGATGGCAAATTTGAGTGAGAGAAATGGGTCAGGCCTGGCTTGCAGCAGATAAACAAGAGCACAGACATGGACTGGTGTTATAACATAAGCGAGGTTGATCTGTTGACATATGCATTTTTATACTTTACGTAAGTAAACGCATCCTCTTTTACTGAAGTGTTGGCAGCTTTACCTCCCACGCGCACACAAACAATAAGGACAAAGAATTTTAATAACAGCAAGACATTTTATTTAGTAAAGAGAAACACACACAATGTAACAATATTTTAAAGATTTGATAACTCTGCTGCTGTCACGGGAAGACTTTAAATGAAAAGGGCATGTAAAGCTTTCTCATTTGGTTCCGTCAAGACAAATTTGATCTTTAGACATTAGCATCATCTGCTGAGGGGTTATTAAAGTGAAAAATACAGACAGCTGTTACTTTGGTAAGTATAGTGTTAGTACATCAATGCCATACACACCAGATTATTCACGCTCTCCAAGATCTCAGTCAGATTAACCAGGGTGTAGTTGCTTGTCTGTCTAAGTTTTGTTGTCACTGCTTGACTGCATCTGCACAAACTAATGACTAATTAAAAGCCAACGAGATGTCAAAGAGGCTCACAAACAGGGACAGACCGATGATGGATGCCTCACAATTGCATAAGTGCATTGGTCATTTAGCCAAACGAGCTAAAACGCTTTATACAAAGTCTGAGTGTTTGAAGGACACAACAGAAACAACTGACATGGCAATGGATGCACGTAACACAGGAATAAGCACTCCACAATACCGATCAACTGACCAGTGACCACGTCTGTTTCATGCATATTCAGCACATGGACAGCAGTGCAGACAAACAGTCGCTTGCACACTCGCAGACACGTGTTAATATGTCGTTACTGTGGAGGCTCTCCACTGTGAGTAAAGACACTAAAGCAAATAGGCAGGGGGAGAACCATGAAAGCATTCACATCACCATTTAAAAGAAGGGAACGTGGCTAAAGGTAAAGCTAGCCAGAGCTCAGAGCTAGCCACAAGCTTGGTGTGAGCCTCGGTATGAGCAAAGGACCAAAGCAGTTACAGGAAAGTTGTGGAGTTGAGTGAAAAATAAAAAAGGATCACTGTTCTGTTATTTGGTAAATTTATATGCAAAATGATCTAAGAAACTGACATTAGTTCTGTTTATATCAATAAAGCATTTTATTTTCAATTGTTTCAGTAACATGTCCTGTAACTCCAAACTGTAATTGGTGCATTAAAGAAAACTTAATTTTTCTATAATCTGTCAGGTGTAGTTCTTAGAAAGAAAATCAGAATTGGCAACAAACAAACAAAAATAACCTGGAATCAGAAATTGTGTGAGTGAATCTCTAGACGATACACATATAACATTTTTTTAGATGATGACACAAATAGGTTTGTATGTGTTAGCAGAGTACCAACAAGAAACTGATATACAAGCTTTTAGTTCACACACAAACCATCACATGGATATATTGTATGACACTTACAGTACAGCTGTTGGCAGGGGTCCATAAGACCAAGCTGGAACGTATGGTTTCATCCTTCCCTTTAATAATCCATCCTTTCTGGTACATGACTGTACTTTAAAAAATTGTACATGCTTTCTGATAGATTATCAATATCAACCATTTTATGTCATTTTAAACATTGTAATGCACTGAAACTGATAGTGATGTACACTGATAGTGGCAATCCCAGTAAAACTAATGTAATCATCATGTAACCAGTAAAGCCACTGGCTCTGTTAGTAGTAAAACAGAAAAAGCTATAAGGTGTTGAGAACTGAAGACATTCTTTTTATAGTCTTATCCCACGGTTCGTTTTCTCCTCAGCAGCGTGCCTCAGTGCTACATAAAGCGATTAAGTTTCTGATTAATATCGAGTGTTGACATTTCTTTGAATCTGAGCAGGACTTCATTGAGCACAGCAAGAAAACTGAAAAGTGGGTCAGCATCCGCAGTCACGCTTTTGGCCGCAACGCTCCTTCAGAAACGTGTCTGAATGAAGTGGGTCTGTTTGGCCTCGGCTACACTGCAAACACGGGGCACAAACAACAGCCTTCAGTGTCGTCATTGTTAATCGTTATCTCTCCAATCCCTGTGGCCAGCTCTCTGCTGTCTCCCCCCACCCACTCACTTCTGCTTTTCTACCTGTAAAGACGTGTTTGAAAAGAGCTGTGGCTGACCCACAAAGTCCACGAAGAGCGATCCCTCTGGTTGCAAGAAAGAAAAAATACAAGTAATTGACAGAGATTAGCCCTCACCTGCTACGGTGTGATGTAGGCTGAACTTGGGACACTGAAAACTCGACGTGTTGGAGAATGAAGCGAGCCGAGGTCGGTCTACGCATTTGCTTCACTGCATTAATATTTCAACATCAGTTAGTGATTTGGGAGTTACTGCGTTAAATACTGTACACTACTTGGTGTACTTGATTCTCTTGTTTTTAAGTTTGTTAAACACATAAACTGAAACTGTAAATATATAAACAATAAACCTAAATCAAACGTCAACACTGCAATTTTTTCTCTCCACAGAAATAAAAGATGCTTCTCATGTGACATCATTATTGCACTGCTCAAGAGCTGTCTGCCACATTGCATGCAGTTGCTAGGGAAACATATATTCCCCAACGAGTTGGCAGCTGACTCCTGGAAGTTGCTGGCTCTTGCTGTGTGAGCTCTGTTTCATAGAAGGAAACGCACCAAAAACCTCACAGTGATTGCTTTGGTTGCTCGCAGATTTCCACAGTTGCCCGTACTTACATGATGCTGTCTGCAAACACTCGCTAACTACTAGCAGAGCTGCAGTAAAATCTGGAAAAGTGTGGCGCACCTTTCATGTTGTCACTGCAGCTCAGGCCAATATGCTACCAGCCAAAGCAATTCCAAGGTTTTTGCCAACCAGGAGAGGAATACAGTTTTCCCAAAGGTTCCCAGCCTGTGTGACTCGTGCTTTAGCAATTATTTTTCAAGCAACCACTCACAACTCCTTCACAGCTCCCTCACGACCGCTGGTTGCCACACACCAGTCTGTACGCCTGTGTGGCTGGGGTCTAAGGCACATCCAAACTAGCAAACAAGTTTATGCGTTTGCGGAACATGAAAGAGTGGAAAAATCCTTCTGCAGTGACGGGCTCAAATCCCACATGGACCTGTATACATTACATCATAATGTCATGTGTGTAGTACCGGAAAAAACAACCTCCTGTTAATACACTACTCTGTACAACTGTAATGCAGAGCTGTTTTCACTCATAATGGCGACCTGTGCTAAAACAACTTCTACAAACACCACATCTTGTTGGGGGGTGGGGTCCCCTTGGCCAGCAGGGGGCAAGATATCTGACTGCGGTCACAAAAGGGAACTGCCATAAAATGAAAACAGTTGTAGTATCAAGCCAGTGTAAATCTCAGTCGTCTGGTATAGGGGTATTACAGTTCCCATGATAGATATAGACAGGTCCATCGCAGCGATAATACAACTGAAATATGTCTCCGTATCCGTGATCCCTCCACCAGGTGCACAGCTGCCGGTTCCAGCCACACGCCAAGGAGTAAAACAGTTCAGGATGCTCCATTCCGATCATGGTAAAGAAGTCTTGATCACCCAGGTGGCCTCTAAAGCGATACTGGTCTGCTAGTTTGGCCACATTGCTGGGCTCCAACAGCTTATTGTAAAGAGCCGAGGACCTCATAGCACCTAGGTCCAACAACATCACACCGCTGTTGACGCCCGGGAGGCCGTCAGGAGGAGGTTCCCCGACTCTGGTCTGAGGGTTCTCCTTCCGGTACTGCCAGAAAGTGTGCCTGAGGAAAAAAGAAGAGGTGCCAGAATAAGGATGGGTCTGCATGTCGAAGTGCATTTGGGCAAAATGTGTGTAACAGTCAAAACACTAGGTTGAATATGAAGGGTTGGAGGTAAGGGAAAGTTGCCTTTTTTCAGACTGATGAATAAACTGATGACTTCATTTGAAGAAGAAACATAAGTAGTCATGACCTTTTGTTTCTTTCCCTCATGCATTTGTCAGGAAAACTATTGCTGTGGTTTAGGCGTCCCTATCAAATTTAGGGAGATCAGGATTTTTATGCTGCTGCTTGTACCATTTTTATTTTTAGGGAGTGGGGGTGGGGATGAAGTGTTCGCTTCAAGAAAGTACAAAATGCTCCTTCTGTGTACTGACAGCTGGTGCGAAGATGTTTCGTGCCAACTGAAGACGAGGATGAATGGAAATGTGCTCTTACTTGCTTGCTTGTGCACACGTACACACAGATACAGCTTATTCTTAGTTTGGGCCACAGAGGAGGAAAGCTACAGTAGATGAAATAGTAACGCAGAAACAGAAAACAAAATTAACCACTCATTTAATTTCTGCTCTGCTGACTTTTTGGATAAATAAATGCATGTGGGCGGCAAAAAAATGAAAAAGAATAAATAAAAATCACACACAGTATGCATTTGTCTTTCTCTGTGTGTGTGCAGTTTGATCAAATCTTGTGGGAGCAGGAGATTCTGAGTCACACTTTCGTATTATTACTGACCTATATTTGGCAGCTGTAGCTTATCCTCACAGTTTTATAGAGTGTGGTGGTTAGTGACTGGGGACTTGGGGCCCCTGTGGAGTATTTATCATTTTAAGAGACATTCACTGTGTCTACGTGCACTGCACGATGTACGTGCACTGAGATGCATCCAGAGTAAACATGGTGAAGTCAGGGAACATTTACTTTTCTGTTTTGCTGCTCTGAGTGAGTAAGTAAGTAAGCATGCACTGAGTAAAATACATTAAGAACAATAAATTGCATTTTCTTCAGCATCATGATGGCCAGTAATGTATGACTTCTATCATACTAGTTACAGACATGACAAATAAGGCAACGGGACACCGTCCTTTTTTTGGACAAAAATGCATTCCAGAGTTTATGTGAAGCTAATATTAGTCAAAATTTCCCTGTTCTTAGCTGTCAGCGAAGAACAAGAAACTGAGGGTAGACAGCAGGGTCAGAAGCTGGCAAACACCATGAAAGCATAGATCCATTCTGCGTTGTGTTAACGATTCGGTGGTGGCGGCATACGCATCTTTTGATGGCTGCTTCCAGCAGAATAACGTGCCACATGTCACAAAACATCTCAAACTGGTTTCTTGAACGTGACAGTGAGTTCACTGCACTCAAATGACCTCTACAGTCACCAGATCTCAGTCCAGCAGGGTACCTTTGGGATGTGGTGGAACAGGAAATTCGCATCATGGACGTGTAGCCAACCAATCTGCAGCAACTGTGCGATACAATCATGTCAACGTGGGAGAAAAAAAATCTCTGAGGAATATTTTTAAGCACCTTTTAGAATCTATGATACGCAATGTTAATGGGGTCTAACCGGGCACTGGCAAGGCATATTCCCAAGAAAAGCCCTTTAAACTTTAATGAAACGTTCCGCTCTACGTTTGGAGAAGGTTAGAAAACTGAGCAAATAATAGAGAATGGCTCTCCATGCTGTGACACAAAGACTTTCTCTGGCTTTGTACCAGCACACTCACACCACATTCACTCAAAGTGAGCAAATAAGCTCACTAGCTCAGATTAGGGCTCATACTCTTCACACCTCCGTCCTCTCCTGCCTTGAATTTTCACTGCCAACCTTTCAAATCAAGTGTCTCTCTCACTTGTGAAAGAATGAAAAGCAGTAGCTGGTGACAAGGGCAGTCTGTGCTGCCATCCCCTCCAAATGCATGCTTCTGCTTCTTCAGAATATGAAACAGCCTGGTTTCTGATAACTGCAAAAAATGTGCTAACCGACAGAAGGGAGTCTGGGCTGTGCAAATGAAAAGTCCGGCCCTTTTCGTCTGTAGTTGGGATACACAAAAACACATTAAAATTCCAGGATGGATGCAAAAGAGACGCTTTAATAGAAGAGGTGATGAAGAGCTTAATTTTAGAATAGAGTCATTAAAAAGCATGATTGAAGTCATTTAACACCATCACGTTAAACAACGTTTGGCAATTCTGTTGACTGAATGAAGGCATCATGGTAGACTCGCTGTTCTTGATGATGATGCTGACCGCCAGATGCAAAATCTAATTTTATTAAGATCAATGACAAAGTGTCTCAGTGTCCGTGCTACATTAGTCATTATTTCATATTAAGCATTCGGTATCATCTTACAGCAAAAAGGGGAAACATGCGGGATGCATCACACAATGGAGCCTCAAAACACAAAGCTTAAAGAGAGCAATTTCCTCGCTGCTCATTGTGTGCGCCCGTGGCTGTGACACTTATGTAAGCATGTCTCCGGGGTTTTAAAACATTACGAAGACAGCTGCAAGGGAAGAGGCACGGGGCATTTCTTCCAATAATGAACTTTTCAGGGGCAGGATGTGCTCTCAGTGTGGCTGGTGGGAGGATGTATTCTCCTGCATAATGCTCGGTCCATTAGCACCAAAACGCAGTGTGAGCTGAGAGCCCTCTCTCTGCTCGGCACAGGAAAAGAGGACGTGCACTCTGCCTCGCTAATAGCAAGTCTCAAAAATTTAAATATTATCAACTCCATTAGCTAGAGGCCAATTAACAGGACAGCATGCAGAGATAACAAACAGATAACGGATAGGCTTCTCCAATGTTCACTCAGTCTGGGTTAAATGTAATTAAATAAAAGGCTTCTTTCTTTTGGGGTGCAGAGTCAGTGCTACTTATTTAATTTGGATCATGCATCCTGACATTACACTGGTCCTGACCTGTCGCTGCAATTGGAACAAAAACAAATCCTCAAAACAAAAAAATAGAAAGAAAAACAATAAAAACTTGAATCTCTGTATTTTCTATTGATCTCAGCCAGTGGCTTCAGCAATATCCTCCAGAATTTCAGTGACGCAAAAGCTAACCGCTGTCAACACTTTCAAATTTCCTTTAAAAAGGAAAGAGGAGAAAAATCAATTGCAGCTCGGGGAATGTGCTTTTAACCCCCACAAACAGCAAGAGTGAGTGAGTCGCATGTCAGTGCAGAGACAGACACTGAGCTTAATGTGGAAAAACTTAAGTTGATATACGATTTCTTGGTATTCTGCTGCTGAATAAGCCTGTCCAGGCCCACAGGAGGACATTAGTGGGGATTCCCAGTGTTGGTAAACCACTGGGAAGAACAGAGACACCAGATTTACTGATTAGCATGCACACACAAACACTGCTTTTCCACTGATGGCACTCCTCCACCACACATGACAAGCAAGCATCAATCAAATCCTGAGAGCAAACAAAGCATTCCAAACAACATATAAATGTGGCCGTAGAAACGCATTCGCTACAGAGGAATTTAACTTTGGTTGGCGTGAGTTATTAGGGGTTAGTGATAAGATTAATGCACAGGCACTGCAGAGAAGACGATATTAATATCACACTTGTCACCTTCAATATCACGTGCACTTGAAATCTTAATCTGTAACTTCACGTTGACAAGATTTCCTGTACTTTATCATACACATCGTACAGAGTGCTTGTGTAAGCCATGTCTAAAGAAAAGCCTGAGAAATTGCTGGAAAAAATTGGTAAATGGACTGATTCTTATATAGCGCTTTTCTACTCTCACGGAGCACTCAAAGCGCTCTATACAACATGCCTCATTCACCAAATCACACCCATTCTCACAAGCACTTTATCTACACTTAGTGCTTTCTAACAACATTCATACTCCGATGGATACATCGGAGAGCAAGTTGGGGTTAGTATCTTGCCCAAGGATACTTGACATGCAGACTGGAGGAGCCAGGAACCGAACCACCAACCTTCCGATCAGTAGGTGACCTGCTCTACCTCCTGTCTACGGCCACCCTAGTGAAGGGTTTAAAAATAGTGCAAAGAAAGCAAACCTGTGACTTGTTATCCTTATTTGGCTTCTTTCTAAAATTAAACACTTTTCGATTAATTGTTTTATTAGCACACAGTCTTCAAGAGCCCACAGGAAACCACCTGCCCGTGTTTGTACCAGTATAGCAGCTGCTCCTGCATGAAACTTCCCACCTGGACTTGGCTCATTGAGTCTCACTATCTCACACACACAGACATCGACACACAAACACACAAGCACACACACAGTGACGTCCTGTTTTGATGCTGCGCTGGGGTGGAAAACAGTGAAGTAGTCTAAACGGACCTGGTGTGTTTGTTTTATTATCTTGGAGAAAACTGGAAAAAAAATCAGCTGAGGAACAAAGAGCCTGAAAATCGGGGCCCTTGTTTACCTGTGTGTAAACACACACACACACACACACACACACACACACACACGGCACTGAGTTAAATCAATGACTAAATCAGTGTACAGAGCTTGATGTGAATCTTCACAGAAATATAATTACCCTTTGCAGAAACACAGACCTCAACAACTGTGATTGGTCAGTTTGATAGTAATATGCAGTAGTGCAGCAGCAGCAGCAGTGATTAGCACAAGGCTTGTACCTTTCTGAAACAAAGTAATTATAGGCTTGCTTGCTCATTATGCTATGCAACAGCTAGTATTTCGTCAATGTATCCATGCATTTGTCAGGTTTTCCTATCACTGTGTATACACTGAAGTCTTCTCTCCTTCATATGTTCCACTAAAAGTAACCATTTTTAAGATTTATTAGCATGCAGCTCAGTTTCACTTCTGTGGGTGCAGACACCAGTGAGCACGTTAAATACTGGCAACCCCTCATAAGTATGGCAATGCAGCTACCCATCACCCTCCCAGCAGACACACTTACTATGTTGGTTTGTTCTCAAGTTATTGCATTCACAACAGTTTCAGAAAACGTACTCTGACCTTTAGGTCGAGGTCACTGAGATTCAAACTCATCCAAGGTTTCGAATAGATGCACCTATGAGCCTTTCATTCATAAAGTTCAGAAATGCAACGGTAAGAAAGCCAATAAAGGAATGCTGAAAAGACTGAGAGAATCTGACCAGACATCTGTTACCACATCTGCTTATTTTAACGCCTTTGTATGTTAATAAAATATAATGAGCATTTAAGGCAGTTCTTTTTAAACATGTTTGCAGAGCCGAGGATGACGGGAGGAAAGAGATTCAATCTGGAGCGCCACATCGGAGCGCTGGATCCTCATGTCCAAGAGGATTTAATAAATTTCCACTGCCTAACGAGGGCACTCAGAGTTTTGTACTGTATGAATCAAACTGGCGTGTTGCTGGATTCTGAGTGTGAGTGATGAACAGTTTGGTTACTCCTGGCAGTTCTGACAGAGAGACAGGAGATAAATATGAATTGCAGGACGAGAGCACTTCTTAACAGGTGACTCATCGTGGTTCCTGCCAAATCCTCAATTATTATTCTGGCATGAGAGACTCAAAACAACATTTTCACCATAGTTGTCATAACTTGGCCTTCTAAGTCTGACCTCATAGTTATGCCACTTGCAGAATCTCATTTTAAGCCAGTTATAAATCTGACTTATAAATCGGAGCAAGTGTAAAGTCACAATCTAGGACATTCCTCTATCAGCAGGTTTGACAACACAGCTTGTAACACTGACATCATCTCATAAACTTTACAACAAACCAGATTTTAGATCGGACAGAGTATTTAGGGACAGTCCGCCACACCTCTAAACCATTTGACTAACGTAGTAAAGGTCTGTTACCACATGTGGAGCCCTTTCCACTGTAAAAACTCTCCAAAAACTTCCATTTGAATTTCTGTATACGGGTGCTTTCAAAAGGACCCCTGCTGGTTTGACTGATTGTTTTATTCCCAGTGAAAAACGCTTCTTTTTCCTTCTCCACAAAGATTTTTCTTGTATTTGTTTTTTAAATCGTTTTCTGAATCTTCGCTGTGAAGTGACAACAATTATTTATGAACTGTGTTATTTATCTTCAGTTCACCTGCTGTTTCTTGTGTATCTCATTGGACTGTCAATCAGTGGGTTTAGTTTTCAGATTTCAGTGTTGGGGAATTTGTCTTTTCTTCATAGTTGGAGAAAAGATAAATGACATATTAGTACCAAGCCTTGCTGAATGGCAAAACATGCTTCTAGAAACAAATCTATTAACGTGAACCTTTAAATCGAGGTATAGTTAAGACCTGGGTAGCCGGTCTGATTGGTTCAGCTGAGGTAAAGTCCAATACACCCTTAATAAATACCAGATATGCAACAAGTGCTCGAGGTTCAAGTTTCAAGTCCAGATGACAATATGAAAATAATAAACTAGCAACACTACTTGGAAACGATGCAAATAAGTTAAGCGCATTAGGATGATGCTGGCACGACAGAGGTGAAATATGAGTCTCTGCAGATATGAGAGCCTCATTTCCCCTCAAAGCATTTCCCCTTAAACTGTGTTTGTCTCCAGTAAATGAAGTTAATTTCTGCCATAGCTGCCAAACACATAACAGAGATGTCTTTTTCCAAAACCCTGAAAAGGATGCAGTTTCATAAATCAAATTCAAATTAATTTCAGATTCTGCAGGAATTTCGCCTCGTGTCGATATTTCACAATCCCAGCGTTTCATTTCGCATGAAAATCCTGAAACTACAATCAGAAAGGCTGCTTAATTTCCTGTTACAGGCTGCATTGCAACTTTTTCATTTCTGCTTGTATCACACAGCGTTTAGGTTCCTGTGAATCAGTCTGGACACCAGACCTCTGATGTTCCTTCTCACTTAGCAACTGTGAGAGACACCAACTGTGAGCATGCATGTGAGGCGCAAAAAGGCTGAAATCCATCTGGGGTCAACAAGAGCGACTGAGATTTGTACAGCGTTTCAACCTGTTATTAATATTTCATTAAAAATGTGGTATGTACACTTACACCACTTACTAACGTATGTATGCACGATCCCGATCAATTCAAGGGTTGCTTGTCACCTTCAGGGACTTTATACTTCATTTGACAGAAGAATTAGCAGATGAAGATGAACTTCCTGCTTCCTGTCTTCTCTCTCTGCTTTCTATTTCTCTCCCTTTCCCTTACTTTTTGTCAGGCCAGTGGATTAAATCATGTTAATGTCACACTATCGGTCAAAAGTGGTACTGGTGATCAAAACACATATAAAACAGACATGCATGTATCCATATGTGTCCACATCTCCTCAGATCTGACATGGTCTGCCCACATTCAGGTCCAGTCCGAAAAGGCTAGGCAGCGCCTGTACCACCTCCGACAACTGAGGAAGTTTGGGGTCTCGTTGCTTTCTGTATGGCTTTATCAGTGTCTCACATTGTTGTTGAAGAGTTTTGGTCCACTCCTCTTGACGGTGCCCTTTCAGTTCATTGAGGTTTACCTGCATTTGTTTATGCGCTGCTCTCTTTTAGTCCCAACACACTATTTCAGCCAGGTTCAACTTAACATGAAATAAAAAAAATAATAAAATAGTTTGGAACATTCCTATGCATCTCTGGGTTTTTGTCACAGCCGTGCGGCCCGGGATTCGAACCCGGGACCTCTCACAGTCTCATCTATCCAAACGACATTATTCCAGATGTCTTGTGGTCCATTTAGATGCAGCTTTGCAAACCTACGCCGTGCTGCCGTGTTGTTTTTATAATAATAATAATAATGGATTGGATTTATATAGCGCTTTTCAAGGCACCCAAAACGCTTTGCAATGCCACTATCGAACCGGCGACCTTCCGGTTACAGATGTGCTTCCCAACCCCCTGAGCCACGGTCGCCCCATTTTAGCAAGAAGAAGCTTTCCTTTTGCAACCCAACCAAACAAGCCACACTAATCTAACATGTTGAATGAGGCTTGTAGAGTCTGAGATGCAGCTCTGGGATTTTTGCAGTTTCATGAGCATCGTGGTCTCACCTCGGGGTGAATTTGCTGGCACGTCCACTCCTGGGAAGGAGTGTTAAATGCTTTGCACTTGAGAATAGTCATTCTCGCTGTAGAATAATGGACGAATTGTTTGGAACTGGCCTTATGACCCTTCCCAGATTGATGAGCAGCAACAATTGCTTCTCTAACATCACTGCTGACGTCTTTCCTCACTGGCACTGTGTTAAAGACACACCTGAACGCTCCAGACCAGAAAACTGACAAAACTTCTCAATTAATCAAGTGCACTTAGCCGTTTATGACCTTCTTATATGCTCTTTGTTAAATACATACTGACACAATATAGTATATGCTGTGTGCCACTGTTAATCTGAGGCTGTAGTTATCACATTTTTAGACCTGCTAGGAACAGATGAATTTCTTTATTACATCCAGACATATAAAACCTTTGAATTGAAAGAGGGTGTAATTTGTTTTTGTCAGACTGACACCTGAATTTTACTTTGGCACAATTTAAAAACAAAGTGAGGATGCTTTCTCGCCAAAAGTCAAAGCCCAGCAGTCGAGTCTCTCCTCATGACAGATGGTAGCCTTTGATCTAGCCTGAGCCGGAAATTATACTGACGTATTGAGCGAACACTTGAAAGCAAGAGCGCCGAAGTTAAAAGCAGAGAGCCTCACTTTTATTCATGTGCATGTCAAGATGCAGCAGACTGGTGTCAGTCTGAAGCTTCCAACGACTGGCAGGTTCAGATTTCCCTAGTAGGTGCTCTGTAGGTCTGCACTGCTCACCTGTATACTGGCTGCATCTCTCTGGTGATCCCTATAACTGCTCCTGGAGGAAACCGGTGAAACTCCTGAAAAAGGTCCCTGATGTTGGTCCTGTACTTCAGGTCCAAGTCAAGCTGCACTATGCGCGTCAGACCTGAAATGGAAACACAGAGGACAAATGCAGAGACTAAGTTGAACAGATAATGGAAACAGATTGTCTATTTTAAAAATGATCCCAAGAAAATGTACTTCTGAGTAAAATCTCCCTGAAGGATCCATTTCCGTGACCACTAGCACATCATTCAGCTTGGATAACAACATTTAGTGAGAGAACTGGCCCTTCCAGGAATACCGAGTTAGAGGAAATAAGAGCAGACACTGACAGAGGTTTTGCTCCGAGGTGGCTCGTTTGGCCTCTCTCTGTGCAATGTTAGCACTGACCTAGAAATGAGAAACATGCACGAGAAGAAAATGTGGAGAGGAATATGACGAAACGTGAACACAGTGGCGTAGCATGCAGAGTAAATGCTTAACACTGCATCTTGTGGTCTGGGAAAGAACCTGTAATAACAGTAACCAGGATATTCGAGCCCTCATCAGTTCATTGTTTCAGCTTCCTATATTATTCTGGTTGGCATAGTGATGAAAGGATGGGAAATGCTCAGGAATGAGGCACTGTGCTCACAACATTATTATGAACTGATGAAAACTTGTGTCAACTTCGGATGTAAAGTCAACGATGAACACCTACAGGCTGTCGAGTTAACAACATCTAAAGCCGATGGACTGAAAAGATGTGGCGACTTTCTGAGATCCAGGACACTTCAGAACATCATTCTCGTTTTTAAATGTCTGGTGATTAAATGTCTCCTCAGTCTTACTAATGCGGTCGTACAATGAAAGACAGTGACCTTATTTATTTAATGTTGCCTAAGTCACTAGAAAAACTCAAATATGTTTATGTGTGACCTAGCTAAGTGCTTCTGTCTGTTAAAACAAGTGACGTGAAAAGACGATGGCTCAGCAGTGCAGCAGCAACCTGTTTTCTGTGCTCTCCAAACAAGGAAGCTGCACATCACAATGCCCGAATGTGCTGTGGCAACACAGAGGGGCTAGGAAGCGTAATCTCTGCGTGGTCAGCGCTGTTTGTTTGTACTAACATGGCTTAACGAGCGTGAGTGTAACAGGAAGAGGGCCTTCAGTTCCTACAACATTGTAATGTGGTGGGTTTGATGTTGGACCAATAACTCAACACAAAGTCCTCTGAAGGTGAAAGTAGAGCTGCAGGTTTTCAAATCAACATTTATCTTTTTACATTTTTGAGTAATGATAACACAAAGAACCCTGTTGCAGCTCCTACATTGCTGTACGTCTTTATATTATTATCGTATATTATTATCTAGAGCAGGGCGATATGACCAAAAATATTTATCACGACATACATTTGAAAATTTGCGATAACGATATGACTGACGACATAATTGACACTAGACAAAATACTTTACAACTTCACAACTTTATTAGTGCAACCCCCGCCCCCCCCAAAAAAACATCAATGTATTTTCACTTAAACAAGCAGCTGTTCTTTATGTGCATTAAAGTTATATAAACATTGCAAATGCAAATTCTTCGCTGACAGTTTAACCAAAAGGCATTTCCAGTGGAAATTGGCCGACATATCCTCAGCATAACCATGTATAACATCCACAAAACTTAAAAAGAGGTTATACACACACAACACGGTAACATTATGTTGAAGCACAGTACGTATTGCTCCGCGAGGCTCCGCCTACGATAGCCGTAATGCTCCGACAATCCATCAAGCGGTGCGACTTCGTAGCTTAGCAAAGTCGCACTAAAACATTTGACAGATTTTCGAGCGCCGTGTACATAAAATCGTTTCGAGGTCAGTAAACACAACCAGAATTCATACATAAGGCACACGGGATTATAAGGGGCTCTGTCGATTTCCAGAAAAATCAAAGGATTGATTTTAAGTGTGCCGTATTTTCCAAACAACACGGTAATAACGACGGCCCGCTAGCATGCTCTACCAAAAATAGTGCTTTGTTGTGTATCTGACGGACGAAAGTTAAACCAGTTCCACACCAGTGAAGTTGCAGCATTTTTACAAACCAGTTCTGGTTCATCTGTTTCATTCAACGAGCCGCTTTCGCCCTCCACATTCTCCGTTGCCGCCGTGCTTTTTCCGCCATGTGCGTATGAAAACAAAGGCACTGCGCATGTGCGTTTTACGCATATTCTATCGCCATATTTCATTTTCTTATCGTTGCCCAACATTATACCGGTATTACCGTGAACGGTATGATATGGCCCAGCCCTATTATTATCTTTAATTATTTATAATTATGCTTTCATCCTTCTTTTAATTAAACAAACTATGTTCTTGTGCTGATTTGTAATTCCTTTTTTCCTCCCCTAATTGTCATAGTGATTGTTGTTCTCACTTAGGTCAACATCTGTTGTGTTTAAATGTGCTACACAAATAAACTTGACATCGTCTTTTTTCCCCCCCTCTACATCTAAACCTAAATGTATGGTTTATCCAACCAACATGGATTAAGTCCATGTTGGTCCCAATGGCAGCTCTTGGGAAATAAAGAAACAGATCAAACTTTACTCATCTCATTCTTCTTGCTTCCTCCACTTCTGTACCATTGATTCATTAATGCTCAGATATTTGAGGTTTACACAGCTACATTCTCGCCTGAAAATATGTTAAAAGTTTTTTTGCAACCCAGAAAGAGAAATAAGAGTAATATTAAAACTAAGTAGCTGCCGCCATTGTTGGAGACTGGACTTGGCTGGGCCACGCTATGAATACTGAGATATGGTTTTTCATTTTTGTTGTCCGGGTGGAAAATCAGGAGAAATTTTGGGAGAATGGTGGCTCCGGGAGATTTTCGTGAGGGGCACTGAAATTTGAGATTCTCCTGGAAAAAAATCAGGAGAGTTGGCATGTATGAGGAGCACATCATTATATAGCAGCTAGCCCAACTTCAGTAACCCTACAAACGTCACTGCTGTTTAGTTTCCTGCCTTCATTTATGTTGGAAGTGACAGCAGAGCTGTACGTTTGAACTGTTTCAGAAATCTCTCAGTCAGAACATGCTATATCATGCTTAGGTGGAAACGAGCGAGCTAACTTCCTGCTAACTTCTAACGCAGTTACATTTAATAAATTCTGTTTTCATGGATGCCTGGATGTTAAACTTAATAGTTACACCTGGTAAAGCAGCAACGCTGATCATTTTATTAAAGATGAAAGAATTTAGACAGTTTTTAATTCTCAGTGATGCCGCAGTGTTGATTTGACTTTGGGGCCTGAAGAGACGGAGTTTAGGACCCAGATGACTCTGCGAGGCTCCTGACTACAGTAGCCGTAATCCTCCAAGCGATGCGGCTTCATAGCTCACCAAAGTCGTACCAAAACATTTTTGACAGATTTTTTTTTAACGCTGTGTACCACACAAAATCGGTTCGAGGTCAGTAAGCACAACCAGAATTCATACATAAGGCGCACTGTCGATTTTGGAGAAAATTACAGGATTTTAAGTTCGCCTTATAGCCCCAAAAATAGGGTACTTCACGTTTGAAAGCGGTCAGTGTACACATAAGTCAAAACTTCAATGAAACTTTTATGTGCATTTCCTTAGTTTGATTTAGAGATGAGGATGAGATTTGTTTCAATTTTTGTTGAAAACCTCTCTTAATTATTAAATTAATTAATTTCTTAAACTTGTATGTACTAATCTCCAAACAGACTGAAGGCATCTTTAACGGTATCTTTATGTCTAAGATATGAAACATAAATTAAACGCACTCATATAAAAATAGTAGGAAACTTCTACATTGTTTGTTTATTTCAATTTAATTTTCTCTACATAAATAATCTTTTGAAAAGAATCCATCCCCGTGTGATCAAAATACAAAACTCTTTTTTTCCCCCAAACAGTTAAACAAAAAAATATTGTTATGTGGAAAATATGTGAGTTGAGGTCAATCTGGGCCAGGTGTGTGGGTGCTGCTTTTACTTATTTACTGCAGGAATAATGTCATTAGTGTGGCTTAGAGCCTGCCTGAGGCTCTGGTCAGATCTGGTCAAACTCAGGCACAGCAACAAAACAACAGAGACACTGTTACCTAACACGATATATATTTATTTATTTTTAAAGTAAGAAAGTGGGTCAACCTCATTAAGCTGTAGTAATAGCCTTGATGTGAGTCTATTCGTATGAGACGCCGTTTTCTGCTTTTACCAAGATTCACTAGAAAATGCCACCAAAAGTACATTTCCTGATTCAATATAAACGGTTTACTCCAAACAACGAGGTCCTACAGTCACAAACAGTAAAAATAAAATGGCAAAACAGGACAACAGAAAGCAGCTGTACTGCGTTCACAAACTTCATTAAGTCTAAGTGACAGTATTTTAGGCTTGCAAACGGCTTGCCGCTTCTTTTATTCTCCCCTTGTCCAGTTTCCTCAAATTTTTTAAGGACACATTGTACAACACGCTGAGATGTGCCAGATTTTTGGCTGAGAGCTCGTTGGGAGTTTAAGCCTGTCAAACTGTGTTATCGTTTTCAATTGTTATAGATTCAACTAAAGAAATGGGGAGGAAAAGATGTGTTCTTGCAATAGGCTGCTGCCCAAAACAAAGAAAAACTGGAAAACCATCTCTCAAGACCACTTGAAAAAAATGACATCTGGCATCTTGGAAGCAAAATATAAGCAAATGAGAGGTGGCTCAAAATCACAGTTTTCAACAAAACCGCTGCTTCTTCCTGGGATTCAAATATCATCTTTGTCACTTTTTCAAAGCGGTTCGCACATTAACAGTGTCACTTTAACCCTGTGTGGAAAACAAAAGACGAGGTCGCAGCAGAGACTCAAGTAGCAGCACGTTTACCTCTCGAGGGGACACAAAAGCACGTAACACCTTTCCCCTAAACAGAACAAGTGTTTAGGAACCTTGTCATTAATTAACAGCTTTCCATTGTGCAATTTTATTTCTCGCCTATTCTCAAAGGACAGAGAATACATAGATCTGTTTTCAAGACATTTAATGACCTGCATGCTACACTTACAAGGAGAACATGCAACATGGTTTTGATGTCCTCATGAATTCTTTATGTTATGCTACTCTACTGTAGCATCAGTGTGGCGTAAGCTGTACCTAAATTAATAAAAATTAACATAAGGACCTCAAAAACATTTTGCATTTCTCATATGCGCTGATGAAACATTTTCATATTCAGACTGTGTACAGGAAAGCGTAACAGTGCTGACAATTTCCTCCATGAATTCTCTTTTGAAAACAGCAACAAATCTGACAAAACGTCCATCCTTCACACTTGTGCCACTAATCAGAAGCTTCTTTGTCTGCTGCTTATCTCACGCAGTGATGAGAGAAACAGTTACATCAAAGACTGGTGCCTAGAAAACAACCCTGCTGTAGCTTTGTGCATCACATACTCTCACCCCCACCTGTCCCAAAACTACCACATTATGCCCTTTCTAGATAAAAGCATTCTTTAAATAGAAATGTGTGACCACGTGGGCACACAGAGCAGACGTGCAACACATGGTTGATCAATAAGCGCTTTAAGGACACGATCTCCAGCGAGATTTTATTTGTTATTTGAATTATTCGCTTTAAAGTTTGAGCAGTCTAAAAATTAGACAGTTGGATGAACGACATCTCTTAAAATTACTTAAAGGCTCATCTCTTCAAGCTTTCACCTGAACAACTGCCATCACCAACCATCAAGCTGAACACGCTTCAGCTTCATCCCTCTTGTTCATGTTAGGATAAATTTAAACTGGAATACGGAGTAACGTTGAAAACATTTGAAAAATGTAAGCTGTTCTCTATTGTTGATCTCTACTGCATGCCCCATGCTGCACATCCATTGAAGTGATCCACAACAGTGCACAACAGAAGAGATCTCTGCCCACAGTCAGCACCCACACAGGAGGCACCGGTATGGACAGTAATGACAGAGCACATCCTTCCTTCCTCACTCCCCAGGGCCTCTGCAGCATGCCACGTGCATGTGAGATACCTGCCCAACCTGCTTTTTTCCAGCTGTGCACCAGCAAATTAAAGAAGTGAGTTTATTTAAAGCTCGGTACGCCAGAAAACTAACGCAGACTTTTCTGACATATCGTCACCCGTCAACAACAGCTTGCAGCTCTATATGTGAAACATGATCTGTTATGTACATTTCTCTCCTCAAGCAAAGGAACAGAGTAATAACTGAGGCGACAGTTGCTGTCAGATAGGATAAGAACTAAAGGGACTAAATGGGATAAAATGTTCCACGTCTTACTTTCAGGCATGATGTGATGCATAGCTACGGACAGAAAGAAGATGGCGTCGCTGTAATAGGCTCCGGAGCCAGCGCTGAAATGCTTCTGCATGGCTTCCACAATAGGGAAGAGCTTCTGAGTCAGAGCCACGACGTCATGAAACACCACCTGCAGGAAAATATGAACAAAATTGAGTCGTGAAAGAAAGCTGGGAAAATAATATTGTTTTCAACAACTGGTGCAGCTTGAGGCCACTGTCTGCATTGGACAGGTTTAGTGAGCTCATCACCTTTAACTTCCCCCGCTTACCGTGTCGGCAACTGTCTACTCAAATGTTTATGTCATACTGAAATCCATTTACAGCACACTAAGCTATTTGGACTAAATTATGACAAATACTTGAAGCAGTGAGCAATGCTGAGCTACGCACTGTGATAAGGATCAGGGGTGCACGGGATATTTTCTAAGCAGAAGATCTGGACTTGAGCTAATGTGAAGTAAAGTGATGAAGAACCTGCCTATTAGAATGACCCAATGAAGTAACGCTGACTCCACTATGGAAGTTCTGCTGAAATCTTTCCGTTTTGGTGATTTCAGTTCAGACGATGGCTGAAAACAGCTGCACCAGTCCATGACCCAAATTCCATTAAGTGCTGCCTTCTTATGTCCAAGTTTCCCTTCATGCTGCCTCTGCAAGCTTCAAATACCACAACATCTTGTACAGTAGATATCTCTACAGATTAGGGCAAGAGGATTTAAAAAAAAATACACTAAGTAGTGATTATCATTAAAGTGTTCTTGCAGGAGGAAAAATAAGTAAGTCGATTTGGGCTGGGCTACTTTCTGTTAAGGCCAGACACGTGTCAGTGTGGCGAAAAGAAGTCTTAACCCGTTGCAATTACCGGGACTTGTGCACTGCAGGGATAGATGGCGTGCATAGAGGTTTTTAAAGTAGAATAGTAAGCAGAGACTTCAGATATCAGGTCCTTTTTTTCTCTCTTTAAAAAAAATGAAACAGGCTCCCAGTTTGGATTTAGGAAACAACACTCTCTTACAAGATTAGACTTAAAATGATCCTCTTTGATAGCAGATATAGTTAAGACTGCATCAGGTGACCCTGAACCATCCCTTAGTTATACTGCAACAGGCTTAGGAAGCTAGGGGACTTCCAACGAGCTACTGAGTGCTTCTTTACTCACCTCTTTTCTCTCTCTTTGTGTTTATACTTTTGCATTTTATCATGATTAATGATTAAATGATTCAATTAGCAATTTCAGCTCTCTCCCATGATGTCCCATTAGAGGTTTCTTCCTGTTAAAAGGGAGTTTTTCCTTCCTATTGTTGCCAATTGCTTGCTCAGAGTCTCCCCTGATTGTTGGGGTTTTCTATTCTCTCTAATATTGTAGTCTCTTCACCCTACAATATAAAAAGCCTTGAGGCGACTGTTGTTGTGAGCTGACGATATAAATAAAACTGAAATCTTAAAGCTTCAGGCAGAACATTTCATCTGTCGATAACTTGCCGTTTTAAAGCTGAACAGAGCAAAACAAGGATAGGACTGAGCAAACAAATAATACATCCTACGGTAGCCCTGCCCTAAAGCCTCCCCCATCATAATTTACAGTTACGATTACATTGAATACAACATGAAAGCATTGACTGAGACCTTAAATCTATCAGCATTCACTGAGGTCACAGATTAAAGGAGCTGTATGGTGTTTTTCCCACTAAAGGAATTAAAGGTTTAACTGTTTTCAACATACAGACGATATTTGATGACCTCCCCTGTACCCTTAAAGACGAGCTCTGACACCACAGCATACATCAAAGACGTAGTTTTAGTCCATTAGTATAGTTTCTGGGTTTTCTCTCCGTTTTGGCCTCCCGTCCACACTGAGACGGCGTTTTGGCTGATGGAAAACGCAGCGTTTTGAAAACGCTCTTGAAAACGCATACATTTGGAAACGGTGCTTTCGCGTTGCAGTGTGGACAGCAAAAACGCAGACTTTCTAAAACATGATGCAGTCATGTGACCAATTAAACTAGGATAGCAGAGGGCATTATACAGCAGTTGTTTAGCCCTATTAAAGATTAATATCAGTCTGTACATGCTCCAGATAGCTTTTCTTCAAATTCTTTAATTCTCACTCGCTTTTGCAACTTTGTACTTTCGTGTTACTCGCAGCAACAACTCCACCTCATTGTTAGTCCATTTTAAAAACTCGCTGCTTTTCCTCCACATTCTGCCGCGACGCTTCAAAGAGCCGGAAAGTAAATAAGCGGCAGACAGAAATGAGGCAGGTCGAATCTTCTTGCGTTTCACACATTAGAGATGTGCGATACCACTGATTTCCTTTCCAATCCGATACCAAGTAAAATTCAGGGTGGTATCGACGATACTGATCCGATACCGATACTCTGTACAAAAACTTAATGTTTCATTGTATTTAATAATACAATATATAAATTGCATTATGTAATTGTAATAATAATATAATAATATAGCATCATAATGATTACATTACTTGTTCTTATAGCTTAATGATGCAGAATAATCCTACAGAAATAAAAAATGAGAATAGATTCTAGAACATAAATGACTGGCATAGGAAGAATCGATATTTCAATATCGATCCACACATGCGCAGGACTGTAACGTAAGCGTCTTCAGCTGTTTCAATGTGAACGCACAACTCTGAAAACGACTGAAAACAATAGTGTGGACGCGGAGTGTTTTCAAATCTATCCGGGCTTGTGTGGACGTAGCCTTAGAAGGCCGAGAGGCTTTCAGGAGGTAAAGAGTTAAGGGGTTAAATGTATTGTTCAGGTGGATTTGTGAAGAAAAGGAAAGAAAAAGGTCATAAAACGTCCCAGGTAATCTATATTGGTACAGGGAAACCTTATCAATTCCCAGTGCAGGCTTATGTGAAAGTACTAAAATACTGTGTCCTGGTTTAATGAACAGTAGTTATTTTTGCAACACACCCAGTTCCAACTTTCAAAGCCCCAAAACTTCACACTGTTGTGCATGTTTATTCTGACACTCGGACTCATAAAATCTTACCTGTGGCACATAAATGGAAAGCCAGAGAGTTTTCACTTTTGTTTGACCGACAAAAACCAAGCAGAGAAACTCGAGCACATCATTCGAGCTCTGATGTTTTAAAATATCAGTTGATCGAGTAATATTAGCAGTGAACTTGAAAGGCTGGACATGTTTGGCAGCCGCCGTGTTGCTTTTGAAGGCGTGCCAGGACTGAGCAAAAGTTCCTTTTTTGACTTCTGTGGCCTGACTTGAGCAGCGCTCCCTTCAGAGAGCACAGAGCTTGAAAAGATTCGGACTTTGCGCTTACTTAATGAGCAATAACATGTTTTTGAATGAAAAGCTAGAGAAATGATGAACATACGTAACATAAACATGGAGGATGGATGCTTACAAACTGGATTTAATAATGTGGACACAAAAGTCTCTGTCAGTATGACATTAACTTCAGGAATATGAGACATTAACCTCGTCCTTGAACCTGAACTTTACAGGATAAATAGAAATCAGTGAGCTCAAAAAGCCTTCTTGAGTTTTATTAAATCCATGTTATGAGTTGATCTTGTGTTTCCTAGATCCTCCGGAGCGACTTGTTATTGCCTTTTATGTCCTCTTATCAGCTGCAGAATACTAACACATTGTACAATGGCTCCGACACAAAAACACTGCCATTAGGACGCAGATATTAACCCAGGAATTATATCACAACACTGCTTAATTCCCGTGAGCTGTTAGCACTGCATGAGACACTGCTCAAGTGAGTTCCATGAAATATGGTTAGGGAGTAAAGTGCGTAACCTCTAGGCAGCGTGACTCTGCAGTCTCTCTGCTGCAAATGTCAAGTGGGTCATTTAATGTGCTGCTGCTGGGAAGCAATGTAGCCTAAAATACATACTCATCTAATCCTCGTGCTCCTTAAAGTTAAATCATTAACAGGAATGAACCTCAAGATGAGCAGACAAGGATGTCAACACTGCCCTTGTCAGACCCCGAGGAGTCTCTGTCCCATCTAAACTGCTGGTATACGTTTCTGCCGCTGTCTCTAAGCAGGAGAGACAGCGGCTGTACTCGCGGCGGTGACGGCAGAAGGCAGTTTTATGATTCATGATCCAGAAACATGTTTTTTTTTTAAATCGCTGGTCTGGAATGATATTATGAGACTGATGAGAAAAAAAAACGACTTTGAATGTATGGAGCGTGTAGCTTAGATTTAAAAAAAAAACAACAACAACATAAAGCACTGTCAAGATGTGTTTACATCAGACTAAAGGTGAGGGGGCACTGCAGTACAGAAAGTACAGAAACGTCTTCACGTGAGAGCATACTGAGAGGAAACCAGGGGAGAGAGGAGCATGAAGCATACGTGGCAAGCCAGAGATGTTTGAGATAATTGCAGATTTGGGGAAGAGGTGGCTGGCCTGAAAATCTGTGCACAGCAGATGAACAGTATCTGAAAGTCTTGTCTAAAAGGGAAAAAAACAAAGCAGAAAAGACCTGAAACAGGACCTGAGAGATGGATCTGGTGCTTAGTCGATCCAGCTACTGTTTACTAAAGCCTGATCACAAACAGTCTCAGTGGAAGGGTGGCTGTAATGAAAGGAACAGGAGGAAAAGGCTGAAATACGTCAAATTACACAAGAACTGGACTGAAAACCAGGAGGTCAGGAGAGAGGTACAACAGTGGAGCTGCATTTCAAGCGAAGGTTTTGGGGATCTTGTCAAAAAGTGATGGAATCGTGAATGCAGAAAAGTGCAGTCAGACTTTGCTCCACCATTCAAAATCATCTGTGAAGTCTCAGATTGGCAACTTCAGTTTTCAGCGTGACAACGATCCCCAACACACTGCTAATGTAATAAAAGCAAACATGGAGAGAAAAACACATCAGTCATCGATTGGCCTCCGCAGAGCACAGACCTTAACATTATTGAAGCAGAACAAAGAAGAACTCTGAATGTCCTTTAGAAGCCTGAAGTCTACTTACAGAAATGGGCAGACAACTCACCCAAGTGATTTCAGGCTGCTTTGAAGATCGAACAAATACTGACTTTGAAGCTCATTAGAATTGTTTTTCCCCTTCTATGCTGTACTTCCATGTGTGTTTGCACATGTTTCAATGAATCCGTGCACCCACTTTCCTACCCAAATATAAAGATATGAGTGGTGGCTCAAGATTTTTGCACAAAACTGGATCTCTACAGTAAGAAGGACATAGAACTGTGACAGAAATAGTAAATGCAAAAGGAAAAGAAAATACCCACAAGTCAGGTTTAGCATTTCCGCACCAACACAGAGGAACTCTTGTCTGACCAAGTCCCTGCTAATGCTTTAAGCAAATATAACCAAAAATGGGTTTTTGACACAACATTTTTCTAATATCCATGCAGCAGTCCTCTGAGGACTTAGCTCTGCATAGTAAAACTTGTCCACTAGAAAAGTCTGAGTATGGTCTGATTGCAAAAGAATCATCTGAACGGGATCCGATCCAACCTGCAGCCACGAAACTGCCAAGATCCCAAGCCGAGCAGATCCCTGACCAATCCCAGCAGGAATGCGATCAGCCTAAGATAAAAGAGCAGTGGAACATCCACAGCAGAGGTTTTATAAGATGAGACATTCCTGAGAAAAGAGGCCCTGCCTGTCGAGGAAGATCTGAAAAGGGAGATTGTAGTTTGTAAGCCAGTTTATGACGGTGTGCTCTGTGAGAAATACAAAACAGGAGAAAGTGGGTAAAATATGCATGTAACAGAAAGAGCACAAGAGGGGGGAAATAATCCTGTTTTTTGGCAGGAAGAACACAATAAGGGAGGGATATTCCCATGTGTGAGGCATCAGCTTGGCAGGAAAACACTGCCCCCCTGTGTTTCAACTGTAAATAGCAAGTACAGCCAATGTGTTTCTTAAACGGAAGGATTTTTGATTAAAAGGTCAAGTAGCTTCACAGGAAGTACTTATCAAAGGAAAAAGCGCACCAGCTCTATTCAGTGATTAGTCAAGGTGTTGCAAAAGTTAGACATTTCTATCAGAAGCTCCCTTTAAAAGAAAAAATCCTTCTCACTCATTCAGTGCAAAAATATAAATACCATCCCAGAAAGTGTGTGTGGATCATGAGCATTTTGGGCTCTAAAAATAGGATCTGCTACCCACAAGAAGAATTTACATAAACATATTTTTCCCTCCCTATTAGAAATAGAGATATCTTAGAAATATAAATCAAGCTGAACACAGTCTGTCAAGTGTTTAACTGCATAAATCACTTACTCCTTTGTTTTGTTATTAACAAACTAATATGTCAAAATAAATAGATACTTGGTCAGAAACACTAATAAATAAGTTAACGGCATTTACTGGAGTGAGTGTCGAGAAATACCTCGTATTTAAACGTTGTGTCAAGGAAAAGCTCCAGCAGCATCCTCTTGCCCAGTTCTTGGCTGGCCTGGTCACTCACAAAGTGGAGAACCAACACCTCTCCTTCCAAGAAGTGTCCGTGTTTCACCATGGACAGCATGGCCACTCGGAATTTATCCTGCAAGCTCCGGCTCTTGTCCACTTTGGTGAACATCATTAGCACGTGGTAATGTTGGTAACCAGCCTCACTGTCCGCTTTCCTGGACGTCAAAGCGTCGCCGTCTTCTTCTACACCTCGCTCTTCCCATCCTTGCTCCTTTGGCTCGTCCGGGTGCGAGAGCCTGGTGTCCACGGTGAGGTCTGCATCGTTTCTGTTGGTGTTGTGACTGGCCTGGGTCTGCTTGATCCTCTTTGTGGTGCTGGAGAAATTCTGCCTCTCTGAGCCAAAGTAGTAAAAAGCTACAACAGCGAGTGCAGCAGCCAAGAGAAGCACCAGCTGATAGGACCTGAATGTACTGATCCTACCCATGACTCTGGCTACTACCCTTAAGAAGCCCATACCTCCCTGCTGGCGTCATGAGAACGGGAGCGTGAGTGGGAAGATTTTCACCATTTCATGATCTTTGATTTCATAGATTTTCCACATTCTCCTGCAAGAGTAACAAAAACAAACATCTGCTTTAGTTTTAAGCTTTGGCGTGTACCATGAAACTAAATATCACCTATCAGCCAAATCTAAGTGAAGCATTAAGATTGATGATCTATTCTGGCTAAGCCATTAAAAGATCTTATTTCCATGGTCTTATAAATTCATCTTTGAATGTTTTTCCTTTTAATTTAATTCAATTTTTAATTATATGGCACCAAAATCACAACAACAGTCGCCTCAAGGCGCTTGGGCACTGCTATTCCAATCCTGGGATATGCAGCAAAATCCAGAGTAGAGTCGGTGTTGGGCGGCATTATTATATTTCAATAATATTAGCCCCCTGAAAAACTGACCATACCACAAACCACTGTTGTGCTTTAACTTTGTAATGCTCAAACTGAGGCTTGTCTTTCAATGTGACACAACAGTGCTGTCAGTTGAGAAAGCATCATGCCAAAAACAAACAAAATCAGTTTATAATTTAGAAAAAGAATTGTTTATGCCCACAAAGCAGGAGATGGATACACAAAGTTATCACAGTGTTTTCAACTGCGAAGAAACAGAAAAGTGAGAAGTTGCATCAAAAAATTCAAAGAGAGTCACAGAGTACAGAACAAGCCTGGCAGCCTGTGAAAGGTTTCAAAGACTCTGGAAAGAAAACAAGCGAGAGATGGGTCTAAAGACCCCAGAACAACTGCCAAGGCAGGAGTGAATGACTTAGCCAAGTTGGGAATTGTATTCTCAAAGAAGAAAATCAGCAGAACCCTGCAAAGGAATTGGACTGCAAGGTTGAAGATTAAGAAAAACTTGACTTCGGATGAACAGATATCCTTAAGACAGACTGAAGTGTACTAAGAATAACCCGAAGAAAGATTATGCATAGTGGAAGCGTGTCAGATGAGAAGAAACTAGAGCACCGAAGTAAACATTACAGGCTGGTCTGCACAAAGCCTGTGGGTTGAACTGAAGACCAAAGTCCATGCCAAAAGACCATCAAAATCTAGAGACTCACCAAAGAGAAGAATAGGCTGGGATTGTTGAAAACTACAACACACTATTACCACCAAAAAAAGACTATTATCATCAAAGGAGCTATTAATTTCGACCCCGGTAGTTGTTTGTTAAAGTAAGATCATGTAGACATCCCAAATAAAACTAGGATGCTTGGAAAATCTGCTAAACATTCCTTGTCCTGTTTAACAGCACTTAGGAAATACTTAAAAAGGCAAAATCTTTCATATAGGGGCTAGTAATTCTGTGCTCATCTATGCGAGTGTCTTGATTTTAACATGTTATTCTTTGGATCAGTGCATTACATAAAGAAAATAAATCAAATTAAATATTGTTGTTGGGCAAACAGTGATTATATTCAATGTAAACACCAACTCTAACCCCAATGACACAAAATAAAACACAGACGTGCATCCACTTGCCTGTCTCATGTTCTTGATCTCTGTGGTTCAACCATATCAGCTTATCCAGGGAGTAAGCTGTCCTGAGATCTCCTCGGTTTAAGTGGCAGCTTCTGTCTCATTTACTAAATTGCCTCCTCACGTTTTGAAAGATAAAACTAAGACTAACACTACAGAAACCTGTTGACATCCCGCCTAAAACGGGTGCTAAGCTAGCCAGCAACGTGCCTAGATGTGGGTCGTTGAGCAGCCCCTACAGCGATGATTTTTCAGCACACATATCAAGAGAATTAATCAGGGTTTGCTTGTTAAAATTTTCGCTGTATATGCGCAAATCGCTGTCGCCGGAAAACGATTTGTGTGTAATAGCAAGTTTAGGGTAAGGAGGTAATAGACTGCACTAACATCAGATGGAGAAGCCACCAGCTAACAGCCTAGCAACAGAATCATGTGACACAACCTTAAACACACCCACCTGGTTTCAGCCGTATTCCGACTCGTGTTGCCTTTATGTGGTGTAGGAAAAAATAGAGCTATTTACTCTCCAGCGCATTTCTCGTTTCAGCTTTATGAAACACTATTTCGTTTATTTTACAGAACATTAGTCAAGTTTATTTATATATCACATTAAAGCACAACAGACTTTGAGAATTACCTCAAAATGTTTAATTTCGAGATAGGCATCAATACATTTGTGTGCACTACCTTAGATTCCACCTTCAAAACCAAAGTGCCAGAATTTTATTAGTAACACAGTGCAGTCCACTATGATCAATATAATTTTACCCCATCTCTTGAAAAGATCAAACGTACGGCATATATTTTTGACCCTGTGACGACTGTATATGGAGGAAAAATTCTTAAGTACGATTCTACAAACAGTACCTGAAGTATCCAAAGCAACCTCACGACAGTTTGGGCAGTGGCATTGTTGTTCTGTGCTCACTGTTGTAGGGCTGTCCGGAGGAAAAATAACCAAAACAAAAAGAACCAGCCACCATCTATCTTTGGGGAAGATGCTAGCTTTTGTGGTCGCCTGATGTTTTTGTAGTTGTGAACGTTTACAGTTTTTGTCTTTTCTGTTTAAGATTCGGGGACGCTGCTAGCATATAGCTAGCTCGACTATAGCACTCGCAAAAATGAATTCCAACACGCACGTAATCCAGGTGACAAACGTTTCACCGAGTACGACGTCCGAACAAATGAGGACTCTGTTTGGATTCCTCGGAACCATAGAGGAGCTCAAACTGTTCCCGCCCGAGTGAGTATTGTGAATTATGAACTGGTAAATTATCCTCTCCTCCACAATCTATGGCGGCTCACGCGGGGCTCTTGCTGAGGCCTACAGCATCGAGCAGGCCTCGCTGCACGGTAGTGCTAATGCTAATGCTCCCGCGTCTTTAGTGAACGCGGCAACGCTTGCTTCTCTCAAATTAGATATGCATGTATTTAACAATACTTCAATTCTTCATCCATACGCATCTGCTGATTATCACATTTGTCGATTAAGCAATCAAAAAATTGGTAATCGTTTGTGTAAGTCTGTTATCTAACACATACACGGTAGGCAGCTATACATCCTGTTTATCGAGTTATCTGTAATCTCTCCGTCAGAAAACAAAGTCATAAAAATATACACGGGAGAAATAAGCATGAATGGCTTAATTTTAATAATCACCAGAGTTGCTCCTAATTATTTTGATTTCAAGTGGGACTTATGTGGCAGCTTTTCGTATAAAATGAGCTGTTGATTAGCATCCTAAACCAGCGACAGTGCAAAAGAACAACTAATTATGACTCTTAATGAGCAGTGGGACATTTGGTTACACGCCTGGTTGAGCTAAATTGGAATATTTCCTTAGGTGCATGCTTTGTTTAGATCCACAGTGGAAAATAATGAGCTACAGTACACACTGCACAGTGTTTTCTTACCTTAATTCTCTCTGTGTTGTGTTTTCTCTGTTGAATTACACGTGGCTACTGGACAGGTATGAAATAATCAAGAAGGTGATTTTCCGGGTAGATGTAGTTGTAACAATTTAGTAACTGTTTGAAAGTTTGATCGCCACCAGTTTTATACCAGTATTGAGTTTTATCCTCATACTGTGGTGCTAAGGAGTGCAACAGGATCAGAAATGGCTGAAGAAAAAGGTTGTGTGTCACCTCTGGATGATACTGTGTTGTACTATGCAGAGGATGCAGGGAACAAGAGTCACTCCTGTGCTTTCTTGTCCCTGTGGACACAGACTGAGTATGAAGAAGGCATGTTGTCTCCCCTTGTTTGTATTCTTTGCACAACCTATCTGTATTTTCTTCCAGTGACTCTCCCTTGCCTGTGACTTCACGTGTCTGTTTTGTAAAATTCCTTGAGGCTGAGTCCGTGGGAGTTTCCCAACACCTGACGAACACAGTCTTCGTGGACAGAGCCTTGATCGTGGTCCCTTTCGCTGAAGGTGGGTGTCTGTTTTATTCCTTTGGCTGTGGTCATCTCTGAACATACGTCATAATGCGTAGGTGTATTTGTTAGACTTGCAAACACTAGAGACATTGAGGTTTCTGTTTTTCCTACTGCCATGAGAAAGCAGCTAAGCTTTTCAGTGCTTGGCATTTCTAGGTATGTAAAAGGGAAATGTACATTTGTGTCTGTGTCTTACAATCTAGCTGTAAACTTCTCTCTCTGTTATTTGTGTTGTGGTTTTCATAGTGGACAAGTCATTTGCAGAGAGCCCCTTCCTTGCTGGCTGAAAGTGGTCCTCTGATGCCATCAGGAGATTAGAAAAAATAATGGCACCAATCGCAAGCCCCTTCTCTCTCTTGTTCTGCAGTAAAATATTAACTTTTTTTTCTCTCTGTTCAAGGCATCTTTTTTGAAAAAAAAAAAAAAATAGCCTCACAACTGCTTAATCAAATTAGGGGATTTGGGAGGGTGCAGGGAAATCTAATGTCCTCACATGTTGAAAGGATTTTTTATATTCTCAGATACAATGTGTGTCATGTAGTAGGCATTCACCAAATAAGGGATACCCCGAGCAAGTAGAATAGTGTCAAGGCAATCCAAACATATCGGAACCATTTCTGATCCTCTGTTTATATTTTAACCTTCTGCGAATTGAAATTCGGCAGCAATGTGTTTTAATGTTGTCTTAGATACTGTGAAAGCCATCAGATCCACAGTGACATAGCAGTAAATGCTCTGCACATACACATAGGTGTTTCGGTTATTGGTTGATTTGATCATGTTTCTAGGATCGGCTTGGGTTGGGCTGTGATGGTTGGATCGCAAACTCTAGGCCAGTAGGTGCAAGAAAACCAGGAAAAGAGTCAGGGTGAAGCTCCTGAAAACTGGTCTGATCAGCCTAATAAGAGAAAACACCTGTGTGGATGTTGAATCCATCCCCTTCAAACACGCACACAAGTCTCCAAACTGAACTGACTTTTTTTTTTCTGTTTTTTTAATGTAAATTTCTTTAGCTGGAAACGTATCACACAGCTACATTAGAGGGAAAATATGAATACTGGATCAAGATTTGGGTCCGTTTCCTTTTGTTAACACTAATCAGGCTTTAAACCAATAAAAGAAGAGAAAATGTTCGGGACATCCCTACAGCAGCACAAAGCATGCCAAATAGAAGAACTAATCAGCTGTGCATGCTAGACTAGATTTTTGAAGGTGTTTGCCATCATCTGAGTTTTGGCCAGCGGGTGTTGTGGCAGTTAATTCTGATTTGGCTTTTGGTCATAATAAGCACAGAAACTGCCCTCGGCATTTACTTGCTTTATTTCCCAAAGCCTTGTATTACTGTTATTACTATATTATTATTATACTGTAAATTTGCATTCCAAAACTTTCACTAACACAAGAGATAATTATGGTTTTAAGCCTCTTGATGTTGCCGTAAAAATGCATTTTTATTAACTTAATTTTTTAAATTGACCCTCTCCAAACATGACTCTGAACGAGTTGAGTGAATCTCAAGTTTAACAGTGGTGTTTCTTTTGTTGTTGTGTTTTACAGTTCTTTTTCCTGGTTCAGCCAGCCCTATTTACCAGGCCCCGCTGAAAATGCCACCAACAGTTTTGTCTTCTGCAGCCTTATCCTGTTTCTCAAGTGTCCTTTCTGTTGTGTGCGTGGGTGTGCGTGGGTGCATGTCTCCCCCCTCTCTCTCTCTCTCTCTCTCCCTCTCTCCCTCCCTCCCTCTCTCCTCCCTTCATAATGTAAAGAAACATGTCAGATTAAAAAATAGCCTGTTTTCAGATTGCACAGCCATGGATGATCATCTCATGAGATTTTTTTTTTCTGTCATTTTTACCGTTTGGTTCTCTTCAGCTTTGGGAATATTTTTCTTATCACTACCTTTGCTGCCAATAGCCTGTAATTGTTCAGTGTAGATTATTGTTTATTTACTATATTTTTTGTGACATACTGTTGGCTAAAACCTGTCAGTACTGTATTTGATTAGCAGTACTTTACCTGGTTGTTAAGTGTTTTTTTGTGGTGGGGTTGTACAAAAAAAACAAAAAGAGAGAGAACCCACCAGAAAAAGGCTAGAAAAGGTCAAATGAGTAAGCCTTTTCTGTTTTTTGTATTGGTAATGGTAAGTGATGTTGAAATGTACCCTTGTGTCTACACCCAAATCATGAACTTTGTTTTCTGTATCTCAATGTTTTTGTGTGCTTTATAGCGAAGCAGCCGGCGCGAGTCGCTTGTTCATAAAACATCTAATGAAAGTTGAGAGCACATCCCACGGGACAACTGGCTGTGCTTGCTTACGTTTGGTTCATGACTTAAAAAACAAGTACAGGTGATAAAATCTTGGCAGTGTTGACCACAGTGTGTATTGTGACTTTGAAACTTATAGCTGCTAATCCTACAATCATATTCACAACAAAGCAAAACAGCAACAACAACAACAAAAGTCAGGGATCAAGATTTACAGACAAGACAAAAAAGTGGATTTTTGTTTTTCATTCTTTTACTACAGTGTAGTTAGACTGAGGTGGCTTGTCTGCAAGTCTTGTCTGAGTGTTGTCGACGTCGTCTTTGAAGATGTACTGAGATGTTCTTGGTTTTTCCTCCAGGAGTCATTCCCGATGAATCTAAAGCTATGTCGCTGTTGGCTCCAGCCAATGCTGTGGCAGGAATGATGCCCGGTGGAGGCCTTCTTCCGACACCGAATCCTCTGGCATCTGTGAGTTTTTACATTTTCACATAACATATCATACAATAATATTTAACTGTTATTTGATCCGGGGAAAAAGAGATATTTTAGATGTTGATGATTTTCTAAAACTGCTCCTACCTTCTCTGCAGCCATCAATCAAAATTTAACTTGGAAATGGGCATGAATCTCCCTTATTGCAATAAACAAACACACAGCAGGCTTTTTTTCTTCTTCTTGGTGGGGATATTTGGTAACATTTATGTCTAAAAGCACAGTAATTCATTCAAACTAAGCAAGCTGCTGGTGGTTCAGAGTTAGCAATACTACTATTTGATCAGATTTAGCTACTGGACCACAGATTTTGACTAGCAGGAGCTTGGAGCCTGCTGAACACACTTTTCTCTGATCCATCACAAAGCCTTAGGCCCATTTGCAAGCACCCCTCTTCTTTCTAAAGCACAATTCTCTGAAAATAATAAAAACGGTACATCTGAAAGTATCCTATTAAAAAAAATCCCCCCTCCAAAACGTTACATAAATAAAGCGTGCTATGCTTTTTACCTCTACAATATATTCTAGTGTCTATGCTCCACATTTCAGATGGGAGCGACACCATTTGGCGGTCTTGGAGCTCCTAGCATTGAGCAGATGGCTGCTATGGGAATGCCCGGACCGAACATGAACCCCCAGGTGAGGATCAGTTACCTTCATAGCGCCGTTTAAGTTCAAGCAAAAAGTTCTTAGTTCTTAAAATCATAGTAATATCCTTGTCTTCCTTTCTTTCCAGGCTCTTTCCGCAGATTTCCTGAAGCTCATGCAATCCATGGATCCCAAGTAAGAAAAGTGCAGACACAGACGGGTTGTGCAGTCCAGTCAGCATACATATTTATTTGAGCAGTGTCTAAATAATTGATGCCATTTGCAGATTGAACCTTGCAGCTGGATTGAACTTGAGTCCAGGGCTGAAGGCTGATGCATCGAATAAGGAGATTGAAGAGGCCATGAAGAGAGTCCGAGAGGCCCAGTCTCTTATTTCTGCAGCTATTGAACCAGGAAGTGAGCGCGGTTTCAAAGCATGCTTCAAATATAACTGTACCAGAAATACTTGCTTCATATAGATTACGTGTTATCGGAAATTACTTCTCAGTTTACCTGTTTATTGATGTTTAGAGAGCAGTAAGTAAATGTATAATACATGTATAACTTTGTCTTTACTGTTGCAGGTAAGAAAGATGACAAGCGCAAACATTCCCGCTCCCGTTCGCGTTCACGGCGTAGACGAACCAGATCTCGTTCAAGACACAGGTAAAGATGCGTCTACGGCAATGTCGGGTGAAGCCTTTTTAGTTTCATAATTAGTATATTTTTGAATATTAATTGTTTGTAAATGTGCTGCTGCTTATTTTGAGCAGACGTTCGAAGAGCAGATCTCGGCGTAGGTCTCATTCAAGGAGCAGGAGGAGGTCCAAGAGCCCACGGAGGAGGAGGTCCTACTCCCGGGATCGAAGCCGTCGCAGTAGATCTAGGTCAGCTGTTATCCTGAGGAGCAAAATGGCTCCTGTGTTTCATTTCATTCAAAGTGTGCTTGGACACCAGAGGTTGATCATTTCAAAATTGAAATTTGTCAAAAATATTTTTGAGCTTTGTTTTTTTAATGTTGGCAGTGGGCAGCTCCAGGTTTTGAGACTTTTCAGGCATGAAAATGTTTGGTAATGTTTTTGTTTGCTTTCATCTCGTACAGAGACAGGAGGAAGGAGGAGAAGTCCAAGAAAAGATCCAAGACTCCCCCCAAAAGCTACAGCAGCGCCAGGAGGTCTCGGAGCATTAGTCGGTGAGTAGTCTTGAATACGGTGTGATAATATGATGAAATGCAGGTGAGCCAATTTACAGTGTGAAAGACCAGAAGCTCTAACTCTTCTATAGACAGCAGAAAATCAAGTAAGTCCTGAATAAATGATGAGGATGTTTTTATGAATGTTACTTATTTTACTCCTTTGTGTGTCTCAGGAGACACAGGCGAAGTCGCAGTGCTTCTCGCTCCCCTAAGAGAAGGGTCTCCAGGTCTCCGTCCCCCAGACGGTGAGCTTTCTCCATCTGATGTACAATGAAGTTTATTTAATTTTGAGTGCCACAGTTTAAAAATATTTTTGTTCTCTTTACAGCCACAAGAAAGAAAAAAAGAAGGACAAGGACCGTGAGAAGGAAAGGGACCGAGACAGAAGGGAGGACAGGGACCGCAGCAGAGACGAACGCGAACGCTCCAACAGTAAGAAAAAAAAGAGCAAAGACAAAGAACGAGATCGGGACCGCAAGTCCGACAGCGAGAAAGGAGATGTTAAGGTATGTAGAGCAGGCACTGTTTAGAGGCAGGTGGCTGGGTGCATTACTCTGCTCGTCATTAACGTGATTAAATGCGGCACAGGTGACTCGGGACTACGATGAGGAGGAGCAGGGCTATGACAGCGAAAAAGGAGAGGAGGAAGAGGACGAGAGGAAGAGCGACTCTGACTCCATCTCGTCCCCGAAAAGCCAGGAGGAGATGGAGAGATCTGAGGGCCAAATCCCCAAAAAGTCCAAACTGAATGGAGATGATCACCACCAGGAAGACATGGAGATGAGCGACTAAAAACGTCCAAACCAGATAGCATCGTCTTTTCACTGTCCTTTTTATATTTTTAATATAGGCCACGATATGTCTGTGCCTGATCGCTCCAAGTTAAACAGATTTTGTCTTAACTGTAGAAACACTGCAAAGGAGGGCAGGCAGTGGGGTGTACGGAGGGGAGGGGAGGCAGAACTTTTGTAAAGATATAAGAAACAATTACTAAAATATGAAGAACATGAAACCTGGTTTTAAATTGTCATTGCTGTACTTTTTAAAGATTTTGTTATTGGAGTTTGTTTGTCTTTCTGACAGTAGAATACGCAGCGTTTTCCTCTAAAAACGCAGCATCTGTAAATATTTTACTGGTCAGGACTTTGTCCTCATTCACACTGCTCGTTGTTTGCCACTCAGTTTTATTTTTTCCAAACGAACCGTTTTGCTTTACCTGTGTAACACACCCAGCTGTGTTTCAGCTCTACTGACCTATTTACAACCCTTTATTATTGTAGATTGAAATGTGTTGTGACAATGAAATATGTTGTCTGCAATAGAATTTCCAAAGGACACAAATAAAATTGGGGTAAACTGTCAAGTTGCGCCACAAGGGTCCTTATTTTGAAAAATAATTGCTACGATGGGATTTATTCTGTGGTTATGTTCTGGGTGCCTGGCAACTGTTAACCTTCACTCAGGTGTTGTCACGTTATGGTTCAGTCCTAATCTCTACATTCATGGAGTTTGTTTCCTCTGAAACCTGAGGGATAAACTATACATGCTTACTGTTGCCATGTACAGTGACTTTGCCTGAGAATTAAACAGCTCAGTGCATTGTGTGTGAATAGGTTTGCAGAGACGCATCCTTATTTAATGAAAGAAAAGTACTAAATTAGAGGCATGCATGCAGTTGTGTGGAGAAGTCATGAGCCAGCCAGTAATAAATAAATATTTTATTTCTCTCAACCACTTACGTTGCAGTAGTTAGAACTGTACAGAGGGTGGGGGTGCCACAATTCATATTTGTAGATAAAGCCTTCCTCCTGCACATATTCTTTATAAGCCCCTCCCACCTCAGGTGCAAGTGCTTGTTTGTCAAAAGTAATTTAATTCTTAAACTCTTGAAACAAAGAGTAACCCTTGAAGCTTTTTTCCCCTGAACTGGTGGGTGTCTGACTGTTTTAGGCTGCGTATAGAACAAAATAACTGAATGTGCATCAGAAATGAGTGAGGATGGTCTCTGCCTATGCAGCTACACTTGGAAAAACCTGGTAACTGTTCCAATGGTCATCAAACCACATCTTTATCGATATGTACTGAGGTGTCAACACTCACCATTAAGTGTACAGGACAGGTCGTCATGTTTTACTTTATATGTCAACTTTTTCTTTCTCCTCTTTTTCCTGCTTTGTTTCAGAAACCACGCGAACAAAAATATTCTGAAAGGCTGCTGCGGATTCTCTTTTCTGCCCAGTCAAGCTATAAACCAAACTTCCTATCGCAGCTCTGTTTTAGTTGAACAAAAACTGAAATATTGACTATTTGACAACCATGTCTTGTCCCATTGTCCAGTAATGCGCAAAATAAAGACTTATAAACCCACAAAGGTTAAAAAAGAAAAAAAGAAGAGGAAGTGTAGGATGCCCCAGAACGAGCTCAGAATAAAAGGATACCCAGATGAGGTGTCGTATCCGTGCCATGCATGTTTTAATATGACCAAGTTAGAAAAAACACAAGAGTGCAAACATTAGATATGTGGCTTTTTATTTCGGTACATTTTATATGAAAATAGTGTCGCAGACTTATACAACAGTTTTTGCTGTACAACCGACATTTAGACATGGATGAATCATTTCCTACAGAAAACATGTCAAATCCAATCAGCTGAATTCGGGAAGGAGCATCAAATAAATGTAAAGCATTATGTCAGTGAAGAGGCACACTTCCACTAGCTGCGCCTGCCTGTACTATGGAATGTGAAAAGTCAAACTGCATTTGGTTATCATACTAAATATGCATACGTAAGCACGGTGTTTCAATGATTAGGATGCTGAACAACTCTGAGCCACCAGTACAATAGCAACATCCCACAGAAAGCTGTCTGTATCAGCATTAAGAGCTCATGAACCATAGCAGCACCTACGAAGACTCCTTAGAGTTAAACCCTTCCTTCCTTCCTTCCTTCCTTCCTACAGACTGATTTTGAGCTTTTTCACACAGCTGACAGGTTATTGGTTCCACACATCTCCAGGGAGTAGAAAGAAAAAATCCAACAAAACAATTAAGAGATTCTTTTTTTTCTCTTGTTAAAGCAACATAAGTATGTACAAAAAAAGCAACTCCCACCATTTACAAACCAACAGTCTCAAATTATGTCACATGATGCATAAAAATAAAAAAAATTACACAACTCTTCTTTTTGCAGAGGATGTCTGAAACCCATAAACACGTAGGAATAAAAAAAGAAAGTAAAAGACAAATCAATAACTGAACATGTATTTATATAGTGTGCGGTGGAAATGCCTGATTTTTGTTAAGTGTAAGAAAAAAAAAAAGGGGCATGAATGCTGTACTTACTGATTCCCAGACACCTGCTCACTGTACAATCCCCAGAGTTCCTCTTTTAGCAGAACTGTGCGGTTGGTTACACAGTTAAAAAAACAACAACAAAACAATCCGATGAAGTAAAAAACAAAAGGCTGGGTTAGCCTAACTTACACTGCCCTGTCGCTCAGACTTCGCAGTACCATTAAAATCTGCAGCATCGCTACCACTGCCGCCATTAAAAGTTAATATTTCAAATGCAGGTTTAAAGATTCAGCTTCACAACATGAGTCTAAGAAGTCAGCTGGAAGGCGAGTAGGTGTAGTGGATCCAAATAGTGCCTCAAATATTCACTGACTCTGTGCCAGTAAAAATCATCGCTCACACACTCACACACACGTTAAAAATGTGCACAGTTAAAGTGGAATTCTACGGAAAACTGATTTAAGGATTTTTATCTACAAAAAGTACTCAGCCTTATACAAAACAAACTTCTCAAAGGATTATAAAGGCCACATTAAGAAAAAACTAATTAAATTAACCTCACATCCCAAGAATATCGTTGAGTCAAATGTCAAGCTTATTCTTGGCATTTCAACCAAATTAAAATAACAGACCTTTCACTTTCTTGTTTACTTAACATGGCCGTTATAATCCTTTTTGTTATTTATTTATTTATATATATATATATATATATTTTTTTTTTTAAGTAACACTTTTTTAGTAAAAATTCGACCCCTTTGGACATTTACATTTCATCCTTAATCATTAAATAGGAATAGTCTAGTGTGTTCTTTAATAGAGTTCTTACACAGGCCTGTAACATAGATTAGGACATAAATTATTATATGTAATTTAATAAATGTAAGATCATAAAATAAAATAAAAAGGCTGATGATTTTTCACGAGTGTTTTGAAAAGTGAAAAATTGATCTTAAAATCAATTTCAAGTGGAATTCCTCTCCAGCGTCTCTCACAGTCACTCAGTGCTTTAACTACACATCAGTTTAAAACAGTCCCTTTATGAACATTACTTACATACTTAAATACAAAGCATCAGCTGAGCTGCTGTTTGTCGTACTCGTACTGAATATACAGAAAAGTCACCTGCTGTGTTGTTTCTCATATCAACTCCAATGCCCCTTCACTGATGAGATTCTCACAGTCACCTGCGCTTCCTGCCTCGGACGCTGCATCGAATCAAATCTAAAAGGTAAAGTTCAAACCTGCGACACGAGGAGATGTCGAACAACCCGCTACCTCTGATTTAAATTTAGGTGTGTTAGGCTGTCTGGTCGCCGTCTGTATTCAGAGTCGGGGCGGGCGAGGGGTAGTCGCAAAACACAGTTTTTATTCCTCATGTTTTTTGTTTTGTTTCTTAAATTCAAAAAGTACCCTCTGTAGCATAATGTTGCCTCGTTGCTTGTTTGCGGTTCAGTGTCCAGTGTGTGAGGTTAAAGGTCGGGGAAGCGGCTAGGGTCTTCTTTATAATCATTGGGAATGCTAAAAATGGATTCATCAAACTCATCGTAGCGAAACTCCTGAAACGTCACCGTGGCCGTGATCGTAGGAAACACGGGGATGTCTGCGGGGAGCCGAGAGCACAATTATATGGATGACATGAAGAACACATCACACGAAAAAGTCATGAACATCAATCAGCAGACTACTGTTTGCAACACCATATAAAACTCTGCTTACCGAGCTTGACGGGAAAGCCAGGGGGGAGCTTCATCTGAACAAACTCCCTGAGTTTATTAAAGTGCTTGAAGGGTGCTATCACTTCCAGAACATTCAGTAACCTGAGGGACACGAGAACCCAAATCAACAAACAAAAACAAAGTCTATTTTACTAAAGCATTTAGGTCTCAATGAATGAATAATTTCCCCCTTTATCCCCACTAAACAAGCCTGAAAATACCAATAGAAAATGATGCTGCCTGCTTTTTAATAACCATCTGGAGGGCAGCTTAAATGAAGACTTACGATTCGATGCTCAGAGGGAAGTCTTGACTCATGGCTATTGTGGCTTTGAAGTTTTTCTTGCTCTCCTTGCACACCAGCTCTCTTCCTAGATGAGGAGCTCTGAGACAGAAAATTTTATCCCACGATGAAGGCAGTTCAGTCAGGAAGAGCTCACAGCTCATTAATGCAGACATGGAAAACTACCAGTGTTCTTCCAGTAACTAAAACATCAACCTATGTGAATATTGCATTTGGCACACGTAGAGATTCCTGCTTTATTTATTCCCAAACACTTCAGACACCTACTTTCCATTGTCAGCCGTGATGTATTCTTCCCAGGATATAGTGTTGGGTGACGGGGGGGTTAGAGATTGCCTTCTTGCCGGCTAAAAGTCAGAAAAGAGATTAAAAAAGGTCATGGTTAGGCTAAAGTGTAAAATACTGAAAGGTCACACTTAAAAACAGTGAGTGAAACTAACAAAAAAAAAAATGTTAAAACTGATCTAAGTTATGACATACAGATGGTTTTTGTCATTACTTTTATATCAACATTAGTGTTTACCTACACACCTTTAATTTTTCCCTGCAGAGCAATGACATACACGGCACATGCCACTAGAGGGCCCCAGCGCATCACTAAGCAGTATACTTTTATGCCGACATAATTAACAGCCATCCAACAACAGCAAAGTAACTTTATATAATAAGCTAAATGTTAGCATAGTATTAAAGCTAAATCAGTAATTACTAAAATCAGGAATCGACCAAACTTAATCTAGAAAGTCCTGATTCAGTGATGAAAATGTTAAATCTTTAGTTAATTCAGCGGGTGAGCGTCACAAACGGTCACAGAGAAGAAGAAGAAGGAGAAGGAGAGCTGTTGATGCTGTTGTGCCGGCCTTGAAATTAGATCCTATGTTATTGTCCATGGTTGATAACAACTGTGTGAACCAGTGATCTTAACTGAATAAACAGGAGCTGCACAGTAAACAGCCTTCAAATGTTAAGCTTTGTTGAAATTCAGCTGTAACGCTGCCGTATCAGATTCATTCACCAGATCATTTTTACCACGAGCAACGAAGGATCAAAGACAACGTTCTTCAAAAGAAAGATTTTTTTTTTAAAAACGAAAAATTGGAAAACATTTGGCGCGTGGCCTTCTTGATGTAATGTTCTTCTTCGGTGTCAGTTCATATTAAGACTGGACGATCTGTTCTGGATGACTCTGAACTACGAGGTGCTTTGACAGTCTGCTATTCCTAAATATTAGCTCCCTGCTCTGCCAGAGTTCAGATTTTTTTTTAAATCACTATTAAACCAGCCGATCTCTGTTTTGTAAGCTGTGGTTGAGTACGACAACTAGGGCAGAAGAATCTGAAAACAGGTTCTGGATGACGAGACACCTCTGTGCCAAGAGATGGCTGACATAAGGTGTGCAGCCTTATTATGTCCTCTCTCACACTGTGTACCAGGCCTGGCACATTGTTGTGATGAGGACAGAGTACACACAGGCTGTGGAGACCTTGATCTGCTGGCATGCCGGACCTGCTCCCCCATCATTCCACGGCACCGGGGGGGGGGGTTAGCTTTCATCCGTGCGATCAATAGTGTCCAGCTCTGTTCCAAAGCCTCCCACGCTCTGCCTGTGTCCACAGACTGACTTGTTCTCTCCTGCTGTAGTAAACACCGTTGCGTCACAGCAGCTGCTTATCTCATCCACTTCCCACGTATCATTTTCCACAGGTGTGGAGGCGAGACTATTTTCACATCAAAACTAAAACAAAAAATGATATCCCTTCAAACTGTTTTCCCCCACTTTAAACAAGAGCAGGTACCAATTCACATCAGCACAAAGTTCTGACAGACAACAGAGAACACTTTGATGAAACAAAGCCCAACACAGAACACAGGACGGTCAAAAACAGAACAAAAAGCCGTGAGCGTCCATTGTGTGTCGAGAGGCTTTATGTTCACAGAGTGGTTGTGTTTACGGCTTCCTCTCGAACATACTATAGTGAGGGGATGGTGGGTGAGCGATGAACAGCTTAGTAGCTTTCACCACTGGGGGGCAGTGGTAGAATTTGAATCCATGCAGAGTGGCTCAGGGGGCATTTGTTCATTCTGTCTTCAAACAAATAAAAACATCAAAAGGAACATCAGTGGGGATCCAGTCAGGAATTTTTCAATAAACCATACAAAGTGGCTCGACAGGGTCCGTTTCTGTAGGATTTATCTTTGTATGGACACGGGGGTGAGGAGTACTGTGAGGTTTATTTTGTCTGAGAGGCTCGTGTCCTACCCCAATGTTCCAGCGGGACAGGACAGTTTCAGGATTGGACTGGTGGTTACGCTGCAGGTATAAGTAAAGACAATGTTTATCGACAAAGTGCCGGAGGTGTACAGGTGCACTCGATACACGGGTGCACTCGATACACGGGTGCACTCGAGGATTCATGTTAGAACAAACTGACCCAAGTTAAAGAAAAAAACTAACACAAATTTAACGACTTTAACTTCACTGCTGAATGAGAACCTGTGGGAAAATGAACTAGAGGAGAAATGTAAATTAAGTACATTTCAGTGCCCATCAAACCTGCAGCACTGTATCTCCCTGTAGAAATAAAAATGGTTAAAAGAAGTATGGTGACAAACGTTTAGTGATAAAAACTGCATTTCCTGGCCCAAACCGAGTCACCCTTCACAGATTCAGATGTTAAGCACCTAACTTCAGTTTACTACCACAAACCTTTGGTCTCCACTTCCCTTTTCATAAGCGAGAGGTCTTTGTTAAAATGTACTTAACTCACCTATTTAAATCTTATCAGGACCTAAAGTTTGAATTATTGGGAGCACGACCACTTTGAAGGACGCCTGGATGCCGTTACAGGCAGCTGCAGCTGGTAGCTGTCTGCTAGACTTCATGTCTCCAAATTCAAGTCACTGAACTGGACCTCCCGACTATGATTGTAGTGCTTGTGTATTTTGGCTTGATGTGCGGTTAACTTTACAGTCTGTCCAAGAAGTCTGCTGGATTCTAGCAGGACACTAGTTCATTTGATGACTGTTATTGTGTGCTGCTGCAATATAAATAAACTTGAACTGGAATGTTGCATAGCACTCCATAACTCTGTGCCTAATAATATGGATGCAGATAGCTAAGCAGCTTTTTGGCCATAGCTCATAACTTATCAATCCAACCTCTCGTCTAAATATGCTGAAGGTTGGCTCTAAAGAATCGACATGTGATGCTATAATGCTAAAGTTAAAGCTTCAAAACAGGACTTCAACTGCACATAAAATAGGCATAGCCACAGGAAGACGGTTTTTGTTTTTTTGGTTTGTGAAGTTATCAAACAAAGACACATAAATCTTTATTCATGTCAGTGATGCTCACCTCAAAGTTCTGCTCTATGAGGTTCCCTCCTTTGCTCAGACTCTCCATGATGGCTTTGTTCCTCAAGATGTCCTCCTCGCTCAGATGCTCTCTCCTCTTCCTGGACTCGAGCACCAGGCCGTTCACAGAGTAGAAATCGGCCAGAAAGTTTCCCACGCGCTCCTGGAGATTAATAAACAGTTAGATAAGTCCCCCCTGCCACAGACTGACCAATTTCCCTTTCAAACAGAAGTCAAAAGGACAAAGGATTGAGAGGGCAAAAAGCAATACTGTCATATTTCAGTCACTAACTCCACACTGCCAGATTTGTCTGTGTTGTTTTGAACCCCAATCCTGTCACCTGAGCTCCCTTCCTGGGGTCATCACTGCCTCTGATTTATTTACTGCCTTTCCTTCCTGGCGTGGGGGTTACAACAGGAAATATGATATGTTGGCACTGGAATTCGAAATTGCCAATAAATAAAAACGATGAAGCTAAAGAAGAAAAACACCTTTGTTATGAATTAACACTGAATAGTTTACCACCGAACACTGCTCAAATTTCCCCGTCGGCAAAACAAGGCCATCGTCTTATTATTATAGTAAGGACTCATAAATACACACACTTAACAACATTAGCAAAATCTGTTTATGTTTCATGTGTCTGGAAGAAAAAAAAAGGTTTTGGTATCCGTCCATATATCTGATGATCATCAAATACATGGTATCGGTCTTAAAATCTCATATCGATCAGGCTTCAGATCCGGTCTAAAGGCTGCTGATGTGCTTTTCAGGTCCGGTTTTTTTAAAGAAAACAGTCAAAAACAAAACAAAAAAACACAACAACCTAAAAATGAGATATTGCAATCAATGTCACGTTACACACGGATATATCTGTGAAACCATAAGTTTAATTTCACCAGCTTTCCCATTCATCCCAGTCAACTGAGTTATAAAGTACAAGAACTGGGTTCAAAAGTTGACTACAGTCGTTATGTCTTAAACTTTTAAATATCCCTGAAGGTCCACAGTCAGAGCAGAGTTTCTAAAAGCTGACAAATGACACCCACCGTCTTGTCTTCCCTGAACAGCCAACCAGTCTGCGCCCTAGAGAACGTGATGGATTTGGTGGACAGTGTGGCGGAGTACACGTCGCTGCTCATCAGAATATCCACTTCTTCTTCTGTTTCCATCTCCGACTCCTTAAAGTGTACAATAAATAAATAAATATAGCACATCATTATGCATCACGCATAGTGAACACTGAACAGCCACATCCTAGTGTTGGAAACAATGATGTCAGTCGGTTCCTCCAACTCTTTCTGAAGTGTTTGCACAAGATGTTGAACTGTTGTAGTTTCCCAGAGGGTTACATCTGTTAACATTTAGATGCCCTGACCTTTGGTCTAGTGCTGTCATCAGGTCAAATATTCCTGCTAGACATAAGAAATACCAAAATATGTAGGGACACTGTTATATAATTTACTTAAACACAACTAAACAACTTTAGATTTAGTTGTCTTCACTGTAGAATCACAAACCTGCATTTTTCAAGTCAATGACAAAACTTTAAATATGCTGCTTTGTTCTTAACAGACATCACAAATTAAAGGGCCCCAAGGGTTTCACACACCTCATGGTGTATCCGCTGGTAGACTTTCTGTTCATTATCCAGCACAACAAAAGACTCTGAGGGAATAGCATTGCCGTTAAAGATGAAACTGAGGTCACCCCGCTGGCATTTCATGTCAGTGAAGTCTATCAGGGTTGTATCCAGTCTGCATAAACACATCGTGAACATACACAGGGGAGACAAAAGTCAGAATTATTGTGAGCTCAAGTTAACTTTTCAGGCCAGCAGCACAACCGTGTCAAAACTGTGAGCGAAGACAAAACTGTGCTCGATGTTACACTTTTGAAAGGTCGGAGACAATGTGTATGGTAATCACTGCCACGGGAGTCCAACAGCACTTTTCAAAATTTTCTTTGTGTTGTCAGAGTGGGTAGTCCTGAAATAAAGCGTGACGGCAAAGAGAATAAGTGATCTGCTTGAGAAGAATGCGCACAAAGCGGTAGGTGCTACGGGTAGGTATGATAGGCCTGACACACCGTGGAGCTGGTATGTAAATGAACTTGCTGTGACAGTTTTTTTCCCTTTCACCCGCTCCGTCTCTCGCTCTCCCTTTTTCTCCCTACAACTCTGGCATAATAAGAGGGCATTTTGAATACCAAATTAGACAGCCAGGAGCGGTTTCACAGAATAATGACAAGCTCCACATCAAGGTTACCTCATAAGGAAGAGTGAAGACGCACACACACGCGCGCACACACACTTTTACAAACTCAATTCAATCCTCAAATAGACTGTGCTGATATAAACCCAAATGTAGAGGCATAGGTTTACGTGCGTGATAAAGGGGTGGCAGGATTTGTCATACATGTATGAAAATCTATGTGCATATGCTGTAAATGTGGAAGCCAGCCCTCAAGCCTGCATAGCGTTAGATTTTTGCCTGAAAGGCGCTGGAGCACAGCGGCATATATTCCTACTGTAGATTCACTGTTGAGACTGTGTCAGCATGTGTCAGGGTGTGATGAATTTCTGCTGATGCTCTTTGTAAGTGAGCTACTCAGCACAGTAGACTGTACAGTAGCTTCATCTATGAGACTGTGATTTAAAGCGAAACAGAAGGAAGAGTTGTGCGCACAGAGGGATCGCTGTTCGGCTTCCTCGTACTGCTCATACTGCAGGCGCTGATTTCACACTCTAGTTAACAAAACTGAGAAACTGGAAGTAGAGAAAAGAAAGACGAGAGGATGCTGTGTACAGCAGCAGTTACAAATAAACCAGCAAGCCTTAAAAACAACAAAGTGCACGAAGAGCAGGCTTTCTCTGGGAAATGTTTAATATGGCAGGATTGCATCTTCTGGTTTACTTTAACAGGCAGCTTGAGAAGTGACTCTGAGTTTTGAAATGTCAGAATGCTATTTAAATGAACATTTGTTGACAGGACTTGCCTGATGTTGATGCCTTGTTTGTAGATCTTGCAGGCATCTGAAGGCAGGATTCTGGAGAGCAAAGGCACTGCAACATGAAAAGATACAGTAAGGGTGTGTAAAACGTCTAAATTTAGAAAGCACATTTGAGGAAAAAAAACTGCAGATTTCAAAGCTTTGGTGGCATATAAACCTGGAAACTAGAGTGCCACATACCAGAAGTAGTTCAACAGCTAAATATTTAATAACTCACAGTCCCTATCGTATTAAGTAACTGAAGGCATGATACTCTACTTGCTGCTCCAAAAGTACAGAAGAATAGTTGCGCATTAACAAAAACAACAGAAAATAAAGACCAGTCAATAAGCAAGATGTGCATCTGATACAAGTCTGTGTTGTTCTCCGAGCACACAAACCTTAAAAATATAATTTTCACATTAGCTTTCACTATTACACCATCTCAACGGACAAATATATATCCTTATGTAACCATTTTACATTTTGTTACCATCACGTGTGTATTACATAACCCTATTCACCTTGTCAATAATTCACAAAGACACACTGAGTACACAGAAATCAGCCCAGGCCTACAGTCCTGGGTTTGGTCTGCAAGCTAAGCAAATGCTGATGCTTGAGCTCTAGTGAAGGCATTTCGTCTATCGCCACACACCGTGCTCCATCTGTGAGGTCCGCTGTTATGATGTTTTACCTGATGAATCTTTGAGTACATGTATTAGATCATCAAAGGTGAGACATCCATTTTAAAGGAAGGCGTATTGGCTCATTTCAAACAGGCACTGTCATTTTCAGCTTGACGTCACTCAACGTCCCTCATGATACACGGTAATCCATCCGTAACCACCTGAACACTAAGTCTGTTCTTCTCCCTCAGATTCCTTAGTGTTCGTTTTTCAGAACGATGACATGTGATTCATTTCCACAGTGGATCAAATCTGAGAAACTGTCAAAGGAGAGCAGACAGAGAAACTTGACTCACCCCAACTTTGGAAGTCCCAGTGAAGCTCCAAGTAAAAGTCTCCGAGCTGTGAACACAGATAAAGAAAAATCAATAAGGAGTAAGGCTACGTGTTTCTACTGCTGATTATTATTCCACAGATCTGATGAAAAGGCCGGAAACCCACAATGTCAGAGTCTGTCTCTCAACACTCTCCAACTTCCCTACCCTCTCTGTGCCTCACAGCCACCAGATTGAAAATAAATAAATAATTAAAAATACTCAAAAATAAATAGTACTCCTACTGAGTTACACCACGAGGACGATGGTTTTGATAATGACAGAACAATTCACCCACTGTAACAATAGTGACATAGCGAGCTCTATGCAACAGAAAAATAAATTAAACCACAGACTTGGACACCATATTTGGTTTTATTTAATGAGATTATAAAAGTAGCACGCCAGCGTTTCACTTTACATGAAAGTATAACTGAGCCTCTGCTTCTTTACATAGCAAACCCCACCTCAGTACAGTCTAATTATCTTGTAAGGCTTGGATCACCGCTACGATCGGTGGTCTCAATCCACACGTCAGTAATGATGTCAGGCTGACCGAGGATCATCGCTTCCCAGAGCTTTATAATCTCAGAGAGATGATGACACAAGAAAATCGCCGGTCTCATCATTTCAGGGAAAATACAGCCTTCGAGGTCTGTCAAGTACTCGAGACTTACAGTGAGGGAGGAAGGTCAGGTGAAGTGGTATAACCTCTTTAAACACGATAAAACGCAGAGTTTTATTTGCTCGTGTCCTGTTCTTGATTTCCTCAGCATTACTGCACAGCTGACCTCGAGGCCAAAATCTCTAAATGATTAACGCCTACAGTTTGGCTACATAACTTCATGTTTAGCAATAACACCACAACAACATTGAAAAAGGTTCTTACTCTGATAAACATGTATGCCAGTCTGTCTATGTCTAAACATTTACAGAATGTATTTAAAAGTGATATAAAAAGGCACAAGAGACCAACAAAGCTAAAGGGATCATTTCACCCTGATCAACATGTCTGTGACTAGTTACATGTTTACAGTTTGTACATATGATGTCATACCACGCGGTCACAAGAGCATCAAGATCTTCCACTCGCACCATCTGATAATTTGTGTGTATGCGTCCTTCCTGGCTCATTGCAATGACAGTAATTTGTGAATGACAAACCTGAATGAGGTGTGCTAAGGCTGTGCTTGCAGAATAGATCCCAGTGAAAGGAAAAAGGACAGAATTGAATGAGAGCACTCTGAGAGATAAAAAGATCTGATGACCATAAAACAAGATATCCCATCAAAGGGTCAGGAGCAGCAAGGACTATCAGAGACATTATAAAAGAGAGAAATGGTACTCGAAAAATCCTGTGGTTTAACCGACACAAATGCAAAGCAGAGACTCACTGCAATTTCATCTGTGTAGTGGCAGGCATATCTACTTGTTACAATAAAAAAAAAGGGCTGGTTTTATTGGTTTACTGAATTAATTAGCATGACATTAGTGCTCCGGTGAGAGTCATCGATGGTGTCAGCACTCTGGAATTAGCCATTATGAAGCTGTAGAAGTATAACTTGAAGGTAAAAAGACTTTTTAAAACTTAATTTGAGCAAATGTATTTTTTTTAATAGTCCATTGAGCATTTAAAATAAAGTTACGGCTCCAACTCAGTTCGTTCAGGGCAGAGGCTTCAAAATAGTGGCCAAAAAACAAAAAACAAAACAAACCTGCCAAAGCTGGGTGCACAGCGGCAAAACTGGCTTCTAGCAGGACTTTAGGACTACGTTACCTCTTTGAGGGCTTTCAGCAGTTTGGGCCTCTTGTCCTCCACACTCTCCCTGGACTGTTGCTTCAGCTTCCTCAGCAGCGCTGTGACTGAGAGCGCACGGAAAGATGAGCAGAAAAACAGAAGAGAAAAAAAGTGACAAAAACATATCAAAGTTTAATTTAAGGTTATTGGATGGCACATTATTTTTTGCCATGAATATTTTTTATAACCCTGTTTTACTGGATCTGATCCCACTGCTAAACTTAATAAATATTCTACTGTGAATTGATCAACCATGTTAAAAAAAAAAAAAAGAAAAAAGTTTAACAACCATGTTTTGGCAAATCTGACCATTTTCTCCACACTCCCTGAAAGACAGGCTGTCCTTAACCCGAACTCTTCCACGGCATGCATTTTTAATTTCTCTTTGATATTTGGTCACATTGGGGCCCGATGAATGTAAAAACAAAGAACTGCCAGATTTTTTTTTTTACCTTATTTTTGTTTTTAAGAAAAATAAGAGCCACATATGAGCATATTCGTTTAAAATTTTGATAGAACAGTGTCAGTATAATGTCCTCGTAAGTGGATATCAGGCCCTTGTAGAGCAAAATTGAGTATTTTGGTCTAAATAACCCAAAATGTGATGTCCACATATGTGGACGCCAGGTCCTAGGAGGTTAATCATGATTACTTGAACATTTCTAAAATTAAGGGTGCTGGGCTTCACTTCCATATGGGCATCTTTCAAGATTTCCCACGATCTGAGTGCCTTGCAGAACATCGTCAGTTTTATTTTAAATTACAGGTGGTGATCAGAATGACAGATACTGTGCTTCTTTCATGCCCAAAAATATCATACCATCTGTTTTTATGCTGCACAGCAAAGGGCAGACCTGCAATATTGGTAAGGTTAAAGTTTAGAGCAAGACGTTTTTAACGTACAGGAAATACTGTGTGCTTAACGGTTTCTCTAAGCGAATCATGTCAACAATGAAAAAAAAAAAAAAAGTGCTACAGGCTACAGCAATTTTTACTGAGATTTACCAGCTTCCTGGAGCCAAATGGGGCACTCCCAGCATCATCCAACCAACCCTGATGCATAGCCTGCAGGGATCAAACCGTTCCAGGAAGTTCAAAGGGAGCAGCAATGGCAGATACAGAGCTGCCTGTTAATGAGCAACTCCTTTAACCTCCTTAACGAACTAGGGGAGAGGAACGCTCACAGGGGGCTTTTAGCCATGATGGGTCACATTAACAAGCGTTCTGCAGCATTGGCTGCAGGAGACTTGTGCAAAAGAAAACGGTTCCACGCAAATTTACAACAACTATTTAGATGTTATGTGATGCTTATTAGGGAGTGGGAGCATCAGTTGCTCACTGACATAACTGTGGTGCTTTTGACGAAGCCATGAAGGGAATAAATGACAACAACTATTCCAGTGATTAAGTCATGGAAGCAGTTATGAAAAAAAAAAGGGGGGGATATGTTTGGCCACTGAGAACCCGCCCGTCCTACATTTTAATAGGACTAAAAGCAGCAGTGCCCATATGGCATAGTCATCAGCCTGACCATCTCCTGTGCCCTCCTCCATGTCCACGTGGTGAGTCAACATACACAAACATGTTCTTCATATTGTCTAACTGGTGCTCCCCATGCAGCAGCACAGAGGGGCAGAGGACTCAACGGTAAAACTAGGCCAAATGAGAGCACAGGAACGCACATGCGCCAGCCGGCACAGACACAACTACAGGATGAGGGTGTCTTTGTGGCCTGGCTGCCTAATGAGTGTAGACAAGCTCTGGATGGGGCTCCTCCTGATCCTCACCGCCTCGCAGCAGGACAAGGAAGGGAGTAAAATCTCACCATCTGGTCACAGACCACCCAGCCAACACAGACTGAGAAACCAATGCGGGCCGTTTCAACACTAAACCCAACTGACTCTCCACGCTGGCACTAATTCACCGAGATACTGATCGGGGCACTTTGCTGGCACTAATTAGTCGAGTGATCTCAGCAGTTTCACCTCCACACTAATAAAAAGAGACAGAGTCAAGACAAAAACTTGCTTTTACATTACCACAAAGGGCAACTATTTAACAAGATATGCAGGTGGAGGGCTGCTGCTGGCAGGTCTCCAAGAATGTGGGAAAAGTTCAAAATGACACAGGCCAGAATATTAAATGGATGCGAAAACTCACCGAGGTCGACAAATTTTGCAAGCTAACTCAAACGGTCGAGTTAACTGAAGATGACATATCACATGCAGGGAGCTTGATTCAATTTAGTTTCATTTAAACGCTCTGAATCATATCAGGAAAATGTAATTTTTAGACATAACAAATAATTACAAGCTGAAACAGAACTCCGTTGTTCTTTATCCCTGCAGCCTGTGCTGTCATATTTTTATATGCACAATAATTTTGCTCTACATTAATTTGTCAGTGAGGTTATAGTGAGGCTATAAACAAACCTTTGTTTGCAAATAAATGTAGAAAAATTCACTAGTTACAAGCTAAAATAAAACTATGGCAGCTTATAATTAATAAATAAGAAAATAAAATTTAAGAATTCGTGTGCTTTGCTATGGCCTTAATAAAAAAAAAAAAAAAAAACAACTTTTCTTCCTTCTAATGCCACACATATCACCCGAAAAAGCAAAATGTAAAATATCATTCAGTCAGTCAATCAAGACAATAATATTCAGAAATAAAAATCTATCCAACTGAAAATGTTCAAATATGCTGGTGATAGTGTTGTTGTTGGTGTCTTTACTTTTACAGGAATTCTAACCCTGACTCTTCTGCACAGGTTGGAGGAGTAATATAAATCTCCTCATTTGTTACTGAATGCTGCCTTGTTTTGATTCACACATGCACTATAACATATAACACCATAACATTAATAGCATATACTGCAACATATACTGATAAGAAGATGAATTTTATGGATAATGATGATTCTATCTACAAGAAAGCCAGTTAGTGATTATTTGTTAGAAAGAAGGGAGGAACCTTTGTATTTAGCCAAAACATTCTGGAAAGATTTCATAATGTTCAATATATCAGTCGGGTATGGTAACCTGACTGTGGAAAGAGAAAAACAAATGGACGTCAGAGCAATGGGAGAATCAAGAAATAAATTTAAAAAAATAACTGGTCGAGAACAAATCTAATGAGATAAGCTCTCCCGTCTTAAGGAAAACCCGGTCATTGTTGATTTTATTCTGATGTTGAACTTATGCCCTCAGGGTGATTTAATAGTCAGGGATTATTTCAGCCAAAAGCAATTAGTATACAGAAAAATAAGACGCTGTGATGTATTTCTATTCTGTATGTATGAATGCTGCTGATTGTTGGCACTAATTCTATTATGAAGTGATCATGATATTTATAAATGGCTCCTAATAGCTCTATAAATTTTGAATACAGGAAGAAAACATGTGAGAAAAATCTAAACTCAAGCTTATTACAAAGACACAGAAAGAGAAAAGGATCTTCTTAAGCCAAACTTCTTCAACTTAAACTTTTCTTGCCAAGTCTGGTTGTTTATTCAGGCTAGTGAGACCATTACTGCCTGACACCCACATGAAAAAGCAGCTCCCTGCCTCACATACAGTAATATGACTGAAACTCTCTTTGAACAAGTCCCTGAAGCTGACAACACAGCTGTGTGGCAGAGGCGAGCGAGGACTGAAATAGCTCTTTCTGAACCAAACACATGACAAAAACTATTTCTGAGCCACATTTTGTCTCCTCGTTCAAACGGAAAGCCACACACCCGGGTAACAAACGCACTGTGTCGCAACAACCGCACAACAGACGTCAATAGTAATTTGTCACTTCTTCAACTAAAAATAACAATTAATCACATTCAACCAAATGTTTCCTTAGAAAAGAAAGAATTTATGTAATACAACCTGTGAAAAACTACTAAAAACCAGATTTCAGAAACAAAATGTTATCCTGTTCTCAGCACTATCCAGACCTTGATGTTTGCCTCACTGCAAAACAAACAAAAGTTCCCAGGTCTCCACTTCCTTCTCCAAGTCCTGACAAACGCCGAGTCAGCTCACACTGAACAGAGCTTTGCTAAGCCTGTGAAAAACATTTATTGCACTGTACAGAGAAAAAAAATTATAAGTTCCCTTCAGCACCTTTCTCCTCTATATCATCATGACAGCCAAGTAAAGTTTTAGATATCACATTCCAAGTGGGAATTTTTTTTTTAAAATATATATTTTTTATTGTGTGTGGAGTCAGCTTTTTGTAGCTGTCACAGCAGTGGCCAATGCCCTGCACTCTTGGATTAGCATTAAAAGACCTCAGGCAGGCAGAGTTAAACAGTCCTCTGTGCCTACATGTTTTTGATTCAGCGTGAAAGAAGCTGAAGTCTCTCTCGGCTCTCCGAGCCTGTCAGCTGATTCAGGTGATCAGCACGCTGACCTGACCCAGGAGTTTAAAATCCTGCCGAGTTTTGTGTTTCCCTGAGTGCCGTTCTATAGAGAGTTGGACTAAAGCCTCGCTGCAGGTGTACAGGGGAAATGAATGTTGAGCAGAGAATAGAGAGCTACACCTTTCTTTAAAACCTTACTGCAACCTGTACCTGCATGGTCACCTGCACAAGAAACCTGCCAGCTGTAAGATGAAATGTCATTAGAGTTCATTAGAGGTTTCAGTCAACAGACATACTTTGAGTCAGTTCATTAGAGGAAGCAGTCGATGGAGGAACTTAAAGCTGCTTCCGTTTGTGACGTAACATTGGTGCGAAGTGGCTGTGTGGATACATGAATGAAAGAGCAAGCTCTTTCATTCATGTATCAACATGTACTAGGTTAGCAAAGTCATTTTTTAACTGGAACTTATTAACTTATATGTAAAATCCAAATGCTGTACTTGAGATGTTCCGATAGCTGAGAATGAAGTGGGCCAATCAACACCTAACCTGGTAGTTCTGTAGCAGTAGTGAAGGGTTGTAAAATAGTTTTAATGCATTCACCACAGCTACAGACCCCACCACAGTGAACAAACCTCAAGCCTTCCTGTTTCTGGCATCAAAAGCTCTAAATAGACTGCAGGTGAAATTCTCACTAGCAGAGCACTACTAGCAAAACTGTAACAGCTGTCGTTCAACCCATTCTCAATCAGTCATTACAAAAAAAATCTAACGTGACTTTTTGTACAGTGCCACAGGTACTCGTGACAGTGAAATAATACAAAACATTCTCACTGTTTCAAAACAAACTTTTGGGCCATTATGAAACGTGGGACAAAAACACGTGTGATATGGGCTTGAGCATAATCAGCCTATCAGGACTGAGGGAAATATCTAATGAATTGCTTTTCACTGGAATACAAAAGCCAGAGGGCCTTGAGGAATGCCCCCCTCTCTGAGGGACAAAAGAGCCAGGCCGGTGTGGTGGCCTCACTGCGAGGCGGCCGCGTGGAAGAATGTGCAGAGCCGTTTGTTGATTTGTATCTGTTGATGAAAACTTCTCTCTCTCGCCTTCTCCCACTGGTGCAAGCCTGATGCCTCGCTTTAGTAAACGAGTTCACTGACCAACATCAGTTTCAAACCTCTGCGTGAGTGTTTTATCGAGCAATGCCAGCTACTCAGCGAGTCAGAGATACTTACTCATCTGTCGGTCTCCGTAGCTAATGGCCTCGGCGAGGGGGCTCCATCCCTGAGCGTTCTTCACCTTCACTGGTGCATTGTGGGCCAGCAGCAGATGGGCACACTCTGCAAGGAGGACAGTTAATCACTAAACACCAAAAGACAAACAGAAGGACAAACTGAAAACCCAAAAAGCCACCAGGAATGTGCCTAACACACGACTCACTAGCAGTACCACAGACCTAATAGTTTTCAGTTTGGCATCTTGACTTGACAACGGGCTGAAGGATGATTTCCTGACCAGAAATAGTCTGAAAATGTGACAGCACCCAAACTTCATAGTCATAGATATTAGGAAATTAATGTTCCAGTAACTAATGATAAAAATACACAGAAGTAAAAGGTGCTTTGGGGTATGTTTTTTTTTTTTTTATGCATCTTCATTTTACATCCTATTAATATGAAGCAAACACATAATACAATATATGCTGAAAACAAAACAATAAAAACTTAAAAAAAACGACATTGATATTTTTTATGGTGACTGCTTAATACACAGAAGAAAAACCCTGCGTCCAGCTCTAATTATGTGTTCGATTTTCAAACCACAGAGGAACCAAACAAAAATGAGATGCAAAGTTAAACAGCTTTACTTCTCCTGCTCTGCAAGTTTTATCTGATGTGTTTACTTCAAACTGACTACTCTGCAGTACAGGTGTCATCTGTTACATAGAGCACATTTCTCACAATGTATCCAGGGTGTCCAGAGGGCTAGTTTGTGTATAAAACTTTAACCAAAAAGCCATATGGGACCTACAATTATGCAAGACTTGGAATCTTTCCTTTTTTTTTTTTTTTTTTTTATCCTGCTTTGCTTTAAATTAACGAACTAAATTTTGAGCAATAGGAAAAGACATCCCTTGGTACTATGTAGTCACCCTCCGAGCGGTGCTTGAATTCTAACACCTGGAAAACAGCCAAAGAGCTTCGTCTCTTTTCTATGGTGAGATCAGCAGTAAGTGCAGCACAAAATCCCTCTGCTCTCCGGGCAGCGTGTCAACAAACTACAGCCAGCCACAACTGAAGCCTGTTGTTCCGGCTCAGCTGTCAGTTTTGTTGTGACATCACTCATTATAATGTTGGCATCTGTACAGCTCTGTCCCAGCACTGGCCCGAAAAGTCACAGTCCTACAAATGCTAAGCAGGGGCTAAGTGCTAATGGTCCGCTGCTGAGTGCATATGTGGGGCCTTTGCTTGTTGGAGCTGGAAGTTACGTTTGCTCGACCGGTCTTTTTAGTCATGGGTGTATCACGTGAACTCATTCAAATCCTCCTGACTTGTTTTTTTTGCATAGATAATAACAGCTATCAAATACATCACAAAACCACATGCACCATATACATACTCCCCATGTTTCATTAATGAGAAAGAGGGTAACACAAAGTCTTAATGACGGAGGGCAATACAATCTGAAACTCTTCCTTATTAGACGCATTAACCACACAACAAAGAGAAGCACGTCTCTCCCAGGAGTGTAGTTACAGAAATAAAAGGGCAAGATGTGACATCAACCAGTTCAAACAGTTAGGCTACATTCTCCTCATAAGCAATTAACAGTAACACCAGTTGTGTATAGTACAGCAGACATCAAGATGGGAGTAAGGCAAAGAAAATCGAGATGAACAGAGACGCGGCGCTGGGAAGTCATTATGGTCACACCAGTGATGCAGAGTTTCAAAGACTTGGCTCATTACTGGCTTTAATGGATTTTCTTGGTAAATTTCTGCTTGATGCCGAACGCTGTCCAAAAGCTGACCACTTCAAAAAGATTGACTAATACTGTTCATATCGCATGCTTGAATTAATTAAAATAGCTGCATTGGTAACAGGAAGATAGCTGAAAAGTGAATGAATAATGCAACATTACAGCAAACCCCAGTCTTTACATGTTAGTTCAAACTGTCACCCAGCTCCGGGACTCAGTCGCTGATAACAGAAGTTGATATGGAGGCAACACAGGCAAACAAACGGACAAGAGCATGCTTTCTGATGTAAGCTTTGCATTTCCTCAAGGTTTTGACCTATATATCCCTCTGCTAAATCCAACGATTGTGTAATGATAACGACAACATTTAGCAGACATGCATTATATAACCACGAGGAGAACAGCCAGGCCGTGTGTCCTGAGCCCCACACCTTCAAGCTTCTGGTCTGAGTTTTGTGTTTCAGATGCAATAAGCGTATAGTGCGGCATCATGGATACACTTTTGTTTTAAAGGCACACAACACTTGAGTTCTATGTCAGTTGTTTATGATGTGAATTAAATGCAGAAACTAAGTTAATCGCCTCGCACTTTAAGATAAAAATTACAAACAGTTGCTATTCGAAGATCGACTCTGATACATTTCCATTACCTGTGAGGTAAGCGGGACATCACAGCACAATTGTAGCTACATCATGTTGAGATAATGAAGGCTTTTTGTATCAAATGTGATGGGATACAACACTAACAGCAAAGACACGTGGCTATTCCACTGACTAAAGTGTTTGTTTAAACTTGAACATCCAGGCAAACATTTGTAATTCCCGGTTCAAGCACTTGTCTCCTGTTTGCTCTTATTGGTGAAATAATAGCATTTGTGACGCATTCAAGTTGTTACCAACAGTTAAGTAAAGACTGAGCTATGATATTGAGCCATGGCTGTAGATGAAATGGCTTCAAACAGCAGCAAATGAGGATCGGTTTAAAAGCAGGTCAGGATGAAGGTGGCATGTGCCTGTGTGTGGCACGCCACCATTTGGTTTCAAGGACAGTTTCATAATCAACCATCAAACATTTTCTCAGAAAGACACACACAGCAACATGGCAGCTACATCCACAGAGGCACTTTCAGAGATATCAAAGACTTGCATTTCTCTCAGGAATGAGTAACAAGTCAAACTTTTGGAACAGCCGAGAGTTCCGTTTTCTTATCGTAACAAAGTAACATGCAGGACCTTTTTAGTCAATTTACACATTATCGTGGACATGGTGCTCAGGTGGAGACAAACAGATACTGTTTTATCTTTCACTGGTCACTACAGAGTCAAGGACACAGACAGACACACACACCCCTTTTTTATTTCCTTTGGCTCTCCCCAAAAGCATTTTACCTGATAATTCTGTGACCTGAACATCAGATTTTTCCACAAGATTCCTAACAAATTAAATTTTAATACAATAATGTTTTGATTAGTATTTAGTTATCAGAAGTAGTTTAACTAAATTACTCAAATAAATCAGTTATGCTTTGTTTTCTGTCCATCATTCAAGAATTTTCACTTCCGAATTCATTTTTATCAGAGTGTCCAGAAACTCTCCGAAAAGCCTGCAATTGATCCAAAATGCTGCAGCAGACTAGAAAGAGAGAGGATATTTGACCCATACTTCTCTTCATAGGCTCCCTCTTAAATCCAGAATCAAATTTAAAATCCTTCTCACAAGATACAAGGTCTTGAATAATCAGGCCCCATCCTATCTTAAAAACCTCACAGCACCATACCCACCCAATCATGCACTTTGCTCAAAGACTGCTAGTTTATTTGGTTGGTGGTTCCTAGGATATTTAAAAGCAGGCCCCTCTCAAATGGTCAACTCTGAGCACACAAAGCGCTTTATGCAACTTACCTCATTCATCCACTCATACAAGCACTTTTTTTCTATGCTTTTTCTATGCAAGTGCTTTCTAACATTCACAAATATTCATACTCCGATTAATGCATCGGAGTTAGTATCTTGTCCAAGGATATTTGGTATGCAGCCAAGGATCAAACCACCAACCTTCCGATTAGCAGATGACCTGCTATCTCCCCTAAGCTACAGCCTCTCCTGTGGAAGCATCTCCCAGTTTGGATTAAAGACAGAAACTTTCTCTACTTTTAAGATTAGGCTTAAAACTTTCCTTTTTTGATAAAGCATAGAGTTAGGACTGGATCAGTTGACCCTGAATCCTCCCTTAGTTATGCTGCAATAGGCCTAGGGTGCTGTGGGCTTTCCATGATGGCTGTTTCTTCTTCACTCACTATGAGCTTACACACACCATTTTGCATTTCATCCTTAGTTATTGTGAATCTCTTCCACAGTGTGTTTTTGTCCTGCCTTCCTCCCATCACTCCCAACCTACTGGTTCTGCTGGAGGGTTCTTCCCATTTCTTCTTCCCACTGTTGCCAAGTACTTGCTCAAAAGAGGTTGTTTTCTGTGTATTACAGTCTCTACCTTGGAATATAAGAGCATCTTGAGGTTACTGCTGTGGTAATTTGGCGCTATATAAATAAAATGAAATTGAATTTTATATAACCATGATCAAATCATGACAAATTTGGGATCACTTGTCCCAATTTGGGCAGCATAGCTTCTATACAAAATGGCTATAATGTACTGCTGTGTGTGTATTTAGTGTTTGAAATATAAACAAAGTTAGCTAACTGGATAAAATGACATTTAGGCTGCTTGTTATTAGCCACCGTTTGCTGTCTTGTTCGATCTAATATGCACTAGTGTGAGCACTGATAAAGGAAAACTCCTTGTGGGCTGCTGGGCTGATTGCACGTGCATCTGCTGCACAGACGTCCTGCTTGAGTCGCATTCAACTCATGAGTGAGGGAGCAGGATGGTGATGTAAAGCACTTATCTAATGCTACTTGCTGTGCACTGGCTACAGATGGGGCTTCTGTCCACAGGATCTGATTGCTGTTAAAGCTCCCTACCTTCACCCTACAGTTTTGACTAAGTCTGAGTACATTTTAAATGTTGATCTGGCTATTTTTTTTTTTTTTAACCATTATTTACATACATTTGCAATTGTGGATTTGAGTCAAACAGGAAATTTTCTTTTCCTGTTTGACTCAAATGCACTATTTTAATCAAAATCTTAAAATGAGCATGTGTGTGCCACTTTAGAGTATTTTTTTCCAGCCAGGGTGGCCCACTAATGTCAAACACTCACTGGAACTGTATCTTTCAAAGCCATTTTTAGAATCTCACCATTTTATCTTTCATTCACACCCATTAGACAAATGAAACAAAAAAGAAAAAAGAAAGAAACAAAAAAGAAAGAGTTTTCTTTCCAGGCACATGACAGGAAGCAGAATCCAGACAAACTGTCTTACTCCTCTGACAATGACGTCAGCTTTCAGGACTGCATTATGCTCTGCTTTGGATTTTCTTCGTCTTTTACGTTACGTTATTCCACCTGTGCAACTATTCCGGTCATGCAAACGATCAGACAGTAGACTGCTGATATGCACAACTGTCATTACCACAATGGCGGACATATATGCAGAAAAGCCAGAAACAAAGAGAGCCTTGTCCTCTGCATCCCAACAGGCCAGCCACACCCAGGCTGTGATCTCATGCTGTAGCCTTCAGCCCGTCTGGCCTGAGCATCCCTAGAGGACCAGGCAGCAGCTCAGGCAAGAGACAGGCAACCTCATTAGCAAATTCAATTCCATGGCGTCCCGTCCACGACAACACTTCGGTACTCTGCTATCTGAATTACCAGTAGGTAGTGGCAGAGCCATCACACTGACAGAAATTGAGCTGTGCGAATGTGAAATCAATCGAAACCGGTGCTTCAGTGACAAACACCACAAATGACAATGTGCAGCACGGGTAACCCTATGCCTGAATGGTTGATCAGGAGCTGACTGCAAAAAAGGCTAAATTAATTTTTCAGAAGCATGTTCTGATGTTTCCTTGTCATATTAAAATGCAGGCATTGAGTCTCGAAGGGACAGCGTTTTAATGTTTTATGTGGATGCTTTCAGTCCAGCCAGAGCAATTCATTCTAAAAACAAACTCATGTAAGATTCCTACATTGCCTTGATACATCATGACATATTCATTATATACTCTTAACTCACAGTTATTCTAAGACGCCCAGATCTCACTAATGTGCAATTTGTTATATATTCAACATTCTGAGAAAATACACATTGTTGTAGCCTCTGGAACACGTTCACCTCTTTTTCACAAGCCAATTCGAACCGATCACAAAACCAAAGTAACCTCTTTGGTGCGAGAGACACTGGCAGGTAACTAAAAATAACAGACTAAGCAAATATTATAGGCACTGAAAATTACATCGCTTATCTCAACTAATTACCTCCTGTGCCAGCTTCAAAGTTAAAGTCTTTCGAGCCAGCAGTGTTACATCAATCAGAATGAGACTTTAACTACTGAGAGGGGCCTAATTCTTGCACTATCATCATTATCCAGTACTCACTGATTAAATATGATCTGATAATCCTTTGTGAATCTATAAAGTTGGGGAGAAAAGAAAACTCGCTCTTAACAGATAAAGAAGGAAAGGTCTCTTGTTCCATCGTGATTTTGACCAGGAGAAAATCCATTAACACAACCTCTTTATTCATGCATGAGCATCTTGCCTTCTGGGATCTATGTGGTGATCTGTGACAAATGTCTGGTGGTGCTTAGCCTGGCAAATGCACACACAAAGGGAGGGAAATAAACTGAAACACACACAAACAAAAGATGTACGGGCCTACAGAGAGGCGTGTTTAAAAAGCCACGGAGACGGAGACAAGGAGAGAAACCAAAATAAAGCACGTGGAGGTGAATGTTTCAACACTACTCACCTTTATGTCCCATCATGACAGCAAGATGCAGCGGTGTGTTTCCTGAAGAAAGGGGGAAAAAAACAGAATTTGTGTACTGCATTTAAGAATAACAAAAACAAGCGAGAGACTTCGAAGAGCATTTTGCCTTTAGGGCTGTCACAGCTGGAGTGAATTAGATGTTTAATCTGGGAGGCAGCCTTTGCTAAACTCCAAATGATATGGTAAGTCTGTGCTCACTGTGCCTTCTCCTACCATGATGGCAATACCACTGATTACTACCCAACTGCACCACAAAGCAAGCTACATTTCAGAGGCAGGCACATGGCCTGCTAACAGACACAATGTATGTGTTACATGGTAATCATTCAAGAGAGAAATGATATTTGTGGCAGGTGTGCAAAAGCCTCTACCTACTATCTGGCCAAACTGTAGGACCAGCTCCTTCAGGCTCTCCCTTACAGAGGAAGACGGAGGTAGGCACGCATCCAAAAACAACGTGGGGTAAATATTGGGAAATGTGCCAAAGCTGGGGTTCAGCTAAAAATCACAAGGGACGCTGTGATGAACAGCAGAAAGATTTGTTTTCTGTGTATATGAGGTCTGAGTTCACTTACAGCCACCACTGTAGACAGTTTCAAATAAACCACTGATATTTTTTAAAGCACCAATCCAAAGTCAGCTGACGTAAATGAAGTTTAATCTGTAAACAAGCTGCATTTTAACTCGTCAACAACGCAGTGTTACGAAAGTATTGTCTGGATTCACTGGGACCATTTCCTCCCGCCCACAAGCAAGTGGAAAACAATTGTTTAAAAGGTATTTCTTTAAGCAACAAGTTTTCTGGAAAAAAAATCATAACAAAACAGCAAAGTGAATGGATGAAATATAATAGTGTTAATAAACATATCAAACAAAGCCTGCCTTACTTCAGTGATTTGATGGTCCAGCTTCAACTTATATCCACTAGAAGCTAAAAATTTATGGGAATAAAGCCACGAATTCAAGATACTGAGCCCAGGTAACCATCAACCGAGAAGGCAAAAAGGCTTAACAAGTTCAGATTCTTCAGCATCACCAGAGTAAATGCCCCCCCCCTTCTGCTACGTTGTTTCATTACAGCATGTCAGTGTTTTGAGGACAGAACACATTCCAGAGCTGACAGTAAGCACAGCCCATCCTTTTTTCTTTACATGCGAACCGGAACAACCCTTCGCTGTAGATCTGTCAGTTAAGAATGCGTTGATTTGGAAAATGTGGCGTTATCTGAACAGACTTTGCCTTGCAGATGAATTGCAGTCAAGTCTGGGAATCCCAAAGTTTCGCACAACACGCCTTGATACGTTAGCCATAGGGCCCTGAACCAACTTATCACCCAGTGTTTAAAGATGACTCATGTCACAAGGAATATGTGATAAATTTGAAATGTGGACTGAAAGGCCGCTGGGACCTTTCCTTATGCAGGCTTGAAAGAAGTGAATTTGAAGAAATTACAGGGTATTGACATTAAACTGCTCCTCAATTTGGACATCAGTTATCTGGGCCTTGGCAAGAAGAAACCTCGCCTACATCTAATGTTGCCGGAGAATGATGGCCTATTAGCTAAAACTAAGCTTCACTGGACCTTGAAATTGGCAGTTCATTGTGGGCTTTTTAAAGGCAGCTGAGATGAGCAGTTGTTAAACTCACCATGGACGTCTTTCTGGGCGATATTCTGCGTCCGTATGAGCGAAGACAGTCGTCGGACATCTCCCTTAAATACACATTCGTGCACCGGAAAGTCCTGCCCAGTTCGGATAATGGGGTTTTTGTTGTTGTCATCGATAACATCGGATGTTGACAGTGTGTTGGTGTTAGCATTAATCTGCGACTGTTGGTTCTGCTGCTGCTGCTGCTGTTGTTGTTGTGTGGATGAAGACTTGATTAACTTGTGGTTGCTGAAGATTTTACTCGCTCTGCTCTTGTTGTTCGTCCTGGAGGCTGTAAACGTCCCGGTCGCAGCCTCTTCGTCGGGCTCCAGTAAGTCCTCGTCTTTGCTCGGCCTGTGGTCCTTGCGCAGGGAGCGGACCTTCTCTCCGGTCATTTTCTAAACGGTCGACGCTGACGGAGCAGAGGGTGTCGTCGCTGACGATGACCCTCCGGGCGAACTGATGCGATTCGCCAGTTGGAAGTCTTCGCGCAAACACTGGAAACTGCACAACATGAAAACACTTACTTCTCCCACGGACACACAAAAACCACAGTTTGCTCGAGGACGAAAAAGTAGCACCCCCCTCCTGCCGGTCTCTTATGAAAACAAACAGTCCACTCTCCTCCTACCGCCCCAAACTGTCGACGGCTGCAGTACAACATAAGCGGCTCCAGTTGACTAGTACGAACGCTTCGGCTGATATCTTCCGGCTCGTATTATCGCGAGAGTTTGGGAAAGGTTATTACCGGCCACTCACTGAAGCCGCTCCTATTTTATCAAAACACAGCCTACAGTAGTGTAAAATAAACAGGTTTTCTATTATTTTACTCACGTATTTGAGTTGAGTCCAAATCTAAGAGCCATATAAGAGCCAACCTCTGTATATTTTATATATTTATTTTATTTTTACTCTATTTAATTTGTAAAATCTGTATACACACACACACGTAGACATACATATTTAGTATACACATTCAGCAATATGCATACACTCTTATATTGTACATATATTTATTCATATAATTCTCAGATTTAGCCATTCTTATATTTGCTTGTTCTTATGTTATTGTACTTTGCACACCTCTGTTGCTTGTGAAGCTCGCACACAAGAATTTCACTCACATGTACTGTACCAGTGTACCTGCACATGTGATGTGACTATAAAAGTGATTTGATTTGATTTGATTTGATATTTTACATTTTTAATCTAAAATGACCTCTAATATAGCTACACGAACACCGAAATCCAACTCCCACACACATCAACTACCCATCAGCTTTGGTCTTGTAACTGAAATGCTCTCGAGTAACCAAATTCCTCAAAAAAAGAAAAAAAAAATCCCCCAAAAACTACAATTAATTCTCTCGCGAAAAGTCTTTCCTCGCTCCTCTTTAATTTTTTTTAAATGATTTTTAATTTAATTTTACTTTTTCCAGGCTGTTAATTCTGCCGATCTGGAGGTCGCAACTTATTTAAAATCTAAACATATTTTATTTTTATTATGTACTGTGCATGAAAGCAGTGCATTCAAAAATATATCAACAAGGGAGTTACACTTCCTATGATTTTTTAAAACTTACATGACACATGGGAAACAGCCAGCAACCCCCCCGCAGCTAACACAGTCTATTCTCGTTTATCCCAACAATAATTATATATTTTTTTTATGTATGTAACAAAAACTGTCTGCTCATAGGGGCTTGTCTTTTATTTTCATAAAAGCTGTGTGTACAGTACAGTGTACTTACCACCTCTTTATGCTAAATCTTTCTAAAATATTGTTCTCTTTTGTTTTTGCAGAAAACAAAAACTTGGATGAAGGACATTTTGTAAAGTAATAATTTAACACTGTGGAACTGTTATTTTTATTTAACACTGCACTGTTTATTTGTAGAGTTACAAGAGTTACAAGCATGCTTGTTATTCATAAAAAAGGAGCCTATTGCACTCATTATTGGATTTTAAATTTTTATACTGTATTACTGTGTCTTCTGCATTTTATTAAGGTCTTTTACCAGTGTGTAATCTGCCCACGTGATCTGCAATATATACTGAATAATAAATTCAACATAAAATAAATATTAATATAATAAATAAATATTTTATTCAGTAAAATGTTAAGGTACTTTAATTTTTTTTAAAGGTCATACTACAAAATACATCAATGTACATCGATGACAATAAAAGTTCTACATTTTAATGACCACATAGTACATCAGCTGAATGTTTTTATATGGAAGTGTTAATTTCAGCCACAGACCTCAGCTTTAAAACTTTAAAAGTTTAGAGCTGGAGATGGAAATCTTATGTGTATCATACTCTCTGTGGATCATCTGCATTGAATAGCTCGAATAAATAACCAGGAATATTAACTCTCAAATGAATCTATAGTGGAAGATCTATACTAAGAAGAACAGAAATAAACATGTATTTAAAATTGCACCCAGATACCTCAGTGAATGCATTTCTTTATCACCACTAATTAGTAATTAGTTTATAATCTATTTCATGTTATCATTTAAAATGAAGTGTATGACCAAAAGCCTGAGTGAACAATGAACATTAATTCTTTCTGACAATGATGGACTCAGTGCTTCAGGAAAAAAGAAAGGTATTTAAAATACAAGAAATATGACAGATTCCGTTTCATAAATAGTCATAAACATACTTAGACAAAAGCAAAACAAAACACGACGGTCTCTAAGCCCTTATTCACAGAATTTCTGTTCAAACTGTAGTGAGTACTTTGTCAAGAAAAGGCCATAGCAGCAGCAGCTTGATTTGTTTGGATACCTGCAAAACCATGAAATGTCCACAGTTTCCTAAAACAAAGGTGAGATCTTGTTTACAGTAGTCACAGTCATGTGAGGTTTCATGTGACTGTGCATTCAAACTAAATACACCCTTTCTGCTTCCACAGGAATTATGCGAGTAAGTAGCAGCCAGATACTAATCAAATGGACTTGATTTACTGATTATCTGGAAGTGTAAAAGCAGAAGTTTTCACAGTTTGTGTTAAAACAATGCAACAGTCTTTCCAAGAGTGGATTTCCAGTTCAGACAGTGCAATGCTCAGAGAAACTGCCAAAAGCCCAAGACCTACTCTTCAGATTCTGCAGACTTCGGTTAACAAATTCAATGTTTAAGTTCATGACAGTACATTTAGAAGAAGACTGAACAAATATAACTTGTTTGGAAGTATTAACTTATGAATAAGAACTACAGCACTCACAATTTCATGTGTAAAATCTTTAATATTACTAGATAATAAGAAAAATACAAATGCATTTTAGCACAAGGCTTTCCTCAGCAGTTCTAATGCACATGTGGGCGCAGCCATCCACAAAACACTACCGGGACCTAATCCCTAATAGGCACAGGTGGTAACAATTGATAGTTTGTCAGCATGCAACACTGGCTGTGCACTCCAACCACAGACCTAAATCCTTGAAACATGTACAAAACAACACGCTCCATTAACACTGTCTGAAACACACAGCTCCCATTATTTATTTATTTATTTATTTTGGGGGGGGGGGGGGGGGGGGGTTGTTGCATTTGAGCCTGTTGGTTTTCTTATTTGCAAGGGCTGCCAGGAGAAAACCTCTTCTCTGTAAAAAGGTCATGGCAGCACAGCTTAGGCATTTAAAGAAACCACAAAACCTTTTGAACAATGAACACGACACCAAAGTGGAGATGTTATAATTTAATAATGCACACACAAGCATATCAGGACAAACACCTCATATCAACAGTGGCAGAGGGCTGATGAATTGGACTTATTTTCACCTTCATGGGTACTTTGCATTCATTGCATCGACCATGAACTTCTCTGTAAACCAAAGTATTCTAGAGTCAAATATGAGTCCCTCACGATCCCAAGCACAGCAGAAAATCTACAGCCGAATAGCAGGAAAAAAAAGAATCAAGGTGGTTCAAGGGCCCAAAGTCAGACCTCAAGCTGACTAAATACCTACTGTATCAGGAACTGTGCACAAACAAGTGCACACAGAACTCAATGAAGTGAAGCAACGCTGTAAAGAGGAGTGGAACAAAATTCCTCCACAACAATGTGAGAGACTGATAAAGTCACACGGAAAACTTCAAGTTACTGCTGCAAAAGGTTCTTCTTTAAGCTACTAAATCACAGGACTGCACAGAGTCCTCTGATTTTCCACAGATTGTTCAATACCAGAGCACACCCACTGTCTACGTGCTAAATCATTACTATACATAAAAGTATTCATGAAAAACAACAACAAATCTATCGTGTTACCACTGTCTCACTGACACCAAAATGTTGTGACTACACCAACAAAGATAATGTAGTTCTGATAGAAAGATTCAATTTGTTGTTTCCATGACAGAAAAAACAAATAGCCAGAAATGTTCCTACATTTATCTGATGTTGTTTTCACTTTGAGATCACACTAACTCCACGCGCTTGTGTGAATTTGCTCAACAAACTGAAGAAAACTGCACACAATAAAGCAAAGCGGACTGTTCTCGTTCAAAGTCATTACAGAGCACTTCCTCCCCCTGTGGTTCACCCCTGGAAACACAGCTTCAGACACAAAAATGTTTTTAAAGAAGAAAACAAAATAGCGATAATAATAATATGATTGGATAAAAAAAATGCACCAGATTCTGTGAATTGTGCCACCAACACAAGAACTTTTATTGCGGCTGCTGAAAAATCGAGTATTCCCCCCCCCCAAGTCAGTGTTATTGTAAACTGACTCTGTTGCGTTACAAAACAACATAAATCACTGTCTTTGGGTAAATACCTGAATTATAAACCCAGAAGGAAACAACGTGCAGTAGCACATTCGTGTTAAAAAAGTAGGCACCGTGTTGGGAAAAGAGACGCGGACCCTGACTTAAAAAGCAGGAAACGTTGCATCACGACGAACAGCGTAAACAACGTGCATGGCCACGTGGGCTGGACGCCCACTAACCCCCAGCAAATCAGCGCCACATCGCGGTTTGTGTCGAGCGCTGATTGGCTCCGAGAGACAAGCGCAGCGCACGGCTCCATTAAATGTCTTTTACCATTACCGGGCACGGGTAATGCGTACTCATCTTCAGCCCGCAGCAGTCATTTTTGGAGCGCACTGCCATGAGTAACACGGACAAAAAAGAAGAACAAAGCGATTTATTCGCCGGTTTCCGCACGGCTTATAAATCCTTTGCAACAGATGCCATACACGTCGGTCAGGAGCCGGAGCAATGGAAATCTATGGCTGTAGTGCCGCCGATTTCCCTTTCTACCACGTTCAAGCAGTACTCTCCAGGAAAGCACGCTGTAAGTACCCCGTTACTTTAGGCCAGGTTAGGATCAGACTCGTTCCAGTGTTATGGACGATATGACGCCCGATGGTTTCTAAGTGTTTGTATATTTTTAGGTTATTCTTATTCTTATACTATTATTATGTTTTAGCTCTGTATGGAGGCGTGTCTTGTATTATTTTAGCATGTATAAGAATGTCTCTTTAGGTAAGTAAAGTTAACGTAAAATCTGTGAATTCAAGTGTTTTTAACCCACTGCATGCGACTGACTGCGCACTCTGTTAAATAAGAAACTACCCTCAGTCGAAAGCTGAAGCTTGACTTGTATTGTAATTCCTTCCTGCGTGTGATAACCAGTTCATGGCCATCCATTACTGGGAGTCTAGACTAGAATCCGCCTGTGTTAGATAAATATTGTTTTGTTTCCGCTTTAACATCATTATCTCTCCATGTTTCAGATTGTTAAAGTCGTTTTTTCCCTTCTCATTGCTTCTGGCATTGATTGGCTTACAGATGACAGATTTCTAGCACTACACTGACAAAAAGAGGCAGGATATTACACAGGAAAGAAATTCTTGAGGGCAGAGTTCACTGGTGTCAGTTTTCATTGCTTAATGTTTCACAGTTATAAGACTCCTCATATGTAATGCATTACCAGTTAAACTTTTTTTTTTTCTTATTTGCAAGGGCTGCCAGGAGAAAACCTCTTCTCTGTGAAAAGGTCATGGCAGCACAGCTTAGGCATTTAAAGAAACCACAAAACCTTTTGAACAATGAACACGACACCAAAGTGGAGATGTTATAATTTAATAATGCACACACAAGCATATCAGGACAAACACCTCATATCGACAGTCGCAGAGGGCTGATGAATTGGACTTATTTTCACCTGGACATCACCTTCATGGGTACTTTGCATACTCCTCATATGTAATGCATTACCAGTTAAACTTTTTTTTTTTTTTTTTAAGAGTTTTTGCACTCAGGTCAGCTTTCTTCACACAAACCACTTAACCTCCATTAGAAGTGGTAATTTTTTTTTCTCCAAAAATTAAAAACGTATTTTTTCATTTCATTTACATCCTTCTGATCTTTTCAAAGCAAGCATTATTTTTCAAAATCAAGGAAAAAGAAGGAAAAACCCGACTATGTTTTAGACAAAAAGGGTGTAGGCAGAAGAAACAGCTTGTATGTACCTGCAACATATATATAATCCAACCACAAAGTATTTTATAATAACATTAATAATAATAATAAATATCTACTTCTGTGGGTTTTTTTTAATACTTAAACTTAACAAAAGTGCCACATACCAAGTCATCACTGATCACTAAATAACTGCATCCCCTTACTGTCTGAACAGGTGCAAGCAAGTATTATAAATGCTGACCGTGGTGATGAAATGTAAAAATCTTGTGTTGATGTAGGGGTTCGAGTACAGCCGGAGTGGAAACCCTACCAGGAACTGCCTTGAAAAAGCCGTAGCTGCACTGGACGGAGCAAAGTACTGTACGTCAGCCAACCGTATTTCACAGCAGTGAATTTAAACAACATGTTTTAACATCGTTTTACTAAATGTTTAACGCTTCAAAAATGACAGAGCCTTCCAATTTTAGGCTTCTCTGACACGATGATGAAAATAATTCCTGCTCTGGACAACTTCTCACACCTTCTCCTCTGCAGGCCTTGCTCTCGCTTCAGGACTGGCGGCCACAGTGACGATCACTCACATGCTCAAGGCAGGCGATGGAATCGTCAGCATGGATGACGTGTACGGAGGTGAGAAACCACTTTGCAACTTGGCCAAATGTGTAAAACAAACTCTGTGAGCTATGAGACGTTATCTTGTTTCCTAGATTATGTATGCGTGATGTGGTTTAGTGATACTAACAGAGATTTTCTTTTTTTTTTAATCACAAGGCACAAACCGCTACTTTCAAAGAATCGCAGCTGAAGTCGGCCTGGATGTGTCTTTTGCTGACTGCACAAAACCACAATTGCTCAAGGCTGCCTTGAAGCCAAATACTAAGGTATGTCAAAGCAAAAATTACACTTCAGAAGATTTCAGAACATGTGTTGTTTGTTTTTTTGTGTTTGGGTGCACCTTTTAGGAGACGTTTCCATTTTATCTGCAAAATAAACACATGCTGTTGTACCAGTGTCTGGTTTGACTAGTATGTTGCTTAATAGGGCGTGTCTTTAAGCTAACTGAAACGGTCATTGTGAATCAGCAGTTTGAGTGATTTCTCTTCTGGAAGTTACACCCACCCCTCCCTCCACCCCCATGTTTGGTTTGACTTATACATCATCTCTTTGCTCACTTAGCTGGTGTGGATTGAAACACCCACCAACCCCATGATGAAGGTGGTGGACATCAAGGCCTGCTCCGACTTGGTCCACGAGCACAACAAAGACATAGTGGTGGTCGTGGACAACACCTTCATGTCGGCCTATTTCCAGGTGAAACTTGACCCCCGGTGCATTTTGTGCGCTGTTGATTGTGTAACAACAGTTCGATAACCTCCTGCAATCAAATTCCAGTTCATCCTGGAATAATTCAGGAAATGATTTACTCTTGTTTCTCTTGTGCACCTTTAGCGTCCCTTGGCTTTGGGAGCTGATATCTGCATGTACTCAGCCACCAAATACATGAATGGTAGGTTCGATTTTACTAACCTAACATTTGCATTAGAAGTCGATGCAAACATTTTGTGAGCTTAGTCACATGATCTGTTGCACGCTAGAAGGGATTAATTACTTTAGTCCTAAAATGTCTCCAAAATGTACCAAAGTAAGTCTGAAATGGGTGAAATAAGATCTTAAGCTTAAATGAATAATAATTGTAAAGCATTGCTAAAATGCTCACGTTGCCTATCTCTACGATTAAAACAGAGAAACACATGCAGGGATCACCAGTGAAGTTAGAACTTTTGTCAAGGTGTTTGAATTTGATGCTCACCCAGTTAGTTTTGCCCCACCATCATCACATAGCAAAGACGCACAAGCTCAAACACAAAAGAGCAACAAAGTCAACTCCAGTATAAACTCTGTGTTTTGGACTTCTCTTTATTGTTGTATAATCTGTTTGGCAGGCCACAGCGATGTGGTGATGGGACTCGTCTCCATGAACAGGGAGGATCTGTACGAGCGACTGAAGTTCCTGCAAAATGGTGATTAAATACAAAGAGTGCATCAAGTGTTTTTTTTTTGTTTGTTTTTTTTGTTTTTTTTGTTGTTGTTGTTGTTGTTTTTTATGGAAATATACAATAAACCTCTTTATATGCCTCCATGCCACACATTGTATTTGGAGGCTCAAGTTCTGACCAGTTTAAATTCTCTTCAGTAGGAAAGTATTTGTTGATCTGGATTTTGGGAGGCTTTGTTTGTAACCTCTTTGGATTTTCCTTTTCTTCATGTGATCCCGCCTCCACGTCAGCACTGGGTAGTGTGCCGTCTCCTTTTGACTGTTTCCTGTGTAACCGTGGATTGAAGACCCTTCACCTGAGGATGGAGCGGCACTTTAAGAACACCCTGGCTGTTGCAAAGTTTCTGGAGGCTGATCCGAGGGTGGAGCGCGTCCTCTACCCAGGTGATTTGCTGTAAACATTTTAAAATCACACATACCACAGACTTGTCAAAACATGCCCGTCATTATCTCCAATCTCAATCTTTACAAGGAAACTCTTGCTGATTTAGCTTTAAGCTTTTTTGGAGGAGCCTGCAAAACCCAAGTTGCACAGTTTGTTGTACATTGCCTTTTTAGGTCATTTGAGTTCACACTGACCAATGGTGACCTTCCCCATTGAAACACTGTCTTTTTTTTCACAACTCTGGTGGTCATACAGTTGAACTATAAAAGTCTGACCTTTCCTGGTTTCATCTCTTTATACTTTGTTTGCCAGTTATTTAGTAGATCAATTAGACTATTTTTTTATTTGTATATTTTTAAAAACCTCCTACATTTGTGGGAGGTTTCCTTTATTGTTGTTTTCACTGACACGACAACATTGATCCAAAGAACCATTGTTCTTTAAACCATTGTCACTGTTGGTCACTTGAGTTCATGTTGCTGAGCGGTGACCCGTGGCACGCCTTTTTTTTTTTTTTTTGGTTTTTAAGCAAAACGCACTCCCTGCCTTGGCAATGTGTTGCCCTCTATTTCTACATAATAAGTAAATAAATAAATACTAGAGATGGACCGATCCGATATTACGTATCGGTATCGGTCCGATACTGACGTAAATTACTGGATCGGATATCGGAGAGAAATAAAAAGTGTCATCGATCCATTAAATATCAAAAAAGCACCTCAAAAAACTTGCGACATGGCGTAACTCGGCTCATAACCGTAGCAGTTGCAGCAGTGTGGTCACGTGATAGAGCGGCTGTGTGTATTTGTAGCCTCGCTACCAAACCAGCATTTCATCTCCGAGGAAGTGATTCCAGAGAGAAGTAAAGCAAGTGTGTAAGTTCATCTCTGAATGTTTGTAAAGCATTCCCGCGTTAAGCTTAACGATTGCCTCTTCTCTCTCCCTCCCTCTCCTGCTGCTACTTCAATCATGAAACTGATCAATGATCAGCTGATCGGCTTTTCTGTTGCGAGTCCTTCTCTCTTGTTTGTTTTTGGCCCACTTCGTGCCAGAAAGAAGAAACCAGCGGCTGAACAACAGCAGCACGTTTAAGCTTGATAATCTGTTGTTGGAATTTATTTAATATTACTTTCTACACCAGGATCTTTTTCTACAGCTGACGGCTGGTAACTGTGCAGGGGCGGATCTAGCAAAGTTTAGCCAGGGGGGCCGATAGGGCATTAACAGGGAAAAGGGGGCACAAAGACATACTTTTCCTTCTTATTCTCATTTAAAATGTCGAGCTTTTAATAAATAATTATCCGAATCTTACACCCAAAGTTTTAATCTGATGTAAAATGTATAGAAGTCTAATAGTATAACTATTAAGTCTAATATACCCTAGTAAGCTGTAGTACTTTTTCCTTTGGGAAGGTACCATCTGTGCAGTCTGCAATTCTGTTGAAGAAAGATGTTGAATCTATTTAATTACTCTTGAAAAATAATTTATTTCTGTGCATTTTTTTTCACACTGCATCAAATTAAAGTTGATTACGTCAATTAAGCATCACAAGGTGGAGGGTTCCCTATTTTTAAAAAAAAATTTTTTTTTTTTTTTTTTTTTTTTTTTGCTGGGAGTTTTAGGACCCTAATAGTTAGGTTGCTCACTCTTTAAAATACCAGAATAGGGAGGATGGAGCAGGTTTAAGTTTATTAGATTGATCAGTATTGCTGAAATATGAAATATTTTGGGTGCAGTGTATTTTTTGCATACAGGTATAACAGAATAGCTTTAGTTTTTTTTTTTTTTACTTGAGTATGAACTTATACAAAAAGCAGCAAGATATTAAAAAAACAGTTTTATTGAAAAACACACTATATCGGATTCATATCGGTATCGGCAGATATCCAAATTTATGATATCGGTATTGGACATAAAAAAGTGGCATCGTGCCGTCTCTAATAAATACATAATTTTCTATTGAAAGTAGCCAACTGAATGTGTCTCATCCATAAAATTTTTTGCCCCTCCTCTGTGCTAATTTTTAACTAAGCAAACTGATTAATCAGCATTTTCCCTCCAACTTACTTTAGTGTTCATGGGTAAATAACTAACTTTCATCTTGTTGTGCTGTTTTTGCCAATTATTTACAGCTTTTGCCTATAAAATATAATTTAGTCAGTTTTCTTATTTAAATTAAGTTGTACGTTACCAACTTTTTCTTTAAACTTAAATTTGAAATTCTGAGATATGTCTTCCCTCTTTTGACACAGGCCTGCCGTCTCACCCCCAGTACGAAGTGATGAAGAGACAGTGTACTGGGTGTCCAGGGATGATTGCCTTCAACATTAAAGGGAAACTTGAGCATGCTACTGCCTTCCTCAATAACCTCAAAGTAATTTGGCTCAAAGTTTTTATTTATTCTGGCCTGTTTGATTTTGCATTTAATAAGCAGGTTGCTGGGCTTTAGGAAAACTATGTGAGATGTAGTGCTGTGAAAAACTAAACGACCCTTACTGTGTTTGTAGGGATTACAAAGAAATGGTTTAGTCGAGCTACTATCTCTTCTGGCTTCCTGTTTGGACCTCAGACACTATAATTTCACTTTCTTCTTATTTCTTGCCTTTCACAGCTTTCTCAGCTGCACCTAGAGGTAAACCTACTTCCTTATATAGAGAAATGTGGACGGGGTAGTGTGCAGATAGGTTGCAAATTGTATGAAGATTAAACAAGACTGTTGGTCATGAACGATGAACATACGCACTGTGGTAAGAACAAAATAGGCCAGTGCGACTGTTTCATAAATCCAACTGCAATTTTGTGTGCAAACGATTATTTTGCACAAGATGATTACTTCAAGTTGTTGCTTCTAAAGGTTCTATAACTACTGAGTCATGGGGTGTAGTTAGTTTTTCATAGGACTGCATAGAGTCTGTATCAGGATCAGATGCCTTCACTGACCAGACACACACGCACACAGTGACATTTTCAAACGTTGTTTTTCTACAAGACACATTACAAACTTTCCAAGTTGATAATATTTCGCTACGTTATAATAGCCATAATTAACACGTGACATCAGTTTATACTTGCTGCCAAATTCATCACATTTTTTTTCACACTGGAAAAACATTGGTTTCATGTTAATTTGACCAGTTTTATTATAGTATTTGTTACAAGTGGACCATTGTGAAGCAGCATGATCCAAGAAGAACAGATTGTGGACTTCACTGTGTGTATGAAAGGCCTATGTAAGCTCGCTGTTAATGTCTGAAAATGATCCAGACCACAAATAACAGCGAAGAGTGCTGCTTTGGCTTGTTTCCGTTGTGGGTTACTAATAGTCTTTTTCCTTTTTTGTAATTCCCTTGAAACTTTTGTGCTCGCCTGTACACATTATGCGCCGTGCTTCACTTCATCTTCATGTCCTTTGTGGTCTTATTTCAGATGTTTGCGATTGCAGAAAGCCTCGGTGGGTACGAAAGTTTGGCAGAACACCCGTAAGTGTCACTGTAGTGTTTTTATTCTTGGTAGTGTTAAAAGTACACTCTTCTGTAAATGGTTTACCGTAAGCTTGCTGCAGTTTAACACAGACCACCACAAGGGGGCAGCAGAGACCAATAGATGAGCCCTATCAGACTCCCTCAAACTAATTGCAACACTTTATGTCCATTATAAGTCGCTGTCTATGCTCTCCATTAGAATCTCAGCATGTTTTTCTGCTCATATGTAATCCTTCTCTATCATACCGTTCAGGGCGATTATGACCCATGCATCAGTGCCAGAAAATGAGAGGAATGTGCTGGGCATCAGCGACACCCTGATCCGGCTCTCCGTTGGCCTGGAAGACGAAGCCAACATCATCGAAGACCTGGATCAGGCACTGGCTGCTGCTGTAAGTATCAGACATTAAGTTTTTGTTTTCTTTCTGTGTTGTGGTGGCATCAAGTTTACGGGAGACTTGAGTTGACTTCCTGAGAAGGTTAACTTTACCTGTTGGTCAAGCTAGTGCTTTAGTGAATAAAATGTTCACTTTTTTCTACCAAAAACCTCTTTTGGATACCCTCTCTTCAAATGGATATTTGCTGTTTCTCAGTATATACAGTGCAAATGTTATTTTTAACTTCTTCGTTGGTTCAGCAGAAACATTGTCGTGTTCCCAGAATTCATTTTCAAGTTCATTACTCAGTTTTAAGCTGTCTCACTGCAGCACTGTAGTGCATCGCTCTCAGACTTGGCAGACTGTGTCCAGACATCTGCATCTTTATCGCATCTCGTCCTCTGGCGGCTGGTGTCGACGTCTGACGTTTTCATCCACCTCTCTGACTGTCTCTGGCTTGGCACGGTGGCTGAGAGTTTATTAAATGTGCTTTTCTCTGATTCATCATTGTTCTGGTTGGCGTGGATAGTTTAGGGATGTGAGTTCTGGTGTATTTTATGAATGGATGCAAAACTAAACACCAACAACTCGTTCTGATTTACGGTCCACCCAAATTGGCCATGATTCTGCTGCATTAAAACTCCGAGCTCTAGCGCGCTGGTTTGGGATGATTCACCGCTAATTCCCATCCTCTAACTACGCTGTCATCAGCAGTGCATTTGAATTTCCTAAAATCTTGTTACGACCTCGTTTAGCTGTACCCTACATGGCACTCTGTACCTCCTGTCCTCAGCATTCAGATAATGCTGCTGCATCCTTCTGCTGCCCATCTGAAGAAAATGGATATTAAATGGAGACAAATCTCTCTAATGACTGTCTGTGGTCCCAGGAAAAGGCACCTCTGATTTGTGAAACATTTAATTGGATAGGATGGCAGGTCAGATGGGGGTAGACGGGTTCATTTCCAGTTGAGTTTTATCAGGAAAAGTTGGCTGTGGACATCAGTTGGTCAGTTAGTGATGTAGTTTATGGTGATATTTCTGTAAGATCCTGGGTTTGGATTAGTGACTGGTTTTGTCTTTGGCCTATATTAACCAAATTGGGCTTGTCTTTATCGCAGTCATTTTGGTATCCCGTCTAAGCTCATCAGAGAGTGACCTTTTTATTCTTAGGGGAAAAAAAAGAGAAGCTGGATGTGGATTGTACATTTTATGTATGTATTTATTAATTAAATTATTTTAATTCCCCCCTCTATCTTCTGTTCTCTTTAATAGCATCCAAAGAAGTGAAATGTCTTCAGATGGCATCCTTGAGGGTGGAGGAGTCAAATTTGGGATGAAAGACCCGAGTTTCCAACATGTGGAACCTCAGCTCAGTGGCATTCGCCTGTCAGGGAAGCTTGTTCTTGGGGAGGCTGACTTTTAGGCTGGTTTTACTTTGTTTTCATGTTTGTTCTGTGCTTTGTTATAATTAGGATTTTTCGAAGGCTTTAATCAGGCAAAGTCCTGCTCAGTTAAAATTGATGAAGCACGAGTTACTGCTGGAACAATGTCAAACAGACATTTTTCTGAATAACCTGGCTATGAAACTGTGTCTTCAGGTTGATTCATGGTATCAATGTGCAGATTTTTAGATTACTTTATATGCACTTCCAATTCACAACGTAAGTCATCTACCTCAGGGCACTTTAGGTGGCAAGGTAAAGACTCCACACGATCATCTGCAATCTGAGGCTCAGCTGCCACCTACTGACCAAATGTTAGAAGTGATAGTGGCTCTCACAGTTTTGGACAGAGATTTCTTTTTCCCATGCAGAACAATTGTTTTACTCAAACTAGAAGGTGAACAAAAAATGCTGCATGTCCTTTTTGTTTGGCCAAAACTTTGATATAAATGAACTGTTACTAAGAGAGGAGGAGCTCCAGATATTTGCTAGTAAACGTGGGAGGGTCTGGTATGCACAAGTGAAGACGTTCCCAGCAGTGACTCCAGTTGAGGTCTGTGTAGAAACGGCTGAATGTTTTTACAGGAACATCTCTGAGAATTATGCTTGATAAAGAGCTTTTTATGTTTTTAAACAAGAGGTTGAGACATGTCAGAACTCCTTTGGGTTTTATCTGTGTGACAACACACACGCCGTTTGTGCAACCCACTGTACTCCCACATCACAGCTCATCATTTACTGTAATCGAAAAAATCCATTAAAATCAGTCCAAGTGCAAATCTGTGCCCGTCTCACTTCCTCTCAACCATCCTGCTGTACAAGCACAAGTCTTGTTGTGAGTTCAGCATCAGCAGTGGGGTGGGGGTGCACGGGGGGGCAATTCCCAACTTAAGGTGTCAGATCTTCTGCAGAAGACTGATCAGTACCCACACCTGCAGTCAGTAATTTTATGTAATTATTAAATGGAGAAAAATGTATCATGTTCATCAGGATACAAAGATTTAGTGTGTGTGTTTATATCTTCCAACAAATTGTTGCTTTCTGATGAACCTATAATGTATCCATTAAAAATACACAGGAATAGGGAAGTGGTTTGTGGAAACCACCATATTTGAAAGCAGTGGGTGGAAGCACCTCTCAAACTGTGTTTTAGGTATGTGGCTAGAGACTGGCCACATACGTAGGCGGCCGCCTGCGGTGGAGGGACATTTCACTTCATGCCTGCACCTTCAGACTTGAGATATGAAGCATCGTACCTGTGTTTTATCGTCAGAGATTAAGTCTCCCTCACCACAGAAACAAAAATGTGAAGAAAGTAATGCTGCCTCTCAATAAAATGTCACGCTCTTCCTCCTCACCTCAAGAGTCATCTCCTGAACTGAAGTCAGGGCTCTAAGACGTGAAAAAAGTTTGCATAAAATAAACATGCTTATTTCTTGTCAATATAGTCACAGCTAATTATTATCAGCAGGTAAGACACACGACTCTTCCGTCTTTGGGTAGCTGACAAGAGCTGTCTAAACCTGCGGTCCCCAACCTTTTTTGCGCCACGGACCGTGTTTATGTGCGACAATATTTTTACAGGCCTGCCTTTAAGGTGTCGTGGATAAATACAACATTATAAATCAGTACCGGTACCAAAAAAAAGAAGAAGAATTATTCATAACACACGGGAGAAGACCCAGGGAAACAGAGTTAACGATAAAAACGATAAAAAAATAAAAAAATAAAAAAAATAACACTAAAAATCGATAAAAAGCCTGAAAACCATGAATTTCACACGCGAGCCTCAACTCTCGCGGCCCGGTACCAAACGGTCCATGGCCGCTGGTCTAAACGAACATTATTCTAGCTAATGTTGCCAGCTAACACTTTCCCTCTGATTAACAGTTGATTATTCTCACATCATATGAGAGTTGATTCACTGTCAGAGTACCAGTGTTTCACAAACAGCAACACAAACAGCAGCCTTACTGACATAAATGGTAAATGGCCTGTATTTGTATAGCGCTTTACTTTATAAGGACCCCAAAGCGCTTTACATATCCAGTCATCCACCCATTCACACACTGATGATGGCAGCTACATTGTAGCCACAGCCACCCTGGGGCGCACTGACAGAGGCGAGGCTGCCGGACACTGGTGCCACCGGGCCCTCTGACCACCACCAGTAGACAACGGGTGAAGCGTCTCGCCCAAGGACACAACGACTGAGACTGTCCAAGCCGGGGCTCGAACCGGCAACCAAGGCGAACTCCCAACTCTTGAGCCACGATCGCCCCGGACAAAGTTCAGCATATCCTCAACAACTCACTGCAGTATTGCTGTCATTGTTCAGAGGAGAAGTCGTTTACCATAGTTTTAAACCAGACTAAATAAATGAGGATGCTTCTCACTGTCATTGACAGCTGAGGTAAGCGGTGGACTAACAGCCCACAGACAGGGATAAACTGTGGGGTCTGTCTAGCTTCTGTCTAAAGTAGCAGAAACATGCTGAGCAGCCTCGGCCATTATGGGGAACAATGTGTATATTTACTGTTTTTGATCTCTTTCGGCTAACAAAAACACGTTAGTGCCGTAGCAGCTTTAACTATGATTATGAACTTGAATTGAGAGGGACAAGAAAACGGAACTCAGCTGACTAATCTACAGACATATAGTGGTGAAGCTTTACACACTGTAAGGGTTTGTTTTGAGTATGAGAATATTCTGCAGCAATCATTTGCCAAAGTATTTCAAATTTGCTGAAATCTTTAACTTAACAATCATCTTCACACAGAAGCCTCACAGAACTCGTTTAACCATGCATGTCCCATTAGCTGTACCCGTGTGAACTCAGGGCTAAAATGGAAACGGGACAGGAAAACAGGCTTTGGATCAAAATTGAAGGGCTACTGAAGTGTTTTAAATTCAGCTCTGAGCCCTTTTATCCGTGACTTGGCTTGAATCTGTCGCTCAGTGAGCGGTTAAAATGGAAAACGTAAGTACACATCTGAGGTTTTCAGCTTCATTTCCCCTCATTTAGACAGAGCCTTTTTTTGGGGCACTGCTTATCACATCCACCTTAACCTTCAATAACAACCCTGGACTACTGTGGAAAGACACATTTCTGTGTGTGGCTCTTGGTGTTTATTTAACAAATACGACTAATGGATTAGATTTCCTGTTAAATATAGCATGTGCTGTCATCATTTTAAACAAATCGGGACTGAAAATGTGGACAAAGTCTCACTGTAAACACTGTAAAAACGACTGCTCTGACCCTTCCATTGTGTGCTTTCAATCTGTTGCACCACTTACTTGCCTTCACTGGAGGGTCTCTGCTCTTCATCATGTCTGACCAACAGTACTTTCGTGTACACAAATCTGAGAGTAAAATACTTGGAGTTCAGATGTCAGCTTGCTCTGTTTTGAAATATCAACTCCAGTTCCCAGAAATTGACTACACACTGCTCATACGTGTCTTTCAGTGTGGGCAGCGGTGTATTACGGAAAGGTATCAAAAAATGATAGAAGCAGAAAGACACAGGAACTGTTTGTTTATTTTTCTTTAGAAAGATTCTGTATTTTCTGATCTTTGATGGATTCTTTTCACCTCCAGTAACCAGTAGCCTTTGAGCCATTTAAACTTGGACCATTAAATGAACAGCAGCATGGAGAGTAGTGATCTTCAGTGTCTTGTCAGTCAAAAGTGATGTCAGGAACATGCTACTGTTGGCCAGGAAACAAACCAACACAAACCCTTCATATAAATGGAAACGGTTAGTCTTACACTTTGGAATTGTTACAAACAAGATGTGCTGTCATGAGTTTTAGAGGCGCTGGAACATCAAACTTATGATAGAAGAAGAAGCACTCCAAGAGCACAAACCTTCGCCAGGGCAGCTCACTCTCTGAGCAGTAAGGGAATATTGTCATATTTTGTATATATTCAATTTGTTTTCTTTGTTGAAAGCCAAATTTTAATGGACTGTTAAAATGATCCTGTTTTACACTCATACAAGATTTTATCAGAATTTGTTCAAAACCTTCAAGCTATCGTGCTTACAGACAGAAAGAATGACATGCATGCACGCAAACATTACAAAAAACATAGCATCTTTTGTAGAAATCTTGGCTATGTCTCATTTAGAGTCCAACTGTTGTTAGATTCTTCTTACTGTAGCTCGTCTAACTCTGCACGAAACATAAATATAACCTGCCACCTCTCCAGAATTACAGAAAGACCCTTTGTTCAAATTTCACATTAACAAATTTTATGTCTAGCATGCCCAAAATAAGTCTGATGTGTGTAGTCAAAAAGCATCTGGTTTCAAATTTGACTTTATTTGACTGAAAAGCAGAATTTAATTACACGTTAGCACGGTCATTAAAATGCTGTTAGAGAAGGGTTTAAAGCAACCAAGTCACTGTTCTGCTCAGGCTGCTGCTGAGACAAAACACAGTAGTAGCTTTAAGCCAGACGTCCAGATGCCTTTTGACCTGCCTATCGCCCTATTAATGTGTGCATAATGATGATGAGGCTCACTTGGCATGCACTTTAAAAACTTTCTAGACCACATGGCCAACCAGAATCCAGTCTGTTTGGTCTCTGTCTGGTCTAACATTAAGACATACTGTAAATCTGAACTGAACCAGTTTGTTTGTATGATGCATGTGCCGTGCTGCCGTGCTGCCGTGCTGCCCATTTGAATTACTCTGCGTAAATGAGCTTGCTGGTAAAAACTGCTTTGTGGTTGATTAAAGCTCCATCTGTTTCCAATGTCAGCCAAGAGCTCTAGTGGAGAACAACTGCAGTCAGCTCTGGCATTTTTCACACTAGAAACTGTAAACAGTCTCACACAAGACAAATTCTAGGCAAGTAAAGCTGGGTAGGACATTGGAATCATTTCCACACAGTCTTCAGCACTGAAAACAAGAATGATTGTTTGCAGTGAGTTTGCATAGATTCTGGGAAAGCTTAAATATCCCCATTTTAAACAGCACAAACAATGACTTTAGTTACATTTATTTTTAGGTCTAACGCAACTAAAAGAATAAACTGAAGCGATATTGACAGTTTCTTTGAAAATGAATAATTACGTGTCTGAAGGGTTTGTTGTCGCCATTTTTTTCTCAGCCTCTATGTTTGGCAGACAAAGAATATAATTACTCCTGTATTGATTTTAAATAATGTCAATGACGTTGCTGTTGTGGCAAAACCAGAAGCTGCAGCAGCTGCTGTTGTTGTTGTTGTTGTGCGTTATGCCAACAACGGCAGTTGCAGCCAAGATCTAAGGAAAAATAAATAAAAAGACAATAAAAAGACAATAAAAAAAACAATGCGGATCAATCAACCGGCAGTACAGTCTGGTCAGTCTGAGTAAAAACAGGCAGAAATTATTCTGGCAGGAAGTCAACAGAATAGTGCTGATGCATGCATCATTTGGCTGAAACTTCTGTTGTTGTTCACAGACTTCATAAAGTTATGCTCAGACAATTTCAGAAGCCGGCAGCAGACAGATTAAAGTATATTGCCTTCTTTCTTTAAAAGAAACTGATTTTCTTCATTTCTCACTCATGCGGATTGTAAAAGCTAAATAGGAACACCAAACTTCAATATTATTGATCGTTTTATTAAAAAGTAAATAGATTTTGTTTCTTTTTATTTAAATACACACAAACTAACAAACATGTAAGCATAGCTGTTACACAAAAGCCCAAACCTTACTTTATAATTTATCTAAATACAGATAGCTGTTCAACATGAACATGTAGGGATGCAGTGTAGAAAAACACAAGAACTGTTCTTTCATCAGAAGCAGTTTTGTTTGCATGTGCTGAGATTGCATGCATAGTCTAATTCATTTTATCAGTGAAAGGATTTTGCAGTTGTGGTCAGAAGTTTACATGCACTCAATCATAGGCATGGATGTCATAGTGAGTTTGGGATTTTTTGATTTCTTTGAACTCCACGTGGAATAATTGGGAAACATGCATCTTTAAAAAAGAAGAACTGAGAGCATAAGTTTGTATTTATTTGGCATTTTAGTTAAATGTATAAATATATCCCTAATATAATGTCCCTCAGCAAACTGCCACTCAGCGAGACCTTTTTGGTAGCCGAGCTTCTGTCTGTCTGGATATTTGACCACTCCTGTCAGAATAGGTAGAGTTATATCTAAATTGGTTAGTTTCCTGACGTAGACCTGGATTTAAGCACAGTGCAGAAATTTTCAATAGGTTGAGGTCGGGGTGAAGGTCATTCCTGATGCTTAATATTAGCCTGCTTCATTTGAAAAACCAAGCTTAAATTGTATATGGGATCATCGCCCTGCTGGATCACAAGTCTATGAACATATTTATTTTCTCTGTGAAGTTGTATAAAATACATTTTATAAATTTTTTATACAACATTTTGTTTGTAGGAAATGTTTCACTTTGAGAGGCAATCTCAAGTAGCCATTTCATTAATAAAACATGAAAGCAATTTCATTTGTTCGTCTGAACAAGACTCTTCCATTTATGTCACAGCTGAGAGGCCAGACATAAAACCGGAGTGAAAATTGAGCCATCATTGAGCAGCGAGATGTGATGACCTTTATCAGTAAATACAGTCATTTCTGGAAGGTATTAATAGCACTGCATTCAGTTGCTCAAATTACAGAAATAGAAATATATCATAGTTAAGCTACAAGTTCACACTGTGGTTTCTTCCCCTTTGCAACAACTGCCCACTTTCTGTGTAAATAGAATGCAAATGTCAGCTTATCAGTTTGCAAAAGGTAGGAGGGTGACCTCTTCAGCTAAAGGTTAGAAGGATGTAGGGGAAGAAATTATTCTACTGCCCAACAGTCGGGGGACTGTGAATTTTAGAAGTCCATGTCATAAACAGCTTTGCAATGTTCTTTGAACAGACAGGACCAAAGTGGAGACATTTGGCTACAATGCACGGCTCCATGTTTGGTGAAAACCTGACAGAGCAGACCGGTGTAAACACCTCATACCAACTGTAAGCATGGTGGTGGAGGGCTGATGATTTGGGCTTGTTTTACAACCACAGGACCCGGGCTTCTTGCAGCTGACTGTGAAGGCCTCTGCTGAAGTCAAACTGGGTCATGCAGCAGGATAACAAGCAGGAGCAAATCTGCAAGAGAATGGCTGAAAAAGAGAAGACTCAAGATGTTACAAACCTCAGTCTGACTCAAATGCTCTGGTAGATAAGATAAGATAACTTTTATTAGTCCCACACATGGGAAATGTGTTTTGTTACAGCAGAAAGTGGACAGTGCAAAGTTACATAGCAAAAATTAGAAAAACACTGGAATAGGATAAGAATAAAATACTATACACAACTGTACACAATAGAATAGAATAAAATACTATATACAACTGAGTAAAATACAGCGTTGTCAGAAAAAGAGTATTGCACTTAGTGTTATTGCTATTGCACATGTGTGGATGTGTGTGTTTGGTCAGTTGTGAAGTCTTTGTTGTGCAGTCTGACTGCTCAGTGCTGTCAGAGTCTCCCGCATGGGGTGGAGATGTTGTCCAACAGGGATGACAGCTTAGCTACCATTCTCCTGTCACTCACCACATCCGCTGCATCCAGAGGGCATCCTAGAGCAGAGCTGGCCCTCTTAAGGCCCTCTGGACCTTGAGAGTGAGACTGATGCATAAACAAATATCCATAAATTCAATGAACTGAAGCAAAGCTATAAAGGAGCCTGGGCCAAAATTTCTCCACATTAACTTGAGAGATGACAAGTTATGCTGAAAATAACTACTTAAAGTTATTGCTACTAAAGGTGTTTGTATAAACTACCACATTGTGGTTTGGTACTGAGGCGTTACCCTTGCAAGGTCAGTGAGTGGGGTTACATCACTTGAGGCTAAAATCTATACCAGCATAGCATGACTACTTGTCATCTACACGGCAATAGATCAAGCAGGAAATTGCCTCATTTTTTATAATTACCCTCCATCTGCTGGTTATTGAGACTTTATATGTTTTCATAAGGAGCCGTCATTATATTGATGTTTGTGTTGTCTCTCCAAAGAGAACCTGGTTCAGCAGGAGCACATCACGTCACAGAATAGTTACTCCTATAGAGTCATTCCCGAGCAAGGAAATAAGTTGTCAGTGTTAACATGGAGGAGACGGTTGCATTGGTGGGCTGAGATGGAGGGAGTTGTTCTCCCCTCTCCTGACCTTGTCATGGGGAAGTATCCTATCAATTATTCACTCTCAGCGGTGTGTTGTGTTCTGTTTTTGAGTGAACAGAACAGCTTATTTCTCTGGATCTGGTTCAATGTGATGTTTTATTGGTTTCCCAGAAGTCCTTGCCTGTGCTGCTAGAAATTCATCATCTTGTAAAAAAAGAAAAAGTAGTTTGAGTGAAGTGCACCCGTCTCTCTACTCAAGGATGAGTCTTATCTCACTTATTTCTCCTGCCTGTCAGATTTATTCTCACTTCACTACAGCTTTAAACGAGCCACGAAAAAGTATTCGTCCCCTTCCTAATTTCTTATTTTGTTGTTTTGCTGTCACGCTTACATTTTTTAGATCATTAAACAAATTTTAATATTAGATATTGGACAGCTTTATATTGTGAGATGCTGAAAATTTTCTTTTAATATTTTTTTATTTAATTCGTTCTTTCTACCTTGAACTTTAGCCAAAAGTTTATTCGTTGAAAGAAAATCTTTCGACAGAATCACTCCCAACAACTATTTTTGGTTCCAGCCAGCACCTTTGTGTTTACCACAGTTCATGGGGACAGCAAAGCGTTGCACATCTCGATACCGTCCATAAAAACATATGTTATTCAAGGTTTGCTTGGCTCAGACATACAGAAATGGGCACCGACAGCAAAACTTACATAACAAATAACACTGACTGTATATTTCCTTAAAATCAGATTTAGCCAGGACATTTCTGCCTCTAACACATCTGATTTGTAGATGGATATCTTAAAAACATGACAGTGAATGCAAAGTCCCTTAAAACAACAAAGGTCAGATAGGATTAGTTGACACAGACGTTTGCTCTCATTATGCTGTAGGCCTCAGAGACATTTACCTTCATGTCCACCAGTTCAGGTGTTTTGGGTGACAGTCACACTGAAATGCAGAATCACTCACTCATCATCGCTCTCTGCTTGGCTGCCCACATGGATTCATCTACAAGATCAATACAAAGGGAGTTTGCTGCTTTCTCCAAAGCTTGCCAAGAAAACAGTCCCTCTTCCTCTTATCAGTCTCACATCTCTCTTTAATGTTTTTCCCGTATATTGTTGGACAGTCATGACTTTATTTCCAATGTACTTTGTCCAATACCTCATAAATTAGATAGTCTTAGGATAGGCTTAAGAAGTTTTACTCCCTCTAGCAGATCGTTACATGGAGAAACCTTTTGAATACAAGCGAGCTCATCCACACAGGTGCACACAGACGCAAACTACACCTTTCTTGGCTGTTACCTCAAAGCACATTGTGTGCTGTCATTCTTGCGTGCTACACAATATCATTCAATATTTAGTATTTACTGTTAGTTACAGATTATTGCAATGGTGCTGTGTTTATTATGTTGCTCTCTCTTTTGCTCGTTGTCTCTTTTTTTTATTTTTTCTTCTCTCAACAGGTGATCCAGGAGAATTTTTTTTCCTGTCTGTAACAGCTGAAAATAAAATATAATAAATAAATAATAATAACAAAGGTCAATCAAATGGACGAATACGGCAAGGACGTGATGATCCACCTTCAGACAGTTCTGATGGCTAAAGAACCAAACGGGACAGGCAAAAAAATAAGACATCTTTTTTACTACTTTTCTAAGTTGTACCAAGTGTTTTAGTTTCTGGGGCTGTGGTGATTTTTCCTCTTCATGTGGTCACTGGATTGCAGGCAGTTGTGGCATGAACCTTCGCTTTCTTTGCCTTCCTACAGTTTAAAAGGAGTTCTTTCTTTCTACTCTCACTGCGTCCCAGTTGGGGATCTTCTGATTGTTGGCGTTTTCTTTACCTTACAAAAGAAATGAAATCACAGTAACTGTGAACTGCTACTACATAAATAAAACTGGATTGGATTGAATGGAACAGAACAAAATAAACCATTGTGTTGTTTAATTATTCACTGTACACAAGACTTCCTGATTTACTTTTTACTACAAATGTTACCAAAGAGCAGCTGTCAGATGCCTGTCAGAGCCGTCAGAGCCACGTGTGGCTTCATTTCCATTTGTCTTGGGATGAGGCTTGTACACACGATGTTCCCGATCATGAAAGGATTTTTCTCTTGTACACTCAGGCACTCAAGGGGAACATTCAGTCCTTGGGTGATGGTGTTGTGAAGAGGAAAAGGTTCCTGATGCTGAGCTTTAATGTACAAATAATAAAATCCCTAAAGACGTGATTTGTACCACTTTTTGCCACAAGCAAAGTGGTGGATATCTTCCTGAGGGAGCCCATTATAGCATCTGGAGCTGCAGATGAAAGGCTTGCAGGGAATGCGATCTCTGCGTGTGTGTTGTTACCTGCTGGTTACCTAAGATTTTGTCATTTATCTCAGTCTGTTTGTCACAAAAGGTCGATGATAACAGTGTTTTAATAATGGAGCACCTGAAGATGTAACCTCAGGCAGTTTAAGTCACAGAGTGCGCACAAAATAAATTCTCCCAGTGACCCGAAGCAATCAACACTGATGATGCCAAACAGTGGCAGACTCTCTTTTCAGTCTGAACTGAACAGGAACTGTTGCACTCTTTTGGTGAAGCGTCGATGAGTTAAGGACACAAAACAGATTCAGAGGTTTGTTTGTCACTAGCTCATACAGCATACGCATCGAAATCTCAAGCCTGACCTATGAGGGAGTCTGGGAGTCGATGGCAAGACCAGGGTTTAGAAATACTGATTTATCGTGGCTGTGTCAATATTGATTGATAATACTGTCAGAATGATTTGTGAGTCCAAGTCTAACCAAATCCTGAAAATGCTCTTGAGACTTTTCTAAAAATGACAAATTAGGTATAATTAGGTATGTGACCTAATTATGAAGCACATTATAAAATAAAAGTGATGCATATGAGCTGTGACTCATACTGAAGTATACTGAACTTCAGTATGAGTCACAGAGACTGTGGGATAGTCCACTGTGTTTAGTTGACTCTGTGGATTCTTTAAAAAGCAGTTAAAACATTTTGGTCCCAACTGGGTTTCTGATGAGAATTTTTATTGAATTGTTTATTTATTTTTTAAACTAAACGTATTTTAGTTTTTATATGTCTTACTGTGTCTTTTTATCGGCTGTTGTCCTTTGTTCTTATTATTCAGGCTGTTTGTGTGTTTGTTCCTGTATGTGTGTGTGTTGTGTGTGCATGTTATTTCACTCTTTCAGTGTGTGTGTGCGTGTGTGTGTGCAGCACTTTGTGACTGTTTGTCTGTGAGAATCACTTAAAAAATAAATTTTACTTATTTGCTTTGCTTTACTTACGCTTGCACCAGGTGCATTGATCAGGTCCTGTGTCAGCTCTTCACTGTTTTTTTCTTCCTGTTTCTCAGATATTGTTCACTTGCTGTAGGTAGTTTTGTTTTCTTAGGCCTGCAACTTCTTCTTCTGCTATCCACTTATCCAGTTTCCTCCAATTTTATAAGCAATTTGTCAGCTTTCTATGTCAATGTTCTTGGCTGATGGCACTTGGAGTAAAAATATTGTTTTATGCCTGTCAAAATGTGTCATATTTGGCATTTTTCATAGATTTAGTTTAAAAAAAAGAAAAGAACCACATTATATGTTTTTGTGACAGGCTGCTAACAACAAAGTACTTATGTGTAGAAGGAATATTAGTTTACTGCTTGAGTTCCTGGTCTTTTTTATGCTTGAATGATTCATAGGTCAGGGTTAAGTGGCTTAACAAACAAACAAAGGAACAAACAACTCCAGAAAGCCTGAAGAGCTATTGCTCAAAAGCACTTTAAAAATGATTCCTGGCATTGGGCTCCGTGGAAACAAATTATAAAAGATATAAGAGAGGGTTCAAGACTTTTGCACATTACTTTTTTGTAAACTTTATTGTAGATTTTCTGTTTTTGCGTCATGACATAATGTTCTGGTCAGCCAGCAAGGAAGTGTAGGTCAGTGCATTAGATCCAGGTTTTCACTTACACAGTATGTGCAGCATTGTCAGATTATCCAAACCTCAGCACCATTTCCAACACTACCTGTAGGTTCTCTGGTCTTCTTTTCCACCAACCGTATTAACAGCAGTTTGGTGGTCAGTATCTTGATGCTGAAGACTTTCATTATTATATGAAAAATGTCATAATGAATTTAAAAACCTGTCAAACCTCCAGATGTTAACAGTTGGATAATAATACACTCATTATCATAGGAACACATATGCTAATCCAGTTGTTTCTGTATGATATTATTATTTATAAACAGCAGCCTCACATTTGCCATGACCTTTGGAAAATCCATCAATAACCATGTTAATACTGCAGTTCAGTGTTCCTGGAAAAATCTTGGATAAATATGGTAAATGCAGTAAAGTGGGTCTATAAAGAGTTCTAAAGGCCAGGGGATGGCTTTTTGAGTAGGAAAAACATGTTAATCATAGACTATGTCCTTCAGTCACTCTACAAGTGAACAAGTGGGAAATTCAAAGCACTTAATGGAGGAATATTGTTTGAAATAATAGCTTTCTTCTCTGCAGTGGAGTGCACCAAAGAGCAATATACATATTTATGCAGATTTTTATTGTATCTTGGTACCCATTCTTAACCCCTGTGTACCATACCACATTAAATCTGCAAATACAAACTTGCACTCGTGTCAGTGTGCTTTTCTATCTACTGAGGCAGACTGTCAGCTCACAGGAAAGTTGAAGATTGATTTTTTTCTGCTTCATGATTTTAAAAATATATGTGTATTAAAATTTTAGGCTAGGCCAAAGCCCACATTGACATTCAAGCCTTCAGGATGAAAAGGGCAGGTCTAATAGTGTCGTTCTTTCGTGACATTTCGCTGATGTGGACTTTTCTGCAAACACAGAACAGACTTTTTTTTTAAAATTTAGCAGGAGCCACAGACCTTTCTCACAGCAGACATGTTGTCTTGTCACAGTAGATGAAGCACTATGACAAAAATGACTTTAATTGCTGTAGTTGTTAATGTTTAAAGGAACAACTGTGATTCTTCTGCTGTGACAAGTCGAGATGACTGCTTTGAAACATCTGATGCAGTAGACAGTAGACTGAATATTGAAAATGACAGTAAATGTTACACGTTTACAAACAGATACAAAACTGTTTCCAAAACAGCTGGGACCCCACATGAAATTTAATGATTTGAAAACCTAGAGACAAAACAATGAATATTTAAATAAAAAACAACAACACTGTATTTATCTCCAAGAGGGCAATTAAGAGAGAATGGAGAGCGTCACATGAGACACAGAACACCAAACAAACACAAACATCAAATAAATCATTCTGTAAATAAACACAAAAAGTCAATATAAATGCAATCTAAAATAACCAGTCATATTTCAGGAACAGTGTGCTGATCATTTGTAAAAGAACTGACTTGAGAGGGATGTTGTCACAGATCATCCCTGAGACTCGACCCTGTCTGCACACTCTTCTTGTGCTTTGTCTGTTGCTTTGGTTGACCCCAGGTATTTAAACTTATCTAGCTTCAACACACCTTCTCCTTCCCACCTGCTTCCTGTTTTCACTACAGATCACAATTTCATCGACAAGCAGCATAGTCCAAAAGATAAACCCTGTTTATTTTTGCATATATGCGTCATTTTGGATGCTACAGACTGGCAACCTGTCCAGGGTGTACCCTCCCTCATGCCGTGTGATAGCTGGGATTGATGGATGGGTCATTTTGTACATTGACACTTTTTTTTTTTGAAAGAACAGTTTTAATTTGAGTATTTATGCATCAGCTGTTTAGAAATTACTGCTACTATTATATATATAATCCCCCTTTTTGAGAAGCGCTTATTCTGAGCATCCAAAATCCTAAATCATGAAAGGAATGATTGGCTTTCAAAACAAGTCTCCTCCTGTTTTTAGTCTGAAACCCGACGTTTAGTCGAGTGAGTTGATTTTCTTTACTGGTGATTTTCAAAATTAGTCGCACTTTAACACAAAATGGATCTGAGTAACATCTGCATTAAAAGATGCAATCTGCTTTGGTACTGAAATTAAACATGTGTTTGCAGATGAGTGCAGTACAAGATAAGACCAGACACAAACCAGCCGTCGCACACTCAGGCCAGTCACACTTCCACTGGCTGATGCAGATTTATTGTGGCCTCATGTCCTCCAAACTCTCCTTTGATGGGTTATTGGTCCATAAAAATGTGCGTGCATAAACGAAAGACATCAACACGATTTATGTTCAAGAGAGCTGAAACGCTTGATGTTGGAGTGGACAAGGGTCAAAAACCAAAAACATCAAAGAGAATAAAACTGAATCAAATGCTAGAAAAAATAAAAACAACAAAAAAAAAGGCTTTGACAAAATGTGGAGCATCTTCCAGCCTCAAACATTTGATTAAACTGTACAGGTGCAAAAAAAAAAAAAGGAGTTAATAGCCTGAATGAAAAACCAATAACGGAGGAGAAATTATTAATTCACCAACTGCGTTTTGCAGTGGAACAGGTGGAGGTGGGTATGGTGTCACTGTGGGTGTTGATACTAAAGCAAATACTGCCAAACTCATAGAGCTTTAGCAAAATAAGAACAAATTAAACTGCAGCCTCTGGCGATGTCATAATTTATGGTCATTTTGAACTTTAATGAACACAAATGAGAGTTCCTGACTTTCCAATAATCTACACAATGATTTGCATAAAATATGAACATAAAATATAGCAATAAAGTTTTTGCCATTAGTTGTCACTAATAAATAGTGCAAAAAAAGTAATGAAAGGCGTGCTGATGTTGTGCTGTACCAGGCTGTTCTACTATGAAACCTTCCTTTTCACAGCTTGCAACCCTAATCTTAAATCCCAACTTCAAGCAGAGAGTCGGAGAAAGGAAGCAGGTGTGAAGAGTCAGGAACGTAAAGTCGAGCACTTGGACCTACAGGGCAAATTTCAGTTAAAGGGTGCTTTACCAAACAGACAGAGCTGCAGTGCTGTTCAGTTTGATGCCTGAGAACTCGTACGCGTACTAGAAGTGACCCTTGATGCTCTTTTCTGAACTGAGTGGTTTCTGTCACATTTCAGCCCTGCTTATGGAACAAAGTGACTGGGTTTGAATCAGAAGTTAGTGAGAGTGGTCTCTGCCTATACATCTACCCTTGAAAAGCCTGGAAAGTATTCCAATGGTCATCAAACCACATCTTTGTTGATATATACTAAGGTGTCAAAACTCATTATTAAAGGTAGAGGTCGTCATTATGAGGGAAAGAGTTAAAAAGAGAAACCATGACATGTTTTAGTCACAAAGGTCACAGAAGCCATCAACTGGCATCATCTGGAGTCTGGTGTTTTTCCGCTGTCATCCTGTATGTCCACCTTGTGGGCAGAGCCTTAGTTCCTCACCTTTTCTGCTCACCTACCATCCATTGACAGCAATGAGTGAGGCAGTACTGAAGGCCGACGCAGTAAATCACTCTCCGTCAGTTCGTCAGCTACCTCTGGTGCTAACCAGGCCTGATGTCTATGCTCTGTACTTGCCTTGATTTCCTTGTGCTTCCAGTTTTAGTCACAACGCCGTTTATTCACCTGCAGCTCAAGACTCTGAACACTGGTCACTTTAGCAAAATTCACTGCGTTGGTCCACAACCTGCCTCTCGGAAACCAAGCTTCTCACTGCTCTCACCTGCCTGTCACTCTTGGATTCCTGGAAACATAAGGTTGCAACCTCAGTCGATCACACTCCTCTCGGATGCTCACCCTCCTACCCTCTCGACAGCCCCCCATTCTCCTCAGTATTCACCTTTTCCACAGTAATTGCTCTGCCCACTCAGCATCTAATCTCACTCTGTTTCAGTGCCTTCGTGTCAGAGCTCCTGCTACGTTCACAGGTCTTGTTATCTTGCATATCTGTTTGTTAAAAACTGTCCGACTTGTGTCTGCATTTGGGTCAACTCCCACGTGCTGCCCCCCGGCCCAGCTTGAAATCAGTAGAAACGAAACTCTTCTACAGCCTGCATATTGATCTTCATTTTGACTGTTATTACACAACTGTACAGTTTTGTGGCTATGTTGGTCGACTGGTCCTGATACAGACATTAGAGGTGATTTCCATGACACACATATGCACACACAGACACACAGACACACTGCTGTTGTGGCTGATAATGACTTTAATGGCTGGACTGATGTAGTTTCAGGTTGTTATTTAGTAAAAGCTCCACATCATGGTTTGATAAACTTGCTCGAAATAGGATCAAAAATTGCTAAGTGAGTATGAAAGCCGATATGTTGTCACATCGTCGGTGTCTGCATACAAAGCAACGCAGTTTAGAGGATGAAGACTTGCGTGACAAATGTTTTATGTGATGTCTTTTCCACATTAACCTTGTGACGCTTAAGATCTTGATTAATTTCTGTACTGCAAGGAGCTCTTTGCTCTGTGGGCGTAATGTTGAAAAAGGGCTGTTTTACAAAGATGGAAGACACAGACCATTAATGCTGAATTTGCATTCTTCATAGTCTTTGACAGCATCAATTCACTGCCTGTGACAGTGCCGCTTAGACTCCTAGACCATGCAGAAGTGGAGCAGAGAGGAGAGCTTACCAAAGCTTTTTCCATTACACTAAATAGGTAAGATAAATTACCAGCATGTTCTGCTTTTCGATTTACTTTGTTAGGGGACAAAATAAACATTTTTGTGCCGTAGATCATAAAACACAGGGTGCATTAAGCCAGACTTCTCATTGCATTAAAGCATTCTAACGCTTCAGAGTCCAAATATGGACCACTAAGATTTATATTTGTCTCTTAAGCCACTTGGTCTCCCTTTTTGTTTTCACTTTTGTAGATAAAATAATTTTAATGTGTCTGGCCACGTTAAAATTGACAAAAAAATTACAGGTGCACATTACATAGTGTGTAAAAGACGGACAGAGCAACTCATTTAATAAAACTTTATAATATCCATCAGTGAAAATTTATCAGTGGTGGTCAGCTGCTCACAAACTCATTACTGTCCATCCCATCCTTAAAGTCCATCGGGTCATTCACTTCCTCCGCCCCCTGCTTCGTCCCTCTCCTCCAGAGTTTCCGTGCAGTCTAATCACCAGGGGGCAAAATACTTTCTTAGTCTACCTGTGCAGCAGCTCTGAGACAGCAGGCTGTTGCTGTATATACTCTCTCTCTGTGAAGTCAGAGTGCCGAGGGTGGAAAGTAACCCCTATGACTGACTTAAACCTGAACCGTGCTCTCTGCTCTCGCTCTGACCTTCACAGGGTCCATCTTCAGCCCAACAACCTGATTATTCTATTCAGCCAGTATATGTTCTTCTTGTTGGTACCACTGCATAGAGAATCCTGCTAGCAACCACCAACCGAACTCTGTAGCAGCTTTGTGCAGAAAACAAATGCTTGTCTCCATAGGAGGCAAAGCCTGGCCACTTCCAGTAGCGAAGATTGGTGTTCAGTTTGTGGTCGAGTAGGAGCCATAGGTACTTAGAGGACGTGAGTCTCAACCCCCTCGAGAAGACTGGCTGAGAAAGTGGCCTTTCATGGGAAATCTAGCACCATCTCTTTGGTTTTTAATATATTCAGCTGCAGATGGTTCCTCCCACACCACTGCACAAAGTTACTCACCGCTACCCTGTATTCCCCCAACTCATTTACCGCGATGCATACAACTATGGCTGATTCATGTGAATATTTCTGCGAATATCACAGAACTTGAAATTGTATTGGAAGTCATGAGAGGGCTGGGGACACTCATCACCATTTTGGTTTGCAAAACCTGACGTGAGCAGAAGAAAAGACTCATCATACTTTGTTTAATTACCTATTTACATAAACTAGGACCATCATTAACAAAATGAACACTATTTTGTATTAAATGAGACTTGAAATTAGCAAATAAAATCATAAAGTCATTAGGAAAATGAATACTGAGATCATAGATCAAGTGAGCTTTCTGATCGATCTCTAAGCGTTTAATAATGGGCTATTTTTACAGCCCGAGGAGTCACCTCATGTTGGCCATAGAAACAAGGCATTTTAAGGCACTTCAGATTAACTTTCCAGAGGTTTGCCTATTCTATATAAAATACAATGAAAAATAATTTGCCTTCTTCCTGATTTATTTTTTTGCCTATTTGTCAAGCTTAGGTGTTTTAGACCATTAGACAAAAGCAGAGATCATTGGAAAGAATGAACATGATTTATTGATGAACAGAATTTCGATATAGGTGTTTGGCTGTTAGGACCGTCTCAGTGGAACAGAACCCCAGCTGTGAAAGGCATTATAGCAGGACCCCCCCAGAGACGAAGGTGGCTTGAATGGAGCCTTAATGAAGAGAAGCAGTGATGGGGAGGAGGTGGGTTGCACGCAGGCGTCTGCATAGAGAATGACAGATGCACAGTGAGATTAAAAGTATGTGTCATGAATGCTGATTGGCCTGGAGAAGGCCGGGAGAAGGTGATTGGACCAGACCAGTGATGACATGATAAATGGTGTGATAAAGCTGAGATGTAGACAAAGATAACAAAAGCATCATTTAGAAAGTGAATTTTGTATTTACTCTGTTTTTTGTCTAATAATACATTTTATTTGATGATCTAAAACATGTAGCTGGGATAAGGACGGATGGATGTTTGACGCAAAAACAAAGCAAATGCCTGCTGCATCTCAGACTGACAGGGGCTTTGCTGTAAGCTGCAGATATTTCACATCCATGAAACACAAATATGCATTATAGTGGAAAATTCAAAGATATTTATATAAATAAATAAAGACAAAATCTGCTGTCAGACAGCATAACATAGACTGAGACTCTAACCCAGTGATGAAAATAGTAATAAAAATGATGCACTTGTCAATGCAAACCAAGCATTTTCTGCTGCTACAGCTTTACATTAAAAGGGTTTAAGAGGTCACAGACAATAATGTTGTCAGTGAATGTAACACTCAAAGTAAACAGTTATTGTACAATGACACTTGGATACCACCTTAGTGGATTTCAAGTCAAACAATCATGATATGATTTAAGAGCAGACTTTCACTTTTTATTATGGTGGAAGTGGATGATGACGGTATTATTTCCATGGTTAGGAAAAACAACTTCTAACCAAGTCAAGAACACTCTCGAGGATTTATGGATTGCAAGAGACGTCTTCCTGAGTGTAAATGCAGAGGGTTTAAAAGCAAAGTTCAGACCACTGGTTACCCTCAAGAACAAGAAGGCCAGATTAGATTTTGACATAAAAACATCTGAAAGAGTCGTCTGAAAAAGAAAAGAGTGTATCAAATAATATTTTCAGCCAGATTAAAACAAGATTAACTTGAAAGAACGATGAGAGTCATCCAAAATGAAAGGCACACCTCATGAACTCAAGCGTATTACAACATATTTTAAACACGAAGCAGGCTACCTTATGACATGGGCATGTATGGCTCAGTGGAACTGGGCTACTACTGTTTATTGATGATGTGACTGCTGATAGAAATAGCAAGATCAATTATGAAGCAATATGCTCTCTGCTCAGATTCAGACAAATGCTCCACAAACTGACCAAACAGCCCTTCACAGCGGGAATCGCTAATGGCCCAAAGCTTACTGCAAAACGAATACTTCTTAAGAGAAAGAACTGCAATATTCTTCAATGGCCACCTCAATCACCTGATCACAGTCTAATACAGCAAGCTTTTTATTTATCAAATAGAGAGACCCACAAACATGCAGCAGCTGAAGCTGACTGCAGTGAAGCCCTGACAGAGCATCCAAGCGAACAAACATGATGGCCGCGACTTTTACTTGATACTTTATACATACTTTTAATGAACTTCAGTCAAATCTTGAACAATTGAGTTAAAATCCAGCGTGGTAAACTACAAAAGTGTGTCACTGTCCGAAAACGTATGGGCCTTAATGAACATTGCAGGGAATGAACATTAATTCTGTGACCAGTCGTGTTAAACGTTACCAGCAGTAACTACTACAACAGTTCAACCAGGACAAAAAGCTTAAACTTAAACAAACAGTAAAACCTCTCACAAAAAACAGGATATCAGAAAATATTCTTGTTCAGAGTAATATTTCTGCCTCTGATCTTGTAACTTCATGGTTACTGTTTTTCCAATTTTCATCCCTGGCCTGCAGTCATTCTGAACATGTGAGAAATTCATGGTCCCCAATTACTGCTGCAAACATCTGAGAAGAACAAAATGACCTGCCACGTCCCATTCAACGGCTCTTTTTACATTGCGTTTCACAGATGAGCATTACTCATGTCAGGCTCCTTCATCATTTGAAGTGGTGGCAACGTAATGACACTTAAAAGATGCCACGAGTCTGGTTTAAGAGCTGCAGTGTTTGGTTTGGACTTCCAGTCACATTTATACCTTACGAATCCTGAATAAAATCACTATGATGTGCAGCTTCTAGAGTATTGTAAACACACCAGACCCCTTTGAGTTTACAGCTTCTGTTTAAAGGATTTCCTGTGTGAGTATTTGAATAAAGTCTGACTTTACCCTGGGGCCTAACATGTTGTTAAGCTTTTATGCACATTAATGTTTTTTGTGCTGCTAAATAATTCTCATATTTACAGATAAACAAATGAATCTTTAAACTGTCTGTTAAATGTGATGTTAGATGTTTGCAAAGCCACAGGGTTATAATGACCTGTTGAGTTTTCCCACAATACCACAGCTATACACTCATGGTCACTTTATTTGGTACGCTGTGTTAGTACTGACTTGGTACTGCGTCACGTAGTTGCTGCAGATTTGTCGGTTGCAGATACAAAATGTGAAGATACAAAATGATACAAAATAGATACAAGATGTGAAGCACATCACAAAGTTGCGGGTTTAATATCTGGTGACTCTGGAGTCCATTTCAGAACAGGGAACTCACTGTCATGCTCTAGAAATCAGTTAGAGATGACTTTTTCACATAGTGTGTTATTATGCTGGAAGCAGCCATCAGAAGATGGGTACATCAGAGTCATAAAGGGATGGACAGCAGCAATGCTCAGGGAGGATGCAGTGTTTATATGCTCAGTTGCTACTAAAGGGCCCAACGTGTGCCAAGAAAATATCCCACAGTGTGAACGAGGCAGGGTGGATCCATGCTTTCATGTTGTTCATGCCAATATGTTTTTATGAGCACTAGATCTCATGACTAATTTAAAAAATTAGTTTGTGAGTAATTAATTCACAGAAAACGATCAGCTGTTTCAATGCCAGCTTCACAATTACTGTCATGTGAATTGACATATTTGGTTTTTCCTGGATCTTTCCCTTAGGGTGAACTGTAATAAATTTTGTAAAATACTTTGTCACAACATAAATAAAAATTTGCATTATGGAAAATTCAAAGATGTTCATTTAAATACATTAAGTCACTATCTATTGTCAGTTGGCACAAACACAAAAGTATGCAAAAATTAAATCAGATAGAGGGCAAATAGTTTTTCACAGCACTGTAACTGCTGATGATAAAACATCTGAGAAAACTCCCTCAAATACGTTCGCACATAGATATTAACATTCAACTTAAGGTCTTTAAGGTGTGAAACAGCTGTGTACTGCCTTTTGTTCCTGGAGAAGGTATTTAACTGAGAGCCATGCTGGGCTCAGGGAGACTCTGCTGACCGTCTGTCCCGCGGTCATGCAGGGACTTCATCAAGCTTGGTTGTCTGTTCTTTGTGTGTTTGATTAAAGAATGTTAGCTACCGCTCACCGCTCGTCTGCAGGCTTTATTTAAATGGAAAACTTCCACAACAGGCAAAAAAAAAAGCTTTTTGCTAAAAAAAAGATTTAGAGCAGAAGTTTTTGGCACTGCATTTTAAAATGAAAACATATTGCATTTATTTACAATTAAAGACACAGAGCAGAAAGTGTGTTACTGTTTTACATCCACAGACACACAAGAAAAGAAGCAGGCAACATGAGGTCAAGTTATGGCAATTTTATTTGTGCATTTCAGTTTTTAAAAAACAAGCAAACGTCCCAAGAAGAAGGATGGGGTGAAAGAAAGGTGGAGAGAGGGGGAAGAAACTATTGATGCTGCTGGGTCAGTTCTTTCTCAGCAGTCTGCTCCAGAATCCCCTCCTGTCCTCGGCTTTCTTTTCTTTTTCTTTTGCCTTCAGTTCGTTTAAGGTTTTGTTGAGCTGCTCCTCGGCATCTTTAAATTTTTCTTTCAGCTGCTGTTTGGCCAGTTTCCCTTTGTGTTTCAGGAGCTCTTTAGCTTCCTTTTTGTGCTTTCGCATTTCTTTCAGTGCGTCTTTGCAGTCTTTCTTGGTCACCGTCATTTCTTTCTTGAATACCTTCACCTCAATTTTCTGTTCTGCAAGTTCTTCTTGCACTTTCATCAGTTCCTTCTTCATGTTTTCAGTGTGACTCTTTGTATCTTCCATTTCTTTCTTTGCTTCCTGTATTTTCATTTTCTCTTCCTCCAACACTTTTCGAGCTTCCAACAATTCTTTCTTCAAATTTTCAATCTCATTTTCTGCCTCATGTTTACGTCTTTTCTCCTCTTCAAGTTGTTGCTTTACATGCAGTAACTCCTTTCTTAGTGTTTCAGCTTCAGCCGTTACATTTGCAGCTTCTTGAGTTGCCAACTGCATTTTCCTTTTTCCCTCTTCAAAAGCTTCCTGCACCTCCTGTAATTCCTGCAGCACATTTCCTGCCTCCTTCTTTGCAGTTTGATATTTATTGTTGGCTTCTTGTGCTGTGCTTTTCTCTTCCTCCAATGCTTTTTGAGCTTCCAACAGTTCTTTCTTCATCTTTTCATTCTCCTTTTCTGCCTGTTGTTTTCCCATTTTCTCTCCTTTAAGTTTGAGACCCACATGCAGTAATTCCTGCAATACTACATCGGTTTCAAACTTTGAATCTTTAGCTTCTCCTCTTGATTTTTCTGCCTCTTCTTTTAATTTGATATTTTCAGCCTGTATCATTTGAAGTTCTTCTTGCAGGTTGATCAGCTGTACTGAATTGTGAGGTGAAGCACTCGCCGATCCTGTTCTCGTTCTCCCTCGATTCATTTTGGCCTTTTAAACAAAGGAGCCAACGTTTTGTAGAGGAGTGAAGTGAAGTTTTCGATGTTTTCTTCGTCAACTGTCGTTTGTCCTGCACAGAGATGCTGCTGTAGATGTGTCTCTAGCTGTGTCTGGATACAATGAAACATGCTGGAACTAAGTGCTTGTGTTGCACAGTTCTACTGAACATTCCATTTCATGCATGCTCCGCCCACATGGTCAGGAATGTCAGGTGCTGCATCGCCAAATGCTGCTCCCGTTGCCTAGCAATAACAGCTGTTTACTTTTTGGGGTCTGGTTCATTATTTAATAAAGAAAACATGTCCAAGTACTGGGTGCTGAGGCTCAGCGCATATTCTAGCCTGCTGTGTGGGTGGGCAGCTAGAAATCACTGGTGGGCAACATGAGTGAGGAGAAAACTGGAGCAGCCAAGCAGGGAGCTGCAGGTTGCTGGTTTGAGTCTCTGTTCAGATGCTGGTGTCTCCTCTCTCTGAGATGTCTGCAAACAGTCCCAGATAAAACAATAAGGACAATAAACAAACACGTGACTAAAATAACAATTATGACTCTGATGTGTTTCATGTGTAGCAGGATGGCCTCTATACAGCAGTCGCTGCAAGCATCCACATCGCCACACTCACTTTTCTTTAAGCAGGCGTGCTGGGCTCCTCCTAAGGAAAGTTTGAAACTTCATTTCCTTCATGCGGGTGAACTTTTTACCAAATATTTTCATCAAAGCTTCTCCATCACTGACAGGGATTGTTTGGATCTTCACACTCATCTCCACCAACCCTAAAAAATGAGTCTCACTTTGCTCATATAATGCCAGGAGTGTCTCCATATTCCACAAAAGTCTGTGCAAACATGTAACAGTATCCCATATTCATATGAATATTATTGATATTATAACAAAAGCTGTCACCAACACAATTGTCCCAAGTGCTTTTTTTATTAGTTATTGCAAATGCTTGATTGCAGTTCTTGCTAGATGACAAAACCACTTATTAGGTTTAGAAGGAAATGACTTTTTCTACATGAGGTAAAGTTGGAGAGCTGTTTCCCCAAACTAAATGAAATCATCATTTAAAAAACTACAATCTGTATTTACTCTGAACATCTGTGTTAACATTTGAAATTGGAAACATGTAAGTGTAACAAACATGTTAAAACATAAGAAATCAGGAAGGGGCATGTATAGGAATTTCTTTTACTTATGTATTAATCACATCATTTTATTGTATGATACCTTGGTGCCACTGGATTTTAACATGTCTCACACTCATACAGTAAGACAAATGGTGGGGGTCTAGTAAGGAAGTTGGGGGAAGCAGACAACTCCACAGGAAGAGTCTTTTGTCTCTTTGAGGACTCTGGGAGGCAGCAAGGGAGTGTGAACCTTAAGGTGTGAAACAGCTGTGCACTGCCTTTTGTTCCTGGAGAAGGTATTTAACTGAGAGCCATGCTGGGCTCAGGGAGACTCTGCTGACCGTCTGTCCCGCGGTCATGCAGGGACTTCATCAAGCTTGGTTGTCTGTTCTTTGTGTGTTTGATTAAAGAATGTTAGCTACCGCTCACCGCTCGTCTGCAGGCTTTATTTAAATGGAAAACTTCCACAACAGGCAAAAAAAAAAAAGCTTTTTGCTAAAAAAAAAGATTTAGAGCAGAAGTTTTTGGCACTGCATTTTAAAATGAAAACATATTGCATTTATTTACAATTAAAGACACAGAGCAGAAAGTGTGTTACTGTTTTACATCCACAGACACACAAGAAAAGAAGCAGGCAACATGAGGTCAAGTTATGGCAATTTTATTTGTGTATTTCAGTTTTTAAAAAACAAGCAAACGTCCCAAGAAGAAGGATGGGGTGAAAGAAAGGTGGAGAGAGGGGGAAGAAACTATTGATGCTGCTGGGTCAGTTCTTTCTCAGCAGTCTGCTCCAGAATCCCCTCCTGTCCTCGGCTTTCTTTTCTTTTTCTTTTGCCTTCAGTTCGTTTAAGGTTTTGTTGAGCTGCTCCTCGGCATCTTTAAATTTTTCTTTCAGCTGCTGTTTGGCCAGTTTCCCTTTGTGTTTCAGGAGCTCTTTAGCTTCCTTTTTGTGCTTTCGCATTTCTTTCAGTGCGTCTTTGCAGTCTTTCTTGGTCACCATCATTTCTTTCTTGAATACCTTCACCTCAATTTTCTGTTCTGCAAGTTCTTCTTGCACTTTCATCAGTTCCTTCTTCATGTTTTCAGTGTGACTCTTTGTATCTTCCATTTCTTTCTTTGCTTCCTGTATTTTCATTTTCTCTTCCTCCAACACTTTTCGAGCTTCCAACAATTCTTTCTTCAAATTTTCAATCTCATTTTCTGCCTCATGTTTACGTCTTTTCTCCTCTTCAAGTTGTTGCTTTACATGCAGTAACTCCTTTCTTAGTGTTTCAGCTTCAGCCGTTACATTTGCAGCTTCTTGAGTTGCCAACTGCATTTTCCTTTTTCCCTCTTCAAAAGCTTCCTGCACCTCCTGTAATTCCTGCATCACATTTCCTGCCTCCTTCTTTGCAGTTTGATATTTATTGTTGGCTTCTTGTGCTGTGCTTTTCTCTTCCTCCAATGCTTTTTGAGCTTCCAACAGTTCTTTCTTCATCTTTTCATTCTCCTTTTCTGCCTGCTTGTTTTCCCATTTTCTCTCCTTTAACTTTGAGACCCACATGCAGTAATTCCTGCAATACTACATCAGTTTCAAACTTTGAATCTTTAGCTTCTCCTCTTGATTTTTCTGCCTCTTCTTTTAATTTGATATTTTCAGCCTGTATCATTTGAAGTTCTTCTTGCAGGTTGATCAGCTGTACTGAATTGTGAGGTGAAGCACTCGCCGATCCTGTTCTCATTCTCCCTCGATTCATTTTGGCCTTTTAAACAAAGGAGCCAACGTTTTGTAGAGGAGTGAAGGGAAGTTTTTCGATGTTTTCTTCGTCAACTGTCGTTTGTCCTGCACAGAGATGCTGCTGTAGATGTGTCTCTAGCTGTGTCTGGATACAATGAAACATGCTGGAACTAAGTGCTTGTGTTGCACAGTTCTACTGAACATTCCATTTCATGCATGCTCCGCCCACATGGTCAGGAATGTCAGGTGCTGCATCGCCAAATGCTGCTCCCGTTGCCTAGCAATAACAGCTGTTTACTTTTTGGGGTCTGGTTCATTATTTAATAAAGAAAACATGTCCAAGTACTGGGTGCTGAGGCTCAGCGCATATTCTAGCCTGCTGTGTGGGTGGGCAGCTAGAAATCACTGGTGGGCAACATGAGTGAGGAGAAAACTGGAGCAGCCAAGCAGGGAGCTGCAGGTTGCTGGTTTGAGTCTCTGTTCAGATGCTGGTGTCTCCTCTCTCTGAGATGTCTGCAAACAGTCCCAGATAAAACAATAAGGACAATAAACAAACACGTGACTAAAATAACAATTATGACTCTGATGTGTTTCATGTGTAGCAGGATGGCCTCTATACAGCAGTCGCTGCAAGCATCCACATCGCCACACTCACTTTTCTTTAAGCAGGCGTGCTGGGCTCCTCCTAAGGAAAGTTTGAAACTTCATTTCCTTCATGCGGGTGAACTTTTTACCAAATATTTTCATCAAAGCTTCTCCATCACTGACAGGGATTGTTTGGATCTTCACACTCATCTCCACCAACCCTAAAAAATTAGTCTCACTTTGCTCATATAATGCCAGGAGTGTCTCCATATTCCACAAAAGTCTGTGCAAACATGTAACAGTATCCCATATTCATATGAATATTATTGATATTATAACAAAAGCTGTCACCAACACAATTGTCCCAAGTGCTTTTTTTATTAGTTATTGCAAATGCTTGATTGCAGTTCTTGCTAGATGACAAAACCACTTATTAGGTTTAGAAGGAAATGACTTTTTCTACATGAGGTAAAGTTGGAGAGCTGTTTCCCCAAACTAAATGAAATCATCATTTAAAAAACTACAGTCTGTATTTACTCTGAACATCTGTGTTAACGTTTGAAATTGGAAACATGTAAGTGTAACAAACATGTTAAAACATAAGAAATCAGGAAGGGGCATGTATAGGAATTTCTTTTACTTATGTATTAATCACATCATTTTATTGTATGATACCTTGGTGCCACTGGATTTTAACATGTCTCACACTCATACAGTAAGACAAATGGTGGGGGTCTAGTAAGGAAGTTGGGGGAAGCAGACAACTCCACAGGAAGAGTCTTTTGTCTCTTTGAGGACTCTGGGAGGCAGCAAGGGAGTGTGAACCTTATGTGCAGCTGATGAAGACGTGAGAAACTTTATTCCGGGCGATCGTGGCTCAAGAGTTGGGAGTTCGCCTTGTAATCGCAAGGTTGCCGGTTCGAGCCCCGGCTTGGACAGTCTCGGTCGTTGTGTCCTGGGGCAAGACACTTCACCCGTTCCCTACTGGTGGTGGTCAGAGGGCCCGGTGGCGCCAGTGTCCGGCAGCCTCGCCTCTGTCATTGCGCCCCAGGGTGGCTGTGGCTACAATGTAGCTGCCATCACCAGTGTGTGGATGACTGGATATGTAAAGCGCTTTGGGGTCCTTAGGGACTAGTGAAGTGCTATATAAATACAGGCCATTAACCATTTTTTACCATTCCATTAAAAGTTAATCAAATTAAACAACTAAATATAATTATGTATTTTTTAACAGCACGAACCAACATAGAGACTCACAGGCACTATTTGAATTAGAAATTAATTGCTTAAGTGATTCTTGACATCAATCTTGACTGATACCAAACTGAAACTCAGGTGAAGATAAGAGAGCGGAGCTTTTATTATTAAACACAACTGCTCTTGATATCAGATTAAAACGTGTTTAACTCTCCTCCATTATCTTTCACCTCATTAGGACACTCCTTTCATATTTTTCTGTTTCCTTCTCTTGTAAGTCACTTGAAAAGTCCCTCCTGCAGCCTCTTGACAGCAGGTAGAACCTCCACCACCATCTGAGTTAGCTCAAGGATCACTCTTCAGTCGTCCTCCCCCAGGTGTCACTGACTAATCAGCATGCTCTTTCAGCTCCCAGAAACTGCAGCACAGTTTCTCCTCCTGAGGATGATGAATATGCTGCCAGCATCCAGATGCATCCATCCACATGTGTGAGGTTCCCATGATCATATGAAAAAAAGAAGGATTCTGTTGAGGATGAAGAAAAATATGTTTGTTTTTATTCATTATACTATATTCTCGACTCTATTCTACTTTACTAAAGTTTATTTAACTTTTGAATGAAAAATGATAATAAAAGAGATGTTAATGAGTAATGCCAAATCAGTGTTACTCATTAACAAAAATGAAAATATGATGCACAAACAGCTGTATATCGCACACAGGCTCTCACCGTGTCCTTATTTTCCATGCCAGCTTCATTTGATTCAAGCTGAGCTGAAAATAAACAGAATTTTATAGACCACTGTTCTTTGTGTTCAGTGAGTCAGTGAGAATTTAGTTTATGACTTCACAGAAGTTTTAATCTGACTCGGGCGTCGTAAATAGCGACCATCTTCTGACTCCTGCTGACACAGGTTTCTGAGAAGATGAAACTCTTTATGTAGAATATGTTTTAACAGTGCCTGTGCAGCCTGTGCAGTGACTGCATCAACCTGCAACGAGCTGTAGTGAGTAGGTGAGGGACGCTGGTTTATGCTACTGCAGAGACTCATTTGGATCAATCAGTGAGCATTTCTGAAAGAAAAACTGCATCCCACCCCCATCAGATAAAGAATGTTTCCACTTCCAGAGCAGACTCATATAGCACATTTAAGCCAACAATAGAATCATAGAAAAGAGGGTGTGTGTAATGTTGAGACACACATGTTCAGTACCTTGAACTTACAATGCTTATTTTTTGGTACACTTATACTGTCCAGGGGTGTACTTAAATTCCTGTATTGTTTGGAGTTTGAATACCTTGTTTAAATGTATCCTTCGTGCTATTTTAACTATACATACTTTTCACATTCTTTGTTGCTTGTAAAGTTTCCCTTGAAAAAACAAACATGCAAAAAATCCCCCAAATCTATTCTGAGACAGTCTGCTGAAAGCAAGCAAAGGTGCAGAAATCCATTTGCTGCGATGGATGAAGGTATTCATTTACCTGCGATCCCTCTCCATCAGCTTTGACCTTTTCCAGAATTTCTCTTCTTGCAAGTAACACAGACACAGTCAGCCATCACTATCAAAACAATAACTCAGACGCCACAAGAGGCCATTGTAGGCACCACCACCATCAGTCACTATATTGATACATGCTAGGGTCAACACTACGTGATGTATTGAGTCATAAAGTCATCCACCTGCAGATGTCGTATGCAAAGCGAATATTCTTTGGATTTAAAATATAAAACAACAGCAGCTATATCACATCCCGTGTATTTCCTGAACACCTGCTCTCAACCTGCTTCAAAGCTGCATCCCAAGCTTATCATCTTGGTCTTTACTTTATTGATGTTACATGGGCTTTATTGCTGTGTATTCTGTATGATTTACATAATTTTCCCAGCTCATCCATGGTAACGGTATCATGATATCCACTATAAAAGAGAAACACAGCAGCATCTCGTGACCTTTGATGTTAATTATAACCTATTATCTAAGGCTCTCGGTGAAAGCCTGAAGTTTTAAATGGCTTGGTGCACTTTAACAACAGATGTGAAGATAATGGAGTAACCACATATATATCCTCTTTCAAAATTTGAAATCATCAGCTGTTATCATCTGGCTATTTGTTTGTTTTTAATCTATCATTTTTTATATTAATGTGTGCTTTTATTTAAAAGTCCTATTTGTTATACAGATATTTAATAATTACTCTCTTAGATTTACTTCTTATTTACTCAATTATTCACACATAGTGGTGGTTAGCAGGTGTTTAGACCATTAAACTGTCATGATAGACTAAATTTGGGCAAACGTGAGGAGGGACTGTGACGGGGTCTAAAAGTCTTGTTGTTTGTTCCTTGTATGAAGTGGTTAGTATTTACCAAAAGTTGTACAAAAAGTGGCAATATTGTCATCAGTCCTAAAAGCTTGATGAGCTAGCTATTGTGGTCTGTCCCCACAGGTCACCTACTAAAGCCCAAATTGCTGAAGCAGCCTTTGCAAACATCCATCCACCACCAACCATAACCTACAATCCACATCAAAACTTAAGCAATGGAAGAAAATGGTCTGATGTGATGAACTGTGGTTTCTTTTATTTCATGTTTGTTTATTGTTTAGTTGTGGAGAAGTGGGCATCAGCACGCACAGTGGGAAGAAGGCAAATGGACTGTGTGCTGCTCTGGGGAATGTTCAGCTAAGAAATCTTGGGACCGTTGGGACATACCACCCACTAACACACTGCACATATGCACTTTCATGGAAATGATGTTTCCAGATGGTAGTGGGTTCTTTCAATAAGAGTGACCCGACAAACAAACTGCAAAGATTCTTCAGGAATGGTGGGAGCTGAGAGTTTGTAGACTATCGCATGTCATTTTGATACTTATATGTGAAATATAAAGCACAGAGACGTAACTGTTGTTGTGGAGTGGCAGTGTATATATCCATGCACATGTAATCTGTTTGCTTACAATTTTAAAGTTTATAGAAATCTTTGTTTTATAGCTTTAATAAGTACAATATAAACATGGCCCTTTCAGTAAGCAATAACAGTCATTAGTTAAGCTAATAGATCCCATTCATCAGGTCCTGCCCTACCTGACTGCAGCCATATGGTAGAAAATACGGACCAGGTCAGGCACAGGAACATTGATATGGATGATTTTATGAACACGTCTCTGCAGCCAACAGTCAAATATTCAAGGTTTTCCTTTTGGCTAATTTGTTTAAACAGGAGCTCGGGCTCCCTTAGGCACTATCACCATCTGTCGTCGAGGCAGGTTTTGTCTAGGGGCAAAGGCACTAATCACCACACCATTCACTGTTGTTAGAGTCAAAACTGATTATAGGTCTGGAGCACGTGTCCCTGTGCAGCGTGACTTTAACTGAGCAGTTACTACACAACATGGGGGTGGGTGTATGTAAAGCATATAGTTAACACAGAGTGGGAGACATGCTGATTTAGTTTTTCTTCTTTTTTTTTGGTTCAGTTACACAAAATATGTGACAAACTGAGGATATCAGTTTTTTTTATTGTCTGGATTTCTGACAGTTGAACCACAGATACACTCTCTGTTTGAAGAGGTTTTTTTTTGTTTATTTACAGTTTTTCCCAGGATATTGGCTGCCTTTCACTCATTTTTCAGGTTTTTATAGTTGACTTAACTCAAGGGATGAACCACTGTGGTGACTCACAGAACAAACAACTTAGCAAGGAATCAATTTAATTTTAAATTGTATCTTTTGGCACTTTGCGGCTAACAGCCTGTCATAAAACACATAATTTGTTCCTGTTTCTTTATTTTAACTATGCCAAAGATAACATAGTTTGACAGGCATAAAATTGTATTTTGGCACCTATGCAATGATTCAAAAAGAGCTATTAGATGAAAAACTGTCAGAAAAGTGCCAAAAACAAAATGTATTCAATGTGCAATACCACCTGGAAAGCATTTGAATGGTAAAAGATTCATTTTTCAGCAAGAAACTGATCCCAAACTCACACCTAGTGCAGTAAAAAAAACCATACCTGGACCAAATAGCAGACAGTGGAGAACTATCATGGATCGGCTTGCTAACGTACCTTATCATCTTTACAGAGCACTCTGCAAAAGGAAGTCAACATCCAAAGAAGATCTTTGATTGCTGTTCAAGAAGCCTGGAGAACAATTCCTAAGACTGCTTAAAGAAAACAGAAGGAACCTGATATAAGAGAGTTCAGGCTGTGTTGAAGATTAATGATCGTCGTACCAAATATTGTATGTTTTTCCTCATATACTTGATTTCCACAAATGCTTGTACATGTTTCAATAAGGAAAATATTTGGAAAATACAAATATTTTTTGTTTTGTTTTGTTTTGTTTTTTGTATTCAGACCACATGTGGAAAAACTCTCAACTCTCAGTTTTTATATTCAAAAAACTGGGAAAACATTTCAGGGCATGAAAGAATATTTTCTAACCAAATATAGAAATAGCAGTTGAAGAGACAAGTTGTTTTGTGTCCAAGAAATACTAAAGTCAAATGTATTCAAGTAAGCAAGACACAATGGTACCTCAAAACTGTTATTTATTTATTTTTATTTATTTATTTAGCAGAAAATGTGTTATATTGTCCTGGTTCTCACAAACTCTGCAGAACTACAAAAATATATTGATTGCAGCTTTCAGCATGACCATCTGCTCACAGACTAGAAAATCAGATTCACTAATCAAAACATGCTTTTATCACACACCAGAGCATCTGACATGTGCAAGCTGAAGCAATTAGCATCCATTTGGTCCTGTGTAGGCCCAGTGTAATTCATTTAGGAAGAGACCCTTTACTGAAAAACCGTAAACACAGACAGAAACAAGTGAAATGAAATATCAAGGTTTATGGAAAGAATGTGCTCTGTGAATCAAAACTAAACTGAAATCTTTACTCCTAAGTGCCACTAAATCCCAGTTATATAAAATATATCATACCAAGTGTGATTATTGTTGTGTCACTCACTCATTTTCTGTTTTGTTTATTTATTTATGAAATGTGGACTTGCTTGGTATTGATTTTTAGCTTTCATACTACTACAGTGACAGGCTCTCATGAGATTGCTTGAGCAGCAGTGGTCTACCACTAATGGTAACACAATAACCAAAGTCAATGGCCTCCATGCACGAAGTCAGCCATCCATTTCAAGGTAATAGGTTTATAATTTATTGAAAGATACGTCACTAAGACTCATATGCCTAACGCTCTGTAATCGAAAGCCCTGCCCTCTGTGTAGCACAATGGTCTCCAGCACTGACCGTTGTGCCTTTTTTATTAGAAACTGTGAGCACAGTTTCTAATCTGACCTTTACTGATTTATCGCTGTAGCCGCTCCATTAAATTCCAATTCCACCTTAAAGCCGGCTCACATGCCCCTGTGCTTGGGTAAGATGTAACATGCTGAGTGTCTCAAAGGCTGAACTGTGTCCTCATAACAATTGTTACCAGGGCAAACAGAGTTGCTATGCAGGGCTTCAGTCCAGGAAAGTGCATATACCTCCTTGTATTCAGGCCACGTTCTGAAACGCTTTGGATGATACAGCGATAGTGCTTTTCCTGCAGTGAATGGATTAAATTTTGCTGATTACATATTCTGATTTTTTCTCCCGTCATAACAGCTGAAAGAGAAAAAGGGCCTGTGGTTTTAATTCGGACATTAGTGAGCCCTTCTCACAGTGGCTCTTTCACACCATAGTGAGGCTCAAAACATATAATCCAAAGCCACAGCTGATCTATCAGAAACACCCATGGCGTTCAAGAAAGTCACCCTCTGATTTCCATAGAAACAAGAGCACAACAAGTACAAGAACTGAGCTTGATCCTGCTGACAATGGGCCATGACTTTCCTTCATGTGGAGCAAATAGACATCAGCCAATCACATTGTGACATGAGTGCATTACTGACATTTAGGCATGTCCACGTCCAACCAGAAGCTCATGCTCTGTAAAACTATTTGATTACTTTATTGAACCACCTGCACAGAGACTTCACAGATTCCAGTGTCTGAGTACGAAATGTGCAGATTTGACTGTTCTGTTTCCACTTGTATGCCTAATGATATTAGCTTCTTCTAGCTACAAGACCCTCATGATGTCATTAATGCTTGCTATAAAAGTGAATGAGTAACACTTCCTTGCTGCAACACAACTGAGGCTGAATTTCCCCGAGTCAGGCTGCTTGTTCTGAGCAGCTCTGGCTGGTGTGTTGCTGTTTAAATATTAAATGCTGCTTTTCTGAGAAACTAAAGGCCAGCACACTGGGTCTCATGGAAAAATAAGGATTATATGATCTTTTCTTGATGCTAGAACAGAAAATCTTGTGGTTTCCCTGCTCAGACAGTCATGATAGTTTCAGGATTTCTGTGTTGTGTTTTTTTTTTCTTTTAATGTAGAAAAGAAAATCTGACACACGAGACAAAAAGACAAATGAACCATTTTATCAGGCTGAAATGAAAATATTGTAGTTTCTAAAACATGGAAAAAGATCAAAATCAATAGGTGTTATTTAATCAATTTGAACATTAGAAATTATGAGTGCTTGTGTGTATGCACGAATGGGGGGAAATAGTTATTAAAGCTTGTTTTCAATATGTAACACAAAAGGTTTCCAGGTGTTCTCCCATTTATCAGATGAGCCATGACAGTGAATCTTATTTTCTCAAGTCTTAGATCCAGGTTGAGGCTAATGCGTGTTTGCATTCTAATCCAGTAACACAATTTGTGTCACGCAGATTAACTCTTAAATGGAAATTCGTCTATACCACAGAAACCAGGGATAACAAGTGGTGCTGAGGTTGGACGGGATACATTGTAATGGATTGCTATTATTCCCATCCGTCTGTTTTACTCTTTTGTTTTAACACAGTGTGCTAGCTTTAAAGTGAACATGTGAATATTCAGACATTGGCAATGGCAGTCTATTCAGAGCCAGTCACTGTAATAAGAGCAAGTACTAAACATTCAGGGAGCAGTTATTAGCCTGTACCGACTGACACTTTCACCAGTTAAATTACACACATTACTCACTGTGTAATGGGACAGGCCAATAAAGCTAATGTTTGCTAGGCAATATCATATCTAATTGGAGTGGGTAAAAAATATTGTAATATATATAATATAATGTACCTGACATCACACTCAGTCAAACAAATGCTTAAAAAATAACAGCAGGTGTACATTTTAGGATATCCTCAGATCTCAGACAAAAAGCTGTCAGGTCCAAACTCAGACGTGAGACCTGACACATCAGCCCTGATGACTTTTTCTCCTGAAACCTGATGCTGTCCTAAAATGTACACCGTACAACACACGTCTCAAAAACATGAGGTTATGCAACAAAAATTTACGTCAAAATGGACGCTATTAGGTTGGCCAATCAGATCATTCACAGTTGCAGTATCCATGTCCTTGGTCATTTGACGCTTTTGTGTTTATTATTATTTTGTATTCTGGTTAAGACTTTCTAGTTCTCTGGTTTTGGTTTCTGTGCTTCCTCGGTTTAGCATCTAGTCATCCCCGCCCGTGTGTTCCCTCTGTTCTCTGTCAGTATCATGTCTCTGAGTTCTGTTAGTGTATATTTCCTGTTTTACTTTGAAGGTCCGCGGCTGGTGTCGGTGTATTCAGTTTGCGTCTTCTGTCTCGTCATGTTAATTAGGTTCAGCCATGTCTCCCTTCTGTGTGCAGTATCCTCGGTTCCCTGTGTGTACTTATAGTGTGTGTCCTCTTGCGCTCGTCACGGGTCCGTCTGAGTTTCCTCGGTATGTTTCTCCCTCCTTGTTGTTCCCCGTGTTATCCTCTGCTCTAAGTCCCCTCGCTCTTTAGGTTTGTTACTTCTGGTTCCTTGTTTCTTAGTTTTCCCGGTGTAGGTTTTCCTTAGTTTCCGTCCATGCCTTCTCCGTTTCTGTTTGTATCCTTGCCTTGTTAATAAAGCTCACTCGCATCACAGCCGCGCCTGCATTTTGGGTCCTTCTCTCATAATTCCACACGTGTGTTGCCGCAGCCATGACACATTCATACATGTGTAAGGATACAATCATGCACACTGACAAAGAAATATGAGTTCACCTGACTTCCTGTTATTAGAAAATGCTGAAAATATCAACATGTAAAATATCTTCCTTCCCTCTGAGCTGCTGCTCATGAGAGTAGACGTTTCCCCTGGAACGCCTGCTACGACTAACTTTTTAAGCTCTTTTCTAAACTGAATGGTTTCTGTCATATTTCAGGCCTGCTTATGGGACAAAATGACCCTCTGCTCCACAAGTTACCTATGCAGCTACTCACGGAAAAACCTGGAAACTATTATAATGGTTGTAAGAGAAGGTCTTTATTGATACGTACTGACGTGTCAAAGCTCATCATTACATGTAGAGGGGAGGTCATGAAATGTAATCTTTATGGAGTAAAGAGCTAAAAAGGATTCATCTGCAAATATTCTGGCCCTTTTTCAGCAGAGCTTTTGAAGCATGGTTGCTAAGTGGTTAGCACTGTCACCTCACAGAAAGAGCAGGGCCTTTCTGCCTGGAGTTTGCATGTCTGGGAAATCTAGTTTCTCCCATCATCAAAAGCAGACACTGCCAGATTAATTCTCCTGTCACTGTGCCTTTTATCAAGGGACTGGCCTGTGGCTGGAGCGGGTCCCTCCGTGCTCCAAGGGGATGGTTTAAATGCAGAAAATGCATTTCCCCAAGGCGATCATTCAAGAGCACCATGTTAAAATAAATTCTAGCAAGCCAGCTTGCCAAGAATGAGACTTAGCAAAGCAAAGCTACACTGTGACGAAGCAGCTGGTGGCTGCTTTAAGAGGATGCTTGGAATAAGTAATTTAACAGCTTAGTGAGGAGCCTCAGGTTATAACATATGGGCTGCGCATTATTATATATACTATGTCGATTAATATCACTGGTTGTTACTCACAACAGAGGAGTGAAAAACCAAAGACTGTGACTTATATGCAAAAACTGCCTGACAAATAACTCAGCCCAACTTCTGTGCCCTGTCTGAATGTGTCAGTCCTCATTACACACCACACATTTTAATGTATCAATTTGATGATGGTACCTAATTTACTAAATCATTAGTAATTCAGGAAAGACTTGAAATTACAAATTTTGTTATGCATGATCGGGGCTATTTGAATAGTGAACAGTGTAATCCAGGAAGGAAGCCCTAATGTTTTTAAATAACCGGTTGTTTGTCATGAACATCGTGGTTACCATGCAACATTTCAGTCTGCGCCATGTGTTTCTCCGTGTTCTTCTTCCTGAGTGCGGTTGTTCTCAGCTGCTGGTTCAGAGAACATTGCATTTACGTTTTTTCTTCTTTTTTCCACATTTCAGGCTTCACAGGGTTGTCAGGGGGGGACACACTGTGCACAGTAGTAACCCATTGTTTGAACAATTGCCAGCATTCTTCCATGACAGCTCAGAGGCAGCAAAGCAGTTTAGCACTGCTTCAGCTAGATGAGCATCCATCCCATTTTCCTTTTGCATCTGATCCAGTTCAGGGTCACAGTGGAGCTGGAGAACACTATGGATGGGTCAACGGTGTGAGGCAGAGCTAACAAAGAGACACAGGCAGCCATTCACACAGCTACTATAGAACCACCACACCCTGCAGAGTTTGAGATCCATCCTGGCAAATTCTGCCCTCTTCAGGTGAGCTCCCTGAGAAAGAGTTCACTCAGAGTCATACTGAGCTGTCCAAACATACTTTTCACTTACATTTTCTGCCAGATGACGCCAACTGTAACAACTATAGTTAAATATTTGGAAAAGTTAGTTATGTTCACATTTTCAAGCTTCTGTGTGTCTTATTAATGGTTTCTTAGAAAAAACAAAACAACCCCCAACCAAAATTCCTCCATTTATTAGATATTTTAATTTTATGAGTAAATGTTGGTATTTTTCAGTTATAAATCTGACTACATATACGTTGACTGCATTTGCTATGAAGCAGTGTGTAGTGTGAACGGTAGAAAATAAGAAATAACATAGTGAAACAATGAAATTGAAAAGGCTCTAGAAGCAAGAGCAAGTTTCTGAAAAACTGTAAAAGCTTTCAGAGGATCATTATTACAACTGGAGACATTTCATGTATAAAGGTTTCATATTATCAAGCTGTGTAGGAAATACAAACTATATACAACGCTGTTTTGTATTTGCTTGTGCTGTGCTATTGTGTTAACTCTCGTTTTATTGCTATCTACCATGGAGCTGTCCAAGGTGCTGACCCTGGTTCAATTACTCAGTAACAGCAACAGCAGGTGGAAATGTTTAAGCCAATAACGGTCAGTGTAATGCGTAGACTGGCTGTCTGTGAATGTAATATGTATATGTTTGTATGTACATTACTAAATGTCATTAATTCAATTCAATTGAACTTTATTTATATAGCACCAAATCACAACAACAGTCGCCTCAAGGTGCTTTATATTGTACAGCAGATCGTACAATAATAGATACAGAGAAAAACCCAACAATCATATGACCCCCTATGAGCAAGCACTTTGGCGACAGTGGGAAGGAAAAACTAACAGGAAGAAACCTCTGACAAAACCAGGCTCAGGGAGGGGCGGGGCCATCTGCTGTGATTGGTTGGGGTGAGAGAAGGAAGACAGGATAAAGACATGCTGTGGAAGAGAGACAGATTAGACACATTAGATACAGATAATCTTCACAGATTATAATAAGGACAGGACAGAAATTTAGCTAAGATGTTCACTTAAGCACACACGCACACACACACACACACACAGTCTATGAAACAAAATTACTAAATTGATTGCACTGATATTAGTGGCTATAGTAGGAGCTTCCACAAGGACTTCACAGTTGATTTACACATGCACTCAGCACATTATGTCCCCCATAATTTTATCTTGAACAACGACCCAAACTTAGGTATGTAGCTTTTTCTTCAGTTTCTTTTCTTTTGCTTATATAAAGCAGCACATGTCTACACGCTGCGTCAGCTGGTATTCCGTTTTGGCTTATAAAGCTGCCACTAAATTGAACCACAGAGATGACATGTGGGTCTGCTTTGTGTCACTGCTAACCCTTGCTGACGGCTTCTTGGCTCTTTTACTTCACTCCGTGACAACCGGCACACACATGACGCGATAATAAGCTGCAGGCCACTTCTGCTGCCTGAATTTTACAAAGGGCCATTGACCTCATAACACGGGCGGACAGCAACAGAAGCTTTTCTACCTCGCTTCTCCGTCAGTGTCTCACCTGCTCCGGAGGGAGACATTCCTGCAGGGATTAAAGGAGTCCCTGCTGCACAGTGAAGCAAAGGAGATTTCCTTTTATAGTCTATCAGACATGAAAAAGTGGAGCATTAAAAAAATGCTCTTGGTAGAGCACAAACTTTTTCCAGCCCTAAGCAATTTTTAAGCTTTAGAAGCCACGGCCCCTAAAATAGCTGCATGATTTATCACTTCTAAAGTTATGGCTCATAATAACTATTCAGTTCAGCTATAGTAGTCCCCAGACACGAAACAGAATATGATACAATTAAGAAACCAATTACATTAGCAGATGGAAATGGTGGATACATGCATAGAGGAATAACACCGAAAAAAAGGGTAAGAGTCACAAACTACGCTCGAAGCTTCAAAGAACCGAACTCTTGATGTTTCACAGGAATCAGAGGCATCGTGGCTTGATTTGTACTAGACTGCAACTAACCAATATTTCACTATTATCTCCATCCCACTCTGACAAATTAGTACTTTCCACAGAGATAATTATGGCAGATCCAGATGGTTTTGAGGAACAGGAGGGCTCCGAGGAGACTGTGGCAGTGGCCATGGCTCTGTGCCATTTGGGTCCATCATCCTCAGAGTTATTGCCGACTGAAAATGCATTCTCATCTATTTCACTGCAACATCTTGCTAATGGATCCGAAGACTCATGATTACCCAGGAAAGGACCAGAGCAGCCACACACACATACACACATTCAATAATGGTTTTACAACATTCAGATTTAAAGACGTTGGAGGTGTGAGTCTTCTATTCTAATAATAACCCACAGACATTACAGCAGGTGCTGATTGGCTGTGGAAGGACTTTTCTTTTTGATTATTGAACTTGGACCAAATAAGGGGAAACTGATTCTTGTTCATCATTCAGGACAAATACTTTTAAGCTGTTGTGTGTTTGAGTTGCATCGTTGAAAGTGAAACTGAACTGAATCTGGTGCATCAGAAGTAAACATATTAGGTTGATGAGACATACTAAACACATTACATTCTGCTTCAGAGAAGCCACAGAAAACACAGAGCAGGTTAAGACTCCACTCAGCAGCAACACCAAAATGCCCTCTATACTGAGCAGCAGATGCCTGCCTTTTATAAGCTTGAGCTAGATGTCCTGGATATATATAGTGTGCATGCCCCTGACTAAATAAATAACTATAAAATGGATAAGGACTGAACATCATTTACAGTATATCCCTTTAAAAGGGGCAAAGGTGGATCTTACTGTACTTGAATCCATGTTTCACTTACTCCCCTCTGAACAGAAGCAGGAAGGTAAATCACTGGTGAATTAGAGGAAAAACAGCATGAACAGTTACTGCAAGAGCCTCTTTTGTCTTGCAAAGGCAGCCCCTTAAAGTTTTTCCTCTCCTTGATTTATTATTTTTTCAAACTCTTTTGTATCCCAAAGAGACACACAAAGTGTTTTGCTGCTAAAAACTGTGTGATGCAATAACATTTTGATAAGATGTGTTTTTTCTCTCTTATCACGGCGCTGCACCTGCTCGCTGAATGAAAAGGAAATTAAGATGCTCACTTAATCATTACATTAACTGAAACTATGCAACTTCTGCCAAACAATGATGAACTGGAACCTCAATATCTCCAAGAAATATCGGAAAGTGTAAGAAGGATCTACAATGCACAACAACAGAAAGGTGCTTTGCTCTTTGCATCATTGCCTCAACTGTCACTCAGACAGAAGTTCAGACTTCCTTCCCCGTAGAGCTTCAAGAAAGTCTTCAGCTTTTTTTCTGCATTTTAATACATTTACTGAGCATTGATGATTATTTAAATGTAAGTTAAAGTAGTGCAAATGCACGATTATTTTCTTGTAATTATTCTAATTTATCAGCTGGGGCCTCCAGCTGAATGAAAAAAAAACCTCTGCATGACAGAAATGCAGCAGGAAGCGCCCGTGTGACGCATGGTTCAGTTACACTGTTCATTAACTAGAGAAGTCACAACACAGCTGAGAAATTTAAATTAGCCACATGAATTTGAATCTACATCCCACAGCTGAAGAAGACAAAGCCCAACCTCTCTGTCACGCACTCCTTTAAATTCTACTTTACATGTGCTTAAGTTTTGTTTCATTTTCCTGACTTCTGGTGAATATTTATGCACTTTTCATGCACTTATTATGTAGTGAAAGGAGTTGATGAAACCACAGATTAATGTCTCTGATCTAATATCCAAGCAAACATGTAAAACATGGTCCTGTTCTGTCCTTCTGAAAAGTCACTTTTTTATAAATGTCAGTTTGTTCATAAAGTTAAAGAAGAAACGTAAAGAAATTAAAAAGAGCAAAGAGGAAGAGACAAAAATGTGAAGAAATGTTTCTTCTGGAGCCAAAACAAAATCCTTAAGCTGCAGGATCAGACAACAACTACAAAGCCTAATTTGGTAGGAAAAACTTGTAGTTCTTTATTTTAAAAAGCAGAAAAGAAGATTCACCTTTAAAAAAAAAAAAAAATCATCAACTCATAACGTGCATCTAACCCAGAGAAACAGCTCTTGGTGCTGGGACTTATAATGAAACTCCACTAATGAGCCAGATCTGCACCACACACAAAGAGAGTCAGCTCTCACAGTGGACATAATACTACTGCATGTGTCCAGTGTCGTGGTTATTATAGGGTGACTTTCTAAACCAGATAACTAAACTGTTATTTAAGTCACAAATCAAGCATTTGCAGATTTGAAAAGACTTGGATGAAGGGCTGTGAAGATTAGTGAAAAAAAGAGATGTTAAAAAACAAACAAAATAAACAACAATAATGGCATTGTGCACTATTCATTAAAAATGTTCATTTCAACTTCCCTTACTTGGCTTCCTGGCAAATAATCAAGCTAATTCTTGAGAATCACTGTTCACTCAAACAGGTTTACAGCAGGTTTACTTATTCCTCATTTAAAGTTTTCAAAATGTAAAAGTTCAAGATTTATTTATTTGTTATCAGTTATTGTTTACTGGGAAGGCAACAAATGCTTAAATGAGCTTTTAATTGTTATTCTTTATATGTGAACATAATGTAAAATACAAAAAAAAAATAATCCAGTTTTACTTTGTATTAAAAAAATATTTCTGTACCAGCTGCTTTACAGTGTTGTTCACACTGTGCACGTATACTCATTGGACACTTTGTTAGGCACACCTGTTCACTTCTTCATCAATGCAAACATCTAAACAGCCAGAAGAGCATCTTCAGCATGAAGCATCACTCGGGAAACTGAGGCTGCAATTCCACGGGCTCACCAAAACTGGACAAGAGAAGATTGGAAAAATGTTGGCTGGTCTGATGAGTCTCCATTTCTGCAAGGATAACACAGCACAAGCAAGGTTTAGCAAATAAAGTGTCGGGTGGGTGCAGGTAATTTAATTTTCATTAATCTAAATGGATAAAGAACATTACAGTAAATAAAAATGATCTGTGAATTTAGAAAGGCTACAGTAAACTGTTTGCATTGATTTACTTGGTTAGAGGCTTTACACATTATCTTTCTGCTCTTGGCATTATTAATATTTTATCTAGAAGTTGCATCTTTATGGATGTAAAGCTTTGACCCGCCACCTTTCATTCATTTACATATATCTTGCCTGGCTTGTCTTATTGTAATAAACATGTTGACAGCTTTTGTTTTAATTAACAAACTGCCCACGTTTGTCTTTAAACCAATGTGCTTTTAGTCTTAAAGTATGTGTTTTATTTAGTTCTAAATACTCAAATGACTTTTCTTGTCATAATTTACTGTCTTGTAATCAGTTTATGCTCATTTCACTTGTGCGTGGTCGTTTTAGTGTGGTTCTGCTGATCAAGAAATTAATAATCACAGAGAACTTGTGAGAAAAAGCTCTGTAGTAACAACATAACAGATCACTAACAATCACTAAGAATGCAATGATCTTATGAGGTAACTGCTTTAGATGAATAATCGTGTCAAAGCTCAATAGAAATATTTCATCCTTTTTGTCAGAAAAACACGTTCCTTTTTCTCCAAGCTCTCAAACAGGCTTGCTGTGTAACATATGCAACAAGCTATCTGCTCTGACATATCAAGAACACAATTTTTAATGGGAATTGACTGAAAAGGCTAATAAATATGAAGTGAGTCATCACCTCGCCTCAGTTTAGCCTTCAAACGTCAGGGTGCTTCTACTGTACTTCAGCCCATAGGATAAAAACAACTGACCTGCAAGAATCCAACTGGATACGTTATTTGAGATTTTAGAGTTTTTGAACTGTGACCTGCAATAAAAGCTCTTGTCAAACTCACATTTAAAATTCAATGACACAATCATCCCAAAAAACGAGTCAGCATACTCTGCTACGTTTGCTTTAATAACAGCCGAGACAGTTTCGGGAATAAATGCTCTTGGGAGCCACTAGACACTCTTGGCAAGGGTAATAGGATGGACTTTGATGCAGACTGCCAGACTGAGTGATACGTTTGTGGCTTGAGATTAGATTCTTACATCTTGTACTTGAAAGGAATAAAAATGCACCGCTGATGTTTGAGGGCATGGTTCGCAAATCGCAGGGGGAAAACTCATCGGCAACATTTTGTGCAAGTGAAAAAACAAAAGGACAGATGTGACAGTTTTGTGGACAAGAAGCCAAGACATATGTGTTGTGTTTACAAGTTTCCATAGACCGAAACTGAATGTTTATGTGCCTCTATGACAGCTATTACTACTTCAGGCCAGAGGAGCCCCTGTGGAAGAGTGTGAGCAGTTTTGCTGAAAACAAAGATCCAAAAAAACGAGCCACCGTCACCAACATGTAACTTCCTTTGTATAACTGAACACAGATAGTGACTGTTATGTATTTAGCCAAAGCAATATATTGTTTAGTGGGACTACTTTCACTAATAAGCAAGAGAACACCAAGTGTGGTGTATTGATATGCCTGTGCCCTTCCACAAAATGTTTAATAAGGTAAGTTACTTTCAACAAAAAGGTGTTGTTACCTTACCAGTTAAGTTAAAAGAGAGAACATAACAGTGACCATGAGCATTTCAGAAGATTCTGGGTCATTACAGTACAATATAACTTTATTTAGAGAGCACATTTAAAAAGCAACGGTATACCAAAGTGCTTCACAAAAAAGACAGAAAATAAAGCATAAATATTATAAACATTATAGGACATTACTGCTAAATCAGCAAATTTTTAGAATGTTTTCTGCTTGACAGTTTCTGATTTGCATAAAAATGAGTGCTGTCAGCGTTAATCTCGTCAAAATGACGTTAACGGCATAACTGCATTAACGCGGTAAATCGTCGTTAGCAAGTTAACACTGATCCCCCCGTGCAAGGGGCTGCACGGTGCTAATGCGTTAACAAGCTAACTGCACTAACGCATAAAGGCGTTGTTGCCATTGAACTCACTGATTCATTTTGCTGGTCTTTCTTACCAGCAAAATGAAAATGAATGAAAATGAATTTGTCTTGTAATCGGAAGGTTGCCGGTTCGAGCCCCGGCTTGGACAGTCTCGGTCGTTGTGTCCTTGGGCAAGACGCTTCACCCGTTGCCTACTGGTGGTGGTCAGAGACCCCGGTGGCGCCAGTGTCCGGCAGCCTTGCCTCTGTCAGTGCGCCCCAGGGTGGCTGTGGCTACAATGTAGCTGCCATCACCAGTGTGTGAATGTGTGTGTGAATGGGTGGATGACTGGATGTGTAAAGTGCTTTGGGGTCCTTAGGGACTAGTAAAGCGCTATACAAATACAGGCCATTAACCATTAAAGTAAAACAGGAAGCACGACACATAGACAAAGACAGACTCAAAGAGACCAGCTTAACACTGAGATATGTTAAGCTGTTAAGCACACACCGAGCCGACAGGCTAGCAGATGACTCCGGCAAGACCAGAGGTGGAGGTTTGTGCATTTATATTAACAATGCTTGGTGCATGAACTCCACTACTACTGAAAGTCACTGCTCACCTAATGCGGAGTTTTTAATGGTCAAATGCAGACCTTATTATCTCCCCAGAGAACTCACTTCGATCATACTCACTGCCGTGTATATACCCCCCGACGCTAATGCTAGGTTGGCCATGAAAGAACTTTCTGCAGCCATTAACAAACACCAGAATAAACACCCCGAGGCTGCTTTTATTGTTGCTGGCGACTTCAACCACACCAACTTAAAGACAGTCCTCCCCAGATTCCACCAACATGTCTCCTGCCACACCAGAGGAGACAAGACTTTAGACCATGTGTATTCCAACCTGGCTGGAGCCTACAAAGCCACACCCCTCCCCCACATTGGACAATCGGACCATCTCTCCCTGTTCCTCACACCTCGGTATTCACCACTCATCCAACGTGTGAAACCTGCTGTGAGGACAATTAAAGTGTGGCCAGAGGGGACAGACGCAGTGCTCCAGGACAGATTTAAAAACACAGACTGGAATATGTTCACCCACACAGACCTGGACCAGTACGCCTCATCTGTACTGGATTACATCTCCAAAACCACAGACAGTGTCACCACCCAGAAACGGATCACCATGTACCCCAACCAGAAGCCTTGGATGAACCGGGATGTTCGTCTCCTCCTGAAGGCCCGCAACACCGCCTTTAGGTCAGGAGATGCACACGCCTACAGTACAGCCAGGGCTAATCTAAAGAAGGGCATCAAAAAAGCCAAACACCATTACAAAAAGAAGGTAGAAGAACACTTCTCCAACTCCAACCCCCGACGCATGTGGCAAGGACTCCAGACCATCACAGACTACAGGACCACCAAACCCTCCCCCGCATCCTCTGATGTCTCCTTCCTCAACGAGCTCAACAACTTTTATGCTCGTTTTGAGCGAGGGAACCCCACAACCACAACCAAAGCAGACATGACGCCAGACCACCAACCTCTGACTCTCTCCCCCACCGATGTAGGAGCGGTGCTGAGCAGGATCAATGTCCACAAGGCTGCAGGCCCTGATGGCATCCCCGGGCGTGTTCTCAGAGCGTGTTCTGGGGAGCTTGCAGGAGTGCTCACAGACATATTCAATCTGTCCTTGGCCCATGCTGTGGTACCGGCCTGCTTCAAATCCACCTCCATCGTCCCGATACCCAAAAACTCCAACCCATCTTGCCTCAATGATTACCGCCCAGTAGCACTCACCCCCATCATCACTAAGTGCTTAGAGCGACTGGTCCTAGCACACTTCAAATCCTGTCTCCCCCCCACCCTGGACCCCCACCAATTCGCATACCGCCAGAACAGGAGCACAGAGGATGCAGTCTCCATCGCAATGCACTCTGTCCTCTCACACCTGGACAACAACAACACCTACGCCAGAATGCTGTTTATAGACTTCAGTTCAGCATTCAATACAATCCACCCCTCACAACTCATCAGGAAACTGACAGACCTGGGCATCAGTTCCCTCATCTGCAAATGGTTACTGGACTTCCTGACCAACCGCCCCCAACATGTCCGGCTGGATAACCACTGCTCATCTACCATCACAATGAACACCGGTGTACCACAAGGCTGTGTGATGAGCCCTTTCCTCTACTCCCTCTTCACCCACGACTGCAGACCTGCTGATGGTTCCAACACCATCATTAAGTTTGCAGATGACACCACGGTGATTGGCCTCATCAGTGACAACGATGAGGCCGCCTACAGGGAGGAGGTGGATCGTCTGGCTGAGTGGTGCGACAGAAACAACCTACTGCTTAACACCGAGAAGACCAAGGAGCTCATCGTGGACTACAGGAGGAATGCTGACCCACATCCACCCATCCACATTAAGGGGACGGCTGTGGAGCGTGTGAGCAGCTTCAAGTTCCTGGGAGTCCACATCTCCGAGGATCTCACCTGGACGACCAACTGCTCCAAGCTGGTCAAGAAGGCTCACCAGCGCCTCTTCTTCTTGAGGACTCTGAGGAAGAACCACCTGTCCTCAGACATCCTGGTGAACTTCTATCGCTGCACCATCGAGAGCATCCTGACCAACTGTATAACAGTCTGGTACGGGAACTGCTCTGCCTCGGACCGGAAGGCGTTGCAGAGGGTCGTGAAAACTGCCCAGCGCATCGCCGGAGCACCACTTCCTGCCATAAAAGACATCTACAGGAAGCGGTGTCTGAAAAGGGCTGGGAAAATCATCAAAGACCCCAGTCACCCATCACATGGACTCTTCACCCTCCTGCCCTCTGGGAGGCGCCACAGGAGCCTCCGGACTAAGACCACCAGGTACCGGAACAGCTTCTTCCCCACAGCTGTCAGACTCCTGAACTCTGCCTCCTCACATCTGACCCACGTTAAACACATGGACTGAACACACACACACCCACAATGGACAACTGTACCCTCAAACACACAATAATAACATGGACTGAACCACCACTCACAACCACCAGCACTTTATATAGCCTCTGTAGAAACTATCTACACCCTCACTTATCTTAACTGCACTACTGTATAGCTCTGTGTAAATAATCATTCTGTACATTCGATAATCTTTAATCCTACAACTGTTTACAACTTGCATAGTTCCCATTTCTGTATAGCTGTATATCTCAGATTCTGTAAAGTTATTTATTTCATATTCTGTATAGTTTTTCATATTTATATCCTGTTCATATCCGTACATAGCTTGTACTCACTACAGCCTGTACATACTTATAGTTATAGAATATTCACAACATACTTCATACCGTGTACATTATAACATACCATAATAGACCCATTTCTGTAATATACTCACATATCTATATTATTGCTAATATATATTGTAATATATCTATATCACTAAAGCACTTCTGGATGGATGCAAACTGCATTTCGTTGCCCTGTACCTGTGCATGTGCAATGACAATAAAGTTGAATTCTATTCTATTCTATTCTATGACTGACTCTGGAACAGAAGGAACATAGCGACTAACTAGACATGAGATGTGTGACCAGGAGAGGCACAGAAAACATGGGAAAAGAGACTAAACACAGACTAAGAAACATCCAAAGGAAGGAAGAATTAAGATCACTAAGCACAAATAAGCGAAGAAATGGTTAAGAAAGAATATTAAATCCACCACAAATACTGGGTCGCAGACTCAGTACCGTGACGCAACTAGTGAAAGTTCTGGATGCCACATAGTTGAAGTATAATTGCAGAAAAACGCATGTAGAAAACTTTTAAATGTGAAATTCTTAGTAAAAAAAAAAAAGAAGATAATACCATTTTAATTAAGTTTGTAACTAAAAAAATAACTTAAATATGTGAATATTGTATCATTATAAAGATGGGCTCATTAATCATCAACTTTTCACAGTATTTTCTTTATAAGGTTGCAACATATGCAAATCAGACAGTTGAGCAGAATGATGTTTCATTGTATTGCTCTTCATCTACTTGAGTTTGCATCTTTAAATGACATGTGTCCTGTGTGTATTTACTGCTGAGCTAAAGCTGTAGACGAACATCACTCTTCAGTAGAAGATGACGTTTAGATCAGAATGTAAGTGCACATCTGTTGTTTTTCCCCATCCTATTTTACCACCTTGCAAACATCTGTATGGCAAAAAAACATTGATTTGAATTCATGATGAAGAGCCATTAAACAAGAGATGAGTGGATTATTTATCCAGCAGGTAAATCTAATGCAACAGTACGGCACAACACCAGAAAAGCCAGGTGAAACTGGTCAAGCTTGACAGAAATTCAGTGTCTCATTCTTTTGAAGCTGGCTGGCTTTGTGTTGCCCTGCAGCAACAGCACACAACAGCTGTTCCACTTAAGCAGCTGTTTTTTTACGTATCATTTTTAATATAAAAAATAAATGAAGAGGCGAAAACATTTTAAATAAACACGTCTACATTGCATTTTCTCTTGTGCCATGTTGTGTTTAGGGAGACGCACACCAGGCACCCGCCCCTTTCCTGATGGGTGCTCAAAGTGCCCTTTTGTTGAGGCAACTTTTTAAAAAAAAAATATTATTTTTTTTATGTGTGTGTGCGTGCGTGCGGAGTCCTGTCTGTGCCCCTCAACAATAATATTTAACTATTAATCACAGTTTTGCTAAATAAAAGGATCTGGCTTGCATCAGTCACATGATCACATTTAACCAATGATCGCCCTTGACGGCAGAACGCGCTGGTTACGAGCCGGGAACGAGCTCACAAAGAGCACGCGCATTTTTAGCGGTCCGGAGCTGTAGGAGAAACACAAGTTAACTCAGAGACACAGACTGATGCGACACAACCAGTAAGTAGGTGTACAGCGTAAACTCTAGTGTATAGCACCCAGGAGTATTAGCTTATTACGTACACGTTGGTAAGTTGTCTTGTGGCAACTGACGAACTGAAACAAACGAGCGTGCTGTGTGTGCAACAGCGCGACAAACATTACCTGTTCTTTTATTAACTACACAAGTAGTGCTGGTCATAGCTGCTGGCTACCTGTGTAAGGCTGTCATGGGTCTGTAGCTCTGTCCACCGTTTTAGGGAACATATTTAGTTTTAAAGTAAGTTTCCGGGCTTTTCCTGCCTTTCTGGAGGGATTATATTTCACTAAAAAACGATCTAATATGCATGTCCACATAATAATTATTATAATTATAATATATTAAAAAACACAAGCTGTATTTTAAAGAACATACATTAAGAAGCAGATTATATTAGATTTATATTTTAAATAAGACAAAATTTGGATTTTACAGGAGTAAACTGTATCTCTACAGTTTAAAAATGTAATAAGCTTTGCCCCTGCACAGAGTGGATAGTGAAACAAATGGAATCATCATAAATACATTATTTCATATTTATTACTTCCCCCTCCTCATTGCTTTATTATTGTAGCTCTAGTAATAAATAATAATGTAAGGATTCTGGATCAGCACCATGATGCCCATAGTATATACAGTATTCTGAAGAAGGTCTAAAATGTCACTGTGCGTGCGTGCATGTGTGTGTTTTATTTAGATGGATTTTTAAAAAAAATATTACTCATGATATAACATTGTCCAGACATGCCTGGTAAGGACATGAGGAGGAAACAGCAGGAGCTGTGTGAGGCTACTAAAGGCAGTGCTATAACATTTTTCTGTCATCATTTTATTATAGATTAAGTGCAGGAGTTGTTAGGTGTGGATAATTAGATTATAGTTTATTGCAATAGCAAGTTGTGCCTTGTTCTCAGATGGACAGCAAGTGGAGAGTGATATATGAAATGATGGGATGGAAGGAAGAAGAGAAGCAAAGAGTGATTCACAGGCAGAGCCTAAATTATTTCTCACAGCTTTTTGTTGCCTTATGGTTCCAAGTGCTGTCACCAATCTTTGCATTTTGTTATTATCTCATGACACTTGTTTAATCAGCTACCATCTCTCCTATGGACTTTTTAATGTCTACAGTCTCAGATCAACACAGCCCTGCCCTTCCCATAGATTCTTGATGAATGTGTGTTGTTGTTATTCAGCCTGGTTCAATGTGCCCCTTTTTAACTTTGAGCACCCGCCCCTTTAAACCTCTCTGCACGGCCCTGACGCACACAGATGTTGTTTGGATTTGGGAAACAGCATTCAGTTTCTGACTGCGTGCTTCTCGGGACGTTTGTGTTGTTGAAGGAAGACAGAAGTTTAAAAACTAAGTAAACATCTCCCGTCCACATGAAGACATTTGAGACGCTTGACCCAAAAACAGAACTTTGTGCAAATCTAAGTTCTTGTTGTTGTGAAATCAAGCACAGGCCTTTTATTATCTGTTTAACCCCATGAAATTATGAGTTATTAATTGTAACCCTTTTTTCCTTTACTTGCTCATTGTTTTAGCTTTACATTTATAGTTTGCAGTGTAAAATCTAACGTGCACACCGACCAGAACATGGATTATGAGTCCAGGCGACTGAGCCCACGAGGTTCTGTCTCGATTGATTCATTTCAAAAGTCATTAAGTTACTCAAACCATCCATGACACTTTGCAGTCTACCCTAGCTGTTGAAACAGCATCTTACATGCAGAAGAATAGGCTGATTAGCACTTCTAATCACTACATGAAATAACACCAACAACACCATGCAGTACTTCACTGTTGCATGATAGTGGTGTCTCCTCCTCACAGGAAGTCGCTGCTAACCTACATGTAATGCGTTCAGTTTGGGATTCCCTTCACTCTAGGACTACACCTTCATTTGACCTAGTTTCTGCACCAGCAGTGCTAATGCATAAGGTAGAGGTGAGCTTAATCTAACATTCACAGATGGTGTGATGATGGTGTTTGAGGAAACTCAGGTGGGGACTTAGGTGTACCTAAGTAAATCCACTGCTGCTCCAGGCAGGACAGTGTTTGCTTAAGTGAATCCTGGTGAAGTGACCCATTTGCTGCAGCTCCAAAATGTTCCAGACTGTATCAGGACCTGAGATATTAGCATTTTGCATTTTCAAATGAGGCATATTTGCATTTTATTTTGAGATTCTGTTTTTATTGCAGTGCAGGGTCGGCGAGATCACAGTGGGTATTTTAACGAGTGACTTTAGTTTATATTATTCATAAATATTTAGCTTGGATTCAGTGTGCATTCGTTTTTGTGTTAGCTGTACTTTTATTAACTATTATAATATGGAGAGTATTTGTCAGGGGAAACATTTAAGAATTGATATTGCAATAAAAAACAGCACTTAACTAAAATGAAAAACATTTCCTGCATAATTTATTTTACATTTCAAAAATATTTTCAAAAGTCTAGTTTTTCTTTTTATTTTCAGTTAACTAAGATGTACTTGTTTTACTTCAGTTTTAGTTAACTATAATAATCTTGATCAGAACAGAAGAGACACCTTACAAGGGAGGGCTAGTCGAGCACATTAATAGTTCAGCGCACTAAGTGATAATCTCACAGCAGTGATAATATTAAAACACCTCATCTCCAAAGCTTGGTAATTGTTTTCTATCAGCCTGCTTCTTTTTTCTACCAGTCTCATTATGTCATTGCATCTCTTTTTTCCAACCTTGTTCCAGTCATGCTGGTGCTGAGGTGGAATTATACAGACTTGCAACACATCCACACGTCCGCTTGTCCAGTTCAGGGTCTCTGGAGGCTGAAGCCTATAGCTGGGATAAACTGTGATAGATGGGTCACCAGGCCATCATTGGAAGAACACAAAGAGACAGACATGTATGCTTACATTCACACCCAGTGCATCACGGTGCTAACCAGTAAATCAGTGTTGCCTCTTTCAACCTGAAATTGAAGAATTTTCTGTCTGTGTAGAGATACATGCACTATATAAATATTAGAAGCCAGGTTCCTAATGAACTGATTAACTCATAGACAGATGGAGATTACTGCATCTCAGAAACAGTTTTTCACTTTAAATTAAAACATTACCATAACGAGAGATTGTTAATGTCTTTTCTCTGCTTCTATAATTCTCAGCAATGGCACAGTGAGTTCAATGGAAATTACTTTCCTGTAAGTAGCTCATTTCTATTCCTAACTTAGTTTCAGGATATTGTATTAGGCTCTGGTGTAAAACAGCCATTAAGAAATAAATAAGTTGGGACTCTGATGATAATTTGTCAGATTTTTGTCCCCAAAATGCACAAGATGCATGCAAAGCTCACATTTCAAAAGCCTGCCAAACTGGCTCCTGCTGATGTTTTTGTGACCCCAGACAGTGACCTCGTTCCAGTGAAGACACAATAAATGACAGTAAATTCAGTGATAATGTGATATGTGGGATTGAGGATGGCTGAACAAACAACAGGAGGACATTATTAAAACTGTCGCGGAGAGCAGATTCCAAAGAGTAATAACTGTGAATAGAACATCTGATTTCTCTAAAACATTACTGCCTTTATTATCCACCCACTCTCAGGGATTTGTCTTAGAGAATGAAGCCTTCCTGTGACCTCTTTGAGTTTTGGAAAAATGCCTTTCACTTGACCTTATTTGTGTGGTCTCAGTCTCAGTCTGAGTGTCTTTGCTGCAACACAACCACAGCAAATAAAAAATCTTGTTGGGAAACAAATAATTAAAATATGTGAATGTGGCAGAATGTGTGTTCTTTTTCTGAGGGATCAAAGCAGAGAGTTTACTGGGTGGAGCACTCCCCAAGTCTTCGATTGACATTATTGTTTTTGTCTGTAACAAATCTGAAGTCTTCTTCTGGATTCATTGAACTCTCTTAACTGGACAAATATGTAAATCATGTGTTTCAGCCTTATGAAAGCCAGATGTTCTTCAAGAGATGTGATCATTACCGCGTCCAGTGCTGCATAATCGAGGTGTATCACTAACATGTGCTGCTCTTCTTTCCCTTTTTTTTAAAACTTTCATTACCATGAGGAATACCATCCATCTATCCATCCTTCCATTTATTGAACCATCCTGGAGCTTATCCCAGCTGTCACTGGGTGTGAGACAGGGTACGCCTGAGCCACATCACCAATCCATCAAAGACAGACAACCATTCACACTCATTCACACTTATTAAGAATCATCAATCAACCTAACATATAATGTTTGTGGGCTGTGGGTGAAACTGTCAGAGGCACAGCAGAAATGTCCTGGACTTCTTGCTGTGAGCTGTGGTGACCAGTACAGCATTGTGCTGAAATACCCAAGAAGAAAAACATGAATTCCACATGGCAGGAATTCAAGTTTTGCAGTGAAATGTTGTTGCAGAGCAAAATGAAGCAAATCTGAAATGAACTGGGGCATCTACAATAACCCTTTTTCACTAATATCGACTCAGCTGGGGATACAAACGATCTGAGTCGATCCAAAACTGGCTAACCACTCCCTAATTTCCCTCGGGATTAATAAAGTATTCTGATTCTGATTCTGATTCTGATGAGTCATGAGGGTGGATGAAAAGCTCCACTTTTGAAACCTGGCAACGAGGGAAATGGCTACACAAAAACCAACTCTGTCGTCCTGGAGTTTGACCAAAGGTCGAACACCGAGGGTCCGTTATACCAACTCAACGTCCTGCATTGTTGCGTTGTGTTTGCACCACATACAAAAGACATTAGTGGTAGTAGCCACCAAACTCGAGCAAAACCACTAAACACCAACCATTTTTTGAATATCCATATAACCATATTTTCACAATTATTAAATGCAAAGCTGAGGTTTTCCAATAGCTTTGCTCAGTGGCTCCCAAGTGAAGCTTCTCAGACTGACATGAGTCAGCAAAGGTGACCAGTTCTAATTGCTACTTCACCAAGTGCATTGCATAACAGACTAACTATCATGCAATGCACTCAGTCCATACTCGCAATAAATGGCAAAACAGCGAGAATCTAATAGAACTAAGTCAGCAGTGTCTTGATGCCTGCTCAATCATCCAGGTAAGTAAATCTCCAAAACCAGCCCATTGTTCCTTCAGTGGGCTGGTTTCAGTCATTATGCAATGTACTGTTTATAAGATTGGGGAAACCTGCAGTCAGCTGAGACTGAAGAAGTCACTTGGATGAGTGAAGAAACGTTTCTCCCACAAAACGCTACGTCCAGATGAGCAGAATCAACTTTTGGAGATAAGTCAGCAGTGCTCATTATCCCTACAGCAAAATCCATCGAACACCTCCTGATCAAGCAGAATGTAAACTTTCCTTTTCCCCATACACCGAGGTCATGCTTGCACACTTGTGCTTATCATATTTAGTTTGGCCATGTATCTAAAATGTAGCTAGACTTTGGTTAGCCTCTCTTGCAAATGCCAAGCACTTCTCTACTTCATGCCATCCAAGGGATAAATAAATGCACAATGAATGGAGGGTTCAAAAGTTCAGTGCTGAGGCTCTGCGAGCAATGGGAAGAGAGAGAGTAAGGATTAGAGAGTGTTACAGTCACAATCCAGGATGAAACAAGGCACTTCCACAAATACATGGGAAAGATGCTTCCACGGGATCTGTTACAGCGCACGATCTGATATCGTCGTGTTGGTGTTGTTCCCAGATCAACATAGTAAATGTTGTTCCAGGATCAACATTGCAAGTGACCAATCAGAATGTTGTGACGTCATACTTTTGCGACTTCGGGAAAAACCGCCGTAAAACAAAAAACTGTACTTAAGCTGCGAGAAACCGCCTCTGTCCGCCGATCAACGTACCATGACCCTGACCCTTTAATAAACGCTGAGCAGAATTGATATTGTCCTTGCAACATTGGAATTTCATAAATGCACGAATGGCTTGGTGCGCCAAAGAATAATGTCAGAACAATGTGATTGGTCACTTGCAATGTTGTTCCAGGAACAACACCAACACGACGATATCAGATCATCCCTGTTACAGCACTGCCTCAGGCAGCTGACAAAATGTGATGAGTAAGGGAAGTAGGAAATATTGTGAAGAGCATACTCATCCATAAGGGATAGAAGAAGTGGCTGAAATCAAGAAATTCTACCAATGGATTGAAAAGTCTGTCCAACAGGAGAGCACAGAGGCTCTGATCATGGCAGCACATGAGCTGACAAGAGCTATAGGCACCAGGTCCATCGAGGCACAGCTGACAGGACTAAGTGGCAGGATGTGCAGAGGTGCTCCTGATGTAGTCCAGTGCAGAGCAGCAGGATGTAAGTTGCAAGCTGGGATGGTGTACAGTGTTAAACTGCCTGGGACAGTGAATAGAAGCACTTGTGACACATATAGAGAGGAGAAGTTGAGAAGAAACAGCTAAGATCTTGTCAGATTTCATGTCCCAGACAGACAAACAGCTGCCTACCAACTAACCTGACATGGTGACGGGTAACAAGAAGCAGAATCCTACTGCGCTTCATTGTTCCAGCGGGATTTGTGTGGAAGGTGGTCCACAGTCAAACTGACCAGACAACTAACCTGCAGGTGCATTTGGAAGAACAGAGAGATTTGTCAGTGTCTGTATAAGTCTGGAAATTTAGACTCTTCTTTACACTGGATATTAGTGTTTAACCAAAATTAATCAGATCTAAATGTCACTTTTCTGATGTTTTTCCACTGTGACCAGAAACTGAAGCAGTTTTCCATTTGGTCAAAAATATTACAGCCTCGATCCTTTCAGTTGCAATTAAACCACAAAGGCAGTTGTAGCCCGATTAGAGCAAGACGGGAATCTGATAGAAACTCAATAAGTGACCTTGTAGTCTGGCACAAACTGGCAGCATGCTGAACACTCACAAACGTTGAGGGCTACATCAGAGTTAAAATGCATATGAGGCTAAACTGTAGTCTTTATACACCCTTGACCTTCCCTTTAAAAGCATCCTGTCCATGCACAGGCATCTTTTAGAGTCACACACACACACAAAAACACTGGACTGAGGATATTATTCTATAACCTCCATTAGAGTTCATTTTATTTGCATTCATTATTTTCCTTTTTTCAGGAATATTCTGATTTACATTCAGTGTAGCTTAACAGTGAGCTCATTTACTTTCTGCTTAGATCCATTACCTGGTCGATTAAATACCCACATTCATTAAGCACCAATGCTAATGAATTCCTTATTGAGCAGCTGCTGTCCCTTTGCTGCTAACATTTTCTTCACGTGTCCATTTTCATGAATAACAGAGGGCTTATATATCAAAGTCATCTGGACGGGTAAGTATTTACAGTAAGACAGTAAAACTTTGTTATGTAGCGCGTGGATCAACCTACACATCTACTTAAACCACCGATCTTGGTAGCTTAGCATGTTGCACTCTGTGGCATTACAGACATGAACACCAAGAAGATTAAGACACTTGTCTTGACATTTTGTTCAACTCCAACTCTTGTCTTAAATCTCAGTTTTTAAATAGATATTCACAAAAATAGATTTTTATTAAGAGTAATATAATAAATAAATAAAAATTCATAGCTGCTTCTATGGTTTGGATTTTGTTTGGACTGTTTTTTCTGTGATACATGAATGTTGCTAAAATACACTTCCTTCAAGCTTTAAAAAAAAGAAGAAAAAACTAAAAACTCCATATTGCAAATTCTGCAAGTACTCTCAAATTGATAATGATGCCACGTTTGATATTGATTCAATTATTCTATCAGAACAAAGCTTGCACAACCTGTTCTCTTTGTCACAATGGGGAGAAATTAAGCATCAGACCTCACATCACATTCACTGCAGGGCAGATGAGAAATGAATAATAAGAAGAACTGTAGCTGAAAAACAAATAAGGCTCGACTGTTGTGGAATAATGAGACTGAATCCCAAATGATTTCTGCCTGTGGAACTAAATACGAAATGGAGTAAAAGGTCCTCTAAAGACAATAAAAGCCATATTCGTTTTTTCCTTACGAAGAAAAAAGAGACAAAAACAAATTGTTTTACAAAGAACGAGATGGTGTGTCCTCAACCTGTGTGTGTCGGTGAGTGGGTGTAAATTTGTTCACACTCACTGGGGCGATGGGTTGTGTTTGGCTACTTATATCTCAGGGTGAATTTCTGCCACCTTTTAGTCTGCCTCATTTAGCTCCTCCCACTCACTTTCTCCTCTATTTGCTCATTTTCAAAGTGTGGGGCTGATGTTGCTTCCAGGCAGAGCAGCTTGCCAAGCAGACAATTTTTCTGTTTTCACTTCACCTTCCCCAAACTCCTCAGGGGGTTAGACAAATTTGGACACTTTGTATTTCACTTCCTTCTGCTTGCAGGCTGTGAGATTGTGACATGGCCACAGCTGAAGGATTCACTAATTTACTTTCCCTGATGAGTCACCTGACAAAGGAAAAAAGAGCTTTCAAGCAGGTAAACCCAAAAAATACAAATGGTAGGATGTTATTAGTCTTTTGTGACAGTAAACACAATATCTTCAGGTTTGTAATTGTCAGTTAGCCAAAATAGTATCACCATAGGCTGACACTGGTCTTGACACTTCTGACGCTGACGTCTCTGACCACTGTAAAGGCTAAAGCCAAAAAGTGAAAGCAGTCATTAACCGATTTACATCCTGACTCCTACCACGGGATCGTTAACATTTGGAAGGTTTATTAATGGCTGGTGGCAAGAAGGCAATACAGCCTTTGAAATGACTATCTCTGTGCACATGAAAGGATATTGAGCATTAGCATGAAGTCCTAGTTTTGAAAAAGACACAGTGCACCTTGCTTTGGGATCATTTTTCAGAACTTACAATCAATTTTTTTAAAATCATAAAGCTGGTTTAAAAATTTACATTTCAGTACTGGGCTTATTAAAATCCCTGTGGTATCAAAGTCAACTGTGATATATGCTTCACTGGGCAAGCACAATGGTGCTGTGGTTAGGCGTGTCACCCCACAGAAAGAAGGTCCTGGGTTCGAACCCACGGGCTGTGGCTGCTTTCTAGGTACTCTGGCTTCCTCCCACAGTCAAAAACACATGTTGTTTGGTTAACTGGTGTAAATCTAATTGTAAGCGAGTCTTTGTTAGCGATAGACTGGATAGATATTAGGATATATCCTAACCTAACTCTCATGACAGCTGCGATGGGTCCCAGCCTCCCCAGGAATTAGATAAGCTGCTATGAGTGTCTGATGTTACCTTACTGGCTGACAAGTACAAAAAACAGACTTACTCTCTGCCCAAGGCTGCAACAGATAATTAATAATTGACTGTTTTCACCACTGACTGATTAAGCATTGTACGTTAAAAAAAAGAGAGTAATAGACAAAAGTAGCCGGATATCTGAAAAAGAAGATTGTTATTGCTGTATAGGCACAGATAGAAAACCATTTGTAATAATGATCTGTGCCACGAAGCTTTTGGAAAACAACATGATTTTTTGCTATTCAGCCAACCTTTGCCCAAGGATGTGATTTTATTGCTTGGCAGAATAACACTGTGCTACTGTGACTAAAATATGAGACAAGACACATTAACCCAGAATGCACAAACAATCAGAGTTAAATTAAAGGCTCTGCCATTATATTTAGCTTCACAACACAAGATGAGCCCTCTTGCATATTGCTGCAAGAGGGCTCATCTTACGATGCACTCTCATAATTGCATTAGCATCAGATGTGTAACTTATAGCTGCTGTTTCATTTTCAGTCCTCAGTGGCCTGTGTTGTGTTTACTGACACAGAAAGTTTAAAGTTGAGTGGTATAAACACACCTTAGGTTAGAAATATACAATAATAAAAATGACTCTTCACGTGAAATCGCCCTTGTTGTCCGTCTGATTTAATGCCCGTACAGACAATTCACTTTTATTCCTGCACACTTAAGCTACAAGCTCTTAATTTCTTGTTTAAAGCCACACATTTCCAGGTCTCATTAGGACAATACCTCTCAGTTAGAAGTGAATTTGTTTGAGAAATTACAGGCTAAATGAGTCTGTGTTGTTAAGCTCCCAGGTTAATGAAACAGGAGGAAAAGCGAATGAGGTGTCGCTCTGATTCATGCACCTGCAGAAAAAGAAGCGTCCTTTAGTTAGACAGCTACAGCGTATTTTACTGTCACCACAGCTTTCACTTGGGTCATGAACCGATAATTAGTTGATGAAATCAATTTACTGATGCAGTCATTTAGTGAGGTTTCTTGTAGCTCAGCTTTAAACTTTGATGCCGGTTCGGAGGTTGATACTTGTTTCGCAGCACTGTCGACAGAGAAGAATATCTAAAAACCTACTGTGTGCTACTTGCTCTGCACTGAACAGCAGGCAGAAGCAGTTAAGGATGTTTAGTGAACACATTGGAGCAACAGAGACAGACATATCACTCCACAGAGACCTGAAATGGATCCATAAGATGACAAACACTTGGCATTCATTTACCAGAAGCTCATAAATGTGTCCATAGTAATGAAGTTGCTCCATAGACATTGCATTCTAACTAGTTTCCTTTGACCACTGATTTTAATTAATTCTATTTTTATCATATACTTATTTCAGCATCATCTTCTTGCAATGTATTTTACTCTTCCAAAGTGACAAAAAACATATTTTTGTTGCTTGCAACTAAATAGACTGTAGTCATGGTTTTAGTTACAATCTTTCAGTGACCTCCTCCTTTCTTAGTGTTTCTCTGCATTTAGCTCTAAAAAACCTCCCCAACTGCCTTCTGTTTTCTTTGTGGTTGTCTGACACACCCCAATTAGATTCTCTTGCTTTTTTCCCCTGATAAGTGCCTTTGACCCCACAACCGTGGTCAAGGTGGAGACCTGGGCTCCTGCAGAAAGCAGATATCAATTTCCTTCACGCCCCCTCCGGCCTCACGGTATAAATGCCCCCTTCACCAACACCCACTGTTCTCATTTTCATGCCCCACCCTTCCCCCCATTTTCCCATTGTTCTCCTCTTCTCCTCTCTTCCTTTTCCTTCATTCAATTCTCGTTAGTACATGGGGATCAGCCCGCCCCGGGAGCCGTCGCCAGTCCTCTTTGAGGCCTTCCCCAAACGCAGCACCAGTTCATACTTCCTCATCCCTCATCGTTACCGAGGATGTGGTGCCAGCTAGTGAAATAAGCAGAAGAAGATGGATGTATGAATGGATACTTTCCTTTGAATATGCAGGCCAACCCCTAGTGCTCTGGGTCACTCCTTCCCCCATGCGTAACCTAAATATTCTGAAGGCTGATAAGTGTGTGCAGGTCCCTGAATCTGATCAGTGCTTGGTCTTTGTACTGGGATCTGTGCTATCAAGGAAAATCACCATAACCAGGATACTTACATCTATCTGGCTAACAGATAAGTGAAGATGTAGCAGTCACATGAAGAAGGATTATCAACTTGATAAGGGGTGGCACTGCCTGCATCCGACCAATGAGACACATTTGATTGCAGCAGAGTGTGTGATTTTATAGATAGGTGAAACTATATTATTATAAAAATATTAAGCGGTTAAACATAATTTATGATGACAGTAAGGGTGTAACGCTCTGTTTGAACTGTGTGTGCACCAGTGTTGGGGAGTAACGGAATACATGTACCGCCGTTACGTATTTAAAATACAGAATATGAGTAACTGTATTCCATTACAGTTACCGTTTAAAAGGGTGGTATTCAGAATACAGTTACTTTGTTGAAATAAATGGATTACACGGCGGTACTTTCCTGTTTCATATATTACGCTATGCCCTCTCTATTTTTGGTAATTCCGCGGTGGTGGAAACTAGAGATGGCACGATACCACTTTTTTTAAAATCTCTGATACCAATATCATAAATTTGGATATGTGCCGATGCCGATATGAATCCGATATAGTCTTTTTTAAATCAATAAAACAGTTTTTCAATATCTTACTGCATTTTGTATAAGGTCATACTCAAGTTTTAAAAAACCAAACACTAAAGCTATTCTGTTATACCTGTATGCAAAAAATACACTGCACCCAAAATATTTCATAGTTCAGCAATACTGATAAATCTAATAAACTTAAACCTGCTCCATCCTTCCTATTCTGGTATTTTAAAGAGTACTTAGCAGAAATATTAAGCAACCTAACTAATAGGGTTGCAAACTCCCAGCAAAAAAAAAGGGAACCACCCCCCACCTCGTGATGCTTAATTGACGTAATCAATTTAAAAAAAATGCACAGAAAATACATAATATGTATACGTAATATCGGATTGGTCCATCCCTTGTGGAAACCCCAACAAAACACGCATTAAGAGGCTCTAAGGCCTGGATCTCAATCGCGGCCCATGTCACCTCTATTTGCGGCCGCAAAATGGTGCGAAGAAATATTTTAAAAAAATTCACAAAAATGATTTAATATGAAGGCAACAGGCAGAGTGTTACAGGCATAGCCCTAAAGAATGTAGCCTCATGGGCGGTGTAGTCCGTGCTGCAGGGAGAATTGACTGCTATACTCATTATGTGTCTGTGAGCGAGGAGGGAGAAAAAGGAGAGTGGAAAAGTACGAGTTGTCACCGAGCAGAAACGGAAGATGGAAGCATGTAAATATAATAATAACCACTGCAGCCAAAAAGAGTGCCTGACGAGCCCAGTTGTAAGTAAACTGTTAAGACTCGACTGTACACCGTGTTTGTGTTTTCCTCTGAAACAGTAAGTTCTGTTGGAGCAGCCTTTCAATGCCTCTCTCTGTCTCTCGCTAGCAAAGCTGACCCAGACAACAAAGTAAAGCTAGTTTTCAGCTATGAGCCCGACACGAACCCGACGTATTAGCCAGAGGTCCCTTTACGGTTTTACGCCTTTACGGTTCGGAACCACGGACCTGTTTTATATAGTTTTATTATATCGTTTTCTTTACGAGGTCGCTATAAAAAGTGCAGCCTTACCTAATGTCAACCTACTGTTGCTCATTTTATATTAAGATTTAAAAATCTAGTTGGTATTGGTTTGGCGAGTAGCCTTCAGTAATAGTAATAAACAAAACTAGTACATTCATGTAGTTGTAAAAAGCATTATAATATATTAAGTAATCCGAAGTATTCAGAGTATGTTACACTCATTGAGTAACGTAACGGAATACGTTACAAAATACATTTTGGGGCATGTAATCTGTAATCTGTAGTGGAAAACATTTTAAAAGTAACCTCCCCAACACTGGTGTGCACTTTGGCCAAAAAGATTTGCAGTATAAAATGATGCGACTGGGTAAGTAAAACCACTTACCAGTATTACAACTCTACTATTAAGACATAGGACAATGTCATGGATTATTAACTTAATGTTTAGACAGTTTTTATTCTTTCAGCCTTGGCGTCAGCAGTGTTTAATCTGAAAGCAAGAAAAAGGTGTTAGCACAACAATTAGCTCCACATGTTTGATTTGGCAGAGTTTTTACACCAGATGCCCTTCGTGACACAAATCCCTCATAGAGGTGTGTCACAAAGGGCACTCAACAAGCGAGCTTTCTCTTGCCAAGCAAACATGAAAACCTCTACAGTATGGAGCCACACTGAGAGCAGGCAAAAAATAAATATTACAACAGAATTCCAATATAGGCCTTGTCTGCAAATTTAAATATAAATTATTGTAAAATGATTTGCAGCCAGCAGGAAAACATTGGAGAAAAGCTGTATCTCATCAGGGTAAAACAAAGACTCCAGATTCCATTAAAAACCTTTTTAGACCCTCGTACTGTCTGTGCACCGAGATCCAAGAGATCTTCTGGGAATGATGGTCCTATTTTCCAGAGAATTGATTGATCAGTAGTTGCAATTTGATTCCTATTGATGTCTAATCTTGAGTAAAAGCTGCCGTGGGGATATACCCCAGTTACAAACAAACTGGTAATAAGTAAAACCAAAGACTAACCCTGAAGTTACTTGGATAAGCTCAAATCCTGCTTCATAATATAGACATTTGCTTTCCTCAAATGTCTCCTCCTCTTGTGTCCTCCTCCTGCTGCCAGCTCTGACAGGACCAGAGCCCTGGGCTCCTGCACAAAGCAGAGCCCGGCTAATAATGTCAGATTCATTGGGCCTGGGATTGATTTATTTTAATTAATTGGAACAGTCGAGCATTGCTCCTACACTTCTGTAAGATGTTGCTTCTTGTTTCATTTATTCCTTTGTGTTGAGTGGCATCTACCCACACACACTTCTGTTTTCTTATTTTTTTTCTTTTCTTTTCAATGTTATTGTTTGTCCATAATTTCCTTTCCTACTTGCATCTTATTAAAGTCTCACTAAAGTTTTCTTTTGTTTGCCTTCCCCACCTGGCATGTGTCTTCATTTGTGTCTTTTATGTGAAATAAGCGGAGCAGCCATTTTTAACTGCACACTTAGTGTCACCTTCCTCAATCTCATCAGTGGGACCTTGTGGATCAGATCACCTTGAAATTCAGTTTCAGCTGTGTTTCTTCTGATTGGTTTAGAGGAAAAAGCTTGTGCCAAAGATAAATTCTGTTTTTTTCTGTGCACTTGGAGCTTAACAGGCATATAACTGCTCAGATGTGCACACACAGTTTTGTGGATAAAAACCAGTAACCAACAATGCCTTTATTAAATGGTGCTCCTAGCATTGCTTTGGTATTTTTTCAGAGAAGCTAACTGAGTAAAGGCTCGATCTGCGAGACTTTATATTTCGGCGCCCCCAGACTTGCTTTAGAAGTAGATTTTATGAGGTTTTGAAGCTTGAAGTGAGTGGTCTGGTCGCATCTTCACACTACAGCCACTGCTCTTACAGCAAGCAACTTATTTTACATCAGCAGCCCGATGATGATAATAATAACTGGTCAGTGTGAAATCTTCAACCCTGCTTCAAATAAAGAGGTAAAAAAACAGGGTCATGAGAAAGTTCTAGTTTCTCCGTAACCCTGATTAAACCATGATTGTTCTCCGGTTTGTCCTTGCACTTTGCACTTCATTGGATTTACTGAAACATTGCCACAGTGTTCTGAGGATGCCTTTGTCTTTGTGACAAATGTTTGTTTGGCTTTAGTAAGAACAAGGAAACTAATATTATCTTACTTCAGACGTTTATAGGAAGACCAGAAATGCATTTGGTGCAGAGACAATGTAATTTACTACTAAAACTCATTAACTCCCAAACTCCCATGGGGAAAAACCAGTGCTGCTGTTGCTGCTTGGGCAGTTTTTTTTCTTCTGGTAAGACTGTGATATTGGGAAACCCATCACTTCTTGAAGAGAAGTCAGTTATTGAGGTCAAAGGAAAAACCTTTTTAAAATGAACAAAGTGAAATTCATGAGTTTCTTGGTCTGCAGGCCTCAATATAAAGAGAATGAGCCACAAGTCGATAACATATGGATTTGTGTCGTTCACCTTGTCATTGGGTCTGTCACTCTGTTTTGAGAGTAAAATCTCATAAGCCAAAATTTGAACTGATTTGTACTGTTTAAACAAGGTGTGGTATACCTGAAAATCACATTCAAATCCATCAGCGTACCTTAATATAATGCACAAACCTCTCCTGGACCATTAGGAGTTTAACAATCAAATTTAGCACACAAGTACATCTTAGGCTCCTGGAGGCTCTTATCTGTATCACATCCTAAAATGTTGCCACGTTACATAGAAACCACCTACTCAGTGGCTGATGACCCATTTTTAACATTTATACCATTATAACAATGTATAAAATCACTTATCATTTTAATTTTATGACAGTAACAAAACACCTACAAAGACAATAAAACAATAAAAGTTGTTGAGAACAGGTGTGGCACATTAGTTCAAGGCTGGGAGTGTTAATGAAGCAGTGCTATAATGCATACTGTGTTTTATGAAGCGAATATTCATAGACGCAGTTCTTAATACTCTCTTACTGTGAGAGTGACACACACAGTGTACCAGGAAAAAAACAAAGTAATGTAGAGTATACGAGCAGGTGAGCACGGGACCACGGTTAATCTCCCTCACATACATGGACAGACATCTGCTGAGGGGGTAAAACAGTATTAAACAGTATGTTCTCTACAGACATTCTCAAGGCACTCAGCCAAATGCCTCATTGCTATGACTTCAGGGCAGCCAGTTTAAGCAGATTAAAAAGGGGGCATATTTTCACTAGTAGCAGAACTGGATGTGCCAATATGGCAAAACAAGCTACCTTCAACCCTCATTCCCTAAGTGAGAAAAATAGTGATATTTGTCTTGCACTTGTATTACTGCCTTTATTGCATTCTTCCCCTGAACAATATGGCAGCAGTAAAATTTAGCCATGATTACTGTGTTATGTTGAGTCTTTATTTTACTGCGGTTGTGTATAATAGTCAACAGGGAACTATTGCCATAGTGTTACCAAGATCTACTATTTTTTATTACCAAATACAAATAAGGTCTCTGCCACGTGTAAACAGCAGTCACAGCTGCTACATCCTTCAACGTTTTTGCATTGTATTTGCATGCATCCAGGAACTGCGCCATCACGAAAATGCAAATTAAGTTCAGTGTGGCTTATTGACCACAAGCAGAGTCGAGTCCTTAAATCAATCAAGACGAGGTCACTGATTATTGATGACTTGATCTCATTAATATACGGTAGGTGTGTAGTCAGCCAGAAAGCAGTGGGCCATGCTCGTGTTTAAATAGTGCTCACATTCAGTTCAGTTCTATTTACACAGATACATATTACAACAACAGTCTCCTTAAAGCACTTCACATAGGGAGAGACTCAGAGTTATTTATCATTATCTCTGATTCATGACACATCTCTTCCCATTTATCCAAGCTTTGGAATGGCACAGGGTTACACTGGCTCACATCATTATTCCGCTACCATAGGAATTAATGTCACCTCTCCTTAAGTATACAGTATGTTGTCATGACAACACAGGTAGCACACACCATAATGATTATGGTTTCGGATATTTTATGCACATTTCATACACCAGGATGGGTATGTGAAACGGAAGCTGTTTCAGGAGAACATCAGCAATAAGCTCAGACAAGCAATTGTTGCCCATTAATGTGGGAAAGGTACGGTGGCCCTGAGAGGCCAAACGGACTGCAACTTAAGAAAACACCAGCAATAAGAAAAACGCTGGAAAAGCACACAAAACACAACGGAAATAGGAAAAAACAGATTTCCAAAAGCACAAGGGAAGTGTTTCTGTGGAGACAATAACCCGACGGACCAGTTACAGAAACCAAAATATGCTAAGAATTGCGCTGGGAGACACTTAAAAGAAGTGGAGGATCTATTGGTTTTGTGAGAAAAGAAAAGATGAGAAGTAAGTGTGTTAGCCTAACTATTAGCCTAAAAATCCGTCATCAGTATTACATGAATCATGAGATTAAAACACACTTACCTAGCATGTTTTGGTTCCTGCAACTGGTCCATCGAGAAGACCAGAGTTATAATACACCAAGAGGTTCTTTTTGCACTGAAGTGAAACTAAGTGTTAAAAACAACAGAAAGTAACCACTGCAGCCATTTTCTGTGCTTTGCATGCTTCTTTTTTCTCGTTAATATTTAATGTCCCTTAACTGCTTAAGCTACTTTCCCATTGGCATTCTGCATTTGCACAGTCATCAGGCTACGCTGCATCACTTTTCTGGAGGATTACGCACAATCACGTCTGAGTTGTTGCATATGTTGCATATTCCAAATTTTTCTTTCTGCATAGTCAAACATGCAAACTGACACCAACACAGTACCATTGCACTTTCCACTAGAATTTCACTTTTGCCTGAAGCCAGCCGTGTCTATTTGCACTTCCAGTGGCTAAAAACTCTACAACTCTGGTCTTCATCTTGTGAGTGGTGTCTCGAGACTTGACATAATAAAAAATCTAATAAATCCATAGCATGTGTGTGTCTCTGTGTGTATGAGCCCATAAACACAACCTCTGTTAACAAAAAACAAACAAACCCCCCCCCAAAACCTCCTTGTAACAGCTCCCTGAAAGGAAAAGTAGAACATAGATGTTTGAATTGAGACATTTTGCTGTTTCATGACAAACGTGAAAAAACCGCAAACATGCTGAACTGATCCGCCTGCAGTCCAGATTTTTTACTACTTGAAAATATTTGTTGGGTCGTAAAACAGAAAGCCAAGAGTGGGACAAACATACCTCCGTCCCAAATTTCTTAGAAAATGACTTTGTTGATTTCTTGAAATGGTACATTTTCTCAATTTGATTTGATTGTGTTCTATTGTCAGTAATATGGATTATGAGATTTTTAGATTATTCTTTTAACATTTTTTTATTTACATTTGACATAGCATTCCGACTTTTTTTTTTTTCAGAATTGGGTTTGTAAGTTTAAAACCTAGAACTCTGTGCAGAAAAAAGGTGATTCTTGGTACATTTGTTATGTTGTAGCTGTGTTTGTAGGAATACTTCTGTATCTGCCCAATCAGGAAATGTCTTTCTGTGAGCCATCTTTGTCAACAGACACAAAAGGAATTCCTATCTTTTTTTGTCCTGAAGTGCTTCATTAAGCTCAACAGTTCTCACAAGGTGTAGTAAAGGTAATGAACAATCTCAGATAAAAGCTTTGTGTCAGCCAGCATAATGTTTGAAGCTGTGTTACAGGGATTAATTTGGGCAATAATGGCCTGCGCCTCCACAGACCTCTCCCCACTGCAGATATGCTGTCCATCGCATTATAGCAGACAAATTAGTACCAGCGCCCTCATATTCTGTCATTAGGCATCTGAAGCTCTCTGCTATTTTGCAGTGAAAGACATAGGCTGTAGCTTCTCTGGCAAAAGCTGAAACATGCTAACAAAAACAAAAACAACGCCTTAAGATCAGTAAAATCTCATTTGATTTTTTGAGTCAGGCACTGGGGTCGCCCTTTTTCATCCATCCCGAGCTCAGATTCAAGGATTATATTTTGTGTGACAACATTTCTAGGTTCAGTATTTCAGCTGTCGGGTCACATTGGGTTTTGCTACTTGTCACGGTCAGTTTCCCGTTACACTACTGACTACACTGACTCATAGCAGCCTCTTTGGTGAATATTTCGTGTTGCGGTAAGCAGTAAAACATCTGTCACAGTTTTTTTAATATAGTTCCAATTCTCTGTGACTCTTTTTACACTGATTGCAACAAATTTTTGTTCTTCCCACCTTCCGACTTGCACTCAGAACATATCACACTGTGAGCTGTTTCACATGATCCCCAGAAAATATGAGGCTATTGTTGCCCTTTCTCTCATGTACCACTCTTAGGGATCCGCTTCAGATTTTGCTACATCGTGTCCTATAATATTGTCATTATCGTAGATTGACTTTCTCATATTATTGCAATGTAGAACAAACAGTCCACACATTTAAAAATATAAAATTTAGTTTTTGCAGTGTTAAACTGGTGCTCTGTGCAGGGTGTACCCTCGGAAGACAATAGATGGCTAGATAATAATAATAATAATAATAATAATAATAATAATAATAAGAGCAGAGAATTCATATGACAGCTGGAAGACAAAGTGAACATGTCTTTTCAAAGAGACAGAATTTGAAAGTAGTATGAGAGTCAGAGTTACATATGTTTGGTGGGAGGGAATGTTTGCACACAGCTTTATTCATTTTATCAATTAGATCTGGTACTAAAATAGTTGCCGTGCAGTGGATAAGCAGTAAAATGTTGTAATCACAGCCCCTAAACGTCAGCTGAATTATTGAATATTCAATTCTTCGGTTTTCCAAGTCCTCCTTTGCTTGTTGTTTAGGTTAGAAAAAAAGAATTGCGGTATAAATGATTCTCACTGAAAATTCACAATAACACAGACTAGCAGAGGCAGGATAAAGACATGATACAAAGTTCTATGGATGTGGCAAAAGAAAAAAGAGAATACCAATGACAAAAATAGAGTGAAATTAGTGTTGTGTGTTAAATTTGACATCTGTGTTTGGTCCATTTGCTTAGGCTGAGTAAACAAAGTTCTCATATTTTTGTCTTTCAACTTTATTGTATTGTAGACGCCATCGCCACAGCTCTCCACGCTGTGCTGAGTCACCTAGAGCAGCGGCAAAGCTACGTCCGAATGCTCTTTGTGGACTACAGCTCAGCCTTTAATCATCCCGGACATCCTCATCACCAAACTGGTCACTCTTGGCCTCCCTCCTCTCACATGTGCCTGGATAAAGGATTTCCTCACAAACCGGCCCCAGACTTTAAGACTCGGCCCTCATCTCTCCTCCACTCGCACACTGAGCACCGGCTCCCCACAGGGCTGTGTGCTGAGCCCCCTCTTGTATTCTCTCTACACCCACGACTGCAGTTCGACCCACAACAACACTCTCATCATCAAGTTTGCTGATGACACCACGGTAGTCGGACTCATCTCGAAGGGAGACGAGGCAGAGTACAGAGAGGAAGTCCTGAAGCTGGCAGCATGGTGTTCAGAAAACAACCTGGCACTGAACACTAAGAAAACCAAAGAGCTCATTGTTGACTTCAGGAGACACAGCACCGACTTGGCCCCCCTCTACATCAACGGGGAGTGTGTGGAGAGGGTCCACACTTTCCGGTTCCTTGGTGTCCTCATCTCTGCTGACATCTCCTGGACAGGAAACATCTCAGCGGTCATCAAGAAGGCCCAACAGCGGCTGCACTTCCTGAGAGTCCTCAGGAAGTACAAGCTGAACTCCAACCTGCTGTTGACCTTCTACCGCTCGTCCATTGAGAGCCTGCTAACCTACTGCATCACGGTATGGTACGGCAGCTGCACCGAAGCAGATAGAGTGAGGCTTCAGAGTGTGGTCAAGACAGCACAGAAGATCATCGGCTGCCCTCTCCCCTCCCTGATGGACATTTATTCCTCCCGCTGCCTCACCAGAGCAGCAAACATTATCAAGGACAGCTCCCACCCTGGCTTCAACATGTTCAGCCTGCTTCCCTCAGGGAAGCGCTACACGTGCATCAACACAAAAACCCACAGACTCAAAAACAGCTTCTTCCCCAAAGCGATAACCACCCTGAACTCACACATGCACAGATAACACAGCCCCCCACTTCCCACTTCCTCTATGGACCACCACTGTGCAATACCAATTCTATGTGCAATAACTCAACTGTATATACATAATACTATTTATTATATATTACTTACGTCTTGTATATTGTACATTATATATATATATATGTTTTTCCCTTTGTTAATACTGTCCATATGTACAAAGCGCTGCAGAACTGTACCCCCCCCCCCAGCATGTTTACACTGAGTAGGAGATGCTCTGTATCTCATTGTACAACTGTATAGTGACAATAAAGGCATTCTATTCTATTCTATTCTATTCTATTTTAGTGACAGATCTCCACACAAGCACGGAGATTTTACACCAGCTGCTATGTTTTAGGTCACAGTGATCCATTGCCTGAGGAAACAGTAATAAAGATAATTTTGTTCAGGTGCACGGATGCTGTTAGATCTTCCATGCACTCAGCAGGTGACCTTTTGACTACTCCGAGGTTGTTTATGCGACCATACTTTTTCCTCACACTAATCACAGATGCATTGTTATGTCTGATTCACTGATCACACAGTCTGCTAACAAATCCTTAATCCCTCAATATTTAAAATATACAGTAAAAGCATAAGCTAGGTAAAGTAGAGGCCTCTATCAACCCCTAATTAATTAAATTAAAGTTGTGGCTCTGCTCCTTGAGAGGCCCAGGAGGAACAATTATGTCATTTAGAGCAAACGCACATTTATCTGTCTCAGCATAATGGTCTTTTGGAAGTAGAGCACTGTCCAACAGTAGCAGCAGTGGTGTACATCCAGTATGTGCACACACAAACCAGCGGGAAGTGAAAAATGTGTCTCAGCTTTTGCAATATATTTCCATCAAGCTACTTTTGGAGAGGACAAAATTAACAATACTGACGTGATTCTGACAACGCTGCGCTGCTGCCGGCCTCTTGAGCTCACCTGAAACAGGAAATATGGAACTTCAAACAACAATCAAATCAACACCGCCTCACCGTCATTATGTTCTGGTCCTGTATTTATAGAAATAACCTCTATGATTTACCGTTTCCAGTTCCTTTTTAAAACACTTGCTGGTAATGGGTGAATCATTTTGTTGTATCCAGGCTTTGAACATTACTTGTTTGTCGTAAAGAGACACTTACGCTTAAGCACAATAAAGAAAGGCCGTAATTTAAAAAGGCAAACGAATATAAAATTGCCTTTCATTTGCTAACAAGATTTGTGATTTTCTGTGTTAAGATGAGTTTTTGTTCTTGTTTTCACCACTTTTTAGTGAGTTTTATATAAAGTGCTAAAAAACAAATTAAATGAAAACTTTAAAAACACATCAGCTCTCAGTGGGGAGAAAATCAGGCTGGATTTCTGTTCTTGTTCAGACTCTATAATCTGTCAGGATCCAAAGGATGCCGCATTGTTTGATGGAAATTTGAATTATTAACATATAAAAGGCTGAAATCTGTGTTTGTGTACTGACAAATTCAGGATGTATTTCTAATGAGACAATGGATAGTATCCTGAAGACGGCTCAGTGAGCTCCTGGACAGTCTGAAGTGCAACCTGGTGGTATTTGAGGGACCAAAACATAACATCACAGAGCTCCTCTATTAGTATCAGGTGAGCGTGGGCACCAGTCAATGGTATCAATTCCTTCATCCTCCAGTAACTGCCTGCATACTCACACCGCATCAGGCAGGGTGTAATCATGGCAGTGGTTGACCTGCCAGGTTTGGTATTCTACAGCAAATGTCGATCGAGCTCCATACTGCTGGACAGGGCCCACTACAGAACGTCAGGGCCTCAGGCCACCTTCATGAACTCTGTTTCTGATTGTTTGGTCAGAAACATTTACACCAGTGGCCTGCTGGAGATCATTTTATATCTCTGGCAGTGCTCATCATGTTCCTTCTTGCATAAAAGAGCAGATCCTGCAGTCCTGCTGATGGATTAAGGTTCACACTCCCTTGCTACCTCCCAGAGTCCTCAAAGAGACAAAAGACTCTTCCTGTGGAGTTGTCTGCTTCCCCCAACTTCCTTACTAGACCCCCACCATTTGTCTTACTGTATGAGTGTGAGACATGTTAAAATCCAGTGGCACCAAGGTATCATACAATAAAATGATGTGATTAATACATAAGTAAAAGAAATTCCTATACATGCCCCTTCCTGATTTCTTATGTTTTAACGTGTTTGTTACACTTACATGTTTCCAATTTCAAATGTTAACAAAATTCAAATTCAAATTCAAATTTTATTTGTCACGTACACAGTCATACACAGTACGATATGTAGTGAAATGCTTGGACAACTGCTCGTGACCTAAAGAAAACAAAAAAGGAAAAGGCTATGAATAAGATAGGAAATAAATATGAAAAATTAAAAAGGGTAAATTTAACTAGGAAGGAATAAAATATAAATTAAGGTTAAAAATGAAATAACTGTACAACACAAATTAGAATGAAGGGTAAATTTAACTGGGAGAATAAGATAAAATATATAAATTAAAGTTGAAAATAAAATAACTGTACAACAAAATACACAATATAGAACTATATAAGAATGTATGAAGAAATATAAATAAATATATACACAATAACAGCAGCATATACACAATAACAGCAGCGTGATTTAAGTGATGAAGTGAAAACAATGTCCAGAAAGTCCAGTGTGTGTGTAAGAACCATATGTGTGGGTCAGTACTGTGTGGTGGTGTGATTGAGAGACCGTATCGCCTGCGGGAAGAAGCTCCTCCTCAGTCTCTCTGTGTTGGTCTTCAGGGAGCGGAATCGCTTTCCTGACCTCAACAGAGAGAACAGTCTGTTGTTGGGATCGCTGAGGTCCTTCACGATCTTCCTGGCCTTGGTCCAGCACCGCCTGCTGTAGATTGAGTGCAGGTCAGGGAGCTCGGAGCGGATGGTGCGCTCAGCTGACCGCACAACCCTCTGTAGAGCTCGTCTGTCCTGCATGGTGCTGTTCCCGAACCAGGTTAAGATGTTTCCCGTCAGGATGCTCTCTATGGTGCACGAGTAAAAGTTCCTGAGCACCTTGGAGGGCAGTTGGAAGTCTCTCAAGCGTCTGAGGTGGTAGAGACGCTGACGGGCCTTTTTCACCACGGTGTTGATGTGACAGGACCATGACAGGTCCTGCGTGATGTGAACTCCGAGGTATTTGAAGCTGTCCACTCTCTCACAGATGTTCAGAGTAAATACAGATTGTAGTTTTTTAAATGATGGTTTCATTTAGTTTGGGGAAACAGCTCTCCAACTTTACCTCATGTAGAAAAAGTCATTTCCTTCTAAACCTAATAAGTGGTTTTGTCATCTAGCAAGAACTGCAATCAAGCATTTGCAATAACTAATAAAAAAAGCACTTGTGACAATTGTGTTGGTGACAGCTTTTGTTATAATATCAATAATATTTATATGAATATGGGATACTGTTACATGTTTGCACAGACTTTTGTGGAATATGGAGACACTCCTGGCATTATATGAGCAAAGTGAGACTCATTTTTTAGGGTTGGTGGAGATGAGTGTGAAGATCCAAACAATCCCTGTCAGTGATGGAGAAGCTTTGATGAAAATATTTGGTAAAAAGTTCACCCGCATGAAGGAAATGAAGTTTCAAACTTTCCTTAGGAGGAGCCCAGCACGCCTGCTTAAAGAAAAGTGAGTGTGGCGATGTGGATGCTTGCAGCGACTGCTGTATAGAGGCCATCCTGCTACACATGAAACACATCAGAGTCATAATTGTTATTTTAGTCACGTGTTTGTTTATTATCCTTATTGTTTTATCTGGGACTGTTTGCAGACATCTCAGAGAGAGGAGACACCAGCATCTGAACAGAGACTCAAACCAGCAACCTGCAGCTCCCTGCTTGGCTGCTCCAGTTTTCTCCTCACTCATGTTGCCCACCAGTGATTTCTAGCTGCCCACCCACACAGCAGGCTAGAATATGCGCTGAGCCTCAGCACCCAGTACTTGGACATGTTTTCTTTATTAAATAATGAACCAGACCCCAAAAAGTAAACAGCTGTTATTGCTAGGCAACGGGAGCAGCATTTGGCGATGCAGCACCTGACATTCCTGACCATGTGGGCGGAGCATGCATGAAATGGAATGTTCAGTAGAACTGTGCAACACAAGCACTTAGTTCCAGCATGTTTCATTGTATCCAGACACAGCTAGAGACACATCTACAGCAGCATCTCTGTGCAGGACAAACGACAGTTGACGAAGAAAACATCGAAAACTTCCCTTCACTCCTCTACAAAACGTTGGCTCCTTTGTTTAAAAGGCCAAAATGAATCGAGGGAGAATGAGAACAGGATCGGCAAGTGCTTCACCTCACAATTCAGTACAGCTGATCAACCTGCAAGAAGAACTTCAAATGATACAGGCTGAAAATATCAAATTAAAAGAAGAGGCAGAAAAATCAAGAGGAGAAGCTAAAGATTCAAAGTTTGAAACCGATGTAGTATTGCAGGAATTACTGCATGTGGGTCTCAAACTTAAAGGAGAGAAAATGGGAAAACAACAGGCAGAAAAGGAGAATGAAAAGATGAAGAAAGAACTGTTGGAAGCTCAAAAAGCATTGGAGGAAGAGAAAAGCACAGCACAAGAAGCCAACAATAAATATCAAACTGCAAAGAAGGAGGCAGGAAATGTGATGCAGGAATTACAGGAGGTGCAGGAAGCTTTTGAAGAGGGAAAAAGGAAAATGCAGTTGGCAACTCAAGAAGCTGCAAATGTAACGGCTGAAGCTGAAACACTAAGAAAGGAATTACTGTATGTAAAGCAACAACTTGAAGAGGAGAAAAGACATAAACATGAGGCAGAAAATGAGATTGAAAATTTGAAGAAAGAATTGTTGGAAGCTCGAAAAGTGTTGGAGGAAGAGAAAATGAAAATACAGGAAGCAAAGAAAGAAATGGAAGATACAAAGAGTCACACTGAAAACATGAAGAAGGAACTGATGAAAGTGCAAGAAGAACTTGCAGAACAGAAAATTGAGGTGAAGGTATTCAAGAAAGAAATGATGGTGACCAAGAAAGACTGCAAAGACGCACTGAAAGAAATGCGAAAGCACAAAAAGGAAGCTAAAGAGCTCCTGAAACACAAAGGGAAACTGGCCAAACAGCAGCTGAAAGAAAAATTTAAAGATGCCGAGGAGCAGCTCAACAAAACCTTAAATGAACTGAAGGCAAAAGAAAAAGAAAAGAAAGCCGAGGACAGGAGGGGATTCTGGAGCAGACTGCTGAGAAAGAACTGACCCAGCAGCATCAATAGTTTCTTCCTCCTTCCCCCTCTCTCCACCTTTCTTTCACCCCATCCTTCTTCTTGGGACGTTTGCTTGTTTTTTAAAAACTGAAATGCACAAATAAAATTGCCATAACTTGACCTCATGTTGCCTGCTTCTTTTCTTGTGTGTCTGTGGATGTAAAACAGTAACACACTTTCTGCTCTGTGTCTTTAATTGTAAATAAATGCAATATGTTTTCATTTTAAAATGCAGTGCCAAAAACTTCTGCTCTAAATCTTTTTTTTAGCAAAAAGCTTTTTTTTTTTGCCTGTTGTGGAAGTTTTCCATTTAAATAAAGCCTGCAGACGAGCGGTGAGCGGTAGCTAACATTCTTTAATCAAACACACAAAGAACAGACAACCAAGCTTGATGAAGTCCCTGCATGACCGCGGGACAGACGGTCAGCAGAGTCTCCCTGAGCCCAGCATGGCTCTCAGTTAAATACCTTCTCCAGGAACAAAAGGCAGTACACAGCTGTTTCACACCTTAAGGACCTTCTGAGGGCCTGTCGAGCTCTGCTGTAATATCTGCCTGACTCCTGGAATCTCCTTCACGATCTTGAGACTGTGTGGGAGACACTGCAAACCGTCTGACAATGTCACATATTGATGCGCCATCCTAGAGGAGTTGCTACCAGTAATGACACTGACCAGTTCAAAACTGGTGAAAAAATCGTCAGAAAAGATGAGGTGGGAAAAAAAGTCCACCAGTAACACCATTCCTGTTTCGGTGGTTGTCTCATTGTTGCCCTCTCTAGTACACCTGTTATTTTAACACCAAAACACTGATTAACAACTCTCCTCTAATACTTAACCGAGCAGATCAATATTCCACAAGTCTGACTGACTTCATGCTATACTCTGACTAAAATGTTTTCCTTTGGGTTTTTTGAGCAGTGTGTGTATAAAATTCATATCACACACCAGTGTGGCACTAGTGTTATCTTTTATGTGTCTCCCTCATAAAAATCCTATTATACTCTCTGTATTGAGCTTAACAGAGATGAATAATGGGCGGCTAAGACCACAAGAATTTATTAAATGCAGTAAGTCTTCTTACTCAGCAATAAAAGAAGTATACACCATGCATATCAGATTGATTTACATAATTCATGACTGATTGAATTTCAACCTCTAAAATAGTCCCAGACGCTACTAATGTCAATGTGAGGTGATGAAAAGGTCTCGTAGCTTATATTTATGGCAGGCATATCGAACAGAAACTCCAGGCTCTTTTTCTGTGCACCTCTTGACAACTTGGCCTTTGGGTTATTTTTACACCTTGAAACAACCCAAGTGCTACAGATCAGACTTGTGATGTGTTTTACTAATTGTAGCCTAGACAGTGTCCTCTCATAACCTCATTACAAGCAGTCTAAGTTACTGAAGCTAGAGCTATAATCCATCCATCCATCCATCCATCCAAACCCCCTTATTAAATGAAATTATCACTTAAAAATTGCATTTTGTATTTACTTGGGTTATTTTTGTTTGTCTGACGAACTGAAATTTGTAAGGGAAAAATATGCAAAACACTAAGAAGTCAGGAAGGAGGGTAAACACTTTTCATGTACCTCAAACGATGCAAACATGTGAATTAAAACCCTTTTATGCAATGATTGATCAGTACAGTGTTTAGTGCAGCATTGTTCTTTTTATTGGTCCATTGGAAACACATTGCACAAGTTCGAGAAGCGCAAGAAGCATACACATGCTTTAGAGTTGTTAACAGCGTTCAAAAGATTTACAATGTCCAAAACATTCACCGTCAAGCAACAATCATCTTACTCTCAAATCATCGTTCTCATAACTCCAACAAAATCTCAGCAGGCCGAGTAAAATATATGTAAATGTAAAATAGTTACGAGTCCACGCGTGACATTTAAAATAGTTCATGTCTTTTGTCTTTTTCATGTAAAGAACGTTAACAGTTTCATTGTTTCTTGATTGATTTCATACACGAGGGGTGAAATTCTAAAATTCAAAGCACAGTTCATGTGTGATAAAGGGTGAAAGTAAATGCAGCAAAGATCCGTTGTCAGACTCAAATTGGCAGCACATGAAATTTTTTTTCCAGTGGGTACCAGAATGCCCAGTTCCTCAGTTTAAAAAAAAAAAGAAGTTGTGTTTGGCTCAGACTAATTGCAGTTTATTACCACTTCACATTTCACAGGCTGCTTTAATTGGTGTGACAATGAATGACTTATTATTTAAAATCGAAATATGCTTATTAGACAGCCAAAAAAATAATGTTAATAACACAATTATATTCAGCCAGAAGCAGTGAAACAGAATGATTTGAAAGTGCATTAAAAGCTGAACTGATACAAATCAAGTACATATTGCTACATAACTTTATCTTTGATAGAAAAAAACAACAAAAGCACAAAGCTGTAGAGGTCACAGCATTCCCCACCTGACCCCAGGATGAAAGTCACAAGAGCACTGCCGACGTCGCTGTGTGAAGGTTTGCAGATAGCCCTCGTCTGAGAATCGGGTCCCAGAGTTTGTAAGACTTTAGTGAAACTTCAGTGAGAGCGCACAGAGTCCTCATATAACATTCAAAAGCAGCAGCATGGGAGGAAAATATGAGGACGTGTACCTTTAACGGACATCGGGTATTTATTTACATTCCTTAGAGAAACCTGGCTGGTGGGCCTGACCTCTTTCTATTGAACTGTGCACACACACGACACCACTGTGTGCTTGGTTTAAAAGACTCGAGGAACATTTTCCTCACGTACCTCTTGTTTCTTCCCTTTTAACAGTAAGTAATTTACGTCACCAGTGACCTGCTCTTTACATCTTTACATGAAATCTGCCATTTCCTCATACAAACAAAAACAAGAAAATCAAGAAAGTCTTATCCAAGTCACAAACATGGAAAAATAAAAAACCCAGTTGACTTTTACAGGATGACTAAACGTGATTCTCGAGGAGATTTATATTTGTTTCAGAAAGGAGGGGAAAGAAAATGATTACCACAATGATAAAAAGTGATCCACTATCCTGATTTCCAAGGAAATATTGCAATTCCAAGCAAGTTTAAGTGCAAAATGTTGATCAAGAAAACGATTTTAGAGACAGCCTCTTCTTATCTTGAAATCACTGACATAGACATAAAGCTCGAGTGGCAATCAGTAAATCACTTCCAAGCTTTATCGACTAAGTGGAGCTAAGTGGAGTTGCTGGCATCGCTGTGTTCTGCAGGTTTCTCTTTTTCTTTTTTTAAGTCACCGCGTAACCATAGCTTCCCTTTGATGCTAGTGGCGGTTACACCGTGTGCTCAAAAAGGTGCTGACACAGATGAATGCAGTTTAAGTAAATGATTAAAACTAAATTCAATAGTCCTCAATCCCTGGTTTTAATAGCATTGGTAGTGGGTTCGTCTTAATGTGCACACCTCTTTATAAATCCAAACATTTGCTGTTATTGGCTTCAAATATTAGATCTTGGAGACCTCATATTACTTTGTACCATCCTGGAAACTAATGAACATTCATATTTCATAGGACACAGCTACCATCCAGAAAGCCAGACCGCAGTCCTTGTAAATATTGCTTAGACTTTTACTGGGCCCATTAGGTCGGGAGAAAATTGTGTTTAAATAAATAATTATTATTCCATTTTGTTTTATGTTGTGGGGGTGCGAATTTAATACCCTGATAAATTCTTGACGGCATGTGCAGCCTGTCAGCTCTACGCTATTTTCCTTTGTGTGATTATTTTGCATGTAGAGCCTGAAGCGTCCTGGATAGAAGCCTGGCACAATTACAAGATGTAGATTTAAGTAGTAGCTAAATGAGTCAGTTTATTCCAGAGCAACTTGTAAATAGCTGCATTCACTGTATGAGTGCATGAATGAAACCACAGCGATGAGTGTTTCAAATGAATATCAAATAAGGCATAATGAGGGCACTTGTTGCGACTAATATTTCCTCAGTTTGTGAAGTCTTCGTTAAAATAAAACCTGCTTGTGTCTGTGTAATAACACTTAGGTGTTATATGTGAAATTCAGCCAAACGTAGCCACCAACTCTCTGTGTAACACTCTCCTGAAAGAGGTTTTGTTTCCTGTAACACCTTTTTCACACAACAAACGAGGTTAATCCTTTGAGTGTAAGGCACTCAGCCTTCACAACCAACACAAGATCAACTCTGTCTCAGGTGAACAGATACGAGCAAAGAGAAAAAGCTCATTTTTCACATGGCTTTTTGCAGACAACAATTTCCGATCGGATCATTACCACAGAGCCCGTGTGCATTCTCACAGCTGAAAGGCAAAGGCAAAACCAGACATGGCAGAGATGAGAGGACATCAGCCTAATCTTGTTGGCTGATATGCTGAGAAGGCAGAGTTGTGACAAGAATTTGCCCCGTAACCTGAAGGTTACCATGACAGCAAATGAGTCGGCCCCCGAGGCTGTCAAACATTAACAATATGTACAAAAACAAGTATAAAAAATAACATAAATATGGTGGCGTAAGATAATTGCACCGCCATGCCCGTGGTTTTCTAACAGCAGCATCAACATTTATTCTGGTGGCACTAGAAGCAAACCACCTCGTTAGAAATGACACTGACTTTATCTGAGACCTTAGGGGAAAACTGCACTATACACATTAAAAGGAATTAATAATTCATACCTATTTAGGGGCAGGATTGAGGCTGTAATGACAAAATATAGCGGGTACTAAGAAACAATGGTGGAATACAAATGGGGCTGTCCACAATATCCCAGAAAACCACCAGTGAATGAAAGGCATATATCACAAGGCTAAAAACATGTCGAAATCATGTGCCTGCAGCAAAACTTCACAAGTAGCAGCAAAGGTGCATTAATGTGACGACTCACATCATTATCGACTGATGGCAGCCTGCTGTACAAGCAGCTTCAAATAAACTGTTTATGAGTTTGTTACACTTTGTGGTGTTTTGGACATTTTGACATTGACTGTGTTCATTGCACCACTGTTCTTGATTATGATCACCAGTCTATACTTTCATTGATGTAACTGGTTAAAATCTATACCAATCTTTTCTTTTTTGTCCAAACAGGTTTGGCTGGTGAAATTAGGCACATTCGTCGTTACACCTTGTGTTCTCGCAGATCATTAAAACCCTTTAATCCAGTGAAATGCCTCCAGATGTGGGCATTCGTTTCATATGACTTGCCTTCAACATATTTTAAAAGGATAGTTGCCGACAATTACAAACTGTCTCCGTGTGCATTTCATATACAGGAGAAGAAAACTTTAAAACTTCACATTTTCGTAGTCCCAGCTGTTCCCCTAGGAACACCATGTACAGCTTAACTATACAATAAACTTTACAAAGTATAGTCTATACAACAGATGCCAGGCAGGTAGCATTATTGGCATTCAGCACAGAAACAGCAAATATCATAGAGACTAATAAATAATGTTATTTACAACTGCCTCCAGTTTGGAATTTTCCTTTAGTTGCTCCTTTGAGTTTTAAATCAAGTGGTTACATTTCATGTAAGAGATGCTAAAGATATGCACAACCTAATTTAAGCAAGTTACAGTACCTTCACTCACAGACATTCACAAGAAACATTTGTCTTTTAGTTAGCTTATGGCTTCAAGTTGCAGAAAGCAGTGAGCATGAGATTCAGCACTTCCGTGTGAGTCAGTTTGAATGCCCCAATACTGAAATATTGAGTTTGTTTTTAAAAAAGAAAACGGGTGACAATAGAGTTCCTGGTAACTGCACAGCAGATGTTGCATGAGATGACACGGTCATGCGTCCGCATGCTGGTTAGGTGGCTTTGAATGGAATGTGTTATATGCAAAACGAATGCTCAGAAGATATTTTTCATTTCATTATCAGTGCAACAGAGGCTACACTTGCTCCTGCTGCACAATATCCTTTCATGGGCAGAAATCCATTCCCACTCTTTTGCCTGTTTCATTATCCTGATAGAAAGCTCTCCTGGCTTCAGAGTCACAAGATAGGAATTACTGTGCAAGGCTGGATTCATTTTAGAGGAGGGCATTATGAAGGTTTTGTTTCTTGGTTCTGTTTGTTAAGAGCTGTCTGCGTCTCTTTCTGATCCTCTGAAGAGCAGTTGGAGACAGCATTAGCCATGATGCAGAACTTGCGCAGGAGGATCTCCCTGAGGAGCAGATAGACCCACGGGTCCAGGATCTGGTTGAGGGAGGCCAAGCGTATCGCCGTCAGAAAGAAGTTACAATCTAGATGGAAATCCTGATTGGAGGTGCGGTTTGATGCTTCCTTTGAATTACAATGATCGGACAAGACCTGGGTGGAGAGCATCCTCAGCATCAGCACCTGAGGGGAAGATGTTTGGGCAGAACTTTATTTTTTTTCACACTAAGAGAATGAGGAGAAAGCATGCCATTAAGTGACAAAAGCTTTAATTTACTGAAGAAACAATCGCTGGTTAGAAAATAGTTTCTAATTTTGTGTACAGAAGCCTATGTTATGTTCACTAAATCATATAACGGAAACACACTCTAACAACAGTCCTGTCGGGGAATGAGCAAAAACTAATTTTCACGGTTGGTCTCTGCTATCACAGAGCTGTGCCTTCTATTAATATCTCACTGGGACTGTTAAATATGTGACTGACAATGCATGATCTCATTGCGCACTATGCAGATCCCTAAACAGGACCCCTAAGTGGATTACCTCTTAATGGCAAAAGGCAGCAGCCTTTCAGAGAAAACGTGCATGACATCATTTATGTGAGGAGAAGATGGATAAAGATTTAAAGCTGTTTGTGACAAGTACTGACACAAACACATTAAAACCAATCAGTGTTTATTTTTAACATTACTTTAAGGGACATAACTATATGAAACTATGACAGCACATTTTTATAAAATATGCCTACGCAAGTACACTGTAAGAAAATATATATCCTGAAGTTGCACGTGAAAAACATACCAGCAGAGGAGACCAGCATATAAGCAGGACGCACATAATCCCTAACAACTGGATGACGGTCTCCGTGGTGAGCCGTTCCCACTGCTTTGAAGACTGAGAAGTGCCTGATTTTGTTTTACACCGGGTAACTACGCCCCGGATCGTCACCACATTGCAGAAAAGTGTTATAAGTAGAGCCGAGATCCCGAGTATGGCAAAAGTGGTGGAGAAGAATCCATTTCCTGGGACTTTGGCATCAACCGTGCTGATGAAGCACCAGGTGCCCGGCCACTGCTGCGTGTATTCCCCGACCCCTGCTACGGGCAGCAGAGCAAACAGCAAAACAAGACCCCATATAACAGCTAAAATCTGCTTTGTCACACTTGTCTTCATGTGATTCGAGTACCAGTGCGGGTTAGTTATAGCCAAGGCCCTTTCGATCGCCATGGCACTCGCCATGAAGAGAGCGCACAGGCCAAAAGTTGTCATGCACACGCCAAAAAAGGCGCATAACTTGCCAGATTGGTCGAGGTCACTCAAATTCCTACCAGATTGGTAAACTGAAATCACAATTGGACTTGTCAAAAGCTGCCCAAACAGGTCTGTCAGCGCCAGAGATCCAATGCAAAGCAAGAAGGACCTTTTCCTTTTATTTTCCTTCTTTCTGTAGGAGATGCACACCAGGATAAGAGCTAGCGAGTTTCCCACCATTCCGGTGATCATCATAGTTATAGGAAATCCAACTGATGCATATCCACAACTGGAATTATTTGTGCAATTGATTTGGCGCAGTGTCTTGGAGACGTTGGCGTCCAGCATATCTTCTTCACTGGTGGTGTGCAAGCCCTCTAGAGAATCAAAGCTGAATCCAGTTATTGTTTCTAAAAGTGTACACTTATATACAGCTGTTACCCTGTGCGTATCGGTCTGGCATCATCTTGCGCTCCAAAGTGCTCCAACTGAATGCGATGCGTAAAGCGCGAGGTGTCCTTTAAGCGCTGGAGGCGGGACTACTTCGGGTCCGGAGGAAGCCCATATTCTCACTGTGCTGTAATAACCACTGTCCTTATGTGTCTGGAATAAGGGCACCGGTAAGTAGGGACCAGACATCGACCCTCCGGTGTTCTGCCAAAAAGCGATCGATGTTTCTGTGCGGTTTTCTTTTGTGTCTAACATGTTTGCTTGTATTGGTAAACTGGCTTCAGGCGAAATGATTTACAGGGGGTTATAACAAAGATAAAGAAATTAACTATCTTACAAGTATCTTTATGACGCTATAACAATGTACCCGCGTTATAATCCATCCGGTCCCTTTTAGCCAATTAAAATATCTTTTCAGACACAAGTTATGTTTGTTGCCTTTTTCTGTTTCCAGGTTGGTCAGACTCTCTTGAAAAATATATTTAATGACAATGAGAACTTTTACCTCGATAAATACAAGTCACTTTGCCAAAAACTGATTGGAGCTTCTATGTCCGATAGCCATGTTTGCCATATTGTAGGCCAGAAAGTTATTTACAGCATTTTAAATACCGGTGTTGTGATCCTCTGCCAAAAAGTGGTTTCCTGCATTTGCCAACAAATGATTGCCGGTATTTGAACTGTTGTAAATGAGTTCTTGGACTGCAATCTGTCAAACCTATCTCCCATGAATGATATCAAATCATTTTCAGGCAGAAATAACGTCACAAGATAGAAGCTGCAATCAGTTTTTGGCAAGTTGACTTTTATATGCCCTTTATTTATCTGGATAAAAAGTGTTTGTGGCATTAAACATGTCTTTTTTTCTCCAAGTGATCTGGCCAAAAGGGCATCAATAATGCAATAAAGATAACATCGTTCTATAAAGATATTTTAAGTAACCTGAAAGGACAGGTTTGATTATAATGTACATAAAGACAGTTGCATACAAAACTCTTGTGACGAGGAATTAGTAAGTCAAAATGTTGTTATTAACTTACATATGGATTTTTTCACATCAGGGGGGTAAAAATCTTCCACAAAGAACTCTTTACAATGTAACTGTTACATTGTAAAGAGTTCTTTGTTACAATGGTACAAATGTGCTGCATTGTAACACATTTGATAGTAGATATTCTATCAGTAGAATAATCTATTCCCCCATCAAAACAATTGATATCAACTCTGCACTGTCACCAGTATGTGCCTATACTAAGAGACTTCACACTTTGCTAAACTGTATTTCAAAATAGACTAAGCAATTTTATCTTACTTGTTAATTTATTTTAAAAAAGCCATTTTATTGTGACATAAACGGCCTATTACATATAATTTCAGCATAGTCACAATTCAAATTTTACAGTTTTATTTGGATTTTTTAACTCTTGAGCTCCCAGCTTCCTCTCCCACCTCTGTGGGCTGTCTATCCTTCAAGCTCCTCTACTAGAGGCCTAAGAGCTTGAGGATCCTGCGCAGCATCTTTGTTGTTCCCAGGACTGCGCTCTTCTGGGCCGAGATCTCAGATGTGGTTCCTGTGATCTGCTGGAGCCACTCGCCTAGCTTGGGAGTCACTGCAGAGTGCTCCAGTTACCACTGGGACTTTTACCCTCACCCTCCACATCCCTCTCACCTCCTTTTTGAACATAAGATTTTAAAACCTGAGCTTTTTGTGTAGTCAGCACCCTATTATTTATATTGCATTTCTTCAGCCATTTACTTTGAACTATCGTGTTATAGTTCGTGTTTGGTTCTTTAGTATGAATCTCGCAAAATTTGCAATTAAATGTACTTTAATAATTGTGCGAGGAAAGTTGACTATGTGGCCCAAATTCCTCTTTCCGGTTGTTTATTGCATTTAATATAATCTGTCAAGCCAATAAATGTTAACTAGACCAGTGGGTTTATTTTCCCGCTCCTGCACCCTTGGATAAATCTGGAATTTATCAACACAGACCATGACAGTGGCAAACAGCTTCACTTCCAAGGAGATTGTTAATTTAAAGGGTATAACTTCGAGCTATAATGAGTTTTAATGAAGCAGCACTGCCATTGCTTCCGCTCAGATTAACAGCTTGGGCAACAACTGCCATCTGTTGACCACACTGAGAACAGTTCAGTGAAAAGACCTTATTAACGGTACAGAAAAAGTTATTGTAGATTGTTTCTTAGATTTACAGTAGTGTAGATTAGGATGAAATTTGGTGTTAATATTTGAAAACATGAAAACTTTCAGCCCATAGCCGAAGATCACAAAAGTTAAGATCACTTACTGTTAAGATGAGCTTTGCAAAGTGGCGACACAAAACAGAACCAGACCAAATACAACGCCAACTTCAAAAATGTATATTTCTCCTCTTGACGAACTTCTACACATTTTCTCAAATACTCAAGTTTAGAATTAAGACAGCTTGACTTGACAACCCCAACCCCTCAACAAAACCTTCATATTAAACACAGTATTAACAGGAAGCAATGTTGACAGGATTTTATTTACACAAGTAGATTTCAGGTATTTTAATCAGTAAAGACTGTTCTGCCATGTTACCAGAAATGTTACTTTTTCTGCACTAATCTGGAGCAAAAAGGAAAAAAAAAAAGAAAAAAAAAAAATGAATTCATTTGTTTCAAATTTAAAGAAATAATCAGTAGCATGGAGTCCAAATATGCCACAATTACGTAAAAGGAAAAAAAAAAGTTAAACCTAAACTGAGAAACCAAGAACGTACTTAAAACAAGCATTATCAAAAAGTAAAATACTTACCTTGAAAACACAAAATACAGGACATTTATCATCAAAATCAAACAAACAGGCCAAAATTCATAGCTAAATCACAAGTAGTCTAAACTGGTGCTGAAGAACTTCACCCTTACTTAAAAAAAACAAACCATTTAGTTGTTAGAAAAACCATTGGTGTCTCTTAGGGCCCCAAAATTAAAAAAGGACAGATTTTGCTCCGATTTCTTCAGAAACTAAGTGTACTGCCATGAAGATATTAAGTGGGTTTAAAATGGAATACAGCCTCTTGACACTATATTTAATTTTCATATAGGACCAAACATTTATGTTTATTGGAAACCTATACAAACACTCGTCACATATCGGGATGAATGTGGTTTTAAAAAGGGAGCTGCTGCCTCTCTTTCGCTGGGAGGGGTTTAAGACTTTTAATGAAAGTATACTGAAAGGAGAGTTGGGTTTTTCTGTCTTTGTTTTTTGGCAACACAACATGCACTTCCACTAGGATTCCTTTTCTTGTATTAAAGACAGTAATAAAGTTATTTCTTTTTTGAACTGGAGCCAGAATGGGACGATCCCGAAGAGTGGCCACGCCGCCTGAAATCAAACAAAACACCATGGGAAGAACAAACAGGTTAGCACGCTTTACCATTAACACTCAGTTTATGCATAACCAAGTACAAGGTCAGAATAAATAAAAAGCGTTATAAACATGGCAAAAGTGTGAACGTATTTCTGTAAAACTGAATTCCCATAAGCCAGGCGACACATGGCTAACAACAATCAGTGCCATTGTGGTATTCCACAGAAACCCAAACCTTTCGGACGAACGCGATCTAGAACGCCTCCGTTTTCTCCCTCCAGATGATGACCTGGAGCGACTGCGCTTCTGTCTCCTCTCAGGTGAGGAGGAGGGGGAGCGGGACCTCTTCCGGGGAGAGGAGCCCTTTCCAGACCTGGAGCTGGATCTTTATGAGGAATAAACCAAGCAGTGAGGTCAGTAAGGTACAACAGGGTCTCACCAATGTGGGTATCTCTATCAAGCTTCTCTGATAAGGAGGGGATTAGGAGCACTTTGCTACGGATCACTGGTACTGAGAACATTTCACTCAAGATGCTATGTCTCATTGGTTGAGCGTACTTGGAATTACTTTAAATGTAAATAAAGAAAAATGTGCTTCTTTTTAATATAGTCCCAATAACTGAGTGGGTAAAGCAGGAGTAACTCCCGAGAGATGCTTGATAAAGACCCGAGATCTCTATTTATACGTACAAGCTAAAGTAAGCTTTAAACTCAATACTAATTGCACTCTCAGGCCTAATTGAAATGTAAGCCCACATAAAGTGAGTGAAAACGATTTACTACATTAAACTTCCACCCTGACTTTCAATTTTTTCCCCTCTCAGCAGATAATTTGGAAAAAAAAAAATCTCTGCCAAGTAAGAGCTAAGTAAAAGGACTGCTGTGGACCTTTCTGCCCCACACATACACTCCCTAACGGGAGAGAGTGCATGTCACCTCATTCACCTGGAGCGGGACCTCGAGCGAGATCCAGATCTGGAACTGGATGAGCTTCTAGAGCGGGATCTGAAAGACAAAAAACACAAAACCTTTCCAATATTTTCTACAGAAGGACAGAGCTATGCACGGTGGTTATGTGGAAATAGGCACAATTAACAGCAAGCTACTCTTAGGAAATACTTAAAACTGCCTCAAAGCATCGGCGAGTATTCAATATACCTACAGGGTGGCTGGAATTAAAGTAATGAAAACAGGAAACACAACAATATCCTAGACACACGGATCCCATATGAATGAATACAAGGTAAGGGTTTAGAAGAGGGAGGACAACAAATGAGCACAACAGGACATTTAATTGATGTTGATCAGTAAAGCAGAAGAAGATTGAGCCGATACTGACATTTTGCCCGGAGTTACCCTTGACCTGTACCCTTTACCTGGACCTAGACCGTGAACTGGAGCTGGAGGAGCGCGAGGAGGAGCGGGATGAACCGGAGCGGCTGCCCTTTTTCTTAGCTGGCTTATCGTCATCGTCGTCACTGGCAATCAGGTCGTACTTTGACAGGTCACCATCTTCATCATCATCTTCCTCCTCATCATCCTGCAAAGGAAGTGCTTTTTTGTTGTTGTGCTTTTTTGTTTTTAATAAAATCATTTTATAATATCCAGCATTTTTTTTAAATTTACAATCATCAATCTTACATCCAATTTGTATTTGGACAGGTCACCATCTTCATCCTCCTCTTCATCATCTTCCTCCTCCTCTTCCTCTTTTGGGACTTCCTTCTTTTCACTTTCTTTTGAGGAAGACGTGCTGTTGGTCTTCCCACGGTATTTTTTCTTTTTCCTACCAAACTGGTGGAATAAGAAACAGCACATCTCTATAAATCTGAACACTGCCAATGTCGACTTCCTCTGAAGCCAAAATCTTTCACTTGTCAAACATCAGAGCAGCAATCTTCGGGTACCAGATGAGACTTACCTCATCATATTCACCGTCAGATTCCTCCCGTTCGATATATTCCACATTTTCTCTTTCATTGAACCCTCCACCGTAACCTGAAAGCATTACATAAGAAAAAAACCCCATCAATAACTGATGATCAAAGTAACAAACAAAAAAAATATTTACAGAATATACTGAGTTACCTGTTCTTTCTTCAAGCTTGGCATATTTGGGGGTGTTGCACATGTTGCACTCCGACCGTCTCGCCCAATTCACATTTCCACATCTTTACACACACAAGAAGGTGGAGGGAAATGCTGGTTAGAGTACTATTATATCTCAAAATCAGCAACACTATTTGTTACAACAATATCCCAGATGAAGGTGTCCACAAACAGCATCTAGTTTACAGCAAAGGTAGGCAAGTTAACTTCTAACTCGTGTGTGACATGTGGAAAATCTCATATTTCTGTGTCATATTGCCCGTAGCTTGTAAACCAAGTAAACTGGAGCTTGCAGTGTTACAAACTGTGGTTGCTCTCATTTGTCTGCAACAATGCAAACCATAAAATGTCGAGTGGTACTTTGCATATTCGAATTGCAAGTGTCAAATTTCTTGCAAATGTGTTACACCACAGACTCCTGTAAAAAAAACTCCTTTTTTATTATATCCGACATGGGACTCATTGTAAGTTCTTCTTAAATAATTTAGATTTATGGAAAGTGTACATGGGATTTTTGCATATATGCAAAAGTGCCAAAGAAGACTGAGTCTTTTCTAACATTTTTTTTAAAAAAGTACCAAACTTTTATCCAATGCTGGAGGTACAAGTTACGAATATAAATGAGAAAAAATATTTTTCTGGTATTTATCAGAACTTTTTGCACATTTTCAGCAATAATAGTGATTGGTAATTTGGACCCTGCCTCACTCGCGAATTATGAAATCTTTATTTCTTGCACTTTTATAATGTACACGTGAAAAACACGAATACCAAAGACACCTATCTGATATGGTGCAAAGACGTTTTTTGTGATGATATCATACGTTTTGCACTGCCAGTCATTCGCACTGAAGAGGCCTCGACTCTTTTCAGCGAGCGTTTTTCCAATCTCCGTCCCTCCCGCCTTCATCATCTTCGCTTCTGTAGTTTTTTCTGCATTAAAAAAATAAAGTAAATTAAACCAACCTATTTTAAATGATTATGCAAAGGATAACGATTATTTGCATTCTTAAGCTTTACATAACAGCAATAAGAGACAGAAGGGGGACTCACCTCTACCACATCTGTTGCAACTTGTCCTTCTGGCAAAGTTCACATTTCCACATCTGCAAAAGCAAAATGTTACATGCAGGTAAGGCTTGAGCTCGTTCCTCACTCGCTTTGACATGTGTGAGTATGCTGCAGGCTGGTGCAGTTTATTCATCTTTCCATTAGCCTGTGCTCCTTCCTCAGACACCCTCAGTCACAAGCCTGAGCCGCGACAAATGCAGCAACTGTGTCCGTACGCATTTAACGGAGTTCACTGGAAACACGATACTGCTGACTCCGGATAAAGACTCTTCACTCATGACCACTTGGCCTCTACAACATCATAAACACCACCCATAACAGCAGCGAGTGCAAACACTCAACCCAACCCACGTTAGCTAACCACGGCTAGCGTGCTAAATAGCATTTCTGCGCCCAGGAGAGACTAGCACACAAAATCCCCCTTGCATTGATATTCTCCAGCATGTAAGCTTGAAACCGTGTTCATTCTGTTCTGTTCTAGGCCGAAACTATGAGTGAAAGTGCTCCATTTTATTGAGCTGCTGAACGTTAGCATGAGTCACATGCTAAAAGGCCTACACTTGCTAACCTTGCTGTTAACAGCTGCACACTAAGCACCGGTCTATTGCTACACAGAGCCCCAAAAACTGTGATTTATTCACTGTGTTGGAGTACGTACTTTTTATCCGGACATATCCAGTCCCCGTCGCTGACTCGAAAACTCTTTCCTGACATTTTAGCGCCTTTAAGCTCTACCTACCCTCGCTGGCAGACTACGCTGCGTTCACCACTGTGTCCATGCAGCACAAGCTATCTCCACCCTCCCTACACTGCCACCTTCAGGCGCCTGCCGGTACTTATTTAAAGCCACTTCCTCCTGCTCTGAAAGTGGAAATTTATATAATGACAAACACTTTGCATTATAAAGTCGAATGTCATTTATGTTTTGATACTCTGAGCAGCAGTTCACAAACACATAGAGCCTGTTGGCCATTATCGGATCGGATGCTCCTTTTACACTCAATACAACCACCTTACCTAACATGACCTGACCTCCTAGTGCCACACATGAACTTAAATAAGCAGCCAGCAGTCAGTTCAGGTGTCCAGTCGTGTTTTATTTATGCAGCTTAGGAGTCTCCGTAAGCTCAGATCACTTTTAAATAAAAGAGATATAGAGGTGATTCTAACTACATACTTTTATCTAGCCTATTAGACTGTTGTTATATTGTATAGCCAAAGTTTACACAAACTGCAGCTGGTCCAAAATTCAGCAGCAGAACTCATGCTTCCCTTCATAGGTTGCCTATTATTATTAGAATTGATCTCAACATTTTATTTGCCTTTGGGCGCCACCGTCTGCCCCTGGTCACAACCCTAGGTCCTCAGTCAAGGCTCTGCTGGCCATCTCAAAGCCGTGACTGACAACTGAGGATGATTGGGCTTTTTCTGTGAGAACACTCACTCTTTTGAACAATCTCCCTGAGGCCATCGGAGTGGGGAGCTCATTATCATCATCTTTTAAATCTCTCTTAAAATATATTTTTATAAGCAGGCCTTATCTGTGCCTCCGCTTTCAGTTATGTCTTCATGGCAGTTTTCTCTTCTTCTCCTAGCAATCATTTTTAATTAAATTTTTCTCATAGTTACTTTTAATTTTACCCAAATTTTATGTGTATTGATTTTTTAAACACATTCCTTTTATCTTTGTGTGCCGGCAGTATTGATCTAGTTAATATTGTTTCACCTGTTATCTCTTCGTAAATGTTTTATTTTGTTTTCTGTCTCATCCTGTGAAGTACTGCTTAACTTTATTTTGAAAGTTGCTTTTAAGAAATAAAGTTATTATTATCATTGTTCTGTAAATAAAACCTTCAAACAAGGATCTCACTGCAGGCATGCTTTGTTTTCTGCGACAGAAAAAGGGAACAGTTTCATTTGTTCCACTTTTCTTTTTACAAAAGAGTTACCCGACTGAAATTTTACTTTTCCATGAAAAAAAATACTACATTAACCTATTGTTATGCAAGTTAATGCAGTAGAGTCCATTTTAAGATCCTGGTCTTGACTTACAGAGCTGTGCACGGACTGGCACCAGCCTACATCTTTGATTTGCTACAGCCCGAGTTCCCCAGCAGGTCCCTGAGGTCATCTGATCAGGGCTTACTTGCTATAAAAAATACTAAGAGGAGGACTAAGGGTGACAGAGCTTTTGCCACTGTGGCCCCGAGACTGTGGAACTCTCTCCCCCAAACATTAAGACCTGCGGACTCAGTAGCTGTTTTTAAAAAACAATTGTGATTCTGTCTTGAAAGGTGCTATATAAGGTATATATAAGGTGCTTGAAAGTACATAAACACAGTAGTATAGCACTTCTCTGTAAATTTAATGGTGATTAAGCTCACAGGGACTTTCACCCTTTTTTTAGTCAGCAAATGACGATTGAAGTGTAAAGTGTTAAATGTCAGATAAATATTACACAAAACATACAAATGAACAGGAAGACAAGTATGCTGCTGTGCAACAGGCACACTTGACATCACGTCATAGTTTTGCACCGAAGCCTACAGCTACGTTTAAACTGATGCCTAAGATGATTGTTTGTGCATTAGTACTTAAGCTCACGATTGATTAAAAAGCTGTTCTGAGTGATGGGCATTGCTGAATCAATACATGCTTCTTTAAAAATTCCAAATTTAGCAGTTTTAAAATCATTATCTTACAATTTCTGTCTTTTTGCAATGCAAAAGCTGACCACTAGATGGCGGTTAACACCAACGTTTAACCTTCACCTACATCCTGTTCAAATATTCTCAATGACTTTGCATGTTTATTTATATCAGGGCTGTGTAAGAAAAAGCCACTTTTCTTTTTTTTTTTTTAAGTAGTTCAGCCTTACCTTAATTTCACTTATATGTGACACTTTCTATGTAAATTGCTGTGGCAGGGTGATGCACAAAAGTGACAATGGAAATGTGGCAAAACCACCCTGTTATACCCAATTCAAAAGGCTGGTTTGGAAATATTGCATTGGTAGTGCCCGCCAGAATCATGAATTGATCCCTCGCATATTAGCTTAAAACACAATAGATAACATGGTGGGCTGCCTTCTGTGACTCTCAGCTGGTCCCTGATGAAATTATACAGGTATAAGAATAAATTCATAGACAGCAGGTGTCTGGAGGAGGATCAAACTGTAATATATGTTATCAGTGTTAAGCTGTAATTATCTCGACTCCTACAGCTCCTTACATTTCTGCTGTATATTATTTTTAGAATCAGAGCTATCAGTCAGTGTTAAAGCCAGTCTAGTGACACTGACTTAACACGAGTGATAATTATATATCCAATCAGGTAAATATCAGGGTGGTTAACATGCAGAAATAAGCTGGTCATATGCTGCTAGCAGATAAATGCCATTGATTTGGGTAAAGAAAGGCCAAGCTGCAGTGGTTTTTCATGTTGAGGAGATTTATAGTTAAGCGTCAGCTGTGCTAGAATAGCCTTTGACCACCCTCTCGGTCAAAATGAAACTCCCTCGGAGGTCGCTGTCACAGCTGTTGCGTGACCCTGAAGCCATGCCAGAAGCCATTTTAGTATTTCAGCTGAAGTCTTGCAGTTTCTTTTCTTTCTCGCCTTTTCTTTTTTGTTGACAGGGCTGAAATGACTCAGACATGCCCCTAATGTCTTGGCCAAGATGGGTTTATTTAATTGACTGCACTGGAGATGAACCGAGCAAGATTCTTTTTTAATTACACATTGTTTTAATCATCATGTATCTGGACCCAGGACCTGTCTGGGTTGGAGACCAGCGGAAGAAAATGGATGGATGTATCTGTTAGGCAGACATGCACTTGATTTATGAGCCCCACACAAGCTTTATTAGGACTTGGGGCCAGCAAAGATAAGGACCAGAGGCGAGGGACATGTTTTTTATTTAGCCTCATGCTGTTAAAGGAAATGATTCTTGGCGCTTCATCAGTATAACTCGTGATATAATACACAGGGGCTAGAAGTTTGATATTGCATGGAAAAAGACATCCTGTACACGCAAGGCTTGGTCTCTGTGCTGTTTGAGGTCTGTTTACTTCATCAAAATCATTTTTCATGTAGAAAGCTTCTTTTCTTCTTCTCAATACTGTGCAGGAGGCATCATCACTCACAGGTTTCAGCTGAGTGTTGCTCACAAAGAATAAGGGGAGATATGAAGAAAATGAAGCCATGAATAACTAATAAGGAAACGTTGCTAATACTGTGCTATGTTTATCTGCAGCACAGAGTTGCATGAAAGATTCAAAGAGGAGTCGGGCAATTAAATAGCACTTAGGTAAACAGCTTTCAATTACATTAAATTGGCTTCACTGGCGGTAATGCTTTCTTAACTTTACTATGTCCTTTTCTGGCCAATGTACAGCCTGCCATCTGATTATGTTCTGGGTCAATAACGCTACTAAGAGAGATTTTTCAAGGGTGTCAATGAGGCTTGGGCTTGACTTCCACTGTTTTCTAGCCCAGTGACTGGTTACGGCTGAGGGTTCATGCACAGCAGAGTCTGACAGGGTGAGGCAGCCATGTATGGAGGTTTGGAAAAACCTGCTGCAAGCCACCAGGGCTTTCCAGTCCTGACAGATGGCAGCGAGCTGCTCCACAGAAAAAAGCAGAAGGGTGAGGTTGAAGAGTTGGAAGCTGGTGGACATTGGCACACTCCATCCACCATTCTTATCTCAGTATCATGATTCAGCATTAATCAGAGGGGGACGCGCATTTACCACATGCCAAAGAAAGTCTGTTGACATGGTATCATTGTCACAATTGTGTGTCTCTTTGTTTCTTCACCTGTGCTGGAGGATAGTGCAGAGCAACAAAAGACTTGTGGCCCTATGTTCAGACTAGGTGTTAGGTGAACTGTAAGATGCCAGAGAACCACATGAGAATTGTATAACGCAGACTGCTGCACAGCGAAACAGCTCGCGCTGGGAGATGTGCCACTGCATTGTGCCGTATCTCCTGTCCTCTCATCCACTCCTTATCACTAAAGCACTTTCATTTTTGGAGGCAGAGAGCATGTATTTTACAATCCAGTCCCTCCACTTCCTGTAAAAGCAAACCTGTAAAGCATGATATGATGTGTAAAATCTGAAAGTAATACATCTAGTGTTTAGCAGTAATAAAACGCAAGATGGGACAACTTCCACTGGATCATCAGTTTTGATTGTGCAAGTGCATTAAAAGCACTTTATAGCATTCATCTACTCATGGAGAAAGTTTTAAGGTATTCATATTGATATTTTTTTCAGCTTATTTTTTTTCAGCTGTGTTGTTATTCATTGTATACTCATTGTAAAGAAAATGCACAAAGAGATCGATAAGAAAACAACTACTCCAATGCTGTGTTCTTGTAAAAGAAGAGCGGTCTTGGGTGGAGGCAACCATAATACTTTACAGGTGATCTTCATTCCTGGCTGACAATATCAATGTGTCAAGTCTGGCAGATCTCGACAGGCCAGACAATTGGAGGAGTGATGTTGGTGCAAAGTTTGAGACCAGCGACTGCTCTTTAAATGGAATCGGAGAAATCCACACATAAAGTGTTTACAGGGCGAGGGGCGATCTCGCTTGATGATTCCCGCGTGACGGAACAGAGCGCAATATCTGAAAACCTGCTTCCATTAAGGCGAGGCCAGCGGGACGTTCTCCGGTGTCATTTCTCAGCTGCTTTTGTCAGGTGTGTCACGCAGGCTCCAGTTTAATTGCTGTGCATCACTTTTTGGGGACAGCTGGGTGAGGAAAGAAATCAATGTCCCTCCTGCTGCAGCCCCATGCACAACTCTGAGCGAAGCCGTATTAAGTACAATTAAAAGTTTTTTCTCTGCTAGTGCTGCTTATAGTCGTTTTTATAATTATAACAGAATAACAAAAATGCTTCACCCTGGGTTAGTTTTGATCAGTTATGAAGTATAACTCATTCACAGTTCTGTACAGCTGATATGTTTGATAGTAATTCGCTAACCGCATTGTCCTTTTACCCCCCGTATGTTTTCTTGTATGTATTCTTGTGGCAGGCGAGAGAAAATAAAAACGAGTGAGTCAAAAAAGACAGATGGACAGAATCAAAGGAAGGAGAGATGAGTTCACAGTAAACAATACTCATTCTATAATTAAGTGACCTGACGGCAATTAGAAGCATTATGTGGGGAAAATTGTTTTTGCGCTTTGACGCGCTGAACCGTGTCTTTGATCCCGCGGTCCTTCTCCACTTATCTACAACTCGCCCCCCTCCTTCAATCCATTCCTCTTTATTCAGTTCAACTAGCACATCATCACCTCACTGCTGGGCTGACAGTTACTAAGGAGGTAACAATGGCTAATGCAAGAAAATGGGAATCAGCTTCGGCGCAGCCTTGGCCTTTGCGTCATCTGGGCTCTGCTCGTGGCAAGCGACATAGTCCTGGCAGCGGGGTGATTAATGTGATAGGTGGAATTTGTCTCATTATGTTGACACCGGCTAATAAATGCCTTGTAAACAGCCAGTCACAGCTGTTAATGCATCATCATAATCCAGGATTAGGAGGTGCCAGGCATGGCCAATAAATGCAATTAGGCACTGACAAAATTAATTCGCCCGTACTCTGACTTTCCCGTGCCCTGTCCATTCTCAGGGAAATTCAAGTGTGTCGTGCGATTCTTCACAGAGGATAAACGCGCTGGAAATCTCTCCCATTAAATAAAGAATATCGAACTCCATTTGTGCACGCTGCAAAAAAAAAAAAAAAAAAGAATTTGTGGAATATCAACTCCGAGTAAGATTGAAATGAAAGCAAATATCTCTGCTTTTCTCCTCTAATCTGCTTGGAATCATAGAATTGCGGACGTGAGAGCCGAGTGTGGAAAGGTAGAGGGACCAGCACATGTGAATAACTAAAAGCAACAAAAAACAAAGTGTGAAAGTGTCAGAAAGTTGAAACTCATCATGCAAATGTTGCATTTCACTCTTGCATTTCAATATCTCTCGGAAGGAAGACGAGACAGGTGACTTTTAAATGTGACTGGTCATTAGAGAGGTCACCAAGGCAGCCATTAGCTTCCTGTCACTCATCTCCGTCATGCCTCATCGCTGAAAGTTGCGATGCATTTCTTCACGTTTTCACTCACCCAGCTTATTTTTAGCACCTGAGTGCTTTGGTGCAATGTTTTTTCTAAAGATTTTAAAAGACACACCTCCCCCACCGTCCTCAGCACTGTTCAGCCCGTCTTATTACCAAAGTGATGGTCAATTGAGATGATCAATTTGCATAATGGAGCATTAAATTGGGCCCATCACACCCACCTCTCGGCAGCTTGCTACCATGGAGGACTCACTGAAAATGGCAATTGCTCTTGAACGGGGGACATGTATCCTCCTTGCTGGAGTATCTTTGCAGGCAGAGGCATTTGGCTGGTGTATAAAAGCACCAGCCACTGAATAATGTAGGCTCTTATTCATGAGTAATCTGTTACCAGACTGAAAAGCTCTTGCTAAAGGTGAGTTCAAGAATGAGAGAGAATATTTAAGCTAAAATGTTACAGCTGAATCAAAACTCTGATTTAAATTTGGTACCTTTTTTATAGCTGCTTTGATACAGGACAAAAAGCTCTCATTAAAATTTCCTTTTACATAAATCCGGCTTAAATTCTTTTCTTTTTTTTAAAGGAACATTTTTATCAGTGTCAAAAATAGTTCCAGCCCCTGTGCCGCGTGTCCACATTAGCTTAACAACAGGCTTAATTCTGCCCAGTGACCACTGGTCATTTCTCAGACACAGAGCAGATCGTTTTGATTAACACCCACCAAGGAAATTTAAGACCGTTATCACAGGCAGATTAGTTGAGCGTTTTAGAAGCATGTCAGCGCCTAAGGACCTGTGACAAATTGCATCCAAGGAGCTGCTCGGCTCTGAGGCCGACGGATTGTGATTGATGTGTATGCTGCGTGAGTGGCAGGGAAGAATGAGATAGAGCCGTCATGGCCTCCCTCTGTACCATGTTGCCTTTGTTTGAGGGGTTTCCTCCAGGGGTTAGCACTGTGCACACAACAATGAGGCAGAAGCTCCTTGGTTTACAGGTTTTGTTAACTGGCCGTTTGTAAGTGCCCATTTGGCACGTTGAGATTTGGTAGCTGGCAGTTAAAGCAAATTTCATGAAACTGAGTGCACCACAAAAATGGACTCTGATGTTTATGCTCTATCACACACACACACACACACACACACTAATTCTTTATCATTTGATACAGGAGTGTATAACACTACATTTATCACATTGGTGAGGGCATCTGGCATATAAGTGATTTACTCGTGTCATGAATACTAACCGGGAAACTTTAATTCCCATGTGCGAGTGCTACCTTTCATCCCGCCACAGGCAGCCTGCTGGACCGCTGGCAACCTATCAGCCGTCACTTGACAGGTGATTGACATTAAAGAACTGAGGGATTCAGAGGTAGTTGTGGGCAATGATCTGATGTGTTTTTATGAAGCTTTTGACGGATATTTTTGTGACATTGCTGTTGGATGAAAAAAGGCTGTGGAATGTAATTTGGCATTTTGACAAGAGGTTTTCTCAGAGGAACTGACTGAGGACAGGCTATTTACAAATATTTACAAAATAAATTGCTCTCCAAGAGGAGCTTCTTAAAAGATTTTGGGCCCTTTGATTGACCTGTTGTGACCATGACTAGAATAGTGGAGTATTTAAAAAAGTTTAAAATGATAAACCTGACTTGAGTAAGTTATAGTCAGTTATTTAGTTATGAAAGAGAGAAGTGCACAGCATGATTCTGTGTGACTCTACATGGGCATGTTCTTGCATGTGGTTGTTTGGACTGTAGGTGTGTATGCAAATGTGCTCTTCAATTCTGCCCATATGTGTCTCTGTGGGTGAGCCGGCAAGCCTGTTTGGATCTGTTTTGTCTATGTGTGTCTCTGTTTAGAGCCGTACGCAGCCTGGTTGGTGGGGGGATTAATTGGTAAGGCTCTGCATGCATGAGTGCGATCTAATTTACTTCCATCAGTTGATACACAATAGTAAAGGTCCCTAAACAGGCAGTGATGAAATACATCTGAAGGTCTTATTCCCATCCATTTTCTAGTCTGGTTAGAGCAAGTACAACTTAGTAGCTCCACTCAAGACTGTCACTGAAGCCAGAGCCAAAAACATCCTGATATCTGACTGGAATCTAACACTTTCCTCATTTCATTTTAAATGTCAGGCCCGAAAGACAACATGGTTGAGTATTTGCTCCTCTACGCTCCAGATCCATACCATTAGCATAAATGGGGAATCAATTATTCCAGACCTGATGGAGCTGATTATGCAGGGACAATAAAGGCAGAAAGAAGGAGTCATAATTACAAGATGACCGTGTTGGTATTTCATGACTGAATCGATAAAAACCCGATAAGAACTGCAGGAAACTTGGGGAAGCTGTCTGACCCGTTTTGCACATCTTTGTGAGCACACCATCCTTGCACTGCACGGCAACATGGACGAACTCAACAGCTCCCCAGCAACTGTTCCCCCGCTTCCCACTCACATGCCCTCTCTCAAGGCACAAACAAGGCAGTCATCACGCGTGCACGCTACAGAAATGTTGACTCCCCAATTTACATCCGATGTCAAACTTAACTGGTGTGTCAGACTCTTCGTGCTGCTGCCCATTTGATGATAATATCCAGCCCAACTCTCTGTGGGCTGAGGAATACAATTCAAATGGCTTTATCTCCTGAGGCAGAGGTGCTGTGATGTGCCAGGCACTTAGCAGCACAGCCCACAAACCGCTAGTGCACAGAAGTAGGGCTTACCACTTCCATGTCATGGCTGTCAGAATGAGAGAGGAGGTAACGGGGAGGCAGATAGAGTGAGGAAAGGAAATATGTGTGAAAGAAAAGGGGGTGGGGAAAGGGTGCAGCTACAAGTTTTATCTGTAGTGTCACTGCTGAGTAAAAAAAAGAAAAAAGAAGAAAACCTCACCTCACAAAATTGTCTGCTGGATGCCAGGGGAAATGCCACAGAGGTGGTATTAAAAAACCACAAATGACTCCTGCTAAATGCTCACATCTTTTACACAAATGAGGAGCAGAAGCACCCTCGAAGCCATTAACCCTTTTACCAGAACCAGCCCTCATTCCTCATTTCCCATTTATGAATCCAACAGGCCACTAAGCAATTCAAGTAGAATCACACTTGTCCTTCACTTTAAGAGCCCGCTGGAGTTATGGTGGGAAAGAAACACAGGCAAGTCCGCTGAATTACTACCGAGTCATAAAAAAATCAAACGAGTTCTAAGAAGTTATGACTCGTTTACATAGCTAAAAACAGCATCCTCTTTTGAGGGTGACTTTTAAGGCTTTCTTGTAGTACCAAGGTAATAATGTTCACAGTATCGCCGCGAACAAGCAGCACGTATATGTACGGTCCAGTGTGAGCAGGAATCTGTGTGAGATCAGACACCACTTCGTCATTTCTGCACTGCCGTCCCACAGCTTCCTTTGAAGTGCCTGGCTGCAAAGAATAATGAGGATACAAGGTCATTTAGGATGCGCTGAGTACCAGCTACCAGCCCCCCCACACACACACTCGCACACAGGAGAGAGAAAGTTCTCTGAAATCACTAAAGAAGATCTAGAGAAATGGTTAGAGTAAGAAGGAGAGCGTAAGACTGAAGAATTCAGGCAGAGATGTGAGTCGAGGAGGTAGTGAGAAGGAGAGCGATAGATACGGCGCTTGATATTTCAAGAGCTGTATCTATATTCAAGGTAGTTGCAGGGAGCAGACAGAGTCAAATGAAATGTGAAGCATTGTGACTGGGTGAAAATGCTCAAAGTTCAGGAAAACATGATGATCTGACTGCTTAAGAACTGGCTATCACCGCGAAATAAAATGTGAGATGAAAAAGCACAAGCTCGGTTGTTGATGCCAGCGGGACGAATACAAAGCACCGTCTAAGAAATGCAGTACTTTATTATAAAACTGGTACCGGTTGTGCAAAAATGATGGTGGCATGCTTGTTTTCTTGATGGACATAAGAATGAATATGATCTAATGGTGTACCGTCCAGCTGCTGGAAACCTGAGTTTCCTCCACCACTGCAGCTCCAACCTCAACATTCCTTGTAAATCATGCCACATTGCTGCCACCTTTTGAGACAGCTGGGCGCAATTGTCTCTGGCAGATGTCAAGGCATCCTGGCAAAGCAACATAAATCTGGGACAGTTGGGGTCGAGAGACAGACAGGACAGCTTCTAAACAAACACCGCCACAAGAGGACACTGTTGATGTACCAGCCTGTGGTCTTGTTTATTAATATTGATGTCCCCACCTTTTTTTTTTAGAATTTCAAACTACTTGAATTTAACATAACACGTTTTAGATGAAAAGGTAAGTGGGAATATGTTTTCATCATCATTGCTAAATTGGGTTATTAAATAGTTGAGAGGCCTCTTATTTCATACAGTGTCTGAGAGCGGATCTGTGCGTGGAATATAGTGAGGGGGGCTATATGGCTAGCTATTTCACTCTCTAATAACCTCTGTTGAAATGAGAGTTTTGGGGATTGAGATAACAAACGATTATCATTCTGCGTCATTGTGATAAGCATGCAAAGAAAACTACTGAGAGACACAGGGCATTGCCAATTATGAATATGAAAACCTATTCATTGAGCCAAGCCCCATTCTTTTCAGACTGTAACAGCCTGACACAATAGATATCCTCTACTGATTCCCAAATGACTTCCTGTCACGTTGATACAGATACAGGTTTCGCTGAAGTCCATGGGTGTGGTAAATTATAAATATGGATGTCTAATCACTGAGCACAAACTATCGGTGCATTATTCTCTCGCTCCCATAAATATCCAGCCACATTCATACTCATACATGCAGCAAGCATGCCCGTGAGGGGGTATAATTATAAATGAAGGCACCTAAAAGAAAGCCCAGACTGCTTTCTCGCTCTGAAAGTGTTGTGTAATATACGCACGCGCTGTCTCTCAGTATTGCAGTCAAACAGATGTCAGTATGGTGTATTTTACATGCCATTATACAAGCAATGAGCATATATTTCCATAAATATCCTATCATACTAATATAAAACGAGCTTTAGTGCACATGACTGCGATAGTTTATCAGTTTGGATGCTCAAATGCTGCGTTTCCTCCCAGCAGACCCATTTAACCCACTCTTTATGTACATGCACTCATGGGTTTATTGGAAATTCTGTGGGCAGGTGAAGTATCAGTTTATCAGCTCTTTTCTTCTTTATTTCTTGTTCATTCTCAGACACAAACAGCTTTGTGAGAGGGTTTGAAACCGCCGGGTCCTTGAACTGTTTATGAATCAGATAAAACATTTTGCTTGCTCACCATACATAAGTGCACGCTGTTTCAGCAGTGATGTACAATAAAAGAAAACTCTTTTTCACAGTTCGTATTCCAGAGGTCCGTGCCTTTACTGTTTGTGATTCACATGCATCCCTCAGGCAGCATACACCGATCAGTCTGCGATTTAGAAATTTCACTGACCCGTTCGAGTTAAAAATGTGAAGCCAAGAAGTCCTGACCAAGCAAAAGTATCTGAGTGCAGTGGATGTCCTCATAGCTGTATTATACTACCAATTTGCTTACCACTAATCCATTAGAAACACTGTCATTTCTCCAAGCTTTAATGCCAATCCTGAAATTAAATATCAGGATTCAGCTGATATCTGCTGCTGCAGCCGCCCAGCTAAAATAGGGGTATGTGTTACACTCTTGCTTTCTGACCTCTGTATGTTGCTCCATATGCCTCCTATCCACTTTCCACCTGGGTTCAAGGCTTCTCCTCTCTCCATCACAGAGCAGGCTCCTATGATTGCATGCTGAATGTGTCAGTGTATATGTGTGTGTGTGTGTGTGTGTGTACTGGCATTACTTATGTTGTGGGGACATTTCTGCTGAGAGAAATAAAAAAAAGCCCCTGATGACTTCTTATAATAATAATAATAAAAAAAACAAATAAATTCGATTTTAAGGTGAAAAGTTTGTTTAAGATTCGGGTAAAGGTTATGGTGTTTATCAAAAAAAGTGTAAACCACTGTAATGTCCCCTGAAGTGATGGAAACACAGCTGAGTGTTTGCTGAAGTGTTTGTGTATGCACAGCTGTCAGGGCGGTGGAGCACAAATCGTGGTATATTTGGATGGGTGTTGATTTTTAAAAGCTTTTGGAAGGCCGATTCATGACAGTGATATTTTTAAGCTCAAGCTGCTGGTGCTTGTGTTATACACATTCATTTACTTGTTTCCTTTCCTTTATTAGTCTATGTGCAAGAAGAAATGCACAATTAGCACAATGCCATCTGAGCTGGTTACAGCCAGAATGAAGACCTTGTAGTGTTTTGTTGAAAGAATATAACTCCTGCTTTTATTTAGACATTCCTTGGAGTCTGATAGTAATGTACATGTACATGTAATGTACTGATAGTAAAGATTCTCTGAAAGTTCACTGGGATTAGGCACAAATAGTCTAAGTGTTGCGTCCCTGTCCACTAGTTCAAGATTCCTTGTGTCAGTGGTTCCTAAACTCCACATCTGGGGGCTCCTTAAACAAATTGGACACTTCTTCAAGCCAACCAGATCATGCTTTTCAGTTCCTGAATGAATAAACCGAGAAGGAATAAATGTATTTATTTTTCTTGAAATATTTACAACTTTAGTCAACAATAAAGTGATGTAATTATCACAGTTAAACTTAAAAAACAATAACAACAACAACAAGTTTAAGGGTTAAAAAAGTAAGCAGAATGAAATTGGAAAGTTAAAAACTTTTACTGTCAACACACTGCATAAAATATGGATGCAGCATTCTGGGTATTAATCACTGGTTTGTGGAGAGCTGTTTTGAAGTATGGAGTGTAACATTGTGGCTGTTGCCTCTTCATTTTTAGCATCACTGGCTGCAGGACCGGTGAGCTTATGTTACAGACCCTTGAAAATTCACAAGAATCGGTACTTGCTCTACAGTGTTGGTATGTGTTATGTTTCTGAGCCTCCTCAACTCCTCTGTGGATCATCATTTTCATTAGTTAACCTAAACCTTTCTTTCTTAATGCAATTTTGATGCATTGTGAACTGGGTCAGCGAATGGGTTCCTAATGCTTTTAAGATGATGTGGTTACTTTCAGTAAAAGGTAGTTGACATTTCATCTTGCATAGCATCAGTTGTGATAAAACCCACTTTAATAAGTGGGCTGTTCAGTGGGCTGTGGTGTGTACATTTTGCTTTAAGCCTGTCTTTTGCTAGTTCCAAAATTCATATCATGCTAACCAAGCCAGCTAGTCAGCGCTAACATTAGCTTATAACTCCGAGAGATTCCTTCCTCTTCTCCAACATCTTCTCCAAAACCAACACCTTTGGGTGTCAGAGTTTCTGATAATGCATAGAACTTGATAAACTATAAAAAAATTAAATTATTAAAAAAAAACAACAGAGAGCCCCTTTATAACCTACATGAAATTTGACGTTGGCTAGCGAAACTAGAAAAAGAGTCATTTATGCTGTAAAGCTTGGCATTTTTTTTAAAAGGTGAAGCTTTTCACTTCCTGTTTGGCTGTACAGTGGCTTAAGAGTTAGCGCTTGACAGTAACAGGAATCTGAATGTCCTGCCGGTGAGGGTTTTGAGACCTTTGGTGTTTCCTATCACAATAAATATGCTAGGTTAGAGCTGTCGAGGACACTGAAAAGAGATTACGAAGCTCCCGGAATTTCACTTCCTAATTAGAAAAGGTATAAAAAATAGTTGGGGAGGCTAACTGGCTGTTTCACATAGCAATTTTATGTGAGCTCTATTGGGAACTGGGCTTCTACTTTATTTAGGTTGAGTTTGGGCAGTTTTCCCTTGTAAGTCAGGGGCTAATGATAGAGGGTGTTGAAAGCTGCAGCCTAGAAGATAAATGTAAATCCTATTGAAGCTAATTGTGATATTGAGCTAGACAAATAAAATTGAATTGACATGACTTAATTTGGGACAGTTTATTGAATAAAGTTTGTAATTCTTTGGCTGTGTGAGTTTTGGCAGGTTTAGCAGTCTGCGACTCCTGCAGCTGATAATTAACATCCCCACCACAATCATATCAGCAGTGGACAATGCTGGCAGTTTTCAGAATTTTCTGCTGCTCAGTAAGTTCTCCACATATAATATTGCTTAAATCCCAAATATTGTGTTAAATTGTATTGTATTGTCCCGTTTATTTGCCTGATTTTGCAGAATAATTGAATGCGAATGCAGTGTGTGTGTGTGTGCTTCTCTCTGCCTCTTCCTTTTGTGTGCACAATTTTAAGAGCTTGTGTGTCTGTGTGTGCGCATGTGTGCATTAGCAACTGACATAGCTGTCAGCTTGGCTGGTGCCCAGGAAGCCACATCCAAATATTCACAGCTGTTGGGCCAATCCTCTGTGGCAATCCTGACACACTTTTGTTTTGAAATACATGCTAACAATTAATTCTGATTCCATTATGGAGTAACTCCAAATCATGTTGGTTATACGGGGGAAGAGCAGGAAACGATGAACGTTAGAGTCTCATTACAATGCCTTTGATGAGTTCATCACATCAGGGTTGGCTAATGAGTTTGAAAGGCGAGTGTCTGCTTTGCTCAGGGCTTGCTGACAGCAACAAAAGCCTGTGAGCCCTCTGTGGTGATGCCTTAGTTGTGGAGTAGCCTTGTCAGGATTTGACAGTTCTGCACAATAGAAAAACTATGCGAAATGCTCTCTTTGTTATGAGCTAATCAGCATGAAAGCGATCAATGATTTATTTGAAATGATTTCCACTAGTCAGTTGATTCATCGTCTTTTTTGTGCTTTGCGTGCATCTGGTTTTAGGGTATTTGTGATATTATCTGAATCTATGAGTCCCTTCATCTGTGCCACCTGCTCTTGCTATTAGGGTCTGCATCAATCCAACTTCTTCAGTCCAGATACAGATATCTTGGCTTTAGGGCTTTGGGTAATGGCTCATATGAGTACTGATCCAACTAGTGTTACATAAACAACCTCTATTCATCACACAGTGAGGAAGAAAGTCTGAAATCCTTTGTCTACATAAAGCTCAGCAAAACTGAAAAACAAAATGCAAGAAAATGGTGAATGTCCAGTTGCTAAAATTGCATCCATTATAATAAACAATGTCAGTCTTTTTCACTGCATGCATCTACCTCCATACAGAGCGAAACAGAAAAGAAACAACTGCAAGTGTAATAAAAGCTTTTATGGTCCCATTTGGTCAGTGGTTGCTTTTCATCGACAGCTACAAACAAACCAAACTTATCGGTACAATCAGATGACACAGTAGGGCTGTGCGATATGAACAAAATCTCATATCCCGATATAAGAATTCCATCGTCCCGATAACGATATAAATCACAAAAATGTAACATTTTCGGTAAATTCTGTGAATCTCGGGCAGCTCGACTTGCGGGAAGTGTTTCCAGCTGCGCGTCATGTAGCTGGAGTCGAGTGTTTTAACCGATGCATGAAACGACACATTTTTAGACATAAGTTTTAACGGCCGCCGTTTTCTTTGTGAGTATTTATTACACGGCGTGCTGCGGGGAAAAGCCTGTTCTAACGTTTTACTCCAAGGTTTATTTTTTAGCACCTGGCGGCTCTTTTTTACTTCTTATCCGTAAATAATCTGCTCTTTCACGTGATTCAGTTTTTTTTGAAAAGTCTCAACAGGATCTTGAGCTTTATTGTGAAAGGTTTACGTGAAACATAAACAAGCGGACACGCGAAGGTGTTACCGTCGGTGTTGCTAAACACATAAAAACAAGCGCTTGTCTGTCTGTAGTGTGGTTATATAAAATATAAGAGAAAGAGAGAAAGAAGAAATGAATATAGCCACTACAGTGACCATCAAAAGGATGAAAAAATATTGCTGTAAACAGTTTATTTTGCGACACCACGAAACAAACGATAGCCTAAAATGAAATGATAGACGTTTTTATATCATCATCCGATATATATCGTTATATCGAACAGCCCTATGACACAGTGCACTTAGAAAAACACAGGACTGAGTGGCTGTGCTCCATAAATAGGCCTGCAGTTGCAGATATTTGATTAAGCTGTTTAAGTCAGTCTGTTTCTCTTTGGAGTTGTCCACACTTCAGTGCATTAAGAAACATGCTTGATATTGGTCTTGAAATACTGTCCTCCACACTTGTATCTATATATTGTAATTTATCAACCCCTTTCCTGACTCACTGTAGCAGTGGCATTCGGTGGCTTTTTACAGAAAAGCAGGCAACGTCAATGACCCCAAATCTTCGTAATGAGTAATTCAGCTGTTTAACACAGCAACGGGATACGTTGCCATATCATTTCATCATTTTCTGCTGCTTGCTTTTCCCTGCCTGACAGTGTCTCTCCTGCATCTTTGTACACTCTGCCTGGATGTCTTCACCTTTCTGCACTCAACACTCCTTCTTGTTGCCGTTATTTTTTTAAATATATTATACAGAAAAATAAATCCTTATTATAAATATTATTTATAATAAGGATATCACATCTGGATAAAACTAAGCATATCCTGTCAGTCAGTATGATTTCTCATATGTGCAAAAATGGTGCACACGTGTACCTTTATGTGTTATCGTCTCCCAGGATTTTTATAATTCAAGTATTTATTCGATTTTGCATTTTATAACAGCAAATACAAAGATGCAGCAACCAAAAGCAAGAAGCAAACAAACAAAAAAAAAAACCCCAAAAAAACAAACAAAACAAAACAAAAACAGTGAGGTTTTAACATCTGTTGCATTAAGCTCAAATGTCCAAGTCAGGTAGACATGTAGGTGCAAAAATTGTCCCACTGTTCCACCGCAGCTTCCGTCACATGATGTAACTTTCCCAACATCTTTTCGCACGCAACATTCCCAATCATTCTTTCTTTCCACATTTTAAGTGTTGGAGTATGGGAGTCCTCCCAGTGTTCCAAAATGACACGGGCACATGTTACCAATGCAGTACTTAACACTCTAAACTGGTGTTTATTTAATTGCGGCACCTCTCCTTTGTCTCCTAGTAGACATAATTTAGGTGATCTGGGTAGGTTACAAAGTGCCCCCCCCTGCAAATAATTCAGTACAGTGTTCCAAACTGGAAAAAGGTATGTTGTAACTGCAAACTCTTTTGAATCCCTAGGCAGTTTCATATGTCGTGACCTGCACCTGCAAATGTATCTACGCATAGCTGTTCAAGCACAGGTATAATTGCTTGCAACAGTGTTAGCCTCGTACACAGGTTAGATCACAGGCTGTATGTAGAGTCACTGCAGATTAGTGTAATTCAGGCTTTAGTGATCCTGCTAACAGACATTTGCGCATGTGTGTAACAGCACGGGGATAGCAAATGCGCAGTTAGCTGGCACACTGGTCTCCACTACTCTCTCACCAATAAACAAAGGTTTATCCATCACCAACCTTGCCCAGCAAGACAATGTCAGCCATGTCCACAGTGACAACAGAAGCTAGCTTTCCGAGACAAAAGTACTCTGTGGCCACACGATGGCAGCAGTTTACAGGAAGGATGCAAACAGGCACATACGCTAGTCTGAGATGAAAGAAGAGATTGCTTTCACTCTGATATGTTTTAATTAATTTCAGTTTTTAGATTTCAGGGACAAGCTCTGCTCCCCCTGTTTGTATGGGCTGAATACTCAATGACTATAGATTGTTTTATTTTCTTTGCTTGTCTGGAATATGTTGAGAGTATCTGGTTATGAAGGTGGTGTGGGCACTTTAAAACATTTCAAGTTGGCCACTTTATTGCAGTGTATTATGTAAACAATGTCCTGTATATTAAGCTGTGCATTGTACTGAATTACTGGCCTTTTAACTTTACTTGCTTACAGTAAGTTTTCTGTACTGTTTCTTGTAATGAACTTTTTGTATGTACAGTTCTGCTGCGGAGCTTAGCGACTTCTGGGGCCATTAATGTTTAACATCAAATTTAAATGGTCTAAACTTATAAAGAACATTTTAACCTCTCTGATGGTAAAATGGTGGAAAAGTCCCTCTGGGCTGAGTGAAAGAGGCTTCTGCAAATGACTCAAAGTATGAGGGGCTCTAATGAGTGATGTGAAGGCGGAGCATAAGTTGGACTAGCAGACTGGTGTGTTAGTGTGGCATCAGCAGTAATGTGGGCATTGTATTGAACTGTTGTGGTGAAGTGAGAGCTGAGCTGAAAGGAATAGTTTACCAGACCATTTACATTCCAGCCCTCAGCTATGGCTATGAGAACTGGGTAATGACTGAAAAGTAAGTCCACGAATACAAGCGTGTGAAATGAGTTTCCCACATAGGGTGTCTGGGCTCCGCCTTAGAGATAGGATGAGAAGCTTAGACACCCAGAGAGATCTTGGAGTAGAGCTGCTGCATTTTTGTGTTGAAACGAGCCTGTTGAGGTGGTTTGGGCGTCTGGTTAGGATGCCTTTTGGGCATGTCCCCTTGGAGATTTTTCATGCATGCCAAAGAGAGATTATATATCTCATCTGGATTGGGAACGCCTCTGAACCCCCAGGAGAAACTGGAAAGTGTTGCAGGGGAGAAGGACATCTGGAATATTTTGTTTAACCTGCTGCCACCATCACCTGACCTTGAATAAGCAGAAGACGGAGGGATGGATGGATTTAACCTTAACTACAAAACACACAACAATGTGTTTATCATCTCATGTTCACACACAAACAGACAAACCATTGGCAGCAACGCAGGGATGAAAGGTGGGCACATGTCATCTAGACCATCTTGCCCAGTGCCCAGTAGATTGAACTGCCAGCTCATGCTATGCATAGATTTCAGTTGTTGTGGCAATGTGATGTGGTATCCAGGCCTTTTGTAGCTAAGAATAATGTTTTTGTTTAACCGGCAAACAGGTCACCACGACTGAGACTCCTGTCAAGATTAAAAGTGCAAGGTTAATAGTGTGTGCAAATACTTTTATCTTTCTATTAAAAAGGCTTTTTTATATTCACATATTCTGACTTTATTTATTTTGAAGTCATATAAAACAAGATATATTAAATAAAATTAATTTAAAATTAAGTAGTGCTTCCTCACCGTGACACAGTTTATTATTTTCATGTGACCTTGCGCTATATTAATTGTCTAAATATTTCTGCACTCACAATGAAGAGCTTGTTCTAACTCACCAGCTTACATTTTAGATAATTTTTCAGAGGCAGTCAGAGTCAACTTATTGTATTTACAGTGTATAGCAAGCAATCCCCATGGAAATAATCTAGGATTAGCCTGTCTATGCTTATCCCCCCCACACATCTCTGAAATGGATTTCCCCCAAGACATTAACAAGCACATGGCCTCAGACTGCACAGACTGCAGCTCCTGTCATCTGTGATGCCATTTTTGTCCATATGTGAGAGGGAGCTCTCGGAGGACTGGTTTTTGCCAATGTGGTCCCTGATGATTTTTCTGTCTTTCATGACCAAAGGCATGGGGCAGTGGCACTGTGCCAGTCACAATGGCATGTCATTATGCCCATGTTTGAGACCTGAGAGAGTTGTCTGCCAAAAAGGCACACACAGTGGGTAGTGGGTATCTAAATCACAATGCCTAAACACAAATTCATCTTCTGGCAGCCTCCTTCAGACACTGGACCACGGCAGAGTCAGTACCTCTGTTGCTAGGCAGGGCTCAGGGAGTGTTTAACACTTTAATTACATGCGCTGTATGTCTGAAAACACTCAAAAAAATCTCTTTGCATTTTTTTAGTCAAAGACAAAGGTATCATACTTATCAAAAGTCATGCAGGATTCATGATAGCAATTGCTGTCTCCAAAATCCCAAACTAGAAATCAGACTTAATAACTGTACAATACAACACGTGTGCATAACAATACAGAGAGAATAGCAGAGGGTAGAGAATTATAGTGGGGCAATAATAGGGTATTAAAATGGAGAAGTTAGTGAGGAATACACACAATGCACAATTTTGATTAAGCAGAGTGGAATAATGGGATGTTAAGTGTGAGGCTGCCATTGCTTAAGGGATCCTGCACCTCACACAGGCTATGATTTACATGAAAAATGCTGCAGTACCACTCTGAGCAGTGCGAAAATCACTTTTAATATATTGCAGTTCACACAGATTTGAGGGCTTTTAATAATCCTGCAAGTGTTCACAATGTTTTCATTTGGTCACCCTTAAAAAGACCAGTGTTCTTCAATTAGACTGATGGGTGAAACAGGCAGATGGACTTTCATATCCTAATATACACCTGTGAATGCCAAAACAGATCTGTATCTATCTAAAATGAAAATTGTCTCTTCAAAGTGTTCTCTTTGGAAGTCCCAACCTTTCCAAGTGGCATGATAAGTATAAACAGACGGGCTGACTGGTGCTGCTGCCCCTTGAATGACAAGTCAGAGTCAAGTGACCGGTGGGAACAGATGGATCGGGTTTAGAGGGGGCCCTGATGAACTCCGACAGTGTTGCTGTCCCTCGCAGTGTTATGTTGTCCTGGCAGTCATGCGGAGTTTGTTCAGTGTGCGTCATCGGTTCCATGTGGCTCAAAAGGGTGCAGATGTCGAGTCCACCAGATTCCCTACAGTATTAAATGTCTGGCCTGTACTGGCTCCATCTGAATTATTGGTTTTGTCTTCTGCCTCTCACGAACTGTTTGTGGTGCCTTTGGGTACCAGACTCTCTGCCTGACATAGATGAGCTCTGGAGACTGGCCTAGGTAGTGGATGATGTCGGGAAGCCACAGGCCATCAATGAACAGGAGCCTTTGCTCCTACTTCCTTCCTTCTCTGGTCTCCTTTTTCCCCTCCTTCCCTCCCTCTCTCCTGTACGCTCCTCCCTCCAGGACTCCCAGGCACACTGCACCTGTCCCTGTACCAAAAATACCGAGCGATGTCAGCAACCCTGCAATCTGTCACCTCTAGGGCCTCACTGACATTTTTAATCATAGAGCGATAGGATCACAGGTATAGACGATATTTACCCCTTTAGCAAACACACTCCCTTACTCAAGGCTTACCTAGGAGAATGATTTGTGAGGATCATTGTTATGGGAGTGGTACACACCGGTTTTGGAGAGAGGTAACAAAAACAGAAGCTGTGTTTCCATCTGAAAGCTTTTTGTCTCTGCACGGTCCATGGGGTAGACACAGCTTTGTGGTTACTCAGACAGAAATACATCAAAGGCTACATGTGACAAAGTCCAATTATTGGAGTGTCAGGATTAAAAGCTAGTATGTAAAACACACTTCGCACTCTCCCCCCTTTCATGCTTTCTTAGTCTCACACCAAGGGGGATAATGATTTCTTCACAGCAAAAGAGAGAGGTTGTTAATGGCTGATGCTGTGAAAGTAATACACAAACATATTGGTACATTTAATGGAGTTCGTAGATTTTATACTTGATCAAGCGCCAACATTGTTCATGCAAGTACAAATGAGTGTAGGAGGGATGATGAGAAATATTTTCCTACCTAACATACTGTATCTACCTGTGCCAAAAAGTTTGTTACAACCCATTGGCAGTTTTTGAAAATGTGTGCTGACAGCAACTTTCCTTGGCCTCACTATAAAACATTTCTTTTGTATCATGGGAAGCGGCAGCCTCGGGAAAAATAACAAAGAATCTCTTGAGCTGGGTACTCTAAATAAATCCCAAATGGAAAAGGCATCCTGTTTTTTTCTTTATTTTTACCTTTGCAATGCTAATGGTTAATTAATGCAAGAATGAACAGGCGAAAATGTCCTATAAAGTCACTGTCAGAGCCCCGCAGAGGAGAATACTCATGCAGAGGCAGATGTTACCCTTAGGCGACTCATCTACAGAGAGATTTTTCTTGCCTTACCTATCTTATGGACAATAGGAAGAAAAATTATAAAATCATCTTTGTGAGAGGAACAGTGTGCACCTTCATTAGTGCTGCTGTGGGCTGTCGAGGCAGACAGGTGAACAGGGCAAGTAATCAAATGAGAGAAGTTCAAAAATCCACCAACCCCACCAGAGAGATAAGCTGTGCTCCTCAGTCTCAGCTGCTGTATAATTAAGGGTTATGGAGTGTCTCTCATCTCACAATTTTCTATTGCTCTTTGTCAGAGGCAGCCTATATAGTCTGTTGTGGCTATGTCCCATATCTCAGATAAAAAACCCCGCCTGGCTAAGAGAATGGCTGCCATCCCTTCTATGGCTGAATAATGGTGTGATGCCCTTGCAGTGCAGCCCCTTGGGGATTATGTTTCAACAGTAACCTGCCAGAGTAAAGGTTGTGGCAGTAATTAAAACCAAATATTTAAGAGCTGGCCAGCAGTCCGGCACTGAATTTTTCAGATGAACGTGGGCCAACCCAAAGACCTTGTTGCCTGCCCAGGGCTCCATGTGCCATACAGTGAAAGTCAAACAGATTGAGTCAGCTCAACTGCTGGCTAACTCACTCAGCTGTAAGGCTGCAAGCCTGTTGGGACCTCTTGTTACAGAGCTGGATTCTTTCTCTCAGTGTTTACTAGGGAGAGAAATGGAATGCACTTCTGACAGCTCTGAGCACTGGGCATGTTCACTGTGCTGACTTAAAAACATTTTAAACAGCAAAAGAGTGTCGTGCTTCAAACAGGTTCTTCCCAACAACTGCTGGCAGTAAGTGCTTCTCATGTTGCGCCTGCCCAAGGCTAATGCATTCATACATTTCACATACTTTGTGAAACATTTGGTGCTGTAAAGAGTGCTTTTGTTTGGCATTCCAGATTTATTTACGGCAGAAGAAACAACGTTATATCCTGAAGTCTTACATGACTTCCTTGATCTGCGTTTGTACTAACGCCACATATTTAGGCTACACTTTACACCACTGAGGACAGTAATGGAAACTTAATGCACTGCAATTACTAATGAGGTACAATCCGACAGCAGTGTTCCTGGAACAACATAGTAAATGTTGTTCCAGGAACAACATTGCAAGTGACCAATCACATTGTTCTGACGTTATTATTTGGCGCGCCAAGCCATTCTTGCATTTATGAAATTCCAATGTTGCAAGGACAATATCAGTTCTGCTTAGCGTTTATTAAAGGGTTAGGGTTAGGGTCGGCGGACAGAGGCGGTTTCTCGCAGCTTAAGTACAGTTTTTTGTTTTACGGCGGTTTTTCCCAAAGTCGTAAAAGTATGACGTCACAACATTCTGATTGGTCACTTGCAATGTTGATCCTGGAACAACATTTACTATGTTGATCTGGGAACAACACCAACATGACGATATCAGATCGTGCAAACAATGATATGAAGCTTCTCACCTGTTTGCGTCCATCCTTTAAATTACTGCCATTTTGTGGCCAAAGTTGGCTATCGTCTCTGGAAACAGGTTTTTCAGAGGATAGACTTTAAAGTTCTGATGCTGGTCTATAAAGCTCTGAATAGTTTAGGACCAAAATACATCAGTGACCTCCTGACCCAGTATGAACCTTCCAGATCCCTCAGGTCATCTGGATCCGGTCTTTTATCAGTTCCCAGAGTCAGAACCAGACACGGAGAAGCTGCATTCAGCTTTTATGCTCCTTATATCTGGAACAAACTCCCAGAAAGCCTCAGATCAGCTGAAACACTCAGTTTATTTAAATCCAGGTTGAAGACTCACCTGTTCTCAGCTGCATTTGAATAAAACACCAAATCCACACTTTTAAGCTTAAATTTCAAAACTTACATTTAACTACTGATTTCATCTATTGTTCTGATTTTATCTGTTTTGATTTTATATACTGTTTTGTTTGTTTGTTAATTAGTTTGTTTGTTTGCTTGTTTTAATCAATTTTAAATCATGCTTTTTATTTGTTTTTGTTTCTAATGTCTCTGTAAAGCACTTTGAATCACCTTGTTGTTGAATTGTGCTATACAAATAAACTTGCCTTGCCTTGCCTTCTCTGCTTGACCGTGAGCTGCCTTTCAATTTAATAAGCCCGTCCACATGCTCTTGACATAGGTTGGAGCTGGACAAGGTGTGAGGCCAGCAGCTTTTTTCTGGTTGTGCTTAAACCTCCAGTCTTTGACAAGAGGCTGATGGGAAACTGAAACAAAACGAACTGGCTCTGCTTTCACTGCTCTGAGATCGGATAACGACTGCATGTTGTATATAAACAGAGCTGGCATTAGCAAGTAAATGAGCACGCTGCGATTATTTTTATCCTACTGGATACTTTTAATTTTACTAATTACCGTGGCCAAAATGTTGTATGATGTAGAGCAGGGGTGCCCAATCCCAGTCCTCGAGAGCTACCGTCCTGCAGCTTTTAGACGCATCCTTCTTCTGACACACCTGAATCAACTGAATGCCTTGTTATCAGGCCTTTGCCAAACTTGATGGCATGCTGAAGAGGTAATCACACCATTTGATTCAGCTGTGTTGGAGTAGGGATGCATCTAAAAGCTGCAGGATAGTAGATCTCGAGGACTAGGATTGGGCACCCCTGATGTAGAGGCATTAGAGTGCAGTGTGAAGGAGACTTAATATCCTTTATAAAAGCCTTGATGATAATGAAGGGATGTCAACTCCCACCGTGCCCCGTTTAATAAAACAGGCAAGTTGAGTAGGTGCAACTTAGATAGTCTGGTGTTGTTACTTTAACTAAAGGAATGGTTCTAAAATAAATTCCTCCAGCACTTGTCATTGTTAGCTAATGTTAATTATTTAGAGGTTAATGATAAAATAATAATAGTTTACAACTCTTCAGCCAGAAAGAACTGCAGATAGGTGAAGATGTACAGGGAGATGCAGCAGGCATGCACAAAAGAAGACAGGTAGCAAAAAAATAAGGTATATTTTAACCTTCTTCAGTTTGTCTTCTTACACAGTGAATGGAGATTACGGAGGTGGTCTTTGTCTTTGCTTGCCTTTTGCATGGCACTTCATTATGGTGATATAATATAATGTATAGCTGACTAAGTGGCGACAACAATAGTATTTATTGTTTAGTTGGTATAATTTTCAGGTTTTAGCCTGGTAGTTGTTTGTACACTAGATATGAAACATGACAAAAGTAGGTATGTAAAGAATTAAAAAGAGAGTCAGAGAGAGAAGTTTAAACCCTTCTTATTGTCTCACCTCCACAGCTGGGAAACCGTTGGTCTAAATGTCAGATTGACAATTACAGAAAGTTACAGAAATGGTCAGACACAGCTCCCTCAGTTCTAATGCTGTAAGAAGGAGCTGCGAGTGGGTGTTTCAGACGATGTCTTACCACCCAACAAGCACTGCATAGACTATACTGACATTTTAACAGGCTGGCTGGAATTCAAAACATATGGTTGCATCACTGCATCGGTTGTTTCATTACCAACTCAGATAGTTTTAATAGATTTTCTGCATTGTGCGCCTTAAGCAAACGCTGAAAAATAATTTCTTGCCTTTTGTAATATACAAATGCAAATTTAAAACTGTAAGTAAGCACTGATCAAATGTCATCTAGTCCTTTTTGAAGCAAGTTGGTCTTTTGATTCACTCACCTCTCTGTCTAAAAACCAAAATCACAGACCGCTGCCAATTCCTCCCTGGCAGCCGTCTCCTGGAGGCAGTTAGTAGGCTGGCAGAAACCTTCCTTTGAGTATATCACAATTTCTCTACTATTTCTACAAGATGCTCCCCCTCAGGCCAAAAACCTAAAACTTCAGTAACTCAAAAATATTTCTTTCAGTCATTTATATCTTCTGCGTTTACACCTCACACATACAAATGGAAAGATGCAGTACAGCCAGGTAAGGCAAAAATGTCATTCATTTTTTAAAGCAAACCATTTGTTACATTTTCAGTATGTCTGTTGTGCTTATTTTTTTTGCATTGCGTGTCCATGGACTGTAAGCTGAAAGATGTGAGTGAAACACATTTTTACAAAGGATCCTTTTGCGGTCTTAGTCTGTAGTCAACATGGCACGGTGCTGTTGGAACTACAAACGAGATAGGCCTGAATTCCATAGAAATGATCATTCAAAGCGGCTGTAAGAAAGCTTAGTGTATGGGTGGATTTGGACAGAAAATGCAAACAATTACAAGCCCTTTGTTGTGTGGATGCTTTTGAGTTGTGCCATCAAAGCCTTCTCATCAAGGAAGGTCCAGCTGCATTTGCTAGAAGTTTAAACACAATGACACATACAGCAGAATAGCATTCAAACCAACCTTAATAAGTTCATGTTAACAAATGCTAATAACTAAAGTTACAGCTCCTTTTTCAAATATGTAGTCATATATTTCTGCAAGTTAGACTTTATCTGTCCCCTTTTTATATATGATTACAGGGATCCTTTCACTCTACCTTGCAACCCTCTGGTGTGTCTGCTAGATATGCATAGAAAATGTAATAGTGAAGAAAGAGTGCTGCTACCAGTTCACCTAACGTGGAGCTTCATGCTGAGACACATGAAAGGTTACAGTTTTTTGAAGCAAAGCTCCTGAACAGAAGAATTTGGTTTGATATTATATTTAAAAGGTATATGTAGTCAAGGTCCTGGGCTCCCTATCAGCTCTACGATGCCTGAGTCATCTAAGTGTTTGCCAAAACCGTTTCACGGTCAGCCGAAAAGCTCTCTGTTTGATTTCCTTCCACACTTTTGAATTTGTGGCCATGGAAGCTTCAGTTGTTCAGACTATTTGACACTTGTTTCATCTATAAACCTAAAAGCTGTCTCTTTATTAAATGTATATAAGGCAGACAAGGTGTACAAAAAAGAAACCATCTAGTCTTCAGACAAAGAAACCCACTCAGAGAGCCAACCTTTTTCTTCACTGGAGACAGTCCTTCCAGGAAAGTTCAGATGTTTCACTAACGGTTTTGTTTGATCAAATATTTATTTAGTTATGGAAGGCACTGAAAAATAATTTCCTACTCATCATGTCACAATCAAAAGAGACAATGTCTGGTTAAAATAAATCTGTATGGAGCCACAAAACATATTATTACTCATAATTAAGCCCATTGAGTAAAGGTTAGCCTAACAATAGTACTACTAATACATTTAAGCAGTGAAAATCTTTTACCACATGTAGCCCACCCTAAGTAGTGCAAAAATTGCATTTTTATTGTAGTTATGAAACAATAGAACTCCATAGAGATGATCATTCAAAGCGGCTATAAAATACATTTCCCTGAAATATTGACCTATTTTTATTTAATTACTACCAAACCCCCAAAACACAACAATGAGACGCGAATAGGAACTGTGAAGGTTCTCAGCCATCCAGGTCATCGTAGTCTAAGGAGGACTCACTTAATGCCATGCTTAATAAAAAATGAACAATCATGTTGACAGTCATTTTTTAACAAAGTCACAGGGAGCCACATTAGGATAAAAGGCAGATGTGGCTTCAGGGCCAGAGGTTTGAGGCGCCTTGTTCTAGAGGGAAAACTGCGCGCTTTACCATTTAGCTTGGAGGACTCATGGAAATCTGGGCATCAAAGGTCACAGTGCCTGCTACCCTCGTCAGGTAGCACATGCAAGTTAAATAAAGTTGTCTGTTCAGTGCCTGTTAAACAACAAGAGAGTATTTACAGCCACTTGATTCTGGAAGACATAACTCTTAGCTCAGCAGTGGTATCTGATACTACTGACTGTCAGTAGTGGCTGGTTGTGGATTTTTTGGCAGCCCAGATGCCTCATTAGGAGGAGCCAGACTGACCTGATTTAATTTGATCTAATGGGAGCAGTGCTGTGCATAGACACACTGAGACACAGTGAGAAAGGACATTTTATCCATAGGGTTGGGGTTTGGGGCTCATTTTTGCCATAGGGTCACATGACAGTAGATAGAGACAAAACTGGAGAGATTACAAGGACATCTGAACCATCCAGAGGGGCACTCAAGGGACACTTAGTCTGGATCAAGGGCTGTACAGAGAGGTATTTAATTGACCAAAGGGGGGAAATGGAGCATAAGAGTGCATCATTGAGCCACACCATATATTCTGTTGTACACATCAGCCATAATATTAAAATCAGTATTGACAAGAATGCGTATAAAGCAGATCTTCGCTATAATGCAACGTTCTACTCCTCGCTGGCAAAGGTCTCGGTGTGCCCACACTGCAAAAATGGATTAGGAACTGCTCAAGAAACACGGCAAAGAACTCGAGCCAATCACCTGGCCGCCAAACTCCTCTAACTCCTGATCGTAGCATCAGAGAGATAAACGAGAACAAGGAGCCAACATCCGAGTGCCAGACACCACACGACACCCCAGAGGTTCTGCAGCCATGCCTCCATAGTTCAGAACAGTGTTGGCAGTGTGATGTGGACCCGTACGACTATTTTGGAACCTCATACAAACACTGTGCACTATGTCAGCCTAGTTTTTTTTTTTAATTATTGGTGACATTATTATAATCAAATGTGGGTCGCCATTATAAATATAGGGCGATAAATTGTTTTGATTGGTAACACCTAACAGATGGCGTTAGACTGGTCCAATGTGGCCCAAGAAAAGAGAAATTCATTACTATGATGAAATGGAAGAAATTTGTCTGTTGTGGAAACTGCAAACTTGACAAGTTCTGAAAATTTATAAAATTACTCACTGGGTTAGAAGAACTGGTCTTGATAAGCTTGAGGAGTTGATGGAAGCTCTTTGGATAAAAGCAGAGTGTTTGGAAATAGATGGAGATGTGGAGAAAGGGACAAATACAGAGAATAGGACAGGAAAAGTGTGTCACTTACAGACAGTTAAGAAGGCCGACCGACCATCTGAGAAAAAAGAGATCTTCAATGCGCTCTGTGACAAAGATACCAAGTAAAATGAATGATGAACTTAGAAAATCAACAAGTGGATACTTTGAAAGAAAACACTGTGGTGTGAGGTGAACCAGGCTGAACTCAAGTCTTCAAAAAGTATTCATTCAATACATAATTACAAGTAATTAATCAGGTTTTACCGACAGAAAAAAGTATGATTATTTTCATGCATTAAATAAATGTGAGTTAAAAACATGTCTAAATGAAACTTACTATGAATACAATGTTTTTGTTGTTTACCTGTTTTATGCATGCTTAAATGATTTCAGGAGCATCGGCCACAGATCCTGTCTATGGCGTGCAGTTTAAAGCCTTCAGTTAGCAGTAAAGCTGATAATTACATTATTGATCGGTCGTTGGTTTGTAGCATGTAAGTATTTTGGCTGGTGATTAAAAGTGTTACGTCCAAAAGGGTTCTTGGATGACCACATCTTTTGGTGTGTAAAATATTTTTATGATTGCACTTTAAAATTTTGCTTTAATTTATTCTAATCTCACCCACATTTCCTTATAAAACAGTGGGCTTACTTCTGCATTAGTCAAAATTACAGCGTTTGATTTATATGATAAATGTAATTTCCTTTAGTTTCTTCATTTAAGGGATTTCTTTCGTGTCCTTGTGTACTTCAGTATTAGACTTCAGTATAATTTTTGAGTTTGGTCTTTTCTTTGAAAATGTTTAATTATTTATGTTCCAGCTCCTGAATATGTGTTTTTTATAGTGCCTGTGAATTTGCCCTGTCAAAAGTGTCCCTGTGTTTGGTTACCTCCAATGTCCCCCGGTGATGTCCTCGTGTCTGTGTTTTGCTTCCATTCCTGTTCCCATATTCATCTTTCTGTCTGTCATGTCTCCATGTCTGTTTCAATAGTGTGTGTTTTACTTCTTGTTTTATTTGGATAGTCTCCTGTCCGGTGGTGTGATGTTTAGTTTTGCTTCCACTGTCTCATCAGTTATATGTTGCCCACCTGTGTTTCCCAGTTGTGTCCACATGTAAATCTACTGGGGGTGTCCAAATTCATAGGCTGCATCCTCCTGAGGGCCCATTCTTTGCGGTCTACGTGGGCCGGGTCCTCAGAAGGTCGGGTAGGCCGGACGTAAACGGCTGTGAAATGGGACGGTCTAGCCTTCTGATCTGCGTCATCTCTGTCTCGGTGGAGTTTAATAAACTCGGCCGTCTGTTCCTCGCTATCTAAAATATAACAGGACACTGGAGTAAATTCTCAACCGTCTCACACTTCTGTTTAATCAGTTTTCTGTTTGATGTTTATTCAGCTGTGTGAAAACCAAAGAGAAACCCACCCAGGGGATTAGTAAAGTTTTATTTTATCTAATCTAATAACTTTAATCTCAGCCAAACCGATTTACTCATGAACAAATAAAACACTGAAAAAAGCCCAACAATAACATTTTAGGTTGTCTAAGTGACTTATACATCACGTTTAACCTGAGTAGCGAAAGTCCGCGGTGATCTGAAAATGATGTGCCGGGAGTTGTGCCGTTCTCGGCGGCTCTAGTGACCCTTGACCTCCTGGCTAGCTATCGAGCTGGTGGTTAACAGATGTCTCCGAAAACGTCGGAGCACTTTTGCAAATATGTGGTGTCTTGATAAATTGAGCAGATATTGGATGTTTACACAGCTACTTTCTCGCCTGAAATACGTTAAAAGTTTATTTTGTGATTAATAAGAGTAATATTAAAACTTAGTAGCGTCCGCTATTGTTGGAAACTGGAATTGGCTGGGCCGCGCTATGAATTCTGGGATATGATGGGCCACGAAGGACACACTCGACCCATCCTTCAAATTCGGGGAAAAGCAGGACGCATTTGTCGGCTGCATTCGGAGGAGTCTACGAATTTGGACAGCCTTCGTCGCGTCGCTGTGATGTAATCGGTCTACAAATGCAGCCCATGAATTTGGACACCCCCACTGTCTGTGTCTCCCTGTTCTGCATTGCAAATAGATGATTTGTTGTTTATTTCTGTATGTCCTGCGTTCCGGGTTGCCTCCCTGCCTGCCACACGCCCTTTTTCACATGACAGATTATGTCATGAGTATCAACAAGCACATGAATATTGGCTACAATAAAATATCCATATGTTTTATAGTATTTTTGTTGTTGTATTTGGACTGATTTGCGCACTAAATCACACCACCTTTGTTTGTGACTGTGTGGTCACAGTACATCCAGTTTCCCTGCAGAAGTTACACTGCAATCTCGCTGCATGCAAATGAAGAGAAAGTTTTTATTCCTAATTGCTTACTCTGTTTATGTTGATTATGTCCTCTTTCACTGAACTGATAACAGTTATCGCCTATTAGAAAAATAATAACGGTTGTGAGTTGTGGTGCGCTTTGGGGGAGCAAAGGAGAAAGACTGAATGCCAACTGTCTTGTGAATGCAAAGCAAGTGGCAGCTATAAACAACACGCAGCTATAAGTCTGGGCAGAGTTTATCGGCAGCTTATGTCGTGCATGGATGGTAATATGAAAACAGCATAATTTGAAAAAGGTTTGAGGCCGCAGCAGAGTGAACACAACAGCCTAATAGCTGACATTTATATGAAAAAGCCCAAAATGACACCCTTTCAAATTTAAAAGCTTTATATAACATCATATGAAAATTGCAACATTAACATAAGACATGCCATAATTTATTTTCCATAGAGCAAGTGAAATTCTGAGATTATTTTTCTTTTCTTTTTTTCCGCTGTACTTAAAATTAAACACCATCATAAATATACATTTTAAGTACAAATCTCTGAAGACTTGATAGGTGGCTGTTAACTTCATTGAAGATTTTAGTCATGAAATGAAAATGTCCTTCAATAGAGAGACTTTTTTTTGGCTAAAGAGTAACTTGGTGGACTTGGTTATGATGGTTTTCATGATAAATGTCCCCAATTCAGTTCCCGCTGGGGACCCTTGCTGCGTGTTGTACTGCATCTGTTCTATGACCCATCTAATGAAGGCAGAAGGCCATAAATTTAACCATATAAGCTCCTCACATGATTTATGGAGAATAGCCTACTTCTCTGTAGTCTCTGGATTTACTCACTTTCTTCAAGTTACAGTACTGTGCAGGTCTTAAGTTGTCCCCCATTTCTTTATATTTTGCTTGAAAAGGAACCAGACTGTAATCTTTTAAAGTGCTCTTGAGCAATAGTTCTCCAGGCTTTCTAAAGGGCTTTCAAAGTCAAAGTGTTTCTTTATCTGCAGATAACAGATAACTAGCAAAAAAATTGTAAATTGTATTTTAAGGCACTTTATTACCAGCAAACATGCCCCTGCCCCCCAATAAAAACAAAATACATAATTTGTTTTAATTGTTTTATTTTTTTAATGGGCGTAAAATATATTCTTGCACCGATGTGATGATTTCCAAAGAGATATCGGCTGGAAACTCTCCTAAAAGTCTTTGAAACCTGGACAAGCTGGGGACAAAGGAAGAAGGGACAAAAGCAATCTAGCCTAGCACATGAGCAGTATCTGAAAGTCACGTCCTTAGGAATCAAGAAAGCATCCAGAGAAGTTCTGACGTAGAACCTGAGAGGTACATCTAGCTAGCTGATCCATGTGCTGTCTGTTGAAGCCTTGTCAGAAATGGTCTTAGTGCAAGAGTAGCTGCCAAGAAGCCATCTTTAAGGAAGCAATGCCAGAGTGAAAAGGCTGAGCTATGCCAAATGACACAAGGAGGTGGACTGAAAATGAGCAGCATGTGATGAATCCACATCTGGAATGTTTGCTTCACATCATCATCAGCATGTACAGAGGAGGTCAGGAGAGCGATGAAATAGTGAGTGCCTACACCTGTAAACCACGGTGGAGGCTCTGTGTTTTTCTATCTAGGAATGTTTTTACTGCATTGGCAGCATTGCTTTAGATTTTTGTCATGCTGAAAAATGAAGCTGTTGCCAATCAGATGCTTTCCAAATGCCGTTGCATGGTGCTTTAATTTTTCTTGCTACATATTCATCAGCACCGCTGGCTGAAATGGAGCCCCAAACCATGACAGAGTAGAACAGTGGATTGGCCTCCCCAGAGCCCGGACCTCAATGTTATTGAAGCACTTTGAGATCACCTTGACAGAACTAAGCAAAACACAGCCAATATCCAAAGAAGCTCTGAATGTCCGTCAAGAAGCCTGGATAACTGAAGAAACGTGCCTAAGAGACTTCAGGCTGTGTTAAAAAATAAAGGTGGGCATACAAAGTATTGACGTTCAGCTTTGTGCGAACTCTGTTTCGTCTTGTATACCATGTTTCCAAGTGTATTTCCATGCTTCAGTGAATCGCTGCACCTAGATCTCATTTTTCAAAGTATAAAGAAATTCTCTAGAGTTTTGCACATTACTTTATTTCTGACAACATAAAAATAAAACTCACAGAAATATATTTAATATTCAATATATTTAACTTGAATAGAAAACCTGCATTAAATCTAATTCTTTGCCAAATGTCATCATAAATATATGTACTAGTGTGTTACTAACAGTTTTCTTGAACTCCAGAATCTGGACAATGCTGTTTTATAGTAGATTTGCAGCAATAGTAATATATGTGTGTGTATACATCTGTAATTAGCTGATGCCATGATTGCTGTTAAACGGGGGCTTAACTATTGTAAATCTCCTTTAAAATGGCACTGTCCACACTGTGGAGTTCAATAAAATTGTGCCTTTAATTGAGAGTGCAGCTTTTGCAAACAAGCTTCTGTGATTGTACAAAAGCTTGATAATGCCAGGCTTTTAGTGAAGTATTAGAAAGGCTGGCAGGTGGAACTGTGATGAAGTGACGATTAATCCATAGGCTTTGATAGATGAGACGCAATAATAAGTTCTGATAGCACTTGTGGTTTGTAAGCATCTGAAATTCAGATGACAGAAAAGCCTTTTAATTGGGAGGAAGCAGAGCAAATATAGCAAGCTGTGCAGATGGGCATTTACCCGTGATTTCAAGAACATTTTATTTAAAAATTTTTTAGATCAAAAGTTTTTTAAAATAAAAAGAAACTTATAAACAAATCAACCAATGGGAGTATTTTTTAATGCACGTGTTTAAGTGTCTCAAGTTTGATTTGTTGCACATTTGAAGATTTCAGCCCTTTTGATTCAAGAGCACCACAACTATGTTTTTGGTCGTAACTGGTCATAGTTAATGGTACTGAGTGGCGTATTGTATCCTGGAGTGCTGTGATGTTGAATGCTCATATCTTGATTTTGCTCAGGCACACGCCTGTGTCAAGCACTACGTCTCTTGTAATTATCTGACGAAGGGAAATAAACATAAATCAAAATTATTTTCAATACAATACATTTGATTGTCTTGACAAAAACTGCAATTACTATCAGCTGTTTCTTTCCCAGGGTAGTTGCTTTCTCACTGTTTGCTGCAGCCCAGTCACTGCACTCTGAAGGAGTCAAGAAACAAGAGCAAATCAGTACCTCGGCTGATGACTCTCACCGGGAGAGGACATCATGGCCTGATGAAAGCTACTTCCTGGAAGAGCCATTCATTACTGGGTCATCATGAAAGATTGCACCCTTCAATACTTCCACAACATTATCTAAAAAAAAAATCAGAACCTGTCTCCTTTCTATTTTTTGTTGCTTCTTTTGTGCCCATTCTGCCACAAATTTGACAATTTGCAGATTTAAAAGAAATGAGGCAACCTTTAAAGCCACAGTGGTTATTTTATTTCTTTATTTTTTGAATAGAAGCCATGTGCTGTAATTTATCCCAGGAGATCACAGTGGCTTTGTGCTAGAGCAAGTCCTGCTGCTCTTCTTTGTCTCATAATATAGAGGTGACGCGCACAGGAATGGATTGTTGAAGGCGCTTATGTGTTGAGGCCATTACAAACAGCATGGAAAGGGTCAAAGAGTGCCTTACATTGTTCCTCAGGCATTGATCAACCCTCACAAAATCTTTCCAGGTTTCCTTCACTTGACTATGAAAAGCTGGAAAGTTCACGAGGGTTCAGAGTGTCAGGAGAAAGGCACAGATGACCACAGGACAACAACAAAAAACAACTTTTTAAAACTTTTTCATGCCACATTTTTATGCTTTAAAATTAATGCACTTTTGTGCTTGCTACTGGGAAATAGAAATGTGCAACAATTTAAAGGTTAAAGGTTTCGAAAACCCGGTGTTACTCATGGCTGAAAAACTTCACTCAGAAACTTGCCATTTATTTAGAGATAGAGACAGAAGCTATAGGAAGCAAAGTTGAGCACTAAATCAATGTGACTTGGGATTTTCCTGAGGGTAGCTAGCAAGAGAGTACAGTAAAAACACAGCAAGCTTTATTTATCATATGAAGTCCAATTGGAATTCTTGCTTAAAGACATCTTGAAAATCATAAAAAGCTTATAATATTATTGAAGCACCATAAAGGTAAGACAAGAAGCCCTCCAGTTAAACACTCCTATCAGTTCTTTGTTCACACCTTCCATTTCCGATATACAGGCACATAGGAGCATCTGACATCAACCATTTTCATATATTGGAGGAAAGTTAAATTACTAAAAACTGCTCAGCAAATATAGATTTGTAGGATAATATTTGTATTAGCTGAATGATGCAACTCTCTAGAGGGTAGCTACAGCTGAGGAAGTAGAGCAGGTCAGCTACCAGTTGTGGATCGATTCCTCGGCTACTGCAGTCTGCACGTTGCAGTATAATAGGCAAGGTACTGAACCCAGAGTTGCTCCTGATTCATGCATCAGAGGGTGAGTGTGTGCACAAATTTTAGATAAAATGCTTAAGTGTGTGTGTGTGTGTGTGTGTGTGTGTGTGTGTGTGTTTGTGTGTGTGTGTGTGTGTGTGTGTGTGTGTCATTCTGACAAAAAAGGACCCACAGATTCAAAGTGTTGGGAGAGTTACAGCATTATCGCGCTGCACGTGTGAGATTCAGTATCCCTAAATATCACATATTACCTCTCATTTCATTTATATATATATATATATCACATGTGTTTCTCTTGTTTTTCTTACTTACAGCATTAGAAGTTTCTTAAAATACATTTAAAAAAAACAATGAAAACAAAATTACAACATAGAAAAATATAACACTGTTTTCTACCTACCGTGGAGGACGTTGGTGCTCTTGAAGTGCTTCTTGTTGTGGTTTAGAAACAATGCAAATAGATTAATAGTCAATTGAAGCAGGTTCATAAATGATTAAACTTCCTATTTAAATAAACTACACAAGGTTTACAGGAAACCATCAATCAGTCACAATCCACATTGCCAGAAGCTAAAGATGGAAAAGTCAATAGCATCATTAAAATTGGGCAAATTTTCTTGGTTGATTGGATACTTTCCACCCCCGGGCATGTGTGGCTGTGCTGAGTGGGGGTTTTCCCCTCATAGCCAAGAGGATTTGGGGAAAAATCTGTGCACTGTTTATTTGAAGTTTACGCATCAGAAACTACATTTTTCAGATGTATTGTTGAGAGATGTTTGCAGACTGTGAAGTTAAGATAACAAACAATGGAAATATTGAAGAGTTCGGTGTTGTTGACTGCCTTATTGTGTGGCTGTCTTTGTGCACAGGCAGGATTTTCAGTCCATATCTGTGGCTGGCTTTTCCCTCGCGGCTTCACAAATATGTTATTGAGTAAAACAGTCACGCTGTACATATGTGAGCAATCTTTACATGTTGCAGCTGTTCAGAGTATGTGTGTTTTAGCTCATTTAATCTGCAACAGTGACTAGGAATATTGAACTTAATAATTTGTTTCACACACACAAAATAATGTGGCAACTGGCAATGTAGCCGTTAGCTTTAGCTGTCAGATTAGAGGCAGCGCAGCAGAAGGTATGAACTCTAAAATTCAGTAAAGTAGAAAAAACAGGAAATACAAAGCAGTGTTGAATACAATAGTTGGGTAAATATACTTTGTATCTTTGTATGTGTAGGAGTTAAAAGTAACAGAGTGTCAGTAGGATACCTAAATTAGGCCCTTGACGTTACATGAAGTTGTCTACATGGTCCAAAGTTGCATCTGTCCACTATTTGCTGACAGTGATAGGAGACAGTAGGGGTCCTATACTCTCGCCCTAGCTCTCTGCCACCGACTCTACAGCTTGATGGGGGCGAGCGAGTCCTGTTGCTAGGATACAGATCACGGCTCTTTAAAGGGAGCTAGGAGAAAACAGCGAAGCGGCTGATTCTCCCCACAAACAAACCTGGCTTTTCAGGCATTGCAAATATGTCACCGATCAATGACACCATCCACTTTAAAGTGCATGTCATCGGTGCTGGCGGTGGCGAGAGTCATCTTGGCCACGAAGAGCAAATGATCCATAGAAATTAAAGAATTAGCTTATAATTCAAAAGGCATCAGTGATATTGACACACAGGGCCTATCGGAGGCACAATCATTAATTCTCCATTTTGTATTCTTTCAATGAATGCATTAATAAAGCATTAAAGCTTTGTCTCGGTGCATCAAGCAACACCCTTTGTGCTGCAGCCAGGTGGTTGAAGTTCACAGCACTTTGTTAAAGTGACTTTTTCTTCCCATCAATCAACAGCACTACTGACCCTAAAACCCCACGCTGTAATTGCCTTCAGGATTAAAATGGATTGGAGCGTCCGCTGAAATCCCGTATGCATTTTCCATTAGTTTTCACAAGCAGGAAGTTTGCAGATGCAGACTGAAAGTAGGGACGCAAGGAAAATCTTGGATTAGTTTTGCCTCTTTTTTTATCTTTATAAAAATTCAAAATCCTCGTCAGGGGATACAAAGAACTTCTTCATAAGCTGTTTACAATATATATGTATCATAGTGCAATGTTTTGCTTGTCTATGTTGTTTTTCACATGTATTCATTATTGCAATAAGCCTCTATTAAGAGATATGATCATTTTAGGCTTTGTGTTGCCTCACGCGAGCAATAAATGTAATTATATCAAACATTAGATTACATAACATTAGATTACAGCTTGGTGCCTATCGTGGATTCAGAGAAGGTCAAATGACTCACTACATTGCTCGTAATGTGATTACAGCTGAGTCAATGGAGGATAAGCAACCATGAAAGAAAAATTATGTTATCAAATACATGTCACAGACCTGCGAGGTGGCGCTCTCTATGTATGCTGTGAAAGCCAATTTAGGAGATGCATTGTAAAAACAAGCAGTATCAAAAGACGGCATCATTTGCATATTTATGATTCAAAGAACCCAAAGAATATTGTTCACACATTAATTGGGGCTGAGCTTAGTTGGCCATAAATAGAAAGACGCAAATTACATGCAGCAACTAAACATGTTCCACCCTTACATGAATGTTTACTCCCCTCCTGTTGCCAAGTCCATTGTTTATTTATTTCCTCTCTGTCTTTCAGAGAATAGCGAGTCCTGGTAGACAATGCAACCTGCTCCTGTTAGGAGACAATGATGAGCTGAGCTGCGTTCTCCTTCAGTGGAGGCTGCAGTTAACCTTGTGTGCGTGCGTGTGTGTGCTCATTACAGTCAGGCTTTAGCATATGCCCTCTGTCTATTTTTTACTCCTGCACTAACAAAAATGCAGGAGCATCTCTCGTCCATGTACGCGCTCCTCTGTCCTCTTATTTTAACTGTAGCCATCTTATTGAGTTGTCCCCTTGGTCTGTCCCCTCTTTTCTTGACGTCTCCATCAGTCAGATCAATACACGTTTGGGACCAGAATGCACTGCATTTCGACTGAGACAACAACAAAGTGCATTCAGAAACTGCTTGTTAGTCAAATGTTCCACTCTGTTGCTCTTTCCAGCTGATTCAGTCTTGTCTTTGTGTCTGCCTCTCTCACTTTCTTGTGTGACGTTGCGTTAATTCCGGCTCAGGGGGGTAAGAGGCGGACATGCCAGGATATCTTAGACCCATGGTGGGATAAATCTTGATTTTTAGTGCCCTCTCTCATTGAAGGTGGGTCTGATATTCCTTTTCGAAATATTTGTTTTTGAAATCAAACCATCACTTACCAGGGCTAGTTGCTTTGAAACACACGGCGCTTCATAGAAAAGCACTTCCTTTAATCCCTCTCACCGAGCAGAGACGTTTGATGTGGGCGTTATGTCCAGCCAATCCCCGCCGGACCACTGAAGTCATATCTGTAAAAGCTGCTTGATGAATAACGTTTATGTAAAGTCTGTCTGCAGGGCTTAAAAGAGCCTGGTTTAGTGACCCCAGCATGCATCAGACTCTCTGCACACACTGCTCCTCGTATCATCCCACAGTCTGACAGCAAACATGAAAAACATATTTTCTGCCTGTAATCACATAGCTGTGTCTGATTGCGGTGTACTGTTACGGTGTGTTTTGGTCGTTGTTTGCACAGTGCAGCTTGGTGTGGTAAGGTGAGAGAAACAAGCTGAAAAAAGCAATTTAATCCCACTTTCAGTTAACTCCATGCATATTGCTCCTGTGGGAAACAACTGAAACAATTTGTTTTTGTGTTATTGAGCGGCAGCTGTAATGCCTCCATTTCTCTGCTAGTTTGACACTAAAATTTGTGTGAGGCAGCTCAGCATTGGATTGCTGATCCGAGCTGCTTACATGCATAAAGCACTGTGCCTGTCATCTGACATATATAATCAGCATTGTTCTGTACAATTATAGTGCTAATAGAGAGTTTCTCAGCTGGTGGGTCATAACAGCCCACAGACGCCCCTTGACAGGCAGCTTTGGTTCAGGGGAGATTTCTAAGACGGATATATTGCGGTTTGATTGATATATTTTTAGACAGAAGTGTTGTTACGGGGTTGGCAGTTAGTTTGTTGTCCCATCACTTTGAAGCATGTATTTGATGGATTCCCACAAAATGTACAGATCTTCATGGGATAGAAGATAAATGGTATAAACTTTAGTGAGCCACAAAATTTTAGCTTCTCCAATTCTTCAGTTTATGAATAATACTTAAAGAAGGACATCAGACTTAACTACACTTTATGTTTACTGCTGGCACAAGCAGCGCTGACACGTTAGCAGCACATGTTGCCCTGAGCTGACACAAACAGGGCCGTAACCAGGGTTTAGAAATTAGTGCCACATCTAAGGTGTAGCCCAGTGATGCACTTCTGAGAACTAAACACTGTAAAGGGCACTCCTTGTGCCTAAACCATTCGCCAACAACCTAACGTCCTTAATACAACCCAATCAGTTTTTGAAATAAATCAATAAATAACAGAGGTCGCTGACAGTGACAGAGGTGACACTGTGGTCCAGACTTCTGTCACCTCATAGCTGGTTATGGCCGGGGACATGAGGCTCATTATTTAGGTTAAGAAATAAATTCAGTAAATTAAAAACAAATGACAACCTGTGACATTACCAAAAACTACAAGACAAACATATTGAACTATGTGGACTTTGGCACTGCATCAAAAGCACTACTGTTGGCCGGGCCTTGGGGGCTTGGGTCCTGGCTGTTGTATCGCCGGAGCAGTGGGCGGGTGGGTGCAGGGGGGCTCAGCCCCAGTGCAGGGGACTTCTGGTGCATCGGCCCTACTAGGGGGCTCTCTAACTGGTGGGGAGGTTGTTATATCTTTGCAGGTGGTCTCCTCACTACAGGAGCTCACTCTGCAGGTGGGGGGAGAGATATAGGAGAGGTGGAGAATGAACTCAACCTGGGTGTCTGTTGTCTTGTGTAGTTTGGGAGATGATTGGATGATGGGGTGGGTGCAGTCTTCTCTGAGGTGGAGTCGGGTGGGCTGCGCCGGACTCTGTGGGGCTGGGCGGTGCTGCTGCTGCAGGCCCCGGTCCGGATGGGCCTGGGCCCCCTTGCCCTGGTGGGTTCCAGAGTGTGGGGGTGCCTACTGGGGTCAGCGGGGGAGCTGGCCCCAGGGAGGGGCTGCTTGCCCCTCCCTTTCTTCCCTCCCCATCCTCAGCTGCCTCCCTATTCCCGCTCTACCACACCCACCCACACACGCAGGGCTTGGGGTGCAGGTATGTCACCAGGGTGCAGGGGAGGCACTCCCCCTCTGTCCCCTTCTGGCCGCCTGTGCCTCAATTTTATTCTGCAACCTAGACATCCACATTACTCACACTCTCACATAACACATACATATAGGGCCTTGGGGGTGGGCACGTTTTACAGCATCCAGAGGATGGTCGGTGTACTCCAACCCACCTCTGGCGCTGGTGCCCTACCCTCAATTTTAAATGCATTTAGACACTGAGGGTTTTCGGGAGGAGCCGTGCTGCTCTCTGAGAGGAAGCTAGTACCATGCTCTCCTGAGTTTTAAATGCACTTTAGAACAGCACACAGTAACACTACATATGAGTGGGCGTAGGGAGGTTTGAGGTCTTCACTCACCCCGGTTCTGTTAGCCGTCAGGGCTGGGGGGCTGGGAGGAGGTGCTGGCCGTCAGACTGGGGTCTGGGATGCGGGGCCTCCCTGCTACTGCAGATAAGGAGGTGGTCCGCTTGCCTCCACCCCAGAGAGAAGGGTTACATCTCCTGGGTCTAGGTGCGGCTTGCCCCTCTGAGGGCGGGGGTACCTGGACCTGGGATATAGAGTATGTTTGGGGAGTGCGACTGTCTGTGCAGTGTCTATTTGTGTCTGTCTACACGTTGGGTGAGTGCCGAGTATTTGGTTGTGCATATGGGGTGGGAATGCACGTCTGTGTCCGCGTGCGCCTGTTCGTCTGTGTCTATATGTCAGGTTGGGTCTTAGACTCAACCTCTCTGGGTACATCTCAGGCCCTCCAAAGTACGGAGGCCTATCTCCCCTCACCACACTCCCTGCCGGTGGCTGATGCCCTCAGACGTTGGTGTGTTGGTGGTCCTTGTCGTCTGGGGCTGGGCGCTCATGTATGTACCGGCTCACTCCTGGTGGCCGATTGGTGGGGCCGGGCGCCTGTGGCCCGGCTGGGCTTCTTCCGGGGGGTGGGATGCCCTCAGGCCTCTGGCCTCTGGGCCTGAAGCTCGGTCCTCTCTGGCACAGCTGGCTGCCGGGAGAGACCGCGGGCACGCCACTGCAACCCCCTCTGGCCTCTGCTCCGTAGCTGCGGGGTGACCTCTCCTTTGGGGCTCTACTCAGCTCTTCCCAGGAGGGTGGCACGGTTCCCCCCCCTTTGGTGGTCCTCCTCGGGTCCTTGTACTCTGGGGCCTCTGGATATCTGGGGCCTGGATCTCCTCCATACCTGCTTCATACCCTGGTGGACGGGGCTATGGCTCCCCACACTCCCTAGCAGATCGTTACATGGAGAAACCTTTGGAATACAAGCATGCTGATCCACACAGGTATGCACACAGGTGTACACACGGGTGTTCACAGACGCGGACTACACCTTTCTTGGCTGCTGCCTCAAAGCACATTGTGCGCTGTCTATCTTGTGTGCTGCACAATATCGTTTATTATTTAGTATCTACTGTTATCTACTGCTAGCTAGTTTATTGTGATGGTGCTGTTTTTTTATTATGTTGCTCTTTGTTGTTTGCTTTCTGTTCTGTTTTTTTTTCTCCATACAGGTGATCCAGGTGTTTTGTTTGTTTTTCTTTTTTTTTTTTTTCCTTCTTTCTCCCCCCCTTCTCACCGTCTCTTCTCCCCTTTGGTTTTCTTTCTCTCCCTCTCTTTCTTTCATTCTTTCTCCCTGTCCTATCCCCCAGTCATGTCTGTCCCGTTTGTAGCAACTGAAAATAAAATAAATTCATAATTATAAAAAAAAAAAGCACTACTGTTGCAAGGATTGCATTGCACATCAAAAATATGCTGTACATCAATACAAGAAATAGTGAGAGAAACACAAACTAATGTGTAAATCTCAAAGCACTGTATAATTTCACTTTTTCGTTGCACAAGTCAAATGACAACAAAAGGCTATTCTATTCTATTCTATTCTATTGTCAGGTTAATACCATGCAATATTACAAAAAGAAAAGAAATGGCTGCATGGTCCTTTCAGAGCAATACTTTGCGACTGTGGGGAGGAAGAACTCTTTTATGACAGGAAGAGACCTCTAACAGAGCCAGGATCACAGGGGAACATTCACAGGGACAAAAGGAAAGTTTAGACTGAGAAGAGCGACATATAAAGGACAAAATGCAAAAATTTAATGACTCACTGGATCATTGAATGTCACCCAGCAACCTGGGCCCATTGCAGCATGATTAAGAGATGATTCAGGGTCGCCTGATCCAGACGTTTTTCATAAACCTAATGAAAAAGTTGCAATTTGAAGCAGTTTCTGTTTGTTGGATTAAATATTGGCATTCATGACCTTGGAGAGAAAAATAGCATCACCAAGGCTACAACTGTTGTGATTGTGTGGTTCAGTCCAGTCACAACAGGTACTGATTTAAACTGTTTTATCACAAGCCAGCGAGTTGTTTTGGTGTGCGCTGTCCAGCAGTGACATTGGTGCAAGGTTTTGGAAACACTCAAAGTTTTTTTTGTCAACTTTATGCTTTGTTGTTGTTTCAAGGTGTAAGTGAACGTCCCAATGAAAAACTAGTAAATACAGACCAATGTCCCCAAAGAAACTCAAGGTAATGGGCTTCCCATTGCTGTGCAAAAGCAATAAAAACAATGGCTGTTCTCACACCTTCACCACTCAATATATCATGAAGTGACACAAAGGCCTACTGTATAGGACAGTTGCACCTATTAGCGTGCACCTAATACGTATAATATATCACCATGGACATTCAGTCGTTTCTTCTGCTGCTGCCGACAAAAACATCATCTTCTCTTTTCTTCTTCTAAGTCTTCCAGCGTTGACGTTATCGTCCCTCTCCTTTGTGTTAATGTCATGTAACATGACATATTAGATGACAGTGGATCGAGTGTGGCAGGTTCCAATTCTTGCTTTCCTAGAAAACCGAAAGGCAGGCAGCCAGACAGGCTGCAGTGATTTAATTGGAATAATGTATGAAATGAGTCAGAGTCGCAGGCAGGGAGTGTTAACTCTCAGCTGCGCCAGCTTCGACAGAGATCAATGCACCTAACCTCAATTCAAGAAAACATTCTTTAATGGATACCCCCGGGATCTGCGCAGAGCCTCTTCCCTTCTCCTCACTTATTTATTTATTTTAATCTTTCTTTTTCCTTCCCGACTGTGGCACACACTTTTTAATTATCCGCCTGAGGATTACCAGGCCAGTGGGAGAGGATGATGTTTTATCCTGTCACGCCACACAATGCAGTTTTTTTCTTCTTTTAACCACATTGCTTTCATTCAGGATTCATACGTTTCTTATTGTAAGGCTTCGATACTCGTCAGGACATTTCACCTGACAGCGCGTGAAGGTATGAAGGTTACCCTTTGATCCGGCGATGCCTTTATCCTTTATCTTTAAAATATATTTTAGACTCGGCGTGGCTCAAATATAATGACCATTATGGTCAAATGCTAAAAGAGATTTAGTTTGCAATAATTTCCTGTGTTTGTGTGTCTTCAGCTTAAAATGTCAGTTTCTTATTGTGCGTTTACCACCACAATCACCACCATATTTTGTTATTTTCCTGCCTATTTCCTTCTCTAACAATCACACGCTTCAGCAAAACAGACAAAATCAGACACATAAAAAGTCATTATATTGTCATTATATTGTATTTATATTCCCATAATAAGTAATTATGTTGTGTTTTCACAGCTTTGCTTTACAAAAACGCTGCAGCTCTCTTTGGTAAAAGAAAATGATTATATCAGATCTGCTGTTGTTGCTCTTTTGGTGTCTCCAAGTTGTTGGAAGCACGAGGAGGCACGCGGGAAAAGGAACATCAGAAAACCGCAAGAGTTGAGTGACAAAATATTTGCAGATATAACATATGCTGATGTGCTGCCGGCTCACAGAGAAACAAATATGAGATAGGAGACGTCTTATAGTTTACATCTCTACTTTTTGTCCCCTTGGGATTCATTAAATATTCATACGAGTGATTTATGTCCCAGTCAGGGAAGAGATCCCAAGCAATGCCCGGATAAAGCGCCACTACCCAGTCACACTGTGTCAGTGTTGTTTTTTGCAATGCAATCTCTCATATCTTTGAGCACCATTATATTTCAAGTAAAAAGCCAAAAGCAAATATCCATTCAGTAGTGGACATCTTTCGCTTATTTACTTTTATTGCTTTCAGGAGAGAAAACAATTAAACGCACTTGTTTTTTTCTTCTTCCGACAATTACACCTGTGGCTGAAAGACAGCACATACATCTAGGTTGTGTACTTTTCTTGTCAGATGGGTATACTGTACATTAATGAGTTTTATCCAGCCCATTTGGACATTACACCAGGCATGGGCAATTATTTCATGAGAAACTAGGACTGTTGTGTATTGGGACCTGATTCTGGTAAATATTCGTTTTATCCCTTTATAAGCTTATTGGGGCCAAAACAGTCCCAATTTCTCGCGAGGCCTCTTGGGAAAATTAATTGGCCACCCCTGACCTATACTAATTAATACAGCCCAATACAAAATCTGAAGATGTTAAGTTGCTTGTTTCCATTCAGCTTATGCTGGAAGTCTGGTAAATACAACAAGTACTTTTTATACCTCCTCATAAAACATATTAAAAAAAACATCTATCCATCTGGTTTCATAACCACTTATTCAAATTAGGTTCACAGGATTCATAGAAACATTTTTAATATATACATATATATATATATTTCTTCACATTTTCAGAACAAAAGATCAAAATGTCTAAAGTTTGCATTAACCACAGTCCTTATTTCAGGCAAGTAAATGAAATGTTTGAACCAGAGAACCAGAAATGCAAAATGCAAACATTTCTAACCAGGGGAGTCACAGCCATTGGCAATTTAAAGAATGCAGTTTTAAGACACTCCTGTATTAGTTTGACTTTTTGGACCCCAAAAATACTTCTATAACTTCTATAAACATATATTTGAATATTATAATAGCAGTTTTTAAATGCTTTTCTACCTCATAATTGCTGTTAACAATTACCGTAAGCACAACGCTGTGCGTTTTGGTCTTTGTGGTCAAATAGATTATCTTCCTGTCAAAATGAGCATTTATCTCTCCAGTATATGCTAGAATAATTTCACTGTGTAACAGAGTCTACCAAGACAATGATAAGCTGCAAGTATGACTGCAGTTTTTTTTATAGAGGTGTATTTAAAGAGCTTGACTGCAAAATAGTTATAACAGTTTCTGAACATGGAGGAAACATTTTACATGCTTGAAAACTGGAAGAGGAATACATGGCAAAGGAAAGCTGACCGAATGCAGGAAGACTGAGCAGAGCTGAGGGACGGATGCAGCATACGCGCTGGCTCTCTCTCTGGTATGTTGCACGAGAGAGCGTTAGGTGTGAGGCTGATGAGACTCTTTGGCCAAATGAAGCGACAGGATGCCCAGTGATTCCCAGCACTGTTTTGTTACTAAAATGTGCTATTCCACACACACTATGCCTTTGTTTTATTTTCCCGCAGCATATTTTGATATTCTACATGCTTTATTCTGTGCTGTGTGAATTTTCTGTTGCTGTAGCTGCAATTTACTGTGCTGTGAGACCACTGGAGGAAAAACGCTTCTCCGCACAGTGTGTGCGAATGTAAGAGCTCGTTTTGCTTTAGTAAAATAAAAACCCTCTTTTGCTCTTGAAATCAGCATCTGAAGAGTACGCACTCTGATACATAATAAAAGTCCATTACCCATTGAGATATAGTAATCTAGTACAGTAGGAGTTCAGTAACAGGAAAAGCATGTGGGGAGGATTTTTCCTCTCTAGGCTACCGTATCATTCTGATTAATCCAAACATCACGACCATCCTGGTTTAGACAATGTCAGCGCAACTTATTTATGGCAATGGCTTATTCATTTATTGATTTACTAGGTTTATATTCATTCCATTTCACACAATTACAGGATTTAGACAAGTTACAGACTTTTGCAGGTCATCTTTAATGTTTTGCTGCGTGTATGAGCTGTTTTGGGAAATGCACCTTCAGAGCCGAGAACTTCAAAAAGAGCTGAGAACTTCAGTAGCTTTGGTGAAAAATGTGCCAAAGCCACCGAGACGATCTTTAAATCAGCGTCTGCTTTGTAGAACTGCTTTTCTTCTTCTCCCTGTTGTTTGTTTATGCTCCGCATTGTGGGTCTCTACAGTAGCTGCAGACTGTCTAAAAAATACAATAGTTTGTGTTTTGACAGTGTAGCAGATGTCAGTCATATATAGTTTTTGCATGATAAATTTGCAGGCTGGGGTTATTGCACTGTGCAGGGTTTTGGCTGAATGTTTAATATATGGTGACTAACAATGCCACCTGAGGAAGTGCACTCCAGAAAAAATGATACACAGCAAGTCAGACTAGGAACTAGTGCCAAATAACCGCAGGTAGAATAACCAACATGGCTTTGTTTACATGAATAGATTGATGACATTTAAGATATTGTGACTTTTGATGTAACATTTAGTCCAAAGTAAAGCACATCATAGGTGGGCTGAGGCCAGTGTTTGAGATGAAGTGTGAATTGTGTCCACGGTGCTGCCTTTATCCAACAGTGCAATCTCAGCACCAAACTTAGGCTGAAATTAATGGCAGCTGGAATTTGACGGAATCCGCAGTATTTAACCAGGATAAAAATAAAAGACTGACAAACTTGTACATCTTTCTCCAAAATGTCAGTTTACACAGCAAATTAGCATAAATAAAGCGTCTCTGGTTTTAATTAGCTGAGCTAGATAATAGTTCATTGAATCCATTAGCTTCTCTGGAAAATGCGTCTGTATGATCACCAGTCACTCAAGCTTTCAGTGCTCACAAAAGTCAACACTGTTTATTCACCAGTAGAATAAAGTCTGCGTTCAAAGGCGCTCTACACAAGTGTTATCTACTACGTTTATATCTCCCTTAAAGGTTGTAAAAGCATTAAAGAGCTGCAACTCTTAAAAAAAAAAACAGCCAGGAAAATAAGCTTAAAAGAAAACGTGAATTTAAAGTTTCATTGTTTTTTTTATTGCATTCTTTGGGTTTGAATGACTCATTTCAAGCAATTTGAAAACAGTTGGACTATGTGAGATGATCATAAACTTGTCACATGTGCAGAAGTTGCATTACCAGCGGGGGGAGATAAAATATTTAAAGCCACAAAGTTGGTAGTGAGTAAAAAACTTACAGTCCCGGGTCCTTATTTGTCAGCATCGATTAAGCTAGGCGGTATATACCCATGCATATACATGAACATGAACATGTGTTAGTAACGCCTGTTCAAACACTTTGATTATTTTGATGTTGGCTGGAAATAAAGTATCTCCCTCTGCTGGTACTGCAGATTACTGCAGATTACTGCAACTTCTGCGTGCGCGTACATCTCACGTTTTGGAGAGGCAAAGCGCGATGTCGTGAAATCAGGTTCAATTCTGATGCAGCCCATCTTTGGTAATCAGTTGTTGGTGAGACAGTATAGTGCGAAATCAACATGCCCGTCATAACAGCTCACTCATTTGTGGGACAGTATGAAACCACCGAAGTCTGTGCATCTTTGTTCACCTGCCTGAGACACAAACAAATCAGGGATCTACTTGTCAAAACATTTGCTCCACAGCTAGCAACATCATTATTTGGGATCCATTTCTAATGTGATTTGACTGTCTGCTCTTGGCTGTACTATAAAGAGATATCACCATCCAGATACTGACAGACACACACACACAGTAGAAAAGTACTAAAGATGTGTGGAAAGTATTCTTTATAGGAGCTATAAACTCACACTCACCTCCCTCCCTGCAGAGATTCAGTCTTTTCATTTGCTCGCTTGTCTCGTCTGACTTAACTTGAAATCTGCTTCCTTTGACGACTGTGTCCAGTGAGGCATGTAAGGGTGTGCTGTAAGCACAGCTGGCTGAAAACAAACTGAGACTGAACATAAACAGCCATGATGAACAAACTAGAGCTTATTGAGGCTCAAAAGGAGTGACCTAGTTGTTGAGTGAGCTAGTATAAACTCGGATAAGCGGCCTTCACCTCTGCCTTGATATTTAGTTGCTTAGTTTGCCTCCAAACACAAGAAGTTAACAAACTGGCGAATAAATGGTAAATGGTAAATGGCCTGTATTTATATAGCACTTTACTAGTCCCTAAGGACCTCAAAGCGCTTTACATATCCAGTCATCCACCCATTCACATAAATTTAGTGTAAAGTAAACTGGAAAAAAGAACTGTTCCCTAAATGAGTACGACTTTACCCCTCACTAAAAAGTTTTTTCTTTTAAATTAGATCAAATTTGTGTTTCAGTGAGCGATATATACCCACACCACACATCATCATCTCCACTTTTGCTGGTCCTGATTGGCTATCGGGTGAGAAGGTGTAGGCAGATCTTGTCAATCGGCACTGGAGTATGTGTTTGTGACAGCGATGGTGCTTCCTCCACACTCGGGGGGAAAGTCTGTGCAGCAGGAAAGGATAAAAACAAAAAACAGAAAAAGGCAGAAAGGACTTTTATACCTTGTTTGCTTCCATGGGAATATTGTAGAGCTCACATAGGCTATTGTCACATGGTTAACAATATATGAATAAATACTATACGTGCTGTTTACAATCTCTTCCTGCACCGCTGTGCAGCCAATGTACATCCTGACAGGAGGGCTGTGAGTAACAGATGTGACAAAGCCTCTACTTGCTGTATGCATAGATCTTTTCCTGTCATTCCAGTCCCACATCATCCACTGGCCACAACATGCCACACTGAGATGCACTGATCAAAAGCCCCGGCTGTCACCATAACCTGACATTCTTGTTCCTGTTTTCTCTCCTCAAAGTGCCTTCTGAAAAATACACCTACAGTCCAGTCGTTCCTGCCCACCGCCTACTATAAATCAGAAAACAGGGAATATTTTGCAACGCCAAGTTCTTATATTAATGTTTTATACTTTGGTGTAGTATATGCTCAGAAAAGGACATCAGCAAATCAGTCTTTTTATATTACTTAAGCTCAGCATAACTTAATTTGAACTACAATATCCAAAATTCAATTCAGGTAACGTCTCATTGCTTAAGTCAAATTCACCCTCTGTGGAACAAGGCATAAATGGCTGCTTTGTCCTAGAAAATTAAGGAGCTGAACTTCTCTCACATCTACTGCTACACGTGGCTGGTTCTATTGTTGCTCTATTGTGATTTTATGAATGCCTTGATTACACCAATCTTGCCAGCAGAGGTATCTGCCCTCTCCGTACCCATATGGGACTTTTATTATAGTGTGACGGCTCGGCTTCTCTTTCTTCTTCCTCTTATATTATAAAACCACGCAGTAGTGGTGGTTAGGGGAGAATGGAAGTGACATCATTTTGTGCAAGCAAAGTACAGTTTTTCCTAACAATCTGGATCATTTAGGGAGAAACAAAAGGCACGCAATATACACATTCAGAGTTGGTGCTGGGGAAAAAATACAGCCTTGTCACAGTGAGGAGGAGATAACAGAGGGGAAACTGCTATACTGTATGCTGCACTATCTTCACATATTTTATGTGCCTATAGTAGATGCCATGTACCGCTATTATGGGAAATATACTTTATCGAATGGAATCCTGGGTTTTAAAAAAAATCACTTTATATGGTTCTTTTCTCTGGAAAAGGTTTATTGTAAAAAGTGAATAAAATAATCAACAACAACTTGGTAACAGTGAGCAAATGAGTTATAATAAATATGTAATAATGAGGTAAAGACACATAATTACCAAAGTAATAACACCATAATAACTCATTGTACTGTAGTACTTATATTATTAAGGTGTATCTGAGCAACATTATAATAGAATTCATGTAACAAGGTTATAATGGGTGCAAAAGACCATGTACTAATACTGTAGTACCGTGGTCCCTCGCTACGCGGTTCACTTTTCGCGGTCTCGCTGTTTCGCGGATTTTCTTTTGGTGCGTTTTTGCATGTTTTTTTTTTCCACAGCGCATTGTGTTCTGCATCCAATCTCGTGCTTTAATTTCTCCTGTACAGTACAGAACTGCGTGTGCAGCTTGTCAAATTTACATAAATCTTCGATTGCTAGCAGTGTGACTCTGAAGTGCTGTACTGTCTGTTTGTAAGTTCTCTCCCCAACAAACACAACAATGTTGATGAAACGTTTTGCACTGTCAAAGGCTCCTGCGGTAGCACCCAAAAGGTAGAGGAAGACGCTAACGATCGCACAAAAAGTTGGACTTCTGGACATGCCAAAGGAAGGTAGAAGTTACCGTATTTTTCGGACCATAAGGTGCATCAAGCGAAACAAAACAGTCAGATAAGTCAAACTTTTTCAACTCGTTCTTCTTGCTTCCTCTACTTCTGTACCATTGATTCATTAATGTTGAATCCTCTCGAAGCTGCTCTATTCCCTTGTTCTGAACCTGAAAACAGGGTTTGATCTTAGGTTTCATTCTATAATACTGGACTTATTTTTCAATGAAGGTTTGAACTTTGGGAGTGTTTAAACAAGAGGGGGAAATGTGAAGGTGTTCATGGCTGTCTGAGAAAAGTGTATAAAGTATGTAGTGACGGTTTTACAGCCTTAAAACATCTATAATAACTGTAAAATATAAAGCTGGCTACTTCGCAGATTTCACCTATTGCGGGTTATTTTTAGAATCTAACTCCAGCGATAAACGAGAGACCACTATATACCTAATGTGTTAGCATAATATAATGAAATTAATATTAAAGATGCAATAAAGAGGCTTCACATTTTAGTCTCCAGCTGAATACTTAAAATACTTTGAATGGTTAATTATACAATGATTAAAACCTCACAGTTATTGTCCCACATGTGTGCCCAACATTTTCTTTTGATTCTAGGTAAACAGTGTAAATATAGGTTTAATGTTTTGCTTTTTACCTAAAAAACACACAGCTGCCGCTATCATTTTATATTTCATTTTTTTTAGTAATACTAGGTCCAACCAAATATCCACAATACTGTGATTATCTGGTAACAGCGGTGGCAGTTTCCATGTAACAGAAGGCAATTTCAAAAATACCTGTAGTAAGAAAATTACACCAAACATTAGGAAGCATAATGATTGTCTACAAACACTGGCAGTAGTTTCTGTGCAATAGCCATCAATTAAGGCTCCAAAATGCTATGCCATCTGCTTTGGCTACATTTGATAGTAATGTTCTCTAAATTTGAAAACCAACAACCAGACACATGCACTACCACTACACCTTTGTGGTAACAGACTTTATTCTTCTAGTTTTATCGCAAATGTGGCTTTATGTGCTGAATGATCTAGTATAATTCTTCAAATGATTATTTGCATTAGTTTTACTGATGTGCAAAAAGATTTTCCTAATCGATGAAATAAAATAGTTAAAACTACAAACACCGAATCGACCGTGAACCAGAATTGTGAACTCACCTGACAGACAGGTGTACAAACATGCTGCAAAAGCAGGTGGGAACACAGGACTATAATAACAGAATCAGAATCAGAATCAGAATGGGTTTTACTGCCAAATGTTGAGCAGGTTTACAACATTAGGAAATTGCTGCGGTGCTTCAGTGCAAACATACTGTCATAAATAACACTTAAATAGATATGAAAATAAAAATAAGAATAAGAATTAAAAGTGCTAAGTAGATAGATATATACATGAGTGCAGGTGGTGATCAGTGCCAAACATGGAATGATGCAGTGACCACAGCGTAGGGTCATGAGTTAGTGGTGGGAACAGTCGTACGGTTATTGTTCATGAGTCCAACAGCAGAGGGGAAGAAACTGTTCTTATGGCGAGAGGTTCTGGTGCGAATGGACCGGAGCCTCCTGCCTGAGGGGAGCAGGTCAAACAGACCAGGGTGAGAAGGGTCAGCTGAGATCCAAGCTGCACGCCCCAGTGTCCTGGAGGTGTACAGGTCCTGCAGAGATGGGAGTCTGCAGCCAATCACCTTCTCAGCAGAGCGCACAACACGCTGCAGTCTCTGTTTGTCCCTGATAGTGGCTCCAGCGTACCACACGGTGATGGAGGAGGTGAGGATGGACTCGATGATTGCGGTGTAGAATTGCATCATCGTCCGTGTTGGCAGGTTGAATTTCTTCAGCTGCCTCAGGAAGTACATCCTCTGCTGGGCTTTCTTAATGACGGAGGTGATGGTGGGCTCCCACTTCAGGTCCTGAGTGATGGTGGTACCCAGGAAGCGGAATGAGTCCACAGAGGTGATGGGGGTGTCAGTCAGGATGATGGGGGGGAGTGGAGCTGTGTGCTTCCTGAAGTCCACAATAATCTCCACTGTCTTCTGGGCATTCAGCACCAGTGTATCCAACTTAGCGACTTTGTCGCTATATTTAGCGAGTTTTCAGACCCCTTAGCGACTTTATATCTAAAAAAAAAAGTCGCTAAAAAAAGACGTGAAAGCGCGTATCACTTTTACTCTCAACAAGCAGCGGGTGCTGTAACGCAGTCAGTTCTTCTTTTACTCTTATGCTGTTTTGTGGATCACAAGGTTTAAAACTACTTATAAACACACACACAAAGTAACTCCACCAGAGTGCCTATTTCGGGTCACTTTTGCCGGTCCAAGCCCGGGTAAAGGAGCAGGGTTGGAATTGTGACATTAAAAAAAACAATAATTGCTAAAATAAATTTAATTTGTAGTTCTAAATAAACTCTAAATGCATTTAGGACGTTTTTTACTCACTTTATGTCTCTTCCACGATGTTATTTCTCTCTCCAACAACATAGGTTACAATTAGATTAGCATGACCAATTACGCAAATTAGGCGATGACGTCATTTAGCGACTTCTAGCGACTTTTAGGACAGCCAATAGCGATTTTCCTTACTGAGGAGTTGGCAATACTGTTCAGCACCAGGTTGTTGTAAACAAGACCAGGATGGAAGTAAAGAAGGTGTAGCAGATAATTTCAGTGGACGAAAAAAATGACTGAAACACACAAAATAAATCAGGAAATATTTAAAGCAGAGAACATGTTACTGAAGTTGGGCTAGCTGGTATATAATGATGTGCTATGTAATCGCTAGCGACACAGCTATGTTAGCATAACATAAACAGTGAAGCTAGAGGATGAACGCCAACTTTTTTCCACTCGATAAAAGTTAACGTGAGGGTTCCCGATGGTTAGGGACAAATGCGATCGCATGGCAGGATGCTGTAAACGGACCAAACTTCAGTCAGGAGAACAACTGAGATAATCCATCCACAAAACGAGGTTAGTCATTAATATACTGCAACAACATGGGAATAGAGCAGCTGTCAGATAATTCAGCATTAATGAATCAATGGTACGGAAGTGGAGGAAGCAAGAAGAATGATTTGAGTAAAGTTTGACTTATCTGATTTTGTTTTGCTTAATGCGCCTTATAATCTGGTGCTCCTTATGGCCCGAAAAATACGGTAATTCCTTCTCAGCAAAATTCAGGATTTAGATTTTTCCTGCTGCTAGTTTCACACCTTCAGCTCATCTGAGCAGACAGTTCTCCCTTTAGTTCCAAAACTAAAGTGTGTAGTTCAGGTGTCAGCTCTGGCAGGGACCCCTCCCCTCACTTCCCCTTGCATAAGTGTTAGTTAGCAAAGCCAGTCCTGTTAGAAATGTTAAACTGGCTGGAACAGTGAGAAGAAAAAAACCCCTCTGCAAAGCGTTCTGTACCAACTGATATTAAATTAAGGACGAGAAATATTTTAGAAATTATTTAGGTAATCAGATAAGTGTTAGAGAAATATCTCCAACTTTAGGTTTTCTGTGGTAATAACTAAACCACAGCTTGGGATAAATTATTTAAAAGTATGCATAGGGTGCTTTTATAATTGAAGCCACTTCCCCATGCATACATAACAACTCTGTACTTTATAACTAATAGGGCAGATGCAGTGTCCCTGCCTAGAATTGATAAATTATGAATGCACCATATGCACAATCTATAATTTCAATGCGTGACACACTCTAAAAAAATGAAGTGTACAGTAGTGTCATAAATTTATGCATGGAATAAAAAGATGAGCACTGTGCACTGATACATTTCAGTTTCTGTCAAATAGCTATTGTAGCATATGTCTCATTCATTAGGCTGCATAGTTTTTGTTTTCCATGTATATTAGCATCCACGGAGCAAATCATTATAACTCATTCTGATTATTTACCGGCTGATGTTGCACGTTGAACAAAGAAGCCGAAGAACCACGGGCCAACAGATCATTTGCAGCTGCTCCTTCTGCTCCTATTGAAAAGAAATGAGAAGCATGACTAATATACACCCAGGACACCAGGTACCTCCTGGAATAAGTAATTCACTTTACAGTATTTCATATTAACGAGTTTAAATATAGTTCGCATTCCGTAAGTGAAGATGAAGCCGTGTTGTGAATATTTTGGTACCGGCACAGGAGAGGAGTGAGAATGACGACGCTACTACAAGAGTCGGCCTAAATTAAGATCAAGCGCTTTGCTTGCTCTGTGTTTTGTAGCGTGAGTAAGGAGGATTCATGTATGATTCCCCGGTTGACGTGCCAAACAAATGCCTGGGCATAAAGCTGTGAAACAAACAAATAAATACAATAATATACTTCTGTCTGTGGAGTGCGAAATCCTGCGAGTGCGACGCGTTTGGCTTGCTGACAGCAGTATGCCTTGACGCTTCTTATGAAAACATCTCGGAAAATTGCGAAGACAGTTGAACAGGGCTGATGGGGCAAAATGCCAGACAGTCAGCGCCGGTACGTGCATGGTTTTTGTTTCTAATCACACCGACATTATCCATTGTCCTCTGTGCTTTATGCTGGCCAGAGCCAAACCAATTATCACAAGACAACTATGAATTATGCTGTCAGTCAGCAGCTTTCTGCCAGGTGCTACAGGTCAGCCCATCCTGGGGTCAAAACGAAGCAAAGGAGAGTAAATGAAAGAGAGTGTTGAGGTGCGACTAACTGCTTATTATGTCAAGGAGCTGTGGTGGAGCCGACGTCAGGGCAGGAGGTCGTCATTTATTTTACACAGTCGCCTAGAAATCATTAACGAGCGGCGGACTTGACGAGCGGAGATGCGGCAAACAAAAAAATTACACGAAGCATTAAATGTGGAGAGCAACAGCAAATTCACTGTCCATTTAATTGTGCAGCTATCAGAGGGTTCATTATGACTCCATAAACACCAAAGCCTTGTGCCTGTAGTGGATCCAGCTCCGTACACATTTTTCTCTCTTTATAAGAGGCTTATTATTCTCTGTAAGACGTTTCCTGTAAATGTTTTAAACATCGGACTTGTAAACATCTAGAGTTAATGTGGTGACACACAATGCTCCTCAACATGTGCAGGGAATGTGGAGGCACACATCATTAAGAGAGGCAAACCAATCAAAGAGGGGTTTTGTGGTCACTCTCACAGGCATATTTGACAAACATTTATCCAGCTGCCTATCTGCAAACCTGCTGTATTCAATTAGAATTATAGATCAGTGCCAGGGGTTTTCAGTTAGGCCTGAATCCTCCCTTAGTTACACTGCAATAGGCTGCTGAGGGCTTCCCATGATGCACGGTTTTCTTCTTCACTCACTATGTGTTTATACACCACTGTGCATTTAATAACTAGTTATTATCATTCATCTCAGGCTCTTGTCCACAGCGTGCCTTTCTCATGTTTCCTCCCTTCACCCCCCAAAACAGTCGTGGCAGATGGCCCCGCCCCTCCCTGAGCCTGGGCCTGCTGGAGGTTTCTTCCTGTTAAAAAGGAGATTTTCTTTCCCACTGTCACCGAAGCAATTTCTCATCAGGGATCATATGATTGTTGGGGTTTCTCTGTTTTAGGGTCTTTACCTTACAATATAAAGCGCCTTGAGACAACTGTTGTTGTGATTTGGCACAATATAAATCAAATTGAATTGAATAGGTGCAAATTTGCCAAAACACTGCACCCATCAAAGATTTTTCGCTCGCGTCTGTAATGTGTCTGATAATCTGTTGTCAACAGTCAGGGGTAAAATAAGATTTGGCAGGTGGGGGAACCTTGAGCTCAGGTGTTGCAGTGCAATTTGGCAAGTGAAGAACACAATCAGCATAAATTCAAACTAATGAGTCCTTCTAGAAGCAAGTCCTACACATTTAAACACCTGAGCACTTATATTTACAGTTATTTGACATGGAAACTTCAGTCAAATCTGATCAAATGCCTAAAAGTTTGCCGACTTTTCTCACGAATGCAGTTCATGTGTGCCTTTGTGTATATTTTCTTGTTTGTTATTTATTTCTGTGTCTTACTGTTTTTATTTCATACTCCGTTGACGCGCCCACATTGTTGTGGCACGTGTACAATGACAGTAATGGGCTATTCTATTCTTCTTAAAAGCTTCTCTGCTGACAGTTATGCTTCCATTAGTATCTTTCCATCTAAAATCCTCTCATAAATTTCAGCTCAGAACTGAGTGCCATGTGTGTCTCTTACAATATCTGTGCTGCTAAGCTCGCAGTTATCAAAGATGCCACAGTCTGGTCTGCATCAGTCCAACAAAATGCTTCCCTCTAAAGTGAACCACAGCGCTGCAGCCCATATTTACAGCCCAGTATAAACTCTGAATAACACAGACTTATTTAATTTGCCTTCAAAAACATTTATGATGTGAAACATCCAGATAACTTCAGAAACACATCATGGCACAGATCTGATACCTGACTAAAAACTCTAAAATTAATTAGGACACGATGGGTAAGCTTTAAATTTCTAGTTTTATCAAATGACACTTGCTGAGCAGTCTTTACCTTCAAAAAGAAGCTTTCATCTTCCTCTCATGTTCTCCTTCTTACATCTTTCTCTCAGTGCAGCAGATAACTTATGATTACAGGGGGATTGTTCACAGGTGGATAAAAGTACCAAAATTGGCACATATACTCTTTTATGATTTTTTTTTTTTTTTTGATGAAGCCCATTAGCCATTTGAAAACTCAAGATTGTGGCCATTTTTAAGATGGCAGTCGACAAAGGTAAGAAAATATATATTTTTTAGATAAAGTAAACCAGACTTTCTGAATGATCTCAGCGTCATATCATACACGTTCAACCACGTAGAAGTTGACTGTAGAAGCTTGAAGTTACCGACAGGTTTTTGTTTTACTTATCTGCAAACAGCGGTGTAGGCTATAGTAGTACAGACCCTCACACTCCTTACTTGTTACGCATTTCAAACCAATGGTCCCTAAAAATGTAATTGTTTTTATGGTGGCTCGAGATATTGAGCAACAGTGTCCTTGGGCAAGATACTGACACCAGTGTACCCCTTACACATCTATCTGGCTGTGCATGTGTATTAAAAGTATCTATGTGCAGCTTGCAGCGCAAAAAAAAAATGCTTTGCTAAGAGTAAAAAAGCTCAATGATTCTAAACTGACATTGATCATTATTTTGACACAAACAATCTCTATTTTTTAACTTTATTATAGTGAAAAGCATATAAATCAAGAGTAAAACTGCAGAATGTATCTGCACTGGTTGAAATAGCCAATGGGATTTTACTTCCTTGAAAAATACAGCCACCATACCTTTAGCTAGCAGACAAACCATCTGTGTCCCAATTCATAGACAGCATCCTTCAAAGGCCGCATTTGAAGTCCGATTACGTCACAGCGACGCGACGAAGGCTGTCCCAATTCAAAGGCTGCTCCTAATGCGGCCGACAAATGCCTCCTTCATTTCCCCGGATTTGAAGGATGGGTCGGGTGTTTCCTTCGTAGCCCACCATATCCCAGAATTCATAGCGCGGCCCAGCCAGTTCCAGTTTCCAACAATGGCAGCAGCTACATAGCTTTAATATTACTCTTATTAATCTTTCTGGGTCACAAAATAAACTTTTAAGATATTTTCAGGCGAGAATGTAGCTGTGTAAACTTCAAATATTTGCTTGGTCTATCAAGACATCACATATTTGCAAAATTTGCTCCGACGTTTTTGGAGACGTCTGTTACCCACCAACTCGAAGCTGACCGAGAGGTCAAGGCTCACTAGAGCCGGCGAGAACACGGAACTCCCGGCACATGGTTTTCAAACCCCCTGCGATCTTTCGCTACTCAGGTTAAACATGATATATGAGTCACTAAGATAACTTAAAAATGTTATTGTTTGGCTTTTTTCAGTGTTTTATTTGTTCCTGAGTAAATCAGTTTGGTTGAGATTAAAGTTATAGTTTTCACACAGCTGAATAAACGTCACACAGAAAACTGAGTGTGAGATGGTCGAGAATTTACGCCCATGTCCTGTTATATATTAGCGAGCAAGGAGCAGACGACTGAGTTTATTAAACTGAGTCCACACTGGTGACACAAATCTGAAGGCTGGACCGTCCCATTTCACAGCCGCTCACTTCTGGCCTTCTTGGTTTTCGAAAGACCCGGCCCACGTACACCGCGAAGGCCAGGTCCTCCGAAGTATGCGGCCTAGGAATTGGGACACAGCTACTGTGTGCCAGAAAGCACAGTAACAGTTTGTATGTTAGGATGTGCTGCGGGAGTAAGCGGGCGATGGGACGGGATTGTTTTCTTATTACTGAGCAAACACCTTTGTGCTGTCACCAGAAGCAATACCAGACTACAGGACAGAAAATAGACTAATGTGACAATAACATGCATTAACGTTAGCGATCAGATGCAAATGTTCATTAATTCGAGGCTTTGGATCGTTGTTCAGCTCCTCAGTTCCTGCCTACGCTCACTCCAGTTATGTAGCGCTAGCTGAAGTACTGCAAACGCAACTTTACATCTGAACCATGAACAGGGATAAGACCAGAAAAAAAATGGGTAGAGGTGGGATAATGGGGGAACTCGCTAAATGCTTGGGAGTGTTTTACATGAAGTTACTCGCTTTAACAGTGCCATTTCTAATATACATGTTTAGTAGTACACATCAATTTTTTATCAATACATTTATCAGTGTATGAATTTAAATAGAGAAACTTTCTTCACTGCATCCTTTTCAGTGATTTTCACATGAAGCGAATGAAGACTGGTAACATTTTTGTGACACACTAGGAAATAACAAACTGTTCTGTTCCAGCTTTCTTTTTGTTTCCTTTGTTACAGGGCATTTGGTTCTGTTGGGAGTTGACAAGCAAGGATTTACCACAAACACTGACAATAGACATTGTGGACTCGACGAGGACTGGAAGAAAGACAAAGTAATTGCTGCTGTAAACTACTTTCACAGCAGCCACAAAGTTGCTACATTAAAGTCTGAAGATGAGGAAATAACAGATGTTTTCTGAAGATTTTGTCACATCGAATAATAAAAAAGAAGAGGCAAACATCATGGAGTAGAAGGAAGGAAATGGAAGAATTTAGGATTTTACTGAACCAAAAACCTAACAAGGAGATTCACATCCTCACGGTTTGCTTTGTTGAGAACACCTAATCAACTTCTCTTTAATGTAACTATGTAGACACGGCCAAAACAACCTGCTGAGGTTCAAATTTTGCATCAGAAGAAAGAAGATTTAAGTGACTTTGAATGTGGCGTGGTTGGTGGTGCCAGACAGTCCGAATATTTCAGAAACTGCTGATTGGCTGGGATTTTCCCCCACGCATCCATCTCTACAGAGATCTACAGGGAATAGTCTGGAAAAGAAATATTCCATGAGCAGCGGTTTTCTGGGGGGGGGGGAATTCATTGTTGATGTCAAAGATCAGAAGAGAATCACCAGACTGCTTCAAGCTAGTAGGAAGGCAACAGTAACTCAAATAAGTGCTCATTACAGCCGCAGTAAGCAGAAGAATGTTGATACACAATACATCAAATTTTGCTACATCAGCAGAGGACCACAACGGGCGCCACTCCTGTCAGAAACAAACAGACTGAGGCTACAGTCCATGCCGGCTCTGCAAAATTAACAGAGGATTGGAGAAAGATGTTGCCTGGTCTGATGAATCTCGGTTTCTGCTGTGACATTTGGATGGTAGGGTGTAATAGTGGGTGGGATAGCTTCCTGGCACACGTTGTGATGTGATGGAAGAGGAGATTCCTATCTTGGATGTGCACCTGACAGATGTGCAGTAAGCTATCGTGTCGTAATGGGCCAAAAAGTTCCCAGGACTGATTCCATGCCACAAAGAAGTCCGGTACTAGCAAGAGGGATCTAACAAAGTGGTTGGTGTGTATGTTAAGGTGAGACACTTTTGAGGTTCTGGATTATTTTCCTTCGAACTTGCAGAAAAAATGGAGCAAAAATGCACATTTTGGTGTTAATTTTACTCCACTCTCTCTGTTGGAAATGTGTTTGCATATGTCAATGCAACAAACTTGTAATGACACATACTACACAGTCATACACACTAAAACTTCAGTTTTACTTGCATTCACTTGTCTTGTCTTTAAAAATTTGGCTTATTTGTGTTTGAACTGGGATAAATGATGTGCGTGTATAAATATAGCATTTTAATTTCCTCGGGTGTGTAAATAATTAACTGCAGTTATTACATTTACAGCTGATTTAAAATTCCTGTGTACTGTAATTGCATTCGTTGCCTGTGCAGCTTAATGTCACTGCTGCGTCTGAAAAAATAGAAACTGAGAAACTTAACAAAGATAAAAACCTTTCATACCTCTGAGAACTGTCACATTGTTGTTTCTATTTTTTATAAAAACTCACGGCGGAGCACAGAAGTAATGACCTTCCATTTATTTAATCATGAGCTTAAAAAATTGAGTGTTTATAGCAGTCATTTACCATTTGATATGATGGGACTCAGATCACAATACCTGATTTAATTTCCTTTTATTTCCTCCTTTGTTTCTGATTCGCATAGATGGGAATATTATTAATGTGTCAACATTACTGAGGTATCTGAAGCCAGCCTTGTATTTAGACACACACTTACACACACAGAAATACACAAACAAGAGGCTCTCTCTGATCTACTCGAGTTTGCTCCAGCAGGCTACACTCAGCTGTACCTCCTGAAGATCATTTCACAGTTTCAAACGCTGCACTGTAAATGGGACCAAGTTCATTTCCTGTTGCTGGGTTTGATATTTGCTGTTTTCTTGCGATAACATTTCAGCGAAACGCTCGCCAGCAGTGTGACTGATCGCAGTCAACAGTCATTCAAATTTCACCCCCCCCCCCTCCCCCCTTTTAATCACAGTTCTATTCACGTTGTTTTAAAAGTACTACAGGGTCACTACACTTTTCAAAGAAATTTGCATTGTTCCCCTAATTTCATACTATTTTTTACCTTTTTGCCCTTGTATGAGCATGATTGGCAAGCAATTTTAATTTGATCATTCCAGCAGAACCGCTTTCACACAGAGACTTTGCCACTTTCCACCTGTGCATCCTCAGGGAGCCTTTGTGAAGACAGCCAATTTATCAGATAATAAAATAATGATAGTGGTAATTAGATTAATTCTCTTGATCATGACCCGTGCACCTTGAATGCCGATTACCATGTAAACACAATCTCTGTGTGATTTTCCAGGCCGATAGCTATGTGCCAAAATCAGAACGACAAACGTGTATCCCAAGGTCTAATGAAATAATAACTTTAGCAGCTCAACCGTAGTCAAGTTTTACTTCTCCCATTTGCGCTGCAGCACCATTAAAAACAACTCGTCTGCCTGCTACGAAACATTAGCCATCAATTATATTGTAATTAAGCAATATCTAAGCTTTGGCACCTACAACCATATTACAAATTCTCCACAGCTGGATGATTTCAGTGCATTGAAAAGCAAAATGCAAATTAGCTTTCAATTTGGGGAGCGGATGCAGGCTAATTGAGTTGACCTTAAAATGGTATTTTATTAAGAAAAAAATAGAAAAATGTAAACCAGAGTGTTAAGCAGTGGTTTTTGGAGGTTAGTGAGGAGCATTTTCTAAATGTGAGCCTTCAATTCACCTCCACCTCCAGCTTCTCCAATCCAGTCGTGGCACAGGCATTTTTTTTTTCAACCCATTTCACGGCAAATAAACAACACGAGTAGAATAAATCTGACATAATATTTGTTGCACTGTCAGCTTCTGATTGTGTCTTATAGTGCTGCCCTAATGACTGGAAAATATCTGAACAATTTCTGTATGCAATTGCACATTTGCACAACACATACTTCAAGCGGTGTACGTGTTATAAAAGCTGACAGCAGGCTCACCGATGCCACAGTCAGCGTGAGGAGTTGGGTTACCACCGCTGGCTGATGAAAAATAACGCCGCGCCCTTAAATGGAAGCGGAAGCTCCTCGCCTACAGCTCACGCAGGTGCGAGCATGCATGGTCCCACACTGAGCTGCACCGCATTAGCTCGGCTGTTTATGCATTTAATGCCAGCTACGGCTATATGTGCAGCAGGTCGTGAATCACTCAAAGGACTTTTGGGTGGTATAAATCATTTATATTGTTAAGCTTTGGAGCGGAAACAGTCATTCATCCCCAGTTCAAGGAGAATCAGGCAGCTTAAGACACTTGTCAATGACGTGTTTGGAGAGAGTTCATAACAGCCTGTCAAGCTGAGATTAGATGCACGCCATGTACCAGGACGGCACTAAAACCAACATCCTCTTGCTTATCTGTGCCATAAAAGGATGCACACACACAGAGACGTAATGGATGGAGATTGCGCCAGCACCCTGTCCTCCGCCCTGCAGCAGCCATTGTAAATTATCACCTGTCATATCTGTGACATTTCAGCAAAGACACTTGATGCGGTGATGCCGGAGATATGAACTTTGGAGGAGGCGGAGGGCTCTGGGGGGAGTTTTACATCGGCGGATGCTGTGCTAGCATCTTATATTTCAGCGTTATCAGTGCATCTTAAGAAGAAAGATCAAAACATGAAACAGTGGCAGTATGTTCCCTGAACAGAGATCAAAGAAAGGATAGCTTAAGCCGTAATTCACCGTGCGTAATCTGCATCGGGCAAGATGTGCTTGTTGAAAAGTGCTCTTAGTTTTGTGAGACATGAGCATTATTAACTCTGCGCACAGGCACTAAAGCTATCCATATGTCCAGGTGGAAAGTTAAAAGAGAAGCATATTCATGCAGGTCTTACATGAAAGTCACAAAGTAATTAGATGATTCTTTATCTTTGAACATATGCCAGAGGCAAGACGAGAAAAAAGTCTCAATTCCGACACCCAGTAATGAGAAACACCTGTAATTACCTGGAAATGTCAAGTTACGTGTCAAAATAAGAGAGTTCATGTGTAGGAGACAGCAGAGAGTCTCAGCTGGTATAAAAGCTCATGTCTGGAGGTAAACAGCATGATGAGTCACTTTGTATTGCAGGTTGCTTCTCTAATCGCCTTGTTTTTCTGTTGAAGTTTCTCCTGAGGGAGAGCTGGTCGAGTTCTGAGATGGAAACGACAGAAGGAGGAGGACACACTATTCCCACGTGGGATTGTTTTTGTGTCTGTAAAGGTAGCAGGAAACCTTTCAGCTTCACGCGGTTGCACAGGATCATATACTGCCCACGAAATGCCAGTTAGCATTCTGAAGAAAGAATTCAGCTTTAACAAAGAGAAACACAGCTGAGGCCATGTGTGGTCTTTGTGTTTGAAAAAACACACAAAAAACAGATGGCTTCGTGATGAAATGGGATCTTTAGGGCTACACTCGCAGCAGTGTTGGAAAAACAGCTGCAAACTGTCCTCAAACTTCAAGTTCACTCATTTCAGATGTTATCAGCACCATCATCGCTTGTATTTATCACAGTATTCAGTGATGGGCATTTCACCGTGCTCAAAGAAAGTGAAAGGCTCACAGAGGTCCACATTATTAGGCTGAAGTGGTGGTGGAGCACAAATACACGTCAATTATAACTGATAGACATGAATGTGAGAGCACTCTTTTTGATTAGCTTGTTTTTCTTTGTCTTCACGCTGTTTGGTTGACATTTTGTAATGACACAGTGATACACTGTTCTCACACATGCTATCGATTTGTTACGATCTCAGTCACACAGGCCTCAAGACCAATCGATGACCCCCTGACAACCATTGGTTTCTAGGGAGAAATGTGTATTCCTCTACTGGATGGAGAGTGGTTGCTGGAGGTTGCTGGCAGTCATTATGTGGAGTAGATCACAAAGGCGTTTGCAATGCTGTGGAAAAGTATTTGTAATGCTTTGGACTCTAGTGAGAGCCATATTAGAGCCATTACACAGTGGCGAACCTTCCCAGGAGGCACCGACCAATCAAAATTACTCCAAGAGCACATCGACGATTCAGAATTGCAGGCCTCATCCGCCAAAGCTAAGGTCAGAGTTCATGATTCAACAATAAGAAAGAGACTGAGCATGGTGTTGGAGTGGCCTAGTCAAAGTCCTGATTTAAATACACTGGAGATGCTTTGGCATGACCTACACAGGACGTTCATGCTCAAAAGTCCTCCAATGTGGCCGAGTTAAAAATAAGAGTGACAATAGTTGCTCCACGGTGACGTGGAAGACTCATTGCATGTTATCACAAATGCTTGATTGCAGGTCTTGCTGCCATGGGTGGCACAAGCAGTTATTAAATTCAAGTGCAATTATTTTATCACACGAGGCAGGTAGATTTGGAAAGGTTATTTTTTCCATTCATAAATAAAATCATCATTTAAAAACAGCATTTTGTGTTTTGTCAGGTTCTCTTTGTCTAATATTCTAGTTTGATTGATGACCTGAAACATGTAAGTGTGCCAGAAATAAGAACTTAGAAAGGGGACAAATACTTTTTCACAGCACTGAACGTTGTGATTCCTTTGGTCATTAGCAGATTGCCACAGTCACCCGTAGTTTGCAGATGTTTGCAGACTTGTGCCTTACAGTTTCAACCAACATGCTTCATGAGGTCCAACTTTTACTTTGAAAGCTTCTCTTTCTGTGTTCTGATTTCTACAGTTTCACTACCACTGAGCAAACAGTTGGCAAGCTGGTGTTTTCTGGTGTGAGTGAGGCCTAACACGGCGATTTTCACAGAGGCAACTGGAAGTGAGGAAAGGGTTGACTTATGTGCTCTGGAGCAGATAGCGCACATCCTTATCATGGCCCAGCTGAACCATCCCCAGCACTAACTCTTCAAGGACGCCACAGTATGTTTAACTCCACACAGGCATGGCACACATCAGTGACGCTAGCCAACCCAACTAGACTTTGGGGGTCACAAGCACTCAGCCATGATATAGATCACCTAGTGTGAGTCGTCCTTCATATCCTTCTTTTATTAAATGTTTTTTCTCAATATTTGCAATGTCACGAGGACAACTCTTATGTTGGGAGATGTATTTGTGCTGTTTCTCTGATAAAAAGCAGGTTTGTTCAGATAAAGCGTCTTTACCAAAATGAAGCAAAGTTCTCAAGGCCAGTCTGTCCAGTAATTGATATTTTCCTCTTTTTGACATAAATGAAACACCTTAAAATAAAACAAAGATCCACAATTAATTATGACATTGTTGTTGAGCAATGTGGACGTCAGTTGCTGTTAGGTCAAGTCAATGTTACTTGCAGAGTCTAATATTTATATTTAGAGCAGTGTTTGCACTTAGACCTGCAAGAAACTTGAGGAAGAGAAGAGGCAGCTACCACTCTGGGTTTGTCATTTTGCGTTCGGAAACAGTGACAGGTGATTGGAATAAAAAGTCATGCCCACATAGGCTTCGACACTCCACACGCTGAAAGACAGATCCTTGGCCCTGGCAGACGTGCAATTAGTGATTTATGTACAGAATAAAGCAGAACAGCACAATTAAAAGATGAAAGCATGGTGGAGTATCATGATACAGCTGGTTTCTGCACTTAGGGGTTGACAAAATGTGAATGAAATTGTAATGAACTACCTAGAAAAAAGGCCCGTGGTACTTGTGCAGCATAATCGCTGTGAAAAAATGAACCAGCTGCCAGATGACACAATACCAGTTTTGACTCGTTTTTGGGAAACACACTTAATGTGAGCAGCACACTGAGAAGACTGCACATCTGCATATCTCAAACATTTATAAGCCACCCATGTGTTTTTTTCCCCCCTTTCTTTGTTTTGCCACTTTGAGCTATTATTCCCCCTTTAATAGCACGCCATTTATTTGGGTGCCATTTTCTTGTATAGAGAGGTGCCTAGTTAACAAAAGCAGAAGAAAAGCCATTAAAATGGATGGCTTTCTAATCAACAGGAAGCTAAAATGCGCAGAGGCACTAGTTGTTCTTCCTAACCCTCTTAATCACACACACACAACAAACACAATTATCAGCATCACTTCCCTGTGAGCCTGGCTTGGTCAGTGTTCTTTGATATCTGAAGTCTGAACTTGTTTTTGCTTTCATTTAAAGTAAGACATCGACACGAAGGGCTGTGGGGACGTGGACCAGCTCAGTTTGATCCTTGTTAGAATCTGTCTCCTATGTTTACTTCTATTTGTCTTTCTAAAATACAGTTCCTGTGGTTGTTTTGTTTTTGCCATGTTGCTGTTTCGGAGAGAGCGGGGAAAAAATCGTGGCAGGGAAACTTGTGTTATCTCAGCAGGACATCGTGCAGCGAGCTCCCTCTCGGTCGTATTTTTTCTCACTCCAATATGCTCGGTAGATTGCACTTAGCTCATCTTAATTTCGAAATGTGGATGCTCGCGGAAGACTGTATATATCTCGGAGACAGAGTGAGGGTGGTGTTTTATTATTTTTAAATCTTAGGTGTTTATGAGAGATTATACATCAATGTCAAAAAAATCTGTTGCAGCATATTGCTGGGAGCTGTTGCCAAATGAATGCTTCCATTTCCTTAACAGACTCTCTGTGGGGAGCGCTACGAGGGTACACTCCAGACTTAAAGACATTATATATGAACATATAACAATTTGGAGACCAAATGGGGCTCTTGTAGCGCTCTTACAATTCAGGATGACATTATATGATGCACAGAAGTGTGTGTGTGTGTGTGTGTGTGTGTGTGTGTGTGTGTGTGTGTGTGTGTGTGTGTGTGTGTGTGTGTGTGTGCATGAAATGCCAGGACTCATCTAATGACTTCCTCTCATGAGCTGCCAGTTCGTGGGAGATGTGTTGCAGTATTGACATTTCTGAAGCTATTCAGTGAAGTCCAACTGTTAGCTGCTGAAGACCAAAACAAGATCTGATTAGCGATGCCTCTGCAGGGATGCTGCTGTGTGCAGCGGTACAGTTGTCCTGACAGCAAGGTATCAGCCAGAGTCAAGCATTTGAAGAAAAACAAGAAACTTAAGAGAGGGACAAGCGAAGCAACTGAGCTGCACTCGAGGACAGCCTACAGTTCTGCCGATCCCTTGACAGCTGTATTAGTGCTAATGACAGGCTGTGTTACTCTATGGCACGGATGCACCTGAGCATGCACCTGAGGACAGAATAACTACTGACCAGTGTAAAGGCATCAGGGTGGACAATGAAGGCCTTTCATGTGTAAAATATACAGTAAAAATACATCCAGTACAGAAGAATGCTCAATAAAATTGAACCTGACCCCCTCCCTCTGTGACCGCATCACCACTTCTTAACAAGTGGACCAGCGCTCGACCTCTCTCCTCAGAGTTACTCATCATAAACTTCTCACGATTGTGTGCTGAGCCCTTTGCTCTACAGGCTTTTTTTATCCATGACTATATCACCTCCTGTTAGAGAAACCCCATCACTGAGTCTGCTGATAATACGACTGCCACAGTCCTGATAATGAGTGGTCATGAGACTGTACAAGACGCAGGTGGTCAGGCTGGAGGTGAAAACCTGTCCTGAATATCAGCAAATTCAAGGAGATGGTTGTGGACCTGGGCAGAATGGGAACATCATTGACTGCACTGGTTTTTGTACACGGGTATGAGGTTTAGCAGGTGACTCCTTTAGAATACATGAAGGTTTAGATCAATGACAACCTGAAACACCGGCTGAAAAAGTAAGAAACCAGTGAGCAGTCCCTTAAAAATGATGCCTCTTCACTAACTGACCGAACTCTCAAAACAGCCTGACTTTGTGATAGTCATGCTCAATGACAGCAAAAACCATATTTCTCTATACTTTGGCCAATACTGATATCTCATGTGTTTAACATGATTACTTGTGAACTTTAGAAATTCGTGCATTTATTGAACTTTTGCAGAGACGAGAGGATCTCTTCACCTGTGAAGCCTGTTTTTGATTGTGATCAGCTTTGAAGGATCAGCCGATTAGAATCTTTTTTTTTTTTTGGTGAGAGACTGTGGCACAGGAAGTAGAGCAGGGCATCTACTAACTGTGAGGTTGGTGACTTGATCCTTGGCTGCATCTTTTCATGCCAAAGTAATCCTTGGGCAAGATACTGAAGCCCGAGCTTCTCCTGATGCATTGCCTGGAGTGTAAATGTGTGCTAATGCTAATAGAAAGCACTTGGATGTGCTCCTATGAATATACATGTGTCAGTGAGACATATTGAATAAAGTGCCCAAGTGGAATAGAAAAGCACTATACAAGAACCTGTCTGTAACATCCTGAGACCCGCTAGCTGGTCTGGATACAAGACAGTGGACCAGCGTTTGGGTTCGAGAGGTCGGCACTAAAATATGTGTGATTAAAACGAAATAGCTTTGACAGAGTTTGTACTCTCACTAGATTTGATGATACTGGAACAACTTAAAATGTTCCTTTGACTGTATGTTGAAATGAAACATTATCATCATTATTGTTCTGTGGGTACCTTACCCCGGGGTAGAAAACAACGCCTCGGTCACTTTTATTTTTACTTGTAACCACTTTTAAAGATACAAAAGTCGCTTTTCTCACTGTGATGGACAGAGTTGAAAAGCAGGAGTTGAGGGTTTTCCTTTAACCTAAAAAGTTAGATTTACAAAAACGATGAAGTTGAGCTCAAAGAACCAAAACTTAACTCAGGCAAAGAAATGTGGACAAACCAACTAACTGCCTGCCCAAACAAACATAACTGACCCAAACAGGAAATGACACACAAGAGTATATATAATGGCTGATCAGACCAGTATGACACAACAGGGGTAACTAAACACAGCACAATCACGAACCAGGAAAAAGGACGCAGTACAGCCCAGTTTGTTAGTAAACTAAACACCACAGAAGAAAATCAGAAAACCCTAAACTCTGAATTTAAACATTTAGTTTAATTCTGAATTGGTATAAATACATTGGTAAGCTAAATCTGTATGTTTACAAATAGAATAAATTTATCTAAACCAATCAAACTTGTTGCAAACTAAAGTGTGTTTTTGTGTTTAGATAAATGAATAAATTAAAGTACATAAGAGTTACTGACTTAGAGTGCGGCCATGGCTTTGGCCATCACATTCACTCTGCTTCTTTTTGCAAACGTAATCTTCAGCTCTCTCCTGTCGCGAGTGTGGCGCTGTGTTTCTGAGAGGCGGGTCAAGTTTCCTCCCTCCAACTGGATTCAAATAAAGCCGTGGTAGTTTTTAAATAAACCTAAATACATAAATTAACCAAATAACCTAAGTTTTAATCTAAATGGCATATATAAAGATTAAAGAAAACACAATAAAATAATATACGGTGCTCTGGTTCTACTGGTCCACCAGTCCATTGACAAGAATTCAATGTGATTTATTAAGTTACAGAATTCAGCTAAGCTGTTTGATGATTAGACTCTGCAGAAACCCAGTGTTGTTAAGAAGTAGGACAGGATGTCTCAGAGTCTAGATGCTGGTGGTGGTGAAGATGAAGAGGCAGACATGGGGATGATGGGTTACATGAGTGAGAGTCTAAAAGGCAGAATGATAGAAAAGCACTGACATTACAGCACACAGAGTGGAGGCTGATTGGCTTAGGTGGGCAAGAAGATGATTGGACTAGATCAGTGACTCAGCTTTGACTCTGACAGCGTGGGAAAGTGAAAGCAGGCAGATGAGTGATTAGATTTTTCTCATTGAACTGCATATAAACTTAATAGATGTGAGGTTTGTCACAGACAAACTCTGTTTGTAGAATCTTACCTCCCGACAGGTGAGTTTACCTGTTCCAAAAAAGAAAGCTATTGTGGACGTTGACAGAGGACCAACTCGTCCGTCTCTTAAACGTGAAGTAGTCTGAAGAAGAATGAGCTCTGCTGCCTCTGCACTGTGGAGCAGATGTGCTGTGGTCCATGATGGAAAGTGGTTTGTTCACTGACCTCTTGTTCCTCAGTACTTCCAGATTCTGGCTAAAGATGGTTCCAGATTAGTGCATTAGTTTGCTGACCCTGCTGGCATCTCTGGCACTGATGCTGGCCCCCAGCAGACAACAACAAAGTAAATGGCACTCGCTACCACAGCCTGGCAACGACTCCAGCATCTTGCTGCACATGTTGAAGGATCTGAGCATCCTCACAAAGTACAGCCTGCTCAGCCCCTTCTCGGGCACAGCATCTCTGTTGGTACTCCACTTCAGTCTCTCATTCAAGTGAACGCCCCAGTACCAGCCACTAACTAACTGCCCACTGTTTCGACCTCCTCGGCCATGATGTTAATAAGCTTAGTGGCAGTTTTTCCCTCCAGATTCAGCAGGAGCTGATTTCAGCGAGAACACTCTCAGCAATTTAACGTGAGTACGTTATTTTACATCCTCATGATATAAAGAGTTTATCAAAAAGGATGATCTGATTTCAAAAAGCTAGTTTTTAAAGTGATGGACATTGATACTTATGCTAAATTAAAAATACATGGCTGAACATAAAGTTTTAGATACAAAAAGTTGCAAGTGTTCAATGTAACTTACAAGATTGCAGTCCGTTTCCAGTTCGCTTGGACGTTTTTATTATATCAAATAGTCCCTGTGAATGGACTCACAACCTCATTCCATAGCAAGATGATACTCACAGCTTCTCTTCCACCACATAACCAAGACTGTAATTTGAACAATAACTTGACTTAAATGAATAGCTGGCGGTTGTGGTTTCTGAGCTGCATCACTGGTATCATTCTCCTCACCATCACTGTTGTGGAGCGGCACTTAGCCTGCAGGTCCTCCTCAAAAAAGTGGAGTGGAGCTCGTTAGCAGCTGACAGATACTTTTTATCACCTCAGCACAAAATAATGCAAATACCTCCCAGTGTGTAATGGCTGTCCTGTCTGTTGTCAGGCAGCTGTGGGCCAAGGAGTGAGCTGGAGACTGAAAAAGAGGACTGGAACAGGGAAATGTGGTAACGTGTTAACACTTACAAGTAACCAAATAACTTATTACTAGAAGTACTGAGCTTTTAACACATTACACCCAAGACTGACTGCAAGACTGAAAGCAGCACAATGTTCATTTTATTTGGATTATTTTCTTCTCGTATTCAGAAGCCAAAATCTTAATTGAAAAAAAACCTAACGCTTAGCAAACCCCGCAGTGTGGTGTGGACGCACACTGCCAAACCTGTAATAGTTGCAGGAATTATCCGTGGCCCTCCTCCAAACTATGAGCAGTTTCTTTGTGTTCATGCGGTTAAGCAAGTGGTGTCAAAGTGTGAGGACAAACGGTAAAAGACTACAGGACGGTTTTTATCTGCAGGTTACGATTTTCAGTACAACACTCCTGCCCTTACACCCTCCACATCATCTCCATCTAACTGTTGCTCACATTAGCCCTCGCTAAAGACCCCCAGTGCTGCACACACTTCACTGTAAAGTCACTCAGCCAGCTTACCTTTGCTGCTCATGACATGTTCCACTTCCTTACCATACAGTACCTGAAGTATATTATGTACAAAACAATATTAACTGATTGGTCTGTGACTTTGACGACATTAATCTGTTAGACTTAAACCAAACTTGCGACATTAATTTTTTTGCAAATGAACTTTGAACAATCTATTTTATTTTTCTATTGTTGCTTTTAAGGAAGCACCACGCAGCACATACAGGAGCTGCTCAGCCATGGAAACACATGCCACGAAGCTCCCAGCATGCAGTTTTTGCACTGATGTTAATGCCAGAGGTGGTTTGGATCTCAGCTGTTAGAGTGTTGATGACCTTTACACCCTATGCGCCTCAGCATTTGGCAACCTCGCTCTGTAACATACGTGGTCTGCAGCTTTCTGCAGTTCCTGAATGCATTCACTTTACAGAAACAACACTTAAAGTTGATCTCTGACGCGGAGGGAATAATTTTCACAAACTGACTTGTTGCAAAGGCAGCACGCTATCACAGAGCCTCGCTTGAATTCTGTGAGTTCTTTGGAACGACTCATTCTTGGGCACGGACCGCATTGTGCTGACATTTTTTGTGACTTTGTAACTAATGAATTTCAATATGCATCACCATGGCAACAACAAAAAAACCTTTAAAAGAAGTGGCAACAAATGTCTTTTAACCGAAACCATGATCTTTTCCCAGTAGTATTTAAAGCCTAAACCATTTCAAAGTTATTTTCAATGGATAAACATAATAAAGGATTCAATAAAGTTTCACGTAAACGATGATACACGTAAACTATGAACACCATGTATGACTTGAACTTTGGCCTCTGTTATTCCAACCTCCAAATGTTAAGGGCTTTTTTTTACCCTATAAAAGTGGAAAATATTGATTTTGCATACAAGGACACACATCACCACATGAGGCCAGACAGATTCGCAGCTCTTAGCTTTCACAAACTGTGCTGAACATAGCCACACTTGACCTGTTCCTTTTTACATGCTATTATATTAGTACAAATTATTTATTACAAATTAACGCAGCAGCACCGAGAGAGGCTGCGATGATGAATTTTGCTACTCGGTGTGTCTACGACAATAAAAAACTTAAATAAACCTTTTTTCTTTGGTGTTTTGGGTTAAAATCTTTAAACTGTTTGATTTTTTGCCATTTTCACACAAACCTCTCACATGATGGACAGCACAATACAAGAACACAAGATGCAATTAGTAGCTGCTCCGTCGCTTTCAGCCGTGTCACATGAGTACTGCTGTAGGGAAACACTCACGTCGCTAAAGCTGGCAAAGCACAATCAGTGCATTTGTACTTGTGACATTATATAGTAGCATTTGCTTTCCTTCCCCCGCACCGAGAAGGTTATGTTATGGGTTTGATTTGTTTGTCTGTTTATTTGTAGGATTACTCAAATGGTTATGGCCAGCTTTGCATGAAGCTTTTACCAGACGCAGTGTTTGGCCTAACTCAGAAGTGATTTAACTTTTGGAGTCAATCTGAATTTGGATACAGGAATCCTTGGAAGGATTCATTGTGATTGCAAGTTAGGAAAAACTAGGCATCTTGCATTATATCTTTACAAATGCGTATCAAATTGAAATGAAAAATCTGGGAGAAATTATCTTGATATTTTGTAGTAAATATCACAAATCACTCCAGATCCTGATCCATATCCCTCTGGATATCTGGAATGGGGGTGGGGGGCTCCATTTATCCATGCTCTGATGGGAATTTTTAGCCTTGGACTGCTCTTCCTGCAGTATGTGATCCAGCACTACTGTCAATATATTTATCTTAGCCAGAGTATGTATTGTTCATTCTCCAAACACTGTATTTTTGTATACATGGATCCTGTGAAGTTAATGACCCGGAGAAGCACAATAAAGCTATTTTCAATGTGTAGATCCCCTATACTGTTGTCATTGTTAATGTTTTGCACTTCCGATGGTTTCACACCATTACAAAAGTCGTGGGAAAAAGCAGAAGGTGCAGTAATGCCTCTCAATAGAAAAAGGGTAAAATACTTCATTTAGCTTTGATGCTTTTTTGTAAGGAGAGGAAAAGAAATGGTGGAGTTTATTGGCAAGTCTTCATGAATAAGAATGGAGCCATTCATGGGTTTCAGGATAACTGGGCAAATTTCATCTTATATATATCTCCTGTTAAGATTATTTTGTCAACTGCTCTTTCCAAGGTCAGGAATTTTTAAGCTCGACTCTCAATAACACTCCTGGTACTTTCAGATCTTTCATCAAATATTCATTTTCGGTGATGCATTTGTGACGAACATTTGAGACTAAAATAAAAAGTGACATTAATACTGAACATTACCTCTAAATCTGTATAATTAAACTTGAAATGTCACCAGCCAAGGAGCTAAAGCCAGTTCTGGATATTTAACACATTCACTGATAGTCATGAGACACCTTTCTGCTGTTGCTGATTTTCAGAGTGAGACCATGTCGAGAAAAACCACTGAATCTGTGTCGAGGCTGCAAAGTCAAAGCATGTTAAATACGTCCTCCCAACATGGACGGAGAGCAAAAACTGTCACTCTGTGGACATTTGAAGAAATACTCTTTATTACTTTTGCAGGAGGCTAAAAAAGCACTCGCATCTTTCTGGATCACACTTTGTCAACCCTAAAGTCACCCGTGACTGGAGCGAGTCTGACTGAAAATATTTGCACATGTTGGGAATTTTTAAGGAGTCTAGAACATCTCCAGTTATAAAATACTGTTGGTTTGTAACTGCAGCAAATTACATAGCTTTTTATTAATTTAGACCCACTGCCATGGTGCTCAGGGACCACTGACAAGACACATTTTGAGGGAAAAAAAACCGAGAAAACATTTCTATGAATAACACAATTTATTCCATAAAAGATAGGCTGTGAAATATGGTGCATACCACTTCAGAGCCATCAAAAGGAAGCTTCAGGGAGAAGCTGCATGAGGAGGCATTATCAGGCTTGTCAGCACGGCCTGTCTAAAATAAATACCATTTGCATCTTTCTTCTATTTATCATCTGTTGCATTATGCCTGCTGTCCTCTCTTGTTGCTGATTAAATTTCCATTAGCCATGCTTACTAGTTGTGCTGGGCAGGAAGCTCCTGAAAAATGCTCTTTAGATGTGATTGCACTGAGAGAGTGGAGCTTGGGTAATGACATGCTGGTATAATTTTTTCTTCTTCTTTTGGAGGGGGGGGGGGTACACACCGTGTGACAGCGTCCTTTTCCAGTGCGTTTCTGGCTCCTGTCTGACAGGCTGGCAGAAAGAGATGGAAAATGCAAAGAAGGAGAATCCGCCAGATTGAAGGGGGTGGAATGGATGCAAGACGGACAGTGAAATCAAAATCAAAACATATTTTCATGTACACCGTTTATGTGATAACATGAAAAGTGCTGCAGGGTGTTCAGGAAAGCAAATGATAACTCAGAGAATTAGTAAAAAGAAACACAAAACCTATACTACAACATGAAGACTACATCAAATGTTTTAGCTTTACTTGCATTCTAATTAATAAAAGTTCTAGCTTTAGCATGCTTACATTATTAATCCACCACATGTTTATATAAATGCTGTACTTGTCAATTCAACCCCGGGTGAGAACTCAATCCACTAATCATGAAAGGTTGTGGCTTTTATTTTTTGGCTCGATCCCTTATACAAAGCACAGAACCTCAACAGGAAAATCAACAGGACATCCAAAAGCCCTCCTGGTCTCCAGGTAATTTGTGAAACAGCCATGATTGTGATCTGTTTCTACATTAGACACAAACTGACCGTTTTTAACTCCATGAAAGCACAACTTTGAATCCAACAGTTTTCAGTGGGAAGTATGTTTCCTGCCTGCACCATGTAATGCTTGTGTTGAAATGTTGAAATTAAAAATATCGTGGAACTGATTGAGAAGACAGATTTAGTTCAACTCAATTCAGGTTAATTTTATTTATACAGCACCAAAAAAAAGTCCTTTACATTGTAAGGTAAAGACCCTAAAATAATACAGAGAAAACAGAAAACAAGTCCAACAATGGGCGGATGACCCCCTGTGAGCAAAGAGTTTGGTGAAAGTGGGAAGGAAAAACTCCCTGTTAACAGGAAGGAACTTCCAGCAAAACCAGGCTCAGGGAGGGGCGGGGCCATCTGCCAATATAAACACATAAAGAGTGAACATCATGCATTATGTATCATAAAAGGCCCCAGCAGTCCAGACCTATTGCAGTGTAACTAAGGCAGGATTACTTCAGGGTCACTTGATACAACAATAACTATGTGCTCAACCTAAAGGAGAGTTTTAAGCCTGATCTTAAAAGTAGAGATGGCGTCCGCCTCCTGAATCCAAACTGGGACCTGCTTCCACAGAAGAAGGGGCACTGTGATTTATGTCCATGCACACATAAAACAGGTAAAACTTCACGACTAATTCGCCAAATCCTCAGACTCTGTTTTTTGAGAGCACAACACATTAGGTGACTATTTCACAAACTCCCATAACACTGTAACCTCTTTATCCTTCAGTTACTTTGTACTTCATAGTGAGGTCAGTGAATGCTTGTAACTTCCAGTCCTGAGAGAAAAATGTGTACGCTCCAACCAGTTGGGGACGGGCTGCTGGCTATCACTAGGTAAAATCAGTGGCAAAGAGGATGCTGCACCAAAAACCTTGTTGTGATTGTTTTGCTCACTAGCAGTCACTCATAGTTTGCATGGAAAGTTGTAAAGACTAAAAACATTTGACACTTTTTCAGGCTTTGTTACCAGTTGGAAAGTAATTCAGAGCTTTTCATACAAACTATGGATGCCACAGCAATCTGATACTGACCAAAACAATCACAAGGTGGTTTTGGGGCTGCACCATATACCTCTTTTCAATCGGCAACTGCCAGCAACCTCCAGCAAACACAGTCGGGGAATACACCTTTATCCTTGGTGACCAGAGACTGCCAGAGTTTTGTCAACCAGTCTGTATTCCTGTTTGAGTGGGCCCTGAATGAAGCTACAGACGACCACTTCCTGGAAGCAAGCAGAGATTTAAGTAGGTATGAATGTAACTTCCTGTAACTGGTTGCAGTTCTCCTTGGACCTTTTAATGGCCAGCAGGATTGATTAGTGCAGGAAGAATGGGCGGCTATGTGGCCTGCAGCCTCATTACTCTCAGTTTGCAGGTGTTCTCAATGCTTCGGTGCTCCTGCTGCCTTGGCAAAGAGAAGACAGAGGACAGAAACCAGACCCAGCTCGTTCATCTTGCTCCCTGTGATGGAGGTCTTGCAGGAAAGCGCTCTTGCTCAGAATAAGTCGCTGGGAGTGACAGATGGAGTTGCAGAATAGGAGGGGAATCAGCTCAGCCTCAAAGTGTTTCATTTGTTTTTCATCTCAGGAAGGCGGCTCCAGGCACACTTTTGATGACAGCGCCCGCCAGGCTTTCTTTATGGTTATGTAAGGCACCCCGACGCCGTGTCTGAATTTCACAAACTATAAATGTGTGTGCTGATTGCGTGTTTATTGTAGGGTTAGAATGGCACAATATTTCTGTGCTTTGGTGTGATAGGATGGCTGTGGTGGGACCATAATGAACGTAATGAACATAAAAATAATGCACTCGTGTCATTTTATCAAGACGAATTGAAGTGCAGAAGAACATGCTCCTGAGAACGCACACGCTGGCGTCTGTGGCAAAGAGCAGATGTAACTATTTAAACCAATCCAGCCTTGTAGAAATTATGTTTATATAACATCAAACCCGTTTTGATGGGAGCCATTATTGCTGCCTGAATTATCTTCGTGGGCAAAGGCACGTCTGATGTTTTTCACCGCCTGCCTCATATGTGTATTTTTATACAATTCTGAACCAATTTTCCTGCGATAATTACAGTGATTTTGTATTAAACTCCCAGAAAACGCAAGTGAGCTATCGCGCACCACAGTGCCTGAACTCTGTATGAAAAAAAAACCTTTTATGATAGTTGTTTTTCCTCTATTAAGGGATTCACATAAAAATCCTACATGACGCACAAGAGGACATGAATACTTACTCTACATACATGACAACATACACAGAAAACCAAATGAAACCCTCCAAGGTAATCACCTTTGCGTTTTAGTGGGACAGATGTTCTTCTTTGGATAAATACTGCGATGACTGGACTCCATCTGCTACAAAAGCAGTTCATTTTTATTCAAAAGCTTGCTCTCTCTTTTCTTTGATAAAGCGTACATGCTGAAGTCCCTACTTCCTTTGCATAATCGAAGGTGGGTGGCGGTTGTAGTACTTTTCTAATCTGGGGGAATCCAAATGGGTACAGTTTCTCTACAGCAGGGATGCCGAACTCATTTTACACTGTGGGTCTACACATAGAGCCTACTTTGATCTTAAGTGAAACTCCACTTTCTGTCACTGTAAAGAAGTTTAACCACACATTTTCACATTTAACTACATATATAAGAAGTATAAGAGAAAACGGTAATTTCAGCTGTATGTCTCAGTTTTTGTAGACGATAAAAAAACGCTGCTGTAGTAAATGAAAGAAATCTGTTAGCACAACTCTTTGGGCTCAAATTGTGAGAAATAAATTTGAAGATTAGCTAGCACTTAATCACATTGGTTTAGTATGAATGTCCCTATGGTGGTCTTTGTCATTAGGAAAAGCTGAAAACATATGAAAATATGGTTAAAAGATCTAAATTTATGCCCGCCATCACATTTTCCAAAGCAGTTCAATGGGCCGGATTGGCGTCTTTGCCAGGCCAATTCTGGACCCCGAGCCTTATGTTTGACGCCCCTTCTGTGCAGCTTCTCTGTGCCACAGTAATGACTCTGATGAAGCTGGATGCCATTAGTTTTAAACACTATTATTAAGTCGTGTTTATTAAGAAGACAGAGAAGGATCGTGCTGACGGACCGGAGTCAGGCAGGAGCGCAGCCTCGACTGAGGTTATTAATATTTTGCCACCTGGCACGTGTGATAAAGATATATGCATCCAGGAGACGGGGGGCTGTTAAGAGTACCTTTTTGAAATCAATTCAAAACAACACACATTTCTTTTTTTTCTTCTTAAAGCCCGCTTCATCATCTGACAAAATCGGAGGTATTAACGTCAGCCAAATGGCCATCTAGCCTGTCACAGCTGTCCTAATTGCTGTACTAGAAGCAGTGAGCTGCCTGAGACTCAGGTCTCATTATACTGACTTTCATTTCACAAATACTTTTCTAATTCTTCATCCTGTCTTCAACTTCCTGTCACTTATTGTTCCATCTCTGTGCCGAGCAGTTCTGGATGATAAACTCCATCTCTTTAAATTTACATATTCTCTTCAGGTTTGCACTTACCTCAGCTGCCTCCTCAGGTGAGAGGACCACTGTAAAAAATGTTGTAGGCTACACCAGCTGCAAAGGCACCGCAATTAAGCAGTGCCTTTGGGTCACTTTAATTTACGTGTCTTATTGTTGTGTTGGATGTTATCTTGACAATCTGATATGTGGGCTTTAATTATTGGAACACTTAAAGTGTGTTCATCAGAGCTCGGTAACACTTAACAGTGGGTTGCTGTAAAGGAAACCAGTTCACGGGTGGGGACGAGGGGCAATTAGAGTGGAGAGGAGCTTCTACTCAAGTCCTGCCCCACAGGAATTCTCAGGGACAAATTTTGGTTCCAGTCAACAATTCATCCATTGGATTTAACCATCTATCATCGTATCAGACTCCCCTGCCAGTGTGACCAGATATTCGAAGCATTTTTACAAAGAAGGAAAAGAAAGAAGCGAGCAGGGCTGCTGTGTACTGTGCACAAGCCAGTTTTTAACTATACAAATCACAGAATCTCAGCACCATGTATCGGTCCTGATGTGCAGCTCAAACCTGCAGCAACTGTGACACTAACAGATCAACATTAGAATCTCTGAGAGGTGTTTCCAGGCTCTGAAGGCCTAAAAGGGTCCAAACATGCAGAAGCAAGGTGGATCTAATAAAGTGGCCACTGTGTATGCATGTATAAAAATGTAATCATGTTTGCTGATCTGAACCATCTATCAGCATCGCCATCATTTGTCAAGTGACTCCCACATTTGATTGCTGATAATCTATAAAAACAACCCTGATTTTCCCAAAGAACATTATGCTGTATTTCCATAAGACTTGAACGTTACAGTACTGAGCTCATAGATCGCCGGGGCAGGATTATTATCCAGATTTAGATTTTTACACAACTGGAGTTTTTTGGCATCATGAGGACCACGGGAGTTGTATAATATAGGTTTATTTTTGATATACGAGCTATGTCCCAATTCATAGGCCGCATCCTTCGGAGGACCCGGCCTTCGTGAGCTACGTGGGCCGGGTCCTTCGAGGACCGAGGCTGTGAAACAGGACGGTCTAGCCTTCAGATCACCAGCTGTCTCTGTGAAGTTTAATAAACTCAGCCGTCTGCTCCTCGCTCGCTAATATACAGTATAACAAGACACTGTAGCAAATTCTCTCCCATCTCACACTTCTTTTTAATCCGTTTTCTGTTTATTCAGCTGTGTGAAAACTATAACTTTAGTCTCAGCCAAACTGATTTACTCAGGAACAAATAAAACACTGAAAAAAGCCAAACAATAACATCTTTAAGTTATCTAAGTGACTTATATATCATGTTTAACCTGAGTAGTGAAAGGAGGTCTGAAAACGATGTGCCGAGAGTCCGCTGTTCTCGCCGGCTCTAGTGAGTCTTGAACCCCGGCCAGCTATCAAGCTGTTGGGTAACAGACGTCTCCGAAAACGTCGGAGCACTTTTGCAAATATGTGGTGTCTTGAAAAACCGAGCAGATATATGAAGTTTACACAGCTACATTTTTGCCTGAAAATATCTTAAAAGTTTATTTTGTGACCCAGAAAGAATAATAAGAGTAATATTAAAACTAAGTAACTGCCGCCATTATTGGACCCATCCTTCAAATTCGGGGAAATGAAGGACGCATTTGTTGGCCGCATTTGGAGCAGCCTTCGAATTGGGACAGCCTTCGTTGTGTCGCTGTGATGTAATCAGCCTTCAAATGCGGCTTTCGAAGGATGCTGTCTATGAATTGGGACATACCTACAGTCTATGGCCACAGTGCTGCTTCGAGCTAACGTTAGCATGCTAACATACTAAATTAACGACTTTCTTCATCATAATGAAGATTCACTTCATGATTTAGCTCACTGCAGCACGAGCCTACTTGAATGTAGAAGAATTAGAAACCTGATGTGAAAGAAAACTGCACATCTGGATAGTGAATCCAAATACTTTCTGACTTCCTTTTGCTCTAACGCAAATAAAGCAAAATCTTGTTTGCAGCTGGAGGTATGGTGGTTATTTCCATAACATCACAAAAGAGGAAAAAGAGGATTCAGTAAAGCTGGAATGAAAAAGTACAAAATATTCCAAAACCTTTAACACCCAATTTTCCCTATTCTGTGCCTTGCTCCACGGGATACTGAAGGTAAGTAACTGAAGGTAAAACTAAGCTGGTTTAGTATTATTCCTGAGCTTTGCTATTATTCCGGTTGGAAATATTTTTGGAATAAATCTCATTTTGAGATATTCCAGGTGTGAAAGCTTAACAGGTGTAGCAGCAGGGGGTGGGACTCAACAAAGGGTCAGTTACTTGCAGTAAAGCCCTCAAAGGCCCACTCGCATCCATCTACAGTGAAGGGAGAGATACAGCTGAGCGTCCGCACCTTTGATCAAACCTGAATCAAACGGATGCACTCATTAGTATTTATCTAAAGCCCACACACTGTCCAATTATATTTAAATATCAGGAATTTTTGTAAATAATATAACGCTGCCTTAAAAACATTTATAAAAAATGCAGCGACATCCAATAATTTGTGTAAAATTAACGAATCAAAAGGTCTGTTTTGCTTTTACATACGTATAGTCACGAGCTGCACAGAGAAAACCACAAAGTATCTTCTAATTAAATGGACGACTCGGATATTTTCAGTCTCGTAGGCATGTTGTTATGAATAAATCACGTCAATTCAAATCATTCTCTCTTAAACCCATAAAAGCGCCGCTTTGAGTGGTCGAGAAGGCGAGACGCGCTCTCTGTGAATGCGGTCGGCTGAGAGCTTTCGCCGCCACGGAGGTCTGATCAGGTCAACACAATCGACACAATCACAGTCTGCAACTCCATCATCAACTGCCATTTATTAGTATCAAACCACTGCTACAAAATTACATCAAACATGATGAAAAGGGACTTGCATACGTGCTATACACAATGTAAGCTTTAAAGTAACTGAGTACATGAGTTTCTTATTTCTGGACAAATATCAATATATATTTATATATATTATATATAGATATATCAATGCCACTTAAAGCCATATATATATCATTCCAGTGATCTAGACCCTATAAATGTACAACTATACCCCTTGTGGATAAAGGACCTTCATACACATTTACGTAAACATTTCCATTCGAGATTTCTCATCAAATGATTTTTCAGCATGAAGATTTAAATAATAATAATAAAAAAATTAAAATACATACAGAAAACTTACAATATCCTCCAATTTGTTTTGCAATGAAATCAAATGAAAACAATGGCATAAGTAAACATTTTTAATTTACAGAGACAAACAGAGTAAATGCTGCACCCCGTACCATTTAAACCAATACAACACTGGAGACACATGATGCACCGGCGCTACAAGGGACTGATTTGCTGTGTCATTCAGTGTATAAAACTACGCGTAATCTGCCTTTTGAAGCGTGGAAACAAATAAAATGGGATTACTTTTACTGTCAGTCAAATAATGACATTTTCTCTATAGCAATCCTTTCAACTCTTCTTGAAAAATGACAATTGCCCAGGAGCTTCATGAGAAAACACTTTGCGGTGTGTGATTCAGTCATAGGCGTCGTGGAGAGACCTGGTTCAGATAGCTTGCTTTAAAACCCAGGCATTATCTCAGGCTCTGCATCATTGGCTGGCAACTTATTTTCCAGTTCACTGGAAATAATGAGGGACAGGTTGACAAATACTTGATGCACCCTCTATTTAAAATAGCATGTCCCTCCACTACACTGGCACCTGCCACATTTTCAGAGGGATTTTAAAGGAGTCCCATTAGTCAGAAATTACTCAGTTTGAGCAGATATTGAAGTGTTTGAGAGAAACGAAACAGGCTTATTTTGACAAAAAGATGACTATTGTTCCCTTTTCTCTTTAGAATAGACTCAAACGTACTCAGGGGCTGGTTATAGAGAAAGATATTCAAGCTTTTCTTTCCCCCCCCCCCTTTCTTTCTGCCTGGTTTTGACAGGAGGGATAGCATTTGCCTGCTGTGCAACAAACATATCTACCAAACTGAATGCATTCAGGAAACAGAGGTTTTTTTGATACTGACAACTCAGTATGCTGCTCAGGGAAACGGGATGGAGACTGCAGGAGCCAAGCAGCAGCCCCAGCGTGTAGTATGACACAATCTCCCAGTTAAGACTGACAAAGGCACAGGAAGGGTTTCATTAACCGCGAGGTCAGGAGGAACCCCTGTCTCTCACAAGTCCTCCAGTCTCTCCTCTCTGTTCGCGCTGTCCACAGATGTCTTTGCGAAGAGCCTAAAAAACCACTTTGACACCATCCTAATCACTTCCACACTCCACAGCATCCATCTATCCATATATATATATATATATATATATATATGGATAGATGGATGAATTTGCAGGACTGCAAATGCTCATCCTAATGTCATAACATGCACTGATAGGTTGAGGAGCTGTATCAACGCAAACTAACTCATTGTCAGGTATTTCCCCCCCCACATTTGTCATTTAAGACCATACATGCCACTTACAATCTATTGCCTCTCCTCCCTGCTCTTGCCGGTGACATGTGCAGTGTATGCACTCGGCAGTAACGCGCTGTCTCAGAGTGTCACAGCAGTCTGAGTCACGATGTTTCCCAAGTCTCACATCCACAGTCGCACATGAGCCACAAAATCCTCCTCGCTGTTTTTAAAGCATCAGGAAAGTTACAATAGAGTCAGGCACAGTATGTCAAAAAAGAAGGGAAGATTTAAAAACGTGCCTTTAACTAGCTGTAAAAATAATCTGTGTGCAGTTTGACCCCATGATATCCAGACCCTGGAAGATAAACACACGACAACACCGAACTATTCGCTAATCAGAATTATTGTGATTATCGTGACATTTCAAACCATGTTGGACTCATTGTTTTTTGTGTTGTACATTATGTGAGTGAGTACTGTCAAGGGGCACAAATACAGAGGATCTCAGTTATAAGTGTGAGTGGTCATTGGTTGCGTCTTTGTTAAAGTGGAATGATTGGCTGGTGTTATAAAACAGCCAGTGTAAAGAAATATGACATTTGTCATGGCAGTAATGCTCTAAATACGGGCTGGGTTATAGCATTCAGCTGATTAATAGCATACTTTGAAGGCACATTCAGTACAGTACTCGTCCCCCCTCAGAGACTCACTTTCAACAGCTGTTGTCTCACAATGCAACAAACTCGAGCTCATAATAAGTGCATTCACAGGGAGCAGTGCATTTCTGATACATCGCGGTGAGAGGAAGAGGATGCTCTCAAATGAGGAAATTTAAAAATTCAGGATAGGGATTGCAGGGCCATGATAATACGCGCTAGCATGAATATTTAAAATCCTCTTATCTTAAATTTAAAAAGTGGAGAGATTTTTTTGCCTCCGCTGTCAGCTGGGAGCATGAGGTGAGGCAGTGATCTCTGCAGGTGGGTGGCATGGCCTCTTTTCAGCTTGTACATCAGCACGACTTTTTCATCTGAACTTTTAAGAGGTAGGTCACACCGTGGATGTTTTAGTCAAGAGTGTATTCGGGTCATACAATACTACAGGGTGGGCCATTTATATGGATACACCGTAATAAAATGGGAATGGTTGGTGATATTAAAGTCCTGTTTGTGGCACATTAGTATATGTGAGGGGGCAAACTCCTCAAGATGGGTGGTGACCATGGTGGCCATTTAGAAGTCGGCCATCTTGGATACAACTTTCGTTTTTTCAATAGGAAGAGGGCCATGTGACACATCAAACTTATTGGTAATGTCAGAAGAAAAACAATGGTGTGCTTGGTTTCAACGTAACTTTATTCTTTCATGAGTTATTTACAAGTTTCTGACCACTTATAAAATGTGTTCAATGTGCTGCCCATTGTGTTGGATTGTCAATGCAAACCTCTTCTCACACTCTTCACACACTGATAGCAACACCGCAGGAGAAATGCCAGCACAGGCATCCAGTATCCGTAGTTTCAGGTGCTGCACATCTCGTATCTTCACACCATAGACAGTTGCCTTCAGATGACCCCAAAGATAAAAGTCTAAGGGGGTCAGATCGGGAGACCTTGGGGGCCATTCAACTGGCCCACGACGACCAATCCACTTTCCAGGAAACTGTTCATCTAGGAATGCTCGGACCTGGCACCCATAATGTGGTGGTGCACCATCTTGCTGGAAAAACTCAGGGAACGTGCCAGCTTCAGTGCATAAAGAGGGAAACACATCATCATGTAGCGATTTCAAATATCCAGTGGCCTTGAGGTTTCCATTGATGAAGAATGGACCCACTATCGTTGTACCCCATATACCACACCAAACCATCACTTTTGTTGGTCCAACAGTCTTGGAGGGATCCATCCAAGGGATGTTCGACTAATGCCACTCTCCAGTGACATGCGGCGAGTGCTACGGTGTAGGGCTCTTGCTGAATGAAGCTAGGACAGCCACTGATGTTTCTTCATTAGTGACAGTTTTCTTGCGTCCACATTTTGGCAAATCCAACACTGAACCAGTTTCACGAAACTTAGCAAGCAGTTTGCTAACTGTAGCATGGGAGATGGGTGGTCTTGTAGGGTGTCTTGCATTGAAACCTGCTGCAATGACCCAGTTACTGCGTTCACCAAATATCAACACAATTTCGATCCGCTCCTCACGTGTTAACCTCTTCAACGTGTCAATGGCTGTGAACAAAGAGAAACTTGTAAATAACTCATGAAAGAATAAAGTTGCGTTGAAACCAAGCACACCATTGTTTTTCTTCTGACATTACCAATAAGTTTGATGTGTCACATGGCCCTCTCCCTATTGAAAAAACAAAAGTTGTATCCAAGATGGCCAACTTCTAAATGGCCACCATGGTCACCACCCATCTTGAGGAGTTTGCCCCCTCACATATACTAATGTGCCACAAACAGGACTTTAATATCACCAACCATTCCTATTTTATTACGGTGTATCCATATAAATGGCCCACCCTGTAGAAAGCCCCGTGCTATTTCCAAAAAGGTATAAAGTAGCACAGGTGCATATCGAATGGAATGAGCAGTGACTCATGTCCGCTGATGTCTCCAGATCACGTATACTGAGCGACGCATGCCAGTCAGTGATGATAATGCAGCGCAAAAGGTGGTTAATCCTACGTGCTGTGGAGTCTGGCCATCTGTGCTCAGGAGGCTTGGTACAGTGATTGAGGCAGGAAGGGAGGGGATCAAATATGCATGATGCGGCACATTTGCAATGATTGATACAATGATTGTTAATTTGAGCTGCAACTTAAAAAAAATCTTTTAGAAGGGAAGAAATACACTAAATAATAAGATGTACATACAAAATAATATTAAACTAACTTGCATTAACAGACAGATAATGGAAGCTCGGGGTGAGGTGTATACAAATCTAAACATTAGCAATGGCTAATGTAACGTTAGCTGATGTTAGCTACAGTTTCACAGAGTGACAGAACAAACATCAACTCTGTTTTGACTTATCAAGACAGATTTAAGTGATTTAAATATGTGTGATTTTTAAAGCATTTTAAGGAAGACTGACTGTTTTAGTGTCACTTGCTAGCTATCGAGCTACAGAGAAATTAGCTTTAGCTGACACATGATTGTTAACCACCTGGCATTAGCTTCCTTGCTATTTTGGGTTTGTGATAATCATGGTAACATTGTAGCCTCAAGCGAATGAGGACCACTGGTTGTGAGGGGAAAAGAAATTAGTATTTCCCAGTTGGTTGGAGAGTTGTTGCTGGAGGTTGATGGCAGTTGCTGGGAAACTGACTGCTAAAGCCAACGTCACACAGACCTGTCACTGCTGGCTGTAGCAGTGAAGCTTAGCTTTTTCTGTTAAGTTTATGTTGTACTTTTTCAAGTTTTACTGCCGATCAGCTAGTCAGCTGTAGTTGGTAGTTAAGGTGATTTTTATCTGGTGCAGCACAATCTTTCCACCAATTTTACCTAGCAACAGCAAATAACTCCCAAGAATTACTTGCCAACCAGAACAATGATTATTTCCTTGGGACTAGTGGTTGTATCATAGCATCACATGAGAAACTGCTATTGAGCTGGATTACGTGCACTTATACTGTGTTTTATCAGTCTTCACTCATTTGAGAGAACATATTTGGGCGCACCAACTGCTTGAAGTCCAATTTTTAGCTAGAATGGACAATATCATGAAAGCTAGTTCTTAAGTTGAAGAACTACATACAATGTGAACATATTGTAAATTAACAGGTACTTAAATAACACCTTTCTACTTGGTTGCACTGAAAGAGCTTCCTACTCCAGTCACACATACACATTCATACAGTGCTTTTCTATGTGCCCCTGTGCTTTTTAACATTCACAACCACACTCACACTCTGACAGATGCATTGGGGGCAACTTGAAGTTCAGTATCTTGCCCAAGGATACTTTGGCACATGGACTGGAGGAGTTAGGGATCCAACCACTGACCTTCTGAGTGATAGGTGACCTGCCATACCACCTGATCCAGACCCATCCCAATCCGAAAATGCGTACATAAAAAAAAAAAAAAAAAGATATTAACGAGAAAACCATATTTAGGATGCAGTGAAACCATGGATGGTATAAACCAGCGGTCCCCAACCTTTTTTGCGCCATGGACCGGTTTATGCCGGATGATAACAATGATAACAAAATAACGCTGAAAACCGATAAAAACCCTGAAAACCATACATTTCACACCTGAGCCTCAACTCTCGCGGCCCGGTACCAAACGACTCACGGACGGTACCGGTCCATGGCCAGGGGGGTGGGGACCGCTGGTATAAACCGCACGATCTGATATCCTCGTGTTGGTGTTGTTCCCAGATCATCATACTAAATGTTGTTCCAGGATCAACATTGCAAGTGACCAATCAGAATGTTGTGACGTCATACTTTTGCGACTTCGGGAAAAACCGGCGTAAAACAAAAAACTGTACTTAAGCTGCGAGAAACCGCCTCTGTCCGCCGATCAACGGACCCTGACCCTAACCCTAACCGTAACCCTTTAATAAACAGTAAGCAGAATTGATATTGTCCTTGCAACATTGGAATTGCATAAATGCACGAATGGCTTGGCGCGCAAAAGAATAATGTCACAACAATGTGATTGGTCACTTGCAATGTTGAACCTGGAACAACATTTTCATGATGGTCTGGGAACAACACCAACACGAGGATATCAGATCATCCGTATAAACCATGGACATAGCATTTGTGTTGGAAAAATGAAACCAGTGCAGAAGTGCCTTAAACCTGCATTCTATCTGAAGGCCACCAGATGGCGATGGCTGTGGTAGCAAAAACACATCTGGTCCAATAGACATCTACAGGAAAACGGCTTTCTGTTTTGACCTCTGTAAACACTTTTTTGCTGAGTTTATGGACTCAGTCACTCGTTGCGGAAAATAAAGAATAAAAAATTACATTTGCGATGTAAATTTTTTATCTCATACTATGTGTCAAAATGGAGGTGTGGTCTGAAACTGGCTAACAAGCTGTCAATCACAAGTTATTAGCTAATAAGTATAAGGTTTCACAGCCAGACCTGCCCTTCCTCATCACGTTTTCTTTTTTTGCAGCCAAGAGGGCGAAAACACTCGTTTTGGGACTTCACAGACTGATGGGTGACATCATGGTGGAAACTGTAAATAAAAGATGCACACCTACTGCTTGGTCATTTTAGCTGTGGCCATGTTGGTGTTTAGAAACCTGATTGGCGAAGAGTGGCTCTGACTGCAAACCCAATAACACTGCAAAACCGTAGTTAACACAAATTGCTTAACCATCTAGTTTACTATAAATGGGACCGTACTTTATAAACTAAAAGTCACGATACATCAAAGAAGAACTAGTGACAGAGACCATAACCTGACGAGTTTACTGTGGTCATAAAACAAGTGAGAAGTTGGGTCATTTTGCCACAGACTTCTATGCTATTGGAAAACAAAGGCTATGCCGGTTTTTATTGACAAGTTTATGTCTTTTACTACGAAAGACTATGCAAACATAGCAAATTTACAAACTGGTGCAACCCACACGAGCTTTTGGCGAATTCTTTACAACTTAGCATTTAAGCTAATTTTGTAGTTTTGCCGAACGCTTTAAGAAAAAATCTGCTTCATGGGGGAAATGACGTGCAGTGAGGTTGTAGTGACGGGACGGCGTACGCTGTGAGGATGCTGTCTCAGCTACCTTTACTCTCAAAACATCATGAAGTAACAATGAAAAACTGCTCTTGAGCGCTCATTAAGTCAGATGTTGCTTTATCTTGTAACATGAAGACTTTTATTGCAAATAATATTGATTTGATAAAAGGGACTTGTTAATACCATTATTGAAAATAATCAACATCCATTACATTTCATATGGAATACTAGCATGGTTTTAACTGCTTAACAAGCAACCAACATAACTCCAGACTGTCACCAATGTGCCACAATAATCATCATGACTCTGAACAGCAGTTGTTTTTAGTTTATCAGCAAAGTCGATCGAAAGAAATCACAAACAAACATAGCCTGGCAATCTGTAAGAGGTATGTCTTTTTAGACCAGGTTTATGAACCAAACGTTTGGAAAAAACTGCTTCCAGTCATAAAAAGTATGAATATCTGTAAAATGCCCACCTCAAAAACACAGGTTAACTTTGACATGCAGCACAACCATACTCTCTGCACATCGTCAAACACGCAAGTGTGTGAAACTATGACTACACACTGGCTCTAAAGATCAAAAGGTATCATATTTTCTCCAAATATACACACATTGACTCTGTTCTATAATACTGTTATATTGGTTCACACCCTCTCTCTTTCAAAAAGTAGGTAATTTGATTGCAAACATTGTTCTTTTAATGTACTTAAATCAACAACAGTTATGGCATCTAAATGAACCAGACAACATTATAAACTATGCCATACTGTGCCTCATTCAAATAAATGTCACATATTCAGTTTTACATGTTTCAAATGTATTTTTTTACACTGTTTTCATAAAGGAAGAGAATAAATATACGTCTGACCCATTTTCATTATACCTTAACATTTAAACAAGATCATATGGTGCAGTATTTTTATAATTTGTAAAACAAGCTGATAACAACTTTAGTACAAACAATAAAAGAAAGAAACGGAAAAGGAAACAACAGAAAAGCTCAGCAGACCTCAAAACAAATCACCACAAAACGTTCAAATAATAATGTTTGTGCTTTAAGTCTTTTAACTGCGATGGCTATTTTTCTATAGATTTGCAGTTGCAAGTTTGCTGTCTTAAAATACTCTGAACTTGAATGCTGTTAGTCCCTCCACTGTTCGGTCCAAATCCGAACGCGTTATTTGGACCGGAAATACTGCATTTGTACAACTGACTTATTTGAAAATACCTGCAGGAGCCATCGGTTGGATTTGACTGGATATAATGCCTAATTTAACAGATAAGTCAGCTAATTGTTCATGAACATTCAGTCATCAATAATACGTCAAAATGACAAATAAGTTGAGTCATATTGAGATTTTCTCCAAGCGTCCTTTCAAAAAGAGGGTAATTTAATGTCTATGGTACTATTAAGGCATCACAGTACAGTTTCTCTGTTTCAACCATGAATTAAGGATACGTGAGGATGAATATGCCACGCTGACAGCCTTGTCTAAAAGCAAACACTGATTTTAAGCCTTGAAAAGTTACAGTTTCTGCTGTTAGGCTGAATTTAAATGACCTCCGATGCACACTGATCATCTCTTTGTTAACCTTGATCATCTTGGAGAGGGCTGGTAGCACCTTAGGCCATGTTTGTTTGGTAATGAGCATCTTCTCTTCATCATGAATAACATGAAAAAAAGTTAAAGTTGCAAAAGGTGCAATTATTGTAGGTTTTTTGTAGATTATGCACTTAGCCAAATATGGCTTTGACTCTTTATTTGAAGGGGAAAAAAAGAAAGTGGGGCATATTTCCTCATTTAATTCTCTGCACTGGAAAGGAGAGTAATAAAATGCAGTGCAGCAGAACGGTGCTTTCCCAGACTCCATTATCCAAGTTTCATACCCAAAGTTGGGGGCGAAAAAACCGATCCTACAGTACGGAGCTGTGGGTTTTCAGCCAAAGATGATCAGTAGGTACGCAGCGAATTCAGAGACAAAGTGCTCTGCCCTGATACCTACTGGAGGTGGAGCGCAAACTAAAAAGAAAGAAGCAGCTCAACTTGGTACTCGCCTTTTTCCTAACTGCAACAATTTGTCATATTCTTCACATACACTGACTCGCTGAAGAAAAAAAAAGCAAGACAAAACAGAAGGAAAAAAACAGAGAATATACTTTTTTATTTCTATTTTCAAGAAAATGTAAACATGGGGGCGGCGATGTTCCTCCTTTCATAGCGTACAAAGTCATGGTTTGTGTTAATGCTCTTGGTCGAATGAGAAAAGCTGGTCCCACTTTAAAACAAAAGCCTACGCTATATTAAAATATAAAGATACAATACAGTATATTTTGCTACTTTTGACGGCTGCCTGATTGAAGCGGTTAGGCAGGCATAGTAACTGAAGGACCCATTTCAGGATACGGCAAACACACCTTGAACACTGTTCATCCATCTATTGAGTAATCGTGATAATACAGGTCCTGAAAACGCCCTGCCTTTTTTTTTTAAATTATTATTTTGTTGTTGGTTTTTTGTTGTTTTTTAACTGTTTTTTTGTTGTTTTTTCGAGCGCACTCCATGATCAAAAATTGTATTGTTAGGAATCTAAATGTCTTTCCTTTGTTCAACAGCCGGTAATACATTCAATACAACATTGGTATGGTAATTCTTTGTACTGAGAGACTTTGCGGAATTGCTTCTTTTTTAGTCGTGTACAAAAATGGGTGAAGATGTCAATTTTGCGCCATCGCCTCGCAGGGACAAGATGCATGAAAGTAACTCATTTGAAAGGTTCGAGGGGTGGGGGAGGGTGGGGCTGTTGATTGGTGTGGGGGTTGGGGATGAGCACTGATTCACAAGCTGGTCAATCAATCAGAAAAGGAAAAAAAATAATAAAGAGGAAATAATAATAATAATAAAAAACATCATAGTATTTACATGACAGAAATTTCACCAAATAAGAAAATAAGATTAAAAAAAAGGAAAAGAAAACATTTCCCCACACAAAAAGTAACGCTGATTATTTTCCCACCACAGCTCAACAAACTGTACCAGATTGGATTCCAGCCATCAGCAATGTCAAAAAGGATTCATAAATGCTCTCGACAGTCATTGTGTCTGGGCTGGCCTCTGCTAGTACACGCTGATGAAGGAGGAGAGAGCCATGACCAGGTACCGGCAGGCCAGCGAGATGTGCGCACTTCCTGTGCTCCCATAGGGTGCAGTGTTGGGCGCTGTAGGCAGGAAACAAGAGAAGCTCTGATTAGTTGTGATTGCACTTTCACTCGCTGCACTGACCATTTGCAAACCCCGCGGTCAGCTTGGCGTGGCGCGTCCAAATGACACAGCAAAAATGGCAATTACTGTACCGCTGCCACTGATTCCAGTTGGCTTGTGAGACAGAGTTAAGCTCTGATACTCGTAAAAAGGCTGCATTATAATCTCATGAACAACCAAATGTAGTAAAGCTATCAGAAGAGATTATTACCACACATGAACTCACAAGACTTTTAGTAATTTTCCTTTTTTACAATAGATAAAGGAAAACAGGACAAGCTGTAAAAGATAAAGACATTAGAAACACTAACATATGCATACATAAGTAGTTTTACGTACGCATTTGCACACCAATGCATTCATACAAACATATACCAATAGACATGCATACATACTACATTAAATAAATGAGTGGATACAAATCTGAGTATAGTTACATAATGAATTATATGAGATGAAGGAATTAAAGGGGAAGGAATTTGTTGGGAGGGTCTTAAGAAAAAATTCTAAATTAATTAATAAAAAACATTAATGGGAAAAACAGCCCACAGATGAAAGAGGTGGTATCGTCCGAGTCAAAAAGATATTAGTCTCAGTAAAATGGTTGGTGACATCCAAGACTTTCCTTAGACCAGCTCTCAGTTTCCTCCAGACCTGGGGAGGGAGCCCCTGGGAGGGAGCCCCTGGGAGGGGGCCTGTTGACGGTCAGAGATTAGTGTTCTGTAAGGAAGTCAGTAAGTGATGTGGTCAACTACATGTTGCACACCTCTGAGACTATCCTGATGGGCATCTCAAGATATCACAGCACACTTTGTGGGGCTGAAGGCCAGTTTGATGATGTGTCTTATCTTGTTGGTAATTTAACTGATCAGCAACACAACCAGAAATCAAGCCCCAAATGGCTGAAAGTTAACTCAGATCAAAAAACATAAAACAAAGTCGACTTCTTTGTAGAGCAAATTTAAAAACAGCAAATGAAGAAAAATAATCATCAAAATCAATCAATCAATGACCAAAGAGTGAGTAAAATGTTAACGCCATATTATGTAACTGAGTTGAATGTTAAGTTTTTCCTGACACATTTATAGATCACTGATCGTGTGACCATCCAAAACTGTCCTGACACATTTACTACTGTTATAGTACAACACTATGAGCCAGTAAGTTTTTCACCCACTGGTGTGAACTTTACCCGTTCTTTGTACCGTACTGGCTTCATAAGGTATTAAATGTAACATCCAGAAGTGACATCATTACTGCTGAACTCAGAGGAGGTTCTCAGAGGGAGATCACTGCAACATTTATAGAAGATGAGACCTTCGACAACAGTGAGCTGAAAACGCCACCATGGTCGCATTTTTTCTGTTTTATATTCTTCTATTTTGTAATCTAGTTTTTCTTTCTGTGCTGCAACACCTGTCATTTAGAAGCAGACTGCAGCGGGCATAAATGGTTATGCAGCGAGCGGTGACGAATGCGTCGCCCATAATTGCGGCTTAAAGCAGTAATAGTCAACCGAGACAGGTGTTGGTGTGTTATGCTGTCTGATCAGATCACTTCTCCGAAATGAACGAGGGCGTGTACGACCTGATCGACAGCTGTTTTATTTTCCTCTTAGTGTTATTGAACACTCGGGTGGCTGGACAGACCCAGAGGGTTTTGTGACATCATCTACAGCTCCCCGACTCCCTGCAGACATTCTGACCTGTCATCACAGGAAAAGTGCAGGTGGAATAATGACATTAGTGATGTTTTAATAGAGTCACATTAACTAGAAAACAATTTTTCCGCATTTGGCAACTGATTGCAAGTAGTTATGTTGACCTGCTGGTCTCCCAGATGTTAAACGGCCAACACCCTCACATTCTAGGTGAGGGTGTTGCAATCACCTTTCCATTGTAAGGTGATTGTGTGGGTCGCAACCCGTCTCTTTTCAACAGGTCACATGACTTGAGCGTACCCATTGCCTATCTCACTTTGCAGTTGAATCCCCTGCAGCAACAATGTCAACACTTGTGGAGAAATGTCTGAATTTGTGCTTCGGACCTGTGGCTGGACTCTGAATGTAAGTAGTTGAGAATTTATGTGTATGTAGAATGCAACAGATTTGACTGCATTCAACTGCAGACTGCATCTTGTGTATGTATATATAAAATTTGGCTTTTTTATTAAAGCAGACAGATATTTCAGGTGTGCCAGCTCTAAATGTGTATGCACTAAAGGTGCGGCCAGATTACAATTACAATAAACTGGCACGAAACTCCACTGGGACCTTATGGTTTTAACAGCATTTAATACTTGAAAACAGTGGTGCACCAGCACATACTGCACTCTGTCTACCACTACAGCTAAAACATTTAGTAAATCCAACTTTAACCGGACATACAGTTCAATCAGGAGTAGCAGCACCAGAGTCCAGAAAAAAGAGAAAAAAACCTTTCTTCCATCTCATCTATTTTTAGTTGAGTGTCAAAACACTTATTCCCCCTTTTCCCTCTTTCAAATTAGTGGCCCAAAAAAGTCATCAGTGGAGAACAGTTGAGGGCTGAACAAGGTCTTTTGTAACATTGCTATTGAAGGAGGCTTTGTTTTGGCTTGTTTGTGTTTCTCTGACCAGCAGACAGCCACAGTAATATGAACAGGTCTCTCTGGAGAGCTGCGTCAGGCGGGCAAAGAGGAAGAGGGCAGCCTTTCATTTGGAAAAGGGCTACTCTGCCTCCTCATCACAGGCACACTCTTAGATTGTAGCTCAATAAAGCACACCTCACAGGTTACAAAACAAACACTCCATCTGCACACACATACACACACATATATATATAAACCTGCATGTACAGGTCACATGCATGCTTGCACAAAGAAGTGGGCAAAGCAGCACAAACAGGCTCTGCTGCACCAGGGGAAATCATGTGGTGCACAGCCCATATCAGCAGGGTGCCTCTTTACACAGCCATGTAATTAGTTCACAATGTAACTCCTCTGATGTGGACCTCACAAACACACAGCCCAAAGTGAATGACGACAAAACCGAACGCACAGACATACCACGCAGAAACACAGATTCCGTCGCCAATATATCGAGCCGTTTTCGTGGCGTTTCAAAGGTCAGAGATGCATGATCTGCAAGAATCTCAGCCCCTGGTAGTGAGGGCCATGCATTTATTCAATAAGAACCTGCAATGGTTGCCATTAGAGTGTTACATGAACACTAGTGTGTTAAAATAAATACAATGATGCAGAGATTGATCTTTTTTTTTCTTGCCGACATAATAGCTTGTTATTGACAATTTTCACAGGAGTTGTGATGGAGAGAAAGGGAAAAAGCCACCCCGTTATCACCTGATATTTTCAGCTATTATTTGTCAGCGCTGAAGTTGTTTACCTATTAGAGTGAAAACTATAAGCTTGTCTGACAGATGGAAAGGGGAACAAAAAGGGGAAAAAAAACAGTGAACAGAGGTGCACAATTACACCGATCCGCCGCAACATTCAAACCGCCCGGTGAATATGGTAAAGGTACACCCCGGGCTGCCAAAACAGCTTGGACCTGTCAGCGAATGGACATGGGACCCAGGGGGTTGTCCTGTGGTGTCTGGCGGCAGTGGGATATTGGCACCAGATCCTTTGGGTCCTGTGCAGGTTTGGGCCTTCGCAGATCAGATTCAACCCACAGATGTCTGATCGGGCCGGGATGTGGGGAGCTGGCCTGGAGCCTTTTGCTGTTCTCCTCGAGCCATTACTAAATAGCTTGTGATCTTTTTCTGGGGAAGCGGTGCATATCCAGGCCGGGATTCCATCGTCTTCTTTTGTCTTTACGAATGCAGATAAAATAAGATAGTTGATGACTTCAGCAAATACCTTCTCTCCTTTTCTTTTCATACGTGCTCTTTACTTAGCGCAGCCAAAGCTTGCCTAGATGTGATTGGTTAATAGATATGCAGAATCTATTTATAGAGATGAGCCGGGGGAGGCCGGTGTCGTTGAAGTCTGCAGAAAACGTTTAGGTCGGTGGTACGTGTCAAAGTAACATCCCCATAATTGCAAAGACCTGAGGTTCACCAGAAGGACCTTCTACTGTAACAAGACAATCAGTGTTTTTCCACCTTTGCTGTAAGTAGTTTTAATGTGTCTGATGTGCGATGATATACGGTTTATGTCCGTGGTTGGCCGGCGTGAGCCGCAGACCCTCCCTCTTCTTTCTCCTTCTCGCCTTTCTTTCTTTGTCTCCCCTTTCCACCTCTTTCTCTGTCTTTGTATCCGTCCTCTCTCTCTTTCTCCCTCACCTCCTATCCAAAGTACAGGATAATGACACAGTTTTCCTGGGCTGCGAGAGCGAGCTGAGAAATGGTAACCATAGCAACAGCTCCTGTCCTGCTCAGCCGGCCCACTGCTGCCTGCGCCTCAGCGCGCAGCATTGTGCTAGCCATGCTAGCGAAATCATTCTGGGTGTTGTTTGTGTTGCGTGTGTGTGTTTATGTGTGTGCGTATCGTGGTAGCGGCGGTGGGAGGGGGAATAGGCAGATGTCACTATTTGCCTTCTTCAGTCTCTCATCTCATCAGAGTCAGTGTAGTTTACGGCTCAGTAAATACTGCAGTAATCACATTAATATCTTGTGCACAAGTGCTTTTCGTGCAGCAGTTCAAAGAGCTCACGAAGTAATTAGTGGATCTCTGCGATGACTAATGTTGACTGGGCTGGAGAGCATAACAATAAACCTCTCAGTACTTCAGGAAGGGAAGTGTTAAGTGAGGTTGAGGTATAGTCAGAGTTACCGGTCCCTGCCTCCTCTCTGTGCTTGATTTTGGGCTTGTTTAATATCTCCCCATGTCACCGCGAAAAGCCTCCATTGTTTTGACTGTGTGGGTTGTAACTTGCCATTTTAATTAAGTCCCCAACCAGGACCCGCCTGCAATACTATTACTCTGCTTATTACCATGAAGGGAATGGAAGGAGAAAGATACAGACAGACAGTGCAGAAGAAAGAGCGATGTGGGGAGAAGCAGGGTGAACTAAAGGAGGAGAAAGCGGGGAGAGAAAAAAAGGACAGTGATTGAAAGGGGGGTGAAAGTGAGGCTGAAACGGCAGCAGCGGATGCAGGAGGGCGGGGGGGCTGACTGAGCTCTACCTCTTTGGGGTTTGAATTTAATTGCCATGTACATCAGCAGCAAGCTACAATGAAGTACCAGAATACCAGACAATATATCATAGAGAAACCAATAGTGTCAAGGATGCGCAAATGCAGGGAAGACAAGCAGCGCTCCAAAGGGAAGAGGAGCAGAGGAGATAAGTGGAGATGAAAGCGATATGCTTCAATTACTGTTTTGCAACAGAATTGAAATGAAAAACTAAAGCCTTTCCAGCTGTAGCAAGAGTCATATGAAAATAACAATCCCTGCTACTCTCCCCTGATTCTGGACTGGAGCCATTAGCTGTAAATAGTGAGCTGGAGTATGAAGCACTCTCTCTCACTCTCTCGTCCTTCCCTACCCCTTATCTCTCCCAAATCTCCATCGACAGCAGTTTTGTCACCCACATATCATATGCACAACAAATGCTAAGGCCTTGAACTTCAGTCTCTGTTGACACAGATAATGAATCATACTGAAATCTGCAACTGTGGCACTCAATGCAGGCTTTGTATCGAGTATTATCTCGAGTGCTGCGCTGCACTGTAATTCGCTGGAATGCCATTGTTTATTAAGTAATAGGGTGCTTTTCATTATGCTAACCTATTCTTCCCCGCGTCCTATCTTCTCCTATGACCCTGAATTCATTCCCCCTCTGCCATCACGAGGACCTTTCAATCCTTTAAATGTACCTCGAGGAGCGAGGAGGCTTCTGGAGGAGCTCGGAGAAACACAGGTGCGTCCTTTCTCACATAGCATAATGAAAAACATCCATAGTGTGAGGTAATTGGGCGGCTTTGCAGACACAGGTGAAGATCTATTCGGGAACGTGGGCTATCTTTGCTGTTGGTCCCTTTATAGTTCAAATCAACGCTTTAATCAGTCACCTGTGCAATCTATGGAGCCTTTGAATGAACTGAAATCCCATCATCCTTCAACACAGGCACAAATGCAGAAACATAAAGTTTAACCCGACCCTTTTTCAGCTCTTTAACCAACACACACTGGTACTTTAGGCTTCCTTTCCTTGAGCTTTATACTGTATAATTCAATAAAGCACATGAAGGAAGACAAATCGAACAAACGTGCATGTTTTTGTATTGGATGAAGTCTCCAATCTATTCATTTGTCTTTTATTGGATTCACAGAGTTGGTTGTATCCTCCAAACAGACTGTCACTAGCGGCACACGGACGGCAGCCAGCCAGGCAACATCCCAATCCCCCTGTGGACGTGGCTTCAGAGATGGGCTCCTCTGAGCAGAGGGTGTGGGAGGGGTTCAGTGTCCTTGACCATCAATCAGTGGCCTCTGGTCCTACCCCCACAGCTCCCCCGAGAGACACCAGATGAGACACTCCTGAGCCAGAACTGATCCTGTACACGCCATGCTGTAAATCGGGCTAAATCCCTCTACACGCCAGGTTCACAGCAGCCACCAAGGGTGTTTTTAACACAGTACTGCAAACACTAAAAAGCAGGGTTTTTTTTCCTAGGCATCATGTTTGGTAAAGACTTTAAATGTAAAATAATGCAACCCTCGTGACATATGACGAGGGCATGCCGCACCTTCAAAGAACGCGTCGCGCCTCGCCATCTCCTGAGAGCTTACACACACCGAGAGCGTACAGAAGGCGATCAAGACATTTTCCATGCCTTACCTCACTTCAATCCGCTGACGGTGAAATACGCTCCTCTACTTCACCATTCATCTTGTACCCTCCTGCCTGTAGCGGGCTGCCATATCGAGTCTGTGCACAATTGACTCACCGACCCATCAGTTCACTCATCCATTCCTTTCTCTATTCCTTCTGTTCTTGTACAAGCAAAATGTTCATCATGAACAGATACGATGTTCAAAACTCATCACCTCTGTCTCCCGCTATGATCATCACACACTGCCGCTCCACAGAGCCCTCATTCACACAGACCTTCGAGCTCATTAGCCCCACCAATCATTTGCATTAGTGCTAGTAATGAAAAGCCTCCATTAATAAGATGGCCTTCAGAGATCATTTACCCTCCTCCGCCTCCCAGTGCTGCCGTTTCCTCACCCCTCTCCCCCTTCCTTCTCCACATCGTGGTACCTGCCAGTTATCACCACCCAGCAGAATGCTTTTTGGGGCTGGCTCTAATAGCTCCTCTCAGCATCAGTATCTGACTGGAAAACGAATGAGCAGGAGACGGGTCACCTGATAGCCCACTGAGTGAGCCGGGGGCTCTCGATTGCAGGCGGGCTTTGGCCTTCAGCTTGACTTAATCAACACCTCTGTGGGGTATCTGGACACTTAAGAGAGCCCTCAGCGCAGTGTGAGCTGGAGGAAGGAATCCCAACAGAGAAGACATTTCCGGTGCTCTCCGCAGAGATACTGTTGCTTGTCTTCACTGATCGACCGCTCCCTCGTACAGTCTCCTCTTTCATCCTCCTTCTTATAGCGCATTTACATTCATTTTATCCGCACTGAGTCAGGTATTTGAGAGAATCCACGATTCTGAGTGACCTCAACGTATGTTTATTACACCTATCAATTCAAGGACATGCTTTATGCAGGAAATCAATGAGCTTGCAAATTGTGTACTTTATATGCAAGCCTGATGGATAAATCTCCATTTTAAAATGTTTTATGAATTTTTCCCTTTTTTCCATCCCTCCTCTGAATCTAGAGGGTAAATTCAGAGCAGCATGTTCTGGGAATAAACAAGAAAACGCAGTACAGTGTGGATTGATAGTTTAAGCAAGCGCTTTTAATCACAGCGTTTTCTAAAGCATAATTACTTCATGACTTTGGCTGCTCCCGCTAAATCTGTTTAATGTTAGAGGCTTAATAAAATGCACAGGGACACAAACAAATGGCGTCAGCATGTAGTGGGTTCATGCAGCTCCTTTCTCCTCCTCTCGTCTTCTCATTGTCTCCGTAATAATCTCCTATTCACATGTGGGTCTCTCGCTCCCGCTCTCTCTAATAATTCCCCGTGCCCCCTTTTCTCCCTCACATTTTAATGCTTATCAGGATTTTATTTCTGTGCAAGTCCTGGCTGCAGGGCCAAGGATTTCGCTGAGTCAGGCGCTGCTCAGCTCCAGCATCCCTGCGATGACAGCGACAATCTGGCCAGTTATGAAGAATGTCTTAGGACAAACGGCCTGTACTTGCATCACCGTGAGCTCCTCCATCGATAACATCTGATCTGCAACTGGGAGGCAACTCTTTCTTCCTGCCTGTTCTGTTCCACTCATCTCCTTCACCTGTAGCCTCCTAAAATAGCAATTCCCTGCTGTTATGTATGTGGAATTATGATAAGACAGCTCCCTTTTTATCAATTTTCATTATGGTGCTGATAAAATGGCAGGGCTGGATGTAGAGGGTTAAGTGCATTTTCCTCTTGATGGATCTAAGATAACTTTATCACTGCAGACTGCCTGGTTATCAGAGTTCACCTGGGGCTACTTGAACCGTACAGGAATTCGCTCCCGCTGAGCATCTCGGCGCGGGCACACAAGCTGCAGCAAGAATTTGCTCAGATGGTCATACTATATACAGAGCGATCCATAATTTTGTTCATATTTACCTACCCTGAGCTGTTAATTGATTTCTCTCAAATCAATTCGGTGGTTTACAGAAATTGTTGGACCAAAAAGGGCCAAATCAATCGCCAAGTGATTAGCATGTGCAGTGGATTATTCCTAGCTGAGGCGCTGTGCGAGGATGAGGATGAGTGGACGGCACACGCAATTCAATGAAGGCACAAGCAATATGTTTTTGTTAATTATTTCTAACTCAAAGTCTGCTTTAGATAATGTACGCCCACAGGCTGTGTGAGTGTCACACATGAAATATTCCTTTATTACGCCAAGACAGAACCCGAGGCAGTGAATGCACTCCGGTGTCTACTCCCCACCTTGCTGCTGACTGCCTGCGGGAGGTTCAGATAAAAGCTATAGTGTCCTGAAGTGAGCACCATTGATTCAGAGGGATATTTTATACAGCAGTTTGAGACAGTACAGGCAGTGCTGATACAACACCAGGCAGCCGGGTCTCTCTGCATGTGTCTTCCTTTCCTTTCACACGCAGGAATGTGTTCAGCGGTTCACAGTTCAAGGTCTCAGAAACAGATATAAAGTTCTCCTGCCACAAAGTCCTCGTGGACAATGAAACAAACAAAACAAAACAGAGCCGCCGTGCTACTTATGTGACCCCCGTGACACATGTAGCTTTAGGAGATTGCAGTCTGGAATGAGAATGAATCCCTTTTACACTGAAACCAGAAAACTAATTGCAGGGTTGTTAATTAATTCTTAATAGCCTCCGTCTGTCGTCCTGGAGATGGGCTGCACTGGAAAGGCTCAAAACTAATTCACTAATGTCAGCTGCAGTTAATTTGGGGGACTGTATTTAAGGCAGAATTAAGAGTGAATTTGACGTGTGTCTCTGGGATGGTCTTCTTATGACACGGAGAAGGCGGTGTGCGGGGAGGAATTGGAAGAGTTGCTTCTGTGTGTTACACTGATCGTCCGAGGGTAATAATGAAAATGTCACATGTTAAAGCAGAGATAGACGGTGTTTTTTGTACATGCTACAACTGTGCTTGACACACATGAAAGGAGCTTTAAAGTTATTAATATTATGAGAATTAAAGCTAATGTAGTAAAACACATGGTGAGTAGCTTGTTGTCAAATGGTTGTAGTGGAATTTATTTGAACTATTTAAGCACTATTAAAGTACTAATTAGTATTAGATTAGTAACTCGAAGAATATACTGTAATAACTTCATGCTCATGCATTTTAATGTAGCTTTCATATAATCCCCAGAGACACCTGAAAACAATCAACCTCAGTCATGCACTGCTTTCGTTTTGGGGATTTACTGGTTTAATCTGTACCAGTGCAATGTGCAGATGTCAGATATGTGCACTGAGATAAAAGGCAAAATCTTTTGTCCTGAAATTGAGAGATATTTAGTAGCATTAAATTAATGATCTCAGTACGGCTGTCCCATATCATATGGTCCTACTGGTATAGCTTTTTTACGTCATATAAAAGTATTGAATCAAGATGATATAGCAATGCCAGGCAGTGGACACAACAACAAGTCAAGCCCAGGCATGTCTGACTGAGAGCTGTGTGTCCCCCTCTGATCACCATTTATTAAAACATGCGCTAAACTGTTGAGTTACAAGGTTAAGTTACTTTGTTAGTTACTGTCAAAGCATTAAGCAGTTAGCTTTACACTTTAACTGAAAATTACCAGGGAAAGCCGACACAGGCGCGTTTGTCTTGCGCTGTGCTACTGGATATAATGCTGTGTCACTACTCTAATGCTGCTGCTAGATTCACTCTTTGATTTAGGCAGTCTGTCATCAGTGGGTCATTGGGAAAGAAGGATGGAAAATGTCCTCCATGTTGTTAGCGCTAATAAACAAATGCTGGTGCCTGCAAGCTGCAATCACCGATAAAATGCTGTTCAGTACTTGTTTTTCTATATCACTGATCGAGCTGCAGTTGGAATTGTTCAGAGAAGAAACATTTACGAGAAGAAAAGTTGAGGTGGTGTGAGGCGGTGGGGAAAAAGGCAGCCAAATAAAAACAATGACTTGTGTTTAAAAGTTGCATCAAATTCTCTGTCAGCGCATTTAAACAGAGTGCAGGCTGAGCTGTTGCTTTGTGTTTACTGACAATAGCTGTGCAGCAGTCCTGGATGTTTAGGTTGTATGAATAAAAGGCAGACAATATCTCCTCACACTGCAACGTGTCAGATCCCCAAAAAAGCCCTCAACTCTTATCTGCTCCTTCACATCCTCCCCCTCTACTCCAAATCCACTTTAGCCTTTCCTCTGTAGGCTTATCCGCTCTGCCACGCTGACGCTATCGATGTGCAACTTTCATGCCTGCATAAATACCATAACCGATGATTGTGACACATGCTCCTTGCTTTTGATGTGAGACTACACTTGGTGAATGTGGCTCTCAAGTCTGTAAGTACTACTCTCCCTGCCTTTGTTTTCCACATGAGGTTAAGCATTATTGACTGGAATCACTGAGGGGAATGAGTCTGCGTTTACCGACAAATTGGACTGGTGGATTGACCCCCGGTTCAACTCGGCTTGGTTTCAGGAGCTGAAAATATCAATATATTTGGTAAAATGCACACAAATCTCTCTGTCGGCGGAAGCAAAGCAGATGGATTCACATTTACATACAGTATTCATCAACAAGTTGACTCACTGGTCTCATGACAGGGGATGTCAGTATGGGAAATGTCACTACAATTATACTGCATTCATACTATTAAAGGCAATTATAGCCCAGCATAAAGGGTAAACCAGCAGCAGCATATAAAAGAAGCTAATATCGTCTGTCTAGAAAAAAATTGATCAAAGTTCCACCAAAATGCTTTTCAAAATGCTTTTTTATTGGTTAATCAGACCCAGCATCCAATTACTAAGTCCCTCCATCACCGTTAATTTGTGCCTGTATAATGTGTGTGGAAAAGAGCAGACGATTGAATGTGCACTTTTCCATCAAGGCTACATGCAGCGTTAAAGCACTATTTCCAAGAACAGGAGCAATCTAACCCAAGAAAAACACAGCACATTGAAAATATATCTATCTTTGACAAACACGTGATGACAAAACAATCATCCACACTTGTTAAAAAAGCAATTCCAACAAGCTGTCCTTACGTGATTACTGACGACTCCTGACTTAGTCTTGTCCAACACCATTCAACTACTCAGTGAATCATTTCTCACCTTAAAAAACTGTCAGTTTCTAGTCCCACATATTCCAGAATTTGCAGAACTCCTCAGACTGCAGTGATTTTTAGCGTAAAATATCCTGACATACATGTTATATCTCTTAATGATTCATGTGAGTCTGATCAACAAATCCAAAGACAAGACAAACAATGTCTTAATATTCTGTCAGTACCACCATTAGGTGGGACACTATATGTGCAGGACCAGCTCAATTCTCAAAGACACAAATATTTGAAAAATCAGGCACTGTAGTTTTAGTTTTAATCAAAGAGCAGCGTATTCTTCTGTGCACTTGTGAGCATTAAAATAATAAACAAGTGAGCATTAATGGATACGTATACAGTGCCATGCTCATTGTAACAAGCGACCGTGTCACCCAATAAAAAAAATGTATAATACAGTGGAGGCAATAATACAAATTGCTGATCAGACTTTAAATCGACAGACTGAATTTGCTGAAATGTATCAGGAACACATTTGGTTTTTTTCATTCCTGCTCCGCTTTCATGTTTCTGCTTTTTTGTCAATGTTTTGTCATGAAACAACTTTTCTCTTTGGTCTAATTGCAGATACTTAACTTCCTGGGCCCTTTTCCCACCTGTGTGATTACCTAATTATCATCTTATTCTTCTTGTGTTTGTAGTCTCTGTGTTACTTTTCCCCTGTGCTGACTTTTATGTCTAGCGTTCCAGCCATTTCCCTCATGTTTTCCTAGTGGTAATCAACAATTGTTTCTTGTGTTTTTGTAAATGTTAAAAATGTCTCTGCCAGATTTTTTGGACTGTTTGCTGTGTACCAGAAATCAATCTGTAGTAAAAACTCTTTATTTAGAACTGCCTTGTGTTTAACCTGTCCATATGTGTCCACACAGTCATTATAAGGGTAACATTTAGGCTGAGAGGTATTTATCCAAAAAAGAAAAACACGCCTGTTCACCAACTTTATAACACAAATATGCATTTAGGTGTGCAGACATGGTCAAAATGACCTGCTGAAGTTCAAAGCGTGCATCAGAGTGGGAAAGAAAAGGGATTTAAGTGACTTTGAATGTGGCACGGTTGCTTGTACAAGCCCCAGCTTGTCTGTGTAGTTCAGAAACTGCTGACCTACTGGGCTTCTTCCACACAGCCATCTCTAGGGTTTACAGAGAATGGTCCAAAAGGGAGCAAATATCCAGTGAGCTGCAGTTTGCTGGGTGAAAACACCTTGTTGATGTCAGAGGTCAGAGGAGAATGGCCAGACTGCTTCGAGCTGATAGAAAGGCAAAAATAACTCAAATAACCACTTTATACAACCAAGGTGTGCAGAAGATCATCTTTGAATGTTCAACATGTCCAATCTTGAAGTAGAAGTGCTATAACAACAAAAGACCACATTGAGTGCTACTCCTCTCAGCTACAAACAGGAAACTGCGGGTACAATTCGCACACTAAAATTAGACAACAGAAAATTGGAAAAATGTTGCCTGGAATAATGGGTCTCGATTTCTGCTGCACCATTTGGATGGTAGGGTCAGAATCTGGTGTAAACAACATGAAAGCACAGATCCATCCTGGCTCAACGGTTCAGGCTGCTGGTGGGGATGTAATGGTGTGGGGAAATTTTCTTGCACACTTTTGTCCCTTTAGTACAGCCGACGTTGTTTAAATGTCACAACCTACCTGAGTATTGTCACTGACCAAGTCCATCCCTTTATAACCACAGTTTACCCATCTTCTGATGGCTGCTTCCAGCAGGATAGCACACCACGCCACAAAACTCAATCCATCTCAAACTGACGATGAAACATGACTTAGATGACAGTAAGCTCACTGTACTCAAATGGCCTTTACAGCCACCAGATCTTAATACAATTAAGCATGTTTGGGATGTGGTGGAATGGGAGATTTCCATTATGGATGTACAAAAAAAGGGCGTGGTGGGTGGGCAGGGCAAAGTCTCAAAGGAACGAAGCCAAACGAGGTCCTACCCAGCTTTTGCGAGTAGCTGGTGAGTGTCTGTTGTTGCACAGAATAAAAGATGTCATTGTTTAATATAGTTATCTCTTATAGCAAGTTAAATCTGACACCTATCTGTTCCTTAATGACATCTGACAGATTAATGACACATGTAGCTGCTATTTTAATTCTTCAGATCCAAATTTAAAATCCAAACTTTGTTATTTTTTTTTACTTTATAATTTCCACTTTTTATAGTTCTTGCACAAAAAGTTTGAATATTACTTTTTTAAGATGTTGAATTATATTTTCTATTTCTTTCTGTGAAGCTTGTGAATAAAGTGCAAAGATATGATTGACTGTCGTGCTATGAATAAATATTAGTGTTTCAGGGTGGCGGTTCCACAATAACAAAGAGAGAACACTTCTAACGTAGTCCTGTAGGACGTTACTCACAGAATCAGTTTTATGTGTGACTGATGATATGACCTACTGCCAGCAACCAGGGCTCTACAAATAACTGTGTTGCATAACACTCTTTTATAGTTACTGTTAGTTTATCAAATCTGTATATTTTGACAAACAGGGTGTCAGATATCAGACTCGGTTTAATATGTGCCTGCAGCACTGATCCTTAGGATATACTTGAAAAGAACAGAATGAAATTCTCGCGTCGTCTATCACTTTGTCTCGTCTCTACTGTGGTGCAGAATAAATTAAGGTGTGTAGCAAAGAAAGGGTTTGCCAGATATCAAAACACACATCAATCATCCAAATGCCAACAAACAATCAAAAGACACACTAGTGTCACTAGTGATATGCAAATGGACAACTCTAGGAGAAGGCAATATTCGTCTCATTCTGTGCTAATATTCCTCCCTGTGCTGGTGAGAGGCATACGGGCTTCCTTCCAGTCATTTTCTGCTGTTTCATGTTGGGATACGGATCTGTGGCGGCCCACAGGGAGCCACCCACCATCACTGAGATCTCCACATGCTAGATGGCATTAGGAATAACAAATGTTAAGCAAAATGGTCTAATCCTCCTGTCTCCTTTCAAATGTGCTCAGACAAAAGCGCCTGAGATTCTTTGGTGCTAATTAACAGTGTCAGCGGTGACAGGACTCAGACTCGTGAGTAGCTCAGCCCATTGATTGTTTCAAGCACGTTATACGGGGTACTTGGATAATAAAGGACCGTTTATCACTTCAGAGGCCGTTACGACCCTTGGTGCATTGAGTCCTGAGATTATTTTGCCAAAGGCATCTCTCAGCAGCACGTTCATCGACCTTTCTTCATTATTAGTCGATGGGAAGAGGGTGGATCCTTGTCAAAAGCCTTGAATAACTCATCAGTTTCAAGGCCAAAGGAAAAGTAAAGGGTTAATGGTTTCTGTTTGCGTCCTTCGAGGCTTTACCCTTAAGCTCTTGCATTTCAATTCCTCTGTTTCATGGGAAGAAGAACTGAGCGCAGGAGAGTGGGGAACTGAGATAGCAATGAGCTGTGCGGGATGCAAAAAAAGTTGTGTATGCAGGGGGTTTGATTTGTCTGTGTGTGTGTGTGTGTGTGCGCGCGCGCGCGCGTGTGTGTGAACAAAAGCGTGTATATCATTAATTGTCAGAAACAACCCCCCCAGCCATCCAGCGCTAATGCATCCATCCCTACACTCACCACCACAACCAAGTGGGAGCATACTCAGCATATACGTGCTTATATACTATGTGTCTCCGTATGTGTGTGGGGGCTGTTCTGCTTTATTAGCCATAACACAGAGTGAAACCACTCCAAGTTGTGCAGAAAGCCTTCAGTACTGGCAGAGAAATGACCACTCTTTAGAGATGCAGAAGATGCCAAGCTGCTTAGAAATCGAGCCGATAGAACTAACCTTATTTAACGGTCAGACATCCAAGCCATTTCCCCAAAGAGGATGCCATTTCTGAATGTCATGACCTTTTCTAACCGCGTTTAAAAACCTCCAAGGTCTTCAAGGTGTGGTTTGTCAATGAAAAGAATTTAAAGACTATCGAGGAGGGGGTAACTGACGGAGAGGCGATGCAAATGCTCCGCTTTTAATGGGCGCTTCAGTATAGATACTGTCATTTGTGGATGGGATGACTGAGAGAATTTTCCAGAGGCTCACGACAGCAATTGAAACGACGCGCGTGGGCTTGATGAACTTAGGAGAGGGTCCAGACAGTTTCAATAACACAAAAGACAGAAATGGAAAAGAGCTTTAGGGTTGCCTCTGTGTGTGATTTAGTGTGTTTTCAAATAGACAAGAGTAAGTGCTATTTAATGGGTGATGGGCAGTGTGGGTTGGTTTAAAGGTAGGTGAAATTGTCATGAAGAGAAGGACTCTTTGTCCAGGCCTCTCAGAGATAATTGTCTGAAAGAGCAAAAAAAAACAAAAACCAAACCACTCCACAGCAGTTAATCCTGAGAGGGCAGAGGGGCAACACTGAAGACATCAAACTTGACAAAAAACAAATTAAAGAAAAGATGAGGGAAAGGTGTCTGGAGTGTGATTTGAGAGGACTATGGACTAAACTCTTTGCTCTGTCATAAGGACACCCAGTATGGGTCCACATAATCGATAACACCGTGTCGTTGAAGGTGAAACAAGTGCAGAAAGTCACCGGGATTCATTTAGAAAGCGTTCACTGTGGAAAAGGAAGCAAGGTGTGCAAAGCCCTACTGAAGAACAGCACTAGTGAAGCCTCCTGTTACATTTCCTCCTGTATGATCATGCATACAAAGTAGAAACCAAGTACATTTAGATCGGTTTGTCTCCGGGCTGCTGTGATTAACAGTTCTGTCTCAGTCAAAGCTATATGAAATGCAAATCAGTAGCCAGTACAGTCACATCTCTGACGGCTGACAAGCATTTTCATGCAAGTGTTGTAGTAGGACTTAGAGTTCAATTTACAAAGTGAGCAGAGAACAAAGCTGAGCTGAACTCAGGTGAGCCCCGAACAAATCTGTTACACCCACAGGAAGGTTTCTTAAGGATTTCCTCCTTTTCCTCCTGTACCAAGGTGCAACGCAGTGCATGGATGAGAAAAAAGCTCGAGGGGCCAGGGTGATATCAAACTGACTGGACACTTTCATAGCTTCCCTTATCAAAAGTATGCATCGTGTGTATGCATATGAATAAACTCAGTTACATTTGGGTGTGTAACACTTTGCTAGGAGCCAGCCATAGCATTTGCAAGTCAACACAACAGGAGTATTAAATGTGGATTAAACCAAAGTAACTCTACAACAGACCAATTTTACATCAGCTATTTTGCTGTGAAATAGCAGGTAAATAGAGGTAACTCTTTTTACAGCAAAGCGCTTTCATTATTGTCATCGCAAAGCCTGATGATGGTAAAGACCTGCTTACCCACCATTTCATGCCAAAACTGCAGTTCCTTATAACCCCCCCCCCCGTAAAGACATATTTTAGACCAGTTTATAATCGAGGCTCCACCAATGTGTGAACTCGAATGAGTTATAACTTTATATGTGAACATTACAAGGTGTTGTGTTTCCCTCCTCTCATCCCCAACCGGTTGCGCCAGATGGTCGCCCCTCCCTTAGACTGGTTCTGCTGGAGGTTTCTTCCTGTCAAAAGGGAGTTTTTCCTTCCCACTTTCACCAGGTTCTTGCTCATAAGGGGTCATCCGATTCTTGGGGGTTTCTCTGTATTGTTGTAGGGTCTTTATCTTACAATACAAAGTCCCGTGAGGCAACTGTTACTGTGACTTGGAGCTTTATAAATAAAACTGAAACTGATTAAGATTAAGGCTGGCATCATAGGTAAGAATAGCAACAATGTAACTGTCTGATAACTCCACTGAGAGACTGTTTAAAAGATAAAATGACCACATATGAATGTTTGGTTTATATGTGGATATTTGAAGAAGATTGTGGAGATTATTGTGGAGAAGTCCACATTGCTAAATATCTTGTAATTAACAACTTTATGTCATTTGAACCATCATACAGCCTCTCTCGAAACAGCAAGTAGTTAATAATATAGATTAGCCTTTGTTAAATGCATAATGCACAATATCAATATACACAAATTAACAAAATATGGCTAATTTATTGTGGAGAAATGCAACTAAAGAACAGCAGGAACATTTCCCTGCATCACTAATCTGCTTGCTGAATTAAACAGGGGAGAAAATTATTCAGCATCAGACCTAACAACAGAACAGCAGCTAAAACGCATCTCCATATCATTATGCCTCTATGTTTGGTTTATACAACTGAAGCCAGTCTTCAAATAATGATTTCTTTGAAAATTTTGGATGCAAGGGTTGAGCATAGGTTTTCTTTTAGAAGCAGTGGGCACAGTATCTTTACTCCTCAGGCTTCTTCCTTTGCCAGTGTCAGCAGGGGTTGTTTAAATTGGGCAAGCGAGGAACTGTGTAATTCCTAGCACTTATCATGGAGTGACATATAGGCACCAGTCTCTCTAGAATTTAAATACAGGGGAAGAAGACATGTCATGGGTGGGCAGAGTTCCTGAGGTTTATCGGGGCAGTTGGCAACAAAGACAAAACCACCCTGGCACGATCACATGACCTGTAATCTTGCAGAAGACAGCTGTCACACACGGACGGGTGACAAATTAAAGGAAGAGCTGACATCAAGTGTCTTAGCAAGGTGTTGAGCCACCTTGTGCTGCTAGACAGCTTCAGTGCCCCTTGGTACCGATTCAATAAGTCTCTGGAACTGAAGTGGTGGAGTGGAAAATGCATGATTTTAAATCATTTTCATACCTAAGCCATTTAATTAGACTAACTTTGTATTGATTTAAAGTGACCCTTCCCTCTCTGGGGACAAGTAAAGCTAAATCACACCAGCAAAATGCGCCTCCAGCATATTAGAGCCACCTTATCGCCTCACCGTCGTGGTCAAAGGTTTAACATTTATATATCTGCAAAATAATACAGACATGGAAACATATTCTTGAGTAATCTCTCATAGTGTCTCGTGTTTTCATCTCAGACTCTTAAAAAGCAATGGCTAATTTTAATGTGACAGTATCAGTGCCTGCGGATGGGGATGCAGTGTTCCATTGGCTCTGATTTGCTTCAATAAGCCACTTCGGTAAGTGCCCGTTTAGGGTCATCATTAAAATCCCAGAGATGCCAAAGCAGAGCTGTTATAACACAGTGAAATGCAACATTGCAGACAACACAGCATGCACTGGTGAGCACAGCAGCACGCTTAATTGAGCAGGAACAGCGGTAAGCGATCAGGGTTAAATTTAAATGCCTGTGTTTTAGATTCTGTGAGAATAAACTACAGGACAAAGACAACTGCTCAAACACCCAGAGTTTAGGAATGACATCTGCATGAGGCTTTATTGGATTAGCAGGAGTATGCAGCGTGAGCCCGCAGGTCTGCGGATCTCTTAAGCAAAGCTGCTTCCTCAACTCGTTCCTCAAGAACCCCAAAAGTGAGCGTGATGCAGCGAAGAGCCTCCTGAGAAGTGAGCGAGCCTGAAGAGCGCATTTGCTATATTTCCAAGGGCAATGACAACATGTCCAAAGCTTTCTCTCCATTACTACTAAAAGTGTTCTCTCCTCTACCTCAAAATTATGCCCATTTAACTCTGTTGAAGAGTGCACTCACCAAAGATGAGAGAGAGGGAAGACCTAAAGCACTGCACAGTGTGAACCCACTGCAATCTACAAATTGGCCAGAAAGCCATCTTTTCTGATTTACCGCGGCCTCTACTGTAAGTGTGTGGCTTTCTTCAATCATCCTCCTTAATGCACTAACCATTAGAGTCTGTCCAGAAAGAGAATATACCCTGGTGTCTCAATTATAGACCAAGACTGAATCTCTACAGCAGCCTTTTGTGGTCATAAAAGGAAATGACTATCCATTTTCTGCTCCAGCTCTCACACAGCAACGGCACGGTCCTGTCTGTTGTTGGGAGCGCCAAAACTCATCTTTCCAACTGAATTGTCTTATTAATCACCCCCACTGCAGCGGTGAGAGTGCCAATTAAAGTTGGAAAGAGATTTAAATTGACAAAAAAAACCCATTTTCAACGTCCCTTTAACAGCAGCTTCCCTTTGTGGTCCTTTCTGCTTATTTGCAGAACTTTTTACACAAGAGCAGGAATGGAGGTTTTGTAAATACAACATCAAAAACTGGGAAGGATGTCGCGGACCTGAAAGCGCTACAATGCATAATGTGCTTTGATCTTCTGGGTACAGCGTAGAGATGTGTGAGATTTGGTGATCTGCAAACTCTGAAAAGTTATACCAGAAAAAAATATATAAGTGACAGCGACAGGGATAAAAGCACTGCCTCCAACAAGAACTCAAATACGAGATGGGAAGAAACACATGAAAGAAAGAAGATTCTTTGGCACAACTTAAAAACTGGGAAAAGGCTCTGACAGGTCTCAGTTTTAATATCCACCTCCAATATTATCATTGCAAATACAGAGAAATATCCATGAAAGATGAATACAGGGAGAAGTCTGTAAAATAGTTTTCTCGCTCTTCTCGAGACAGTTGTTTAAGTGAGCGCCGCTGTGTTTCTTTTCCGTGTGTGTGGGACTGACAGCATGACCAGGTTTGCATTTAATGGCCGGCACTCCTGAGGAGATGCAAAATGGGAGAGATAATCAGAGGCAGAGAGAAAAGCGGTGCATGTGGGAGCAAGGGAACAACGGTGTGTGAAAGAGAGGCAGGGACAGAGAGACTCGGTGAGAGAAATGTGGGATAAGTAAAATAATCTGCTGACAGAAGGGGAGGGCAGCACGGCCATTTAAATCAGAGACTGACAAATAGGTGAAAGGCAAGCCTGAAAATGAGTCTTTGCAGGGGGCAGAGGGGAATGGTGAAGGTTAAGGTCCATGAAATATGGATAATAATCTGTTTATGTAGTTAAGATAGGGAAGAGGAGAGGTAAAAAGCCCTTTGTGTGAGCTGAAAATGTTTTGGCAATGCTGTCTGAGAGCCTAGAGTCAGAAAAATATTGCATTACTGCTAAAACAGGCTCCCTCTGAGACGTCTCCAAATTTAAAGAGTTTAAATTTAGTACACGTGCGTGATTTCAGAACTCTAGCTTAGACTGTAGGATTATTTGTATGATTGCATAATTGCCTTTGCAGTGCATTTTCTCATATATATTATGTATAAATCATTTGACTATGTCTCTCACTCATATTCTTAGATAGCACGGTGGACCTTACTTACCATAGGGGACCCTGGTTGGGCTACTTAATGCATTTAGTCATGTGGACATGGTCAAGACAGCCTGCTTACGTTCAAACTGAGCATTAGAACAGTGACTTTGGCAGGGTTGTTGGTGCCATACGAGCTGGTGTATCAAAAAATGCTGATCTGCTTGGATTTTCCCACACAACCATCTCTGGGGTTTACAGAGAGGCTATAACGAGAGAAAATATCCAATGAGCAACAGTTCACTGGCTGAAAATGCCTCGTTGATATCATAGGCCAGAAGAGAATGGCCAGCCTGTATCGAGATGATAGGAAAGTAGCTCAAATAACCACTCGACACAACCAAGGTATGCAGAAGATGATCTCTGAATACAAAACATGTCAAACCTTGAAGTAGATGGGCTTCAGTAGCAGAAGACCACACCGAGTGCCGCTTCTCTCAGCTAAAAAAAGGAAATGGATGCTATAATCCGTGCAGGCTAACCAAAAGTAACAGAAAATTGGAAAAAGCCCAGTCTGGTGAGTCTCAGTTACTGCTGCAGCATTCAGTAATAGGCTTAAAAACAACAACATGAAAGCATGGATCCACCCTGCCTGCTACCAATGCTGTAACAATGGGGGGTATTTATTTTCTTGGCACACTTTGGGCACCTTAGTACAACTGAAGTGTGTTTAAACATCACAGCCTACCCAAGTATTGTTGCATCTCTTTATGTCAACAGTGTAACATCTTTAGATAGCTGCTTCCAGCAGGATAACATGTCATGCAACAAAGTTTAAAACATGAGTTCACTGCACTCAAGCAGCCTCCAAACTCACAGAGAGGCGAATTATGGATGTGCAGCGGACAAATCTGCAACAACTGTGTAATGCTATTATGTCAACATGGTTGCTTAATTGCTTAATTTTAGGAAAATGTTGGGGTTAGAATTAATTAAAGCAAATGACAGTTTTCTAGCTTCATACACGCCACATTTACTCCACTGGCATTGAAGGTTCCCAATAGATGTATGAGGTGTCCCTTCACCAGTGTGGACTCGTCTGTCCATCCAAGAATTGCCCTGTGTTTAATTTGTAACAAACAGTGTGCGATCAATATTAATAATTGTTTTTCCTCAGATTATAAAAGGTTTCTTTTTTTGAAACACGTCTTAAGTGTTTCATAATCAGTTAACCAAAAGCAAACAAGGAGAAAGAGCCATCACTTTGTTTTAGAGCACACTTCTCAGCGCAGTAAAACACAAAATCAATTTCATTGTCGGTATCTCCCACATTTAACTAATCAGCATTAGCACTCAGAATGCGTTTTAGGGCACAGTAATAAAAAGCCCAGGCAGCCACAGCAAAACAAAACCTAGCCTGTAATGACTAATATCACACAAACAACGGAGTACCAATCAGCCAAACAACAAAAAATAACACTTCCCCTGATTAATACTCATTTAGGAAATTACAGAGAGAAAACAGAAGATCACAAGGCAATCGCATCGTGTGTTATTATAATATCAAAGTAATGGCTTTCATTTCCTGAAAACATATGCTCTACACTACACTACACTATGGTAATGCATGTGTTGTCAGAAGGCAAGGGAACTGTTGATCAAATGGATAAACTCTGACAACCCTAGCACACTTTGACATTTCAGAAGATAATGCAATAAAGCCGAGAAGAGTTATAAACTCAGCCTTCCTCAGCGCTGGATATATCCTGTATAATTTAGTGTTTACATGCACTCACTGGTGGCTTTTGAGTCCCTGTTTTCTTTTCATTAGACATTATAGAATTTCTGTTTTATCAGAGGAGGAGATGGAGGTTTTATTTGTCGAGCCTATCTCACGTGTTTTTAAAATGTTTACTGAAACAACAGGTTTCTGAGCGAGGAAGCTCACAGGCTTCCAGTTTCGCAGGACAAAACTCCCGATCTATTTACATTGTTCCGGGATCGGGGGGTCAAGCGTGATAGATGACGTGCCATCTGCTTATCAGGCCCTTCCAGAGGTCAGTGAAATTGAAGGTCAGCATAACACCTCAAAACAAACTGTACGGGACAGGAGTTGGGGGTGGCAGTGCGTTGCAGGAGCAGAGCACGGTTCCTGATCTCGCCACCACACAACTGATAAGGCTAGCAGAAAATGCGCTGCCAAAAAGGATTATCTGTGGGTAGCTCAGTGTGTCTGACACCAGGCATGCTGGGTAAAGTAGAGGCAGGGCTGTTTACTGTAAAGGTTTAACACACTAAAATGTGGTCTCAACAAGCCCAGTGCTCTAGGATTTACACTACCAGTCACACTCATAGCACACTCCAATGTAGGTTTAACAGTGGGAGATACTCCATCCTGCTGAATATTTCATAAGTGCAATGTATTAATGCAGTCATTAGCTTGGTATGACTCACAAACCCAAGTAGACAGCAGTCAAACTGGTGACTATATTTTAATTGTCACTTGACACAACTGAACTTCAGCACTTCTGGCTCCTACGTCTGACTACAGACGTGTAATTGAACTGTGTGCATGTGTGCTATTTGTTAGAACAGCAGTTTCACGTACTGAGCAATCCGGCGTAGTTCACCTCAGGATGAGGACTTTATCCATAAAGTCTACAATACCTACCTCTGAGCAACAGGAAAAAAACACACAGCATCTCAGTATGGGTTTTAGCTGAGTGCAAGTTCAGGAACTTTGTCTGTGGTTGATTTATGGAGCTTTGAGGTTTGCAGAAGCAGGGAGGTGGTAGAGTCTCTGCAGTCTCTGGATTTAATGCCAAGGGAAGGAGGAAAAAGGCCCTTTTTATATCAGTTACCTGATTCTTTTCAACCGGCTTACAGTGTCACATTGCTTCACTGCTAAAAATACAACATATGGAAAGTAAAGCTGGTTTAGTTTGAGAGGCGCCGTAGAGCAGATGAAGACCGTGTTATCTAACCGATGATGTGTAATGAATGATTAGTGTGATTGACTTTGTCTGGGACTAAACAAAGGACAGGCAGATCTATTCAACTTGTCCAATGACATTCAAGAAATCCAATATCAATCTCTAAGTATCAGTGTTCTCCTGCATGTCGTCAGAAATAATCCTAGTGGAAATTAAAGGCATATTGTGGCATCAGAAACCTATTATTGTGTGCTGAGGTGAAAGAAATCTGCAACTTTGTTTCAAATTTTTCTTTTATGACTCATTTGAATACATAACTTTTGTTTCCTAGGTATCCCAGTACATTTAGGATGGCCTAGTACTGAGGTTATGATGCAATGATCAGCATTCTAGTCGTCCGTGTGGGCATTGAGCATATGCTGGAGCATATGTTTCAGAATATATTGCGAGAATTTAGTATGCACTGCTGCAGGGCAAAGGAGCAGGGCAGCCCGGTAGTATATTCAGGGGGAAAAACTGTGATACACAGTTAACCTGTGCATGTACAAAAACAAAAAACCTACTGCCTTTGTTATGAAGCCTACAGCTGATAGCAACTACAGGGAGTGCAGAATTATTAGGCAAGTTGTATTTTTGAGGAATAATTTTATTATTGAACAACAACCATGTTCTCAATGAACCCAAAAACCTCATTAATATCAAAGCTGAATGTTTTTGGAAGTAGTTTCTAGTTTGTTTTTAGTTTTAGCTATTTTAGGGGGATATCTGTGTGTGCAGGTGACTATTACTGTGCATAATTATTAGGCAACTTAACAAAAAAACAAATATATACCCATTTCAATTATTTATTTTTACCAGTGACACCAATATAACATCTCCACATTCACAAATATACATTTCTGACATTCAAAAACAAAACAAAAACAAATCAGCGACCAATATAGCCACCTTTCTTTGCAAGGACACTCAAAAGCCTGCCATCCATGGATTCTGTCAGTGTTTTGATCTGTTCACCATCAACATTGCGTGCAGCAGCAACCACAGCCTCCCAGACACTGTTCAGAGAGGTGTACTGTTTTTCCTCCTTGTAAATCTCACATTTGATGATGGACCACAGGTTCTCAATGGGGTTCAGATCAGGTGAACAAGGTGGCCATGTCATTAGTTTTTCTTCTTTTATACCCTTTCTTGCTGTGGAGTACTTGGACGCGTGTGATGGAGCATTGTCCTGCATGAAAATCATGTTTTTCTTGAAGGATGCAGACTTCTTCCTGTACCACTGCTTGAAGAAGGTGTCTTCCAGAAACTGGCAGTAGGACTGGGAGTTGAGCTTGACTCCATCCTCAACCCGAAAAGGCCCCACAAGCTCATCTTTGATGATACCAGCCCAAACCAGTACTCCACCTCCACCTTGCTGGCGTCTGAGTCGGACTGGAGCTCTCTACCCTTTACCAATCCAGCCACGGGCCCATCCATCTGGCCCATCAAGACTCACTCTCATTTCATCAGTCCATAAAACCTTAGAAAAACCAGTCTTGAGATGTTTCTTGGCCCAGTCTTGACGTTTCAGCTTGTGTGTCTTGTTCAGTGGTGGTCGTCTTTCAGCCTTTCTTACCTTGGCCATGTCTCTGAGTATTGCACACCTTGTGCTTTTGGGCACTCCAGTGATGTTGCAGCTCTGAAATATGGCCAAACTGGTGGCAAGTGGCATCTTGGCAGCTGCACGCTTGACTTTTCTCAGTTCATGGGCAGTTATTTTGCGCCTTGGTTTTTCCACACGCTTCTTGCGACCCTGTTGACTATTTTGAATGAAACGCTTGATTGTTCGATGATCACGCTTCAGAAGCTTTGCAATTTTGAGACTGCTGCATCCCTCTGCAAGATATCTCACTATTTTTGACTTTTCTGAGCCTGTCAAGTCCTTCTTTTGACCCATTTTGCCAAAGGAAAGGATGTTGCCTAATAATTATGCACACCTGATATAGGGTGTTGATGTCATTAGACCACACCCCTTCTCATTACAGAGATGCACATCACCTAATATTGTAGGCTTTCGAGCCTATACAGCTTGGAGTAAGACAACATGCATGAAGAGGATGATGTGGACAAAATACTCATTTGCCTAATAATTCTGCACTCCCTGTAATACTCCATCTCAGAAGGGAAACTAAATCTGCACATACAATTTTACTTTGTAATTCTCTTTGCCTCCCCTAAGGGCAAATATTTGTATAAAAAATAAGGTACTAAACCAAATGCGCACCATTTTTTACGCTTAAGTTAGTAAAAGTCATACGCTGACAAAATCACCAAAGAAATACTATATATAGATTCAAAGACAGGCTGGATGTGCTTATGGGCTTCTTCAGTTAGAGTTAGTCTAATATTTACAAAGTGATGGCCAAGAGAAAATATTAATTTAGAACTTAAGAGAAAAATGCCAAGTTGTGTATTTATAGAGTGTAACATAAACAAAATGTTCCTTAGAGTCTTGCTTGCGTCAGCATCAGATAAAATAGGAAACTCAAAGAGCAAAAGCACATTCAACCTTGTTTAAAGTAATCTTCCAAAGAAGACATTACCCCAATTTCAGACATAAATTAGCCAGCTCTCCTTTCATTAGAGAAGCTTTACAGGCTTACTATAATAATTTGATTAACACAACTCCCTGAACCTCAGGGAGCTGAGTGAGTGACTTTTGTATTTTAGAGGACTTTGGAAGAATACTTAATGAGGTAGATTATCTCTTTGATGTTGTGCTCTGGACCTTGAATAAAGCAAGATATATGACCTAGCCCTGCTCTAAATCAATCAGAAAATGGTCTTCATTAAGCCGCTGAAACTTCCAATTTGAAAACATCTTTATAAAGGAACCCTCATCTGAGTCTTTGTTCTGCAAAGATACAAGAAATTTTCAGGGAATAAATCCCAGAAAACTTTAACAGCCTACTCCACTATCTTCCAAGACACATAAACCTTCATAGACTCATTAAAGCACTCTCCCTATCTCCTAAAGCTTGATGCTGGAATGGAGGACGGTCAAATAAATGATTCACATGCCAGAAACGCGAAAGCATCAGCATTACCTCTTTCTGTAATTCGTTTTAATTATACCAGATAACAAGAAAAAAGGAAATTATGTACCATGAAAAATTAGGCCCCAATAAGAGGATAAAAGAGAAAGTCAAACAGTATGTGAATCACGTTCACTTAGCTACACTCACGCCTGAATTTGTTTATTTGGAAGTTAACATGGCACCTGGGAATTAGAGTGAGGTACCTCGGTTATGTATAATGCATGCAGTACTCCTCGAACCAGCAGCAGTTGTGCATCTTGCCTCATGAAGACATGATATGTGGCTCAGTACAGTGTTAAGAACACTGTTTTCTTAGAGTCAAGTGATCCGAATAAACAGTAGTGAAAACCTGTGGGAGCAAACACTCTTATCGCAGATCTACATTTCATTGGGAGGATAGGGTGGCACCAAGCCAGCTGCTTTAGAGAATTGGAGCAGTGCTTTGTTTGGGTAAATGCATGCAGATCCATATGCTAAAGATAAAATAAGCTTAAGGCCTTGATTGTCACCAAATAGTATATTACCATTTTGCACAGCATAAACTTTCACGGTGCGGTACATAAAACATCATCTCAAGAGGCAGAGACAGATGGCTTCCCTTTGTGTGTGTGGTTACCTGATAGATGTGAATGTATCTGTATGACATAATAAAACAGGTAAAGAAAGAATGAGATAAAAGTATGAAATGATTTGTATTGATCTCCATGGGTGCAATTCAATAGTCAAAGGTCAAAGATGCTTTTGTGGTGGTAAACAACACCTGTACAGTTATACTAGGCCTTACAGCTCACACAGCTGTGTAGACGTTAGAATACTAGTTACATTTACCAAAGGAATCGTGTTACAATCTGCTCCTATCAGTCACCAACTGTTCAGTTTGATCATATACCCAAACAAAGTCCCAGTTATGTGCTTTTGTAGTGAGTCAGTAGCATCTTCATATTATACAGTACTGTCTTGAGGATGCAGACCTTTTCACAGTAGTCTTAAACAATAGTTCTCTGGGCTTTCTGAAGGTTTTTATTTGGACTTTGGCTGCTTTTTCATTCATTTTCAGTCCAGTCCTTGTACCTTACAGTCCATGCATTCATCTTTAGTAGGCTTGATTACTGTAACAGCATCTTTACAGGTCTACCTAAAAAATCAGTCAGACAACTACAGCTCATTCAGAACTCTGCTGCTCGAGTCCTCACTAAGACCAAAAAAGTGGACCACATCAGTCCAGCTCTGAGGTCTTTACACTGGCTGCCTGTCCGTCAGAGGATAGACTTTAAAGTTCTGATGCTGGTCTATAAAGCTCTGAATGGTTTAGGACCAAAATACATCAGTGACCTCCTGACCCAGTATGAACCTTCCAGATCCCTCAGGTCATCTGGATCCTGTCTTTTATCAGTTCCCAGAGTCAGAACCAGACACGGAGAAGCTGCATTCAGCTTTTATGCTCCTTATATCTGGAACAAACTCCCAGAAAGCCTCAGATCAGCTGAAACACTCAGTTTATTTAAATCCAGGTTGAAGACTCACCTGTTCTCAGCTGCATTTGAATAAAGCACCAAATCCACACTTTTAAGCTTAAATTTCAAAACTTACATTTTAACTACTGATTTTATCTACTTTTTTTATTTTTAAATCAATTTTAAATCATGCTTTTTATTTGTTTTTTGTTTTTTAATGTCTCTGTAAAGCACTCTGAATCACCTTGTTGTGCTATATAAATAAACTTGCCTTACCATGCACATAATACATAGAATTATAAATGCAGAAACATAGCATCTTGGAAATTGATACAAGCTTTAGTTTTCAGCCTGACACACTAGCAATGCAGTGAAAGCACACCTGAACAGAAAGAGAAAACACACTTGAGCACAGACCTCAACATTACTGAAGCAGTGCAGGATCACGATAGAATCACAATAGAAGACTGAACAAAAAGCAGTCAACATCCAAAGATTTGAATGTCCTTCTACTCATACTCTACAGTAGAAAAACATTCAGTTAATTAACATGATGTTTTAGAAATCCATCCATTCGCTCCCGGTTATCCTTCTTCAGGGTCGCAGGGTACACCCTGGACAGGTCACCAGTCTGTTGCTAACATAGACACAGACAACCATTCACGCTCGCCTTCATGCTTCTGGACAATGTAGAGTTTCCAATTAACTTATCCCCTATTATGTCTTTGGGAGGAAGCTGGAGTAGTCAGAGAGAACCTGCACAAACACAGGGAGAACATGCAAACTCCACACAGAAGCAGCAGAATGGTGGCATTGAACTCAGGACCTTCTTGCTATGAGGAAACAGTGCTGACCACTGTACCACCGTGTTGCCTTGTTTTAGACTGTGTATAATCAATTATGTAAAAGGTTGAGGCTTTTAAGATACAATTATTGTCTCAAAAACATCAGGCATGACATTTGATTGGTTGATCTTTTGTAGTACATCATACTGAAGACCAAGTAGTGACCCATCGCAGTATGACAGTCCTCACTGGATAAACCATGAATGGGTTACTGACCAGCTTTCCTGAACACAAGGCAACTAAGCCAAGTGAATCCTGCTTCTATGAATTTCAGCCATGATATATTTAGTTTTGCAGATGTGAGCTCCAATGTTTATCATTCACGTAGAGGTCCATGCTGTTATTTAGCAGCGCTAAAGGAACTGCAGCTTTTTGCGACTAATGGTGTCATTTCACATCCCAAATCTTGCTTAGAAATACTTCATAAGTTTTCCTGTTGGGTGGGAAACTAATCTTGTGGCATGAGAAAGTGTACAGCTGTGTCTGTGGGATATCAGATTATACAAGTGCTGAGTCAAACAATCTAACATCTACCATAAAAATAGGATTTAATTAACCTACACAATAGCTTTCTTGGCCCATTGGAGACGACTTTTATTAGAGTAGTACTGGCCCAGCAAGGTTAGAAATAAAAGCACAGTGACGGATGTTTCCTATTAACAATGTTTTCTCTTTGTAATTTGATTTTGTTTTTGTCATTTGCCCTTGATCAATGGACTGAAACATACACTGCCAAGTGCTGTGGGGCCTGAGATTTATTTATTTATTTCCCCCCCATTTCAGATCTTCGGATTGTCTTACCTTACAGACAAGAAATTTCATTCTTATTTTGGGACCACATCTCCCCAAACCCATTCATAGGGGAAATAAAAGCAGATAATAACTTGGTAAAAAAATAATAATTATGAAACTTAATTATACAATGTTTGGGATCTAAAATAATTCCCTTTACCAAGCCAGTTAGTGAAGGCAGCATTGAGAAATTAACTTCAAATACAACTTGGAACAAAGCAAAAACAGTGGCTCACTGAGAGAGTTTATCTCCACGATTGAAACCACCGGTGTTCCTTTGGACCATGAAATTGTCATTTGTTCTGCTAGCATTACATCAAATGAGAGTTCAGGGCCATGCCAGGACCGTTTGTTGCTGCTGAGCTTATTTTAACTTGTTATCTGACAGAATCTCCATGGATAATTATATTTGGCTCAGACAGACAGGTAGAGAATGTCATCTTTCCACAGAGCCGGGTGAAAAGTCACGAGAACCGCCTAGGAGATAAATCGTGCAATACGAATCCTCGCGTGTGATTACAGTACAGTATGTACTGTAAGTGCAGGTGCATTTGAGCACATCAGAATATTTCAGAATGTTTTCATTTCAGCGTCTACAACAATGCGCATCTGTGTCAGAGAAAGCTTTTAGTGCCAGTGTGCTTCTGTGCACATGAGCACAATTAAGCAAAAAATATAAATAAATAATGTAACCACCATGAGAGATTACATTCTGCGACTTGCTTAAAACCATTAGAGAGGGAGAAGAGACGGCCAGGCAGAGGGGATTATTCTGGGCTGGAATGTGGAAGCAGCAGAATGCAGTGAGGAGGGGGAAATAAGGGCGACGTCGACAGTGTAGCACTGACAACAGCACTAGGGGGAGATCAGGTTAAAGAGGGTGGCACGGCGCCAGAGGACTGTTTTAAAGAGGAAAGAACAGAGAGAGAAAGTAGGGGGAAATGATTGAGGAATATTAAGAGAGAGACAGAAAGGGAGGGGGTAGTTTTCTCTTTTTCTCCTTTTGGAATGGGGGGAAGAAAACTACAAGCGCAGCAGAGATTCCATCTTGCAAACAACAAACCAACCACAGGCCCTTCACCACCGACGGTGTACTGCCTTTCATGTATACTACATTTAGCGAGTGGCGGGGAGCAGGAGAGTGTTGTTGAGAGAAAGAGAGAAAGAAGCCATCAGCATTATGAAAAGCATCAGACCCAACGGAATATGGAGCAGCCACTTGATGACGCTATTTGATCCAAGTGAGGGTGCTGGTGGGGGAGGCGGGGTTGTAATGGCAGAAAAAAGGGGCGGGGTAGTGTGATGGCACAGGCTGCAAGAAGTAATAATGTAGCCAGACTGAAGAAGCCAAAAAAGAAACAATTACCAAAAAATAAAAATCCCCAAAACAAAAGATAAAAAAAAAAAAAAGAATAAATGCAAATATAGAGTATAAAAGACATACAGTGAAGCTGTACACCCAGCAGGCACTCCAGCCAGCCAACTGAAATAAATCGAGATGGAGGAGCGGTTTTCAGCTCAGGTTAGTATGAGGCAGCGGCTCACGTTGCTGATTTGGTGTACAGCATGGTGACATATACTGACCTGGGCTTGAGACAGCACTAGTGGTGGTGGGTTCAATAATTGCTACAGGGGAGGAGAGGGGGGGAGAGGGAAGGGGAGGGAAAGAGGACATTCATGTATTATTAACAGAATGGAGACATAAAAAAATAAAAAATTTAAAAATAAAATAAAATAATAATAATAATAATGCATGCAAGGACAAAAAAGGACAGGGAATGACGACAAATCCTCTCCGTGCATTAAGGAGCGATGGCTATAGCGAGATGCAACCTCCTCGTGCTAATAAAAAGCACCTTTCCCCCCCCAGGTGCCTCAGATTTGCATGAATTGCTGCTAAGGCAAAAAAAAGAACAAGGGCGAACCCAGCAGCCGGAGCCAGTCCCAAACCCTGAAGGGATTTTGTGACCTGGTGAAAAGTCTTCATTTCTCTTCAGGAATACTCGGCCACCTGCACTTAGTGGGGGTAGTTTTTCAGTAGCAACACTCGGCTTAACTTTTTCTCTCCAAATCGTGTTTGGAGAAGGCGCTAAAGAATAAGCAGCAACAATGGGAACCTTCCTCTGAGGGAGGAACTCAATCTTGAATAGCTTTCAGGCTGATGGAATTATGTAACATCCAGTGTGGCAATCTAAACAGCTAGCTTGTGCTCTTTAAGTATATATGACACATAAATCTTTGTACTTGTGTCACATATGCAGCAAAGACACCCCCCCGCAGATCTCGTATCAACACTCAACAATCACCTTGTCGACTAAATTGGTATGAAGATATCAGTGTAATGCAAACACTGCTGCCCATTTGATCTAACATAGCTGTTTGGTAAACAAGCACTCGATTTGAGAAAAATCTGTACCCACTTTGTGCAGTGACTCACTTGAGAGCAGAATCTGAAATGCGTAGCAAAAATCAAAGCTGTTCTTTACCATAAGGGCTCAACTCAAAGCGATACAGGAGTCGGCATCGCTATCATGTGTTTTTCGCACATGATAGGCTATAAAAATATTTAGACTTCCTGCAAAGGTGCTATGCAAGATACAAGCCACCTTCCTCCTAAAAGGCTTCATGAGAGCAGAGGAGCTTAAATGTCACAAGAGAAATCAAAGCAGCCATGATTACGCCTTAAAAACATTCACACGAGGAATACAATGACTTTCTGTCGTTCCACCAGTGCCGCGCCACGTTAGCGATAGTGCAGAGGCTACTTAGTCTCTCTATTTTAATCCATTTACACGGGAACTCAATATGGGCACTTCACCTGCGGGGCAAAAGAGGGTACGCTGTAGTCCCCACCATGCTCTCAATCTGTGGTCTGTGTTGCTTTTCTGAAGCGCTCAAACAAGTGTGTAATCACTGTGTTACTCTTTTACCGAGCCACTGTTATGCCAACAACAATAAAACATTTGCTTTCACGTCGTTTCATCATTCTATTTGAGGTGGAAATTGTGCAAGAATCAGTATTCATACGTGAAATGATATGCCTTTTTCCCTCGGTATATTGGTGAGGAAATGGTCGAATTCATCTTTTCTTCCACAAATGTTTCCACTTTAAGTAGTCCTGGGGGACCCGGTATGTGAAGAGAGTTTCTTTTCAGTTCTTCAAACAGCCAGCCGGGTGCTATCTGATTAATACTTGAGCATGGATTCACCACTGAATCATTTCATGAGCTCTCAAGACACTCCTCCATTACTGTGGAACATATCTTTTGACATGCAATCTCTCCCTCGTAGCTCCACACCGACTTGGAGTTTCTCTCTCATTCAGGAGAGCGACGCATCATTTCACATACTGTATACGCCGGTCGGCCTCTCGCGCAGCTTGCTCCTTTTGCGAGATAAAACACATTAGTTTTCACAGCTATTTTATTTCATGGATTGCTATTCTCTTTGTTCTTTGTGAAGGGATAATGTGAGAGATTTATCTGACTCGATTTGAAGGAACCAGTGTTCACAGAGAGCCCAGCTCAGACTTTTAGCTCATTACAAGCATAAGGAGAAGTTAATACTAAAACTGTACACATCCGTTTTAGCTCTATGGGTTGCACGCAGGCAGCTATTCCAAAAAGACTTCTTGGAGTTTTCTCCTGTATGAGATGTGTTCAGAGTTAGATTCTTAACAAAGAAACACAAAATGTCTTTGGTATGCGAGTTTGTGCCAATATCAGAGTTTATAAAGTCACATTTCAGAGCCAACAGTCTCAAAACTCATTAATTACTGGCTGGGTCAATAAAACTTATCACTAATCCTATTAAACCTCCATGGATAAAATATGGCGTGTTTGTGCAATGCCGCAGTAAAAATCGTACTTAGAGCCATAAAATATAGGAAGAGGAGATTCCAGACAAACTTGGATATAGCCCGAGCCTTTGTAAGTGTCCAATTTATCTCCGCTGCTCCATTTGAGAGCATTATCAAGGTATTTTTCATGCAGGGACACATGCCTGCATGAACATCTTCCTCACTTATTCCTCCATGATGATGGAATGGTCCGTTTTTAAGGCTGTGCTCATTTGTGAGCCGCCCAATTAAGTATTCGCCCTTGTTCATTTTTAATGGCGGCAAGTGTGTGTGGGTACACACTCGGATCACTCATCCAGGGATGAATGTCCATAAAGTGCTTTGTGCCTCCTATAGGAGTCGGCAGTGGTGGGTGGGGTGTTGTCGGGAATAAGCTCCGCTGCCTGCTGGGCTTCAGCACCAAACATCATCGCAGTGCAACTGGAAAATGTTAATGGCTTTTATGATTGCCTAAATATGGAAATGCAGGCATTCAAAAGACAGGTAAATGGTGCAACACTCTAAGGGCGCTTTTGGGGAAAATAAAGCGTATGGCAGCCTCGCCACGTTAAAGTTATTCAGTGTCTTTTTCATATGTGCGTGCTCTAAAAATGCCCTCAAATTATGTCGCGCTGCCTCTATTCAATGGTTTTAATGCTGGAAAACAATCAGCGGTCCAATATTGCCAGGACACGCTTCTGTTTTCTAACCAATGCGGACAAATATAAAAGAGGAGTCATTTTAAACCAGGATGAATAAACCTGGCTGAAGCACGATGCGCCGCAGCCATCCAATCCCCGCCTGGACTCGATATTATTCCCCTGCGTTCGAGGCTGTAATCACACACCCACATTTCAGGTTTCACCTTTTGCTCACATTTTCCTGCATCTCTGCTCCGTGACTCAGGTACAATCACAGGGTGCGTGAGCGAACGACATCATCGACAACAATGGCAGACGAGGAGACGTGTCAAAATGACACCTACACATGCAGTGATTGATAAGCGTGACAAATGAACACAACATTCATTAACCAACTAGCCAGCAGTGTCTCTCCTGCCTGAGGGAGGCTGAGCAGTGACACAGAGAGAGGAAGAGTAACTCTTTTTCTTCTCCATCAGTCTCTTCCGATTACTGCTCAAAAGGTGGGAGTGGGGAGCAGGTGGGGGGGGGGGGAAATGAAGGCAGAGGTATAGGCGGAGAAAATCTCCTTCAGGGCTAAGCCGAGGTGGGCTGGGGGATAAGAGCTTGACCAATTAAGCTGGAGGACTCCTCAGAAAATTGGAGTGAGCAGCCTCAGTCTTTTCACCGAAGTTCACTTCCATCTAGCACATGAAATGGGAAGTTGAAATAGGGATTGCCAGCTTGGTGATTGTTATACCTCGGCTAAAATCATAAAGAGTGTGTCTCTGCATGTGTGTGTGTGCAGTGTACACACAGTGCTCATGTGTATGTGTAGTAAGAGGCCGTCAGAAACAACCTGCAATGATTTTTGGCCCTTTTAAAAATAATTATTGGTCCACAAACGATCATGAACATTTTTTAAAAAACTGTTACACAATTAGATTTGATTGAAAATCCTCTGCTGTCTGAGGAGCTGTCAATGAATGAGGGGGGGGGGGGGGGGGGTGTGCTGATGAAGCTCAACTCACCTAATAAACACATAAATAAACATAAACATACATGAATGATGTCTTCTTCAAAACAACAATCATAATTAAGACACAAGGAGGGCGTGCGGGAAGGTAAAGGGTGCTGCGGCTGTTAGCGGTGTGGCTGTCAGAGGAACAATCATCAGGCTCACGTTGTAATATCTGTGCTGTGCACCTGAATTACTATAAACTACTGCAAAATGAGCCAATCACTGAAAGAGCCAATTACTGTAAGACATATAAGAGCTGGTGTCAATCAGCCATTCCAGATTGATTACAGCTCTCTGCCAGAACTAATTCCATGTTTCATTCATTTCATCAAGTGAGAGATCCGAGTCAAGGAAGTGAACGTTTACAGCTGAAGGTTATACAGTTAGATGTGGAGGAAGAAAGGTTCGGCTGTTTGAGGGCGCTGTCGATGGACCCGAACAGCAATGAGGATTCTGCTGCGACCACAAATCCCCAATAACTACATTACTGCGACGAGCACGCTGTCGCCTGAGAAGGAGTTTAGACAACACGCTGGCTGCCCGCTGATAATCATGCAGCGGGACACTGATTCAAGTGAAACATTTTAAACTATACATGAGAGGCTGCAGCAAGCGTGCACTTTTTATCTGACATATTACTCGGTAATATTGATTACTTGCAAATTAACATACGGTAGGATCCTAATGACATCTTGAGCCAAAATATAAATACACTCTGGATCCCATATACAGTAACAGCTCACGGAAAAGCACCAAAACTACAAGTGGAAAAGGACTAATTCCACCAATTTATTGAGTATACTCCAATTATAACTGGATAACAGCAACAAGGCAAGCACTGTGATATGATATGATGATTTTTTAATAACACCATGCAAATGAACAGAAAGACCGGAACTCAATATATATTTGTCTCCGTGACGCAGCAGCACACTGAGCAGCCACCGGCACGAAAATCGACGCATGCATTTAAATGCCAATAATTCCTGCTCATTATAAATGAAAGAGCAACAGCAGAGCAATGAAACTAACCCAACAGACAAACAGCCATAGCATACTAACATTATAGAGGAAACAAAGACTGAAGGAAAACATGCTAAGAGTGAATAAAAGCTCCTGAGGTCACCGTGCCCTGTCAGCGTGGGCATGGTGACCTCAGGAAATGCTGTGGCTTCAGATGCTGACTGACAACCGCGCGGTGATAAACTATTTACTCCTTAATTAACTTGTCCAAGATGAGAAGCAGGGATCGTGACAGGTCAGCCAGTTCTGGCAAAAGTTAATGGGAATATCTATCATTTTTTGTGTTGTCCTTTTCCCAGAATCAAACCCACTCACGCTTTTCTGGACGAGACTCCTCACAGCGCAACGTTGACGACTGCCTTACATTTCTTTCAGTAATGAAAAGAGCGTGGAACCAGTGCATCGATCTGGTTTTAAACTCCGCAGGTTTCACTATAGAATTTTTGCCGAAAGCTGAACCCTCATTAACTGCGATTACGTTTCTGTTGTATGCACACTGCGGCTCAATTTGCTACAGAGTGATATGGAAAACACAGCAAAGCTACTGAGAGTGAGACTGATAATGAATCAGTGCAAGCTGAACCTGTGCGAGCTCGGCTTCGTCTGTAATCACACATTTCAACTGAAAACATACAGAAGGACAAAAAGTTATTTTGGGGTATTTCTATGCATCATTCATAACTATTACCCAGTCCAATTCATCACACCTTTGTAGCTTAACAATTGTTTAAAAGTACAGACAATTGTGACCAGTGCTGTTTCACTTTGATATTTGTTCATTCACCGATGACACTGGGCATTGTGGTATTCACAAAGTATGAAAAGATTTACACACACGCGCACAGAAGTGCTGCAGAGTGGTGACAAAGAGGCTATATGCTTTCTTTCTGCTCCACAGAACCCAGTTTGTGTTTTACCACAGCTTTTTAACACAAGCTTAAAGTGGTACTTGGCTCAAAGAGATCACAATCCCTGACTAATGGTTTAAAAGCACGAAAACCAAAACGCTCTGACATAACTGGCAGAATAGAGCAGACAGTGAGGAAACACAGCACCTAACTCGTATAAAAACACCCAGGCGTTAGTCAGAGCCTACCATGTCGAAAGCGAGACGAGATCAGAATGCAAATTCTGCTTTTCATCCCTATTTGATTTGAAACAGAAACCCAACTATCTGTCTTCCACTGGCTGCTCTGAATTGAAGGCAAATGTGTTTACTTTCTCTGGGAGTAGGCTTTGCAGAGTCACAGTTCATCTCATCAGCGATAATGGCAAACCTTTTCCTGGATTGATTTAAAGTGACTCTGTAAGGTTAAGACAAAAAAGGATTTACACCACTGACAGATAAGGACCTTTCAGCTTTAAATTCCTGACAACAGAGCAATGACACTGAGCTCTGAAGTCTTGTGTGTTTTGCTTTATTGTACTTCCTTTTCTCTTGTTTTTCTTTTTTTGAATAGGGATAACCCTCAGTTCACAGTGCAGTGCAAACAACCACAGAGACAGCTGGACATGACCATAAATATCCCTCCACACGTTGTTCTTCTACTTACAATTCACCTCACTATATACGATGCTCAGTCTAATATGCATACCCCTTTCCCCCCTTGCTCATCAATAGCTATTGACTGGTTCAAAAATAGCAACCCAAAGTCACCCGTGGTGAAATCTCACCTCTGGGTTTTGTTATTTGCGTCAACGTAGCGATGAGGTGCGCTGCGGCGACTGCTTGCCATTTCTCATTAAGAGCGACATCGGAAACGGCCTCTCTTCTAGATCACGAGAGACAAAGGGAGGGGCAAGACTCTGTGTGTGTTTCTCGCTGAGAGGAAGAGAGTGATCGAAAGGAAGAATGAGTGACAACAGTCGCAGAAAGGGGGAGAAAAAGAGTGAGAGAACGAGATAAGAGAATCAGACAGACAAAGCCACGATAGAACGACAGACAAAGAGATAAAGAGAAGGGGAGAAGTTGGGGGTGGCAGCACAGGAAGCTGCCTCCTCTTTCTATTCCGAGGGTTTCTTTACCGCTCTGCCTTTGAGGCCTCGCTAGTGTCACATTAAGATCATCCATTTGAGAATCTGAGACAAGCCTTTGATGTTCTTTGTGCATACACAAACAGGAGAGTGGAGTGCTCCTTTGACAATTGCCAACTCTACAGAAATATCTTTTTGTAGTCTGAGTCTCTGGCCTGCTAGGGACAATGTTATCATCAGAGAGTGCAGTGCAAACTAGTGAATAATTTAATTTACCTGTTCATATTTCATCACTGAATACATTAAATAGATTTTTTCCCACTGCTCTCACTGTAAAACATCGAGAAAACGATGTTCCTCAGTCACGATGTCACTGCTTTTTTTAAATCTCTTTTTTTTGTCACTCAGTTGGGCAAAATAATGGAAGAGTGTAAGAAAAACTCAAACACCCACCAAAAAGTAGGGAGAACTCACGAAGACGTTCCTGAATGCATGTATTGTAGACAGATATTTCATAAAAGAAGTGTCTTGCTCTTTCAGGAATGAAAGATGTTGAAAAGTAATTCACGGAGATTTAAAAATATGTGCGTTCAGAAAGTGGAGTCATCAAACATGTCGGAATTTTTCCTAAAAGTTTGCTTATAGTGGATTTCTTTCCTGGAAATAAAAAAAAAAAAAGGCCTCAGGTTGTTTGTTCATTAAACAATCGACAGACCTCGCCTTTTAAGTACTACACTGGCAAATAAGCCTCAGGGCATTTTAAGAACTTTGTCTTTTTTTGGATAAATTCTGTGTATTGGGCAGTCTGACAAAATGGGCCAATTATACTTTAATGATCAATGAAGAACTTCACTTAGGCCTGTAATAAATGAACTGATGGCTCACTTCACCTAATCTATACCTTGACTCTCGCCGCCCTCGGCTCCAGTCAGTAGACATCATGACTGTGATAAAGCCTAGAGTGTAGAGAACGGATCTACTGCTGCAACTTTCAAAACTGTGAAAGGTTATCATCGTCAAACAACCTCGTCCAACCTTTATGAATCTATGTTTTCTCATACAGAACCAAGAATTGGAAACTTATTAATCTTGCTAGGAAACCTGTCAAAGATCATCTCAACAACCACCGGTTGCAAGGGAAATATGTACTTCCTGACTGCTTGAGAGTGGTTGTTGGAGGTTGCTGGCAGTCACTGTGAAGTCGATTGCTAAAGCCCCCTTTCACACAGGCCTACAGATCACTCAGTGGCCCCCTGGTAACTACGAAGGGTCATGAGGGAAATGTATGTTTTCTGCAACTTTGGCAAGTGGTTGGTGGATGTATTTGGTGTTTCACCAAAAACCTCCTGCTTTGGTCAATTGCACATTGCCACAGTTGCCAGTAGTTTGCATGGAAAACGCCGACATGTCTGCAAACACTTGGCAACCACTCTCAAAGCAGTGAAGGTGAAAAGTGCAGTGAAAAATGGAAATGGAGAAGGTTCGCCTTCAAAGTAAAAGTTGCACTTTTTGAAAAGTGTTTGCGTTGGACTTTTTCAAATTTCAAGAACGTCCACAGACAAGTCGGTGTCTTCATGTTAGCTATGTGTGCAGTAGTAGCAGTAAGCTGCACAGGAAGGCTTTTCGTGCTGCACCCTCTTTGCAATTGATTTCACCAAGTGACAGCCAGCAACGTAGCATTATTATTACTTTTTACCATTTAGTAAAATCCTACAGTATTTTTTCTGCATGCACAGCCACCTCATTCAGACACACGTGTTATGTTTTTATTATTCTAGAATTATTATCATTATTCCCAATGCTGATGTGCCAAACTTATCACATTTTTTTCCTTAAAGTGTTAGAAATCATAACTATCAGTAGTATCAACGCATCACACTCCTTCCAAACCTTATCCAGTGTGCTTATTATTTTCCATTTTTAAATGCAGTAACAACACTGCGTTATATTTTGTCAAAACATGCACAGATGGTATAATATAAACGTATGACTTGTATATTATACTCTGCCTCCTGGACAAGATTAAGCCCGGCATCTTTATGTGCTAGAAGATCTCTATTCAAACACGGAGCTTCACAAAGATGAGACATAAAACAATACAATGATAGTTTACCACACAAATGCTTTTCCACAGTCCCCAAACAAGAGCTGCTTCGACTGGACTCGTCATTATTAGAAGCCTTTCACTCACATGCTGGTTAACACTGAGTGCCTGCACGTTGTACATCTTCTTATATTTTCCTACATCTTTCAGTTCTGAGCTGCGGCTCGTGGCACGCACAGATCAGATTTCAAAAAGCTGATTATGGTCAGAAATTTTTAAAGTTCAATTTTGAAGATTGCTGTTTGAGAAAACTTTGATCTCAAGCCACAGCATCCTTGGGTCCAGTGCTCCTCTACTAGTGGTGTATGAGTGTGTGTGTGTGTGTGTGTGTGTGTGTGTGTGTGTGTGTGTGTGTGTGTGTGTGTGTGTGTGTGTGTGTGTGTGTGTGTGTGTGTGTGTGTGTGAGTGAATTGTAAGGCACTTTGTAGAACCACTAAGGCAGGGATTATACTCTGTTGCGGGAACCGTCATGGAGAGCTGCAGACACCACAGATGAGTAGCCATTCTTGTTATGCTTCTTTGAAGTCTGCTTGAAGTGCACCTGAAGGGTATATGCATTGGTGTGTTGTAGTGTAATGTGTCAATGGGTGTCACAGAAAATTGGTAGGCATGTGCACGTCGGCACGGAGCTTTGCGCTCAAAATTTACATCGCTTGGACCCGGTGAACCCTGGCATACTCACAAAAGCAGAACTATAATACACCATTCAGGTTTAACAGGTGCTATAGGTGTGCGTTACACTTAATATGCGAGAGAAATGTAGAGTTTTTAGTGGAGTTTGTTCTTCTTTCATAAATTGTATATCAGCTAGTAAGTTAGGCTTAGTTTACTGAATGAACTGCTTAGAATGTGTGTTTTACTTGTTATTTTAAGAGATTTCTCGTTTTCTTAGTCAGGATATTTTCTCTGATTTAAAAAAAAGAAATCTCACTCAGGGTAAAAATCTGTAAAAATCTGTGATGTGACTGAAGCACATAGATCGTTTGTTCCAAATAAAGCTATAAAATTGACACATAAGCCAAACTGAGGATGTGCAGAACTGTTATTCAAATTCAAATTCAAATTTTATTTGTCTCACACACACACAACCATACACAGTATGACATGGGGGTGAAATGCTTGTAGCTGTGCAAACCCGACCATTAAATGACAGTGGTTTTACAGTATTTACAATTTACAGGTTACTACAAAAATTTACAAATTAACTTAGAAATTTACAGTAAAAAATGTGCAAATAGCAGAAAGAGATTATAAAGATTATAAATTATAGGAAGTGTGCATAAAGAAAAACCAGAGTGCGTGTGGTGATGTGATGTGTGTGAGAGTCCAGTCTTATGCAGTATGTTACAGCCCAAATTACCTGGCAGCACTGGTTTCAAGTGTGCATTTTCTCAAATAATGTACTTGTTTCCTGTATTTGCTGAACATAGTGATGAATGAGATCACAAGGTTATGATTTGGCTGTATAACAGCTTTTGATCCAGCGTTGTGTTTTTCTCCCCCTTCAATCTCCAGTTCCCTTTCATTAGTTGTTTTGAATGCTTAAGCAAGCAGGGGCCTGGGTAAGTGCTGGTCTGGGGTGAAAACAGACAGCCTTGTGTAAGCCTCATCCTAGAAACACAGAGCCTCTCTCTCCAGCGGAAAGGTCTAAGGTTGTGTTCAGGCAGACAACAGCACTGAATGAAAAAGCAGAGCCACCTCATTTATTCATATGCAATATTGATTCAGTCAGGGTGGCAATGTTGAAGAGTTGTGCATGAAAGAATGAAAACTTGAGCTATAATAGCATAGCTGAAGTATCTCTGCAGGAATGACTTCATTTACTTTGTGGACACATACTGATTTATTTATTTAAAAGAATGCTTCTAACTATGAGAAATAAATGCTGTTTATCAGTGATACTGCAGGAGTTTGGCCTCTGATATTTGGGTCTTTTTGGAACTCTGAAAGATTCCTTATGGGCTTTGAAAAGCTGTGAAAGGGCTGGCTCGGAGCCCTCTTTAAAATCTGAGTCATACTCCTACTTGGTATTCAACTTAGCAGGATTGACCTGTGTTGCTGCCTTTGTAATTGTGACGCTGTTGCCTCAAACCTAAATTTCTTTTTCAGGTGGTGTTTTTATCCAGTACACATGCAGATGTAGACTTAAAAAGCAGACGCACCAACCCACCCACACACACACACACACACACACACAGGATGTCTAACAATAATAGACAACTGATTCACAAAGCCGATGTCTAGGAAATAATCTTTTTTTTTTTTTACTGGTGATCTGTGGGCAACCACTTCCACTGGGGTTAAACCTTTTTTTTCTATAACAAGAAAATTGTAGCAAAAAATGAAAACACTTTTGAGGGCAGAGAACCCCCCACTGACATCCACAACACTCTTCCAACCCTCTGACTCTTCAGCACTCCAGTTAGCCACAAGCAGGTAGAATGACAACTTACGATTGAGAGGCACGCTGGCATTAGCCGTCCCTAGCTTGTTGGAGGCGACGCACGTGTAGTTCCCGTAACGATCCTCTGTCATGTTGGTGACTGTGAGGACTGATCTGGAGCTGAGGCTCTTGATGTCGATGCCCTGACCCTTGATAATCCTGAAAAACAGAACACAATCACAACAAATGATGCTTTGATTTCTCTCCCCGAGCACAAAGTAACGGGGGTGGAAACTGCTAGAGTCAAGGGCAGCGCAAATGTTTGTCATCTTTAGTGGATTTTCAGATTGTGTAGTGGCTCATCACTCTCTTCAACACATCTATTTATCCCTTGGTCTGCCTTGGAGAGACGCTTTGAAGGACTGCGAGGAGAGAGAAATGACCCAGAGGTGAACCAGCTGGGTGCCACTTGACGTGTTGTTCATCGTTTTTGTTGCAGGTGCGGCCGGATTATAATAAATCCTACTACAGTTGTGCCTGGCATCTGTGCTAAGAAACTGACAAATGTTAAATTGTTTACTGTTGTGGGCGTGATGATCTTAAACAGCCTGTAGAGATTAAAATTCACTCAGCACAGGCATATGCTATGAATCCTGATTGTGGGATTTTTGTAGATGGTACAGCTTGTTTTCATCTCAGCGGTTGCCTGTACTGCTACAGATTCATATTTAAACATATAAACCATAAAATCCTCCAGAGAGGAGACATACTTCTATCCTGGCCTTGCTGTGCCCCCCCATGATCTCGAGCTTTGAGAGCCACTCTGGGTTGAAGCATTATGTGCGACCTTATGTCCAGCAAATATCCACAAATCTGTTGTTCCCTCTCCCATGGCGATTTCCTCAAATGTTAGCTGAACATTCTCTGATAATCTCAGCATGTGTCTCACCTCTTTACTTCACCGTGAAACTAGTCAATGCTCTCCTCCGTCATCCGAGAGCGAAAGTGGCGATGCATCGAGAAAGATTTACTTGCAGAAGCCGCCACACGCCTTCCATTATCGACCAAATGAAACGACATCTGCAGCAATGCTATAGCTGCATCAACACTCAGCCAAAATCAGGAGTGGGGCTCATTTTACATGCAGAGTAATTGGGCAGTGAAAAAGGCAGCGTTAATGCTGTACAGCAGCTACACGTGCTCCATGCTTAAGTCCCTATACTAATGTCCTGCTCATAATGAGGAGTAAATAAGAAATCAACATTTAGCCATGTAAGAAGTCACAGAAAGAACAAGTCCTTGAATTAAGTAAAGACTAGAATCACGCCAACTTGCCTCCTTAGCAATTTGAATAAATTGAATCCACCCTATAATTACAATTAGCACAGTGTGAGCTGATGATTGAAATTGTGCTCACCAGGAGTGGGTAAATGACGGGTAATAGGGGTAATTTGGTTTTTAAATTCAAGAACTGACACTTGAATCTAGACTGATTGATGTATGTGTCGCGAATGATTTAAGCCAGTTGCCAGCAAACATTTTATTAGGATGCAAGGTGAGGACAAGGCACAAATGACTCTCGCTGGAACATTTTTGTGCGCTCTCCCCAGAGGCTGGATGGATGGCAGAACAAACAAATGCACTGTCTCTGGAAAAAGAGCAAACAAGCAGAAGTAATACATTTTCTATCAAGTAAAGGTGTGACCTAATAACACAAGCGTTATTGTCAAATGTCAGCGTGAACGATTGCAGTAAAAATTTGATATTTAGATGTGGACTTTAGACTTCCGCGGGAAGAAAGTATTCCCGGGTAATCATACGGATTTCTTTATAGTTGTGTCTACCGGCCCATTTTTCATGGCGTGTGGACTTGTCATAGCAAGAAAAGGACACACGAAACTAATTTCGTTAACAATGCCTCAGCTCCATCGAGAGTCACGGTGAAACAGCGTGCACAATACCAGAGGCTTGTAAGTTCAGTTAAATGCAAGGCAGTGATTTTCCTCCTTTATTGATTACACATGTTCCTGTAGTTCAATGACATGCAGAAGAAATCTGGTATGAAAAAAGGTCTATGCGGGTATGCAGGGGTAAACAATCCGAACTCACCTTTTTTCACCCTTGTACCACTCAAATGTTGGAGAAGGCATTGCAGCAGCCTCACATCTTAGCAGGGCTGTGCGTCCCAGACCGACTCCATGGCTCTTTATGTCGTGGATAGATGGGGCAACTGAAGAAAACGAAAAAATAAAAATAAGACATCTTAGCAAGATTACCCACAACATTACCATAAGAATAGCGGTGAATGCTCTTATTTTGATGGCGAAGGGTGGCTGCACTTGACAACTGCTGACACCCTGGTCAGTGCAGACATTGCGCGGTGTAAGCTCAACATTCAAAATCTACAAAGGCATATTTGGAGAGGAGAGAGGGCGCCCATCCCCTGTGTTAGGAAACTCAAATAAATTGCACTGCATGGTGATAAATGGCTTAATGGAAGTTCAAAGACTCAATGGCAGAGGCAGGTTCAGTGAATGCAAAATCAGACTCCTTTCATGTGCTGAAGTGTGGTGTTAATCTCTTTGCCAGTGTCATGTAGGCAGCGATGGCTTTTAAAGCAACCCAGTCCTTCTCCACTTCAAGCAACAGAGCCTTGAAATAATGTAATATGTTTATGTTTTATAGATTGACAACATAATAAAAGTGGTAGACCAAAAACAAAAATGCCATTTCAAATTTCATCTAAAATGTAACTACAGGTTAAACTCGGGGAGATGGGCCATCGTGTTTAAGAGGTCACACAGTGAATAACAAAACCAACACAAGTGCAGACCAGACGACAGCTACGATCAGTGATACCAAAATGAATGAAAAATTAAATAACGGCCCAATAATGTCACCATGAATATACCATCAGTTTAACTTTTTTTACAGGTATGTAAGTCAGTTTGGGTTTGGTAGATTTCTCCAGTCTGATGGTCTTTAAACTTGAAAGCACAAGTTGCATTTTCTTGACACTCTCAAAACGTTGTTGCATGTGTCAGAAGCTGTTTTCACTGATGCACTGCAGTCCTGGACGTTTCAAGACATCAGCCTGTAGAGGTGCACGCATCATATTTGATTCATGCAGGTTTTTGTGAGACTTCTACATCATCAGTGTAACATCCCTCCCACCCCCCCTCTTTAAAAAACTAAATAAATTGCAAAACATATTTTTAAGCAATTAAAAAAAAAAAGAAGTCAGATGTAGCAAATATGATCCAAAATATAAAATCGTATATGGAAATTAAAATGTAAATCATTTTTAAACCAATTTGTCAGATGGTTCAATAAATTCTTCATTTTCAAAAATTTTCTGGCAATTATTTCATATTTCAGGCTTTAAGGGGGTAATGCGATCCAGCTGTCCTGCACAGCTGGATCGAACATTAAATGGTCTTTAACCTGCAGGGTCCCCCAGTGCAAAGCAGTCCGTAAGACTGCCCGCTTATAACAAAATTCCAGGTTATTCTGGTCAATGGTGTATGTGAAATTTTTAAGCAGCTGCAGGCAACTGTTAAAAAAAATACTTGGGCAGGTTCACCTTTGGAAGCCCTGCGAGTTCTGCTTCCTTGATATTGAGCTTTTTGACCAAAGAGTCTCCTTCAGTCGAAGGCTTGAGCTGAAACTAACCAGTGAGTTTGAGCTTTTAGGGGGTTGTAAAAGTGCACGGCTGTAACCGTGGGAAAAAAGAAAAACAAAGGGGGGAGTGTAAGCATTTTATGCCAATCACTTTGTTTTCTTCTTAGGTGGAAGTCAAAATGATGACTGACATTAAAATCCAATTAATGGCCAAGCACAGTAAGTCCATGTGTAGGTAATTGTCGAGTGGATTCAAAGCGAGTGAGTGGGCGTAATGTGCCGGGACTCCTGAACTCCACTGCACACGCAAAGTGGGATTACTGGGACTGAATCAATAACACAACTGTAACTGTCCTGTGCTTTCTTATTTGGTATGTAAAACATTTAGATGAGCAATATAATATTCAAACAGCATTAGCTATTAGGTTTAGTTCAATGCATTTGACTCAATTTTACCAAGTGGAGATCAAAGGGTAAAATAAACAGCCAACTCATCAGATGAATGATTAAGATTGTATTATACTCTGCTTAATGTTATAATATTAATTCAATTAATGCTTAAACTGTGATGGGTAAATAAAATGGCACCTTTAAAGGACTGGGGACAACGCTAAACTGGTCCCAGCTGAATGCACACAGTGGCTTAAACCCACTGGTATTTTTATGACAGCTTACCTTCATAGATCGCCTGCTTCTTCACTGAACACTGAGGCAAAGAAACAGGAAAAACCAATCACACTATCACACAGAGCTCAATCTGACATTGTGTATTGTGTAAACTTGGCTTGACTTTCCAAAAGCCTGACAAACAATAAAATTGTTCTGAACAACCAAGCAGATGCACAGCCATTTCAGATACAAGACAGGGCAAAATTACTTTGTGTCACTCACACTGTTTCTGATTAAAAGCATATGATACATGGAAAACGCTCACGCTCTTTAGACCAGTCCTGCAGCTAGCAGTAAATTGCCCAGCCAAGTTTGAAAGTAAGATGGGGACTATTTATATTCCTGACAATGAGCTTTAAAGAATGACCTGTCAGTCTGAGCTAAAGCCCCTTTCCAGTGGAAGGACTTGGCCAAGAGCCTGCAAGACTTTACTTTCAATTGCATTTGGAGAGACCTGAGTATGGAGTGAAAAAGCTTCTAAACATAACCCCCAGCACGTCAGACTCCCCCAAAACAACGGAAATTCAACGAAGACATAATCTGGTTCACTCCTACGGAACAGGATAGCATTCATGTGTTTTATCCGCTTAGATTTACAAATCCTTCACCTTTGATCATTCAGTACTTTCTGTGAGACGGCCTTGGTTTGAAGAGCTGCATGGAACCAATGCATGCACAGTCTTTCCCTGCAGCCTGTGACAGTCAGCGCAGATAGATGAAGTGGAATGCCACAGATTTGGGCAAGGTGAAAGCGAAGCATGTGATCATTTGTACAAGTGTCATAAAATCATGTAAGAGAGGCACACAAAGATCACAGTGTGCTCTGTGATGATGGATGCCCTTCCACCAACCTTTCCTCTGCATCCTAATGAGCACATTCATAGGACTAGTGTATGTTGATTTTCTGTCCTTGCATGTGTGCCAATTATACCATTAGTTCCCTCTTTTGTTGCTCTGCTGAATAATCTGAAGGACTTAAGATAGTGAATCAAGCAATGGGTTATGCTAGGCCTCTTCCTCTTCATTTATCACTGCATGAAATGTTCGGCCCCATGCTGGGGGGGTATTAGTAGACCTTGACTGGATGCCTGTGCATGTTGTGTGTGAATGTGCACTGTGGGTGTGTGTACCCTTGTGTCTGTGGTCTAAACTCAAAATTTTTCTGCTTCAGAAACTTCAAAGATCTGTTCAAACATCACAGATTACTTCAGAGCTATATTTAAACATAACCAGCATTAGTGGTTATTGCACCTGAAGACATCTTAGCAGAGGAGCAGTAACAACCTGCAGCAACTAAAAGAAAACAAAAGTTTCTAAAGCACATAATAAAGTAACATCAGAGTGTCTGGTGTCTGACACTGCGCTTTACAGAACAGATGTACTTAAAGAAAAAGATGAGAAGAAGCAGAGAAAATTGCAACAGTACTCTGCAGCACAGAAATATAAGCCAATAACAAGTATGACAAAATCAATGTAGTATGCTGACCAGCAGAGGCTTAGCAAGTCCTCGTAATCCTCCATTGGTGGTATTGTGCGGGGCCATCGATTATCTGAAGGCTCTGAAAGCACCAGGGTGACCCGGCTGTCGTGTTGTACAGTTACTAGGACAGTGGACAGGGTGGCTCAGTCAGGTGAGTCAATACTTCAAACCTCACACATAGAGACATTTTTATTTATTTCATTCTTATTATACCAGGAGGGTTTTTCCTGCATGGAGGGTTTTTTCATGGCTGCCCTGCATAGAGAGGTTTTATGAAAAGTAACTGAGAAACAACCACGATTCTAATAAAATGATTACCTACACTGCTCAGACTATCTGGATTTGACTGAATCGAGCATTGCAGACGTGTTTAGCAAATAATTTTTCTGTGAAAAATGTAACACACACTCACTGCTTTTATGGTACGCTGACCAATCAAGCTTATGTGCATATCTTTAAACATCCATTCGGACCCAGGGATAGACCCTGAACTACAAACCACAAAACTGCTGGAAAATTGTTTTTCTAAATGTGCATTTCCTCTCTGGATTATTTTGCTGTGTTCCCTTTAATATATTACCAGCTGGATCAGCTATTTGTCAAATGAACACTGTGCTTTCTTCATTAGACTCAAAGGATTTCCTATTTTTATAGTTAATTAGGTTTACTGTTCTCCATCAGTAGTTGGTTAAAATGCTCAGATAAAAAAAAATCAAACTAAGACAATGAAAGGATTGAAAAATGTGCTGTTAAAAAATGTTAGGCACTTCAGGTGCTCATCCATTCCACAGCACAGCTCTAAATACAGAGCGCAGTATAATAATAATACCAGCGATCCAGTCGTGCAACATGCCGCGTATTCAGAAAAACTATAAAAGTGTGGAGTTGGAACTGATGTTGGTTATTTGCAAAGGCAAAGTCAAATGTTTTTAAGCATTTTTCTATTTGCTGCACTTAATTTGAAAACTTGAACCATGTAAATGCATCATCCCACTGGCCAGCATACAATACGAGCACTACAGGCTGCAAAACTCCAAGAGCGGTAACTAAGAATACAAAGCTTTTCTTGAAGGCCAGTTGTATTTCTGCAAATGGACAAATTCAAAAAGCAATTTGGGTCCAATAATTGTCTTTCAGCGATTTCTAATATAGAAAAATCTCTCTTATAGCATTGCAGGTATTGCAAAATGCTATAATTTTATATGCATATCAATATTATCAAGTTCTCCCAATTTGGACCTTGGCACTGCGATCTGTTAAGACAGATCACAACCATAAAACCCAGTACAATCCAATAAGTCCAATTTTACCTTGCTGGCATATCTTATATCATCATATATTGTGCTATACACCATCCGGATTTTGGAGAGTAATGCAAAGTAGTGCACTAAAAACCATGAAGCCCCAATAATCCAGGTAATTTAATGTCCAGGGAATGCTGGGGTGGTGCTGTAAATCATGCCTGAAGTCACGGTGGCTCCACCAGATGGGGGTGAGCGGTTGGGTCCAGGAATAGTACAAGCATGGCAGAAAAATGAGGACTCTGGCAGGTGACAAATGGGCAGCTACGGATCGATCACGAACCAAAAGCCATTACATCTGCATTATCAAAACAAAGCCGATGTCTCCAAATGTCTATGCAAACCGTACAAATACACACACTTTAAAGATACATAACAAGTGTGACCTTTATTAATGGACAGGGTTTGCTCACAAAGCAAAACACCTTAATGTACAAGGCTTCGCTGAGTAGCGTCCCTTAAACAATCCTCGTGTGACAATTGATGATTAATTGGTGTACTTCAAGGATGAATATGATTTATTTAGCTACATACTATTGTTTGCCAAGAGAACCCGGAGAACGCAGGCTTTTTAATTAAAAGATCAATTAATAACCCTACCTCTTCAGCCAGATTTGAAAATGAGTTTTCATTGCAATTAAGAAATGGACTCATCAGTGCATGACTTGTCAGCTTACACACAGAGACACTGTTCCCCACTGCCATCTGTGGGCTTCTTTGTCCTGCTTTTTCCCCCCTCAGTCAGGAATGGTTCTACTGCCAAGATTTATTAATTCATTAAGATTTCTATTCAGAACAGCTAGGGAACATTGTGTTCCTTCTTTTTATACAATGCGAGGCATATAAATAACCAGCTTAGTGTGTAGGACTGTGTGGGTCGACAACACCAGGGATTCAATCTATTGTCTGTGTTTAACACTAAATGGCTCAAGGTACACAAATCCTCACCTATCTTCCTAAATACACACGAGCTGGCGAGCTGTTCCGATGAAGACAATGGTACAGTCGACACACGCGGAAATGTCATTAATCTATTGTTACGAGCGAGCGCAGTAAGTCATCTCCGATTGTGTGAACATAATAACCATGTTATAGACGATTTCATGTAAGCCTGTGATGTTATTCACCTTGCGCTCAACATTATTACTTATTTTGTCACTAAAATGGGATGCCAATGTTTAAAAGTAAAGGAAAAAAAAGGAAGTGTACTAGCCAGAACATTTATTCTGCAGAAGATCAAGTTTCCGCTCATTTATTCATGCCCCTCATGCAGCAAGGAATCCAAATAGCAATCAAGACGAGAGCTTTGGAGAGATGTAGAAAGATGGATTTACATCCAAACAGCTTGAGGGTACTGGCTTTAACTCTACTTAGGATTGGATCAGAATCCAATTCTAGGAAGCCTTCTCTTTTGAATCGTAAGCCACAGTATTTCAACAGATAGGGCAAACTGTCTACAAACGCTCAACGGAGACTGCGTGTCTGATTTGAAAATACTCCCGACGCCAGTTTTCATTGAACTGTGCGATGAACGTTTATTCCACCTTTGATTCAACCTCACCATCCACCGCTGCGCTGAGCCTGATATGGACACACAGTATGTAGGTCATTGCATTTTGCAAAATGTAATAAATTCTGCATACCTCTATGCAGCTGTTATGGTGTATAATGATTCTTTGTAAATTCAATAACTATCAAATAAATAAATAAATAAAGCACAAACATGCCCACACGCCGCTAATAGCTGTTTACTCCAGTGTCATTACTTGACATTGTAATGTTGGGTGGTCATGAAGATGTGTCTACTGAACACAAGTAAACAACTTTAGTCTCTTATTTATCAGAGATGGTCGTGACTCCCCACAACCACTCTGTCAGCAGAGGAGCATGTTGTGGGTGTATCTACCAGGCCGGGGCCTGAATTCCAAACAGGCCTGGACGGCTGGGGTATTAGAGGGAAAGGAAGGTTAGGAGCAAACAAAAGACCAGGTGATGTAAAGAATTAGAAGTATTCGCAGTGTGCTCCTGCATTCTGATTTTTTTTTTTTTTCAGAAAGCTATCAATACCACTGGTTAAATTGCTCACAGCAGCTCTGATGTGTATGGTGATTAAAATGATCACAGTTTTGCTGGACAATTAGTGTAAGCAGGAAAGAGCGAGGTGCTCTTCTTTTTCCAATCACAGCCATGGCGAATATGTGAGCAGAATTCACAGCTGCAGGGTACTGGAGGAGGAAGGAGGCGTAAAAATGGCTGGAAAACTCCAAAGCATACAGGGTACGCTTTCACTCTGAAAAGCAAGCTTGACACGAAGGAGCCAAAGTGATATTAAAAAGGAAGACAAACCTGAACTGGTTAAAGCTTTAGCCTGAATCGAGGGATGCTGTCATACAAAATTACACGCGGTCAGAAGTTTGTATACGCTCACCGTGGGCATGAATATAATGGGAATTTTGGGCTTTCAATCGTTTCTTTGAACTGTGTACAGCACACATCTTCAATGGTTAAAAACAAGCAAACTGGGTCCACGAGTTTGAATTTATTTTGCATTTTCTCTAATCCACATAGAGTTAAAAATTATACATGCAAACTCTTACATACATTCACCTCAAACTTTTAGTAATTGATGCCTTTTAACTTGACAAGCCGAGTGGCTCCTGGAGAAAAGTTTTGTATACAGGGCTTAACAAATTAGTTAAAAAGAGAAAACACAAATACTTTTTTAGAAATCTGTCAAAAAACCTGTTAAAAAATAAAACTCACTGAATTCACTGAAATGTAATCAACATTTTTATTCCCGGCACACTGGACTTCTCTGAGAGCTCATTAATAAATCAAGCACGACATCAACCATTAAAACTAATCTGTCTGTTCAGGAATGCAAGAAAATAACTAGTTTTACATCTTAATCAAAAATTCTACTGTGCCTTAAAAAAGTAAATTTGAAAATAATGGCGAGCAACAATAATTACATTCTGTTTATAAAACCATAATTTTGAATAACGAGCTTGCACATATTGGCGGATTAATCGTTACAAAAACATTACAATCATTTTGGTAAATACCAATAATGTTCATTTAGGGCGTGATGACACAGTTTAATGACCATGATTGAGCAATAATAAAAACACACGCTCCAGCTACAGAACACAAAGTAAAAGCATATCAAGTGGCACCTGAGCATGTGCAGGCATGTGCCAATCACAGCTGTTCCCAGCACTGAGCAACTTGAACTTTCCTGGACTCGTATGATTCGATGATTCGATGACTGAAGCTATGCTAAAAGACAGACAGAGATCAAACTTCTAACGTCTGCCGCAGCAGACTGAGAAGAGCTTGTCCCTCAAAGGAGATCATCATTGTTGTGGGAAATACTTCAGATTTAGCACAAGTTATCTCAACCGATTATAAATCATATTCAAAGCGTTTTGTCTGCGCTGCAAAGGAACGCAATTACCTTTTAAGCTGCCTCAAGATACACCTTAAGAAACAGTATAATGAATGCGTAAAGTGCAGGAAAAACAATGCAATGGTTGCTAACGTAAATTAGAAAATAGTCAACTTAGCGGACAAAGATGTGTTATCGCATCGCTGAGTTATTTTTCCCAAGCTTCAGGAGAAATTCAGAAGGATCTCACAGCAGTCGAGTACTTCTCTATAGCTTTATTTACATTCATGGTGGAGGTATAATGAAGCTTCTAAGAGATGTAGGTCAGGTGAATATATGCATGATTTAAACGTATTATTTAATTAAATAAGCTAAAATTAACAGGAATGTAGCCCAATGTAAAAGCATGTAAAAGAGTCCTAAAAGAACCCTGCTGATTTCATTTTCTTAAGTTCATCTTAAGAAGATAAACGTGAAATAAATGAATAACTGACTCTATATCGCCTCCTCGTGCGTCTTATTTCAGATAATATCCAAATTGTACTTCTGCAAAACATCTGGATATCTGCAAAGTTGACATTTTCTGTGAAATTTTGTCCAGAGTTTTTTGAGTTAGGGTTAAAATCTTTATGTAAACATTTGTGCCACGCTATCAAATTCCCTCTAGATATTTCAAACAGCTTCAGATGAAGCAACTGAAACAGTGACGGGCAAATAAAACGTAGCACGACAAGACAGTTAGCTGTCTCCGTTTCTTCCGTGTGTGACTAAAGTTTGTGCAAACTGTCAAATCTCATCTTGCAACATGATGATGTTCAAACCCTGTATTCTCACTCGTTCAATAAGAGGAGCCGACACCTCTCTCTGGAGGAAAAGAGCTCCCTAAACTAGAAAGCGAGGTCAAACACCTTTGATTGTTCGTCTTAAAACAGAAACAGGCTTCTGTTATTGTTTTATCTGTAGTGTTAGTGATGGATGCCTTCAATCTGCTACAAGGTGGCTTCATTAATTAATCAAACACCAGCGTTTTATCTCAGGCGGAGGTGTTCCACGGTGGTTTCCTTTTCATTCATCCCTCCGACTCAACCACCTAGATGTGATATTTATGCTTTTGAGTCACACTGTGCAGTGAGAATTTCAGCCAGTAACGGCACCCACCTGCAGTGAAGATGAATATGTAAATTTAAAAAAAGTAGGTCAGAGATCAAATTTCATCAGGTAGAATCACAGCTGAAATATTCTTTCGCCAAGTAGGGTTTTTTAAGCCAATCTGATTCTAGTGCGACCTTATGGATGACTGCCATCGTTCAGGTTTAGATGATAAAAGTATTCAGTCGCCGTTCATTTATCGCCAGGAGCATAAAGGCAAGAAGCCCTCTCAGGCCATAATTTAATTAATGCTGCCACATGAAGGTAGGACATGCTGGGGTTACATGTACTGGACTTAACACTCGGGCAGTGACAATGCCTGCGAACGTCTGCCTCTAACTCCTCCTATCATAGAGAACCAAATGGCAGGCTTAGTGGCCCGGTGTTATTAAAACTGCAAATATGTTCGAGCTTAATTTTATTTTCATTACCTTGGTTTGCTTATTTTAATTAGTGGCCCTAATCTGCAATTAGCCCAGAGGTCAGCTATACCCACAGCTCTGAAAAAAGCCATTGTTTTGAACAAAATTGTCTGGACATGTATTTAATTAGACTGTTAACCCTTGAAATGTCAGTGTCACTCAATCCTATGCTGTCTTATTAGAATGATGAAGGAAAAAAATACTACAGACTTCACTAACTGATGAATATGAATTCATTTCATTTAACTGCTGTTAGCAAGAAAAAAAGAGGATCAGTGGTGATACCATAATGGGGTCAAAGCACGCCACGATAGCCGCTTACACTGTTAACAATATCGAACGATAACGCTGCGCCCTTTCTGTTACTCCGCCTCTCATTTCTTTTTGTTTTGCTAAGAAGCTTTTTCGTCATTTCTTTGAGTAGTCTTCACAGATAGTTCAGCTTTTTGAAGGACATTCAAAGCTCTTATTTGGATGCTGGCTGCCTTTTGCTTTGTTCTTTGTCAAGATGATCGAAAATGCAGAGTTCAGGGGAGGCCAATCCATGATTTGTAATGTTCCATTGTGCGTTTTTCTTTTTTCTACTGCCAGTATTGTAAAAGGTGTGCTTTGGCGACTTTGGCAGTGTGTTTGGGATCATTGTCATTCTGAAATTAAAGCTGCTGCCAATGAAATGGTTTCCAGATGGCATCGCAGGGCGAATCCAAATCTGTCTGTGCGTTTCTGCATTCATAATTCTTTTAGTTTTGACATGATCCCCGACACCACTGGCTGAAATGCAGCTCCAAACCAAACAGAGCCCCCACTGTGTTTTGCAGATGGCTGCAGACCCCCACTTCTGACTATTTGAACCGAATATTAGCATTCATGACTCCATCAGACCTGCTGTCATTGATTTTCATTCTAGTTCTTGTGTGATTTGGCAAACCTCAGCTTTTTGCCTGTTTCCCTTAAGAACGGCTTCTTAGAAACACTTCCTAGAGTCAGGTGTGTTTTTTTATGCTCGGATGATTCATAGTTCAGTGTTGAGTGACTTAATAAACAAGCAAAAAGAATATTTGAATTCCTGTGCTGTGTACTGTTTAAGTTAGAGAGTTAAACTGACACCTGCAGTCTCCCAGGAGGGCCTTCACAAAATTAGCAGGCTTCTTTTGTGAGACATACAGCTGTAAAACAGCTGTATGAGCACTTGTCCATGCAGTGTAATATTTTTAATAAAGTTAATTTCTTGCTTCTTGCTGCGTAATTATTCTCTCTTGTTTGAGTTTCCATGTCAGCTAATGTCTTTATCTTAATACAGATTTTAATACGCTCAGCCCCTCATCAATAGCCCACACTCCTGGGTGCCTGGTGAATACAGCCTGATGTGTGACAGCAGAGCATGAATGATACAGTAGATTGGGACACAATCCAAATGCTTCTCTTTTTACTTCACAGGAGGAGAAGTGTGCCAGTGAGGAGAGGAGGCAGTGAAGAGTGGCCACCAGCTGGCTAAAGCTCTGCCTGCTGTGGCCAAATCAGTCGCTCCAATGGACAACTTTAATTCATTCATTCTGCTTCCTTATCTTTAGAGATGAGCACATGTGTCACCAGTCACCATGCAGAGAGAAAAGGGAAGAGGCAACTTTGATGAAAAATACAAGCATGAAAAGCATACTGACAAAATGCTCTGAAAACAGTCGCTGACTATTTGAAGCTACAGAGCGCAAAATATTGAAGAACTTTTCAGTCCCATTTGAAGAAGCCGACAAACAAAGTCCTGCCTCTTTAACGTCAGCTGCATTTTTTGCTTCTTCTCTGTTACCTATTCAGCACCTTGAATGCTAAACAGCCGCAATAAAACACAGGACCTTTCGTGTGTGAAATGCTTGTGAGGCTAGAAAAATCTGACAGTGTTTGCAGTAGCTCAAACAGCATGTAAATAATTATGAAATCCATTATTTATAACTGAAAGGGTGGCCCCAAAGATGTACAGCGCGTGCTCAAACACTTATCAGACACCTTCTAGTCTTACTGCACACAAATTATGAATGAAAATGTGTACACATGTCACACAAGAGCTCTATCAGATATTTCATGTGTACGGCGGATGCCCATCAAGCTGTCTCTCTAAATCAGTGGTGCAAAACCAATGGCCCGAGAGCCATAACGGGCCCAGCAAAATCTCTGAACTGGCCCACCTGATGGGTTTGCAGAATGTGAAACTTGCAAAAAAATCATAAATACTTTAGGTTTTTTGGGGGGTAAGATGCACCGCCACTGAGGTGTGACGATGCCAGCATTACAAGTCCGAATGTGTGAAAAGTTAAAAGCATTTCTCTAATATTTTGTTGGTGTTTGGTCAAAAAATACTGGAAATGCACAAAGGTTTCTCTGTTCGCAGATGCACTTGTACTGTTGACAATGATCCCAAACACACTGCCATGGTACTGCACATGTAAAGTGGAAAAACAAATCCACAAGCTCATTTTTCTTAAGACAGCTCGTGCAGGGTATGCCTCCTTTCCTAAATTACATGAAAGTTTTTTGTGTATTTTATATTAAGAGAAAGGGGCGACTGTGGAGCCTCTTCTTAATTGGTCATTCGGCAATGACTTTATAGCATCTGGATCTTTAACGATACTTCACCTAAATTTAAGGACTGCGTGCCACTTTATAAAAGGTGATATTTTTGCCACTTCGCTAGCGCACAAAAAAACCCTTTTAAGACCCATTGGATTATTTCAAAAATGAATTATCATCGACCTCACTGAAGGCTGTGTTACTTCATTCCTGAAAAGAAACACTTTGGAGATAATGGCTTTCAACTGACATCGACTCTAAAAATCTCATTTCAAAGTAATCGCTCAACATCCTCCTGCTGCTTTTGATAACACTGTCCAACAAACTGTCTCCTTTACATTTTTCATTTTTATAGCATATTCCATAAAGGTGTTGCAGTTAGGCTGGCTGCGTTACAAAAACTAATTATTCATTACCCTGAAGGCTGATGTAATGTGCGAGAGTTTTTGGTCCATACGTTTAACTCTTTTGTAATAGAGACACTTTGTATTTGTGAAGCGGAGCAACTCAATATCTGCTGTACTGAAGGATTATGTAAAATATCAGATCAAAGGGAAATTTATAAATAGTTCTCAGAAACCAATTTATACAATAAGATCAAAGGAGTCACAGACAGATATCTGGACCATTGTCGTCTGCGATATCGATCAATAGCAACGAGCGAATCAATGGCGGAAGCAGCCTGAGATAACTGTCCAGCAGGCCTGAGCACTTGACCAAATACAACACGCTCCCACCCCAACTATGGCTCAGGGGCTCAAACTGTGAAGACTTTGTCTGACAGCAAAGAAAAGTCTTCCTAATCAATTCACTCAGTTCGAATGCTAAGCCCACATAACCCCGCCGTCTCGGCTTAAAATTCAGCGTCTGACTATGACATGCCTTATCAATCACAGAGAACACCTCCTTTGTTCTGTACCATAAAGACACAGCCAGTTGTCAAAGCACTTTTCATCCTTGAACCCACATCTCAGTAGAGCTATAAATAACTGGCCTCTGAAACTTCACTCAGACCCAGCTCATTAGAGCCAGGCATTACCCAGAAATAATGGCAACAATTCTTGGTTTTGTACCAAAGCGGGCATGAACACTGTCTTAATACATGGAGGTGGATACAGATGATCTGCAGAAACAGATTAAAAATCGTTTTGAAAATGAATATAAAAAAGTACGTATCAATTTCTTAAAACCCGAATTAGAAAACTTGCATGATTAGCTTTCTGGATGCGACTCACTAACTGGGCCAAGACGAGCCTTTTTTCTTTCACTTCCCCCTCCCTCCCTCCCTCCCTCCCCACATCGCTGTCGATGAGTGCTTGATAAGCTTTTCCAAAAGTGAGATTTAGCAGAGGGCATCTATACAGAAACTTCAATGAATAACAGTGAAGCAAAGGAGCACTTCTGAAAGAAAAGGGAATGGCAATAATAGTCAAGCACCCGAATTCTGCTTCTACTTACAAGTGGTGGTTTCTATGTGACCACGACAGCTAAAGCCCAGTATCATTCATTAATGCCCTGGCTCCTCATTACTGTCTCCTCACACTTTTGAAAGACTCATTACCTGCATAATGGAATAGTGCTTAGAACAGTCAGACCTTTCCTTAGTGTGAATTAATCATCTACATGCACCGACAAAAAGGGAATTCTCGCATTAAATATTAAGAAACTTCTTTAGCTCTCGACTTTCTCAAACTTCTGGATAGTATACTTTCTTGAAGTGCACCGTCAGGGATCGTGGATCTGCAAGGCCGGTGCACAAAAAAAAAAAAAAAAAAAACACGGGAACCCAAGGAAGAAGAAAGAGATGTACTTACAGTTGACTGTGACTTTTACTCTTTTGGTGTCGGGAGAGGCAATGTCATTTAAAGCGCTGCATTCGTAGTCTCCAGCCTGGTCCTTTGTGATCCCAGTGATGTTAAGATTTTCGCCACTGTCATACTTCTTGGCTGGAAATAGAAGAATAGAAGCAAACTACTTACCACCATGTCTACACAGAATACAAACACGTACACGCATACATGAGGCATTTTGTGCTGCCTGTGGTTAGTGGGTGGAAAGGCCTCATTTGTAGCAAATTATTTGTAAGTTTAAGTCTGAGTAGAAGATGCAATACAATTAGATATTGCATTGAACTCCTGATTACCTTCCTTGCATCCTAAAATAGCAGCGGACCAGCAGAGCATTGATCTATTTATATTGATACAGCGGTAGGTAATAATGGTGTATTCCCAGTCATCCGCTCATCGTTTGCTCAACCCCACGCAATGCAGTTAGAGCTGTCCCTGAAGACAGACAGATTTGATGGCTCAATGCACATGCCAGTGCTTTACTGGCATAACAACAGTGGCATGGCCCACTTTAAACATGCAAATCCACACAAAGATGTCCGCTCAACACTCAAATTAAAATAGGCTAACAGAGATAGACTCACTTGGCTAATTTCTGATGCTAGAAACTGCATTAATAATAATGCGGAGAAAAGTAGAGCGACACAGAATAATATGGTTTCCAGAACAATTCGGATACAGCCATCAGGAATAAATACATTAGTGGCATAAATCTGGGAATTCTTAATCATTTTATATCTGAAGGATGTAAGCTGAAAGACAGAAAGGCAAAGCAGCAAATGCTGGAAAGTGTTCAAGGCTATGACACACTTTTAGCCAAAGCGAATGAATGTAAATGAAGTTTATCTAAGCCAACATTATGGGTAAGCCACTCATTGTTTTATTTAACGCTGTCGTTAGAATGAATAGTTGAGGCACTGATGGAAACAAAATTAATGAACAACTATTTTAATAACCAATTAATCATTGCCGCCATTTATTTAGCACTCATCTGGAACCTGTTTCTCAGTATGTGTGCTTATGTTTGTGCTTCTTTATGTACGAATACATCGTTTATATATAACCACAATTTCACTGGAAGATGAAATATGAAAATGACGACTCGGCTAATCGACACTGAAAATAGCATAATCTGAAGCTCTATTTAACATGTTAAACCGGCCACTTAAAACAGCATAATGGAAAAATCTGTCCAATTATTGATAATCACGGCCAATAAGCTCCAACTGACAGCAAAGACACGTTCTGTTTCGAGTAAAATCACACCTATAAGACTGTTTAGATCATTTAGCTTGTGAGTGTGCGTGTAACAAATGGTTAAAATATCTCAGCAGGCTGCTCTGTGTACATATAAGAGAAACTGTGGTAGATTTTTCCCCAGACAACAATTAATTTCCAACCCAGTGGTGCTCAGTGTGAAATCTATTTATACAGAACCTTTCAGCCTGGTAATGGTGGTTTGGGATGGAAGATGTGTGGCCAGACTCAGAAGGCATGGGATTCAAACAGAGCACACAATCAAGTTAAACTGAGCACAGTGTACCATACAGAAAACCACAGAGATCTAACCCCGATTTAGCCAGATCTTATAAAGACAACTTGTGTTTCAGAACAGCTGCCATTCGGTGCTGCCTGCAAGTGAGCTGGATTTTATATGTAATGCCACATTCTCCAACCCTGGTGGGCATTTTTTCTTTTTATCTGCAAACCACTGTGTCAAAAAACTTGAAACCGAAGGAACTGTCGATAATAAGCTTTCTTGTCTCTCCTCACACTGTCGTGGTGGCAACAACGAAGTCCAAGAGTCTTGGCAAAGATATTGTAGCAACACAAACAACTGCAAAAAAAATAAAAAAATAAATAAAAGGGCCAGCGTTTGAGAAAACAATCCATAAATAAGCACTGAATGTGTCTGAAAAACCACACCAGTTAGTGTGCCAAGAGAGCACATGGATGGAGACATCACACAAAGGGCTCTAATTTTGTGGAGCTGGATGGTAAGCGGCTGGGACACAAGTGAAGAGGAATCTTCAGTGGGTGCACCGCTTTTGTTTCGTTTTTGACTTAATCCCACTAATGTGCGAGAGGGTGTGCAGCAGAGTGTGTCAATATAGTAATCAAATGGTGGAGAGCACGTCTGATGTAATAAAAATGTGATTTTGTCTAGACAAGGTTACAGTACCAGGATGCAATGCACAGTATTTCCATGTGCTATTAAATTACTCGTGCAAAGATTGCAAACCGGTTTTTATTTTAAATAACACACTGCCGTTTTCTAATTTCACTCGGGCATATCTCTCATAGCAAAAGATAAATAGCAATCCATTAGATTGAGAGACATGGTATGCTACAAAGTCACAATGTCAACAATATTACAAGGGAAGAGGCATTAGCTGCTGAATATAAGCAGTGGGTGGCTTTCAGTAGTAAGCTAATCATCTAAGATAGCTTACATATTTGTGTGGCACCTTGGCCTGATGATACATGTACAGCTTGTATTTGAACAAAGAGATTAAATACACAAATTGAAGTCATTTTTAACTACATAGTATTGTTAATGTTTCCATCTATTAAGTGGACTTACTGAACGGAAGCAAAGCCAGAACGTGACAATTGCTTTACTGGTCATATCGTGTATTTTTCTTAGTATATTTTTTGATCATTCTCAGCATTTGCATTTGGCAATTTTTTCAAAAGAATGCGAACGTGCTTTTATGATGTGCACAAGTGACTAGATGATTTAACGAGCAGTTTTGATCATTTGAAATGCATCAAAGCCACCGAGAAAAGCTGTAATAGCGCAGTCATTTTAATTTAAATTTGAAAGAGTTTCAGAAGGCAGAGACAGACTGCACAGTGGATAAGTTTTGTCAGCTCTGAAAACCCTTCCAACTGTCATTGTAATATAGAGTTAAAAATGATGCAATTTGCCAATTAATTTGGGGCAGCTGAATCATAATAATTTCCCCATATACCCTAATTATCATTGCTATCTGCTATCTGAGTTTACAGACTGCTTTATAGTATCTAATTGATCATAAAGAAGGCAGAATGTTTGCTTTTTTCATATAAAATTGCTTGCATGTGTGTTAGTATTACCCACATGACACCGCTAAAACCAGGTATAGTCATTAAAATGAATGTCTACTTGTTGCAAACACAGCTCTCGTGGATCATTACGGCCCATTAGCGGTTGCATTTTGGCTTGATGATTAGAGTTATCTGATGCTTGTGTTTTATTGTGAAAACTCTGAGAGCTGCGCTTTAGAAATGACCAATATAAATAAACTTAATTAACAACATATATACTATAAAGAAATGCAAGCTTCCATACTACAGAGACACACACACACCCTCCGGCTCTATGCTTGACCTCAACACTGCCCTTATTCCACAGCTTCGTTCATTGCATTTCACTATACTTGGTATTAAAGACACGGTATGCACTAGTGTCTTTAATAAGGCAATAAAATCAAAAGCAGTGACCCACAAGGCCAAGTACTGTTGCTACATATTACGAAATGCTGTAGTTTCCACAGGAAAGAGCTTTTTTCCACAATCACTCACTTCCTTGCCTCTACAGGAGGTCGATTACATCAGAACAAAAAAGGAAAAATGTTAAGCATGAAGCTTACATATTTTTCAATTCATTTGCATTCAATTATGTTTTATTTATATAGCAATAAATCACAACAGTGACCCCCGAGGTGCTTCATATTGTAAGGTAAAGATCCTACAATAATACAGAGAAAGCCCCAACAGATCGGATCAGCCAATATCAGGAAGCACTTGGCAACAGTGGTAGTGAAAAACTCCCTTTTAACAGGAAGAAACCTCTAGCACAGGGGTGGGCAACTGCAGGCCTCGAGGGCCAGAGTCATGCAGGTTTTAGATGTGTCCTTGATCCAACACAGCTGATTCAAAGGCTAAATTACCTCCTCAACATGTCTTGAAGTTTTCCAGTGGCCTGCAGGACACCGGCCCTCGAGCCTTGGAGTTGGACACATGTGAACTAATCATTTGATTCAGGTGTGTTGACCGAGGGTCATAGCTAAAATCTGCAGGACACCGGGCACTTGAGGGCTGGAGTTGCCTACCCCTGCTCTAGCAGAACCAGGGTCAGGGATAGGAAACCATCTGCCGTGACCAGCTGCATGTAAAGGGAAGGAGACAGGACGAAAGACAATCATAAATCTACATATGAATCTGCAGTATAAAAATGCCGCAGATTGGTTTTTAAGGGTGTGGAATAACACCTCAGCCTTTTAATAATCTGTAATCATAATCTGTCAACCACATTCTCTATAAATATATATTCTTTTTAAATAAACCTTTTTGATCATTGAAGTAAATATTTTAAAAAAAGCATTTACAACACTTCAAAATTAAAATTGAAAACATAGGAAAGTGCTTTCTTGAGTCAGAACTGTACCTGCAGTGCTGTATAGCTTGTTAGAGCGCAGTCTTTCTGCACCTCCAGATGATGCTATCGTTTGACCCACAGGTTCCCATCCACACAACATTTATTTTCCTTTGCAGAACGGCACTGAAAGAATCTTTTGTCCCATCCAGCTACTGCAGGTTTCGCTGTGATGCTTTTTTCTTCTTTCTGCTATGGACTGTTGTAAGAGTACAGCCTTTTTCCTTTCTTTTTTGCAGTGACGTACGCTGTCGACAATTTACAGTATAAAACAATATAAAAGTGGAAATGTGAGTCTTTTACAGTCTCTTGCAATCAGTCTCTTATACAGAAATGTGTAACTTTGTTGAAACTGATATAAGCCACACAGAAAAAAGTGCAGCTTTTTGCTCTTCAACAACTTTTTCAATTACTGTCTGCAAAACCTTACCTACAGTCACCATCAGAAAATACTTGAAGAAACTGTTGTATTGACAACGTGACTAATCATGACTGTAAACAATGATGTAAGGATAGTTGGCTTTGTTCACTGACAAAAGTATTTACATTTGAGAGATAAATTAAGGCAGGTTTGCTTGAATTGTTTGGAGAATTCTTGTAAACGCTGAGGATGATTTGTCTAGTATTAAATGAGGCTGTTGTAATCTGTCTGATGTCAGATTTTCCAATGCTACTAACAAGTGTAGCTTTCCTGGTAAGCAAATTGATGCAGAATGGGTCATCTATGCTCGGTTAGTCACATGATATTAAAAAAAAAAAAAAAAAAAGCGTCTGACTTTCCGATGCCTCCAGTTAACCGCTTTGAAAAATGACGACCTCGCATTTATTTCAGTATTGACACAGCATAAATACAACCCACAGCGAGTTCAATATCACTGAACTGTGAGTACACAGAGCAGATAAAAGAGGCAGTGAAGACTTGGGATATGAGAGCAAATTGGAATCATTCACAACAGGAATGAGACATGATGTCAGTCTATATTTAATCATAGAATCCAGGTGAAACTGCTGTGGCTTAATTATGGTAAATGGAAGGCAGCGTGACTGGTCACAGCTAGTGCATTACAGATGTAGTCAATTAATGTGATGATGGTTCAGTCCCAGTAAGCTCTATAGCCCCACAAGCCCAATACCACCATCATCTTTAAGACTACATAGACTTAAAGGCCGGCAGTGATTTACTGGAGCTTCATTTAATCAGTTCTGGAATAGCACCTTTTGTGCAGGTAAAATGTAAAAGAGTTGCAGACTAATGCACAAAGCAACACTCACATATGAACAGTGAAAAGAATAAAAATGCTACCAATTCAATTAAAAATACACAAAACAGATTAAAGCAAATAAAATTGATCTCAGCAGGCAGGGACATGACTGAAAAAGGAAAAACAGCAGGAAAGTGTACAGGGAGCAGAGAAGGTCTGGAGCCCCTGTTAGTGGGCTGTCCACAGTTTTAGAGAATGAGTAATTATACTTAAAAGCATTAAAGCTGGTAGGCAGCAAGCTGGTGTCCATCCTAAATGATGGCAGTAACTGGTCTCTGGCATTTACCAACCTGCTGGTCGTTTTGATTCAGGTACCCCTTCTATCAGGATTCGGAACCATCGGGAAAACAAAAAACTTAAACAGTCACAACTGAGCAGAACTCACACAAGGTTCAACACGGGCGATCGTGGCTCAAGAGTTGGGTGTTTGTCTTGTAATCGGAAGGTTGCCGGTTCGAGCCCCGGCTCGGACGGTCTCGGTCGTTGTGTCCTTGGGCAAGACGCTTCACCTACTGGTGATGGCCAGAGGGGCCGATGGCGCGATATGGTGGCCTCGCCTCTGTCAGTCTGCCCCAGGGCAGCTGTGGCTACAACTGTAGCTGCCTCCACCAGTGTGTGAGAGTGAATGAATAGTGGAATTGTAAAGCGCTTTGAGGGGTCCCAAAAAGTGCTATATAAATGCAATCCATTATTATTAACACAGTCCAAAAAAATATTGCATGCACACAAAAAACTAACTGTGTTTTAAATGGGCAGCACATTGTGATCCACCCACATAATGCCATTCTGGCTTGCCGTGTGGTTACCATTAACAGTGATTGCACCAGTAACCTGCACCAGTGTGTTTGGGAATTGCTCTGCTTGAGTGGTACCATGACAGTTAAATGCTGGGTTATTCTGGAACAGCCTACGTAATTTGAGTTTCCAGATCAAATGCTACCAGACCACACTGATTTCACCACATGTCATCTGTCTTACTTGCACCTTGCTGGTTTGGAACATCTGACCACAGAGATGAGGCTGACTGTGAAACACTTGAGACCCTGCAGTGAAATGGCACTGATACACTGATAAAATAAAAATACATAATTATTTGAAACCACCAGCATTACTGGTGCCAAATAGCGAGGGCATAGACGTGAAATGTGGGCGTGACCTCCGCTGAACACATACAAGCATCTTTGTGGGCTTTTGGAAAGGAAAAAATCTTCACGCGCTTCAGCCTAGAGAAGCAATCGAATGCTATCCATTTCACATGAGCAGATCACAATAATGAGAAACAGGTGTGAGTAATAATGTCTCCCACGCTCAACAGTACCCTTTAGTGATATACACAGGTGGCATGTAGGCTTCCAATTAAACTGACGGAGCTAAATATTCCAGTTTGCGAGTGTTCATAATTCTGTAGAAAATATGCAGCCTTGTGCTGATTCAATGTGAACATAATGACATCTCTGAAGTTATCAAATGCTAGCAAACCTGGTCAGTCAAACCAAATGGAAAAGGATGGTCATTGCTACTGTTACATGAGTTTTCCCATGCCTAACATAGCAAACACTATCAGCCTTTTGTTGTGCTTATATATCCCACATCCCTGTCTTTGCTATTCATCTAACAGTGTTTTTGGTGTACTTTGTTTTTTTCTTGTTGGATTTTCTGAGCTGCACAAAGACATGTTCCTACTACTGGATGTGAGCGGTCGCTTGAACAAGAATAAACTATTTAAAAACAAGATCAGTGTTAACCAAGAAATCAAAAGCTAAATGTTTATGAAAGCTAAATTCCTGAATCAGTTTCAAAGAGAAACACATCCAGCGCTCACAGTAATAGTTATCCAGCTAAAATCACATTAAACATTTCATAATATTTCATACTACTATAGACTGCAGTGGGAAGCTAAGAGATTCTTTATATTAGATGGTCCAATATTTTTAGTCTAATAGTGACTCAGTTTACTAGACTGAGTATTACAACAAGGTCCATACCATAATGTTGATCAGTTTAATTCAGTTCAATTCTAGGTCTACACCATCACGCAGCAGAAGTTGAGCAGTAGAGGTGTTCATCATTTGAAGTAGAGCATCATTATTTGCAGCAAACCTTTTTGGTACCATCGATGTTAAGATTTCACTCATTTGGTGTGACCAGGAAGGACGAAATTAGAAATGAGAATAAAATATGAGAGCATGAGGGTGGGAATGGATGTTTGTATATGTGTGTGCCTGTTTGTCTGTGTCTATATGTCAGGTTGGGTATCAGACGCCACCTCTCTGGGGACATCTCAGGCCCTCCAAGGAGGTCTATCTCCCCCCACCACTCCCCTGCCAGTGGCAGACGCCCTCAGACATCGGTGCGTTGGTGGTTCTTTGTGTCTGGGGATGGGCGTCCAGGTACACACCGGCTCCTGGTGGCTGCTTGTCGGGGCCTGGAGCCTGGGGCTCGCTCGGGCCACTTCGGGGGTGGGGTGCCCTCAGTCTCTCGGCCTGGGGCTCGGTCACTCTGGCGCAGCTGGCTGCCGGCGGAGCTCACGGGCGCGTCACTGCAACTCCCCCTGGCTTCTGCTCCGCGGCTGCTGAGTGACCCCTCATCTGGGGCTCTCCTCAGCTCTTTCTGGGACAGTGGCGCGGCTGCCCCTCTGTTGGTCTTCCTTGGTCTCTTGTGTTCTGGGGGCCTCTGGATGTCTGGAGTCTTGATCTCCTCCATACCTGCTTCATGCCCTGGAGGACGGGGCTGTGGCCCCCCCACACCCTCTAGCAGATCATTACATGAAGGAACCTTTTAAAAACAAGCGCGTCCATGCTCACAGGAGTGCACACGGGTGCTCACACACACAAACTACACCCTTTTTGGCTCCTACCTTAAAGCACACTGTGTGCTGTCGATTTTACGTGCTGCACAATAATGTTTAATATTTAGTATTTACTGTTATATTCACATATATCATTGTGATGTTGTTTATTATGTTGCTCTATTTTTTCTGCTTGTTTTCTCCTTTTTCTTTCTCAACAGGTGATCCAGGTGATTGATTTATGTATGTTTTGTCTGCTTATTTTGTTGGTTTTTGTTTTTTTGCCCTTTATCACCGTTCCTCTTCCCCGCTGTTTTTCTTTCCCTCTTTCTTTCTCCCCTTTCTTTTCCTCAGTCAAGTCTGTCCCGTATCTAGCAGGTTAAAATAAAATAAACAATAAAAGGTAGGAAAAAAAAGAAAAAAAAGAAACGAGAATAAAAAAAGGACAACTTGGAAGATGGCAACTGGTGAAGCTGTCGTCTTATAGCTCTGCCCCGATTCGCTGATAAGAAAGACTCGTGTGTGGAAGTACTTTGAGGAATACTTTAAGGTAAATGACTGATTTGCAAAAGGTAATATGCAAGCATTGCTAGATCACAGGACGAAATACTTCCATTTCAGTGAAGCTTTTCTATTCTATTATTTTTTTCTAATATACAGCAATAATTATGAAGTTTTATGGATTTTTATGGATTTCTTAAACGTTCTTTCACCAACCTACGTAGCAATGATCCAACCACATCACACCAAACACAGCCTGACTTGCCAGCAGGTACAGTATGAAGACTTGTATACTTCTACTACTATTTACAAAAGGACATTAACAATATTACAGAACATTAAGAATGAGGCTCTCCCTGTTCCTGCTGCCAAATGAATTTTCACACCAAAGCCACATTATCTTGTGAATCTGTAATAAAAGTGATCATTTGCGTGAAATGACTGGAATAGTTTGTAGTACGAGAAGCAAAAGAGCAGATAAACAAAATAAAATCACATGAAAATAAACAACACGTTGTCTAAGATTAAGACCACTGCAGCACAAAGCTGCAGCGGGCATTTACAGGGAGATTTGCTGCTTTCCCCCCAACATCATTCACATGTTAACTTCAGAATCAGCAGATGTGGACTTACAGTTGAACAAAATATTAATGCAGATCCTTCAGAAACAAATGGACAAATTTCAGATTTAAAAATCTGATTATGCTGCAGTGTATTAGTAAATGAACTCCAATATATTATTTCCATGCAGGATCCACTTGCACCAGGCTGCAAATTGTGTTTCTATTGATTTAACCAAGAAGGGGCCTTTTCAAAGGTCAGGGAGGCCATTAGGCAGGTATCCCATCCTTGATATACATTTTGGAGATCATTTTATGTCCACTGTTCAACTAATAGACAGCACAGAAATAAAACAATATATCCAAGCTCTAGCGTTGGTGTAAGTAATGTAAAACTGTCAAGGGACGCAACATAAGTTGCATGTGAGCGCATGGTGAGAGATATTCGAGAAACTGACAGAGGCCTCTCTCACCTGAGGGAGATGTCACTCCAAGCAAATTAAAGAAATCACAGCAAGGTTAATTCCGTATTCAGTGCCAATCCTGGCTAAGTGCCGATGCGGTAAGCAATTTCCCACATTGTGTAGGGGAGCTGAGGGTACACTTCCTTCAGGGCTGCAATACACAGATAGGGCAGGCATCGCCTAAGAATCCATTATAGCATAGAGCAGCATTTTCTACATCAATTTATCCTTTAAACTCGTGAAAATGGAGAACAACCCACGCCGCTACATTGTGCACTGGTGCCTTCTGGCCCCGACTCAAGGTGTGGGCCAGAAGTAGGGGTAGAATCACACCATGTGCAGGGCTTGTCTGAAAAACAGGCTGTTAGTCTACCTTGATACGTAACCCCTACCCTGCTCCCTGGCTGTCAATCTGAGGCCGTTAAAATCCAGAGTGGAACTGGGCCAAAGGAGCCTTAAGTCATGTCTGATTGGATGTGCTGCCACCTCCGTGACCCGTAGAATTACCTCACCGCTACTTTCTGTGCTGACATATTTAGCCAAATGCGCTGAAGGCAGTGAAACACAATTTCAGGTGCTGGACTGGTTATTGGTTATTGGAGTGTGTGATTACACAATAGCTAGACAATGCTGAGAGTAACATACATCATTCAGAAAATGAGCGACGAGACAAACAGAGTGGTCTCGGGAGAAAAACAAAATAATTAGTTTTACAGAGAAAAATCTTTTATTTATTTAGTGAATTAGCAGATTTGTATTCTGCTTGTGGCCAGGACGAGTGTGTTCACACACAGATATACATGTGCGTGCTCATGTGCGTTACTTGCACACTGTGCGTGTAAGTTTCCTTCCTATGCTAAGTTCTTTGTGATGAATAACTGAGTCTCGAGTCCCCCTTGTTGAACTGTTGTCTGCTTAGCAGAGCTTTCACGGCAGAAGAAAGAGCACAGTGGAAGAAAAGTGCTAAACTGCTAGTGTTTCCTACACAGATTATATTTGGAGAGGCCACCCAGGTATAAAAACGATTGCCCGGGAAGTAAAGTCTGCGTATGGGAAACGATGATTAGGCTCCAACAATTTGCAGAAGTTAATAAAATGTACCACAGAACAGCACAATTAAGAGATTTATTTGTTTACTTAATACGGCCTGGTAAGTTGTGTGTTCTACCAGATGAATCCTTTTATCACAGAGGGTTTAGGTTAAAAATAATAAACACTTTTTACTTTACAATTAAACCGGAACAAGCTGTAGTGTCCTGTTGTGTGGAGTCCACACCACAGCTAAACTGCTTATTGTTTAATTAGCTGTCTCTGTCACTGCAGAGCGTGGGACCGAATCAATCTGTCGAGCTTGGCACACACGGACACTTAACAATGAAATGAGTGTGTTAATATAAGGATAGAAAAAAGGATCATATTTTACATATTTATTAAGAATGGATGGCTTTTATGAGATGTGACTAAAATGCAAATTCAAAAGTAACAAATGCAGATGTCTGTTCAGAAATAGACACAAGGTAATCACAGTGACATAGTAATCCAATTTGAAAGAATCACTGATTACAAATGATCTCACCAACGACATCTGCGTTTGGAAAAAGAAAGGGTCAATTAGGGCGTGCAGTATACTACAGTGTACATACAGTACAAGGCTCATTTTCAAAAAGGCTCATTTTCAGAGTTTAAAGCAAAAAAAAAAGAAAAACAACAACTCTGGGAGCCTTCTAGGGGCCAAGAATGTGAAAAATTCTTCTGAGCTTCAATTAGTCAGTTAACTGACTGAAAAAAGGATAAATATATAACTGATTAATCATCTAGATTCCTCTAAGATAGAAAGCCAACATTCTCTGGTTCCAACCTCAATTCAATTAAGGCAAGGCAAGTTTATTTGTATAGCACAATTCAACAACAAGGTGATTCAAAGTGCTTTACAGAGACATTAGACAATTAAATTTTATTTATCGTCCTCCATAATATATTGGCTGTTTTTTTTTCTTTGCATCTGTAAACTCGACATGTTTTTGCTAATCTATTAAGAAGAAAATAATACACTAATCAGTAAAGACAATGGTCGGTCTAAGTATATTAAAAGGCACTGCTTATATGTGGCTTTCAACTACATGTACCATTAAATAAAGTAGTAGTGTGTAACAGTAGCATATGCACCGTGGCAAACAATCTAGTAGTCATCGTGTTAGGGCCACTACAATAAACCACGAGCCCATTGAGCACCTCTTTAGTTAGCAACACTCAGTTCAACAGCTGAATGGGGAAGTGTTAGACACGGCTCCTGCTGCTGCTACGTGAAATTTGAAATGCAGTGCCTAGCTCTTTATCTTTCACCTCCCATCGTGTTTAAAGCATGCCCAAATGTCAGCCCTTGAACTGCAGATCAGTTCAATGCAAACTATGACAAAAGAAACCCGGTTCTGAATGAGAGATCCCAGGTGAGCAGACCGACAAACACCTGCTAAGCCTTCCTTAAAGAGCTGCCAAATTTCAGCGTGACATGACAGGCACAACTCGAGGTTCACAGCAGTGATATAAAGTCAAGTTTGAACAATTCATCACACTATTACATGCTAGAAAAACACTACAGCTCATGCTATTACCAAAAAGTCCCGTTAGATCTAGTTTTAACAGGCTGCAGTACTCACAACATAGTAAGCTGTGTCTGCAGAGCGGACCTGGGCAGAGGAAAGCCCATTGGCTGTCTCTGAGCGGCCCGTACGAGGTCAATGGAAAATTAGGAAACACAATACTACGAAATACAATTGAAAATGAACCCAGAATGGGTATTGGTATTGGTATTTTCCCACCAGACCTTGCTGTCAAAATCAATAATAAAAATGTAACACATTGTTGATGTTGTTCCTAAAACAGTAAACAGTGGCAAGGGGACAGGAGTCAGTTTGTTGCTCTTTTGAAGGAGCATGAGACCGAACATGGTGACATAGGCTACAACGTAGCTGACAGATGGTTTGGCTAAAGGGCTAAAATGTGCTGGGGACCTGAGAGCAGAAACTCAAGAGTTTTGTGGGAAGAAAAATGAGGAATTTGTAAAACTTGAGTTTGCCGTTCCTCACATTTACACAACAGACAATGAACCTGATTATTTTACACTTACTTAAGCTTAAACCAGACTACTCCTTGTTCGCTTAAACTCTTAAACTACAAGCAAAACAGCAAAGACCGCTCTGTATGGAGTTAAAAATCTAACATTTTGCAAAAACATGCACATTTTGTTCACAGTTGTTTTTGCCTATATTGATTAATAATGATAAAATATTGGTACTATTACTATTCCTTCAATTGTAACATCTACTCAGTTGCAGCACAGAGATACAATTAATATTGAGCAAAATTAAATTCTGCTATTGGCGAGCCTCCACAACAGTCCCAATTTCTCATGTGGCCCTATGGGAAAATCGGAGGACGGAGGATGCTGCTACCTGTTTCTTTACAGTGTGTCATGGAGAGATCATGCACTTACACTAAATGAAAAGGCAGAGCACATATAGCATTGATACATGTACAGTAGTAGCAGGGGAAGAGAGAGAAAAACGCTCCCAACTGAGTCCTATCATGAGAAACAATCAAATATGCGTTCTAGTATTCTAGTCAGCCTTTTCAAAGGTCACACTTCTATCCCATGGATTCAAATCTCAATGGAAAAGGCTTATCAAAGCAATTTTCCCAGCCATCCAGCCATCCACACAACCAAACCAGATTGAAACAGACTACATTAAAGGCTTTTCACCCCACTTTCTGTGACCTATGAAAGAATGGTGAGGAAACAGCACCAGATTCCATATATAGGTAATACCCTGACAAGCAGCCATGCTGCCCCAATCTATCATGAGATTAGCAATGAAGTGGGTAAGTGAAGAGCTAAATTAGCAAAGACAGAGTTGCTTTCGGAAATACTGCAATGACATTTCCTGCCAAAAATCTTTCACTTGGTTTAAACACACAAGTTGATTCAAAACAGTGTTTTAATGACACTTAAAGGGTGCAAATCCGAAAGCTGATCAAACTGATACACACTAAAATAAGCATCTTGCCACTATGTTTCTGTTTTTAACTGAACTGCAGCCCTGAATTAGTTGGGGAGAAATCCTTGCTCAAGGGCACACCAACAGTGCTTGATAAGAGCAAGGGAAGCATGAAACATGTAGCTTTCACCAAAGGATAGAGGGCATGTGTTTTTAGTTATAAGCACCCTTATCATGCAGCAGTCCTCACAACCTCCTAAGGACTTCACTGTTAAGCACAACTTTCTCATGGCTAATTAAGCTATTACAGAAAAAGTCTTTAAAAACATTAAAGTCCACACATATTTGTTCTTCTCATAGCACGTCAACAATAATGATCAGTGTTTTTTCAAGTGCCTGCTTCAGCTATCTCTAATGAAGAACATGCACTAACTTTCTATGAACCGATTTGAGCCAAATTATCATCTCAATAAACTGTTTATGGCCACACTTCACTGGACTCACAAAGTTTATTATTAGCTTGCACTTTGCTGGTTGGCAGGAAGGGGACAGAGGGGAAAAAATGCAAACACAAAACAGTCAGAGTGGGAATAGGAACCTGACAGTCAGTCAGAGCAATTTATCATTCTGTCAAACTTCACTGACTGCTGCAGCAGAACCATCTACAGTGCAAAAAAATCTCTGCCCACTACTCCAAAATGACTGAGTGCTGAGGAGAGGAAGGCCAGAAAACTTTACCTGACATGTAGAAGTGTTTGTTATTAAACACACCTGCTTGGCTTTACGTCAATGAGGTAGCTAAAATAGCAAGAAATTTGTCCTGCGTCTGTAACAATCAAACATAACAGATAAACTATTAGTGTGATTTGTAAAACATGTGCTTTAACAGTTAAAACACATTAAGTTTTTTCTTTTTTCCCCCGCCAGCTCTATCTACTGATAAACGAGTTCAGGATGGTCACTAGCTAACCAGTACACTTCCAGGGTTGTTCCTGTCCCAGTATAGTCCTAAACATGGCAGGAAATATAATCATCGTGAAATGAGTCCATGTTGCATTGTTTGATGGAAATGTATTCCTATTCCTGTTATTTGTGACTTTTATTAAATAAATTAGTTTACACGCAAATTCAACAAAACACGGCGATGTGGAAAAGAAAAGAAAATGCAACATTATCAAAATTATACATGAGTTATAGGATAAAAATAAACAACTATGCAGTAAAAAAAGTTTTAAAATTGTCCCTGGTCTTTGTTTGTTTGTTTGTTTGTTTGTTTTTTATGAGGGAGAGCTTTTTACCATCTGGCTCGTTACAGTCAAATAACCTTATTTAACAGGATATACTAGAATATGTTTCTGTGCTTTATTGATCAAAAACGCACTTGTTATTTATACTTTACATTGCTGCAGCAGACAGTTTCACCCTCTGTCAGAACTCCCTTTCTGCTCCACGAAAGCTTCAGTTTGAACAGTAGTTACGAACATAACCAACATGGATCGCTAAAGAACGCTAACAACATGGTACAACATAACAATAAACTTTAGCGACATGCGACTTTCTCACCGAGAAGTCATTGTACATGTTCGTAAAGCCCAAATGGATAAATAAACTAATTAGCATTATAATGCAAACTCCTTTATAATGATCCTGCAGCGTCTGTGGAATCACACTGCAGCTCCAAATTGGTAATTAATTTCATCTGCTACCCAAAATAACTCTTGTTTACAAGCAGCCAACCTGCTGCAACTACTTCAGCAATAATCCTTGCATTCAGTTTTTTAATGTGTCTATAGTATTACGTAACACAGCATGCATGTACATACTGCAAATAATAGTTGGTGTGATGATCACTGCAGTGCGAAGCATAGCAAATGTAAGAGCAAGGTATGGTGTGCTGCATCATTACAGTAACGTTAATGCTAATTTACCAAGATCAAATGACCTGATTACAGATGTACGCCATCTATAATCCAGATCCCTTCCCAGACGCCTTGACCCCCACTCACATGAGTCACATGATATGGTGGGGTTCACCTGAAACCTTGGCTGATTGTGACCCACACCTGTTTTTACACCTTGGCTCATGTGATCAGGCAGAGGATCAATAGGGGGTTCATGACCCTCTTAGGGACACTCCCAATAGGACTTAAAATCTGGGACTCTCCACCAGTTACGCTTAGAACTGAAGAAGCTTGTCAGATGAAACATCTCCAAGAAACTTAAAGAACACCAAATGCGTTTCTTTCCGAGCTCCTTAGACTTCGACAAAGAAGCAAAGCAGAACCATGACGAGACATGATGCCACTGTCAAAAATGTGGGATTTTTACCGTTGTTACTAGAGGTGGGTTTTGATAATCGATTCATCGATTAAAATCAATTCTGGCTTGGATAACGTGATATCGATTCATTAAAATCCTGAATCGATTTTTTTAATATAAATTTATTTTGCCCGAAATGCCAGAATCTCAGATTCGACAACCACCAAACAGCTAAAACAGTAAATGAGAGCAGGTACGCGGATTCTGCACAAAGACGTAAACACAAAGCGTGGACCCGCAGACGGATCAGAATCAGTGAGATGTCGCCTTTCTCACCCGATGGCACGGACACGGTCGGGGCTGAAAGCCGACAGGTCGCTGATTCTGATGCTTCGGCGGGTCCGCGCTTTGTGTTTACGTCTTTTTTGTGCTGATTCTAGAGCTGTTAGTTTGATCTCTCTCCAAACAATACTGACTGAACCAGCAGCAAAAGAAGATCCAAACTACGCTTCACATAAACATCGTCATGAATTCCCTCTGACTTTTACTGTTTTGCTTCCACCAGGATGAAATCACACTTCATGCACAGCTCTCTCTCTCTCTCTCTCTCTGTACTTCAAGAACAGTTTCCTGTCTAAAAATCTGTTTTCTTCATTATTCGCTTGCTTGTTACGCACAAGTCTACCGTTGTTTACAGGCTGTCGGCCGCTGTTTTTTCCCCTTTTACTTACTTCCGAAAAGGAAACCCAATTTCTGCCGTTCAATACTGAACAAATTTAAACTTTTTAAAATTATGCAAAATGCAAAACGCTTAGCTGTGTCTCTAATAAAACCGCTGTAACTTCAGAGGTAATGTTCATGTGTTGATTAATGGTTTTCTTTCAGTTTTGATGTACTGCAGAATATTTTTATAAAATCCCAGGCCAGGAAAATCACCTTCATGTTTTTCTGTGTTTTATCTTCAGCTACTTTGACACAAAGGCCTCTGCTGTGATGCTCACACCTTTGATAAAGTCTTGCGTGTGTCAGCTTCCTTTTTATAGATACAAAAATATGTAAATGTACTGATCTGAATTATAATATTTCTGACTATCTGAGGCAAAATTTCCTAGATTCAAATCGAATCGAATTGAATCGAATTGTGGATGGAATCGATTCGGGACCTTGTGAATCGGAATCAAATCGATTCTAGAAATCAGTGACGATACCCAGCCCTAGTGGTTACCAACTCTGTGGCCATAAAAAACTCCCTGAGACAGCTCTCCATGAACCTGGTTCTTTACAATGAAGTGCCTTGAGCTGACTGTTGTTGTGATTTGGCGTTACATAAATAAGACTGAATTAAACTGAACAGCTGTATTTGCCACCACGAACATCTGATCCATATGAGGCTCACGGCCCACTTCATTGAGACTACTGCACTTCATGTTCCTTTTGGTGCCACTGGAGAAGAAGCAATTATAGTCTAGATGTAGTTTTTAGATTTTATTTTGCACTGATGGCATTTTTATGTTTGTGTAGCTGATCATAGAATTTTAGTTTTCAAGTTCGTTTGTGTTCTTCTGTAAAACTTGAATCTTTCAGTTTCAGTTTATTAGATGTACTCGTGTTGTTTATTTAAAATGTAGTTGAACATTGTTGTCATGAATATATCTGAACTTTAAGCTTGTCAGACACAGTGACTGGACACATATTGTCATATGTATCCATAATGACTGACATTAAAAATGTTGTGATAAGACGTTTTTCCATATTGCCAAGCCCTAACTAAATCTTGCCAAGCATAATTCACAAAAGATTGATTTTTTTATTACTGTATTTTTTATGTGTGTGCTGCATATTTGTACCTTTTATTTTCTACAAGCAAGCTATCTATTCACAAAGTCTCTTAAATAAGCCTCTTGGATGGAAAGAAATCCCCCAACAGTCCCCAAAGTTGCCCACAAAATGTTCCCAAGTAAAACGAGCGATTGTTATGATCATTTCAACACGTGCCAAGGCTTACTTTACATGTCTAGACCCCCATCTGTCTCATTTTATAAATGACTTAACAGAGCTGTAGTTTTGACTATATTTATACCCTGGAAGTAATTACCTTATACGTGCAGAATTCATGAATCAATTTGCAATTACAGTCCCAGCACTGTTAGTTTTTAAAGTCTGCTGCTATTTGACAGATCATTCACAAATGAGGTAAATATTCCCATATGCTCTGATAGCACATTCAAATTGGCCATGCACTGGTTAAAGCATGCTCTGCATATCCAAGGGATTTAATGGAATTCCATCGATAGGTAATTAGCCTATTACAACCTTTCAGTTGTACCACATCCTTTGGTCAAATCACCCTTACTAGGACTGACTCAAAGATCCCATGGCAAACGGCTTCTTTTCTGATGTGCTGGGAGACAGTCTGTGATTACATTTAGTCCTGGGCCCTTTCATTTGACCAGCATATCATTTCTTCCCTGGCATACTTCAAAGTGTGGACACTTCAAAGTAGAATGAGTGACTGCCACTCGGACTCTGAGGATGGCTCTTTTGATCATCCTCTGAAAACTCCTCTAATGCAATCAGGGCAAGCACGCCAGAGAGAAGGATTTGACAGCCATAAGATAAATGCAGTAATCCTCATAGCTATCAGATAAGCACAGCATGCTCTAATCCATTAATATGAAAATGAGGGAGGACTCAAAGTGGCTGGGTGGGGGCTTCGGAGCAACAGTTAAACACTTTGGAATAAGTCTTCAAAGGAAGGATTCACAATTTAAACTATTTAATGATCTATGTGTGTGTGTGTGGGGGGGGGTGCCCAGGATAACAGCTTCCTACATCATAACACTAAATTATTTTGTTAATGCACTTACAAGGTGTAAGATGTCTACCTGCAGTGATGTGAGTTAAAGTCTTGAGTAAGCATCAACCTGCTTTTATAGCAGTGCTCAGTTTTAACCTCTGCATCCTGTTTTATTACATTTGTGTTTACGGCATTCTTCAGATACTCTATTATTCTAGTCTTGGTTATGGTGATATTGAGTCTTTCTGCTTTTCCTTTATGTTTCCTACTGATACCTTTCAGTTTTGCAATCCACTGGTTTGACTCTTACTTTTGGTAGTAATAGTTTGCTCAGTGTTTTTCCTGTCGTCTGTTCTCCCTGTCTCATTTTTCTCGTGGTGCCTGGTCCACTGTCATTGACTCTGACTCTTCTTGACTCTGAGTATTTGTCTTTATTTTATTTTGAAGGGTTTTTTTTAACCTGTGTCTCATTCCTATTGACATGAAATGCATTATATGTTTCCAGGATAGTGCTCTGATAAAGGTCAAAAAGACTGACGACTCCATCAGATCACCATCTGGAGTACGTAGGGGACCAGGGAGAGACCACCGACCAACCTTCACACAGCAGTAATGTATGTCAGGTGGTACAGTGTGTTAAACTGTCAGAATTCAGCATTTAGCGTTTGGTCAGATGCTGCGAAAGTTTTAAATGTCCACAAAATGCAGCAATTAGCGTCAGATTGCAATTGTCATGGCTATAATGTTAGCCAGTGCAAGCATGCCTAACAATATATATGGAACATTTTAGCCTTTTGACCCATAGGCTAAATTCTTAGCCCTCGCAAACATTTTACAATTGCAATGCTAGCCTGGAAAAGAAATGACAATGTGCCACCTCCTCCTTCTTCAGCATGTAAGAATAGACAAGAACCCTTGTAGGCGTATGCTTTCTCTGTCAGAATTGCTGCCTCAGTGCATACACTCCGTACACTACCCATGGTACTAAAAAAAAAAATCCCTCTTTCAGACGTTTGGAGTTGGAAGGAACTGTAAGTATTGGTTCTAGTGGGGTGTGTCAACATGAAGTCTGTAGCTGCTCATTTGCTGATTGCTTTAGTTGTACAGGTAGATGCAGACTTGGCTTCTGTCTGTCCCCCAACTTTGTTTTTTGAAGGAACTCAGTTGTTCCATCTGACCACCTGCTCTTCTAATGCAAATCCATCCAATCACATTTATCTCCTATTCTATCTCTCTATCCTCTTGCTATTTCTTTATCTGCAACATTACTAGAAGTACTCTGTCCTGTTCATACAATCACCTATTGATATTTTCCGTGCTTCCCCATTACTGCTTTCTATTCAGCTATCCTTCTATCCATTTATCCATCCCTTCATTCATTAGCATTGGGTATGTGAGAGGTGATGTGAACTCACCTAATGGGGTTATGTGTCTCCAGGTAATGGTTGGCTCAGGTTTCCCACTGGCTGTGCAGATGAGAGACACATTGCTGCCCTCGTTTACCGTGATGTCAGGGGAAATGTCATATATCTTGGGAGGAACTACAAAAAAAAAAAGAAAAAGAAAGGAAAGGGAGAACATATAAACAAGATTAGCATTTCAAAGTGAAATATGATTCCTCCAGCAATATCATCAATATGTACGATTAAATTAGAGAGGAAATCAGTGTATGATGAATAATACAGTAAGAACAGTAAGAAGAATATATGTTTCGGTAAATGCTCCTTCACTTTACTGTTTGCATAAATCCCACATTACATGTCATATTCAGACCCCATGAGTCTGACATTGTCACCTTGTTAGATATTCAGAGTGGGCGTAAGGGGAGTGTGACTTTCCCCTTGGCAGTTACTCCTATTCAACTGCATCAGTGACTATCACAGTCATGACTGAGGCTACACTGGGTAATGCACACTTAGTATAGGTTAGGCAGGTTTAAACAAAGAAGCAGACAGTCTGATCAAAATAAACGGAGGCACAGTATAAGACAGGCTAAATGTTAGCGGTGCAGGAAAGAAATGAATACAGCATAGGTGCATGGTGATAGTGTATTGTTACTGGGACACCAAATATCAATATTTTATTAAACTGAATATGAACAAGAGGGCTAATCTTATGCACCACCATCCTGAGATAACATAAGCTAAATAAACTTGACAACCTCCTAACCTCCTCGGTGTAAGCTAATAACTCCATTCCATGAGTAAAAATAGGATACCAAATCTACTCAACTAAAAACGAATATTTGATATTCTGTGACCGAGGGCTTGAGTGTGTTGCACACTCACGATACTTTTTATCCATAAGGCGATTGCACGCCTCATAGGAGGACTTTTCTGCAAACAGTCACAGTCTGACTTGCACTGATTGCAATCACTCAAATTGCCAAAATGTTGCCATCACACTAAATGAGCCTTCGTCACTGAGTGCAACTCGAGGGGACTCGACTCAACTGACCACCAGCTGGTTGTATATTAATATAGAACAGGAAGGTTGCCCAGCACAAATGTAATGGTTAAAATGGAAATTTCTGTTAAATGCAGATTTAACACCATCAGATATGTAATTTCTAACAATTTATCACAGTTAATTGCTCTATTATAGAAAACAAATTCCATGTAATTGCCAAATTGACCGCACTGAATTGCAGACTGATGTCAGACTAAGGCTAACTCCGTCTTATGTTAACATTTACAGCAGGCTTTAGTTTTTGGTATTTGACAAGTCTATCCTGGCCTATCCTGTCAAATAGGGGTTGATGTAGGAGACGCCCTGTACAGCTCACCAATCAGAGACAGGCAATTAACGTCAATGTGTTTGTACTGGAACATGGACACTCCACACAGAGGGGCCCCAGCCAGGAGGCTGGTGGATCTAAACTAGCCAAATGGGGCTATGAGTCAACAGTTTGCCCATGATTAGCTCACCTCTCGCTAAAAAGAATCAATCTGGCAACTTATTGTATGACATCCTCTGTTGTATAAGTATATCGAGGTCCCAGTATATGTATATCGAAATATGGAAATAATTCTTAGATATTTTTACAAAAACATGAACAGGCTTTAAACAGATCTTGTCTTCCTAGAATCACTACTGTATAACATCTGGTGGTGATATACTGATATAATGATTGAGGGTAAACAGAAGTTAACTAATGTGCTCACACAATGAATGACAGCACAAAGTGTGGCTCAACTAGTTTTAAATGTGAATAATAATTGAATAGACTTTGACACCATAACACTGACTAAATATATTTCTTGGCCTTTTAATCACAGACACTGCGACACACTGCAGATAGATGTCTCCTAATGGCTCATGTATCACGGTACCTTTGTTACTTTGGGAAATACTTCATGATGGTATTGTAAGTTACTATGCGTAGCCCCTAGCCCCTAAAACCAAACTCCCCAAAAGTAAGTAATTCATAGATCTGTAGCCGGGCTTAGAGGGTGTTTATCATCAATTTGGGGGAAAAAAAACATATTGACGGCAGCTCATGAGAAGTCCCTGCTGGACATCACTTACACGTATAATTGGAAAGTTTCTGTGCACTTAAATCCTCTTGGAGCTTTGATGTTAAAAGCTTCGGTATTTAGGGTGCTCAAAACGCAGAGAGAAACACATGAAGCCATCCACAAAGGCCTTTGCACGCATTTGAATAAGCACACATGCAGGTACATGTGCATGTGCGCACACACTGCTGCCAGCTTATGAGACACTGTTTTAATCTGCAAGATTTGAATCTCGGCGGGGGCTTTTCTGCAGTGGACTGTGTTATACAGTAATGGATTCTCACTCATCTGGGTCCAACTATTCAACTATTCTACCCTCTGATCCTGCCTGATGCCTGCTAAAAAAACAACAAAGGAAAAGTTGATTCAACAATGTCTAGAGTTCCCCCCTTTAGGCCCACCAACACATTTTAGTCACATGGTCTTTTGTGTCATTGAACTTTCACTTCAGCATCAATTTCTCCCCTTCACTCTGTTATGAGTATACAAAGGGCACTGCAAAGAATTTAAACGCAAGCAAACCCTGCAACTTATAAACAATAAATGAGTTTCTTTAGTGCACAGAAAACAATCTGTGGCTTGGACAAAGTAAAAGTATAAAGCTAATAACGGAACTCCGATGACCAACATCAAGGCCATAAACAGCATGCTATAACTTTAACAAGGTTATATGTGTCCCACTTGTGTATTAAGAGCAAACAGCCAATCGTCACATACAGGATGGGTTATGAAAAAAGCAATCGGTTTTATAACTCTGCGATTTAAAGGAAACAAACAGCACTGTATGACTCACAAGTGGTTCCACCAACCAGCAGCCTGCACTGACCCAGGCATAACCAACCAATGAAACAAGGGAATGCCCATGAAAACATTTGCAGTGCTGCTGTTTTTTGTTGAGGGATGATAGGCGTCGCTTTTGATCAACAGATCTGGATCTAAATGAGATGAAAGTGGCGGACCTTCTGTGGGAGAGGACCGGAGGCGATGTTGAATCTAGGTTATTGCTTGTCAGACTCCTGTGTTTACTTGCTGTAGGACCCCAGTGTTGACACATCTCCTCAGTGTCTGATAGCACAAAATTGAAAATGTTGGGGTTGTCTACTGATCCTATCTCTCTTTGGCGGGGACTGAGAGGTTTTCAAAGGTTTAGATGAAGAGCCCACAGTTTTTCAGCTCAGAGCTGCTGTAGCACAGTGGCTTTACTGTATAACAATGCTTGCTCCAGTTAAGAATAACAACCGATGCTGTGAAACAGAATAAAAGATCAATAGGTACCAGTCAAACTTTAGACACTGAGTGAAAAACTTTTTATCATTATGGCGCTGCGGTATCTGAACAACTGAACAGTAATTTATTCACCAGACAATAGTCCATGTTTTCGATTCATGCTTTTTAAATCTATTACAGTAACTACCCGAAGGCTTTTTTATAATTGTAAATTTGCTCTATTACCTCTAGTATGGAGGGAAAAACTACTATAATGAATAATTAAATGGATACAACACTGAATGCATTCAAGTAATATATTTAAAAAATGTAGGTACGTATGATTATTTAAAGCCATGAAAAGAAGAAGAAAGAAAGGTTTTACATATCAAGACATGATAGAAATAATTTGATAACTACAACCTCAGATCAACTCCAAAACATGACATATTACATTGTGCCATTATTTATTTAACAGAAACTAAGCCAAATGCATAAGCATAAGTGTGTGCAATATTAGATCCACCCTTACTGCTGCTTTAGGAATTAAGAGGTTAAGTAGCAGCCAGGTGGATTAACTGATCATCAGCAAGTGTGGGCACCTCTACAAAAGGAGACGTTTTGTCAGTTTAGTGGTCTGGAGCACTCAGGTGCCTGTTAACACAATGTCAAGAAAGAAAGACGTCAGCGATGGTCTTGGAGAAGCAATTGTTGCTGCCCATCAATCGGGCGAGGTTATGAGGCCATTTCCAAACATTCTCAAGTGAGAACGATTATTTACAAGTGGAAAACATCCAAGACAGCTGCCAATCTCTCCAGGAGTGGACATCGCACCATCCCAGCAAATTCATTCAAGTTCATGACAGTACAATTAGAAACAGACTGAATAAGTATGGCTTGTTTACAACGGCTGTCAGGAGAAAGCATCTTCTCTCTAAAAAGAACATGGCAGCACAGCTTAGGTTTGCGAGGTTGCGTCTGAACAAACCACAAGACGTCTGGAACAATCTCCTTCGAACAGACGAGACCAAAGTACAGATGTCTGGCCATAATGCACAGCACCACGTCTGGCAAAAACCAAACACAGCCTATCAGCACAAACATCTCGTACCAACTGTCAAGGAGCGGTGATGATTCGGGCTTGTTTTGCAGCCACAGGCCCCGAGCACCTCGCAGTCACTGAGTCCGCTATGAACTCCTGTGTATACCAAAGTATTCTGGAGTCAAATGTGAGGCCATCTGTCAGACAGATAAAGCTTGGCTTGAACTGGGTCACGTAGCACCAGCAATTCTACAACTGAATGTGAAAAAGAAAAGTCAGTGTGTTATCCAGTCAAAGTCCGGACCTTGAAATCCTTAGTGAACTGAATTGACACTGTAAAGAGGAGTGGGCCAAAATTCCTCCACAATGCCTTTGTACAGAAAATGATTGCTTTTGTAGAAAACTGGTTCTATAAGCTTCTGAATCACAGGGTGCACTTCGTTTGTTTGGCTTCATTCTTGTTAAATAAGGTGTAATATCACAGGTTGGTGTTTATCTGAATTTCTATCTACTTCATTTTAAAAACTGCTTTTATTATGTCCTGACATGTAAAACCTGTATTTACATTTGCATTAATTATTCTATGTAATCATCATTGGTTTTGAATTTTAAAAGCATTTCATCTTTTATCTATTTATTTTGGGAACACGTTCCTTTGTATTTTCCTGGTTTATTTGCAAAAACTCCATTTCTGCTTAACTATACAAATGAGAGTGGGTGCCACTCAAAATGTGTAATAAGGTCAACTCTTCACCTTTTGCTGTTAAATAAGTTAAACTCTTATCACGGACAAATGAGGAAATCACTGAAAGCATGTGTCATGTTTTGTCTCACTACAGCGGCTTTTTAAAGAGGCAGATATGGGGGAAAGTTTACATAACTGCAAATTTATTTTAGTTTAATAATGCAATGCTGCTATTAAGTATGAAGTGTTTATTGTGTAGGGAATAGGAAACGAGTGATAGCGTGACCAAATATGATTTTGCCATCTGTTGTTTCTCCTGTGCAAAAAAAACTAAAAACTAAAATCCTAAATAATATCTTACATGTTTTTTATTAAGTGGGAGTCTTGTTGCTAGGTTACAGTGCAAAGACTTTGCAATTTGTGTTGCTGAGGGGTCCGTATGATGGACACAGGACTGAACGGGTTGTGTATTTGCCTGCGAGTACCCTTTCCTACAAATGTTTTAGTGACGAAGCTCGTGTTAACAAGAGCACGAGTCTCATACTGACATGTGACTCGTGTTAATACAGAAAAACGTTTGTATGTGTCAGTGGTAACTTATATGAATATATAGCTAATGACTTTATTTTCTTATTGTTACAGTCAAAAGAAAGTTGTTATTTTCATTGATGCCATTTATATTTATTATCTCTGGACCATCCTGTCCTTCAGTGTGCATTAGAGCCCAATGACATACCAGCTGATCATCCAACATTTAAAAAGTAAGGAGGATATGACAGAAACACCCTTCAAATGCTCCATCGACACACATAACATGCTGTAGTTATGAGTGACAGACAAGTAATTTGTCCACTCTGCATCTTACTTGTTGGAAACGCCTGCCACGGTTGTAACCCGAGTGTAAAATCCAAGACTTGGTGTGACAATAAAAGATTATCAAAGGTTTTAATTTTAAAGATTTAAAATGCATTTCATATTTTTTGCAAGTGTGCATAAATAGCTACACAACACAAACATGACGGAAGTTTATGTTTCATGTCTCTAACAGAAAAATATATTGAACGATATATTGGATTTTTTTAATATGAGTCTAGATATTGTTCTTCAAAGTCTTATATCGGTTCGACTGCACTGTGTATATGTGGAAAGCATAAAAGGAGACGGGCAAAGTTCCATAACCTTCCATGTGCATGCATAAAAAGCTAAAGATCAGGACAGAGCCAGTCAGAGTAGCCTCCAATGGTAATAGATGAAAGTAGCTGACCTCCAAAGCAGCAGAAGCACAGCAAATATAGTCAAGCTAAAGCATTTTAAATAGAATGCCTGATGTGGGCTGGCACTGAGATCTTCTTATCTGGTGGGACTATAGCTCAACTTTCTTTGTGGCCCATCTGGACTCATGTGGGTGAATGCTGTAGTGGATATTTATGACATTTTTGCTTTTATTAGAAAAGTGAGAAAAACAAAATAATGGACATAGTGACCATGAGGACACCCACCAATAAGTGAAGTCCCTTTATGAAGCCTAAAGCTGAGAGTTTTTGAAACCTGGACCCGAAGAACAGGCTAACGAGGTGTAATTGACAAGTCATTAAATAATGTGCATATTCTTGAAAATCCTCCTCGCCGACTCTGAGAATTTCACAAAAGGGACAATTTCCCTGCTCAACTGAAGTGTTTGCGCAACCAAAAGAGTTGCTGGCCATTAAAAAGCAGCAAATGACAGCAAAGCTCCAGTCAGCAGGAATTAAACTGGACATATATTATGGGCCCCAGTCCCACAACTACTTGGCTGCTCCAAATCAGCACAAACGTAACCATCCAGTGAGGTTAATGATTGGAATGTGTTATGGTCTACCATTATCTTATTTTACAGCACAATAGATGTCTCATAACATAGTAATGGAGAAACATGGTGCAAAAATGTGCATTCAGAAATACAGCATCCAACCACAGTGAGATTTTTCTACATTTCCAACTTTATTTTTTACACAAAAAGAACTAAAAGCCTCCTCCAACAGCAGTGATGACGATCTTCCTCTCTGAGGTAAAATGACACCACGGATTCTTCAGGCATTATATCCGAATGTAAGTGGCAGTATCAAGGTGCTCTTACAATGTTAGTCCAACACTTCAGAAGCCAGAATCGTCAATACCTTGACCCAATCAACACTTAGTAATGGCGGCCAGTGTGCTGGAGGTGATTAATTTCATCTCGTTTTCACAACACTATAACGCAGTTACTCCAAGGTAACATGTGTACTGAGGCTCACTTTGTGTTTCTCTTAAGGTCAGTATAAGCCAGAAGATACTAGGATCTTTGTAATAAAACAAACTGCTTGACCAGCCATAGTACATCATGGTTTAAAAGACAGGTTAAAACACCGCTGATGAGTTTGAAGATTTTCTCAAAATCCCTTCCCTCTAATTCAGAATAACGCAGTAGCCGCTTCTAACTGTAGACAACTTAACTCAGTGACATGGAAGTAAAAATAAATCTTACTATACTGATCACAGTGTATGTATATATGTACTGTAACTCGTCCTTAAAAGGTCGGGCCCTGCTTAACAAAGCTTTGCAACAACGTCACAGCAATTACAAAAGCTATATATTTAAAAAATATATAATTATTATAAATCCAGTTGGGTTTTTTTGTATATATAATGCACACGTCATCCTCCCCCTGTGAATGCAACATTAAGTTCTATGATTTTATTTGTTTCATGTGCTATGTTCAACATAAATAAAAAATACAACCACTTGCTCAAAGAGGAAAACTAGTCAAAACTAAAGTGGACATTCATATAAAAGTTCCTCCCTGCTGAGATAAGACGTCGCTGGAATTCTTAGTTGTTAAATTCTTGGTTAACACATTGAAAGCCTGTGAAGTTCGGTACCGTTACTGTTCCCTGGGTGCCTCTGAGTGCTCCGTATCATCCCTTTTCCACCTCCTCCAACTCTAACATCAGAAACAGTCACAACTGTGCGACCCCTTCAACAGCAGAACAATATAACCCTTCCCTCGATACCAACATCACCAGCTTGTTGTTTTCTTTAGGCGCTAATTCATTAACGATGCTATGATTGTCATGTTTGCCCATTCCTCTCTAATTTCCCTTCTCTAGCCCTGCGGGAGGTGCTGAGCACAAGCTGCCACAGCTGATCTGGGTGGCATCATCTCCCTCCTAGCAGATGCCTCAGGTGAATAAATAAAACCGTAATGACGCCACCTTGAATTACGGAAATGCTTACAGCTGCACTATTATAACATGGGGGATGCACGCTACTGGGCTCTTCCATGAATTCTGACAGGCCTTTCCACGATGACTTCTGCTACTAAATTGCAGGACCCAATTACTGGCTAAACCTACTGCCATCAAGCTTTCCAATTAGAGCACAGAAGGGAACCCTGGCCACTAGCTGTAATGGACGGCAGCACGCGTGATGAGTCACAGGAAGCTGTGAGAAAGAGAGGGAAGGACAGGCAAGAAGGAAAAGAGTGCCATCCTTTATTTTCCACTGCCAGTGTTGAAACAGATGAAGATGTTGTGACTGCTCAAGACAACGCAATGTAATAATCTTACTGAAACAGAGAGGCTCTTTCATTAGGAGGACACCTTTTTTTAATCATTGGCCTGAAGAAATTTGGAAGTGAATTAGGGGAAGATTTACTTGATACAATGACAGGGAAATCTTAAAATATGTTTTTAAAACTCTAAAATTACCTGCTCCCAAATTTCCCCAAACTTAATAACGAAACATAAACCCCATAAAAGTATACTGAAGTTTCTTGGATGTAATATACACCTCTATAATGTGACAGCTATTCCTAAAGGTTTTCAATTACATTTCCCCAAAGCATGCAGGCAAAAAAAAAACCCTTCCACTCTGTTAATTAGGTGTCAGACACGGAGACTAAACATAAACAGTGACAGATTATATTACACAAAGGGATTACCTCCATTTGCAGTGTCATAAAGCATTCACAGATAATTTGTAGCACTTAACTTCAGGGGAAAGTTCATCCAAACAGAAAGAGAAACATGTCACTATTTGATATGACATTTTTCTTTACTACTTTTGAGAGAAGAAAAAATAACTTTAGTGTAAGGAAAAGGCTCGACCACACAACCTATCGTGTTTGTTGTGCCTCATGTGTAACATCATCAGTTAAAGGCCCTCAGAATCAATTAGGTGATTTTTAATGTATTATACACAAATCTTAAAAAGCATGCCTAATAAATCAGAGTTGATGGATACTGAAGGTGCAGTATGCATAAAGAAAGGAAAATGGTATAATTTCAAAGTAATGTTGTCCTCTTGACAGTCTCCCTTCTCTGTTCTACGTTCCTTCAGCCTAATGAGCAGCAGCATATACCGACCGACATATTTGCAACGCAAGCTTGATCAATAGGCTCGACCAGAGTCGTCTGCCAGCGAGGCAGCCCAGGAGTTTGTTGTATAATCCAGCTTTTTATGAAGCTAAATATTACCTAAGTCTGCCTTGGCTGAGGCCAAGTGTGACAACTACAGTGAGTGCCAGTGCAGGAATAAACAAATTTTACTGCAGGATTTTCCATCATTAAATAAGGCTTTCCACCATCTAAAGGGTTGGTGCAAGCTTCAGTGCCAATGGGGATGCTCTACTCAGCTGTGATGAATTGTTTTCCTACACGTCTGTCATTGGTTCTTCAGCTGGCAGGTGAATGAGGACTTCTCAGATTGAAAGGGCAGCACGGGAAATGGGTCATCTGGGTCCCTTTTTTTTTTTTTTAAGTTTTGCTGTCACACATAGTTTGGAAAATATTTTTAATTTTATGTCCCCAAATTAAGTACGAACAGTCTGAATGGGTCCTCACCATAAGACCAAACCTATGAATTATCCAAATCAGTAAAATGAAAAGAAGCTATTCTGCACAAGAAGCTGTACTACTTTTCAGCACTACTTTAACATGAAATTTAACTGTGAAGAAGGTCATGCACAGTGCTGGTCGATAGAGGCACTGTCTCTTGTAGATTATTAAATAAATGTATGTATGGGATGTTTTTTATTTATTTAATCTACTGGATTTGTGTTTTTCAGCAGTGGCAGTGTTGGAGGCTCTTCACTTACTCTACTGCTGCTATTTCTTTTTTTAAAGAGTCTGGCCAGTGTTCAGTTAGCCTTCAATGCTGGAGAAGCCTCTCAGATGAGAGTTGAAATGTCTTCATGAACCTAAAAAAGAAGTCCAGTTGCTTTCAACTCAAGCTCTTCAGACTACCATGACACGAAAGCCCGAGAACCTACACGGACACTCTGGCTAATGAAATCCAACAGCATCTCATCTGAAGGGAATGCACTTGCAGATCAGCCAACAAGAACTAGCAATGATTATCGAATATCGAGAAGTCGTCATTAAGTATAATACAGGACTATAACTACGAGCCGTACAATAAAATGTGTCCGACTCAGCAAGATTAGATACGCAGGACAAATATGTAGAGTCAAAGACAACTACTGCTGTTAAAAAAAAGTCGTCAAATAATACACGAACACAAGGTCAGGCATAAACGACAGCCCTCAAAGCTAGCATGTCAGAAGTCTGCAAGAACTTGAGCAGTTTGGGGTCAAAGGTAATCAAATAGTTCCCTGTGAACTTGAAACAGTTCCCTGTGTTTTGCACATCCCTCACAGGAACACACACCCTTGTCCCATCTACCCCATGATGCAATGGGGTAGATGGATTTTATAAAGTCTGTAAAAACAGCCAAGTGAAAATGCAGACCACTTGAATTACAACAACGACACAAAAACCTGCCCCAGTCTGTTTTAAATGGATTCCTCGGATAATGACAGTTTAATGCCATTCTTTTTTAGTGTGTTTGTACCTTTGTGTGTGCCACAGGCTTGCACTGTGTGCTTTTAAACAAATGTTATACCATACGTGACTCCAATCCTATAAACTTTGAAAGTAGCTTTAGTTTTAGCTTCAACATCAACTGCTGAACTCCCATAGTGTTATTAAACATATCAATCTCAATAATTTTCAACAGAAAAAAATAAAGCAAAAACACACGCTCAGCCATACGGCAATAATAAAAAGCAATAAAAACGTCCCGAAAAAGAGATGTTTTCTTTTTCTTTCCATTTATTTGAGCCCAGCAGCAATTGAGGAGGTGGACTAACTGGTGGAATGGCAGTACCAAGACATAAAACCTCATCATCCCTTATTGCTTGTCTGTTTTTGGCATCTCTTCATATTCTAAGATCTCCTCGTGGCTACGATGTTGGGCAGGTTAATAAAGGATTAGGACGTTAGGAGCTGCAGCACACAGCAAATAGCTGAAGACACAAATAGATTCCTGGCAAGTGCACATTAGATGATGAACATTATTCCATAATGGTATCATTAAGTATGATGAATCCAGTGATTTACCCGATTAATGTACTGCACGAATTCGCTTGAGGGCCTGGTGACAGTGTATAATGGCGGTACAGTATGATGACTTACTGTATGTCAGTAGCGACACTATACAGATAGAAGCTGGCATGTGTGAAACAAACACACTTTCTACTACATCTGCAGCAGATAGTGTCTTTCACGTCGATGTGACCTGGTTGTGTTTTGTTGCTGACTCTCAGTAAGCACCTACACATAACTGGATCACTGTTAATGCACCTGGCATACATTCTCACAGTGAAATCTATGCCAATTACTTTAGTTGCAAGCCCGAAGTTATTATTTTTTTCCTCTCAGTTTATGTCAGTGGCCCACTTTTTCGCTTCGAGGCATCATTCGTGTGTGACTGAAACAGAAGTGACCCCAATACCGTGGTAACAATAACACACTGGTGAGGCGATGATAGCCTAGGAGAAAAAGAAAGAATCGGACAAACATTGGACAATTCTACCTCAAGCCTCCAAAATGCACTTGCAATGTATGGACGTCGCCGGAGTCATAGAGCGAAACAATTTTCACCACGTCGAAGGTGTGTTATTAGACAGAACGACTTCTGTTATCAGGAGGTTGAAGTTGAGACTTTATCAGTATTTCATGCAAACTGTGTGTATTTATTCTAATAACACACGAGTCATTAATTTGGGAGCTAGTGAGATGATCAAGGCGATAAAAGACAAAAAGAATTGTGAAAGTAAAATCAAACATGCTGAGAACACGCTTTGCCCTGTGCAGCAATGTGAGGAAACTATAGACACCGTTTCTATTCAACTTGTAATTAACCATAACTTTATGATAATATTCCTGTCATGACCTAATGGTGCAAAAATAACATGCTTCCGCAAATGTCACAACCAATACATATGATGAGTAATTGCCAGTGAGGTTAACGATGCACAAAGCGTGATTATGGAGAGCTTGTTACCAATTTCATGCACTTCTGGGGATTTCGTGAATTAAGGGAAATCAATTGATGAAAATGAACTTTTCGAAATACCTTGTGAGAGGCAATTAATCTTCAATGGGAGAGCTGCACTGGCCATGTAATTCAAAGATAAGATATCTAATTTATTCATGCTAATCAGCGTCTTTAAAGCCACAGCATCTTGCTTATAAACAAAATTCCTCTACGTGTGGGACACTTAAATCTCAAGGATGATTGCTGGTTTTTCAATTAGCTGCATGGCAGCAAAGTGTCTCTGATTGGTGTGGCTACTCACAGGCCCCTTAAATAGTTTACTGTCACAAATAAACAGAGAGACTGTGAGAGGGCATGCAGCTTTCAGGCTGCAAAATGTGAGCCAGGGATTAAATGACCACTGCTATGGGTGCATCTCAACTCTTAGCTTGTGTGTATGAACTAATAATGTGATGGGACACAATCTTGGCCTCCATCTGTCACTGATCCTAAAGGTCAAAGTTCAACCTTTAGAGCCTGGGTCTTGATTAATGGGGAGAAAGCAGTTTGCAGCTAGCACACACACACACAGTCATAACAAAAGAGCTGAGCTCAGTGGGTGTTTGGATCTGCTCTTTATTGGCCTGTTGCTCATCAGTCGGTCTTTGCGTTTCATTATTTATGAAGAAAAATGTGGATTATTAGTTAAAAGTAGTTATTTAATAGAAAACAAAAATGCTGTACTCATAAAAGTGATTGTGTAATTACGTTTTCTATTAAATTGATGCATTCCCATAAACTTCATTCACATGAAGCCACCACCTTGAGTACAGTGTCAGAGATGGCCATTCTTCACAATCGCCTTGTATGTATCTGGCTAGAGACCGGCTACAAACGTATAGGCCAAGTGAGTTACTTTTAATTTACAGATCACAAACAGCTCTTTCAGTTGTATATGACCATTTAACATTTAATCATCTAGCTCATTATGACTTTCTACTCCTTCCTCTTTTCCACCTCATCTTCTTCCTCCTCACCTCAAGCCTTATCACCTGAACTGAATTCAGGGCTCTAACACACAAAAACATTCATAAACATGCTTATTTGTTCCTGACATTGTTACACTTAGTTACCGTCAGCAGATCAGACGTGCGACCCTCCTGTCCCAGTGCAGCTGACAGCGAGCTAGCTAAAAAACAACAACAGCTGGTTATAAACTAACATTATGCCAGCTAACGTTAGGCTGAGTGTCCTGAAAGTCCTAATGTGTCCTAATTGCTTTTGAAAAACAGTTTTATTAAATTTCACATTGCAAAAATGACAGAATGACATTGCAAGAACAGCAGGTCCTAATGTCGGCTAACGGGGGTAAAAACATCGGCTCACCTCCGTTTCTCTGTCATCAGACAGAAGTGAGCTTTGCTGCCTCGTATCAAGACTCCTTTTACAAACTTTCACGGCCTCCTCTATAGTGAACACATGGGCGCCAGGTGAGATAAAATACTGACTGATAGTTTAAACTCACTAAAGATGAATGGTGGCCAGAACTGCTTGTCCTACAACGTCCACCGTAGCTAGGGTTGTGAAGAAAACGGAATTCAGTTGACTGCAATCTGCAATATACTGACATCTAGTGGTGAGATTGTACACACTGTAGCTTTAAGATGCAAAATACCAACCCTGTTGAAATAGCACCAAGCAGCTGTAGTTTTCGTCTATAGCCCGTACATCTCAGGGAGTAGATACATAAAACGATCGCTGATACCGAACACTGTCTTGTGTGTGCGATTTTAGAGATGCTGTTTTTCAACTACCCAGTTTCTCAGTGAATCTAAATTTTAAGATGCCTTTCTGTGCTTTTCATCATACTTGTCAGAGTGCCCTTGAGAGTTCTGATGAGCGTCTTTGAGCACATTAACATAATCTCCACTGGGCTTCTGGAAGACCCTTAACCATCAAAGCAATGCGCACTGCCCTGCCTTTGTTTGTCCATTTGTAGTGCAATTACTGTGAAATATTGCTACGTATCCCTGTGACTGGGCCATGTGGAGCAAAAGAAATCTACATTTTCATGAAGTGCGACGAACTGTCCGGGAAAGTTGGAATCGCGTCGAAACGCACTCGTGGATTGTTTGTCAAACTCACTTCCTCTCCTTCTGTCTCCCTCAGTCATGATTTATTCCTCTCATTGGTGAGTCATATAAGTCCGTGATAAATAGCATCGGCTGCCAAAACAATTCAAGGTTCAAGTGCATAAGAGGATTAGTGATTACTCTCAGAGTCTGTGTGTGTGTGGGGGGGTGCATCTATGTAGTATGCACATCTGTGCACAACCACAAACACTGAAAGTGTCTGCATACAGCACGTGTATTATCTGTGTGTGCTCCATTCATTCTGATGGTGCTCCTGTATCAACTGCTTCTCTTCACAGTCGTCCCCATGGGTTGGTAAAGGGAGATTTGGATTAAAAAACACGTAGGTAATACAGGGCAATTCCTGTCCAGTGAGAGCTTTGGAAAGGCCAAAGTCATGAATATTCAATAAATTGCTCATTATTAAAAACTATCAGCTACTTTGCCGAATACAGATGTCAGTTCCTGCTATTTGTTTACGCTGTTAGTCTCGAAAGATAAAGACGTTAATACAGAACACCAGGACTCTGATCATTTTAAATAAGCATCCCACCTCTGATTTGCCTGTTTTTGTGTCTATGATAATAAATCGTGTGTCAGGCTGCTACAGATGAATGCTGCAGTATCCAGAACATGTAGGTTGAATGTCATGGTTAGACTACTAGTACATAGCTACTGTAATTCAAGCATGTATAAATCTAGTGCGTAGATTTTCATTGCACTACAGTAGTGAACTGATGATTATTTTTATCCTCTTAAGATTATTTTACTTATTTGAGTTTAATATTTATTTTGGGGAAAAACTACCAAAGTCCACGGCTATTTATTGTATGGCAGTGAGGAGGCTACATTACAATACACAGCTCTTTTAACATCTGTTTCTATTTTTTTCTGTACATTGGTGTAGCAAATTTGTTCTGTTAGATATGTGTATATGTGTTTATGTGAGCTGCTGAGGAATTTTCTATCTATCTGTCTGTCTGTCTAAAATGTGTGCATAGACTTTCTAAAACAGTCTTATCCTTGAGTGGATTTTGACCTAAACCATATGTTTTCCTGACCAAATAACTTTGGTCCTACACCTGACTAAGCAGAGTGAAATGAAAGTATTAAGCAACACTTTCCTGGAGTCCTAAACAGAATTCCGACTTCAGTCTCCTGGTGGAAAACGAGGGGTGGTCTCTTAAAAGTGGAACAATCCTGCATGTCTAAAATGTGATTCTTTGAGACGGTAAGGGAAAAAAAGGTCTGATGCAGTCGCTTAGTTGGAGGGCTCGTTGAATCTAACAAAGACGGAGGGTCTCTGTGACCAGACTTCTACGACAGCTAGTAGTCAAGGAAGCCAACAAAGAGGAAATCTCTCCCTGCTCTTTAATTGCACTTTGGGCAGAAGATAAATCTCGCGGACGAGACAGGCGGGCGGCACCCCACTGCTGGTGGTCAGTTTACATTCAGGGTGATGTATGCAACAGTGCTGTAAGGCCAGAGAGCGCAGCCTGTGATATTTATCTGCCCAATTAGGGCCAGTATATCTCTGAGATGTCTGCCAGTGTTTCCCCCCCAGCAAATCAGTTTCACAGCCATCCCACCATTGATGAAGGTTATGCTGTATGATAAACACAGCCTAGAGGACAAGCACGCTTGTATCCACACACAAGTGAGAGAATTCTTATTTCTGTTGTGATTTACACCTCTGAGAACCAAATGTTTAACACCACAAAAGCCATGGCCTGACACGTCTAAGCCTGACTGACTGTGTGAACAGTCAGTCAGGCTTAGGGGGAGAACGATGCCAGAGTAGCACGCATGTTCACAATTCAAAAGTTCAAATCGGACGGCACGTGGAAGGAAAAACTGGGCAAGGACTGGGTAATGTATGCTCATGAAAATTTCATTTGAAAAGCAATCAGGGTTTATATACGACTACGTATGACTTTTAAACAAACCAAAAGAAAAACAGTCATCACAAAATGTTAAAGTCCAAATCCCTCTGTTCTACCGAAGATCAGTCAGGTAGAAAAAACCAACAAAAGTCATATTTGGAGCCACGTTAAAATTGTTTCTAGTAAGTTTTATTGATTACTTATTGTTTCCCTGATCGTGTTTTAGTCGAGCAGGACCAGGACTCGACTGCTCAACTTCCTGCTCGACTTCCTGCAGGTATCTCTGTTTCTGCTCTGCAGTTACTGGTTCTACTGTGTCGATTGTCATCTCGCCGTGCCTCCCCGTCATCACCACAGTTGGTCACAGCAGTAAAATGTGTCCCTGATTTATCGTTATTTGGTTTGTCTGTTTTCTAAACTACTGACAGAGTAAACACTGATCAGCACTTAATACGAACTACTTGCAGGTGGGGTCACGTTTAATTATTTAGGACATCACAACAGTAAATGGATTACTCTACATGTCTCATTCTCACATTCATACAAGACCTTTTTCCTACATCTAACTGCTTTTATTTGATCATTAATCCCTCCTTCCTGCACTGAAAAAAACAACCAGACTAATCTGAGGTGTGTAAGCGGGAATAAGAATGTGTCACAGACAAAATTAAAAAAAGAAAAAGAAAAACAGCACGAGACGACAACAACAAGTGACTAATTTTGACAACTCAACAAACTCAAAGGTTCTCAGAAGTCTTAAATCATGATTTTATTGCACCTAATGAGACAAGATGAACAACATCACCTGCATCAAAGGAGATGACGATGTGGAAACATAATGGGGGATTCAGTCTGCTAATTCTTCTAGCGTGGTATGCCTATATTGTTCCAACACATGCTGTGACAATGTAAAACATGTCGAACTCACCATGACAACAGCCAGACATGAAGTTTAAGAAAAGGCTAATTAAAGAAAAAAGGCACTGAGAGTTAACAGCGAGGCTTTTTACTTGAATAAGACACAATTAACAGTTAAAAGAGAGGAAACTGGAATTAAAGCCTAATTAGGTCTTGGTTCAAATAAAGGCCAAGTTCCCGCTTTACCTGAAGTAAATAAAGCTTTGATTTAAGCAGCTACAGCTACCCATGATTCATTAAATCACTTTTCAAGTTTATTTCTATTATATTTTAATTAAATTATACATCACGTGCTCGACTCTTTTTTTAAACAATTTTGGCCTTCCCGGCATTAAAGGTGTTATCTAAGCTGGAGTGTCTGTGCACTTTCACGACTCGAGGTAATTTATTGAATATTTACGGCTATCGGCAACAATGAGTGACAGCAGAGATTTATTTTTCCTGCCCATTAATCTAATGTTATCCACGAGTACAGGCATGCAGAGAACACATGAAAAAAAACCAGAGGATAATTGAAGTGGGACACCATCCAAGAAAATTCACGGGGAGTAACTCTACATTCTGTGGTTTTCGGTGGAAACAAACCCATTACTATAATCTGGAGAATAAAGCTATACAGCGCATACATTTCAAAGTACAAAAAGTATAAAAATAAACATCACTCCATTTTTTTATTGTGAATAAAATAAAACCAGCATGCACAAGGCAATTACATTTTTACATAACAGATCACGTGGAATGTAATTTTGAGGTATTTACAGACGTAAAAGGTGACAATAAGGAGGCAAATTTCATGTTAAGCTCTTTTACCTGTGAATACCGTTCAAGGCTCCAAATGAAAGTTTTCTCCACTCAAGCTGCCTCTATTCTCTATTCTCTAGAGAAGACAGACGTGAGAGCTGAGCGGCTGACCTTTAACCTCACTCATTTTAATTAACAATGCCTAATATCAGCCATTTTCATAATGAGGATTCACTTTAGGCTCACGCAGATGCTCAACCAACTACACACACGCGCACATGTGCATGCAGTTGTACAAATATATATTGCTGCATGCATGCAAACACCTCGTGATGAGAGAAATTTACAAGAGCTTAGATAAAAATTCACAAACACAGACACCCACACAGAGACACACACACACACACAAACGTGCAATGATTGGTGGCTAACTAAATGTCAGGGGCCATAATGGCAAATCTGTTCCTTTAGACGCACTCATATTCTCTCCACACTTTCCCCTGCAATATAAATGGCAGCCACATTGTTTCAGTGCATTATTATTCCACTGAGGCCTTGATACTCAGTTATTCCAGCTGATGCTGATTCACTATTCCCTGTTCATAGAACATCTTTTCACAGGCATTAGAAGCTATTGCAGTAATGTTGTCAAAGTGTCTGTTTTCCACTTTGATAACAATCATCATGCAACAAGAGCAGTCTTTCAGTCTTCCAAGTCTTTCATCTAGACTAGATAAAACTAGATAAGTCAATAATCTCAGTGTAATTCATCTTTTTTTAATTAAAATCTAATTTTATCTTAATAAAATTTCTAGTTGTAACAGTAATTCTAGCTCAGCTAAAATGTAACTTTGGTTAATGTAACTAAAAACATCAAGTGTAACACACTACAGCTATAAAATGCTCGGCATTGGTCTCCACATTGCTTTATATACATTGTTATACCTTAGTAGTGAAGAGTGTGTCGTTCCCACAACACTGCTTTCCTCCCGAGGTCCCCACAGCTGTTGAAAGGAATGACTTACGCAAAGACTGGAAGTCCCTCTATATGCACGTAAACCAGTTCACAGAACTCCGATAATCACAGAATGTTTTCCTTCATCGTGTGCTTGAGCTTAGCGCAGCTGTACAGTAGGCGACAGTAGGCCTTCGTGCGAAGGCGTGTCACAGAGCGCAGTGGTCAAAGTTCAATCAGTTGAGTTGCAGGTTGAGTCCAACGCACACAGACAGGAAGAGCATCTTTATTACTCATTTAAAAATAAAAAAGCTGCATTTCTGTCCTTATCGGCTGAAATGACTGCTTATACAGGAAAATTACTCCTCTGATTGTTCATTCCTTGTAACACTTGTAGACTATTAGAGTAAATGTCTAATCTAATATCTTTAGGTAAGCTGCATCGACTATTGACAAAATGTCCCGCCGTGTTTCAGTTTCACTGAAATATGCAGAAGTTAACTTTAAACTTTTTAAGCTACTTGACATCGAGTTTAAAAGGAAAATTGTTTAACCAATATGTGCACTGGGAGCAATCTGTTTGAAATTGAATCAAGAGCAAAGCAGAGCTAGGTTGCAATTACGTGTAAATTTTATAACATCGATGTCACTAATACTCAAGTGGAGTTTGTGACAGTCAGTGAAGGAGAAATGGCAACGCAAAGGCATTCGCTGTGTGGATTTTGTCACAGAGGTGCTTTAGCGATGCTTGACAGGACTGTATTTTCGGGCTCAGGTCACGAGAAAATGAAATCTTTTTTTTAAAAGCACCCAACAATTAATGAGACTGACAGAATCATAGCACATTACGAATAAACTGCGATTTGCTTGGTCTTTTTATGCCATGTAATTACACACTGCTTCTGCGCTGACATTAAAGAGAGGAGCTGCAACCGGAGGTTTAACCCTCCATTTCTCTTCTCGCTGTGAAACACTCTTTCCAGGCTGACTCACTCCATGGGCGTGGGCGACTTTTCACTGTGGATCCGCTTTGATCCATATTAATGTCCAAAGCATTTTCATCACATACAGGATTACTGCTCACATTTTTTGAAAAACGTTAACCCCTACGAAGCAATACACCACGCCAGGGCAACATGTAAAATCCCACATGAAATCCTATATCTTTAGACATACTGCATTATGTGAACAAGATTTCTCTTAACAAATTCATGGTGATGAAACCTTGAAATGCATTTCCAATGCCTGTGTGAGCAGCTACTGATGGTGAAAGGAAGTATGCTTCTTTCCCCTTCCTCGCTGTGACAAGATATTCTTAGATGAGAGGTGCTGTGCATATTTAATGCATTATCACATCTACAATCTTAATTAACCGAGAGCGAGGAATAGAATGGCGGCTGAGGAGGAGGCCGCTTATGTGATGTACAGAAGGGGCGGGCTGGGCCTGATGCCAATCTTTCAGTATCCTGCATCAGATGCTGTTCGGGGGGGATTGCTGCTAAGTTAGTGTAAGAGGGATGGAGAGAGGAGAATATGCAGGAAGAACAGCAGGGTTCACATGAACTAGTTACTTCATGGTCAGAGCATTTCGCATTCACTCAATAATCAGTGCACAGCCACAAGGCAGAGCCCATTTGGTTTAATCTTGTTAAGTCGAGTATTTGAAGAATGGTCTAACTGCTCGGCACCTGTGCCAAAAGTACCTGGAGGAAAACAGGGACCCTTTAGTAATTTAGCAGACCCCCTGTGGCCTTATGATCACTGCTTTTGGCTGAGATTACGTGAGAGAGAGAGGGCGAGCGGGCACTGGCACCTTCAGAGGACTGTTGTTGTGATTTCAATTTAAAAAAAAAAAAGAAGTAGATCTGGAGTTGAGCTGAGTTTAATCTTCGCATCACTCTGTGGAATATGAATATGCTTCTCTGCATCCGACAGACCCGCAGTCCTCTCATCTTCCTATTTTTGTTTTGGCGCACTGAGCTTACTCCATGTGCAATGACAACAAAGAGAAAATGTGGTGTCGAGACGGTGCCCTCGGCGTTGTGTGTCTCTGAGCTGTAATGCCAGCGCAATAGTGCATTCTGAACAATTTTTTCCACCCACCTCTCAGGGGCACCGTTTGCAAAAAAAGCTATGGGGGGTGGGAGGGGCACAGATGCAAATGTCTAATTTGCTGAGGTGACATAAGGTCTCTGAGGGGGATAAATGTCACACTGAGATTAAATGATTCTTAGAGAAGACAGCAAAGTCATATCCCACCTCTAGCCTCTAATAGAGCAGCATGTGATTCATGCATTAAGAAGCGTGACGATAACTAGAGATTCCTGGTGCCGTAGGTTCGGGTAAGGAGAAATCCCGAGGGATGCGACTCCAGAGAAGGAGGGAAAAAAATTCTCGTCTTTACCTCCGTCTTCATCCGCTCGTATAAAACTGACGTTATTTTTCATTGCCATAAATAATGTAAAGGTTTCTGCTGAGCGAGAGACGACTAAAAAGGAAACACATGGAGATTCAGTTTTTTAAAAAAAGAAGAAAAAAAAGTAGAACAATTCCAAAAACAGCTTTACATATTTATCAAAGTTACAAACTTTCAGTGGGTTCTCAATTTGCCAAGTCATCATTGTTAAGGGACTGGTGAATTTGAAGGATTTATGAAGCGAAGCGTTGAACATTACTTCCATCTCCATCACAAGCTGTCCCTTAAAAATGTCCAACTTTTGGCAAATGTTCCTCGCTTGTATTTTAGCATTCGTCTTTTCTGCCCCACAGCTTGGTGAAATATTCAAATATCTCCATTTTCAAATCTGTAAATGACCGGATGCAAGAAAGCCACTCCCTGCACTGCAGACAAAGATATTCATTTCAGATAAGCATAATTGCTCGGTGGATCAACTAGTCAAAGACCCAACCATGCACCTGAAATGAGTTGAGACCATTGCATATTTTCATGCAGTAATCCCTTCTTGCTCCAATTTTCCATGTTACTCTTCCATGGTGCACCGTCAAGCAAAGTAAAAACGCCCCAAAAAAATCCAACGCCATGAAATCCTTTTAAGTCAACTGTAACATTTGTGTTGCGGTATTAATAAATGTTGCATGCTTGGACTGAAAAGCTCAGATTAAAGTGTCTGTTTTTTTTCTTAGCAAGTCTTCCCTTTCATTTCAGCAGATGAAAAAAACAGCATGCTCCCAGAAGCCTCTGCAACATGACAGAGCGGCTCCTCTGCTACATCTCATCTGTAAAGAAATCCCTCTGTTCTCGATGAGTGGGCTTAAGCATGTGTACACAACTACCACACAGTGACAGGTAAGGTTTCCCAGTGCACAGTTTTGACAAAGAAAATGAACTGAAGCACAATATGGTGTAAAATGGCAGAGATGCCAGAAGACCACACATATGCTTTGGGACAGACTGGCAATGGCAATGTAATGAACCAAATTTTTTAACTAGCTCTAGCGACCTGTCAAAGACATGCCTATCGGCATTCATCAGCTGGAGGTAGTCATCTGTATTTCAGCATACTTCCTGCCTGCAGCTCCCTCTCAGATACACAGAGCTGTCTGTCCATTTGCCTGATGACTCAACAGATTTAGATACATAACACAATCAAAACGCCATCAAGCTTTACTGAAAGCTGATAACAGCATAAGTACATTTAGGGATCTCCATGTTTTACACTTTTTCACATGATTATATCGTCTGCTCATCATCCATCAAGGAAACAGTGACCACATCCCTTCATATAGCGTTCAGATATTTTTGTTTTCTGCTATCACTACCCAGTCTTTGTCCTACACTACAGGTTTAACGAAGCTGCAGGCTCTCTGCTAAACAGCTTCTGTTCAGCCTCGTTATTGTTTATGTGAAATAAAATGCAGTTCTCAGAGTATAATGCACTGACATCACTGACTTTGATGGTCAACATGTTACATTTGCGAACAACAGTTGCTATTTGTAGGTCAAACTTTTGCCAAATCTTAGCCATTATGTCACATCCATCAGGAATTCTAGCCATTCCAAGACTTATTATGCAGCTGACAGCTGGCACATTAGCTTCGGTTTGATTGTGGCCATATGGCCAGTGGTGAGGAGCTGCCATGACCCACAACACCCCTGGTAAGATTCCCATTACAAACTGTTCTTCGGAAAACCAACGCCTACAAAAACATGACGGTCGTGCAGCTCACATTACTGCCTGCCAAGCAGCTGATTACAGTTTATCACATACATATTCAGAAACATGGTGTACCTGTAAAATGTGGCCCGAGCAGGGAAAGCAACTCTATGTGCGTTCTGTCCATGTGAATATCAGCAAATAAAAGCAGTCTTCACTCTCTTCCCTCCACTCTAGTCAATCCTAGAATTGCTTATAACGGCTGCTCAATGGGGCAAATTCAACAATGTGAACACAATAGGTTAGTGTAAAAAAAGTATGAGATTTTCTTATTATAACCTCCAGACAAAGGTGCTTTCATTATAACCTTTTGACCAGCAATTAGCCCTAACTTATAGGGATGTGTTGACCTTTTCTCTCCTGGTACCTAACCCCAAGCAGTCTTACTAATACCAGTGCCCATTTGCACCCCCCCATTAAAAATTTGCATTACACATCTTACTGCATGGATCTCATTGAAATTCCAGCTCCTAAAAGTTCAACATAAGAAGCACAATCATTCTGTATTACTGAGCTTACAGATATAATACAATTTCAAGCTTCTGTGTGCCTTTTCAAAATGACTTTTCCTAAAAAAAAAAAAAAGTGCAGAAAATGTACTTTTCAGAAAAAGTTTGATGCGTCAACCTTTAATAAAGGCAACTGAATGCCAATGGCCACTTTTATTACCTACACAGGAAGGGACATGCAGAACAGTGTTTCGTGCCCCATCTTACTGATATGTGATCTACTTTATAAAATCAGTATTCAAGGCCAGTTTGAGGAATCTCTTTAAAGTGAACGGACACATTTCTAGAAGTAAATTCATCATTCGCTGAGAGGAAGCGAACGCCTGTGTGCTTGTGTTGGTGTGTGCGTGCGTCTGGGGGTGTATGCTTTCACTTGAGGAAACGCTAACAAGGCTCAAGACTGCTGATGGACACATTGGCAGAGGCGGGATTTGCCCCTGTGACCTTTCAGCTATAGCACAGTGGCTATAACTGCAGAGGCGCTGCGGTGCTCTGAGGAGTTGACAAGTGCTGATAGAACTCTGCATTTTTTATTAAAGGTTTAAGCCCATCTTCATTAACAAACAATAAGTGAGGCTATGGACGCTCAATTTCTTGATGAGAGATTAAAAAGAAATTAGATAAGGTGCATTTGCACTAAAGACTTCTCGTGACTCTGAGGGTCCCAGCTCACCGGGGAGCTGCCGGAGAACTACAAACTTTCAGGGGGCTTGTTTTTTTCTGCTTGCATTCGCACAGCCAATTATATTGACCTGTTTTTGCTTGCTGTTGTCATCTTTGTGAATGGTGGCACGCCCCACTCTGTGATGTTGTTTTAGCTTGCCGTGCACTCTTTAGTTTTAATTACCTGAGGCACACGCCGCAGCTGTAGTGGCTGGTGTAGAGACCCGCGTGTACGAGTAGGTCAGATTTACCACCTTTTAATTGATAGATGAGTGAAGCTCAAAGATTCCCAGATTATAGACAGGAAGATGCTACAACGGCTTGAAAAGATGAGACTTTCTGGAGAAAACGCTTCAACTTCTTCTGTTTTACATCAGCACTGATTCAGCACACATAACATCCATCATTAAGAAGAAGACTGCAGGGAGTCAAGCGCCAGCATGAACAGTTATGGGGCTGTGATGTGGTCACAGTTGAAGCAGGTAACAACAAACAGGAAGGTGACGACAGCAGAATCGGAAAGGCCGAGTTTCAACCAGAAAAGTTTTTCAGCAAAGTGACGACAACCGGCCCAAGAAGGAGGTTACACACTAAATCTAATCTGTAGCTCTATCCACTATCTATCCACCTGCTGTAACTTTATTATGCTAACCTGCACAGACGGATCAGCAGAGCTGTGTCGGTGCAGCTCCACAAAGTCTTTCACTTTCTTCTAATCCTGTCTCCGTTTGAGATTTACTGATGCCAAATATATCACGCTGACAGAAAAAAATCTCATATTTTTCACGTGTTCTTATATGTAAGAATAAAACCTGGACTTCACTGTTGATTTCAGTTTTTGCCTCCAACTTTCACTCAGCTAGCTGATGTTTACCTGCAATTTTGTCTGCAGGTTTGCCACAAAGTTACAATCAACTAAAAGAAAAGTTTTTCTATGAAACGTTGTCCTTTGTGGACTGACACGAAAATGGATGGGGTGGAGTCCGTCCTCCAAAAAAGGAGCTATAAAAAAGTACCAGGAGTATAGCATTTAAATTCTGTGACCCTTTAAAACCGACAGGATTGTTAGGATTGTTAACCAAAGGCCATTTTTGAACGGCAGCACAGTGAATGCGCTCTCATCAGCAGCCAAACAAGCACAATTGTTCAAACACCACTTTGTACCTTCGAAACCAACCTTAGTTGCCGCTCGACGCCCACACAGTTTAATATTTGCACACTACAGGCAGCAGATTAAGAAATTTGGGGAAACAGACTGTTTTAAAAGCGCGCTGCTTTCATGTTGTGCTGCTTGTTGAACAGGGACGGACACCTGAGAAGGTAAACAGTGATTTGTTTTGACTACTCTTCTTATCCCCGGTGAAAAGTGCTACCTCACAGGATAGCAGTTTACAGAAGCGCCGTCCGTGCTGTTTGCGAATTGATGTGACTCTTTTTTTTTCTTTTCCAAACCCTGGTGCTCTTGTACCAGTTTAACGTGGATAAAGGCGAAACAAATACTTTCAATTACAGCTCACAACAAACAAATCAAACTGCAGGTAGGATCACATGCCTGAAAAAAATTTTCATAAGCTCTCTCCATATGTCACAACAGAGACGCCAGCTGGAGAGCTATTTCCACTTGCACATTTCACATATCACTGCTCAAACTTCAGTGCTCCTGACCCTCACCTCTTCTATTAATACTGTGCTGCTTGTGCGGAGGTGTGCAACATTATGTTTTCATAAATTAATCCTTACCTTGGCTAGGCTTAAAGCAGAATGAGAATAATTTGTTGTGCATTTTCAATTAATCTGATACCTGCCGACGGGTGTGTGTGTGTGTGAATGTAGGCCAGGAGACAATGTTGTGAAATAAATATTAGGATTAAGAGAGAGACATTTTTTAATGAAATCTTCACATCAGCCTAGAAAAGAAACATAACATGGGTGGGCCCATTAAAATCCCTAAAAAAATGCACGCTGCCCGAGATAAAGCCCAATGCAGACAACCTCTGAAAAGCTCAGTGCCAGCACATTTGTGTCGAAAACTAAAATTCACAACATTATCGTCTGCTAAGCAATGCATAGTGCATATATAGCATATCAGCAAGTGCAGGATGTAGTTAAAAGTTATCAGAATTGGATCTCTTTTTGTTTTGCCTGCTGCGACAAAATCCAGAGAGGCCTGATTAAAGCTACTTTGCCTCCAGTAATTTAAACCAACCGGCTTTTTGCTGCATGGCCTGCGGGCATACAATGTACCTTAAAATGTCGGTTTCCCGTCACCAAAGCAATTTCTCAAGCCTTTGCCTTTGTGAGCAAGACATAAGGTGTTAGATCAGAAAAGGCACAGGACGGAAGCTGCAGCTCGCTTTTTGTGATGCTTGAAAACTCTGCGCCTACGATTTAAACAACCAAAATTGAACTGCAGATATGTGCAGACAACTGAAACACGTGCATGCTTGGAAATGGAACAATGTAAGTTATGATAATCACCAACATATACATACTAATGAACATATGCTACACACAGACAAAGTAAAGAACACGCATGGCCTGCACGCACCTTTTACAATGAGGTTGAGGACCTTTGGCCGCGGGTTACGCTCACTCTGAATCGAGCATGTGTAAAGGCCATCATCAGTTACATCCACTTTCTGTATCTGAAGGCTGTACTCATGTTTGTCTCCAACACTGGACACTATGGACACACGTGGATCCACAGACCACTTGTCATTCCCTGCGAATATGATGCTTGAGCGGTTCAGCCAGGCTCCTTTAGAGATCCCATCCAACAAGTAGCACCTGGATCAACAAAAAAAGACACATTTAGATTTACTTGGAAAAACACATCCGTCTCAAAGTATTCTTAAGTCATCATCTTTGCTGAAGAATGTCTTTGACTTATTAGCAATGTCTAGAAAATGTCACCTTTCTTGACAAATATTACTGTCTTCCTATTTAGAAGACACCTCCTGCTGTTTATTATTTTTTTAACTCAGAAAACAGGTGAAATCTTTAATGTGCCAAAAGGCGAGTCTCACAAAATACAGAAATCTCATCAACTTGACAAAGTGATTTAACATGTAAGAAGTTCAAGGTTGCTTTGAGATTTGATTTGTTTTGAGACTAAATTATCCCAAAGCCATCAGAATAACAAAGACTGCGCTGTTGTTGACACTCTAAACAAGTTCAAAGTGAAATTCTTTGTCACATTTTCAGTGGCATTTTAACAGTTAAGTGTTAATAGGCATCTTTATACTTCAGCAGTTGACTGACTGAAGGTGCGTCTGACTTAATTTAAGGCAAACTGATGAGTTTTATGACAAAAAGACACAAACTACAGCAGTCAGAAAAGAAACACTTGGAACTGTACTCCAGAGTCCGAGCAGATTGTGAGTGCCTGTTGCCCTAACACACACCCATGTGCGAAGAGCAGCACTGTTTACAGTCTAGAGATTCAAACCTTCAACCTTTGCATCACCAGGTCAGGTTACTTACTGACTGCAATGGGGAGACATGGTTGTCAACACACCTTGCCAGAAATTTAGACAATGACATAGCGTGTGCCAAACTGAGATATGTTTGTGTCTTTGAAGGCAGAAATCTTAAAGTATTCAAAATGGGAAACAGGGATGGGCAAAATTATAGGATGATATTTCAAGGAAATTAGATATTTCTGGTATTTCTGACAGTATAGAAAAGAAAATAGTGAACGATGCTTTATCAGTGATTGCAACATGCAGGAAGCGGCATCTTTTACAGCAAGCAAAATAAAGGGCATTTCCTTCCTTCTTTTCCAATCAGTTACTGTTAATGAAAACTACCTAATTTGAAGTGTGAATCTGCTGCTACAGGGTGCCAGCAAGGGCAGCCTTGTGGTGGTATATTAATGTGTGTCTTAAAGTGTCATATTTAGATATCATTGCCATAGCAACACCTTGTGTTTGCAGAACAGCGAGACAAGCCCAGGCATGTCTGCCAGCAAGAGCCACATATTACGTCTCAGATGACGATTTAGTAGCTAAAAGGAAGTTACTTGAACAACGTCTGATGAAGAACGGTGATTTGCAAAATATGCAAGAAAACTGCTCCTGCAGTCGATTCTGTTCCACCACTTGAGACAAACACACAACATCGTGCACAATCAGGCAACAAAGAGATACTAGCAGCTGGTGATGACGGTCACTTTAAGCAGCTGGTTCAAACGTTTGACCCAAGATAAAACAGTTTAGGTCAAATATATTTTTCAATATTATTATGTGATAATATCCTGAAGCTCCTGAAGAGTTCAAAGATTAAGTTAGTTTAGTTATTCTTAAATGCTAATTGTTCAATAATATTTAGGCTACTTTGGTCCACACGTTTGATTTAGGCTGTCACTGGAATTATTACTGTGTCACTGATATTGCATATCATGCTGTTGGTGGTGTTACTTTATTTCAACAGATTCACCAAATTATTGTAATTATTGTATTAATATTGTAGGAACCCAGGTAGTATTTTTCCTGGAAAAACTGGGATATTGCATGTTGGGTTGAGCTTTTTAACTAGTAACTAGTTAATCAGTAATTTCTGTTCACCATCTGATCTTCCTGTCATACGGAGCACATCTAGCAAGTGCTCCAGCCATGCTCATTTAAGTCATTTGTTTACTTCTGGCAAATCACCAGGTGCTAGAATCGCTTCCTTTGTACTGGTTGTACTCGACAGTCTGTACACCAGCCTTCAAAAAGCACAATGCCTTGTTGGAGGTAAAAGTAAAAGGAGGTTAAAGTAGCTCTCTTTTTAATACGTGTGTGTGTGTGTGTGTGTGTGTGTGTGTGTGTGTGTGCGTGCGCGTGTGTGTGTGTGTGTGTGTGTGCGTGTGCGTGTGTGTGTGTGTGTGTGTGTGTGTGTGTGTGTGTGCATATATACATATATGAAAACATTATATATGCCCAAGTTTCATAGTGTTAGATTTTATTATACAGTAGTGTCTGTGTTTGCAGCACTAACTGAAAACTGCATCGACAAACCATGGCCAGTCATTTTTGGCAGTTTTCAGTGGATCACTTTGAAATATTGGAGGGAGCAGTGGAACAAGAAAGAGCTCCCACAGTGTGCATTTGATGTAGAGTGCAGGTACACCACCACCACCACCACCTTCTTAGATAGGTAACCAACTTCCACTCTCGTTGAGCCCTGCCGTTTATAGACTTATGCTATGTGCAGCATAAGATCACATCACGGTCCCACCCAGAGTGGAAAAGGCCAGCTATTGCCTGATTTTCTTTTCCAATTACAACACCGTAGTTTGTGTTCCTGCCTCCTGTATTGTGTGATCTGCAGTTTTAAGCCTCATGTACAGCTAGCAGAAGGAACTACAGGTACAGCTGAATCAACAAGGACTGAAATCTTTTAGACACTGAAAACGAGGCAACTGGAACACAACAAAAATAAATTAGTATTACTTTTTCTGTTCAATGTTGCACTTTTGATTATTTAACATGATTATTTATAAAAGCATACACCGTCATCTCTGATCAAAACTGGCACAACATCAACCTTAAACAGACAGGTACTCAGGTTGTTTCCATGTAGAACAGAGATCTAGCCACACGTCTCTTGCAAAGTGAGAAATATCAATCAAATTCTTATGAAAGAATTAAATGCATGTGTCTTCATTCTTTGTAACTAATTTGCTAAATGATTGCAAACAGAGAACCATTAACCCTTTATTCATGTGCACAGATTATTATTACCCGAGAATGTTTTTTCACATGTAAACGACACTTTACAGCTGGTAAGGTTTAAGCCTATCTGCATTAACATCTAAATTCTCTATCATTTTTTCCATTGTGAAATGAACGTGTTGGGCTGTTACATCCACTGTAACGCCATAAGTCTTCCCCTGATGTCAGGATCATAAACCCTGTGATGCAGCTGTTTTTGTCTGAAGTTGGTTACCTCAGCAGGATGAGAAATGAACCCCAGAGAAAGAGATCGTGAATTTGAGTCAGGGGTTAAAGTGGGCTGGAACAATCTGTAACGGCGTTCTGGCACCTTCAATTAACGAGCATTTAAATCTGATAGGCAGGTTAATGTTTATGTCGATGAGTTCATTTTTTGTGTCCTGTAGTGTGGAGTTGCTCCAGTGACAGCAAGGAGATGCTTTCTCAATAATAAGAAAATAATCATATCCCACAGGACTGCCCATTTTTTCCTCTCATGCATGTGAGCTGTTCATGGTGTAGATGTAAATGACGTTGGTCGCAGTACTTCAGGATCTAGCTGGACGAGAAGCATAAACAGAATAAAGTTCTTTGAAGTTACAGATAATATAAAATGCAAATAAATGTTCTTTATTTCCCAGGGAGAGGAAAAGAAAGTTTATAAGTGAAACTGTCAGAGACTGAGAAAGATGTAAGAAACACAGGAAAGGGAATGGAGGTAAAGACTTCTCGGCACATGAAATCTGATAAAGTGGAAATTTAAACCTTTCATGTAATGTCCTCATTCCTTTTAGAGCTTTTAAATCAGATACTTGAGCTATAAATTATGTGCGGATTAAATTGCGCTTTTCCATAGTACAAGTATACTAATTTTGTGTTATTCAAAGGTTGCATGAAAATGCCAGGCAGTTTAGTGTTGGTTACACTGCTTAGTTTGTAGTAATGTGGTGAATAACCATAGGCTGGACTGGTACAGAGCACCCTGTTCATGGTAAATGGTAGGTTAGGTCAAACATAGACAATCAAATATATATAATAAATCATTATTATTTAGGGCAATGATCATGACACCTAATTCTACTTTTTATATGCCCGTTATAGTGTCTAGCGATTGGAAATCAGCCATGTAGCTCATGAATCATCTGCTTATATCTTGTTGAACTGTGAAAGTGAAAGTGCTAAACCTGTGAAAAGCAGTGAATACAGGAGTAGCAGCACAGGTCACAGCCTGTACACAAAGAAACATCTATATCACAAAACAAGCAAATATTTGACTTATTTCTAAGTAATTCACTTCTTCATACTACACCGCTACACCCGACCTTGGGGGTCCCCACCTGCACAATCCCAGTTTGACCCCTACGTGTTTCACGCTTCCTAGAACATCTAAGCATGAACCAGCAATGTTCAGTAAGTAATAAATACAGCTGGGAATATTTTTCAACCATAACAAGACATTGACCAAAGACCACCAGCTGATGTTTATTTAACGCTGAAATTATATGTTGGATACAGTTTCTGAATTTAAAAAACTTTTTAGGGACTTTTAATCTTTTGGTTGGGGACGTCACTGTGGGGCGTTTGCTGGTACCGAGTGGGGCAAAGGAACAGTGTCACATTCCTCAGAGACCTGCTTGTATCTTGTTGGCAGCAATGATTTCTAAACAGATATAATTCCAGACAAGTGTTCACAGTCCTTCCATGGGATGACTTTCAAAAACCTCGGGACTTCCTCTAGTTAGATCTTGTTCACTAAAGGCTCTCTTTCAGTCTTCTTGGCTATCTGAATTATTGTTTTTGTTTTTAATAACTGGACGTGAAAATTGTAACATTTAAAATAAGTATGATTACAACTTAAACATACAAGGTATAGTCCTCCACCAACCTTCAGTTTACTCAACGTGTTTTATAAGAGCATGCTCCGATGCCTGAGAGACCAGCACCAACACAGGTTATGTTTAGCTTCAGTAAAGGTTACAACATGGGGATAAGCACTCTCACAAGCCCAGTGCTGACTGTAGTTAAGAAATCGCATCATATTCTGTAACGAATACTGTAATAATGAGCAGGAAAAGAAGCAATCAAGTTTGGCTCTTTAGCCGTTGTCAACATGCCACGCAGACTGCCAGCACCAGTAGTAAACCCACCGAGGAAATCAGTTTGGCACTAACCACAAAGCTCTTTACTCCCTATGCCAAAAAAGTGTCTGTCAGGAAAGCGGGTAGAGGACAATGGTTTCGTCCACGCTGGTTCTCCCCTTACAGAAAGCATTGCTGCATTGTGAGAAATAAGTGGCAAACAATGTGAGAGTGGGTAAAATTAAATAAGCACAAGAGAGAAGTGCAGATCCTGTGGAGAGCCCACACATACCTGTCAGTTAGTTAGCCCATTGACCACCTGAGCCACGGTGTCCTTGCCCTCAGGCAAGATTTACTGAAGGAGCCTCGAGGCAGGTTTCACTCCGTTTCTGTTTTTTTTTTGCTTTTCAACAAAATAAGAATTCACTTGTACACTAGATTTTAGAGATGTGCTGATTATTTAATGTGCTGTATTCACATAATGGCAGATTTGTGGGCTTCAAGTGGCAAATTCATTACTCGGATTGACCGTGGTCGATACTAAATCGCATTACGGTGACATAAAGCCAATTTTTAATGTATTTTCAGCTGAGAGAAGTGTTGGGAGGCTTGGTGCCTACATGTATGATCACAGCCCTTCAGTGACTTATAATTTAACACACTTTGGCGGGACTAGTAAGAGTGTTCAATGAACCTGTGTGCAGCCCACTGATGTGGACTACTTGTCAACAACTTCCAAGACTTTCATCATTATATTCTTGTAAAACAGGGTCGCCATAGAAAACATAGTCTCCAGTGTAGCTGCTATTGATTTTTATGTTTTCTCACCTAAAATTGTCCTTTCAGAATCTCTCACACTGGCTTCATAGGTGGCCGTTAAAAAAGTCTCCTCTTCAGAAGAGATCAGAAGCTCTGGTCAGCTTTGTATAGATGCCAGTTACAATGCACTTTAACAGTGACAGGCTTTTAAGGCTTGAAAAATTATCAAAAGGTCTCAAAACACTGCTGCAGCACAGGCTTCTTCTAGCTGTATAAACCACTTATACTGCTATCCATTGGTACCATAAGACATGCATTTCTTTGTTGTGGTCATATAAACTGCTGAAATGGTTGTTGTTCTGCTGTTTTTGAAGAGGAAACTAACTTTTAACAACCACCTTTCAAGGATAGATTTCGGGGGAAACCTTTACTTTAACAAAGCCACGCAGCTAAAACTATGGCCTGCGGACACATATAACAGAGCCAGGATCTCTACAAGGACTTTTGATATTATTTCTTCTTCATCTTGATGACCCAGGCCTCGATGTTCTTGCACTGGTTTTTCCAGTTTGCTTATCACCGTTGAGTGCCTTTGCACTCTTTCTGCAGAAATCATTATTGTTATCTCGCTGTCATCTTTCACCACGGAGCTAAAGCGATGCCCATATTTGTTCATCTGCTCACAAAGCAGTGTGTCAAAACAGGCCATTTTACATTAGCACATTGTCTCGGGTGGGTGGGAGGGTGTTTAGTGTGGCTGCTTCCTTTGTTGCTGCTGACTGAAGTAGGAGCTACAAGGGAACTGATCACAGGTCTGGCATGAGACATCTCGGTGTGGCAGATTCAGGCTGCTGTTGGGCCAAGTCATTTTTGCTGCCTGTGATATCGAGCAATTTGATGGAGCGTAGACCTCGGGCAGATCAGTAGTGTAAAACCATTACATATAGATGACATATATATATATATACAACATTGTGATAAATTGTGGTGGTAAATGCCCCTGACACACCAACAAACTCAAATCTGCAGTCCTGCTTCTAGACGCTTTAGCTGCTTGGAGAGGGGACAGAAGCATTTTTGCCTGCAATGTATTTCTTTTAATTCTGCTATTTTAAAGTAATCCCACATTATTCAATGAAACCCACATGGAAATTTTCGATTAAAAGTAACAAGCTATTTCACGTACCAAAGACCTTGGATATTAAATGTAAATTATTGCAAGGCCATGCCATTGGGCGTGTCTTTTGTTTCTGCCACATTTCCCAAATTCATCTGCTAGTAGGCTCCACGGTGTAGTCGTTTACGCATTTGCCTAACAAGCAAAAAGAGCCCCAGTTTGATCCCGGGAGGAGACAAATCCCTTTGGGGTTGTGTTACGGAGGACATCGGGCGTAAAAAATCTGCTAAATCAAATATGAGGCGCTACCTGCTGCGGCGACCCCTCGTGAATGAGAGAGCAGCCAAAAGTCGTTTTTTCTCGCCCCACTCCCCAGTTCATCTGCTCACCCAGGCAGAGCAGCACAAAACTAACACCTAAGGTGAGCTTTGTTTTCATTAGGCTGCCTTTATTCTAGAAGCCTCCCCAGGTAGCAGACTGCCCATGGCTTATACAAAGCGCAGGTAATTATTTCACAGACATCAGAACTTCCGGTCTGATGCAGCTCTGACAACACAAATATATGCTAATTGATATTTCTGTTTATCCCCGTTTCTGACGAATGAGTGCACAGGAACCTGGCCCATTACAAGATGTGTGTTTTTTTTTAAACATATATTGAATTTCAGAAAAGAATTCAATTCAAACCCCAGCGATTGTGCATAATGTGGAGAAAGGAAAGTGTTTGAGCAGCACCTCACATGAATGGGGAATGATGACAAATCATTAATTACAGTATGGAAGCTGGAAAGATGAGGCTGATTTTAATCCATTTAGCCAAACTCATTCATGTTCTTTGATTAGATATCATAATTAACACTGGGGCATCACTGCGACCCAGATTCTTTTTGCTCTATACAAATGTTTGCTAGATCTTCAACTGTAAATATTCTCCTTGGCGCCAACTCCACACATCTCGCCTCATAAACATATTTCACTGTTTCACTTTTTTTTTTCCCCTCCAGTTTGGCAAAGGAAATAAATGCATTTCTGGATGTGTTCCTTTGCAGATTTTTTTAGATGTAAAAGTTAAGTAAGACTAAAGACAAACGATGTTTGCATTTTAAGAAATTGAAACGTTTTTATTTTATCTGAAATGAAGACAACAGCACGACATTTTGTGCAGATTTTACTCAGAAATTATTGTTATTATTATTTTTCCTTTATCCACCATTGAAATTGAACCTGAGGACCAATTACAAAGGTTGGGTTTTGTTATTATTATTATTATTTAGTTGTTTAGCTGTTGATGATGACAGTGCAATTGGTACTTTATTCATTATTCTATGTGAAAAAGATCACATTAAAAAGAAAACACTTCTAATCACAGCTTGTCCTGATCCGTAATCAGTCAGAACGCTCAAATCAGTCGGGCCTGTACTATTTCTATTCTCCAACAGGTTTGCTGACACTTGTCACTACACTGCAACTTCACTACATCAGACGTTGTGGAGGGCAGTTTGAGTGCTCTCACGTCCACTGCCCATCTGGCTCCTTATCTTTACAACCTAGCTCACAACTTCCATCTACTTCAGAGTGCAGCAACTAGTCTTTTTACAGCTTTGGATGGCTTCATAACATCACCCTCAATCCTGGGGTCTCTTCCTATGCACTTCATAATCTATTTTAAGATATTACGGATCTCTTTTAAATCTGTGTGTAATAGTATGTCCCAGCCATTGTCGAGATATTCCACCAATCTGTCTTTTTACTGTCAGACAACAGCGAAAGCTGTTAGGGATGGCATATTACAGCATTTCTGGGAAGAAGATCTGCTCTGAGAGAAGCAGCTTAGAGCTTTTACGCAAAATAAATCAACCCCTCGCAAAACCACAGACTATTCAGGAAGAAATATGTGGTCGTGCAAACCTTGGAGCTGTTGATGGACTCAAACTCTGATAATTCATGCCTTGTCAACTTTGTGATTCAAACTTTAAAAGGAGCAGGTGGGTCGAGTCATGACAGTTGCCACACAGATGCGACAACGCACGTGAGATGGACTATGGAGTTGTTGACACTGAATTTTCACATCCATATGGCAGATGTGTCGGGAGTAGACAGATAACTCGAGGACTTGGGCAAAGACCCGAGGAGAGATATAGGTTGCTCATCAACCTGCTGATAGTGACAGTTCGATTTCAAACTGTGATTCTTCAGAAACAGAGTTAAAGGATTCACAGCTCAGGTCTTGTTCTCTTTTCCCAGCAGCCAGAAATGCAAGAGGAAAGACACTTAGACATGTTTTAAGCCTGAGATTTAGATTGTTTGATAATTAGATTCATCCAGGAGCATCCATTAAATATCTGCGATGTGAGAGGTGAAATACAGAACTGATAACTGTTGCGATTTCCTGTAATATTACATCAGACAAGAAGCTGAACAATTCAGGTTTCTTTCTCCATTCTCTCTCCATTTTCACATGCCAGAGGGGGTCCTGGTTATACTGGACGACACGGCTCCTAAATAAAAAATATTCCTTTTTTATATTTTAGTAATTTATTTATTTATAGGTCAAACACAGGAAAAGGGATGGAGGTGAAGCTTTTGGATGGGGTAGAGGTCAAGCAGAAGGCTGTGGTGTGGATGGTGATCAAGTAAGGGCCCCTGTAAACCATATAACTGTAGTTCCTGGGCCTGAAGCTTTACTTCCACAGAGAATCCTGAACCTCTCAATGATGCTGTTGATGCTCCTGATCCAGAACAGCCAGTTGGCTTTATTGAGTTGTTCATTTCTAATGAACTGATCCAGAGTGTTTTTGATGAGACAAACTTGTATGCAGATCAGCATTCACGCTGGCAGTGTCTCACCACATGCTGCTCTTCATGCATTGAAGATTGTTACAGTTTCAGACACGAAAACATTCCTACTGTAAGGCCCTTTTTCTCCCTGGTATCATTCATAAGCCTGAACTTGAAATGTACTGGTATACTAACAACATGCTACCCACTCCCTACTTCAACAAGGTCATGTCTCACACCAGGTTTAAAGCTGTACTGAGAATTTGTCAGTGATAATGAAGCACAACCAGCCAAACGCACTGACAGGCTGTACACAGCCAGTCCTGGCATTTGTCCAAATTCCATGAATTGTATCAATCAAGCAATATATTGAAGAGGCTATGATCCCGCGGCTCTGCAATCTCCAAACAAACTTCTAAACCCTTCTGGTATACGGTACTGTTATACCACGAAACTGCAGAGACGTTGGCCTGGGAGACAGTCCCAGACTGAGTTTCTGCTTTATCACCTAGCAGGCACTGACTGTCGGAGTTTCATGGATATCTTTCACACTTCTGCAGTACTGTGTGAGTGCCTGTTAAATCGAGGTGGGAATCACCAGACACCCCATGATATGATATAATCACAACACGTCACACATGATATTATATTATTGCAATTTGTTTTTTACATTTTGTGATATGCTGAGTATTGCAAACACATATATTTCAACTTGAGGCCACGTTTCAAGTTTAAACTATGCCTTCAAAGTTTAACTTCGTCAATATCTGTTGCAAGCTGCAAAATGACATTACATGCACACTAATACTGTCAGCAAACACATCCATATACATGTATGATGGTACAAGACAGATTCAGTCTGCAATCAGTTTGACATCAATCTGCAGTTGAATGAGGTCTAGTTGGCTATAACATGCAATCAGTTTCTGATAATAGAGCAATTAACTGTGATAAATCACTGAAAATCACATATCATAGCTGTCTGCATAGACAGAAATTCATATTTAACTGTTACATTTGTGCTCAGCAGCCTTCCTGTTCTTTAGGAATATAACCAGAATACAACCAGCTGGCAGCCACTTGAGTCGAGTGCCCTCGAGTTATGCTTAATGAAAAAGACTCATTCAGTCTGTCTGCTTTTATAAATTATTAAGCAATTATTTGAAAACCTTCAACAATCTCTCTGAGAGTGATTGCAGACAGTCCACATCAGACTGCAGCTGTTTGCAGAAAGGTTGCCTCCTGTCAGGCAACATATCAAAACACTTTGTAATGAAAAGTGGTTATAACTGTGTAACACTCAAGCTCTGGGAAACAATTTAGTCACCATAAGTTGTAATCGGTAACAGAATGTGAAAAAAAAAACAATACAATCATCAGACAACCATTAGTTTTTTTGGTTTTCTTTTTTTTTTTTGTATATGCAAGAACTTGACCACTGAGCTATTAGTTTGCTCTGAGTCTGGAGGTAGCTTTGTGAACCTAAGTGTGTCCACTGTTGGATGGTGTTCAGCTAACATTATCTCAGGATGGTGGTGCGTGAGCTGAGCCCTCTTGTTCACAGCAGTACAGTATTTTAGAGAGAGTTCTTTCGCTTTACAGCATCTGAGCTGTGTGTTTGTGGCCACCTAATCATGAATAGGAGTGAGTTTGGGGTTATCGTTTTACTCTTTACTTGTTTAGTTTTTCCCTCGCTATCTCAACCTGCACACTTTTACTGCTGCCTTCCCACATCCTCCAGATTTCCTGTAGTGAGGTGCCTAAACTGAAAACCGATGTCAGTCTTACAGAAACCTTTATTTCTGAAAATAAGGGTGAACCACGAATAGTTTTGGATATTGGTAATAATGACCACAGAAATGGGGAAATAAACAAGCCTGGTGTGGTAGAACAAACAAAATTGAAAAAGTAAAAATGACTACAACCTCTTGATTCAAGCATATGGAAAACAATAAGATATGTTAGACAAATCGCAAATAAAAATTGCACGGCGAAAGCCCACAGCATCAAGCACAGTAATGCAATAAATGGTGCTGACAAATTTGGTCAGAATATTCTGTAAGTCCCATTTGTCAGGATGTCACACAAGTGGACGAAGAAATTTGTTTCGCTTCTGTTTGAGTTCAATTTGATCAATGCTTTTGTCAATTACAAAGCTAAAAACCCACATGAAGAATGTAGCACTCATCTCTCATTCATTCAAAGTGTCCTAAAATCATGGAGCAGCCAGGAGCCTTTCAACATTCTGCTGGCGAGGAAAAATGACCTTCCAGAGACTCCCACCATGAAACAGTGCTGATCCAGGGAAAGGCTGGGTGTAACAAGCTGAAAAACAAATATGTAAAGTTTAGAGGATCTACAGTATTTTCAGGTGGGGCCATTCTGACTGAGGCTTGAATATAAAGGTGAGCGTGCTTCTGCCATCAGGACCCCTCAGCTTTAAAATGATCTGCCTGGACACAATCAGTTCCTCAAAAAACACTTCTTAAAACACATTTTCATGCTTTTTGGTAAGCAATCTTTTGATTTTAATCATATTTTATTTGTATTATTGCATATTCTATTATTAAAGTTAGCATTTCAAAATAAATTATTAGTAGTAATAGCAGTAATAGTAGTGTTTGCATGGTCACCGAAGTGTGATTTAAGCTTCAGGTACTGAGAATACCACCTTGTATTTTTGTTATCCTCTGTAACACTGTCGTGGAGCATCAGCTTATAGAGATTACGTCTGCATTTTATGTCAAGAGCAGTGCTTGATTTCTGGAGATGTTTGATTCCATTTAAGCCATTTCACACAGAGATACTGTCGTGACCTTTAGAACGACTTACTGGCCTCAAAAGACCCCAAATGTCCATCGACTCTCCAAATGAGAAACTGTATTTCGAAGCGACTGGATACTGAGTATCATAGTGAAAGTCAGCAGGAGTTTGCTTAAAAATCAAAAGCCTTTTCTGCTGTGAATTTTTATTTTGCTGCGTCCACAAAAGAGAAGCCAGCCGATAAGGATAGAAAACAGGTCATTTTGCAAGTTTGCTGGAACCAGGCAGGTAGTCAAAGGCAAACGGAGCAGGCAAAAACAAAATATTGGACAAAATTAGAGCAGGGCGATATGGCCAAAAATATATATCACGATATATATTGGAAAATTTGCGATAACGATATAACTGACGATATAATTTCTGCGAGACAAAATACAACTTCACAACTTTACTAGCACAAAAAAACCCCATCCATTTATTTTCACTTAAACAAGAAGCTGTTTTTTATGTGCATTAAAGCTATATAAACATTTAACAGTGCAAATTCAAATTCCTTGCTGAAAGTTTAACCAAAAGCCATTTCGAGTAGAAATGGGCTGACATATCCTGAGCATAACCATGTATGATATCCACTGAAGTTAAAAAGAGGTGCTTTGCAACATTAAACTGCAGTGTGCCAAATAAAAAAATCAAATACGTATTTCTCGGACCATAAGGTGCACGGGATTATAAGGCACATTAAGCGAAACAAAGCAGTCAGATAAATCAAACTTTATTCAACTCATTCTTCTTGCTTCCTCCACTTCTGTACCATTGATTCATTAATGCTGTATTCTATCACAGCTGCTCTATTCCCATGTTGTTGCAGTATATTAATGACTAACCTGGTATTGTGGACGGATTATCTCAGTTGTTCTCCTGCTGAAGTTTGGTCCGTTTACAGCATCCTGCTATGCGATTGCATTTGTCTCTAACCACCAGGAACCCTCACGTTAACTTTTATCGAGTGGAAAAGTGTTAGCGTTCATCCTCCAGCTTCACTGTTTATGTTATGCTAACACAGCTGTGTCGCTAGTGACCACGTAGCACATCATTATATACCAGCTAGCCCAACTTCAGTAACTCTACAAACGTCACTGCTGTTTAGTTTTCTGTCTTCATTTATGTTGGAAATGATAGCAGAGCTGTACGTTTGAATTTTTCAGAAATCTCTCAGTCACAACATGCTACATCATGCTTAGGTAAACGAGCGAGCTAACTTCCTGCTAACTTCTAACTCCGTTAAATGTAATAAATTCTGTTTTCATGGATGGATGGATGTTAAACTTCATAGTTACACCTGGTAAAGCAGCAATGCTGATCATTTTATTAAAGATGAAAGAATTTAGACAGTTTTTAACTCTCAGTGATGCAGCAGTGTTCGTTTGAGTTTGGGACCTGAATCGGACGGCGTTTAGGACCCAGATTACGCCCAGATTTACGAGCACCTTAGTCCGACAAATACGGCAATAACGACGGCCCGCTTGCACGTTCTACAAAAAAGATGTGCTTTGTTGTGTATCTGACAGACAAACACCAAACCAGTGAAGTTGCACCATTTTTAAAAACCAATTCTGGTTCATCCTTTTCACTCAACCATCCGCTTTCCCCCTTCTCATTTCCCGTTGCCGCCGTGCTTTTTTGGCCATGTGCGTACGAAAACAAAGGCACTGCGCATGCACATTTTACCCATATTCTATCGCGATATTTCATTTTCTTATCGTTACCTAACATTGTACCGGTATTACCGTCAACGGTATAATATCAAATCAAATCAAATCACTTTTATTGTCACATCACATGTGCAGGTACATTGGTACAGCACATGTGAGTGAAATTCTTGTGTGCGAGCTTCACAAGCAACAGAGTTGTGCAAAATACAATAATGTAAATAAGCAAAATACAAGAATGGCTACATCTGAAACTAATAAATATACAGTGGGGCAAAAAAGTATTTAGTCAGCCACCGATTGTGCAAGTTCCCCCACTTAAAATGATGACAGAGGTCAGTAATTTGCACCAGAGGTACACTTCAACTGTGAGAGACAGAATGTGAAAAAAAAATCCATGAATCCACATGGTAGGATTTGTAAAGAATTTATTCGTAAATCAGGGTGGAAAATAAGTATTTGGTCAATAACAAAAATACAACTCAATACTTTGTAACATAACCTTTGTTGGCAATAACAGAGGTCAAACGTTTACTATAGGTCTTTACCAGGTTTGCACACACAGTAGCTGGTATTTTGGCCCATTCCTCCATGCAGATCTTCTCGAGAGCAGTGATGTTTTGGGGCTGTCGCCGAGCAACACGGACTTTCAACTCCCGCCACAGATTTTCTATGGGGTTGAGGTCTGGAGACTGGCTAGGCCACTCCAGGACTTTCAAATGCTTCTTACGGAGCCACTCCTTTGTTGCCCGGGCAGGTGTGTTTTGGATCATTGTCATGTTGGAAGACCCAGCCTCGTTTCATCTTCAAAGTTCTCACTGATGGAAGGAGGTTTTGGCTCAAAATCTCACGATACATGGCCCCATTCATTCTGTCCTTAACACGGATCAGTCGTCCTGTCCCCTTGGCAGAAAAACAGCCCCATAGCATGATGTTTCCACCCCCATGCTTCACAGTAGGTATGGTGTTCTTGGGATGCAACTCAGTATTCTTCTTCCTCCAAACACGACAAGTTGAGTTTATACCAAAAAGTTCTACTTTGGTTTCATCTGACCACATGACATTCTCCCAATCCTCTGCTGTATCATCCATGTGCTCTCTGGCAAACTTCAGACGGGCCTGGACATGCACTGGCTTCAGCAGCGGAACACGTCTGGCACTGCGGGATTTGATTCCCTGCCGTTGTAGTGTGTTACTGATGGTGACCTTTGTTACTTTGGTCCCAGCTCTCTGCAGGTCATTCACCAGGTCCCCCCGTGTGGTTCTGGGATCTTTGCTCACCGTTCTCATGATCATTTTGACCCCACGGGATGAGATCTTGCGTGGAGCCCCAGATCGAGGGAGATTATCAGTGGTCTTGTATGTCTTCCATTTTCTGATGATTGCTCCCACAGTTGATTTTTTCACACCAAGCTGCTTGCCTATTGTAGATTCACTCTTCCCAGTCTGGTGCAGGTCTACAATACTTTTCCTGGTGTCCTTCGAAAGCTCTTTGGTCTTGGCCATGGCGGAGTTTGGAGTCTGACTGTTTGAGGCTGTGGACAGGTGTCTTTTATACAGATGATGAGTTCAAACAGGTGCCATTCATACAGGTAACGAGTGGGGGACAGAAAAGCTTCTTACAGAAGACGTTACAGGTCTGTGAGAGCCAGAGATTTTCCTTGTTTGAGGTGACCAAATACTTATTTTCCACCCTGATTTACGAATAAATTCTTTACAAATCCTACCATGTGAATTCATGGGGTTTTTTTTCACATTCTGTCTCTCACAGTTGAAGTGTACCTCTGGTGCAAATTACTGACCTCTGTCATCATTTTAAGTGGGGGAACTTGCACAATCGGTGGCTGACTAAATACTTTTTTGCCCCACTGTATGTACAATATATAATAGTATATGCATTTCTGGATGTGTATACTAAATATTTTTCTACGTGTGTGTGTGTGTGTGTGTGTGTGTGTGTGTGTGTGTGTGTGTACACATATTTTACAAATTAAATAGAGTAAACAATAAATAAAATATATAAAAATATACAGAGTTGAGACATGTGCAAAACAGTGGCATTACTGTACAGTATGGAGTGCATAGTGTTAAAGTTCCAGTAGTGAAGCTGAGGTGTCTATGACGTGTTCAGCAGTCTGATGGCCTGGTGGAAGAAGCTGTCTCTCAGTCTGCTGGTACGGGACCGGATGCTGCAGAACCTCCTTCCTGATGGAAGCAGTCTGAACAGTTTATGGCTGGGGTGACTGGAGTCCTTGATGATCCTCCCCGCTTTCCTCAGGCACCGCTTCCTGTAGATGTCTTGGAGGGAGGGAAGCTCACCTCCAATTATCTGTTCAGAGCACCGCACTACTCGCTGGAGAGCTTTGCAGTTGTAGGCGGTGCTGTTGCCATACCAGGTGGTGATGCATCCAGTGAGGATGCTCTCAATGGCACAGTGATAGAAGGTCCTGAGGATGCGGGGGCTCATGCCGAATCTTTTCAGTCTCCTGAGAAAGAAGAGGCGCTGCTGCGCCTTCTTCACTGTTTTGTTTGTGTGTACTGACCACGTAAGATCCTCAGCCAGATGTACACCAAGGAACCGGAAGCTGCTCACTCTCTCCACAGCAGCGCCGTTGATGGTGATGGGGGTGTGTACTTCTCTGCACCTCCGGAAGTCCACTATCAACTCCTTTGTCTTTGCGACGTTGAGGGTGAGATGGTTGTCTTGACACCAGTGGGTCAGGGCGCTGACCTCCTCCCTATAAGCCGTCTCATCACCATTGGTGATAAGACCCACCACTGTAGTGTCGTCCGCAAACTTCACAATGATGTTGGAGTTGTTAGTGGCTGTGCAGTCGTAGGTGTAGAGTGAGTATAGGAGAGGGCTCAGTACACACCCCTGTGGAGCACCAGTGTTCAGTGTGATGGGGGATGAGGTGATGCTGCCCAGTCTGACCACTTGGCGTCTGTCAGACAGGAAGCTAAGGATCCAGCTGCAGAGGGAGCTGCTCAGTCCTAGATCCTGCAGTTTCCTGTCCAGCTTCGAGGGAACGATGGTGTTGAATGCTGAGCTGTAATCTACAAACAGCATTCTCACATACGTGTCTCTCTTCTCCAGGTGTGACAGGGCAGTGTGTAGTGTCAGGGCTATGGCATCATCAGTGGACCTGTTGTGGCGGTATGCGAACTGTAGAGGGTCCAGTGAGTCGGGTAGTGCAGAGCAGATGAAGTCCCTGACCAGCTTCTCGAAGCATTTGCTTACGATGGGGGTCAGGGCTACAGGTCGCCAGTCGTTCAATGAGGAGATGGTGGAGGATTTGGGTACAGGGACGATGGTGGCCATTTTGAAGCAGGCTGGGACTACAGACAGAGAGAGGGAAAGGTTGAAGATGTGCGTGAACACTCCAGCCAGCTGAGCCGCGCATGACTTGAGGACGCGGCCGGGAATCCCGTCCGGACCAGTAGCTTTGCGTGCGTTCACCTTCCTGAAGCACCTCCGCACATCCTCCTCAGACACAGTGTACGCACTGACGTCATCCGCGGTGCGCACACTGTCCGGTCTCATGGTGTTCGCTGTGTCGAATCTAGCGTAGAATACGTTTAGATCCTCACACAGAGAGGCCGTGGTCTGCGGTGTGCTGGTTTTCCCTCTAAAGTCTGTGATCGTGTTTAGTCCCTGCCACATACTCCGAGGGTTGTCAAACTGTTGCTCCACCCTGTCCCTGTACTCACATTTGGCTGCTTTGATCGTCTTACGGAGTTGGTAATGTGCGTGTTTGTAGTCCGATGTGTTCGCGGAGGCAAAGGCGGTGTTCCGTGCCGCCAGTGCCGCGCGAACATCTCCGTTAATCCAGGGTTTTTGATTTGGGAAGGATTTAACTGTTCTGGATGGGACGACATCTTCCACGCATTTCCTGATAAATCCGCAAACTGAGTCTGTGTATTCATCAATGTCCCTAGCAGCCACGTGAAACATTTCCCAGTCCGCGTGATCAAAACAGTCCCGCAGCGCAGACTCCGATTGGTCCGTCCAACAGTGCACCGCCCTCCGGGTTGGAGCTTCCTGTTTCAGCTTCTGCCTGTAGGCGGGCAGGAGCAGGATGGAGCGGTGATCTGATTGGCCGAATGGGGCGCGGGGGAGGGCTTTGTACGCATCCCGGAAAGAGGTGTAGCAGTGGTCGAGTAGCCGATCTCCACGCGTGTTAAAATGGATGTGTTGGTGGAGTTTGGGTGAGACTTTCTTCAGGTTTCCCTTGTATTGTAATATGGCCCAGCCCTAGACAAAATATTGACAAATTTCACTAAGGAACAGACACTCTGGCAGGGTGCAACTGGTGGACTGGTGGTATATACAGGGTGGGACAGAGTGGGGAAAAAAGGGGATGAGGGGGTGGGGAAGTTCAAGGCCATGTTCACTCTGGAAAAACGTGTGCAACATTTTGCTATCGTTGCTGGTTTAAAGGCATGTTTCTACGCAACAGTGTGCAACAGGCTTTGATGAATATTTTAATTCATTTGGTGGGATTGTCGGAAGCATTACCAAATCACCAGTGATGTCTATCTAAAATCCTCTTTATAATGAATAGGCATTCACAATGGTTGCAGTCAAATACCCAGTTTCTTTGAAGCAGGCTCCTGAGTGAAGAGCCATGGATGAATCAGCGTAGCAGTCGTATTAAGAGTTTATCAAATTCACTAAATGCTGTTTATTACTCCTTAACCGCAGGATACACTGAACCATCCTTCATTAAAAAGAACGCCCCACAATTCAAAGCGATGCACTATCACAAAAGCAGTCATACAGCATAACTGACAAGTGACCCAGATAATCATAAAAATTAAAAAATTTTCTCATCCTATGCCATAATTTGCTCAAATGATGATGAGTTTTGAACTGCAAACATTTAATAAAGCCAACAGCGAACGCTGAATATTACGCTGCTTTATTAAAACCTTCTTATAATGAAGTCGCCTCCTTGTGTGAAGCACTTTGTAATGTGCTCTACAAATAAAGATAATAAGCCACATTACTGTGATCAAAGTGAAGGTTGTAGTGTATCTCAGTTTGCATTGGTTATCTCCTCATTTTTGCTGTTTTGACAGTGTTTATTAGAATTAGAAACGCTGAAAGCTTTATTAAAGGCAAAAGTTAAAGCAGATCATCTCTTTAGCAGGAGGAGGAAATATGACGGGACATTTCTTAATACAACCGTTTGATTACACTGTTGTCACTGGTAAAGTAGAAACACCTGTTCAATTGCTCGTTAATGCAGATGTCTGACCAACCAATCACGTGGCAACAACTTAATTTATTTAGTGGATGTACCCCTGCTGAAGTTCAAACTGAGCATCAGAAGTTTGAATGTCACATAAATGGACTGGGACGAGTATTTCAGATACTGATGATCTACTGGGGGTTTTTCTCACATCTGAGGTTTACAGAGAATGGTCCACAGTCACCAGAGCGCAATCCAATAGAGCACCTTCGGGATGTGGTGGAAAGGGAAATGGAATCTCTGAGGAATGTTTCCAGCACCTTCTTGAATCTAGGCCACGGAAAACTGAAAAAAGGCAGTTCTGAAAGCAAAAGGAGGTCCAGCCCCAGTACTAAAAACCATCCATTGAGTGTCTATACAACAGTGAAGTGATACTTTGTACACATTTACATGCACATAAAGAAAAAAACAGTAACAAGGGGCACATGTTAGACAGATAGTTGTTTGTGAATCATCTTTGGGAACATGGCAGATCCAGTTAAACCAAAAGCACCACAGTGCTTCTTTTCACCTGACAGATCAGTTCATGTTCATGTCACTCCATGATCTTCTGATATTTTTCATCCAAGTAAAGTTATTAGGAAAAAGACATGTAAGGAATTTTTTTCTTTTTGTTCACCAGCCACATTAGTCGGTCACAGACAGTGAACGCTGTATTTTTGCTGTGTTTGATGAAACTTTAAATAAAATGTAATGATATTATTGTTTGTCGGTATACATATACACACACACATATACACACACACACATATATATATATATATATATATATACTTAGTAGTGATGGTATTGCTCATTCCCTTAAAGATAGGTATTGATTTCTGTCTGGTTATTGGGTGGGTATGCTAGAGGTGGGGTGTTGTGTTGTTGCAAAGGATGAGGGAGAATGAGGACACACTGTAGTGCTGTGCAACCAAGGTACAGAGCACCAGGCTCTTAATCCCTAAAATAATCCTGTCGACTGTGGCCAGTGGGACACATCTGAAGCCTTTCAGCTATAATCCACACACACACACACACATGCACACACACATGCCATCTAACATCACAGACGCAGAACACTCTGAAAACTGTCTCATAGTCTTTTTCTCATTACAGTATCACTTTCTCTGAACTGACACAGATGGAGCCTCTGACTGTGGGAGCAGAAATTGCTTAGACTCCTGACGATGCCCCTATTTTGTTGCCACAGCAAAAAGAAACTCTTAACAGCATCACCTTGTCCCATCCAGCTTCGGATTTCCTCTAGGCGCATATGAAGTGGTTTTGTGTCATTGTGCATGTGTGTAAGATCCACAAGAAACAGAGTCGAAGATATCCAGAAGGTGTGAACAAGAAGAAATCTACTCGTTGCGTCTAAATACCAGCAAAACAAGGCTGTAGCTCCTCTTCTCAACTCTAAACGTGTAGAAGATTTCACATGCTGTCAATCTCAATTTGATCAAAAGTCAACACCAGTGTTTCTTCAACAACTAATTCATGTACAGAAAATCGTTCAAAGCTCTACACGAGTAATCTCTGGATTAATTCACATTATTGATCGCCTTTTTCAAGCATTGGCATCAATTTAACTTTGATTTTTTTTTAAATAACAAATGGTGATTACAAATCAGCTTTTGAATAAAAGCTGAGAATACTGAGAGGATAAAGAGTAGCCTTTGCAGAGACATAATGAGAGTGCAATGTTCACCCCAGACAGTTCCTCCTTATAAATATCTGAATGTGCTCTATGTAACATATTCACATCAAAACGGTGTTCAGTGCACACGCAAATGCTGATAAATGTCACACTGGAAAAAAAGGCTCGACAAAGCATGATCAAACATTGTACCAGTTTACTGCCCTGCTTTCTGTTAAACAAATAGTATATTGTGTGGGAATCTATTTCCTAAGGCGAATGTTGCAGTTATTCAATACCACTGTCAGACACGTCTTCTTCCAGCACGCTACTGGACCACAGTCAGTACCACTGAATCTCAAAAATAACATAGCGATGACTGTGTACTACCACAGAACGACAACAATTTTCTTGCATTCAACATCATGATAAAAGTAACAAACAATTTACAGGAAACCAGCGTCTGACCAAGTTTACTGAACAGCAGTTCTGATTTGAATGTCCAGTCAAAACGATTTTCAATGATCACTTAAGAGCCTGTTCTTCCTTTGTAGCAAACTGAAGCCCGCTGCTGTGCTAGAGACACACTTTTAAATCACTTCGCTTATCTTTGTTTGGTGCAAGCAACCTGCATTGCAAAGCAGACTGTTGAACTTTTCGAACAACGTATAGCTCACTGTGTGTTTTTTTCAGGAAGTCATTTTTCAAATGCTTCAAATAATATGAAGTATTTCTTCAAGAAGAAGGTGAGTTTTTTATTGTATTTGGTGCCGGTGGTCTAACATACCTTGTGAGTTGGATGCAATGTTCTGCCATTACTTACAGAATAAATAGGGTAGTTACTATCACCATAACGTGTTGATCAATCAGACACGCATATATTTTGTGGCTAATAACCAAGGCACGCCCACAGACACGCCCATCTGTAAAAGATACTTTAAACTCATGCAGGCTAGAGTCCAACAAGCCTGACATTTATACCAATATCTAGTCATAAAAATTAGGCACATAAGACATAAACAGATTTCACTAACATATGTGTGTACATACATAAACATACATGTGTATTTTTTGCATAGTTATTTATTGATGACTGAAATTATTTATTTATTTTGAACTTGTTTAAACTGGTTGTTGTCTTTGTGGCGCTCCAACATGCACGTTCCCAAGAAGGAAGAGTTCCCTGAGGTGGACAAACTTTACATTAACACTCCTAACCTGACTGATGCATGTTTCTCCAGTGTCTGCTTTACTTTTTTTTCATTTTCATTCAGTCTGCCAATACACCTGTCAGGCTTAATCCAACCAAAGAAGACAACTTGTCCAACTTGGCAAAGCACCTTCCCAACAATATGCTACCTTTTTTTAAAGGAGTCAAAGAGTAACAGGTCAGCAAAAGTGAGTCCACAAGTGTGATTCGTCTTATGACCAGCAAATCTTTCCATCAGAATCTGACAAGAGAATTAAGAGTAATAGTTTGACTATTACGTGTTTAACTAACCTACCAGTGAGTAAACTATCTTTATATGCCAACTGAATATGCAGACAGTGTTTTAATGGAATTTTCTATTCCTTCATGCTTCATACACAAACATAGAAATAAATCTCTAAATAAAGTTCTCCATGTTACTCGACATTTTTTGGACAAAAAACTCCAACTGAATATAAATCCCACTTTATCTCTGCATAGCTTTCCAATTACCCCTCCAAATTCCTATGTGGTAGAAGTGTTGATCATTTGGAATTAATCAATGTAAAACAACAGTTACCTTAACTGAAAATGACTGCAATGAAAAAAAAAAGACAAATGATGCTGGAAGGATGAAAAAGAATTATAAACATAAAGTCTTAAATATTGAATTTATTTTAAAGCGAGGTGGCTTTCTGCTAAACAAAAGGCAGTGTTTCTGTGGCATATTGCTACGGCAAAACAGACCGTTGTTGTCTACATTACTGCAATGTGTACTTATATTTCTGGAGAGATAATCACCAGGCTGAGATGGATCAGCAACAGGATCAGCCAGAGAAAGCCAGAGATTGTGGCCACTGGCCAGTCACTCGGTGCATTTCTAATTTGTATAACAAAAAAATTGTGCTCAGTAGAGTGCAGGCCTCCATCAAGGATACATATATTAAAAACCTTATTAAACAGGAAGCAATATAACACAATCTAACGTCGCCTGGGGCTGTGTGACATCAGTATCTTGATATGTATTTATTTGCAAACCAATAGTTCCATATTTATGAAAATAAAAAAGATATTTGTTTTTATTTTACTTTATTTTTGGGCAGGTTTAGGCACCGATAAATGATTCCCTCTTTTCCAACATTAGCTTGCAAACGTTTAAATGTGATGACAAGTGGTCCTTTGCAAGTGTTCCGCCAAGTTGTCAGAAAACAACTTGTAACTTTCTTAAAATCAGAAACAGTGAGAAGAGATGTTCTTAAAAATAAGGCTTTAAACAGGATTTTTAAACTTGTGTTTTCTTCTACACCACATTTGTTGGATCCTGACAAAACGCTCTCTGGGAATCTCATAATGCACAAGTGACCATAGAATATCTTACAAAGAAGCACTCAGTATTCAATTAAGCAGCGACATTTAGTGGTTGTGCAGACTACAAGAACATAGCTCCCATATAGAATCGCGTTGTCCTTCAAAACCACTGACTGGTTCAACACTGGACACTTCCTGTGGTTCCAGCTTTTTTTTTTTTTTAGCATTTTTAAAGGACTTTCACAAACGGGAACACTCGGGACATCCCTGAAACTTACTGTAAATGATGTTCACCCAAAAACAAAAACAATGACAGGCATTCACAGGATCAAGTTTCTGGAGTTTCTGATTATTATCAATTATATCAATTGAGAGCCTGTATTTCCTGTCTGGAATTCCACATTCACTATGAATAAGTGGCTGTGTCTCTCCTATAGAAAGAAGGGAGGAGGGATTGCATGCAATAGCGGGGGACAAGAGAAGAATGCAAATATGGAAAATAAATGCATCGCTGCTGCGTATTAAAGACCCAGAGATCAAACGGAAGCAGTGGGTGGCTGACAAACCCCAGACAAGCTCACTGAAGTTCATAGTATTATACTGTTTGGGCCCTTGGAGCCTTTTAATTATGCGTCATTTAATTTCAAAAATGACATTATATCCGGACAGATAACAGTGCACGAGATCACTCACTGTTGTGTACCAATGCGTGACTGAGGCCATTCATTCGTTTGCCTTTGATTAATCTGTTGAGATATTTAAGCAGTGAGAGGACAGACAAAGGTATTTCATCCATTCTCAAACAAAAACTCAGTTTTTCAGCTCGTGGCTTTAGCTATACCTTTATTAATGTCCAAAAAACGAATAACCATGCAAATCCATGCACAGTGTTTAGCAGTGTTTCCCACACACAGACTTTTTCCTGGGCAGACACCTTCTGCAATCGATTCACACTCTTATTTTGAAAGTTCAATCAAAGCTAACTAGCTTGCCATGGTGATTCCCATCTTGTGCTTTCCTACTTACTCCTAAATTATAAAAAAGAATCAGAGACTCTCAAACAGACACAGAAAACATAAGACGAGAGATGCCATCAAAAAGAAACCAGGAAATCTTGGGAGTTTAAGAAGTAAAGACACAATCAATGAAAACAGTCAATATACAAGCAGGCCAAATAACAGTACTGTAAAAGTCAAAAGTGAGACTGAAAGCTCGCAATGCTTTTTACCGACTGGTGATCATAAAGAAAATGCCTGACATAAGCCAGACGGTTGGTTTTCAGTGCTCTGCCACAGCACACAGGACATTTGTTACTGAGTTTGTCTGTCAAATTACCAGTTCAGGACTCCACTGGGAAGCAATATTATGTCTTCATTACATTCCTATAGAATGAAAATATGCCACAATGGCTTTATGTATGGGATGTCACGTGTTTGTGATGTCTTAAAGACAAAAGAAAATTGTTGAAAATGGGTTTTAAGAGGGCTGCCTTTTTCTCCCTCTTAGTAGTTCTGGTGACATTTTCACACATGGATTTCATTTTATAGCATCTGCTTTCCCAAATCTAGCAACCCGTTCTGCGGGGTAGCCTATTTGCTCTGCGTACGTCTGTTGCCTTTTCTGGGCTGGCAGGGACTACCCTAAACAGCTCAGCCGGGACATTTTCCTCCCACAGCCATCTGTGCCCAGGTCCTCCTAATCCCCCACTATTCTGTCAACCTTTGCTGTCTCCCGTCTCGCTCGAGTTGTCGTGCTCTAGCTTGTACTACTTCAAACACATACTGATTGTAGTGGACACACGCATTCTAGTATGACAGGTGAAACTGACAGCTGCAATTACTGGCATAAAAAGTATAATTTGCTCAGGATTTATCAGCGTGATATTTAGGTTAATTCCCCCCAAAAACATAAAAACATATATAAATATATATATATATATTGTATATAACCCACTGACTGTTACTTTAATTGCTTTATATTGTCGTGTGTTATTTTATTTTATTTATATATTTGTTTTTCTTCATTGCACTTTTCTATTTCACTGTATATGCCACTCTCTGCACTCTCAATTGCCCCCATGGGGATAAATAAAGTTATCTGAATCTGAAAAAGATACATCAAAATAAGCAGTCAACCCCCAAAAATATGATTAATGCAAAAATAGCTTCCTATCCAAACCGACTAATTCTTATTCTGGTGTGCTCCTCTACCTCGTTTGTTTGTGCTTTGAAGTGTGTATGTGCGTCTGTGTGGAAGCTGATTCCTTTCATCCGTATATGCTTAGTTGGGCATTCTGCTGTCGAACAGTTTACCCACACCGCTCACCACCCAAGTGACAGGTCAGGGTTGGCGGCGTGCCAGAGAGAGCGGGGAAGTGGAGTCAGTGGGATAGGTCAAGGCTGGATGTGGGGTAAAGCTACTCATCGCCTGTTAGCCTGGGACCACTGGGGCTCAGAGATGGGTTTACAGCGCTCAATAACAGAGCTTACACCCCAAGTTAAATCAAACTAAAAGCAAGTGTGTTTGTGTTATGTCTAGACTGTGTGAAGACTCTTAGGATGAAAAGGAGGCCTATGCATACTGCGTTTTTAAAGGTCACTGCAAATTACTTCTTTAAAATGAGGTCACGCTGAGTCTTTTGAGCAGGCACTTATTGTAAACCCCAAATTTTAAGGTAAGCCCGCATCACGAGTATAGTTAGACTGTTCCTATTGATGTTTCTTCTGTGTTTCTTTGGAATGATGCACTATGTTTTTCACAACACTGTGGGTAAAAATCAAGGGATTAGCCATCTTGATTCTGTTTGTTCTGATGGTTAAACATATAAATGTACTAAATATTGCATTTCCTTTAAAGAACTATTCAGGGCATATTCAGAGCATCCGCCTGGTAAAAGATTGCATCGTAATTAGTTTTCTTGTGGAGGGAAAAAAGTCCTGCAGTTCAGACAGTTTAAAAATGATGAAAAGGCTGTTTTTGAAGGTTCATTTCTCTAGCAGCGACGGGCCACAGTGCAAAGGTACTGACATGGGCAGAATTTGAACTGCTCTTCAAATTCTTTGGTACATTTCTCACACATTCCAGCTTCCTCTGCTGCCTGTGTTGCCTGCTCAACTACACCAATAGCAATGGATGAAACACTCAATTTCTTTTTTTACAGCTCAGATCACATTTTTGCACAAGTTGGCAAGACTTGTGCAAAAATGTGAGACAAGTATTATGTTGTATCTGTAGCATGTACACCGATCCAAAAAAAATTAAAGAAACACCATGAAAAGAGCTCAGTTCTCAATGGGGAAAAAATGCTGCTGCATATCTGTACTGACATGGACTGGGTAATGTGTTAGTAATGAAAGGATGCCACATTGTTGGATGGAAATGGAAACTATCAACCTACAAAGGGCTGATTTCAAAGACACCCTGAAAATCAAATTAAAAAAATGATGCTAGACCATTTTCACAAAATTTCATTGCAGCAACTCAGGATGGCACTCGGTAGATTGCATGGCCTCCATGTGCCCATGTGCATGTCTGACAACGTCAGGGCGTTTCTCCTAATGAGATGATGGTGCCCTGGGGGATCTCCTCCCAGGTCTGGACCAGGGCATCAGTGAGATCCTGGACAGCCTGAGGTGCAACCTGGCGGTGTCGGATGGACCAAAACGTAATGTTACAGAGGTGTTTTATTAGATTTAGGTCAGGAGAACATGGGCACCAGTCAGTAGAATCAATTCCTTTATCCTACAGGAGCTGCCAGCATGCTCTCGCCCCATGAGGCCAGGACTCACTGCAAGTCTGACAAAGGCTTCATGGATTTCATCCTGATACCTAATGGCAGTCAGGATGTCGTTGTGTAGCCTTTAGTGGTCTGTGCATCCCTCCATGGATAAACCTCCCCAGACCATCACTGACCAACCACCAAACCAGTCAAGCTGAATGATGTTTCAGACATTATAACGTTTTCCCGAGCTTCCTCAGACTCTTTCACAACTGTCACAAGTGCTGAGCGTGAGCCTACTCTCGTCTCTGAAGTGCTGCAGCAGTGGACCTGCCACTTCTGCTATTTTATGGCAAATGCCAATTGGGCTCCATGGTGCTGTTAATTTCATTAACCCCCTCTGCTACGTAACTGAGCAGATCAAAATCCCAGAAGTTTGACTAACTTAAAGCCATACTCTATATTAAGTCTATATTGATGCCATTATACTGATGCTATATTTAAAAAAATCCTTTACTTTTTGAGCAGTGCATATTGATGAGAAAATATTTCTTTTCAAGTCTCCCCCTAGCTTTAAGAAAAAGGGGGGGTTATCATACTTTAAATAATACCATTAGCAAAGAACTACCGAAACTTTGATAATTGCAAGATTTCATTTGTAACTTCATTTAGAGGAACTGAAACATTATTCTACTGATTTACAAAAAAATACAGTAAGCTGAGACAGAAGAAGTCACTTGAATGGATGATGAAACGTCCCACTGAAAACATCCAGATGAACAGAATCAGCTTTTTGGGATACAGAAACTACAGAAATTACAAAAGTCATGCAAAACTAAATAAGGACAATCAATGTTATAGATTTGTTTGGAGCCTAACCCTCTTTTTGATGACTCATAGTTTGTAGGAGGCTGGAAAGAAGCCAGGCCCACTAGTCCTTTGGAGCACGATGACCTGACCATCTTATGTTTGGTCTGTTCTCCCTCTATAAAAAGCCTCAACAAGAGGATTTCTGCTTGTTGACAATGCAGAAGCTCACCATGTTCCCATTTCTGAAGAGTGTTATTGAGAACACTCTCTGTGGAAGAATAAACTTCAGAATGAGAGCTGTCATAAAGAGCCATACATGGGCAATATTAGCACCTGATTCTTTTCATCTCAACTTGAAGTCTCACCAAAATAAGCGCAGAGGATGAAACTGTATTTTAGATTTTTACATCTGTGTCCTTCATGAGAAAGGTCGGGTCACAATATTCACAAAACAAGCAAAAATCCTTTATCGTTCTTTGTTTTTGAATTATTTGCACTGTAGACAAATGTAAAGTTTTAAATTCTCCAAATCACTTCCCCAGCGGCAAAGAAAGTGATACATTATGAATGATAACGAGATCGCATTTAATCACGAAACAAACTGGCAAACGGTCAGTGGGATTCAGAGCAGTCCTTGTAATTCTGCAGTGAGGAAAAAATGAAATTGTCTTTTACAGTCCATTTGTGAGCATTAACATTATATTGGATCAGAGTAGGTTGTGCAGTTTTCTAGAAGCTAATGCACACTGATGCTGTTTGCCAAGCCAGCTCTGGCATCTTTACAGACAGTAACAGCTGAGGTGAAACAGTGTCTCAGCCTTTTTTTTAACACAAAGGTAAACATCAACATACTCCACAATCTGAATGCCAAACAGCCTTACTAAGCAAAAGCAAAAGGCTAAAATATCTGCATTAGCAACAGCAACAACAAAAACCTGTAACGATCACGTCTGGCAGGAGATCGAGTCATTTGTTTTCACTGTTCTCTGTAAATCTGACTTGACTCTTCAGGTCCTTGCTCTTGCCATGTGAGGGTGGCTGTGCTGCTGCAAATCTAGCCCGTACTCTGAATGCATTAAAAAAATAAAGACGTGCATTCTTCAGTTCGATATGACAGAATTCAAATTCACAGTCAGCTATTTACTATATGCCATCACATTACTGGATTCCTCACAGATATTTGTGGACCTATTAGCTAACGCCAGGTGGTGTGTGCACGTGACTATGCCTAAAAAAATCACTCCGTCATGAACAATGACAATAACAAGTGAGTGTTTTTGTTATTGCCTCCCTGCAGGGCTTTATCCACCTTTTTTGATGTGCTCTGTCCATTGCACAAATGGACAATCCTTCTTTGTCAGAGGACTTTGGAACCCCTGCGCCGTCCGATAGGTGCGACCACATTCATCATCCTGACAAAGGGAAATAAGCAATTGCCACAGCACTTAACTGGTTTCAGTCATCTGCAAATATTGGAATAAATACATTGCGTAGAGGAGAGGTCCCTCTGGGTATAGTCATATTTTACATGCCCTATTTGTGCTTACTTGCTTGCATTAGGGACAGTGCTTTTTCTGTCTGTCTTACAGCAATGCACACAAAGTTCCCAGCTAGTGGGTAAAAGTAATAGGTTGTGCATCACGAGCAGTTTAAACCCCCTGCTTTCACAACAGAACATTAGTAAACACTATCCGCGTTACTATCACTGTTATAACACGCAGACAAGCGGTGTTTAAAGCAATGCATGAAGTCTTTAGCTTAAGGCTGTTAATTATTTTGACAAAAGGAAGGAAGGACTGTTGCACTGTGTCTAACTTTATTATTACTACTGAAAATCATCATTGTGAATATTAAAATGTGAGGTATTCAAACCTTTCTTTGTGTACTTATGAGACATGTAAGCCTGTTTTTATAGAACGAGGTGGCAGAAGGCTGAATGAATACAGAAATTCACTGAATGCTCCTCTGCTTAAAATGCAGAGCCTGTGCATTGGCAGGGACCAAAAAGTCCTTAGTTAAGCTAATCGCCAGTCCATTTGGCAAGGATTATGTTCAGCTTAGGGCTCGTCCCACGAACAAGGTCTCTGATTCATAACAGTGATTTGACTAAGTAATTTTATTGATAGAGCAAATACTCCCTTCATTGCCTTAATCACTGTAAGGTCTTCATAAGAAGTCATTAGTAAAAGTAAAATACTATTACATTAATTACAGATATCAATATGCCTCTCTGGCATGTGTGGGTTCGAGCTTGGGTTGACTTGAGGACACAGACACAGGAAGAAGTCTGAAAAGGACTCTGCAAACCAAGAGCCTGAACATTACTTTCTGACGACAGCCAACAGGGGGCACAACCTGGGTTAGAGAGGCACTTATTTACCTCACTTCACCTGGGCTCAGAGCCTGTTGCACTTAACTGACTGAAGTGGTGGTCAGCAGGGTGAAAAACAATCCAATTCCTTCAGGAGTGTCAACGGTGGTATACAGTTTTAAAGAGGCTGTAAAACAATCCAAAGCCCTGGGCGGTGCGTGCAACGTAAGCTAGACCAAACAATTTAAGTTAAATGATGGACGGAAGACAATTTTTGAAGTTAATGCAGTTGGCGAGTAAACAAAAAGAACTCGATGAGGAAGCGGAGAACTTAAAGAGTGAGAGCAATGATGGGAATCTGTGTGCCACATAGGCCAAGAGTCTCTATTCTCTTTTTCCTCCTCAGTGAGATAAAAGCAGCTTTCCGGAAGGGAGATAAAGAGGTAGAAAAGCTTAACTTTGGTTATTCCTGTGGTGTTTTGCTTTACATGTTCGTCTTAACAAATTTATGAAAGCACCTGTCATAGAAAATTGTTTAAAACCAAAGACTATTTTGTAATATATTAGGCAAACAAACTGAATTCACAAATTCATCCAAATTTGAGCCGGCACGCTGGACTTCTCTGAGAAGGCAGAAATTAATCGACTAATTAGTAAAACTAATTTTTCTGCTCAGGAATTAAAATAAATAACTGTACTTTGAAATTCTAATCAAAAAATAATAATGTGCTTGTTTTATATATGTTATTTTTTAATAAAATGGCAAATTCACCAATAACAACAATAATTATATATTTATCATGGAAAATATCATTTTTGATTAAAGAGCTTGCACATGTTGGTGGATTAACCATTACAGAAACATGGAAAAAACACTGTCAAAGTTAAACGCCAGAAGTAATATTACCAATCGATTCAACACCATATAGTCAAGAAATGATGATTTTTTTTCAGAATTCTGAGAAAAAGGTCAAAATTCTGACTTTAATTTCAGAAGTTTGTTTAATCTCACAATTCTGAGAAAAAAGGTCAAAATTGTGAGATTAAAGTCAGAATTCAGAATTCTGGAAAAAAAATAAAGTCGTGTCCACTTTTTTGGTCCTAATTCTGGTCTGTAGTACGGTGTATCAGATTTCATCAAAAATGGAACTAAATAGTCACATTGTCAAACTACAGAAAGATACAGAAGTAAATCTTAAAGATACCTAAAAAAAAAAAAAAGAGCAATAAAAGTAAAGTTTTTATTGCCTTGTTTCATAACTACTGTAACAGACCAATTAAAATCTTTCTTAGGTACCATGAATTGTTAGCAGACAATAGAAAAAAAGTCACAGGCAGCAAAGCTAAGTTGCACAAGTCCATTTTGCATGTGTTCATTGGCTTAACCCAAAGCCTCCCTTGTTATTTCTGTAACTGTTTCCTGTTACCAAATGACCTTGTTAAGCATATTTAGTTCGAGGTAATGAGGAAACTGTTGTGATGAAATTTCTCATATTGTCTGGAAATGTTTACCAGACAGTCCTGAGTGTCTGAATCAAGAAAAAATTGTAATGGCGGCGAGAGGAAAAATACAGTGCAAGTTTTGCATTAGTGACAATGATCTCACATCTCATTAAAATACAAAAAAATACAAAGCACAGCAACACAAACATCGCAATTTGGTTTCATCCAAGAACCTCCTGATCAATTGCTGTTCTTCCCCTTAATCTCACTAATCATTAACGCAGTCAAAAATCCCGGGGAAAATTGCTCCTCTTGCTTACCAACTCCAATCAATTATACAAAGTGATTGAAATGATGACTGAAATGATGCACAGAGGCTATGGCACACAAGCATGTTAACTATCATGATGTTATCTGAAGCCCATTAAGAGCTGGATTTGGGTCTGATTGTTCCCCACCCATGTGCCAGTAGTGAAGGGGAATAGCAGGGGAATGCATGTCTAAGTGAACAGGTTCATTAAGCCCATGTAAATGCTGCACTTTCCAGGACTTTAGCATTGTGGCAACCACAATAATAATGGTAAAAGTGAAACACCCAGCAGAGAATCCATCTCAGCCCTTCCTTGGGCTTTATTATGCCTCACCAGCTCTGGCTGCTCATTACCGGCACTGCACACGCTCAAATGAGCCAATGGCAAATGAGCATATACACAAACACACAATACTGTGCTCTGTGGGGTTTGGGGGAACGGACTGATGACTGTGCACTAGATACAACACAGTCACCTCATAAACCACCAACAACACAACACTAAAGTGATTTTGTGACTGATTCCTTTTCATCATGCTTATGGCTGAGATCACAGCACTGAAGTGTATTGTATGCACCAAATCCAGCACCCCCACAAATCCCACTTTATAGAGTATGTAATTTTAGCTAAGGGTAAAATGGCTGATAAGAAGTAAAGTCAGCTAAGCTCCTAAATTGGATGGTTACAGGAGTGGGGGAATCTAAATAAGATGTATGGGCTGCAGCCTGTAACCTGTTAGAATTTTCCTTATCAGTTTATGAAACACGCAATTAGTTAAAGATGGCTGCAAGGTTTATTGAATAACCCCATTAAAGAGAATGGTGTCAAATAGGAAAGAGCCTACAGGCAAACGTAATGGGTTTTTTCCACTGACATGCTTTTGATGGGACCCATTTGATGGGAGAGAATGCTTTCCTTGTTCTTTATTTAAGCCCAGGACACCTTGAGATGGGAAGAGAGGGCGAGTTATTCCACAACTAATGAATACATACATAATATAAATGCAAAAACACAAACAAAATCTATTTCATTCATTAAACATCTGCCAGCAAGTGCATCTTGAGAGTTTACAGACTATCCTGGAATGACTGGAGAAAATAGCACAGAGTGAAAATCAAGGATTAGTACAGCATGGAAGAACAAAGCTTTAGGAATGTTTTGCTTCCCCATTTGAGGGGTTTGGTTATGTTGTCGACGGGCTAAGTCCTTGACAACACAGACACAGATGTCTGTGTTGTAAAAGTTTGCAAACTTAAAACTTGGTAAACAAAATGTATGTTAAGATATGTGGCGAGCTATTGAAGTGACTATTAATTTGAGCAGATGATTGCTATACAACAGTGTGATAATACATTACCACAATCATACAGGTATTTCAAAAATGATATTTCATGATTTCTTACGAATGCTACCAAAAGGGATTTTGCAGGGTGTTCTCTGGTGGACAAATTATGCAACATCAACACTCATAACATGGTTAAAGGGTGTTTCTCCCATCTCTACTGTACTTTTAAAATTTTCATTCATTAGCTCCTAAAATTCTGATACATCAGCAAATACTCTAAAATACATTTGAGGGTTACCTAGGCAACCAGTGCTTTATAGGAGCTCTTTAGGAGCTAAATGCCCACAGAACCAGATATATTCCTGTCAATCAATGTCTGCACTCTTGATGTAAGCATAAGACATAAAGTTACTGTCAGTATAATTACATGTCTTTCTTTTCTGCTGTAAAAATCCAAGGGAACAGTGACACCGATGACGGAAAGGTGACTTAAGGATTGGTATTTTTTATGGTCTTATAATTTTGTGGCTGTGCAACACAAAGCCAGCAATAAAACACTGAACTAGAGTAAGCTTGCTGTGGGCATATCTGTCTGGCATAGCAGGGCCATCACTTGTAGGAGAGCCTGACAGTGAAAACAATAGAGACTGCTGAATTATGGACAGTAATTTTACTGGCTCATGACATTCAAAGTAGCTGTAGCAGCTCCTCCGGAGGGCAATCAACCAAAAGTGTGATCAGCAGGTTAGTTGGAGAAATTCTAACTTTGCAGAATCGTGTAGGGAAAAAAAATCATAAAAAGCATATGCTTGGTCTAGAAGTCCACGGGGTATTAAATAAGCAAACTAAGGCAAAAGTACTTTTAGTTTGTTTTTAATACAGGCTACTTCTGAAATGAGAGGAGCCTGATGTTAACTGCTAATATAATTATGTGTGTTTGTCATTGTCAGTGCTTCCCCTAAGATGAGGACTTTGGTGGGGGAGGAGCAGATGGGCAACACGCCATTCTTTGACCACCATGGAAAGAGAAACTATGAGAGGGACTAGCACAACCATAAATTACAGCAAAATTCATTAACTGCTCTCAAGCTGTACCAAAACAAAACAAGAGCACACTCACCAAGTTAATCAATATCTAGGTTTTGTTAATCTAATATATTTTTTAGTCTATATTTTATCATTTATTTGTTTTATTTATTTATTTATTCCCCTTTTGGCTTTGGAACCACCAACAGATCAATAAAGTACACTGATGTAAAAAGGAAGCCAACCCAAGAAAAAAGATTCATTTTGCCTGTCTTCACTTCAGCAAAGATTGTGTCTTGGTGCGTTTTTGTCACTCAAGTGACTGATTGCTGTGATCATAATGCAGAAACAAATGGATTCTGTAGTCTAAGCAACACTACATGTTCATTTCTGGTAAGGCTAGTTTGGTATTTAAGCCAGCAATCTGTTATCAGCTCCCCGGGGTCTAACGGGAGAGGCTCAACATTTGTCCCAATCAAGCCATGACCAATCTCCTGTTTGACTGCCACAAACACACACGTCTGCCTTTTACAAGACACCTGCAAGCAAAACCCTGCCTTATTTCTCAACATATAAACAAACCTATGCATTCATTTCAATTTGGTTTCTTGCAGCGGGGTCCTGTGGAGTGGTAGAGGAAACGCTGCCCTTGTTGGGGTCACTTTTTTCCAATCAGAGGCTTACTCATACGCATCGCTCTGAATCTGACATTTGACATGATGGATATAGAATATATGCTGTGTTTCACTAAGCCCACTAGGTTGCCACTCTGTTATAGGCCTAGCAACCATTGACCTTGACAGCAAGACAGGACAGCCCCCATCCTGGAGGCGAGATTCTGATAACCATGTCATCCATCATTGTGGCACTGAACCAAACACACAGGTCAGAAATCTCAAGTTGATAGTGAATCCTCACCTGTACAAAGTGTGCGTTCACACATACAGACACAGACACACCGTGAGGAGTGGGAACTAGCAGTACGGTCTTTTAGCCCTTAAAGGGTACGGCAGAACGCTCATTTTTGTCAGCGATTAATGATGTATGGAGCTCTACAGTGTTGTGGGAGACAGGGCCGTCGGTCACCCCCCTCCCCTATCTTACTCACATACACACATGAGTGTGTGATGCTGGCACATGAAAAAATGCACTTCACAGGCCCGCAAACATATTATGCAATCACACATGTGCAAAAAAAAAAGGCAAGAGCCGAAACACTCTTATGCCTCTTCTCACAGAGCTTCCTCTCCCTATCGCTGTCTCTTTTATTTTTTTCCTTGGGCTTTGCAGAAATAGTCAGCGGCTTCGACGTATCACCTCCTGACAGAAAAGACCTCAATTCCCCACCAGTACACACTAACAAGAGAGCGCGAATCCTCCCTTTCAGCATGTAGGTCAGAGCTGCCTTTCATGACTGCTTTTTAAAAGGAGAGCTTATTACCAGTAGATCCAAGCTATACCCTCCTGCAGGCGCTTTGTTCATAACAGCAATATTCTCCTGAATGAGTTTCATACTTTACGGGGGGAGCAAACACAGCAGTGAACTTTGACCTTAAGCCATAAAAATCCTGGATAGCCTTTGTAATACATGCTGTCATGTAATATGCTTTTCTTTAATCAAGGGAAATCTCCATTGGTGCAATAACATTTTACACCCCTCCCAGTGAGGGTGCTAGAGTCATCACAAATGCCATATGGATATTACCATCAACATAATGCTGCTGAGCACAATTTGGGAGTGATGAAATATTGCCTTGATGAAGGGACAAAAACCTAATTAGACACTATTCAGCTAATGTTGATGACTGTTTTATGAAAGATGGTTTTCACACAAACGGCCAGCAGGCCACAGGCCATATCATGTTTGCTAACCTGGACCTGATTTAACAGCCGAAATGACCATTTTGAGCACACAGATATTGAAAGGTTAAATTAAACCATAACCGCAAATGTATTATCATTTTTCTTAATTCTCATTATCACGGCTCTTCGTGTTCCCGCATACCTCCCCGAGGAAAGATTACCTCAAACATTTTCCTCATGGACATTTTCCGCTCTAGTGGAGGGCATGAAATGAACCAAAAGTACTTGTGCTAAGAAATACTTTTAAAGATTTTTATTGTTAAGAGTATGAGGAGACTTTTTTAAAAACACAGGTTCATACATGATAAAACACCTTAAATATTCAGAAGAGATTATTTAAGCTTTCATTAGCTTGTACCGACACTGTCAAGACCGTGACAAAGCAGAGAGAAGACTCCCAAATGAGAGGCATTTTGTACTATGATGAACCGTCATTATCATTATGCTCTCCATACAGAGCCAAGTACCCATTTTTGGAAACATTACAAATCTTTGAGCCAGTGTCACATGCATTATGTTACTGTTAAAGCCAGCGAGGAGCAGTTGGATGTAGATGACTGACACAAGAGAGAAAGGCAGGCAATCTGAATATTTGATGGGTAGGATATATAAGTATTTGTCGCAGGTTATGAGGCGTGATATTGCATATTGGCAGTGTTTGGTGATGTCACTCAATAACCCCACACACACAATGCATAATCTGCCATTTATCATTTTGAGGACTTTTATAGTGGACTGCACCGATATATCAGTTTTGGTACGTATCATATCCTGTGGTAACCGCCAAAGGCCAATCAGTAAATGAAATGGCATCAGTGGCCGATGGTACAATAAGAAGAATTAGCTATCAGCCAAACTGTAAAAACAAAAAGAAGTCATTTCCCTAATTTGACATCCAGACGTAGGCTTTAATGCACTCAGTGGTGCAGTCTGTTGTCATTCCTGGAACTGGCCAGCCACTGTCACTTTCTCTTCCCCTTCTTTCTCTCTTTGCCAGATAGGGAAAAGGGTTGGAACAAGCCTGGAGCTGGAGTGATGATTGATGACACGCCTCCTCTGGTGCACACTTCCCTGCTGACGCACCCTCACACTGCAACACTTTTCAGCACTAATTGGGCAAACCCTGCAAACTCTACTCTCCCTGTATGCGGGGTCCGGGTCTAAGCCAACCACCCACTCAAGAGAAGTGTGTGAGCTATACTGCTCTGATTAAGCACCGCTCGCAGCCCCCTTGCATGTCAGTAACACGCTCTGGCCCTGTTCACTGTGTAGTGCCAGACAGAAAGAAGGGCACCTGGAGCCATACTATTGACAGAAGATGGGAACATGCATGTTTCCATAGAGAAACCCTCCTTACTCCTTGGAGTACGAGTCAGAGAATGACCTCTGCGCACTTATGGAATATGTTGTGACAGAGGCTCCAAACAATGACAAAGCAATACAATCCAGACATAAACAACCTGATATTCCCCAGGACTGTGTTGCAAGCTAGGCTGCTATCTGGGGCTTGCATTGTTTGTTTCTCCTGACTTCGTCGAGGGCGACTTGCATGAGCTACGATATGTGTGTAAAGCCTCTACGAAGATGGATATTAAGTGAAACAATTTAGATTAAGTGCCTCGCTCAAGGTCCGTGTTTAAACTGACAACCTCGCGATCATTAATTCATTTAGGGCTCACAGGGTTACAGGAGAGCAAACATAAGGTCGTTGTCCTTTTAAACTGTTTGCTAAACAGCACGGCATGCTCAGATCATGAATTCATCCACAGCGTTCTGTAATGCAGGACCAGGCAATTATTACTTGCTAACCATATGGCTGGAAAGACAATAACAGTGTGCTGTATGTTCACTGGTTCTCAATGAAGGACAAAGGTTCAGAAATTGTTGCTGTTCACTGAGGCATGGCTGATCTGTGCAACTGGTAAGCAGCGGGGGTATTATGTAAAATGAAAAAAAAAAATACAGGATATGCTTCCAAATCTGATTATGGCATTGAAACAAGTAGAAGGAACTATTACTGTCATTTTGCTCTCCACAAACTCAATCTCTCGCCTGCTTTATCAGCAGAATCTTTTTTTAAAGCCTCTTACGGTTCATTTTCTCTCTTGCCCTTTATTTTCTCTCGTTATTCTTCTCCTTTTATGTTCTGATTTTATCCCTACGTAATTGTTAATGTTTAAGTGTCTCTGGGCCCGGAGACTGTATAATTAGGACATGTCACTTCCTCAGTGGAAGAGTAAACCAGCAGAGGCTTCAGTGTGTCACGTCCAAGAGGAAAATCACAGGAATTTCGATCGAAGAGGAGGTGCACATAATGTGTACAGAAGCCTTTAAATTCACTTTCTGGTTGGCTCTCAGCTAGGCTTAAGCAGGCACTTCTGAAGACAAACCCAGAACTTTATAGGTAGCTGCTTCGCCTCACAAAGAGCTGCTAGCTCGTTAGCTGTTTCTAAACCCCTTTATCTAAGTTTACAGTGTGAATTCTTCTTATTCTGTTTTTAATCTCTACAAAGGAATGTCTGCATGAATTATTCATTTCAGTTGTATACAGTATCTTCCCATTATTAACGCAGAGTTAAAAAACACATCAATGGTCTGAGTCATTTAGCTGGCAAAACAGCCTTTAAGTTGACATATAAGACGTCTGTGTTGCAGGTGATGATGGAAAAAAGAAATCTGAGGAACAGGGGATACTGGCTAGTGTTAATGAGAAGTGAACCAAGCTTTCACTCGCAGCATAGCTTCTTTTGTTTTCAGATGGAAAACGGTGAAATGCGACCTTGTGCTATTCCTTATAACTTATTCACTGCATCAAAAATGCAGCTACACCATAAAAAACATAGCAGTGTATAGCGACATACAAGCAAGTCAGTTACAGCATTCAGTATTCATTTTTGGCTCACGCTCACAAACACACACACATATATGCATGCTCACATACTAACAGATACTATTTCTAGGTGGCTCAGAGCTGTTTACTGGGACTGTTACCCAATGCTTTTCATATTTCAGGGAAAGCTTTCACTCTATTTGGCCATTGCCATGGCAGCTGGAAAACCCAATCTCATGCTGCACGTCAATAATGAGTTCCAAAATTGCAGACAAACACATCCTGTCAAACAGTATTATGTGTCGAGTATCGGGCTTAGGGCAACAGCAAGAGATCAGTAATTGTGCAGACATGCCTCGATCTTTAACTAAGAAAACTACAGCGATATAAAGCCTTTTAAAAATGTCTGCAGGATTGAGAAGTATTCTTATAAATACTTCTAAATTGATACACACACGCAAAAAGCATTCAAGCGTTTCCTAGTTATATATTATCTAGACAAAACCTCACCACTTTCCTTGAACAGATGAAGTACAATGCTTACTGACAGGTCCCTGTCATATAACACTCAACAATATCAGATTCCTGTTTGTGTCTTAAATAAACCTTTCACGACACAAATCTATTACTGTGCTAAAGTATTCCATTTGGCAGTCTAATTTCAATGCACCTGTCAACACAATTACTCTGAGCAGAAAGCTGCCTGGTTCGGTGGACAACACAATCATATCGCCTCTTTCCAAATTACTCTTACCTGGTCTTATATTCTCTGGCCATTTTATTCGTTATTCTTGCTAGTACTGAGACCCATTAGAAGACAGGTACACTTTGATCGCCATGGGTGCATGGACATTATGGCACTTATTGATCCTCCGATGTTACTGAGGGGCTAAAAGCATGGCAAAAAAAAAAAAAGAGAGAAATGACCAGCAGCCTGAATTGTTGACACAAGGCAGGATTGATCCAGTTCTTATGCTCTTTGTAGAATTCTGAGTCTAGTGTCTGAAAGCTGCAGCAAAGACATGAGCGTCATCAGACCGGGCAGCATTTTTCCATTCTTCCACTGTCTAATTCTGGTGACCCTGTGCTCAATGTAGCCTCAGTTTCCTGTTCTTAACTGACAGAAGTGGCACTTAGAACGGTTTCCTGCTGCTCTTGCCCATCTGCTTCAACGTCTGAGGTGTTATGCATTCACAGATTCTCCTTTACATACTTTGGTTGTAATGAATTAGTTTTTTGTGCTCCTGCATTTCTATCTATTGAAACCAGTCTGGTCATTTCCTCTTGCCTCTTCAATCAACAAGGCAATTTCACCCAGAGAACTGCAGCTCACTGGATGCTTTTTTTCTTCTTTTTTTCCCTTAAATTTCTTAGAGACAGTTGTATGAAAATCACAGTTTCTAAAAAAAACTTCTACAAGCCTGTCTCCTGCCTATGAACGTGCATCAAAGTAATATGAGATACATTTCCCTTACTCTGAAAGCAGGTGATCAATCAAAACTCAACTCATAATTAAGAAGAGATGTTTAGCGATGTGTATAACAGAAACCATAGAATGATCATGGAAATTGCTAACTTGTAGCTATGACAGGCAAAATTGCCATTTGTGACTCGAAGTAGGGGGCTATAGGTTAAACTACCCTCAACTTTGAGGCGAGTGATTAAAGCAACTCCTAATTAAAAAGAAGACTGCCATATAATAGTTTAGGAAGAGGTTTACTATCAACCAAACATTAACAAATAAACAAGAAAACAACAGGAGCTTAGAGCTGCAGCCACACTGGTTGCATATTCCTTTGGAACTAGTGGCTAGCTGACATTCCAGGCTCTACCTGCTGGCGTAGCCCTCTAATGCAGCGGCCCCCAACCCCCAGGCCACGGACCGGTACCGGTCCGTGAGTCATTTGGTACCAGGCCGCGAGAGTGAGACTCAGGTGTGAAATGTATGGTTTTCAGGGTTTTTAGTGTTATTTTGTTATCGTTTTTTTTTTTCATTAACCCGGTTTTCCTGGGTCTTTTCACGTGTGTTATGAATAAATCTTCTTTTTTTCGGTACCGGTACTAGTTTTATTTTGTTGTATTTATCCGCGACACCTTAAAGGCCGGTCCGTGAAAATATTGTCGGGCACAAACCGGTCCGTGGCGCAAAAAAGGTTGGGGACCGCTGCTCTAATGCATTAATTAAAAGGGCATATGTCAATCGCCTACATCCTGCATTCTCATTGTTAGTTGTCTCAAGGTTAAGACAAGTTTATTTCAAGACCTGAACACTTCACATTGCGATCTTTTTTTTCTAGTAGTCTACTAAAGTGTCCAAAGATTAGTGACTTTCTATGATCTCTGGTCATACACAGCTAAAGAGTCTTCTCAGTGACTAACATTTTGTTGACTAGTGAGGGACAGGTCTAGTAAATACTTTAAGTTCTGGCATAACCTTCTCACAGACCTTCAAATTTAATTCATTCAGAATAAGTATTCTTGTCATGTGCAGGGACAAGCAAGGAAGCCTTGGTTTCCCTTCACTGTAAACACTTCTAATTCTAGTGCTTCTTTCTTACAATGATCTGTAATCCACAACCTGAAAGTATTTCCTCATCACAAGAATGTATAATGTGCTCCACTCCTACAGTTCATACAATCAAATCAAACACTGCTGCTTCCTCAAGGTGAGTGATTTTTGTTCCCAAGAAAGAAATACCCAGTGTGCACCATGGAGCTAAAACCATAAAACTCAGTAGCAGCCACAAAAAAACATAGTCGTCTTTGAATGACCATGTTGTCTTGTCAGGAAAAATATGAAAAGTCCCGAGATCTTGAGTTAAAGGCCAGGGTTTTTACGTTTGTTTTTGGTTCTTGAAGACGCTTCTTCAGCTTTCTGTGTCTCAGATAAGAAACTAAAAAAGAGGTCCACACCTTCAACTAAAGCATTCAAGACAAGCCGTGACTTGGATGACTGAAAACATACAGACATGGAAAATTTGATGTTTATGGAGTGATTGACATATATAATATGCAAAAGCTGGAAAGCATTCTGAAACTGATACATCATTTTCAGGAATGCTGCAGTTTCAAGAACCACCTTCCACCCCTGCACATTTGTGCGTGTGGTAACCTGGCATCAGCATTAACACAACATAATAAAGCATCTGGCTCGGATATTCCCCTAAGTGAGCCGCTATAGTCATTCAGCACAGCACCTGTTTCCACATGTAGCCGTGCCTGTAATGGTAGATATGTACGGTGGCCCCTAGAGACAAAGCACGTACAAACTCCAAAACACTTGCAAACTCCAAAACACATGCAAACTCCAAAACACATGCAAATTCCAAAACACTTGCAAACTAAAAAACACATGCAAAATCCAAAACACGTACAAACTCCAAAACACTTGCAAACTAAAAAACACATGCAAAATCCAAAACACGTACAAACTCCAAAACACTTGCAAACTAAAAAACACATGCAAATTCCAAAACACATGCAAACTCCAAAACACTTGCAAACTAAAAAACACATGCAAAATCCAAAACACGTACAAACTCCAAAACACTTGCAAAATCCAAAACACTTGCAAACTAAAAAACACTTGCAAACTCCAAAACACGTACAAACTCCAAAACACTTGCAAAATCCAAAACACTTGCAAACTCAAAAACACATGCAAATTCCAAAACACAACGGAAGTGCTCCAGGACGCTAGGGGCAGTGTTGAGCTTTTGTTACCTAGTAACTACACAAGCCAGGCAGTGCCAATGACCGGATTTGGGGTTTGCAGCCTTAAAGGCCGCATTTTAAGGCCGATTACGTCACAGCGACAAGAGAAGGCTTTCCCAATTCAACGGCTGCTCGAAATGCGGCCCTCAAATGCGTCCTTAATTTCCCTGAATTTTAAGGATGGGTCGGTGTAGCCTTCATGGCCCAACATATCCCAGACTTCATAGTGCGGTGGTGGTGTGGATAAAAAAAAACGGTGGAAGCGGAGCGGAGGAAGAGTAAACTTTCAGAAGTAAGTACTGAATATTATGTCACTTATTTATGCGCAAATATTTTTTTAATGAAGAACATTAAACCATTATTGTTGGCCACATGTCGGGAAAGTTATGTGACATTAGCGATGTCTGTACTTTCAGAATTAACTTGGTTTTAAAGCCTTTACTTTAAAAAAAATATATATATAGTCGACCTTAATCTTACAGAGATTGTGATGATTTTGTGGATAATTTAAGTCAGTCATATATCCACAAACACAACAAGCTGAAAGTCAGTGATGCTGCTCGGTTTGCAGTCCTGAATATCACGGCACAAGCAGGATCCACTGCACTGTTTAACGTGTGTTTGAAAGAGCTGACGGTTCACTCGTTAAGCTGAAAGAAAGATGCTTTAATCACAGGAGTCACACATGTGTCCACTGAACCATCTGGGAACTCTTCTTGTTTCGTAATAACACAAACACTAAATCCTCCTTCTTTTGTGCTGTTTTGTAGCAGTGTGTACACCTGAGACTGTCACCTGTCTGTCTGTCCTGCACTCTCTCTCTTTTTCTTTCTCTCTGATTGTGTAATAAAAGTATGAACATGTGTTTATAAGTTACACTTGTGTTTGAATCCTGCAGCTTATCACACATTTGATTTCCATGTGTGACAACTGCAAGTGTCCAGAGTGAGGACAGACTGAGGGACCCACTGCTGCACATCATCTGTGAGGCTTTGCACCCCTGATGATCCACCAGGACAAACTCAGCAGTGTGTGAGGAAGAGGAGGAGGAAGAGCCAGCAGCAGCTGACAGATGGAGAGAATAGACAGACTGTTCCCTGTTTGTGAAGGACTGCTAGGAAAGTTTAAAATAACTAACTGTCTGTCCTGAATCAGTCTTATTAGGTAATGTTCAAATAATTTGATCATTCCAGTGTTTTCAGTGTGGGAGAAAGTACTCAGGGCCTTCAAGTTACACACTATGAAAGGCAGCAACAAGTGTAATATTCAGAAACCTAAAGTATGTATCAGCAGCAGAATGGAGCTAAAAATAAATGTTTGTTCCAGTTCTATGAAGCTTTGAGTATTTTGGATCAGTAGCACTGCTGTGTTTGTTGCATCATATTGCTGTAATTGTTTATATGCTTTATATATTCTGAGGTAAGTTGATCTATAGTGTTACATCATATTCTATAAGGATGTTATGTGTTTGTATACTTTCTGCCCAGTTTGACCCATTTAGCAGAAGTCAGCCTGTTTAAGGCTCTGATATCTATTCTGTGTGACTTAAAGCAGTTATGACATGGTCTGATTTTCTCACCCAATAAAGGAATATTTCATATATCAGTCTACTCTTCATTTTATCAGAAACAGTTATCACAGCTTGTACATTTTCTTTTTATAAATATATGTAAGCAATGAGCCAAATTTAGTAATGCCAACATGAAGGAACAACATTTGTCTCTTATATATGATACACCTATATATGCACTGTCAAAGATACTTGTCTTTGAGTGAAGATTTAAGGTGATAGGACATATAAATAACTGCAACTTGAATCTGTACTGAAGCTCAGTATTTGACACAGAGTTCATGTTCACTGCTGTAATAGCTAATAATGATTAATATAATAACTATAATATTGGCCATATTATATTTACATTACCAAAGTGATATGACTTTAGTCTCATGAACAACATCAGCTAATTCTTGAAATAACTGTTCAGTACAGAAATGAAGCCCAAAAATCATGTTTTACTGTCCTGTGGTCTCAGCCTCAGATACTTATCAAATCACACAAAGCTCTTGTAGAAACAAACAAACAAATGAACAAAATGTGTTCTCCCTCATTTCTGTCAAACCAAGTTGTATGACACGTTTCCAGCGGTTAGTATCATGGTTGCTAGGCAACCTGGGAAGCGCGACGGAGACTAGACCGTCCCATACAGACAAACTTGCCGTTTATTTTGCAAATCGAGCTCAACACTGCCCCTAGCGTCCTGGAGCACTTCCGTTGTGTTTTGGAATTTGCAAGTGTTTTGGAATTTGCATGTGTTTTGGAGTTTGCATGTGCTTTGGAGTTTGCAAGTGTTTTGGAGTTTGTACGTGCTTTGTCTCTAGGGGCCACCGTAGATATGGAACATGACAGCGAGAGCAAACCTCACAGACGCTGCACTGCAGATTTTTTTTTCTTTTGAACTTGTTGAATGGCCCTGAGGTGGCAATGAAAACAAAGATGACAGGATTATCCTCTCCAGGCTCTGCAAAGACTACCCATTAGTTATTGCTATGGCAAAAACAAGGGTGAATATTCTGAAATGAAAGTGACACGCAAGCAGTGCAGAGAAGAAGGCAGCGGGAGTATTGTGTTGAAATCAAAGACAGTGCCTGGATTGAGGTTTGCGGCAGAAAGACATGGCCCACACACTTCCAAGGAAGACAACTGGTTGTTTAAGAGATTGCAGAATGAAGTGCTGAAGCTGGAAACTGATAGCATGCCTCAGGGAAGCTCTATTGTTGCATATGGCTGTTTCTCACAAAATACAGTAAGATGAATCAGTGTGCATGTTAAACCCAACAACTGGCATTCACATTCTAACATGGTAGAGGCATGGTAGCTACATATGCTGTATTATCTACAAAAGCATTGCATTCATAGCTAGTAGGACTGGATGCTAATTAGCTCTGAGCTGTAATCCTCCTTTTCATAAACGGGGCATAATGCAGAGGAAAAACAAAGCTTCGCTTCTCTAAAGAGAACCTTTGAGGTTAATTCCAAGCCCTGCTAGAAAACTTGCATGTAAGTTTTGATGCCATTAAATGGAATAGTTGAACTGTTTCCTGAGAGAAATGCTTTTCTTTCCTGATCCAGAAGCTTCTGAATTAGCAGCATGGCTTTAACTGAGCCCTTACCCTGTGTGTTTAAGAGCAACATAGAGCTTTATGTTGTTAGGAAAAGGCACTAAACTATATATGACTGATATGCTGCAATTCACCAAGGAAATGACAGAATTGCAAAAAGCACAAGTGATATAAAGATAACAGTATAACTGTTAAATTATTTCTGTAACCCAAGCACCCATGCATCAATCAGGTAGCAGCTGTAAACTGCATTTGGGTAAACTGAATGGATTTTCACCTACAGCAGATATCAATAAAATATTACAAGTGTGTTGTTCCCAGTGGAAAAGATACTATTTCATTTGTGCATCTTGATTGTTGTGGTCAAATGTAATGAGCTTGTCTGAAAACCACCAAGATTTACCTCAAAGGGGAAAACTGGTAACTCAAGTAATTAATAACTGAGTACACTGAGCTGACTGCTGCATATCACGTGGAATACTGAAAACCTCAATATCACCGATCAGTAATTACAGAACAATCTAAACGTGACGCTGACAACAGTAGACAGCTCATTTATTACTCGATCGTAACTGATCACGACTACATTTGGTTGCTTACCTTTCAACGCCATTTAGGAGCAGGAGAGAAATATGAGTAGAGAAAAGCCACAGAGAGTTAAAGAAAGATACAAAGACAGAGGAGTGTAGAGAAATCAAAGTCCCACTATGAATAGCGAAAAGCTCTCCCGAGTCTAAAATTAGAATGCTAATGAGTGGCAGCCTCATAGATCAATTGATGAATTTGCTATTTTACAGTGACACAGACTGGAGCTGCCAACGCGTGGTTACAGCAAAGCTTGACAACTATTTAATATCATCTCTATACTTAGTTTAAAAGCAACGTACGTATACCAGACTTGAACATGCATAGCCGAGACTAAAAACGCCTTCTATAACGGCTCGTCACACTAGATTCTGATCACATATTATTAAAACTATGTAGGTCAGGGGGCTTTTTCAATAAACCAGCACTAACCGTTTCACTCATCACGGCAGCGTGCTGTGTTCCCATAATAAGTCAAGGGCTAGTGGGAATGTTATAAATTCCACTTGAGCAACATCCAATTTTTTTCGCTTTAATTGGATTACTCTACAGTAGGAAACAATTTCTACCATCTGTGTAAAACAGCAAAGAGTTAATAAACTGTCGTGAATCTACAATTAGTAACCAAAGGGGGCATTTGTCACGGTTGCCTTTTATCAACCATAAAATTAAAGCTTTGCAGCAAAATACGCCTCAATATGTCATCAGTACAGTGGCATTGTAGAGAATATTAGGCTTACATTCATAGTGCCTAAAGTCTGGACAATTTTAATGAATCAGTCTTACAAATGGTTTTTATTATTCTCAGCATGACACTTCTGTTACCTTAACTCCTGACCCCTCTGGAAACAATAGGTAGCACAATTCTCAGTGATATTGATTTGCTCCACTGCTTCTTTCTCCATTTACTAATAATTACTAATGCAGGCTCTCCAATTACTCGGCTCCAACAAACATTTACAGCAGCCTGAAATCCACACACTCATTATGCAGATGACAAAAAGAGAGCGAGAGCGAGAGAGAGAAAAGCACAAAAACCATAACCTTCTCAGAACAAGTCCAATTAAAATTCTTTAGCCATGCCAACATAGAACCAAATGAATTATGACAATACATACCTCTTTTAGCTGCCGGGCTTTTTCTAACCAATTGTGAAAGGCCAGCCATTGTGAACATAACATTTAGATAACAGAAGTGCTAAAATAGAGATTACTGTCAATACTTTTTGGTTTTTCCCAAGATTCATCCAACCTATGCCTCCAGGGGGCAAAACCAAAGAATAAATATGAAACAAAAAGTGATTTATATGTACTAGTTTCATTGCCTTGAGGCAAGGTTTGTATGTTTTTGTCTTTTTTGTTAAGCACTTTAAGTTTACATGTAATGAAATGCACTATATAAATGTTGTTGTCTTTTTTTGTTATCCCATCTTAGGCCTCGGTTATATAGGCCCAGAGACCCGTTGGCAACCATCTGACAGCTACCGTCATGAGAAAAACCTGTATTTGTCTGCATTAGGTTGCTGGCAGTCACTGTGACATTGATTGCTAATGTCTCATGTCTCTAATGGTGCACCAAAAACCAGGTTGTGGTGGTTGTCAGTAGATTGCGTAGAAGACAACACCTTGTCTGCAAACACTCACAAACTGCTCTCTAGGCAGTAGTGAAGATGTGAATCTCTAAAGTTCAGAGAGTAAATGGTGAGTGTCTGCAGTTAAGTCAGCGTCTTTCACGCAATCTGGTAGTGATCAAAGCAATCACAAGGATTTGTTGGGGAATATACATTTTTCCTAGTAACCGAATTGCAAGAGGGCTGCCAACCAGTCTCGAAGACTTTGTGACTGAGGTCTTAGTGCAAGTCTCTTTTGCATAGCAATGTCCTTTTTCATAAATAAACTTGTCCCGCGAGTCTTTATATTCCTCTCACACATCAGACACTTCTCACTTCCAGAAATACTATTTTTAGTTGAGGGGAGAGACGAGCAGATAGGAATATGGTAATCCCCTGACCCCCTTTTCCACTCCATCAAAAAGCAGTCAAGCAAAGGAAATCACTTTTTTTCCTTCTCACTCATCATTTCATGATCGTTGAAAACAAATGCAATTTGTTTGAGTCGTCAAATACAGTATATGTGACTCATTAGATATGCTGATATTTATAGAGTTGAAGCAACTACGTCATGCCAAAAGTAATCCTAAAGTAATCCAACCTAAATACCGCACCCGTTCTAAAAGCTCAATTTACAGCGATGCTCTGCTGCACAGGGATTAATTGAAAGGTGATCTGAGGTCACACCTAACATGTTCAACCTACTGCAGAAAAGCTGCAAGCCATCCTTACAATTTCTGAAATCACAGTTCACTAGAAAGAAAATTCATGCTCCATTTGATAGTGATGTGTAAATCCAAGATACAACAACGCCAAATGCTCATTAAAGGACAACAAGATGCCCTCTACAAGACGCTGAAATCCCACTGGACTGTGTTAATTCACTCAGCAACACTACTGACATATCCATGTGTCAACACTTCTGATTTATTTTTCCCTGAGGACCTAACTAATGTTTACCTGCCTCATGTCATCAACTACATTATCCTATGGGAGAGTCCTCTCACGGTGGTGATTCACATTCACTGTTCGTTATAAATAAGTTTAAAACAACAGAGGCAGAATGCCTTAGTAAGATAAATTTAGCTCAAAGAGGTCACAGGTTCACCTTCTGACACAGGCCACAAAGCTGCAGAGATTTCCATTCAGGAAAGACCAGAAGCCAAGTGCACCTTCCATACAAATGCACTCTTTTTCCAGCGCATCACTCAGGCTTCAAACCCTGATGTCAGCGAGTTTTGACTATAACCTGCTGACATGAGAGGCATACCAAGACTTGCTGGTATACAGCTCAACTGAGGAGGCACAGATGAGATTACGCAATGTTGTCAGAGAAGCACAACTAATTATCATGAAACACAAGGAGATGCTAACTGATTGATTAAGGATTTTAATTGAAGGGGCTCTGAGGAATCATTCCTCTCTGTGATGAAAGGCTGGGAAGTGTTGGCATATGATTTAGAGCAGAAAAGGCTGCACAGTATTCAACAAAGAGCTGGGAAAAACAAATCTACTCTGCAATAGCTGTCAGATGGGAGTAGCTTAATCTTGTACACAAACAAAAATATTATGTATCTATAAAAACATGCACAAAAATAGCATGATTTTTGATACAGGCTACTGGAAATCAGTGAACACACTGAACATATGTGCAAGCGGCCTGTAAAAACACCCAGCACTTAATTTGAAATATTCACAATCATGCTCAAAATCTCCATCTTGATGATACTGTAAGAATGAATGCTGAAGCTTCTAGATGAAGATGAACTCATCCTCTAAAAGCAAACGTAGCCAATCAAAGAATTACGAGGACTATAAAAACGTATCAATATAGGTATCAATATTTGGAGAGTTGATTGAGCTGAAACTTTTTTCATGAGATTCGTGTCTTTTAGTATTTAAAACAAATGGCATCTCGAGTTTATTCATGTATCAATCTTTATTACACATACAGTAAAAAAGCAGAAGCTCTCAAAACAGGACCTGAAAAATTAATCAGGCTCTAGCAATCAAGAAGAAACAGAAATAAAAGGCTAAGGTATGCCAAAATACACAAGAACTGGACTGAAAATCAATAGCTCTTAAGGAGTGATGAATACAAATGGTTCGAATCATTCCTAATGTTTACGGAGGAGGTTGGGAGAGAGGTACAACAGAGTCTAGAGCCATTGTAAAACAAGATGGAGGCTCTGTTATGGTTTGGGGCTGCACGTTGTTGGGGACCACGTCAAAATTGTAGGTATTATCAATACGGTCAGATTTTTAGCCACCATGCAACACCATTTAAAAAGTGTCTGATTGAGACGGGCTTCATTTCCCAGCGTGATAATGGTCCCAAAATACACTGTCAGTCATGGATTGGTCAATTCACAGTCCAGACCTCAACATTATTGAAGCAGTGTGGGATCATCTTGACAGAGAACAGAACAAAAGAAGAGCTTTGAATATCATTCAAGAAACCTGGAGACCTATTCCTGACTACTTAAAGAAAAGACAAGAAAACTTCTCTATGAGAGTTCAGACTATGTTAAAGAATAAATGCGGTCATATCAAATATTGACCTTCAAACTTGTTAGAATTGGGCAAACTTTCCATTTCTATTTGCACGTAAATCACTTTCCTTACAAAAAACAAAGAAATTAAGGGTAGCTGAAGACTTTTACAGTAACGCACTGTAAGCACCACACCAAATTAAAAAATATTTCATGCAAACTTATGTTTACCTCAGCCACTGAGGGGAAAAAGTCAGCACCCTTGGCATGCACTTCAGGAAAACTCAGTTTCATGTAACTTCTTCTTAAAATTGCCCAAAAGATAACCTGTTATTGCTTCTCCACTCTGTCAAGTTTAATTTTCAGTCTTATAGCTTTCTCACATCACAAAAATGCTCCTCTGAGATTTTCTGTAGAATTATTGCAATTATGTGGATGCTCTGAGCTTGGAATGGGTAAAAGCTCAATTTTTCCACCCCAAATCATTTTCCCTATCCCATATAATTGTAGTGATTATACGAGTATTAGAAAGATGCTTTAAAACCTAGCATAGCATCTATTTCCCTCGAAGGATTTACCTTGAGAAAGCATTTCCATTTAGACTTTAATTCACTGGGGCACTCAATCTCTTTAGTGCTAATTGAAATATATTAGAAATAGAAATGCTTAATTTTTATGAAGTACAATGGATTGACTTGCCTGACAAATGATAGGCACAAATGTAATGCATTTAGAAATTGTTTATAGTGTATAAATTTGGTTTATTCAATGCATTTTAGTCCCAGTGCATAGTTGCAGCATGAAGTTACAAATCATGCCATGAAAAAAGCTCTGGCATCCTGGAATGTGTTCAGCAGGAAGCCAAAAGTAAGAGCTTTTCCTACCATCCAGCATTAAACTGGATGTTCTTTATATATGTTATAAAGAAATGAGGGAGCATCATGTCATGTGTCTGACTAGCTAACCTCGGTCAAGCTGTAAACTTCAAAAAGCTCTTTGTATATCTCATGAATAAACTTCTTAAATATCAACTGGTATTGCTCAACAACAAAAAATGTGCACATAATAAGCAAATTAGTCTCAGAACTGTTTGCTATGACAATCATTGACATTAGAAAACGTTGTTCTAGACAACATTTATTTCCATGGATGCATCAGGACTTTTCATCTTGAACAAGTCCTTCTGGCAATGGGCTGAGTGACTGTTTAAAACAAGACATAACAGACTCTGAGTTTCGAGTGGCTGCTTTGGATGAGGTTAACTGGAGGTCTTAAAGGAGGCAGCTGCTAGGAAAGCTTTCTTAACAACTGCTCTAGCGTGTCACCTTGTCGGCTGGTTTCCATCTGCACTCAAACACATCTGTAACAAATGGATGCCAGAGTGATGATGAATACTTTAGTAAAGCCAGCCTCCCTTGGGCAACGGGAGATACACCTAAATGTTAGCAATACGCCTGCTTTCTGACATAAGACAGCAAGCCTCCAAGCCTTAATAATGTGTGTTTATGGGGTTTTTCATGGCTCAAAATGGACCTTTGGGGGTTGACTACACAGGTAAGCACAACTGGTCCACAACCTGCACAGAGGTCCATATTACTTTATTTAACAGATGTATTTCTGTACAATTGTGAAAATCATATTTCCTGTGGTTTTCCTGTTTTGTATTTACAGATCAGTACTTAATTATTATTATCGCATCCTATACAAATTTGCTGTTAAACAGAGCGAGGAATTTGTAACCTAGCTTTTCCAAACACCAAACTCTTTTTTTGCTTGTTTGCATTATTTTACTTTAAACACACAAAAAAAGCCTAACACTACCAGGGTAAAATTATTAGCCACCCTTATGCTAATAGTAAATTGTGTATCTTTTCTCTGGGTAACAGCCTTCAGTCATTTGCTGTAGCTTTCAGCAAGTCTCACACACGTCTCCTGGTCAAACGCAGCCTATTTTTCTTGGGCAAATCTCTCAAGCTCCTCTAGATATGATGGTCTTCTGGCATGGACTTTGGTCTTCAGTTCACCCTACAAATTTTCAGTGGGAATCAAGTCAGGACGTAAAGACTTTATTCTGCTGGAGGTAGTTCTTGACCAGGAACAACATATGTTTGAGTCTGTGGCCAGTTTTGTCTCATCTGACAAACGGACGCGTTTTTCTCCAGGTTGTCCCTAGTACACTGCAGAAGTCAAGGTTTTTCTTGGTCTGCAACCTTGTAGTCCATTCTTGTGCAGGCCTCTAGTGATTGTCTTCTTCCTGACTAAGCTAAGTACTTCTCTAGTGTCTTGGTAGTTGTTCTGGGGTCTTAAGACACATCTCCTACAAAGACTTTAAAATCTTTCTATTCCTACCTCTGCCAGGCCTGTTCTGTTCTGTACTGTAGGGTAGAGCTGGGCGATATGATCCAAAATTCATATCTCGATATTTTTTACCTGGACGGCGATATAAGATATATATCTCGATATTTTTTTTAAAGCCATAAAGTAAGAACAAAACGAGAGTTCTTAGTCAAAGCTGTGTCCCAGATGTCACACAGGCACTTTTATTAACATAGAGCATAGATCTACATAAAATTTACTCAAAAATAAATTATGAGCATTTATTAAATAATCATGCTCCATAAATAAAAGAAAACAATGTTGTTTTTGTGCATAACAAAAAGCTCACAATTGTGCAGTCAAAATGTAAACTAAAAGACGCTGAGCATAATAACAAAGACAGATTTCACAGCTGCTCTGTTCCCAACTTCTACTGTGTGACTGACAGCATTGAGTTTGAAATCCTCTTCGTAACCACCTCTCTTAACAGGTGCCATTTATGGTCCTTATACACAGTAGGGTAATATTACGTTGAAGCACAGTACGTATCACTCCGCGAGGCTCCTCGGTAGCCGTAATGCTCCGACAATCCATCAAGCGGTGCAGCACCGTAGCTTACCAAAGTCATACTAAAACATTTTTGACTGTGTACCACATAAAATCGGTTCGCGGCCATCAAGCACAACCAGAATTCATACATAAGGCGCGCTGTCAACTTTTGAGAAAATGCAAGGATTTTAGGCTGTGCAGCGCCTCTGGGCTGCATGGCGTTAGCGTGGTTAGCTCGTTAGCGTGGTTAGCTAGCTAACACGTTGACGGCGTCCAGCCCCACGCACGGGGCGATGTGCAGTAACTCGTTAACGGAGATTTGCCGTGTCCATCTTGTCGCTTCCTGCAGGTGAAGCGATGGGGGAGGAGGGGGAGTTGTGTTCAGTGAAGGAGAGGCGAGGCCGAGTAACGTTGCGTAGAGACAAAAGTGGACGAAAGAGAGGCAAACTTGCGGCTCCACAAGTATAGTTATAACGTAACATAGACTATATCGATATAAAGGATATTGTCACATCTTATATCTCGTATAAAAATATATCGATATTTTTTAAAAACTCGATATATCGCCCAGCTCTACTGTAGGGCTCTCTTTGAATTTCTTGATGACACTTTTCACTCCAGTTCTTGACACTTGGAACGCTGTGACAACTTTGTAAATCCATTTCCTGCTTTGTGAGCATCAGTAATTCTTTTTCTCAAGTCTAAACTCATTTTGTTTATTTGTGGCATGATATTTTCTCAAGTGAGGCGCAAACTGCTACTGAAGTGTTTATACTGTGTGTAAATTGTAAAATCAAGTTAAAACTCAGGGTTGTCTTCCAAACTTTGGGCATTACAAAGTTAAAGCACATCATTGAACAACAGTTGTTAATGTTGTTAATACTAATTCTGCTTGTGTGAAAATAGAAATAATTATGTTATGTATGTTTGAAAAATCCCGTGCTCTGTTAAAAAAAACAGTTGAGAAAATTTTGACAAAAACTTTAAATTTAATTGGAGGTTAATAACGTTGTCTTCGTCTGTAGGGATGGCTTCATTTGGTACCACCCCTGCTTAACAACTGGTCCTTCCCACATGCAGATGGTTTTGTATCATGATAGTGGCTATTCATTGGCCAAAAAATTAGGTCAACTGACAATCCAAACACTTGATCCCCGAGATTAGGAGACTCTGAAGAAAAGCAGCATTGTGCTGACAGCAACACAGGCTGCATTAAACATGGGGTGCAGCAAACAGACGAGAGGATTTGGGCGTTTAATTAACAGTGACAGACTCAGGTGTGCCTCCAGATGTGTCATAAGAGGTAAACCAGGTTTTCCCCCAAATGAGTGCATGAAACTGCTGATATCTGGCAGTTAACTGATGTGTTCAGAGAGCCCAGTGTTTACTACATCTCCAACCAAGCTGTTGGAAATGAAGTAGCCTCGCTTTTACTTTTTAACTGAACTTGCTGTGGTCTAATTAAAAAGCTGCTGAAATGCAGAAAGAGCTGCTTCTCACCCATGGTTATGGCTGTGCGTTAAGCAGATCATCAACTATTCCTTCTTTTTAAAATTATTTTCTGTGAAGTCTCAACTATTGTTCTTCTTTTCTGTCTAATCATCGTGTGTGCCGGAAAGCGAACACCAAACCATTTAAACTACATGTTGTCTCTGGCTCAAGTGCTCATAGTAAATGTCAAGACCTTTCAGAGCCGTAATAATGACATAGTTGAGAAAAATGATGCATGGCACCATTTCTGTCCTGGATGATGTTAAAAAAAACAGCTTCAGTACAATCATGTAGAGCCAGAAAAGATTTTCATCAACTAGCCTGTTGACATGGAGGCAATGATTTTAGATTTATACGAATACCCGACTTTGAAGCCAGTGACAGGTCAATTTTGTACCATTACAGAGACTGTAAGGCTGGTGGGACAGACCTTATTTTGTAGCTGATGGCCGACTGTCGTGATAAATAACAAAAATATGTTAAGACCATTGTGTCCCTCTGCTTTTATAGAAAAACATTTTTTCATTGCTGATCTGCGTGTCTTTTGTCTATTTCTCTTCATATCATGCACATTTCATTGAGATGAAATAGAGAGGCACGGGGTAAAAGATAAAAAGATTTAAGAACTGTACTTCAAACCGTAACCATATGGCAGCGGCCTGTTCTTAAGATTTCAGTCTGCATGGACTACATTTATAGACACGAGCTCTTTGCTGTTGATTACAGCTGCTTATCCATGTGGAAGAGGCTGCCACCGATACAGTGTGTTTCCTGACAGCACAGGGAACTGTCTTTTCATCCAGCTGTCTCCCTCAAATTCATAGCCAAATATGTCATTTACTGGGATTTATTCAAGTGAATCCAAACAACACGAAACCTGTAAAAGGGTGGGAAAAGAAATGGATTTGTAGCTACTTTAAACAATGTGTCTCTTATGATTTGCAGCATGTGAAAAATGTGCCTGACTCAAATGCAGGCAAGCAAGACTTTGAAGCAGCACCACAACTCAAATACAGGAGACAATTCATTAAAGGCTGAATATGGCTAAGCTTTTAGGCAATCAGACAAAAATTAAAAGGGTGATGATACACATGTGGACCATTCCTCATCTTCAGGAAGCTCAAATCACTTAATTGCTCTGGACCCAATGTCCAACATGAATCAGGGCAGTAGAAATCCAGCACTGAGAATTGAAGAGGTGAGGGGAAATTAACATATGACAGAAGACGCACCTCTCGGGAGCCACTTCATAATCCCAAGGCAGTGACTAATTGCGTGCTTCTGGGTTTGCTGGTATTTGAGGATGCATGCATTTTTTTTTTACCAGCAATTTGCTCTGGGGCAAAGGAAAATTGCCCCCACTATTAGTCAGGGGTCTTGACAATGAAGAAACTCAACAAACAAGCAGTGCTTTCAGCACTGAGTCCCTATAAGAGACAGCTCATGCTTTGATGCCTGGCTCTCAAGGCCAATAAAAGAACATGGGGAAATCCAGAACCATAGACCCTTGTAGTTTGGAAAAATGGAGAAAAAAAAGTATTCGGCATCACTTCTGTGACATTTTGTGCTTCAGTTAAAATGTTTAATATTTGTATTGAGTCAATAGAGTCACAGTGGCAGTAGTAAAATAAATGAAAAATGCCAATCAGTGGTTACTCAGAGTCCTGTATAAGCCATTAATAAACCAGCTATGGAAGTATCTCCAAAATTCTCTCTATAGATCCACTTTACTGAGGCGATGGCCTGCTTGTTGAAAATGAGTGGTGACTTATTCAGGGGGTGGGAGGCAACTTGTCTATTGAGCTGATTAATAGCACAGGGATAATCTCTGGTCCAATAAACCATCAGGATCCAGGCAAAGCTTCTGCCACTGATCACAGCCAACCCAGACTGATACCAGGGAATTAGACATCCTCACTCAAGAGACATTCAGAGGTGTAAGTCTTTTTGATGGGGACGGCCCTTTTGCACGGAGGCAAACGGTGACAAAAATAGTGAGTACCCCTTGTTCCCAAGGTGATTCCTGTGATGAGCACCAGTACATTTTGACCCTCCTCATAATAACTCATCTCTGTATTTTAGCAGAGAATGACCTTGTGTCACAGGGGGGGGGAGTCAGCTTTTCAACAACAACTACTAAAAGCCAAGCTGAGTGGGAACTTTAGACATTTAGCTGCTCTGTATTCAGGTCCACACCCAGCATCCCTTAGTCAACATCCACAGAATTCATATTGAAATGGGGCCGGCCCGCCCCCCCATCAGCCTTTCCTCAGAGCCATCAAAGCGGATATTTAATATTGGTAGAACAAGATATTATCTCAGCCCTCCAAAGAGTTTGCTTTAAAAAAAACTGTGCTCTGCAAGAGTTTGAATATTTTTTCTATTTCATATTACCATTATGAAACAGACTGCAAATTTGCAGTTACACAAAAATCTGCAGTTTTGTAGTAAAACTTGTGCATCATGTGGCATTTATTGCAGCACCATTAGTAGCCTGTTTAAACTGAAGGCTGTTTTTTCCTCTTTTTTAATAGCTTGACAACGTTTCAAGTTGCAAGCTTCCGAGAGAAATGGACCCAAACCACACCCATGAAATTAATTTAGCCCTTAATGGTCAGCTACCTGTGCAGCTGGCACCGTAGCCTACGTGATGGAGGCAGGGTGACGAAGGGAGGGGTGGAGGAGTTAGCGCATCATTTGCCATAACTCCATTCAGATCAACAGCGACCACACACGAACACACACGCGTACACTCGTCAGGCTGGTTTTTGCAACTGCGACATCACACTGCACATTCAGCAAAATCTGTCCAAAAGCGTTGAGAATAAGCACGCCGGACCCATCGCTCGTAGATTAAGTTGCTTTTCTACACGTATGGCGTTTGAGAGACGGTGGAAATCGGCGGACACAATGTAAGCAAATTACATAAGCGATAGGCAGCGGTAGGCTAACTTCACGCGATGTGCTCCCACATACGGGCAGCTGTGAAATCACACGCCAACAACTAATAAGACTTGTGCTCAGTTAGCACAGAGGGAAAGTATCTTGGAGAAGTTTGTTAGTAAGCAGCCGAGCTCCGTAGCGGTGGCTGCACTAGCCGGACGAAAACAAGGACGGGATGGAGGGAAAAGGACCTATTGTGTGAGCATCGCAGGCGCTCAATGACAGACCCCCCTCCCTCCAATCTCCAGAAGTAGTTACCAAACATGTTCGCTAAGGGTTGCGTTTGTTTGTCTTTTTGTCTTTTAGCTCCTCAGAACTCTGAAAGGAGAAAGTGAAGTTGTGTTATCTCGCTTTACCTCAGTAGTGCCGTGTCGCCTTGTCTGCTGACCACACTTTCAACCGAGGAATAGTCCACAGTTTGTCCAGCGGGCAAGCAGGACGGCAGAAAGCAGCACAGGCTGAGAATTATCGCAGTAAGCCACTGACCAGAGACACAAGCATCCTGCACCGCAGTCATTATGTCCATCACAGCTGTGTTTTTGTTGTCGCTTTCCCCAAGTCTTCTTGTTGTTAAGAAAGAAAAGAAAAGCGAACTGGGCTAGCTTCAAAAGAAAAAAAACGGAGAACCTTAACGCGAACGACGTTTTATTTCCACACTTTTGCGGAGCCCCACGAATAAACGATCCGCTGTATAGTTTCCCAGGTTTGTTTGGATGGATGTAGAGCTCACTGTGCGGGGAAGTGTACTCTCCAGTGGCTTGCACACCATCTAGTGAGGAAATGCGATGTAAAATGGGAGCAGACCTAGAAGCAGACAACCCCCAGGCTCTGATCCTGTTGCCATGCGGCCGTTTCCCGGGCAACCCGTTCCCAGTGGCTCGTGATGGAGCAGCAAAACCGGAAGGTATTGATACAACCCAGGAGCAATTAAAGATATCGACTGGAGAAGGTCCCCCTATAAGGAAATGAACAGTGAGCATTTGGTGGAAATGGAGCTTACTGACGGTGACGCAGGTGGATCCCACAGGAAAACTCCTGGAAAGCTTTCAAACTGCTACTGTTATAGACACATCTCCAGATGGGAGTCCTTAAAATCAGAGCTTATGCACTTAAACTGTTTGGTTTTTTTCTAGAAGTCATCCACAATATACTTTGAAAAGATAATTACTGCCGACTTGAAGAGTTTGCACTACTAACGGGACTTTTTCATTAAGCAGGGAAAACCCCGGCATAGCACAAACACAGAGCACATACACCTAAGGACAAGGGGGACTTGGAAAGTTTGTTTTAGAGCAGTAAACCCCATCCATTATGCTGCTTTAAGCCTTTTGACTTAGCCTACATAATACAGATTGTCTGGCCATAACCATGGAAATGACATACATTTCTATGAGGTGACATATTGGCATAGTGCGCTGAAATTTCCATGAATTCTTGGCATGAGCAAAACCTTGTGGATTTGCTATGATTGTAGCAACAGAAGGCACTTAATCAAGCAGTCACCTTGAATGCCTATTCAAGAGAGCATGTGCATAAAAATGACTTTAAAAATTAGGCTTAACATATTGTTGAAATAAAAAATGTTTTTTTAATAAAAGAAAGCCAGTCGGATAACTGAGGGCATTTTCTGATTCAAGCAAAATAAAGTAACAGATGTTAATCCACAGCGTCTTAATCCCTGTTGTTTTGTTGTTGTTGTTTTCATCCCTGCAGCCACTGCAGCTTCTAGTATTTTTGATTTGATTTGTTACTGATGTTATTTTACAGATTTGAGCTGATATCCTATACAAAGTAACCTTCATCTGATTCCTATGTTACATTTCTTGCTGAATTCTCTTTTATACTTTTTTTTTTATTATTTTATTAATTTCCCCAAGGGGATCAATATAGTTTCATGATATTTTAGCTCACTGGACAAAAGTGTAAAGATTGAAGTCTCTAATGTTATCACAAGGTTAGAAGAAATGAAATAAAGACTATAAACTCCTGAAAGGCTTTTGCTTCAGTTTTTAATAGTGAAACAAGCTTTAAAGTGATACCCTGTCTTTGGTTTAAAATTAGGAAAGAAGCCTTGATCCTTTGCAAATTTATTCGGGGTACTGTGAAAGTTGCCTCTCCAGCGTTGGTTATTTATTCAAGAAGATAAATTGTTATTTCAGTGGTGAGAGAAGAGAGAGAGAACGGGGCAGATTTCTGTTTGCTGGGCTAACGGTGACAAAGAGCCAGAAAACAGGTTTCCAGAGGTTACAGGGGACATTTCACCATATTGGAAATGAGTCAACAACCAATGTTCCATGACAAGCAGCATTAAAAGCAGGGGGAGTGAAAAGTTCATCTTGTCACAAAAACAATTGTAATTTGCATAACTGAAGCTCCCTCTGCTGTTAATAGCTGTGATAATGCCACCAGTAGAAATCCTCACGCTCTGGTTTTGTGACAGAGGTGTTTTTATTGGGCTGAGACAGGAAGATAATTTCCATCCTTCCCTTGTCAGTCACAATGCTGATTTTCCCCCAGTTTCTCTGAGCCCTTCAAATTACCTGAGAAAATGTACCTTTCCATGCATGAAAGCTATAATTACGATGACTCCATTTAGTGGTAGTGCACTTTCCAGAGAGGTGTGGAGGGGTATGCGCGAGTGGCAGCCTGGTAATAACCTCAGGAATTATGAACAGGATGAAAGAGATCAAGGCTGGACTATCACGATGTGTGCGAGCTGTTTTGAGTAATGGATACCACAGACGTTTCCCTCCAGGTGTTGGTAGACACTTGTCTTCTCGGAGCTAGAGGGAAACTGATGCATGCAATTTGCTTTAATAAGGAGTGAATGAAGCAACACATAAAAAGTTTTCTTTGTGCAGCTTGTTTCCACCAGTTGGTTTAAATATATTAGCGCTATTATTATTATTAATACCACCAGGAAGAAGAGACTTCTTCATCTGTCTGCTTAATGGAGACTGTTATGCAGAAGCAGGAGTGCAGTTACCGTCTTGTGTGTTACCACTACTGTATAACCAAACGCACTGAAACATGCGCTGGCTTGTCTTGGCTGCTGTGACTGAATGATGAACTTGAAGTGAAGCGAACACTCTTTGACTGTTATCTTTCTGCAAGTTGTGACAGCATTCTGCTTTACACCAACCGCGGCTGATTAAACTAATTTAGTGCAAGTAAGGCAGCATATTGAAGGCTATTGTTTCCTGAAGTAGTTAAGAACATGGTCATTTTTTTCTGTAATAGTGATTTGGTTAGCTATTATGAAAATGGATGACGTCCAGCGGGGAACTGTGCCGATCGATCACGACGAAGCAGAGAAATGCTGAACGGCTCTGGTGACTGCATCCTCGCAGCCTGGGATAACAGGACACGAGAGCGATCCGTGAGGGAAATGCAAGGATAATTGATGTCCTGTTCAAAGGATCCGATTTTTAATCTCAAATTTACTCAGCAAAAGCTGTATTTTGATTAAATAATGATAAAGAATGAAACTGCTCTATTCATCTCCAGTTTTAATGGATATGTTGTGCTGGATCTAGGCTATCTATTATTAGAAACACTACCAGGTGGGGAAAAAACGAATGCAGCATTTGGTGTGTTTTATTTCTTCTGAATAAAGTTCCGAGTTGCAGTTTAGAACAGGTTTAATAACATCAGCTTTTACGGACTCATTGTTTTAACGATGCTGCTTATTCTGATATACACTTTTAACTTGGTGGTAGGTTTTTCAAATCTCACTCTGCCTTAGTCATAATGATTCTAATGTGAAACTTTTGCCTTGAATCCGTGTAGGCCAAGCTTTCTTTATCATTTTATTCTCACAGCTGTGAAGTTATTAATATCTAAATTTAGTCTCTTTACTGCTGTTAAATATGAGCTAGTCAATGTCTATACTCTTCACGTTGGGGCATTCATACCACTGTAAGTTTGCTCTTAGGTTTTTGGACTGCTAAACATTTTGTTGTAATTTTGCTTCTGTACACCAACACAGCATATTTGAAATCAAATGAGGAGAGTGGAATGCAGACTTTCAGCTTTAATTCAAGGAGTTTAACAAAAGTATCACTTTACTTACGAATCACAGTCATTTGTATACAGTACACAGTCCTGAGAGCCTCAGCAGTAATTGTAAAACTTTGCCTGAAGTTTCCTCCCCTGAGATGCTCTGCCAGGCCTTCACTGCATCCACCTTGGGTTGCTTTGTGTTTGGGAGCCTCTCGACCTTTAATTTTGTCTTTACTAAGTGAAAACCTGCTTGATAGGTTTGTAGCATAAATAAAAGTTGTTACAGACCTCCTAGGATGAGACATTCTTTCAATCTACAAATGGTTATATACTTCTAAGCATATATAAACAAATATTTCTAGGCATAAATGACACTCCAACAATACAAATCTAACATTGCCCTACTGTGGTGAAAAGCCTGTAATTGTAAGCTGGGTGTGGGTTTATCCCTGTAACTTCAGGGTTACTCCTGGGTTTTTGTACTACAAAGGCAGATCACCTCATACTGGGTGCCTTGGAAACTTACGCTGCAGACCTAACCTGCTGTCGAGCTGGTTGTGTTTTTGAGACATCAAAAGGTACAAAATCAGTGCCTACTGATCAGGGAGTTATCCCCAAAATTGCATCATCGTTCTAGCAAGACCTCTGTGCACAGACGGTAGGATCCTCTAAAGTTTTCCAATAGCATCAAAAGTCTTTGTGTTTCCCTGAAGATCATCAGATTTTTAGATTCAACTTTATTTCTTTACTTCTTGGCTCTTCATGCAAATAATTCTTGTTAAGGTTCACATAATTGAGGAAGGAGAGTACAAACAACCATTGGTCCAGAAGATCTTGGTCAAACAACTGATTTTAATGAATACACGCGTGGGAAGACCACTCTGTACGCAGACAGGAATTAATCTTCGACTTAATCAAAGCATACACAGATTTTTATAGCATCAGGGTTTGAATTAATGACGCCCCTTCATACGTCACAGACAGAATACATACATACGTCAAATCAAAACCACAATGACTTTTAACACAGTTTAAAAGAACGTTGTCTTCGTCTTCATGGCCGGTACTTCCTGTCACTGCCGGATGCTCGCTTGTCATCTTGACACCTCAGCAGCAGTTCTGCGACAAACTGCTTTTTTTGCAACCCCGAGCAAAACATGATTAAACTTCCACCTATAAATGATTCTCTCTAACTGAGTGTGTGTGTGTGTGTCGTCCTCAAATGCTCTCTCAATTCACCCGTTGCACTTCTGACCTTTTACCAGACCAGAGGCTCATCCTTATGTGTAACAACCTAACTGAAACTACATGTACTATGTTGAATAAATGTTTTAATCAAGAACTTCTACTAAAAGCTTAATAAAAGAATATAAAAGTATAACAGACAATTTGAATAACCTAGTAATTCAAATAGCCTCGTCTAACCTGCTCCTCAGAATAACTTAGACTCTGCTTTCACTTCTGCAAACTCTCTGCAACTTCCTGTCAACTCCTGCCTGCAACTTAGTCTTTCTGAAAGACACACACTGTTTAAACATCTGAATGCAATATCAATACTGTAAATTATATTATTAATGCAATGGTAATGATGATGATTATTTAACAATAGCAGTAAAATAATTTCCCTGCTCCACATTCTACAACAGTTTTATTTGTCCTGTAACCGTTAATAAATGATCCTAATAGAGGACAGCTATTTGTGCTCGTGAGCCTTATATCAAACTTGCATGTACACTAAGCCTATATTGGAATTTTGTTTATATATTTATCCTTTACTTGCACCATTAAACACCAGCTGGGCTGTAGTTGAAACAGTAATAATTATTGTTACTACAGTAGCAAATCAATACCAATTTTAATCCATCAGATTCTCCTGTGTTTTAACGATTGAGTTGTGATATCGAGAAGTCTGTTAAACTTACACAGAATATTTGCTAGCTTTCCTTCCTAACCTTCAAACAGGTTCAACTTTATTGATGTAGTAGCTGTTTTCCTGTCTTCCTCACTACAATGTTGAAAGCACACTGACATCCATACAGCACTTTTAATATTATGCTCCTGTACAGTGCTTTCCTCTCACTCACACACTGATTTGTCTGCAGCTGCTGTCTTTCTTTCAGCCTGCATTATGTGTTTAAGCTCTTTATATTTTTCCCATAGCAAAGTTTTATCCTCATTTGTGAAATCAGCTGCGCCGCTGCCAGTACACTTATCCATGTTTTAGATTGGTCAGATGCTTCTATGTTCTCATAGCCACATTTGGATACTCTAGGTAAACGTAACAATTTGATAACCAGCTTTCTGTGAATGTTTACTCTGACTAGAGAAAGAGAATCTAAATAACAGAAAAGCACTGGATATATTTAACTTTCTTCAGACTGGCTTAGCCATCAAAGAAAATCCCATTTCTTTTCCTCAAGAAACTCTTTTGCAGAAGTTTTCCAGCACACTTTGGGTCATTATCCATTTCTACTGTGAAGCGCCATCCAATCAGGTCTGCAACACTGGCTGAATCTGAGCAGAGAGTATAGCCCTGTACACTTCAGCATTCGTGCTGCTGCTGCTTCTATCAGCAGTCACATCATCAATAAACACTAGAGACCCAGTTCCACTGGCAGCCTTACATTCCCATTCCATAACATTGCTTCCACTGTGTTTGACTGATGATGCAGTATGCTTCAGGACATGAGCTGTTCCTTTCTTTCTCCACACTTCTCTCCTCCTATCATTCTGATACAAGTTAATCTTGAGTTCACCTGCCCAAAGTTCCCCTTATTCTTTTCCAGAACTGGAACGGCTCTTTTAGATGTTTTCTCACAAATTATTATAATATATCTAATCAATAAAAATTTGTGTTTCCATTAAACCCGCTGTGGTGGTGTAAAGAGGGCAAATAAATAAATACATTATTGTAATAACGTTAGGGGTTTTTTGTATTTTAATGCCCAAATTGAGACAAGAAATTCTATTTTCAACACTTTAATTTTAAAGAAAACTAAAACAGACAGAGCATCAACCAAAAATCCCGAAAAAATCACACACACTACATAAAGGTTATAAATTGATTTGCACGTCATTGAGTGAAATACGTTTTTGAGCCCTATAACCTGGCCACAATTCTGTGTCCCACAGATTTGTTGTGTCGTACATAGATTATAAACAATCAATCAACCTCATGTGTATGAAGCACATCTGTCCACAGATTCCGGTTCTTCCATTACACTTCCACCATCAGACCAAAGAGCTTTTGAAAGATGTCAGGGACAAGATTGCAGACCTGCACAAGTCCGGAGCAACAAGCTTGGTGAGAAGGTGACAACTGCTGGTTTGATAAAATGCTAAATGGCCACCAGTCGACCTCTGTCTGGAGCTCCATGCGAGATCCCATGGGGTTAGGATGATCGTGAAAAAGATGGTCGATCCACTCAAAGCTACACGGGTAGAATCCACAGTCAGCAGACCCATCCTAATTGTTCTAGTACAGTTCCTAATAATTCAGAGACGGCTTGGGAGAAAGTGCTGTGGCCAGATGAAAACCAAATCAAGTTTTTTGGCTACTCGACCCGCTCCCGTGTTTGGAGGAAGTAAAATATTGAGTACAACCCAAAGAACACCATCCCCACTGTGAAGTACAGAGGTGGAAACATTATGCTCAAGATGACTTCACCGCATTGAGGGACCAATTTATGGAGCTGTGGACTGTAAAATCTTGGATGAGAACCTCCTTCCTCAAGCCAGAACGCTGAAGATGAGTTTGGATGAGTCTTCCACAATGGCAACCAAGGAGAAGCGCAGTAGGGTCATTCGGGGTTCTAGCCAGTCTCCAGACCTCAGTAGAGGGAGCTAAAGCTTCAAGTTACCAAGCGGCAATCAAGAGCCCTAAAGGATTTAGAGAGTTTCTGTAAAGAGGGGTGGGCCAAAATCCCCCCTGAGATGTGTGGAAAGCTGGTGACCAACTACAAGAAACATCTCACCACTGCGACTGACTTTCTCCAGTTTCTCCATCAAGTAGTAACTCGTGTTTTCACTATAGGTTCAACTACTCTTTTGACTCAGTGACATCCAAATGAATTGATAACATTTATGTGTGTTTTTTCCTGCAGTTGTGGTTGTTATTCTCTCTTCATTAAAGTGAATCTCTTTGTAAGTCAGCAAAGAAACAAATTCAGCAGGGGATCAAATATTTATTACCCCACTGTACGTGTAAAGTGTGTTTACCTTCAACACTACGTTGGTTTGAAGATCTCTCTGGCAGTATGGTGGAGTTTCAGCTCTGTAAAAGTTGATATTAAAAATCCTGGCGTGGTGAAGAAAAGTAGGCTGAATGTCCACTTGGAGAGTCTGACAAAAACACTATATCAGCTATGACATCCAGCCTTCAACATAAAAGGCTGACTTTCTAGGATACACAAAGCCAGGAAGCCACAGTGCTTTTGCCGTTGGCCTTAGTGTTTCACATAAGAAATTCCATTATGGTATAGTTCAACAACTGCCACTTGTTTGAGCAGAGAGTAATGTATTACATTTCTCAAACTGCGCCTTACTGTCAAAGTCCAAATGCACATTTCTAACATAGATATAGTGGACAAAACACATTTTGAATGAACTATGGAGTTTGATGTATGTAGCCCTCAAGCAGTGATTTATTTTGAGCCTTTCCTTTCTTTGTTCTTCCTACACTGGCCATGAGGGACAAAACCTACAGCACTCATGAGTCATAGCTGATTTGTACTTCCAGACAGCATCGACCACATTTCATACATGTTTCAAAAAGCTCTTCTGAGTCATTAAATATAGCAAGAAACTGATCTGTTTGTCCCATGAGTGGCTTTTACGCTGAACTTTCCCCACGATGTGCAGCACAACCAGACAAGTGAAATTAAAAGAGGGAAAAAGTGAAAAGTTCGCCCTGTCACAAAACATGTTGAAGATGGGATTCTCTTTAAAGCATTACTGACATCTTTACGGGAAAAACTGTAGTTTCTTGTTAATTCTCATCTCTTAAACGTGGATCAGCTGTCTGGAACTGTTGTGTGCCCAGTTGGCAGGATGCAGAGTGGTCCGTGGTGTATTCAGTAGCTTTAGGCTACATAATAATGAGACTCTGGGAACCAGCAGTGGATGATGCCACACAAAACCTTAAAAACACTAAACTGGTAATTTACTGATCATAAGCACCCCGCTTCCAAGAAAATAATACAAACAACTTGTGGCTATACTTGTGATTTTGTTGGTCTTAGATAAACAAGAAATGTCTCATATCCGACTGTAAAATTCACAAATATCTCGAAACTTTGCCAAAGGTCTCTATGGTTATTGTTAAGGTTTTCAAGGATTCATGAGAGCAATGACTGAATGTGAAACACACATGTTGCTGCAGTTACTTCATGTTGGCCCCTTAGGAAGTGCTCCTCGAACTGACAACACAAAGAGTTGACAGCAGTTTCTGAAGACCAAAACAAAGGTCCCAAAGAGACTGACAGATTGACATTAGCTGTAAAATGGAGCGATGTGTGTTCTGGTGTGTGTGTGTGCATCGTTTCAAGCTATTTTGATTCTCTGTTTATAAAAATTACTGGTGAAATATCAAGTGGTTGGACATCAGTGGTAAATATTCCTTATATTCAAAATAAACAAATATTTTTCCATTTATCTTTTTTCCCCTGTGTGTAATTTGCTGCTTTCACTAGTTTGATGGCTACGTTTCTATCGTCTGAGCGCATTCTGTCTCGCTGAATTTATTTTAAAATGAACATTGTTCTCGTTTCGCACAGCGTTGTAAGTCATCTAAGAGCCTCAGAGTGTGGGAAAGAAGGTGTAACGCTGCCTCGCTGTTCCTTTGGTTTCTCTTCTTCTATGTTCTTCTCAAACAGCAGCCACAGGCAAAGCAGCTGCACCTGTGAGCTTTCTTTGATTGCGTAAGCTAACATGGCAAAGGCCCGCTCTGCATGCACCAGAAACCTTCTTCTTTTTTCTCTTTTTTTACTCTGGGTAAATGTTTAGTGTCTTTGCCAAGATTAAGCCCTTTGAACCGCCGTTTCTTCGAAGAATCCTTCTCAGGCTCGTGTCCTCATAAAATCTCTCGCAATACTTCTTGAGTTGAATACTTTGCATGGATTGACCTGTACTGGCAGCAGATTTTCAGGGGCTTAAATGGATATCAAGTGCGATTTACCATAGCTCCATTGTGATAACTCTTTGTTATCAAGCCAAAATGGCAAGTGACACTAAAGCAATAGGATATATATCTCTTCTGTTTTTGGCTCTTGGGTTTCAGACATACATTATATATTTTGTGATATATATATATAGTTAAACCTCTCGCTTGGAGGCCGCAGCTCTGTCACAGACTTGTATATGTGTTTGCCATAAATCCTCAGTTGCTGATTCAAAGTCGATTCAAAATCATAAATTACATAAAACGACTCTTGGCGGGCTTCAAGGTAGAAAACTTGTTTTATTTCCTTCTGGAAAAAAAAGAATCTCTTTAGTCGTCTATCAAGCTGCTTTGAAAAGCTCCTCAAAGTGAATGAAGTTTCACCCCAGGACTAAGAAAGGACACTTACCACCAGGCGAAGCCAGATACCGCAGTGTTCCTGCACTGTGATATCTGAGCAAAATCCCCATTCACAACACTAGTGTTGGTGTTTAAAATAGCCATGAAACTTAACTGATTCATGACTCTGAAACAACCACATATTGTATTCCAACACAGTGTGTTAGGAGCTTGAGGTAGTAGTGGTCACGTGGGCGGACTGAATCTTGCACCGGACTGTATTTTTGACTCCCCTTCATTTCATTTTTACATTTAAGTGTTCCTACCAAAGTTTAGTCGCGGCATTAAAACCACTTCTGCTGCTTATTATGTCTTAGAAAGCTAAATTTCCAAAGTTGCCAGGGTGAGACGCTCTGTTTGACAGCAGTCTGGGTGCAGGCACAAAACAAGTGCTATTAAAATGCATTTTCCTCCTTGACTGATGTGAAATAAAAGAGAAAAGGTGCAAGAGTGACCTGTGGCAAAGGTTGTAGGCTGTTTGACAGTCATTTCATTCGTTTTTAATGTTCGTCCTACATTTTTACACCCTTTTCTCAGACATATGTACCCCTGGTGGTCCTCCTTGGGTCCTCGTACTCTGGGGCCTCTGGATGTCTGGGGCCTGGATCTCCTCCATATCTGCTTCATGGCCTGGGGGACGGGGCTATGGCTCCCCACTCCCTAGCAGATCATTACATGGAGAAACCTTTTGAATACAAGCGTGCTGATGCACACAGGTGTACACAGACACAAACTACACCTTTCTTGGCTGGTACCTCAAAGCACATTGTGTGCTGTTGATCTTGCGTGCTGCACAATAATATGTAATATTTACTATCTACTATTATCCACTGTTAGCTAGTTTATTGTGACTGGTGTTGTATTCATTATGTTGCTCTTTCTTGTTTGTTTTCTCTTCTGTTTTTTCTTATCTCCATACAGGTGATCCAGATGTTTTGTTTCTTTTTCTTTTCTTTCTTCCCTCCTTTCTCACCGTCTCTTCTCCCCTCTGTTTTTCTTTCTCTCGCTCTCTTTCATTCTTTCTCCCTGTCCTATCCCCCAGTCATGTCTGTCCCGTCTGTAACAACCGAAAATCAAATCAAATAAATACATAATAAAGGTCAATCAAATGGACCAATATGGCAAGGCCATGATGATCCACTTGGTAAAGTAAATCCACTTGGCATCTTTCTTGGCCTTCGGACAACAATTCTGACGGCTAAAGATCCAAACGGGACAGGCAGAAGAAAAAAACCCCCACTTCTGCTGCTTATTATGTCTTAGAAAGCTAAATTTCCAAAGTTGCCAGGGTGAGAAGCTCTGTCTGACAGCAGTCTGGGTGCAGACACCAAACAAGTGCTATTAAAATGCATTTTCCTCCTTGACTGATGTGAAATAAAAGAGAAAAGGTACGCGTGCAAGAGTGACCTGTGGCAAAGGTTGTAGGCTGTTTGACAGTCATTTCATTAGTTTTTAATGTTCGTCCTACATTTTTACACCCTTTTCTCAGACATATGCACCACTGACTGCAAACATCGCAGCAGCATGACATCTCACTCACCTTCCTGGATGCTGTGGGGTCCTCTTTCACTCGAGCATGTTGAGCCTCGAGGCAGTGTTAATATTGCACATAGCTACGCTAACAGCAGTTGATTCTTTTATGGGGGGGAAAAAGTGGTGATCCATTTTCTAGTCTAATCGAAAGAGTTTTCTTTGTTTATTACTTACAGTAAGAGCAGGTGAAACTTCGGTACTACTTGGACAGTTTTGCATTAATTTTTCATCTTCTCCCAAACTCCTAGACAGATTGGTGGAGAATAACTGCCTCAAGTGAAGCGGGAATGTCATCTGTTAAATATACCGCTATTATCTCTTCTACCTGACTGTAATCATCTTACTGGTGAAAGTGGTAGTTAAAGTATCAAATTAATGTGAAATAATAAATGGGCTTTTTCATATTCCTACTTTGTTTGTCTTCTTCCCTCAGTGACAGTGGAAAAAAACAGTTTTGAACACATTCGGAAGATTTCCTTTCTAAATAAATAATTAAAGGTGTCGTCAAATAATTCAAATTTACTGTGAAAAGCGCCTGAACAAATCACAGTCAATTAATGTGTTGTAAACAACATCTTGTTCAATAAAAAAGCTTAAATGTCAGCAACAAATTTAATTTGTTGGGATTTAATCTTAATGCCTGGATTGATGTGACCTTTTAAGGTATTCTAAAAGATAATAAAGGTCATCAAAGATAATCAGTTAATATTGAGCCCACTTTTTTAATAGGGGTTATCTAATTTAAGGTGGAATCACTGAGCAAATGAGGCTGAAATGGTTGAATTGAATGTGGTTATTACACGGACAAGGTAATTACAATGAAGAGGACCTTATCGATGGTTTACCATCCATCAGAACAAAACAGTTGAAGGTAGTATCACCCTTACTTATTCCAGTAAAAAATATAATAATAAATGTGTCTAGGTTTGAGTACGGGTGTGAAATGAAGGAAATGCTGTTACCAAATGGTGATTTTTTTTTCCCCCTCATGCAAAAGCAGACATTAAGAGATAACGCTTGCAGAGAGAGCTCAGGCTGAATGCAGTAAAGTAGCATGTATGCTACTGAAATTCCTATTTTTGAAGGAGATGTCATTTTAGATTGGTTAAAAATGATGTTTGGAACTATCAATTTTGCAGAAGCTGGATCTAATTCCTAGGTGGGTTTGACAAATGTACACTTCATCATAAAAGGTGCACGTAGAACTGTTCCATAACACTTCAGTCTCTACTGTTGAAATGTGAGCCTGAAAAATGCATTGGTTACAGAGAGAGAACATCGAGCGGCTGTTCTTTTTGGTACAAAGGCACGACCTTCACACCAGATGACTTGAAGTTAATTTTACATCTCATTGAGAGTTCTGTTTTAGAGCTCCCCTGCAGACAGCTGTCATGGAAAACTGGGATCTTCATAGGAGGGTTTAATCTGTCTGACCTTCTGGCAGAGAGAAATAGATTACCTACCACACCTCCAGAGCCTCCGCTCTAACTACCTGCATTGCCCTATGCATACCAAAAAGAACATCAGACCGGCTGCTCGTTATTGTCTTTGTGTACATCATTAGAGGTATTTTGTATTTTATCAGTGTGGGAAAAAAGGAGTTTATCCGTCTGCTTCTAAAATAAGCATTTGTTTCTAGAATTCATGAACCTGTGCGCGTACGAACAACTGTTTATTATACCAAAGCAAGCAAAGGACCTCAGTTATATACATCTATATGCAGAGGCATGTTCAAAGTACAGATGCTTTGTTACTGTACTTTGTTTTAATAATTTTACTTCCTACATTTTAAGACAAGCATCACTATTTTCTATTATTTCCATTCTCAAAACGGGCTTGCTTCATCAGGTTTAATGCCTTTGATTGTAATTTTTTTCAGACATCAACTCATAAATGAGGGAACAATATCACATACAAGACAATCCTGCAGATATTTGCATTGTTGTTGCTTATTGCACATAATGAGATATCGTTTGCATTTTTGGTGCAGATGTTTGTAAGTTGCACTTGTGGTATTTCAGCATCTAGCTAGTGCTACAGAAAAGGAGCGAACATAAGGGAGTAACATTTTTTATGTGACAGATAATTTGAAATGCCGTTGTATCGGACTGAGAAATATTAGCAAACACAAACTGTTTGTGTGCAGCTTGTCTATCAGTGTGTTTGCTAGTTAAATGTACAGCTGCTCTATTTCCAAGAGAGACAGACCAATGACCGATAATTCCACTCAGAGATGGAGAAAGATGTAAGACATGAAAGACCGAAGAGAGGTTTTTTTCTTAACAGGCTAAACGATGCGTTGCTGAATTATGTTTTTTTCATATTGTGAAAGTCTTTTTTTTAATTACTTTTTGCCTTCAGTGGATAGTGGAGAGAGAGGGGGAAGATATGCAACAAAGGGCTTTGGGTTGGACTTGAATCTAGGCTGCTGCCTTCTGGCCATGGGGCATATGGTCGCCTGCTCGATCACTGAGCTAAAGCGGCACCCTGCATACTGAGAAAGTCTTGTAAAACAAACTGAATAATGTTAACTGTTATTCAAAGGTTGTATAACAAATACCAGGTGGTTTAATAAAAGACACAAGCTGATGTGATGCACTATGTAATACACTGTGTTGGACTGTTGTGGAGCAGCTGTGGTGTTCATGGTCAGTGTTAGAACTATTTTGTTTTTTATTTTTATACTGTTTGTGTTCTAATGCGTTCTCATGCTGTGTGCTTTTAATAGACTGTTTTTAACTGTACTGCTACTTAACTGAAGAACGTGTGTACTCGTGTCTATATATGTTTATGTTATTTTAGATTTAGCCACGTGGGATCATTTTCAATTTTATTGCAGGTCCCGGCAATAAAGAAAGACCAGTGAAGAAAAAAGAACAATGCAAATGCATCCAAGCATGTGAATGACCAGAAAGACCTAACCACATAACATATCACTTATGAAGCATACCAAAACTCAGACCTACATTAACACAATTAGTAAAACATAGATAGTTAGCATAAACAAAGACTTATTCAAAGTATTTCTCGTTATGACAACATATTTGATTATCCAGTAATCTCTGTTTTATCAATTGGGAGAAAGAGATGTTATGTTGCTTAGTTTTGTGGTTATAGAAATCCAGGTATGTGCTACCATAGACACTACGAAATAGCAATGTAGCCAGGGGTGGACTGGTAATCTGGCATACTGGGAAGTAGCTCTGTGGGCAGAGCCACTTGTGGGCTGAAGGGCCAATGAAATGTTTTTATAATTATAACTTTACAGCCTACAGGTGGGTTTGAAGGGTCGTTGCACCAGATTTCCTAGTCAGATCTCTAACATGACTGGCCCCTCTCCAGACTTTAGTTTGGAAGAGCTGTTTGTTAAAGATGGACAAACTAAAGTGAAATGGTGGAGCTGAACAGCTAAGAGCAAAATAGAAAAATAAACTAGAAATAGATGTATCAAAATGTGTCACATCAACAGCTGCAACATCAACAGCAGTACCAGCAACAACTGGCCCAGGCCTCGCTGTAGCTTCACTTAAACCTGTATTATTTCTGAAGACCACTAGATGGCGATAGCTGCGGCCACCAACATACACGAGGTCCTAAAGAAGTCTTTCCTGATGTGTTTACTGTCTCAGTCACTCATTTTGGGTCATATTGAAGAAAAAGTCTGTTTTATAAATCTTGGTCCAACCATGTTTTAAAATGGACAACTATCGGTAGCATGAAACTGATAATGAGCTGTCAATCAAAGTCATTAGCACTGGGCCACACCTACTATTCCTCCTCACATCTGTTTTTTGCAACTGAGCTGGCAAATGCTCACATTGAGTCTTCAGGGAGCAGTGTGTGATGTCACAATAGCTGCGTCCATGTATTATACTGTCTGTGTGTTTTTCTCAATAAGAAAAGCCAGACTACCCACAAACTCTTTTCCTGAGAGGTGTTTCATAATCACCTCTAGAAGGTGCTCTGCTCCTTTTATGTAATGTTTTCAGAGCCTGTTTATAGAGTCTTTGTATTGATTGTAAGGTGGTCTAAGCTGCCTGTGTCCAACTGGTGAGAGAGTAGCTCGTTGGAGGGAGAACCATTTCTTTGATGTACATCTCTTATGCCTCAGTAGCTAAATTGCACCTAATATATACTTAAAATTTCCCAAAGTAAAGGAAACTTTTTTTGACTTGAGTCTATTATTATGCCTACACAAATCATTCTCTGGACTTTTGCCATCTTTGAAAGAAACAGTCACACATGTGCTGCTTTACTGACAACAAGGAGTGAAAATGGTTGTTGTTGCCTGTGTGGCTTTATCCTTTGCTTTATTACAAATATAAGACAAAATGTTAATGAAATGGCAACATAAACACAGCACACGTTGGGGATATAAACATCTCCTGCAAACAGACTTGATTTAATAGAGTAAAAGAAATCTATAATTGGATTTTTAAAAGAAAGCTATCACTTCCTATGCCTAAAACGTCTATCAGCTCCCTGCTCGTTAACAGATTAATAAATACTCGGGGGAATGAGAAAAGAACAACTGACGTGTTTAAATGGAAAACAACGCCTATCGCTTTCTTTCCCATATCCATTGTACCTTTCAAATTCAACCGCAGGAGAACAACAGATGTGTCGTGTTATACCTCAAATTGGCTCGATTGGAAGATTCAGCAAGAAATAATGAGAAGTGATATGCCAAAGCGTTGCTGGAGATGAAAAGCCTGAGGGTATCATGAATGCTCTAAAAAGTGCAGAGCGGCCTCCAGATTGGATGAGCCTTATATTCATGGCAAGCATATAAAATCCAATTTATTTGAGTGCTACCAGCCCCGTGCGAGCTTTATTGGAAGGCTGACCCTGACTTGACCAAAGACAAACAAAGCTACAGTATATTGTTCACCCCTTCAGTCTAAATACGGAGGCAAAGAAACAAGCCATTACAGTTTTATTCCTCCTATATAGCGAGACTTGTCTTTTTATGCCCTCTGTGTTTACCCTTTACTTGAGGGTGATATAATTCCTCGGGCTATTTTGAAGCAAAACTGCATGAAAGATAGAGCGGGGACATTGAAATACAACAACATGAATAACTTTCCCAATTGGAGAGATTCCAGCGATTTTGTTACCAGCTTTGCTTTGTGGTCACAAATGTAGTTTTCTCGTTCTGGCAACATTTTGAGTTCCTCTTTCATTTCCCCACGGTTGACAACCCCAGCAGCCCTCTGCGGGATGGTGAGGATAGAGGTGAACGTGTCAGTGTGAAATGAAATGCTCTCTGTCTCCTGAGGGAGGTCCCTGCTCTGTGTGGCTCGCCACTCAAGAAGAAATAACATTGCTGTGTACACGGATTTGTGAAGCAACCTGTGTGAAAACACGGACATTTGACTGTGAGGTGAAATTGTGCCAGTACGCTAGAAAAAGCCCCAAACTGGTGAAAAACCCAAGAATGAGGTTAACTAATGGTTCCATCTGCTTTTGTGTGAGACTTAACACCAGATTAGATCTGTTATGCATGATGATAGTAGACACTTAATCCATGAAGAATGTGTGTTTGGGAGATACATGGCTCCTTAAACGAGCATCGAGTTTAGAAGAGAGGATGTGAAGACTTAATGAGTTTGTTGAGTGAAATTAATGCTCCTGATGAAACAAACTTCAGTACGTTTCTTTTACATCATATATATCAAAGCTCTCGCCACCTTTAAGATGTTTTTTACATTATAAAGTGAATCATAGATGCGCCAGATGTTGGCACGTGGCGCTGCAGCTCAGTGGGTGTGACGTGGCATTGACACAGAGGGGAAAGCTTGCTATTTTTACTGAGTTACTGCTGCTACACCTGTCAAGCCTTCCTGCCTCGCATGCAGATTACAATTATTACGGTGGGTAACACTCAAAATTTGCAATAATTTCTGAAACAATACATGTTTGATTTCACACAAGGACAGACAAAAGCAAGCTCCTTATTTCTAAGTGATGACTATCAATTTCTGTAGCTCAAATAACTGTAGTTAACTTGCTAATTACCCTCATTTTAGCTCTATAATTTGGTTAAAAAAGCAGTTTCTAGATTGCATGGTTAGGAAATAAGGTCACTGGGGTAATTATGTATGCATTTCTTATATCAAGACAAATTGAAGCGTAATCGAAGCGATACAGGAGCATTTTTTATTATCATTATTATTACAGTCTACCTAACAAATGACACGACTGTCACTCGCTGTTTAGTTCAGCTTCCTTTTGCTGTTTACGTTTCTATCGGTGGCACAGTGGTACTTAGCACTGTTACTGCACTGTTACTGCACTGTTACCGCACTGTGGTGCCAATAACGTTCTGGGACCTGTGCTCCTGTCAGCTGTGGCGTTTCTCTGTGGCTTTTGTGTCCTCTCCCTTGTCTGCTAGATGTTTTCCAGGTGTTCCTCATGGATAGGCTTCATGGTTAGGTTTAAGCATTGTTTGGTTTAAAATAGAGTACTGTGCAAAAGTCTTGAGTTACGCCTCATTTCTTTATATTTTGCAGGAAAAACGGGAACGAAGAGAGGGATTTATTAAAATGTATGCAAACATGGAGTTCTCACAAGCTTGAAAGTCAGTATTTGGCATGACCGCCATTGTTCGTAGTTTTTAGGACTACATTGGTCCCTCGCTGTGACACGGTTCACTTTTCGTGGCCTTGCTGTTTCGCGGAATTTTTTGTGCATGTACATGCACAGGAACGACGCCTTCTTCTGATGAGGTTTTGGTGAACAGTAGATGGATCAACCAAAGGGCCACACGCATCTCTCAGGTCCCGTGTCAGGTCTTTGCCGGATTTTCTTTTATTGTTTTTCTGCCTATTTCTGAAGGACTTTCAGGAACTGGTCATCTGCTGTCGATAGTTTTTTAAGGCCTGAGACTTGTTCTTTTGTCCTACAATTATCCAGCTTGCTCAACCGTTTTAAGAACACACTTCATAGATATTTCAAATTTTCAGCTAATAGGCCTTTGGGAATCACCGTGTTAGCGCAAAAAGGCTCTTTTATTCCCCTAAAACTGTTTTATCTTTGGTGTTTTTTGTAGCTTCAAGTAAAGAAAAGGGAACAAATGATGTGTTTTTGCAACAGGCTGCTGATAACAAAGTGCCTAAAGATCCAATTGAAAATTGGTTCTTTGCTAAGTCGTCTTTTATGTGCAGACACAACACTGATTGGGGAATATTAATCATTTGAGTGTAAAAAGGCAAATAATTCAAGGGTTCTTTATTTACAAATAAATAAAAAATGATTTCACTTTAAAAATGACAAGAAAGCTCGTGTCTTTGGAAGCAAAATATAGAGAAATAAAAGGGCGACTCAGTACTTTTGCACAGTACTGTTCACACATGCATAACAATCCTACACGCTGAAAGGTTACAATGAAAACCAGGTTGCTTGTGTCAGAGTGGTGCTCACATGTCCCCTGATGTAACTGCTGCTGGGTTACGGCAGCAGTCACACCTCACTCCTGCCCCGACTCATCCGGACATTTGATAAGGACCTCTGGACCTCCTGGTGTGTGACTTATAGCACTACCAACACTTTCTGCATCCTAATGCTGACTTTGACTCTCTCATTCAAACAGGACTGCTATCTCTCAATATCAAGAGGCACTGATGAAAAAGGATGGTCACAAACTGGCAAAGAGCGAGTTCACGGAAGAGGTTTACATAAATAAATGATAATTTAATAAACATAAACTAGCAAAGCCACAAAAATCATGGATGTTTGAGGCCAGGTGGAACAGAAGAGAGTGAAAAAATGGGCCAGCGCTTGTAACCTGGAAAGCACAGCATCCTACCTGTTATGGTTGCACTACCCTGCAGAGATTACACATCTCAGCTGGCTTGCAAATGCCTTGGTGTCCCTGAGGAATGGGAGTTCTGGGAATCTCTGCTTAGTTTGCTGCCCCCATGACCCTGACATGGATAAGTGGATGGATGGGTGGATGGATGGAAACAGCATGTGAAACAGTCAAGGCCAGTTAGGAGGGAAAGGCCTAGAAGCACTTCTTTCTGGGTGACCCCTGTGAAGATTAAAGGTGCTTTTTCTTGTTTGGCACTAAATCATCTACCGAACGACCAAAGTCAGAATCATTTCCTAATTTGCTGTTATAAAGAGATACCAGGTGGTAATGATTATGATATTTTGTGAATGCCATACTAATTACATAATCACACTGAGCCTTAGAAGCCATCAGTATTCATATGCACAGCTTTCACAGTGTAGGCACACATTTCGCCATTTCACTCATATCCCTTAAAGAGATATTTTCCAGAGTCATGTCTGTGCATTTTTAAGCATTGCTATGCCTTTTTGTTTCATTTGAAATGCAGCTCTCCCATCAGCTCTTTATAACTATATATATGTAGCTTATTTACAGCATACTTAAATTAAACTATCTTCATAAGAGCTATCCTTAAGCCTGTGTGTCAAATCTTTAGAGAGTACAATGATGCTTTGTTTGCATGAGGCTCACAGGCTGTACACTGAAGCCCCAATTTCTTCCTAAACTCAGACTTACAGTTTTGCAGTCTGCACTGCTGAAATGAAGAGCCTCCTTATCTAAACGCTCGTGCCGCGTCTTGATACCGTTTGAAGCCCCCCCTCACGTTCCAGCCTTTTTTTGTAGCCTTAGGCAATTATATCTTTAATTGAACCTGTTCAGTGTTTAATTGGTAACCTTTCGCTATCATATAACATTATTTGCAGTTTAAATAGATGTTTTTGAACTCTTTCAGGCCTACAAAGACAGCCTTAATGTTTTCTGGCAACCTGGCTGAAATTGTGCAGGACAATCAGACTGTTCTGAGAGGTTTGAAATAATCATTCGAGACATAAACTTGTCTCTGCTGCTGTTGCTTGTTTATAAAGTTATAATGTTTCATGTCCATCAGCTGGAACTAGAGCTGCATTCAACGTGTCCATTTGTCCCTGCGCTTGCTTACCCACTGCATTCTGTTGTCTTCATAGAAGAGTCATTGTAGGGGCTACGGTTGGTACATTGTGGACACTACAAGGTTATACATAATTATGTGTGTATATTAGTAATTATCTCTATCGCATAAACAAACAGCACAGCACCTGGAGGACATTTTAAGGCCATGGGCATTACACGGTTGCTGTTTCTGAAAAAGTGCATGCTTCATATCTTAATAATGAAACATTAAATCTGTGCATATAAAACTGTATTAACAACTCTCTGTGGGTTAAGTGTATCCTCCTGCACAAGCTCGTGCAGTTACAACTATGCCACACTATACTTTATAAATGTATATGTTTGTTAATCCAAATATTCAGCCAATCACAAAGCAGCACTTTGCATTTAGGGATGCAGACTTGGTCAAGAAAGGGAAAGAAAGGAGATTTAAGAGATAATGGTTGTCGGTGGATTCAGAAACTGCTGATCGGCTGTGGTTTTCCCACACAACACAGCTCTACGGTTTACAGAGAAGGGCCTGAAAAACGAAAAATATCCAGTGAGCTGCAGTTTTCTGGGTAAAAACGCCTTTTTGATGCCAGAGGTCAGAGGAGAACGAAGAGCATCTCTGAAAATACAACGTGTCAGACCTTGAAGCAGATGGGTTTCAGCAGCAGGAAAACTACACAAGGATTACCACTGCCATGAGCTAAGAGCAGGAAACTGAGGCTACAGTTAGCAGGTGCTGGTCAAAAATGGACAATAGAAGAAAAAAGTTGCTTGGTCCGATGAGCCTTGCTTCCTGAATATTTGGATGAGAGGGTCAGAATTTAGCATAAACACCGTGAAAGCATGGAGCCATCCAGCCTGTGTCAATGGTTAAAGTGGCGGTGATGGTATAATGGTGGTGGAGATACATGGAGCTTTGTGGCTGACCATATCCATCCCCTCATGACCACCGTTTACTCATCTTCTGACTGCTGCATCTAACAGGATAACACATGATCACAAAGCTTCAGTTATCTCCAGCTGTGAACAGCTTGAACAAAAAGATTCACTGTCCTTAAACGGTCTCCGCAGCAACCAGATCTAGATCCAGAAGAGCACCTTTTGTGTTGGAATGGGAATTTCACATCGTAGATGTGCAGCTGATAAATACGCAGCAAATGTGATTCTATTATGATAATATAGACCAAAATATCTGAGGAATGTTTCCACCTCCTTGTTGACTCTGTGATGAAGAAGGCAGAAGGGCTCCAAACCCAGTACGAGGGAGAGATGCTTAATAAAGTGTCCACCGAGTGTATCTGAAGAGTTCAGATGTAAAAGCCTCTCCATGCCACCTCTGTCAAAAATGAAAAACAATATCGAGTGAAAGCTTCAGTAATGCATGAAAATCAAATGCTTTCACTTCAAACCTTTTTTTTTTTGCCACTTCTCTTTGTCAATGAAAGCCAATATGTCCAATCAGACACATGAATTAGATCATGTGACTTTCAAACAGGTTAGGTCCCCTATTGGGTTTGACTTACACAACATGACAGCAGTGCATTCTTTACTAAGTTATTTGTGTTTTGAGTCCTCATACTGCTTAAATATGAATTCCATATTTATCTTTTTTATTCTGTCACAGTTCAGACGTTATTGTGTAACGTCCTCTGCTTTTTGTTTGTGCTGTCACAGTGTGCTGTCACTTTGTGTCATTGCACTGTGCTTTTCCTTTGCTGATCAGTTTGTTCAGTGTTTCCCTTTCTGCTTTCACCATTCTGAATGTTTCCAGTCTGATCTTTAGTGATTCTGCAAGCGTTTCCCACACCCTGTCCAAAAAAAGCACACAAGTACTGAAACGGTTTTGGGTCCAGAAAACACTGAAATTCAACCAATTGAGTTAAGCTACACCTTTGAAAGTAATGCACTTGACTTAGTGACTAACAGCTTTTTCACTGCAATTAAAGTGAATTTACTGAACCTGAACAAAAGAGTCTGATTAAAAAATAAACAAGACATCTGAGATGGACATGCAGGTTTGTTTTTAAAGCTGAAGGACCCGCAAAGTTGTTCTAGCCACCATGCACATGTTCTATCATGAACATATTCAGAGTTTACGCTGAGCAAGTCTCTCAAATATGGTTCCAAGAGGCAATTTAATAATAATGTCTGAAATCCTGCTGCTCAGGCAGAGGAGGAGACAAGTCATAGCATGGTTGAGGTATCTGAGGAGTATTATGCACACCAGGAATTTTCAAGAAAATCACATTAGCTCCATATCTGACTGCTCGCCTACTTCTTCTTCGTCTGACAACAGGCGCAGGCTGCAATGCATGATGGTCTAAGTCGATAGATGTAGGCTACAGCTCCTGCACGCTGCATTTTGGTACGAAAAGAAGTAGAATCTAGAAATCCACCCGGGCTTAGTGCTCGCCTCAAAACGAACCAGTTAATACAGTTATGATATGGAGCAGCGCAGGCCATCAATAGGAAAGAGAGTTTAAATGATTGATTCTCTTTAATAAAACGCCCCCTCTTTCACTCCATCCAGTTCACACAGGGGTCACAGGTTGGCTCAGCTGCAGAAGAGCACTTCTTCAGCAGACGGGGATTCAGTGTCATAAAAGTTCATGTCACCTCAGTCGCCCGGCTGCCCGGCGGTCAGTGCATCTTCTAATTAAATACCATAAACATCTGATTTCATTAACAAAGACACACAAAAAAGAAAGAAAATGTCCTTTTTATTTCCAAACCAAGAGACCGCAAATTACAAGCTGGCCGTGTGGGAGCATACTATAAATAATTTGATTTCCATTAGCTACAGTAATTTTGTTACCCACATTAGTGGAGTGAATTTATTCTTTTATGATTAAAGCGAAACAAAGGAGTGGCAGAAATGTTCTGGCCAAGAGAAAAATCTTAATTTGATTATCAGTAAAATCGATGAGCTAACTAAATGAACAATTAGCGGTAAAATACTTACAAGAAAACAAACAAAAACAAGAAAAGAATGCTTGGAAAAGCTAGAAGTGATTGCACACCGTACTCTGCTACAGCCAGAATAACGGACAGCATTACATGTCAGTCTTTTCCTCTGCTCTCCTTATAACATGCTGTACTTACTGAAAACAGATAAAAGTTAAAAAAGGAAGATATTTATCCTTTCGATACCAAACATGGCTTTCCCGTGATGAATTATTCAAAGATTTTTCCTTCAAGATCAAGTTATGCTTCAGTGTAATTGCTTCTAAAGGAGCCATGCTCGGGCCTTGACAGTTTATGAATTCAAAGCAGTCTGTCATCACATTTCAACATCTCTATTGCTTTTTGGCAGTTCATAAGGTTAAGTTGTGTGTGACATCAATAAACACCTACAATCCACACGTACACACCGACAAATAGACGGATGCCTACATTAAAATACATCCGGCAAAACTCCCCGAAATGTATTCACAGCCAGGCAGCTTTAAACCACAACTTTCAGACGGAGGGGAGGAAATTTCAAAGTGCAAGCTGAGATTTCAGATTTTGATAAGGTCTGCACTGAAGCATTCACTCAAATGAATTGTAATTTTGGTAGACCGCTGAAGCTCCAATTGACTTTTAAAGCATAACATCAGGGTGTACAGGATAACCTCCAAAATATGCGTGCCTTGTTTTTTATTATTTTGAGTCCTAAGTCATTCTTTTCTGTTCGAGAACACAACGGCGCAAAAAGCTTAGTACATTTAGAGATTTTTCGATTTTTTTTGCACATAAAGCCCTACATTCATAAAAGCTACAGCTCAAATATCAAAGGGGATGTTCCGTTTATTGGTTCGGCTTATTATTTATTCACAGCAAAAAGCAATTTTTACCAAGCACGGGTCTAATAAATAATTGCCCTGTGCTGGGGCTGTATCCCAATAATATGAAGGCAATTTGTAGCAGAGGGATACAAGAGCACGTGAGGCCAGAGGAAATCAATAAAAAGACAGAGCATAATGATAAAGCTTCTTACATTACATCACTGTCTCTCCTAGCTGTGTTCGAGCCTGGCTGTGCTTGGATCGTCTACTTGTCTGCTCACCAGCTCATCCTCTATAAAGGGTTAGCTACAAAGTGGACTCACTAGGGGATCTAGGTAAAAAACTATGGAGACATTTGGGACTCTGCTTAACTATGCACCTGCTATTTGTAATTATCTCTGTCTCTTAAATGAGGAACAGAGACTCTCCATCACAGTTGAGGCCACTTTTATCACAGCGTTGCTATTTGTGGTTAAGTACATGTAACTGACATAAATATCCACAATATGGGCATAGAAATGTACATAAATGTGTACACAGAGTGTCCTTGTGCAGCTAAGTCTGATCTTTAGTATACTGGACAATGTCACATATGCCAGTCATGTCGCACCTTTTTTGTACTGCTAGACAGCACAAATCATTTCTAGTAGACAAAAAAGAGGGTACAGTACTGTAGTACTGTAGTACTGTACCTGCTAGCATGCTAGAACTGCTAGCATACAGAATTGAGCCCAAAAGTGATAGATCAGAAAAAGAAATTCAGAAATCCCTCCACAAGTAAAGCTGTAGCTGCTGCACAACAGTTATTTAACTGCAGGTTGTATATATAGGTATATAACCAGAATGCAAGCTGGCAACCAGTTGAGTTGAGTCCCCTATTAAAAAGACTTGTTATAGACATGTTGTGCAGACAGCCTGTGCAGATTGATTGCAGAGAGATTGCAACACATTGTCAATATGCCTACATTTTTAAGTTAGATAGTAGTACATGCAAACCTTCGCCAGTCTGTCTAAGAGTGACTACCCAACACACATAAAGGCTACCACCTGTGTGTGGGTGAGTAAGTGAGATTGCTCTTCCAACCTTTTGTTTCCAGAGGTCCAGTGGTGGTGCGGCAAGCAGGAGGGCAGGCAGGTGAGAGCGGTGAGTAGCTGAGGTTCAACAGAGTGAGTTTGCAGGCTTACTTGGAGGGTTTAGTGTCCAGCATCCAGAGGACTGAGTTGCAGGTAAGTGGATCAGAGTCTTGAAGGAGACACGGGTGCAGGGCAAAACCTGGATAACTAGAGTCACGGAGGCCTAGTTACCACCATGAGGTAGCTGATAAACTGGTGAAGAATGGCAAGTTGAGCTGGTCTTAAGAACCATCCCACTCAAAGCCACTGATTTACGACAGGTGGAAGGATGCGGGTGTGGAACCAGGAACAAACCACCGGACACTCACTCGGATCATGACAACCACGAATATCTGGACAGAGGTTGCCTCCTGCATGGTAATTTAAAGTAGTCGTTGAACTACTCTGCAAAAAAATTAAATGCAATCAGAAAGCACCCACTGATTATTCCTGCTCACCAGGAGGCTGCAGTCCTGTCTTAACTCTAGTGTGACTGAGCCCTTATGAAACAACATCACGAAACAACAAATGAGACATGTTACATACAGATGTTTAAAATCCAAAGATAAGGTCAACAAACAGATTTTTTGTAGTTGTGCTGCGCTGAGTCTTGATCGTAAGTTTAACGCGATTTAGTGATCCTTGTTTTCTTTTTCACTTTGCTTTCTCTACAAAGCTGTTACTAATTATACAAACAAATGATTCATTTTCTTAGTTTTCATTAGTACTTGGCTTCTTTCTCCTAGTAAGTGTGATAATGTCTGTTCAATCACATTTGTATTCGGTTCCTTTTATTAAAGATCACTGTAATAATTAGCCTATAATTACACTAAATACCACCTGCACTGTTCCAAGATACTCAAACACCTGTACTTACCCCTATCTGAGTAACATTGACCCACTCAAGAAAAGTCAAAAAGATTCAAATGCTTCAGATCTCTGCAGTAATATCTTTTCAAACACGAATCCTGGAGGCATTTTAATGGCAATATTTAACAATCTTTGTACTCACGTAGAAGAGACAAGCCACAGCACGGCTGAGCCATCTGAATAGTACGATCCTCACTTGACACTCAGCAGGTAGGAAAATCACATTAGTTCCATACCTGACAACTCTTCTTCTCTTGCTCACGACGCACGATGGTCTGAGCTGATCGATGTAAGGTGGAGAACATGCCCCCTACAGCGCACTGACGCCGTGGTGCACTATGTGGTGAATGAAATTTTTCAGCTGAGAAGTCGAACAGCGCTTCAAAATGGCTAACCCACTACATGGTGGACATGGAGCTAGACAATCTCAACACAGCACCTGACACGTTTAACGAAATGCTCCATTTGTACTGATGCAGTGAAGATGATGGTTTATCCTCTCGCCTTCTCCAAATCAGCACAAATGATTCATGTGATTAATGCCACATCCGATCACGACAGTCTTATTTTAGTTCTTAAAAAGGAAAGACAAATTGCAGCTTTTTCTGTTTTTGGTGTGTGTGTGTGTGTGTGTGTGTGTGTGTGTGAAGAACAGGCCGACCTGTGTTTTTGTGTGTATGCATAATTTCATCTGGGTTATGTATCCAGGGCAGCTCTGACCGATGTTCTCTTCTAGACCTGGAGTAGGTGTGATTTATTCCCTCCGTATGATCTGCACAACTCCTATTTTTTTCCACGCTTTGGGTGATTTAGCAGCAGGGGTATTAAGACAGATGTGGAACCAGAATCTGTTGAGACACACGGTAAACATAAAGTGTGTTTCTTCACATATGTACACGGGGATTTAATGCGATTTCATTTCTCGGTAACAGAAGCAGAAGTAAGAGGAAAAAGAAGAAGAAATAAGCCTTCATCAGTGCGCTGCACTCTGCAATTAAATGAGTTTATTAAAATTAGTAATTAGAATGTGCCAAAGAAATACAGCGAAGCACAATATCATTTTATTAACATCAAACTAATTGCAGTAAGTAAATGACACATATGAGAAAATAAAATCTAATTACAGATGAAGTTGAGTCCTTTTTATTTAGGGAACCCCTAATTGCACATTTATAATTGGTGCAGCATAAGATGCCCCACGCCTGTGGACTCCTAATGGGGATCTAGAACTATAATTTCAGTTAAAAAAAATAAAAACTTTCTTAATTCCCTTCACAATCATGACTCTCCAGAGCTAAAACCATTTGTGCTGTGTGTCACCTGATGAAGTGTGCTCATATGGCAGCTTGCACCCCCCTCCACCTCCAACAACGCTCACCATGCATGCAGCTAGCAAGCTGAGCTGAGTGGAGAGCTGAGTCGAGGGAGGAGAAGATGGAGTGCGGCTCCGCCTTTCTGTCTCAGGGTGACAAGGTTTCTCCTCCACACCTTCACATTCGTCTAATGAGGTGATAAAGTGAATGAATGAGGCATGAAAGGAGACATGCTGCTGGGGCCCTTAGATGCCACTCCCCACCCTGCATCATTTTGCTTCTCGGTACATTGTGGTTGAGGACAGAAAAAGGCTCACAGGAGGATGAGGCAATTTCTGCAATGTGTCTGCAAGACATTTATCCATCCTAGGTGGCATGCACACAGCCTATATGATATGTGCTTGTTACGACCGCTGTGGAAAAAAGGAGGACAGGAGGGCTAAGATGGGCAAAGATTTGTAAAATCAGAACTGAATTCTGGAACTGCTACAAAAGGCAAATGGTAGAGCTTTATAGTACACACTACCACCACCACCAAAAGAAAAGGTGTTATTCACCAGCTCAACTCGGTACAAGTTCTTCTTGTCTCTGAATAACGCCGTGAAACAAAAGAGCTTCTTTCACTTTGACTATTCAGCCATGTAAATTTTTCACATTCGGCCATTTCTTTGTCATGAAAAGCAACCCACTCAAAGCCTTTTACTCAAGCAAGCCAGTGCTGTCGCTTTTGAGAGATACAGTACCGGCAGCGGTTGCCAAGCAAATTTATTCGGTGAAGTTTTATTCAGACACTCTTTTTGGGGGTGAAAGAAAAGATACCGAGCCAAAATGACTTTTGATATTTTTAAACTAGGTATACTTTTCAGATTATTATGCCACGGGTCGTTGTTAAGTTTCAGGCAGCTCATTTGGCCGTAACGGAGGACGTTTCAAAGAGAGCGTATTTCTAATGTTTTGACATGCGAGATAAAGCAGAGGCTGTGTTTTTTAATTAGCAGAGTTGGAATTCGAATAGGCTCAGCATTTAAAGTGCGTTGGAGAAGGGGATTGTGATATCGTGCGATGATCAGTTGCGAAAGCATAAAACATCAAATATATCCTTCTGGCTCACCAACCGCCTCCCACAAAAAAGCCAGGGGGTATTAATGACTAATAGCTACCTGACTCACGCTGTTAGCAGTGATTCAGATATTGACGTCCTTTCAATCACAGTTTGTTGCTTCCATTCAAAGTCTGAATTCCAAAATAATGTTGTGCGGCTGGAGGGTGAGGAAAGGTCTTGGTTTCGGACAGCTACTGCAGATTAGTGCGATTCTGGAAATAATGACTCTCTGCTAACAATCTAATCTGTCAGTCCAAACACTGAGAAAGGCTCTGTGTTTCACATCCCAGTGAACAGATTGGCAGATTGTCTGTAGCCACGACAGACTGTAGATCATATCCTTATGGTGCTTCCAGGGAGCTACAGTGGGGCTCAGGCTTATTAACCAAATCCTCATATCAAAGGAAAGTAACCGAGAATCATCAGACAGAAGACCATCTCAAACACAAGAGTCCTGTTTATAGTTCTTTTGCCTCTCGGTAACAAATATAGGGCACTGAGAAAAGCACCTACAGTACAGTGTATGCACAGCAGCTGCTTAAATGGGGAATAAATAACACCCACTGAACCTCAGCTTGAAGATAACACCCTACCCGGGAAGCAGAAGTGTAAGTGCTTAGCCCAGGAGGCAGGCCTGGGAGCAGAACGGCAGGAGAGCTCAATTGGTATTCCTGCTTGAGTTGCATCCCAGAAGGCCAGCCCTCATAAATAATATGATAATGCTGTATTTCCACTGCTGCTGAGGTTAGCTGTATGGCAGCTAAGCAACAAAGCACAGTACTATGAGAGTGACCCGAGGTGAGTGGCAGGGACTGGCAGCGGCGGGTGCATCTCGGGGTTATTGCACTCACCACCAGTCGGAAGCTGAGGAGACGAACGGCGTTGACAAGTTTAATCAAACTGTGTCAAGTTTGACAAGTGCAAGAACGGGACTGTAAAAATGTCTGACAACGGCCCGTGTTTATGCAGAAGGAGCAGCGCTGCTGGCACAGATCATTTACCCAGGGTTTGAGATCTGTCTAGAAAATGCTCAGGCCCCTTGTTTAAGCAGAGGGGATCTTAAGCTGCTCCTTTGCTGACCCAATCTTTCAAAACAAACCATGCTCCTGGCAGACAGGGTATAAGAGTGGAAACATCAAATTTAACACTGCCACAAGGCACGGAGACGGGAAAATACAGGTTCAGTTTCTTCTTTCACCACCGGCAAGGAGGTGATGGCTCCCTGAAATCAACAGACACAGAGGCTTCAGAGGAGCTTCTGCAGAGAACAGCGAAAGCAGCAGATTCTGACATCTGGATGCAGCAGGGATTTCTACTGTAATGGCACTTTATCTTTTTGGGTTCACTGTAAGGATGATATGGATGTTAACAATGTATGTACAGTTATTATCCCATAGACTGAGTTTTTTTGTTTTTATCTCTGTGTCATTCTTTGCCTCTCTCTTCCTCCCGCCCTCATATCTTTCTGGCTTCACTTCATATGTCACATTCAGTGTTTGTAATATTTTTAGCTCAAGTGTTTGCATACTCTGTCAGCAGAGGATTTTTTCCCTGACATATCACCCCAGAACAATATAGGGAACCACTTAGATGTAAGCGGTAGTTGCCAGCTGAGATGGATTTCGTAAACTGTAATTTAATATTGTGCAGAGTGTTCCTTAGTGTAATGGCTTTACATTTCACAGCGATGAAAATGCTATATGTGGAGACATAGTCTCACTTACAGCACATCGGCTACACAGTACTTTACATTATTAGAGGGTAAAGCTCTGATATGAATGCTGTGGTACGCTCCATCGGGCGTAGTTTTCCCAAACAATGAGCCCAACACATTTCTTTGATAGCTGACACAGCACTCTCTGTATCACACTATGATCACTCAGACTAATTTCAGGACTTCTGAGGCTTATTTCTGTCATCATTTCAAAGCTGAAAAGGTAGTTCCCCTCATTAACATATCTATATCCTTCATCTTTTTCAAGGATATGGACGTGTTTATGTTTACGATCCCTTAAGAGCATTTCCAAAAATCCTTTCAGAACAAGTTGGCTCATGAGATTATTGCTGCTATAAAATATTCAACAGTGAGTCGTGTTCTTCATTTTAACAATAATCTCATACACTTCACCTGGTATTGAGAAGATGCAAAAAAATGACAGTTTTTTTTAACATGAACATGCAAACTGCACACAGAAAGGAAACTCAGGACCTTCTTGCTGTTCGGCAACAGTGCTAACCACCATGCCACCGTGCTGCCCAATTAATATTAATAATAATAATGTCTTTGGTATTTAGACCCCCTTTGCTCCAACTTGTGGGCTTTAATGTCCAATAAATGGCCTCTACTGCTACAAGATACATTTTTTTCAGTGTTTTAAAAATCCTAAATGTTCAATACAAATTTTGACCTACAGAGAGATATATTGCTTTGCGTGCAAAATGTGCAAAACACCCCAAACAAACAAACAAAAAACCTGCGCTGCTTTTGGTTGTACTTGCCAACTGAAGTAAACAAGGGAAATAATACTAGTCTTCACCACTTCCCTGTCAAAAAGAAGAGGAGAGAGCAAAGTGGCTGTGAATTAACACAAGTTCCAACAGACGTTCGGTTTTGATGCTGCAGGTTATAAGCGAAAGCTAAAATTAGGTGCTGCATCTACAATCTTCTCACACAAAGAGTCCAAATGACCTGCGAGCCAGTGGTCATAATCTTGATCATGGAGGAACCTGACAGTTCGGTCAGTTCAGCCGTCTCTCAAGTGTTCAGAGTCTTTCAACTCTTTTTGCATAAAGAAACACGACATTCAGCGAGCCGACCGGGGTGAACAAACTCTCGACTAGGATAGAGGACCAGTTGTACCAAAGCACTCTCACCTCTGCGCCTCTGTCACCTCTGGACCATTGCAACAACATGATTTTTTTCTTTTTCAGTCATTTTTTGTAGATTTGCTGCCTTTCTTTGAAACGTTGTCCTGCTGCACAGCCATCCTTGTTGGGCAGATGGCTTCACATTTGACTACGGCATGCTTTGACATACGTGTTCAGTCTTTTTCTAATTGTATTGTCACATCTTTAACATTGAACATACTAACTGAGGTCTGTAGAGTCTTCGATGTAGCTCTTGGCTTTTTTGCCATGTCTGTGAGCATTTCACAGTCTGACCTTGGGGTGAAATTGCTGAGAATATCGACCCCTGGGTAGACTGTAGTTGTGTTTTAACACATACCTGAATGCTCCAGACCTGCAGAATACCAAAAACATCTGTTTTCATAGAGGTGCTCGCACTTGTTGATGATCAGTTAATCAAGCGTATCTGACTGGCAGCACCTGGCTGTTACTTAACCTCTTAATTCCTATAAAAGCAGTTAGGGTGCACTTTGTGTTTTACAGGACGGCATAAAGACCTGATTTCACATGATTTTATATTTAAAAGACAAACTGCAGCCTGTTCCCAACTCTGTCTTTTTCAAGTAACACTTTTATGGCAAGAAAATGCATTCCTCCCATTTCATGCACATGCCTGTTATTGGATTTAAGCTATGGTAGACGTATCATACGGTTAGAAAATCATGGAATCAGCATTATTATTACCTTGTATTTTTTTGCTGGATAATCTCTTGAAAAAACTAAAACTTAATTTGAAAAGAGACATCGATCAAACAAAAGTAGAAGTTGTTGCTATCAGAAGGATGTGTGAGTTTTCAATATATATTGTGACAAAAACAGACACATTTTTACATCCATTATTTTCTTCTTATTATTTTAATTCCAACAAAAGCTGCACATTAATTTGACATTCAGAAGAGCCAATGGCAGATCTCTTGAAGCAAAACGACATTGTTAAAGCTAAAAATATCTGAGAACGTAAATAAAATGTTCTTTCTCAAGGGCAGCTGTCAGTTTTCATGAAATTGTATGAGCAGAGTTGGAACCAGCAGCCACAGAGGTCATCATTAACAGAGATTAAGATTAAATTTGTTTTATTGGGGGATTTTCATTTCTGCTACCTGAAGTTTCATTACAACGTTTGGCCAGCTGACAGAAATAATGTTTAGTGGCTTTAGCTGATGAAGCTCTGAGGTTACTGTTCATGTGTTAAAGAAAGCAGAATGCTGCATTTTGTTTATTTTATGGCATTAACAGCATTTTCCCAGTAATTCAGAGTCAGTTTGACATTCATGGATAAAAGTGTCAATAATCTGAGTTTCTCTCAGCCCTCTTTGTGACGTCTGTTGTCTGCTTGCTAGACAGACGCACCTGCAGTGTTTATTTCGATAATATGATGGCCCAGTATTCCAGGAGCTTTTGCAGTGTGTCACACACAGTCATGGGGAGAAGAGCCAGTGCAGTGTGTCAGAGTTGATTTCTGCCAGCAGTGAGGGCAACACTCAAACCGCTCGATTGACAAAGTCTGCCTGGAGGCTCCATTTTGAGCAAAGGGGAGGGCTTCATCTCACAGTGAGGGCGCGATGTGGAGTTTTACCTTTGCTGTCAGTGAAACACAATAGAATTCATGGCAGACTTAATATCGATTTGCTACAGAAGTCATTCTTTTCTCGCCCTCAGAGTTAAAAACAAAGCAAGCTTTTGTCTCTGTTTCCCCTCACCTACCTCCCTCACCTTATTGCTGTGCATACGCAGCTGTTAAAACATTAAGTGAGAATCCTGTCATCCCCCAGCTTAATATGTTCATAATAAGCAATATATCTGCTGGAGTTTAATTGTGTTGTGATACAACACAGGCACTGAACAGACGCAGGCTTTCTAAAGGTACATTAAGGCATTTTGCTTTCTTTTGCATAAATGCCGGTAGTCCTGCTAAGGCCAACCAATATGGAGAAGGAAAAAAAGCTAATAAGAAATTCACAGCCCTCCAATATTCAATTTAATTCAATTTTATCCATATAGTGCCAAATCACAACAACAGTTGCAGGAAGGCACTATATATATTGTAAAGTCCGTATAATAACACAGAGATATCCATCTACCCATCCTGTGTGAGGGTTATGGGTGGATTGGAGTTAAGCTATCTGTAATGGAGCAAGTGGTGGGGTACACCCTGCACAGTCTATTGCAAGGTTAACACAGAACACACACTATTCACGCCTGGCAGATTTAGAATTAACAGTAAACCTAATAAGCATGTTGTGGGACTGCAGGGGGACGCTGTAGCCCACGTGGGTGATGATGGTGCATGTGGGCTCTGCATGGGGGTGTGGGTAACCAGGTTACTTTGGACGTTTTTGCTGCAAGGTTACTGTGCTGACCAACTCTCTCTCTCTCTCTCTCTCTCAGTGATAGTCTTTCACAGTGGACATAGACACCAGCTATCAGCCACCACCAAAGCAGACTTGAGATCTCTTCTCAGGGATGTCAATCCCCACTCACACCTTGCTTCAAGTGACCTCAATAGCTCACATGATATTAGAGCGGGGCAATGTCTTACAGAGGTTTCACACCTTGGCTGTAGTGACGGCAGTGGCCTGTGCCTATTTTCACACCTTGGCTCATGTGACAACTAACATGATTAATAGTGGGTTAATGACCCACAGGTGCGCCTCTAGGGGTTAAATACCTGGGACTCTCTTCAGTTATTTTAGAGCTGAGGAAGCGTCTTGGATGAGAGGCTTCACAAACCTAAAGGAGATCAATTGCCTTCTTTTCAAGCAGTTGAAATGACAATGACTTGGATGAATGAGACCCCAAACAGAGATATGACAAGGTAGTAAATACATTAGAGGGTTACCTAGGCAACGAGAATGTAGGCTAGCAACTGACTGTCATCTTCAAAGTGATGACTTTTATGATGGAATCTAAATGCCAGCATGACCTGATATTCCAGATGCCAGCTGATGATAATACAATTCCTTGATATGGTGCTAAATCTAAGTCAAACCTGCTCCTTAAAAAATGTCACCAAAAATATACAATCATTCATGATGCTGCCTGGTTTCCATTCTGTGATTTGTTTTTAGCTAGCTCTGTTTAGCAAGCTAAACCATTAAAGCTATACCATTAATCAGTGCAATGGCTTCCAAAGTATAGCATTACTGTAATCACATTTACATTTTTCAGTAACCCAGCATTGTAGTGTGTTACTGTGCTAAATTCAGTAGTCACAGTTGAAACTATGCCATTACGTGTATTATAAAGCTTTCAGCACGATGTGCGGGTAGAACGGTTTGAGAGCACAGAGGTGGAAGACGTCACTCTTATTTTGATTTATATTGGGTGGCTGTAGCTCAGGTGGCAGAGCAGGTCAGCCGCTAATCAGAAGGTCGGTGGTTCGATCCCAGGCTGCCTCCTGGCTGCATGTCAAATATCCTTGGGCAAGATGCTAACCCCATGTTGCCTACTGGTGGTGGCGCCTGTGTCCGGCAGCCTCGCCTCTGTCAGTGCGCCCCAGGGCAGCTGTGGCTACAATGTAGCTTGCCATTGCCAGTGTGTGAATGTGTGTGTGAATGGGTGAATGACTGAATGTAGTGTAAAGCGCTTTGGGGTCCTTAGTGACTGAGTAAAGCACTATACAAACCAAGAGTGCGATGGTAAAGTGCAAACTGCATCCAAGACGGAAACAATATTTCCTCCCAAGCATCAGGTAGCATGCTAGCACAAAGCTAGCAAAGAACCCAGAATGATGCTAAAGCTGAGCAACCCCAGCTCTGCAGATGGAGCCTGGCCTTCATCAGGTAGCAAAAGCAGTTATGAGGAGTGTTGCTTGGAGCATTACATTTCTACTTGTTCTTTCGGCTGGTTTTCAACTTTGGGTTGTTACGTTTCGTGTTCACACATAAGCGCTGTCTGTGAACTGGGGCCTCATGTTTCACATTCACATTGTTCAAGTAGGTGAATCAGTCAGTAGGACCCATGATCCCTGTATGAATTTGAAATCATTCTTGATATCCTCAGCAAAAATAATGATTTCTTGCTTTGGTTGTGTATTAACTTCATATTCTTGTGTTGAGTGTGGATGTGTAGGTGTTGATTTTTGTTTTAAATGTGATGCAGTTTAGATTTCAGAACAAATAATGCTTCCTTTTAAAAAGTAATTCTTTTGTTAATGCTACTGTATATCACTTCCATATCTTTAATTTGTAACTAAATACATATTTGTGTTACTCTCTGTTGCTGCAAGTATAGTTTAATATTCATCTCTACATTTTATTGTGAGTTCAAAGTGTCTGACTCACCACTGCATTTATGATTTGGTGGGTTGTCCATCACTAACCACTCTAAGAAAACAACACTGGTATATTTCTCTGTAAATCGATTCTAACTAAAAATTGTCTGTCCCAGCAACAGTTACCAGCTACGCTCGTCTAAACGGTTGCTTTTTGATGTGCCTGACAGTCCTGACAGATCTGGGGAAACAGCATTTTCTTACTATCCACCTTAAACATAGAATACTTTACGCTTCTTTTGATGAATTTAAAGGCAAAATAACGAATGCAGTGAAGGAGACTTTGTAGATGTTTCTTTTGAGAAGCTATTTTAATGTTTTATGTCGTAGATATTTAGGATTTGTATTTTATGTTATATATATCAGTTTGGCTGCTATCTTGTAAAGGAGATTGTGATCTCAAGCAGACTTCCTGGTAAAATAAAGGCAACAATATTGAGTTCCTACCCACGATCTGAAGAGCCAGTTTGCTTTTATCAGTATTGTACAAGAAGTATTTACTGACCTCACCTTTAAAATAAAAAAAACATCCACAAACAGCGAGGCAGCACTGCTAAACTACCACCTTAGTGAAAGTGGTCCTTAGGATTCAACACTATGCTAATCTGTGCATCCATAAAATCTATGCAAGCACTTTAACTAACACTTAAATGCAGACTATGAATGCAATTTCTAGGAGACATGGTTGGCCAAGTCGCACATTGCGTAATGTCCTTTTAATAGTTATTCTGCAAAATGCAATCATTTACAGAGGAATGATTCGGTTCTTTTGATGATTTCATGCACCTCGAAAGCTTGAAAAAGCTATGATGCGCTGAATTCTGACACCATTGGTCATGTTTCTAGGTGTTCCACTCTCAATTCAGGTCAATGTGGGATACTGTGAAGGCATTGGTGCAAGAACGCTTGAATGTCCATCAATATGCTTCACTCACTAGAGAGACATGTTGAAAATCCCTACAGGACCAGAGAAAAAGGGAGAATGAAGTGTGTTAAAAAAGCCCACTGGGTGAGTGACAAGTCACAGAGAGGCAGGAGGACATTGCATTGCCACGCTGACATTCCCTCTCTGTTAGGGAGGTTACTGCCAAAGATATAGCAAATCCTGTGGCGCTTTCACAGGGAGCAGCTGACACACACGGGTGCGCAAACACACACACATTGGTAAGCTTCATAGCTCTTGTCGAGCCACTTTAACCTCAACCTCACCTCATGCGACCCTTAACCATCACCTTTCTTTTGCTCTCAGAGTTTTCAGGCATCCTGTACCAAGCCAGGTATTTCAAATTTGCCCCTGTGCCCCGTGGGCTTGAGGAGCTGTAGTGCACCGGCTGTAAACAGTAGGTGTGACATGGCAGATGGAAGGAGCGGTGGGAGACTAGGTGAGTCTTGCTGTCCTATGGTGAGTCCCCTGGGCTGCAAGTGGAAAGTGACCGCTGTAATTAATCCATTTTCACCACTTTTTTTACTCCAAATATTGAGCCTCATGGGTGTTCACTGAAGGACACCAAGTACAGCAAATTTCAACTTTTTTTTAACCTCTCTCGAATTGGTGGGCGACAGAGGGAGAGATACTGTGTGCAGGCTCAAAGGTAATACTACAGAGCCGTGGTAAATGGAGGTCACAGTGAACTAGACTGAATGAAATCCAAACGTTTTTTGCATGGCTCAGTTCGAGATGGTTCTCATACATCAATCAAGTTACAATGTAATGCATAAAGGATTCAAAGACACTGGAAAGGATCATCTTCCCAGTGCAAACGTTTCAATGTCTGGAATGTCTTAGGAAAGGAAACAGTCTTAGACTAGGCTTCAACCCTTTGTTACAATAATTGTGATGCTGCTGAAATGTGCAAATCAACTTTGCTGCCCACAGTTAACAGAACACCATCCTCATTTTTTGTGCCCGCAAGCAACTCGACACACACTATCACAGACAAACCCAGAAATTGGTTGAAATAATCACATTTTTCTCCCCCTTCTGCCAGTTCCCCTTCTTAAATCTATTCAGATCTCAGAGGTTGCACAGAAATTTCCATGTTGCATCATAATGAAAACATCAGATGAAAGGAAGGAACTCTTTAAAAATTGTCCCTATAGATTAACAGTGAAGCGGCAAGTATTAATTCACAGAGAACAAAGGGGTGGTGTGCTGTACAAGCATGTACACGACAAAGAATTAAGCTTGCAGTGGCCAGGTGGGCCGCTGAGTAAGAAGAGAACGTACACAGAAAAAAAAAAGGGAATCATTTCAGTTTGTGCGTGAACATGCTCACTTTGCCCGGTTACTTTTTGCTATTCAATGAAAAGAACTGACCTCTAATTAACACAGGGCAGGAGTTCAAAGGTTACGGCAGTACAGAAGAAGTGCTCTTTTTTAAACAGATGACTGTTCTTGGTAATATTTTCCCTTCTGCCTTGAGGTTTATAACTTTATTGCTTGGTGAAAACAGTTCACCTGAATATTATGAGATACTGAAATCTCTTTTCATCAAGGATGCACTGGATCACATTTGCATAAACTGGAGATATATAAGGTGCTGAAGGCTGGAGGCAATTGTAACAGTCTCACTTTCTCCAAAAGAAACAAGCCAGAGGGGTGAAGCTGTACTCATCTCTCACCCAAAGTCTATACATTAGTGCCATACCGACGTACAACGCACAAGTAAGCCTAGAGTGTGTTACTCACCCACAGTATGCCCACTTAAGCGTAAAGTAAGCGGGCATGGTGGAGCACATGCAGTGTGATCACTAACTGCACCCACGCAGCTACGCCTTCCCTGCTGTATTAAATTAAAAATGCATGTGAGCTTCCAAAAACGGTCCCATTTAAATCAAAGAATACAAGAAGTAGAAACCTCATTTAGGAGCTCTTTTAAAAAGAAAATGTGTGCGTGAAAGAGAGCGCGAGAGCAAAAGAGAAGATTTAGGATGCTGAGACAATCCGAAGCTTTTGAGGGCTGGATCGTTAGCGCAGTGTGACGGCAGGCCAGCAGGGGAGTGAGGTGGGGGGACAATTGTACTAGGGAATGGACGAGGCAGGTGTCCCAGTGTGAGTAGGCCCTTACACTGCACGTGCTCAGCAGGGCTTTCTTTCTGGCTCTGGAACAGGAGCGAGGTCTGTGCACCCTTATGGACGTAATGGATTTTGGTTCTGCTGCCTAAAGTTTAGACGACTGCAGCTTTAAACTCACATGAATTGAATCGTTTGGTTAGTCGATGACAAAAACAATTGTAGACAAGAAGAATTTTAGCACAGTGCTGCTGCTGCACAGTAACAGTAAAATAGTGTGGTTGGTTTTACAGGTCATTTAAAAATGTTTTCTAAATGCAAGCACAGGCAGATCGTTTCAAAAAAGCTGAAAAATTAAGACACACCCTTTTTTGGGGGTGTCAAATATCAGTGCCATTAGCAGTTAACTGTACGTTGCAACATCAGTAAATAAATTAGTAATTGTGCTCTCTCTCTCTCACAATAAAACCCAGCTTTTGCTTAGTGAACCTGACTCATGGACATCTTACACTGAAATGTTTTATTTAATAAAGGAGCTTATAAATAAATATTTACTGTACAAAATAAAGTCTAATATAGGCATTTTATGTGCATACAAAGTTAGACATTAACAAAACTTATAAAACTTACCAACATTTCTTTCATTGTCATTTAGCCTGCATAGTTTGTTTTAAGTAGTTGAATAATATGTCTGACATCTGGAGTCTAACCTTACAAAATAACTGTGATAAAGGTAACTCGATCAGATGTACCGGTGTGCTTAAACAAAGCACATTGCCACAGTGGATTAATATGAAGCTTTTTTCAGTGTTGGAGCATCTATCAAGGACACAGTTTTCAATAGAATATTATTTTGTGCGTAATAGTAAAAATATATCAGTTGTACTCGGTGCACGTGTATTTTTCTTATATCAAAAGATGGCTATGTTTTAAGTAGTCTATGAGCTATGATAAAAAAAGTGAAAAAAATATTACAACTGACCCCAATTTCCCGTAACATTAGGATAAGTTTATAAAGAACATTTATCCATCTAGTCTGGTCTACTATTTCTGAACCTTGGTATTCGCACTGTACAATAGATGGAAAAAACAGAAAAGAAATTCAGGTAAAAGCACAATGAGCAAATCATATAAAATGTTGTATTAAAAGCAGTCCTTCCATTTTTTTGGTGTCCTTTCAGACTTCTTTGCAACGTGGTTCTAAATTCAAGCACTTTTTGGAAAGTAATATTTATCAATGGATGTCATTAAAAAAAAGAAAAAAAAATTAAAAATAAACCTAAAAAACAAAAACACAAACAAATAATAAAGAAAAAAGACAGTGCAGACCTATTATGCTCTTTAAATATGTGAATTTCAGTGCATTCACTCTATTATCACAATGAACATATAGCAAGTTGAATTCAGCACAGGTTGAAAGTACAACCTTAAAAGGAAAACTCGTCTCTTTTGGAATTTCTTCTTTAAAAAAAACAAAACAACTAAAACCAACAAAACTAACAAACAAAAGAGAAAACAAAGCAAACATTTAGTTTCATCAGTAAACTGGATGCAGCTTATAGAGAATGAAACGCCGTCAAAGATCTAAGTGCACCAACGTCATTAGCAAAGCCACATAGCTGCATCATCAGTCTGTTGTTAAAGATTAACATTTGACATTGTGACTCAGATTAACAGCTGAAATGGTTAAAGGAGCACATTCAAGCGCACAGCCGCAGAGTTCCTTTGAAGACAGATAGAAATCATTGAAGCGAGAACATCAAACTGAGTCTGTCATCGTGTACACACCACGGCTTCTGTGCCAAGTAATATCTGTCGGAGAATAGTGTGATCAACAGTATTAAAAGCCCTGGAAAAGATCTATAAATAGGAAGCAATAATTGCCTATGAATTTCGGGAATGTAAGTCTGTCTGCCTCCTGACAGGAAGGCTTTGTCATATTCTGAAAACGCCATGATTACTTAAGGTGCTGTGTTAAATATCACGTTGTACAGAGGCAGCAAATCAACCTGATCTTTCATATCCCTGGGTTGTTTTTAAAAATACTGTCTTTTAAATTGCATTGTCTTTGCAGTTATAACGCTAAAAAAACAAAAACGATGCATTAAGTGAAGTGCTTCTGACAGACAAAATTTCTGTTATGAACAATGCACATACTGCCCCCCCCCCGTCCCCCGACAGTAAAAGCAACAGAAAAAAGAAGACACAAAGAGGAGGATTACTAAATATTTGACAAACACTCGATTCTTATGCGTAACACTAACAGAGTCCGGGTGCTGTTAGGCTTACTTTTAACATATTGCTGCTAATTAATATTTGCTTTGTAAATATTGAATCGTGTACATACGTTCACCTGAAAAATTCACAAGTCATTCCCATTCCTTGGCAACTGCTGGGACACAAAGCTTTGTCTGATCGTTTACTGATAGAATCAGCATTAGCTTTACCGTATATAGGAGTAAATTACCAAAACACAGGCATGAAACTGCCTCACTGCAGGGTAATAGAAGATATTGCTTCCATTGATTTAATTTTAATTCAGTAAGGGTCGCTTTCAGGATTTTTTAAATGAATGGGACACAGGCGGGCCCAAGGACATGATGGGGGGTGGTATTTAATAAAAAATAAAGACAGTGTAGAAAATGTCATAGAAACCACTGGGCATGCTTCAAGCTCACTTTATGTGAAAAGAGCTGTACAAGAGTTTCGATATAATGTTGTTTTCATTTTCTAACTAAAACCTGTAAATAACAAGTATGCAATACAAAGTACAATATTTACATTCAAAATATAGTAAAAAGTGGAAGCAGGAAGTAGCATAACTTAAAAATACACAAGTTGCAGTGAGAGCAGAAGGAGGTATTTTATTATTTCTATTATTTCTATTATTGTTTTTTTTATTTAAAAGGGACAGTGTCCAAGCACAAAACATGAAACTGATGTAACGCACGTACGTTTATAGCTATTGCTAACTTTCAACCATTGTCCCCTCTGGGCTTACAATCACAATACATACATTTTACAATAAAACATATATTTTCATAGAAGCCAAATACATCATCAATACAACTAAAATTAATAGACAATAAAAAAACAAAAACAACAAATCATTAATTAAAATGACTACACTCTGATTTCCCTTTAACTTATTAGATTAGCCACCTAGCTTAATCGTTTCTGGTGATTAAGGAGCCTTAAATGTACCTGATATGTTATTTGCTCTCTACCAACTTCTTGGTTTTAAATACGTTATATTTCTCCTCCTGCTGGTGAAGCAACTTCTGTATGCAAAGAAGCAAAGTGGGAGCGGCATGTCTATTACACGCTTCGCCGTGATACTGGGTCGCTTATTCATTAGTGGGTCGGTAGCTGAGCGGCCCACCGTCGCCCACCCCCTCAAGGCACACCCATGAATTCAGTGGCTGTGGATTCTTCCTCTGTTGACCATGAATGCCTCAGGGTCTCAGTGCAAACACAAAAGCACAATGACTCGAACTGGGGAGATTTGTGTGCACGTTTCACATCTCTACACGACTATTTCATCTGTGCAAGAGAAAATAATTGAACAAAACCTGAAGAACCCTGTTAAAAATGCAGGTGCTAAAATCTTTAACACGTTAGATGCAGGTTGTGTGAAAAAGCATTCTGTTAAGGTTTGCAAACACTTCATTCACTGCAAGTTTTTAAAGAATTCCCTTCATGGATATTGTGTTTGCCTTAAGGCAGTATAAATGAACACGAGAAGAGCACTTCTTCACCGAGTCTAGTAGTAGCAAGCCCATTATTACTGTACTTGAATACACACAATAATTATAGCTATTCAGTGACTTTTAAGTCTTAATTGGTTTTCTTGGTTTTACAGTTCCTGTGATATGTCATTTATTCTAACCACAACTATTAAACGGAGGCTATGATCAGTCAAGTGAGACTTCTTTCACAGGGTTCAACAAGTAATTCCCATGACTGAAGTTTGGTTTGTTGACATAATTTTCTCTATCCGCGGCAGTCAATAAATCCACTGTAATCAAAACGGCTGGTTTTGTTTGTATGCCGGCAAACTGTAGAGATGTTCTCTGACATCACTGGATATGAAAGGACAGGGCTGAACATGTCAGTACTAAGAAGACATTTTTAGCTAATGACATCAGGAACATTTGAACACAGTTCGTGCAGTAGGGAGCATGACGGTGAGAACCAAATAAACTGGAGTATTTCTCTCAGCATTACAAATGCTTCAATGCTCTAGAGCAAGTCAGGTGATCTCCACAGTTGCTAAGAACTGAAAAAATCTCTACCAAATCCAGTCGCCGCTCTGGTGTATGTTGCTCAAAGATGATTGCTGTTCCCTGACTTGACGACAGTCGTGCAAACAGTTAACACATGATGCACTCAGCATGGCACCGTTAAAGATTGGTGTGAGAATGTGGGTAAAATATGCATGATGTAAGAAAGCCAGCCTTTTGGCAAGTGTTTGCTCTAGCGTGATAAATTGTCTTTGGCACCTGATATTGGCGCCATTTACCTGTGCCACTGTAAAGTTTGCCAAAGCGCTCTTTAAGAGAGATTATGATATTTACGTGTATGACAGAACGCTTGTTTTGTCGCTTCCGTTTTCAGCAGATATCCTGGTGTGTGCGTGTGTGTTTTCAGATTAGACCTATTTATGTCTGAAGCAGTGAGACCAGCGTCTGCTTGTCAAGGTGTTGTGTTAAGTGTTACTTTGCTGCTTCTTTAATCATTCTGCTTCACTGAGAGCAGACCTGACAGCAGACCTGCGGTAAAATGCCAACCACGGTGCAGATTAGGCACATCTTTCAGGGTGTCTAAAAATGTTTGCTAGTCGCAAAATTGAAATTCTCTCATTTATTTTACATGGTGACACAATAATTTATTATGCTATTTCTCATTAACAGTGTGTCAAATGAAGTTGACTGGGGAAGCACATTTGTAGCTTCATCATATAACAGTATTGTGTCGGGCTTGTCACAGTTTGTAAAAGCCACACACTTTGTATTGTGCCTGCTCTACCGGCCTGCATTTGAAATATTTATTGAATCTGTTAAGGTGATATACAACCTGTAGCTAGCTGAAGGCACCAATCGCACATGCTCTCAAACCTGTCTTACCCATGGCATGCCCCGTGGTTTGCATTTTAAACCTTTGAGTTTGACATTGTGGCCATTTTGGTGCCACAAAGTTCTAATGTGTTAGCGAATCTTGGCAAAGTTCGCCAGTAAATCCCCGGTCAAACAGGCGTAGAAACTGGTGGGTAACTACCTGGTAACCACTGGTCGCTAGGGAAAATGTGCAGTCACTGTGAAGTTGATTGCTAAAGCTTCAGTCCCACATGTCCAGAGGCTGATCAGTAACCCCCTGGTGGCCACCAATCGCTGAGGAAGAATTTGTATTCCAGTTTTTCTGGCGAGAGGTTGTTGGAGGTTGAAGTAATGTATAATATTTTTGCTAGATACTTTACAGTACACTAAGTTACATTACTTGTTACATTACTTTCAAGTTACTCCGTGAAATGACCTGAAAGGTAATGTCACTTTCTGTATGAACACAAAAGGGTGAAAAGCAGCTCAGACTTCAAAGTGACTACCAGTGAAGAGACATGTACAGGTAGAAATGGAGACTTGTAATGGAACACATTGTCACATAATTACCTGAAGCCACGGTCCCACGTGCTAACACCAATATCTGTGCTAATGAGGGCAAACATATGAGCTTTCTTTCAGTGTTTACATTTGAATACAATACTGACAAAACAAAGATGCCAGAACAAAGAGACCTTAAAGCCGCCGCCGCAGTCATTCTAGAAACATGCACAGTTAGAAATGGAGGCTACAATGCTGCAAACCTGACTGCTCATCATTGATTTTGTTAGCTGTTGAAGATCAGGGTCTGTGTCATGAACCTGTGTCAGTACCCTGCCTTCATTTACTGTAGGTTCACAGCTATGTTGCAGCTGTAAGCCTTAATATAGTTTAGACAGGTAAGCGCTAAAACTAAAACAAAAAAACCCTCTTGTGCAGCAGTTTTTATCATGTTTTTTTTCTTAATTGTTCCTAAATGAATCATTTTAACATGAGAGTCCATGAGTGCTGCCTAACTTTTGTAGCCAGTCTCAAGTGGCCATTTAGGAATTATGATACTGTCACAGGTTCTCAGTTAGTATAACCTCAGAAAAAAGCATAATTAAAGGAAGGGGTAGAAATGAAGCATGTTTTACCTTCCAATGGGCCTTAAAACACTTGCTCTCACCAATTAGTGAGATAAAAATAATCCACACAGTCCTTCAAGCATTACCATGTCAGCTCAGTTGCATACCAACATAAGTCTGAAATATTTTAAGAAGGGTAAACACTTCAAACTGGTTTCAAAATTGTTGCTTTTCTGATCTACGATGTCACTCCATTAGCTGTGAGCTCAGCTGCTTTATCACTGCAAAATGTACTTAGGCTGACTACACTGAGTGTACATGTGTTTCATACTTTTTGCTGGCAACGTTTTTTAGACATGAAGCTATAAACAGGCAGCCGTCAAACTACTTAAACTACATAGTGGCATTTATCTGCAAAAAGGCGCCTTTAAATGGCAGTGACATACAAAACTGTGTGAGTTGTGTGTGTCTGAGAGAGAGAAGAGATGCAGACAAAGAAAATGCTTGCAACACAGGAACAGATAAAGCAGACTCGTCTACATATTTAGTCCATTCAGCCATTTTCCTTTGACTCCAATCTGGTCTGAGCGTCGCATCGCAACACACAAGCATGAGAGCGGTATAGATGTTCTTATCTAAGCCTTTGCAAGAAAATATCAAATTATTCTAGTAATTGATCCATTCAATTTCACTGCAAACTGAGATTTCTATTATAGCTGTGGTACTCAATATCAACAATACTGGGTTGTACCAAACAATTTCTAATCTGCTTCATTTATAATTTTGATTCTGATTGGGTAACTGAAAAATCCTTAATTGTATCTTGTTACAGTATGGTTGAATAAGCCAAAACATCGGGATGTAACACTGAGTAAATTCTGGTCTTTGCAGGGATCAAATCGGCAAGCCTCCAGTCATGCAGCTAATCTCTAATCACCCTGTCGCCTTGCCACCTGCTCGCCTCAGTATGTAGGCTTTATATATTTATGTTTGCTAACCGCAATAGAAGTTGACTGATGGAATTACTTATAGAAGCATGTTTTCAGTTAACGTGTTAATCTCATGTTGTTGAGAGCTGAAAATAATAAGACAAGCTATGCAGATTCATTACCAGTCAAGTGTTCATGTATTCCATCTTATTGTGCTGTAGGCCTATAGTGTGAGTGCGTGTGTGCGCGCACGTGTGTGCACATGTGTGCACGCAAGACAGACCTCTTTCTCTTCACTGCCTAAAGCTTGATAAACTGTGAGGTTGCCATGGCAACCACTCTTCACAGGCACTCTGATCAGTGGCCTTCTTTTGCGATAGCTACAGAGCCTGTAAGACTGCACATGAAGAATTGCAGTATTCTCAGTTGCTGAATGCTCCAAACAACTTCGCCACTACTTTTTAACAGTTTCACTAATTTTGCTGTGCAGTTAGCAGGAAAAGGCTTGGCAGCAGCATCGTTTCACAGGACAGAAATGGGAATTCAGTTACCTGTTTTGGCAGAGGGTCAGATTTTTCACATCTTTTCTGTTTCTTTTTCTTTCTTTATTTAGATGAAACATATCTGCATTAAAAAAAGAGTTATGGTGTTTGTATGAATCTGCTAAACAGTCTTCAACAGACAGATGACAACAGGCTACCCTGTGAGTCCCAATAAATCCTTATATTAAATGGTACACACAGGGATGCTGTGTAAGGGGTGCTTGGCTGCCTCTGTGTGTTTGTGTATTTAAATTTGATCACTCTCTGTCACTTTTTGTGTGTGTGTGTAAATCTGAATTTCTGGGTCATATGTTTGGAACAGGAGAATGGCACTGATCTACACAGGAAGACATCAAATTTTCACAAGAAGTAAAAATAGAAAATAAAGCTCCACAAGCAGGGGCTTCTTGCGGCGCCGCTAAGCGCAACAGTGCCCCCGCCTGGTGGCTGACCATTTAGGTGACTTCTTTATCCAAAAATAAATAAATAAAAATACAAACACATACACAGTTAAATGCAAAAAGCATCATCTCCATCTGTAAACAATAGGATTATGCCAAAACAGTAAAGAGCACGGGGCACGTAGCATTTAGAGCTCTGATGTGTGTATAGACAAGTTACAATGGACCTGAGGTCAAAAGACCACAGGATGATAACCAGGCAGGCAGAAATGAGGAATGAAGCCAATTTGTCAACATTTGCAAATGTTTTCATCTTGAAACGTCTCCAGTGCTTTTTCTGAGGTGATAAATAGTCTGTCTGTCTGTCTGCAGCACATTTTTACTCTTATTGAGCACTTAGGGTGCTTTGATACTACAAGTCACCCTCGTCCTTTCAAACAGTTTTTTATTCTATGCATTTAATTCCTTTTCATCTGTTGCACAGTCTCATATGATGATAGATTCACTGGGGGCAATTTGGGGTTAAGTCTCAAGCTTCGGGTCTGGACGAGCCAGAGACTGAAACACTGACCCTCTGATGACCTGCTCTACCTCCTGAGCCGCAGCTGCCCTGCGGTACGTTAAATCAAAGCTACCTAATTTATGAATCAGTTTTGAAACATTTATAAATTCCCACTGGCGTGAATTTGGAGTCATGTTTCTGTCCCCTTGTTCAATGTAAGTCTATAGTCCTTTTTTCCTCCACTAGCTCGAGAGAAATATCTGAAAGCAGGTAGGTTTTTTTTTTATAGAGTGATTTCCTTTTAAAACAGCTGCCCGCTGTTGCTTGAAACAAGGTTGATGAGAGTGGTGAGACTGAATCAAAATAGACAGCGAACCAGAGAACCAAAAAATGAGCTGAAAGATTTTGTAAAGCTCTGCAGGTGATAATTTGCATCCCTAAAAACAGTTCGTCTCACTTACAATTAGTCATGCAGTCTTAGTAATATAAAAACATTTATTATAACTGCTGTATAGTAGTTTTGTTTTTCTAAGTCGTACTAAAATTTACATCAGGCGTGTAACCGTGCATGCAAAATTGCTAACGCTGGTACCGTGCAGCCAATGATCTGCAGTCAGATGTGAGCGCTCACGTAGCTTTTTTTTTTTACTTTGTCTGAGTTTTTGACGCCTCACCAATACTTCTACGGTGGGAAGACTTCTTATTGATAGGATTTGGGTTACAGTAGTCTTATCCAAGAGGGTAGGAGGAATCCATGCAGCAGCTAGGGGCTACCAGTGGGTTTATGGATGTGTGATCTACTTTTTGGATAGCTGAGGATAATCCTAAACTATTACGGAAGCTAAAGCTGCCTCAGTAAAATTGCCTTTGTGTTTGGTACTAGATGGGATTTGGAAGACATCACACAATAACACACACACATAGTATTGAATTTTACATCACAGGCTGAAACAGGCACAGAAACTCTTCATGTAGAGGAAAACTCCTGCAAAAGGAAATAGTGGAAATATATTGAATAGAAATGCTCAACATAGAGAACTGTGCAAAAAACTGCCCTGCTTTTCTTTATATTTTGCCAGGAAAATGGGAGATAGATACAGCGATTTATTGAAACGTGTGCAAACATAAGTGGAAATGCAATATGTGAGTACTGACAATAGTCAATATTTGGTGTGGCCATCTTTATTCTCCAACGGAGCCTGATCTCTCTTTTTCTGGTAATTTCTTTAAGTAGTCTTCAGGAACAAATCTCCAGGTTTCTTGAAGGAAACTCAAAGATCTTCTTTGGATGTTGGATGGTTTTTCTGATCCACTATGCAACGCCGTCTGTGTTGCATGGTGATTGCAGAGTGTGTTGTAAAGTCTGGCTGTACTTTTCTGTGTTTATAATGTCAGAAGGTTTGACAAAAACCCAACACCACTGGCTGAAATTCAGCCCTAAACCATGACCATGTAGACACTCACATACTGATACCAATCTGAGCCAGAAGTTTCAAATTTGGATGACTCCATTAGAGCTGTTCCCACTTATTTTCCATCCTGTTCTTGCGTCTGTACTCCCTGTTTCCCTGACTTGAGATGGGCCTCTCGACAGCCACCCTTCCACTGGGACCATTTCTGATGAGTAGGTGAACAGCAGCTGGATCAACCAAAGGCCAGACGCAATCGTCAGGTCCTCTGTCAGATCTTAAGAGGATGTGCCTTTCAGCTATCTGCAATAGATAGTTTTTCAGGCCTGCCACCTCTTCTTTTGTCCTCCACTTGTCCAGTTTCCTCATTTTCTTAAGGACACTGCACATCATGCCAAGAGATGCAGAGATGAAGTTTTTACAAGAGAAAAACTTTGAAGAAATACAACTGAGTTAAACAACAATGCTCATCCTCTGTGTCTATTTGACATTTTTAATAAATGTATGTTCACATAGGACCACTAATACCAGCTAATGTAGCAAATACACCAAGATTTCTATAAGACGCTTTTAAAGGTTCACAAGATTTGGAATTCAGCTGCCAGCTGAGTGTTTGCTTCGCTTTCATCAGTGGAGAATTCTAGCATTCGGGCATCATCATCCCCACAAGTGGATAACATCCACTTTCTGCTGCCTGTGTTATGCCCTCCACCATTCATTATCTCTTACTGGCCTAGTTTAAATTAAATAAGGATTATTTTGAGTCATGCAATGCTCCAGTAGACTCAAAGAATGAAAATATGAAGCTAGAAATGAACATAATAGGTCCCTTTGAGTGTTCATTAACTAATAGTATGCATTAGCTTTGTTAAGTTGTTAACAAATACACCAGATAACAACTATGTCTGCTTACAACAGCATTAAAGTTTGCTATACCAATTTATTAAGAACTAGTACAGTAGAGGTAAGCTCTTTGTGGCTGCTCCTTCATTCACGAGGGGTCACAACAGCAGGCAGTTTGATTTGGCAGAGCTTCCGGACACAATCCCAAATACGGGGTGTTATGAAACGTTTCAATATGGAAAATATAGGAAATCAAAGTCTGAAACTTGTCCTGTTCAGTATCACAGAGGTCGGACGTCTATACCAGCCCTTAAAAAGTTCAGAAACACTGCACTTGCTGCAGCTCTCACAGCTCCAAGGAAACCACAGTGGTCACTAAATTGACACTGAGAAACAAACCTAATTATACCCGTAACAGTAAACTTCTTGCATTAATTAGCTACAAACAAAACGGCAGCTCTATCAGAACAACTCTTTGAACGTAAAGCACAATGTAGACATTGTTCAATATATATGAGATAAAATGAATAAACAAACAAAAATACGTTTATATCTTATACTTTTTGTGTGGCATTGCTCTTTTATGCACAAATAGAAGCTACAAAAATAAAATAAAATAAAAATAAAACAACTGGTCGCAGCAGATGGCCCCGCCCCTTCCTGAGCCTGGTTTGTCGGAGGTTTCTTCCTGTTAAAAAGGAGTTTTTCCTTCCCAGTGTCGCCAAACTGCTTGCTCATAGGGGCTCATATGATTGCTGGGGTTTCTGTTTTCCTTGTATTACTGTAGGGTCTTTACCTCTCAATATAAAGCACGCTTTTTGCCGTATACATAAAATTGAATTGAATCGAATAAAAATATACTGATACAGCATGCAAATACTGATACTGACTGTTGTGTGATCTCAAATTGAAAACTCTATTGTAAAACTATACCTTTGTAGTCTTTAAAATGACAGCACATCCTTTATTAGCATTAAACAGACTCCTAACTTGGTGACCTGCAGTCATTCAGTGGAAATAGAAACTCTGTGCTTCTTACAAACATTGAGCACGAAACAGCCTTCAGCATGGAAATCTCACTTTCATCGGCTGACTTCAGTTTCTGTTTATACAAAAGTCCCTTAGAGGCTTCAACCAGTGCTGCTATTCAAAGTCATAGCAATAACACAGCATGACAGTGCACCACTTATTATGATATGATCATAACATGTGCCGTTATTCTGATCTTTCTGGGATAATACTAATGTTTTCAGTGGTGCTCTGCGTTCTTTCTGGAGAAGCTAAAGATTTGCTTTTAAATCATCCCCTGAAAACATGGCACAGCTACTCAAGTGCAGAGCAACAACATTTTCCTAATAATGTTGGAGAGTATGGCAACAAGCTCATTTGGTAAGATTGTGATTTTTTAAATTATTTATATTATTTATCTTTTTTTTTAAATGTGAGATCCACAGAAGACTAACTGCGAGTGTTATGTCAGGTTCTAAGCCCTCTGGAGGTGTCAAGAAGTGACAAGGTGTGCCCACTTGATAATGTCAGTGATATAACCAGTCTCTCACCCACTCGCTTTATGTAAGCCTTGCTTTTGTGTATCTTAAATTAGAAGGGCATTTCATGTGATCATGCGAAGCTCTTCAAAAACCAATCCACTTTATGTTCTCCTCCAAATTACCTGATCAATCATTCGCTAATTCTCTTCTTCACTTGAGACTAAACCGGCTCCTCTTGCTAATAAGAAATCTGTATCAGCTACAGTGTCTCACATGTGACAGCGCTCTCCTCTCAGCTGTGCTCAGGTTAGTAAGGAAATTTGCAAATCTCCTGAAAATAAGCCATAATTACCTGCTAGTTACAACTTTAGATGCAATTTGATTTCAGTGTGCAATGAGTTAACAGTCAAATGTAAAAAAAATAAATAAATAAAAAATCTGTTTTTAGGAATGTTTAAAGGTTTCCTCTATTTAAAATCCAGAGCTGCTGGAGCACTTCAATGTGCCAACACGTTATGTTTATCTACCCTCAAAATGTCAACATCCACTGCATAGCCTTCTCTGTGAGCTAAACAAATACTGGTGCCAGGATGTCAGCACCGTGCCAGGCATATTTTAATATTTAGTAAACACTGTCCTCTAGTGCTCACACACCACATGTTCATGTAACCTGTTGTTGTGCTGGAAACATGATTTCATTTTCATCTTTTAAAACACTGTGACGAGGCTTTCTAAAATCTGTCCAACCCAAATAATCCATACTCTATTTAATTTATTAAATCTATTTGATAAGAGGTTGCCTCTTATTTTATAACAAAAGCTGCATTGACCCCTTGTGCCTGCAGCAATCCTCCGCAGTATGCATAAAAGAGCAAAAAACAGCAAAAATGTCTGTGGCCATGGTTTTATTATCAGCTACTCTCAGATGGCTTTTAGTCGGGCTGGTATAGTCTGTGTAATGAGGCATGCCACAATTACAGAGTGAGTGGCAGTAAAAAGGAGGTGATGGTCAATCCCTCCTCCTCCAAATGACCAGATCAGTCATTCACTACCAGCTGATCTGGTGAAGTCATGTCAGCACGAGGTTAGGTTGTTCTGATCCCCTAAATAACAGGAGGTGACGTGGATCTTGACGAAGGGACAACAAATTTGCAATCATCTTGTCAACCAACTCTTGACAGCCTGCAGGATATTAGAGATGTAAATAGGGCATAATGGTGGCATTATGACTGTGTTCATTCTGCTCTGCTTTTGATGGCAGTGTCTGTTCTCTGCAATTCAACACCATCTGGCTAAATTAGTGTAAGCGGGAGAACCGGAGCCAGGAGTAGTTAGGACAACCAGTCCTTTGTTAGGAGGCAATCATGATTTTTGGCTACTTACACATCCCATTTGTCAAAACTCAGATTCGAAATGTGGGACGGATCAGACGGTTTCATCTATTCACAGAGCCGTATCTCCGTATCCGCACACTTATGAAAAATGTACAAAAATATGTTAATATTAAATAGTCGAGCCATCTAAATATTTGTTTTTCCAAAATGGAAATGGAATGGAAAAATGAACTTTAAGGGCATTCACGGTGCTGTTGTGTACTGACATGTGCAAACACTCCTCTTGGGTCAGTTTACCAAACAAACAGAGCAGATCATACAGACCTTGCAAATATCTTTCTCCTCCAGCAAAAGTCCCAAAATTTGCATTTATAATCCAGTTTACTGACTCCAAAACTCACCCATAGCATTTAGTGCTATAAAAACAGGATACAGTCACAGCCAGCTTTGATTTCTATCTAATCAAATATCTAATCAGCCAATCGTATGGCAGCAGCTCAGTGTATTTAGGCATGTAGACATGGTCAAGACAACCTGCTGAAGTCCAAACCGAGCATCCAAATGAGAAAGAAAAGTACTTTCAACATGGCATGGTGGCTGGTGCCAGATGGGCTGGTCTGAGTATTTCAGAAACTCCTGATCTACTGGGATTTTCCCACACAAGTGTAATGATAGCTGCTATTGTTGAAGCTACCCACAGGGGGAGCTCTGGAACCAATAAGATATACAGAATAGAAGAAGAAAGTGATCGCTGGTAGAAAAACAATAAACAGCTAGCTGAAGCCAGCACAAGGAGAGATTCTTGATGTTTTATTCATAGAGGAATAAGAACATTACATGGTACCAGGAGACGGGTCAAGAATAAGAAGCAACGCAACAAGACGGATGCAATAAAACCGTCAAGTCCGTTGAAACTGACTGGAAACGTGGATGCAAGTTGGAGGACTTTCAAACAGCAGTTCAAACTGTATATAGACTATGGTCGTGTCCAAATTCATGGGCTGCATCCTCCTGAGGACCCGGCCTTCGCGGTCTACGTGGGCCGGGTCCTCAGAAGGTCGGGCAGGCCGGAAGTAAACGGTTGGGGAATTTGGACGGTCTAGCCTTCTGATTAGTGTCACCGCTATCTCGGTGGAGTTTAATCAACTCGGCCGTCTGCTCCTTGCTATCTAAAATATAACAGGACACTGGCGTAAATTCTCGACCCTCTCACACTTCTGTTTAATCAGTTTTCTGTTTGATGTTTATTCAGCTGTGCGAAAACCAAGGAGGAACCCACCAGGGGGATTAATAAAGTTTTATCTAATCTAATCTAATAACTTTAATCTCAGCCAAACCAATTTACTCACGAACAAATAAAACACTGAAAAAAGCCCAACAATAACATTTTTAGGTTGTCTAAGTGACTTATATATTACGTTTAACCGGAGTAGCGAAAGTCCGCGGTGATCTGAAAATGATGTGCCGGGAGTTGTGCTGTTCTCGGCGGCTTCAGTGACCCTCAAGCTCTCGGCTAGCTATCGAGCTGGTGGGTAACAGACGTCTCTGAAAACATCGAAGCACTTTTGCAAATATGTGGTGTCTTGATAAACCAAGCAGATATTTGATGTTTGCACAGCTACTTTCTCGCCTGAAAATATGTTAAAAGTTTATTTTGTGACCCAGAAAGATTAGTATGAGTAATTTTAAAACGTAGTAGAGGCCACCATTGTTGGAAACTGGAGTTTGGCTGGGCCGCGCTATGAATTCTGGGATAAGGTGGGCCACTAAGGACACACCCGACCCATCCTTCAAATTCGGGGAAAAGGAGGACGCATTTGTCGGCTGCATTCGGAGGAGTCTACGAATTTGGACAGCCTTTGGCGCGTTGCTGTGAAGTAATCAGTCTACAAATGCAGCCTCAGGAGGATGCAGCCCATGAATTTGGACACGACCATAGACTATGTGCACGTTAGCATATGCTACTTCCAGTGCGGAAACTCCTGTGGGGAGCTTTGTTTCCGCTGTCCTATTCGCACCTTGTTTACGGCCCAAAACAAGTTAAGCAAATGAATGAATCAAGCGGCGATTTACATTTCTATAGATGTCTTCATTTACCCAATATATCTGTAAATGATGTTCATCGACTTGTCGATATTTTTTCCCCCGCGCCTCAGAGCAAAAGAGAAAAGGGATTCAAATGTTATATTTCTCAGCTGTCCCTCGTTAGGTGAAATCAAGTAGCCAATTTTATTTTTTGACAGTGCAAAACGTTTCGTGGACATCGTGGACATACAGTACTGCACTGCACAGTCACACTGCTAGCGATCGATGCAGCGATTCTGTACTGTACAGGAGAGACGTCACGGAGGAGATCGTCTGCAGCGATCAGGACGCAGGACACAATGTGATGTAAAGAAAATAAGCATGCAAACTTGCACTAAAAAATCTTCGAAACAGCGAGGTGAAAGGTGAACCGCGTTATTAGCGAGGGACCGCTGTAATTTTGAAGGTAAGTCACAACATACCCTTCGTAAATACTAACGTATAGAAACCATTACCAGCAATCATTCATTTTTTGTGTGGCTTTTTTCACGGTTTGTTAATATGCTGTGTAGGTGTGTACTTGACTAGCTGATATCGACATAACGGGGGAAACATCTGGTTTGACTATTCTTCACCTGTAGTTTGAATGCTGAACATTTGCCTGTTTAAATCATCAGACCAGTCACTATACAGAGGTGTGCTTCTGAATGTGGACGATGTGTCTTCTGCTGCAGTGATGCAGTTCTGCTTGTGTTGAATGATGTAAACAACTGATCGATCTAAACTCTTTAAACGTCAAAATTGATCATTAGATTTTTTTATGACACAACAGTGGTGAGTGTTCCCACCTTCTGCTCTTTGTAACTTAACGCGATCTTTACATTTTCGAGTTTTGGACATGATTTTGGAGGATATCTTCGCAGTAGCGATTGACCGCAAAGTAAAGCTACCGGAAATGTACAACCCCACATCCGGTCTCAAACCAGGAAGTTAGCATTTTCTTGTGCACAGGGTCTATTGCAGCTGTCGGCGTGGATCGACGGGCAGATGAAAGAAAAATAGCCATGGTGCTCACCATCGCCGGCACAGAAGCAATAGAGGTCTTCAACACTTTTGTGTTTGCTCAGCCCGAGGACAAAGATAACTTTGATGAAGTCATGAAGAAATTTGACGAGCACTGTCTGTCAAAGAAAAACGAAACATACGAGAGATACGTCTTTCGCTCACGCTTACAGCATCAGGGTGAGTCATTTGATACTTTTCTCACAGACCTCAAGATCAAAGCTCAGTCCTGTAATTTTGGTGATCTCAGAGACTCTATGATACGAGATCAAATAGTGTTTGGAACTAATGAGGAGAAGCTCCGAGAGAAACTGTTGAGAGAAACAGAACTAACGCTGGAAAGTGCTATAAAGATAAGTCAAGCCAGTGAGCTAGCACGACAACATGTACTGACTTTTAGAGAGCCTGTTCAAGGAGCAGCGCAACAAGAAAATGAGGCAGTGAACGCAGTGTCGATTAAAAGAAAGCCATGGAGTAAATTCAAAAACAACGACAACAAAAACAAAACGTGTGACAATGAAATGTTCACTTGCAAGAGATGTGGAGAGAAACACAGACCAAAACAATGTCCCGCATATGGAAAAAAATGTGCAAAATGTAAAGGACAAAACCATTATGCAAAAATGTGTCTGTCCAAAAAGAAGGGACAAAAAGTACACACTGTGCAGGACGACACAGATGACAGTAATGATCTAAGTGAAACATTTTTCATTAAGATGGTGTCACATGAAAAAGATGTCAGTGCACAGTCTTCAAGAATTAACACTGGCCAAAGTGTTAGTTCAGTCACAGATGATAAATGGACTGCTCCACTGTTAGTCAATGGGACATTTAAAATTGATACAGGGGCCAAAGCTAACTTGATCAACGAGAAGGATTCAAGGCACTGACTGAGAAGCCTAGAAGATCTACAGAGAAAGTCACGCCGCTGAAGGCCTACAATAACCAGCCAATACAAACAAAAGGTGGATGCAGACTTAAAGTGACAGCAAAAGGCAAACAGCATAACATTTTGTTCACCATCGTGCCTGATGGACATGAGTCACTTTTAGGAGATAAAACATCTGAGGACTTGGGACTAGTAAAGAGGATATATCAGATTAATACTGACGCCATGAAAGAAGCCAAACAAGGCAAAAGACTGGAACACCAAGGGCATGAAGGAAGTTCAGACATTATCTGTAAATTTCCTTCAGTCTTCAAAGGACATGGAACATCGCCTTACACCTACAAAATCCAGCTCAAGGATGATGCCGTGCCTGTGGTGCATGCCCCAAGGAGAGTGCCTGCTCCTTTATGGACAAGTTTGAAAAAAGAGCTTGAAAGAATGACTCAAATGGGTGTGGAAGAGCCCACAGACTGGGTGAACTCTATCACTTGTGTCAAGAAAAAGAATACAGGTGCCTTAAGAGTCTGCCTTGATCCCAAAGATCTAAATGAAAACATTAAAAGAGAGCATTATCAGATCCCTAAGAGAGAGGAAATAATGAGTGAAATGGCAGGAGCTAAGTTTTTTAGCAAACTGGATGCATCACATGGATTTTGGCAGCTGAGGCTAGACCCAGAAAGCAGCAGGTACACTACCTTTAACACACCATTTGGGCGTTACTGTTTCTTGAGGCTCCCATTTGGAATTAAATCAGCACCAGAGATCTTCCACAGGGCAATGGAGTCCCTGATTGAAGGGCTGGAAGGCACCAGAGTCTGCATAGATGACCTCGTAGTCTGGGGAAATACAAGGCAACAACATGATGAAAGGCTGGAGACTCTTTTGTGGAGAGTTAACAAGAATGGACTTAAACTGAATAGAGACAAGTGCCTCTTTGGTGTTTCAGAGATGACCTTCTTGGGAGCTAAGGTCACAATTGAAGGGGTGGAACCTGATCAGTCAAAGGTGCAAGCCATATTGGATATGCCTGCACCCACTGACAAAAAAGGTGTCTTGCGAGCAATGGGGATGATCAACTTTCTGGGTAAGTTCATTCTTAATCTTACCTCCTTCACAGCATGCTTAAGGGAGCCGCTACAGCTCAACACAGTGTTCGAGTGGACGGCCCGGCATGAGAAGCCGGTCCTGACATTTTTTGATCCATCAAAGCCAACAAAAATTTCAACAGATGCCTCAAAAGATGGCTTGGGAGCAGTTCTGCTCCAAAGGAACAAAGACAAGTGGCAAACTGTAGCATATGCGTCCAGATCAATGACAGAAACTGAACAACGCTATGCTCAAATTGAAAAAGAGACTTTGGGCTTAGTGTTTGGGTGTGGAAAATTTCACAGCTATGTATGGATTACCAACCTTTACAGCAAAGACTGATCACAAACCTCTCATATCGATCAGAAAAAAGAACCTCAACGACATGTCACCCAGAATTCAGCGCGTGATGGCGGTGTTGCAGCGCTATGATTTTGAGCTGAGCTACACGCCTGGGAAATATATCGTACTCGCGGATGCATTATCCCGAGCGCCAGCACCAAGTGGTGACAGGTTAGTCAGCACTACAGCTGAGGAGGCTGAAACACATGTAAACATGGTAAGTGCTTCACTCCCAGCATCAGATGTCATGTTGCAGCAAATTGTACAGGAGACAACAAAAGATCCAGTGCTGCAGAAAGTACAGCAGATCTACCCACTGCACCATGGCAAAAGGTAGGCACGGATTTATTTCATCTGGATGGCAAGGACTATGTTTTGGTGATTGACTACTATTCTAATTATCCAGAAGTGGCACAGCTTTCCAGTACATCAGCACAGTCAGTCATCACACACACGAAGGGCTTTTTTGCCAGACATGGAATTCCACAGTGTGTCATCAGTGACAATGGTCCACAATATGACTGCAGAGAATTTAGTGACTTTGCAAAGCAATATGGATTTCAGCATATCACCTCTAGTCCCTTGTATCCCCAAGTGAATGGACAGGCAGAAAAAGGGATCCAAATAGTAAAGAGACTGTTCAAAAAAGCAAGAGACAGTAAGACTGACCCTTACATGGCTCTGCTAAGCTACAGAGCTTCATCTCTGAAGTGCGGGGATCACCTGCTGAGCTACTCATGCATCGCAAGCTATGCACCACACTTCCACACATCTCCAAGGAAAATGACAATGCACATGACAACAAGCTGACTGACAAAAGGATGAAACTCAAGCACAGACAGAAAAGGAACTACGACAAAACTGCAAGGCGTCTGGAACCACTTCAGGAAAGAGATGTTGTGAGGATTGCAGGTCCAGATTTCTGGGACAAGAAAGCAACAGTTCTCAGCGAAGTAGGGCCCAGATCGTTTGCTGTTCAGACCGAGAATGGACAAGTGTTAAGAAGAAACCGGAGAAGTCTGTTAAAGACACAGGATGTTAAACATCAGGACACAGAGACTGGAACTGAACAACGAGGTGCTAACCCTGTTGAGCACCACAGTGAGCCTCCTTCACCTTCCCCAATGTCTGAGATACTGAGAAGGTCTACCAGACCTAAGAAACCTACAGCGAGGTTCATAGAACAAGTGTGAACTGTTGTGGTAAAGAATTGTTAAAAAAAATAAATCACAAGTAAATAAAGGATAATAATTCATTTAGAATAGTTATTGTTCACACTTACTTGAGACCTGCTGAGTTATAATGTGTTATTGACTGTTCAAGTTGTCAAAGGTGAAGAGTTCTAATGTGCTTGAGGGCTGTATGGGATTCATTTGGTTCATTCTGGAAAATGTAAGGTATACATTTGGATTTATTTTGTTTGACTTGTGCTACAACTTTTGGTTATATAAAAAAACACTACTGAATGTAGTTTGTTGCACAATTTATAACATGTTGAATGTTAGACAAGAATGTTCAGATGTTACAGAGTAACAGTACTCTTCGGATTTGTGGTTATTGGAAAGGGGATGTAATGATAGCTGCTATTGTTGAAGCTACCCACAGGGGGCGCTCTGGAATCAATAAGATATACAGAATAGAAGAAGAAAGTGATCGCTGGTAGAAAAACAATACACAGCCAGCTGAAGCTAGCACAAGGAGAAATTCTTGATGTTTTATTGATAGAGGAATAAGAACATTACAACAACCATCTCTAAGGTTTACAGAGAACAGTTTGAAAATGAAAAAATGTTCAGTGACCAGCAGTTTAGGACGGCAACAGTAACTCAAATAACAACTTGTTCCAATCAAGGTATGCAGAAGAGCATCTCTGAATTCACAACACATGAAGCAGCTGGGGTTCAGCAGCAGAAGACCACACTGTGTCAGGTGTTGTGTGGAGGCGAGGAGGAAGGAACCCAAACGCAGGACTCGCAGGTAGGTGAAGACTGGTGAAGGTTTATTATAAGGAGTGGATGAACAGAACAGAGGTAGAAAACGGCTGGCTGGCTGGCTGGACGACTGAATGAATGAATGGCTGACTGACTGAACTGAACTGAACGACATCATCAATGACACGACCGTGAATGGGTAGAAACAGAGGGCTTAAATACACAGACTAGTGATAATGATAATGAGAGACCGGTGAGTACACAGCTGAACATAATGAACTAATGGGAAGAGGACTGAACATAACGCACACAGACCAAGGCTAACACAATAAAACAGGAAGTGGAACAGGCAGTAGATAAACAGTGAACAAAAACTGAAAATACTGGGTCACCGACCCAGGAACCCTGACACACTGGGTGCCACTCCTGTAGGCTAAGAAAAGGAAGCGGCTTCATGTCCCAAAGCTCATATCAACTCAGTCTGGCTTCTTTAAATGCCCTCTACAGTTACCAGATATCAATCCAATAGAACACCTTTAGGATGTGGTGTTCATCATGGATGTGCAGCAGACAGTTTGTGTGCTGAGCATCCTGTGAACTCTATGACAGAAAGAAGTCAAAAGACAGAGTCCAACATGATGTGGACCTTACATACCAGCTAATTTTGTTAGGGTTTCTGCTTTGCTCACATCATCTTCTATTATTCAAAGTCAAAGTAAACTTTATTGTCTGCTATACAGCACAGTATATAGAGAGACAAGACAACGAGGCTCCAGTTCCATTAAGTGTAAAATATAGGAAGAGTAAGAATGAATATACACTTTAAGACTGAGGTAAGGGGAGTAAATATACAGGTGAGGTAAACAAGGGTTAATAACAATCAAAAATGCACAATTGAGATGTAAAGTGACCTGGGGGGTGGGGTCTGATGGCTTTCGGGAAAAAGCTATCTCACAGTCTGAAGGATCGGGCCCCAATACTGAGGAGGCCTTACTGATGCAAGGAATAATGATGAGCATAATTTCTTATATAATGCGTTTCAAGTTGCTTTTTCAAACAAAGCCAGAGAGGCTGCACAGCTGTTATCAAATATGGTTAAGACTCTAACTATAAGTTAATTTAAAAGAGAAGATTTCCAGGGATTTCATCAGTACTGCTCATTGCACTCTTACTTAGCCGAAAGCCGTCTCAATAAGCGTGGATTATGCCTCCGTTACTGCGATGGCATGTGTGAGATATTCGGTTATATTGCTAATTACATTTAATCAAGAGACAGAGGAGCTCCAGCTACTGTGTAACTACAGTTTAGCCACTTAAATGTACAAATAGAATAGAAATAGAAAAAAGATTCGACACATTGCTGGATGCACAAACATTTATTGTAGCAGAATCAGAAAAAACAAAGTGTAACTCAAGCACAGTGGGCGTACTCGTAGGTACGAATTCACACAGTTCAGTTGATGGTGTTCAAATAATAACATGCATTCAAATTAATAAATCAGGACCTTTACAGGTTATTTCCAAACTGGTGACATCTAACAGATTGCTGATACATTTTTCATGCTCCTCTGTTTCATCACTGTGGTGAGCTTTTGGTCGCGCTGTTATCACTGTGAGACGAGGCATCTGGCTCCCATCTGTGCTCTGATGTCCTTCTGCAACAGAAAACAGATTTTAGACAGTAAGCAAAAGTGGCACAGCTCCTCATTTGTTCTTTTCACAAAAATTAATCAACTGCCACACACACAAACACAGAGACCAATGCTAACACACAAGGATTAACATAAAAAGACTCAGCCGATTACAGTGAACCCTCAGTTTTCCTAATCAGACATGTTTCGTTTGCTTACACATTTTTAGGCTTGTTCGTTTCTTTCTGTGTTTTCCACACGGAAACTGGTAGATGAAAATGGAAGTGGAACAGCCTGACGAAAGACTGTATACTTTTAACGAAACAGAAGAAAGGACACATCAGTGAATGATTAGCTACAGTGTATGAAGGTTTATATATATATATAATCGTATGTAGTCAATATTTCCTGTCAAACCTTTGGAAGTTTGATGGTCACATCAATGCTGTCGGATGAGGCACATACAATCGATGCAGAAACCTCCTGGTTGGCATTGCTCCCAGATGTCTGGTTGAAGCCGGAAAGCAAAGCCATGCCTGGGATGTATCTTTCCATTCTGGAGTGGATAAAATCCATTAACACAAAAAACATTTCAAGGAAGTTGGTTGAGAAGGTGATAAGAATGTTAAATCTTCTCTCCTCATGATAATCATTTAACTTGTCACAGCTTTTATTTCTTGGTAGAAGTTGGACATTTTGTAGAAACTCACCTGGAGCAGTAATTCATCATCTCTTCTGACACATTGGCCCACTCTACTTTGGCTTCAAGTGTCTGCCTGGGAGCAGGGGACTGTGCAGCAGCAGCCATCACCGATATTTTGTAGGGCTTACATTGAGCTCCCCAACTAATCATTGCCTAGAACAAACACAGTCAACGTTGAAGCACCACTCCACAAACAAACACATGGCTTTAGCGCTTTCTTTTAAAAAATATGACACATTTAAAAAGAAGGAAAAGTATGTTATTAAAAAATAAGGACATCATTATCTACTCCAAGATTTTTATATGTTCAGCAGCTTAAAGGTCTGCTACTTTTTAATGCCAAACTGTTGTAATATTACTCTTTAAAACTTTTCCAAGTAGCATGCCATTGCTTATTAACTACTCTTTTTTATTGTCTAGAGAGCAGAAATATGGGAACATAATTACACCAGCCTTTTTTTAAAATGTTGCTAAGGAATATTTTCCCCAGTGATTTAAGGAGGCCGTGGACATGAATAAAAAACATGCCAAACCTTAGTTACTGAGACAATGCTTGTGACCAGGACACATTAACTGCTGATGCCATGCCATTAAATGAAGTCCTTGCAGTTTACACATCAAATTAAACATAAATCACTAAGAAAGTCTTGCTTTCATAGGTTTTCTACCTTAACATTAGCAGGAGACTGTGCAGAAGCGTCGACACACATCTTCCAGTTGGCGGCGTCTCCGATATGGGACACGATCATTTGGGCCTTCAGAGTGTCTCCTTCAGATGGGTTGTACAGGGTCATATCGAAACCCTCAAGGTTCTGGTTACCACTCATGGCAATGGCTTTGATGCTGACCACAGGCTGAGGTGCTGTGGCCTAAGATATGAGACAGTACTTACTTTATATTAATCATCTTATGTCTTAAATTTATAGTAATAACAAAGTGAGTGTGAATTATTGTAGATGGATGAAATAAAGCTGAGGGAAGTGTTTTTTGCAAAGTCAATATATACATATATGTCACATATATTATATTATTTTTAGTGCATGTCAGATTAAAATGCAGAGTACTCTGTATTTGGCCTATTTAACGTACATCCATCATGATTTCTTGGCTGTTACGGGTTTCTCGTTCATTTGATGCGGAATTTGATTGCTCCTGGGATCGTTCCTGTAAACACAACATGGGAACAGGAAAATTTTAAATGATAAAAGACAGGAAGAGGTGATGCACATGTAACGTTACAGAAGTCTTCAAATACCTGTTGCATCCTCCTCATAGTCTCATACAGATGGCGGATGGTCAATGGATGACTGGCGGGTTTGCATTGAACCTCCAAGTGGATTTTCTCCACAGGTTTGGTCGCCTCAGCTAAAAAAGTGCATCAGGTTACATGAGCACAGGATACCTTTATAACCTAACACAGGCCTTCTTGTTGGTTATATGTGTGAAAAAGACATTTAAAAGTAGTAGTCTCATGTGTCTCATGTGAGTGAAGAAGCACGACATAAAGGTCATCTGTGCATATGGTGCACTGAACTTGCTGTGTATACCTGGGACTACTCTGATGGCAGCATGGGTGAATCCCATTATAGAGTAGAGGGGGTATTCGTTGTTAAAATACTGTCTCCTGATGTCATAGTCCACACAGACACCCACTCCATACATGCTGCTCTTGGCACACATATTTGCCTTTCGCCACCAGTTGTTTGGTGTTGGCTGCTGTTTGAAGGAAAAACAATAATCAAGAAGAAGAAGAAGTTGTTGCCAGTTTTCAATAAATGAACGTGTGACAGTAATCTTCCAAAGGTGTTGGCTGTACCTGTTGGGAGTTAAATTCATCAGGTATCATTGGTGTCCTTTTAGGGGATTCTGGATCTCCAATGTTCCTTGAGACTGCATACAGATTGGAGCTGTAAAATGGAAATGTCGGATTTATTTAGTACATTTAGCTTCTTGATGAATCTGAATGAATGAAAAGCACTCATTCTTGTGTTTTAGCTCCTGTGAGTTCCAGTGTGAGCTGGAGTGGAGTGACCACTTTATATAAAGTAAAAGGAATCACACTGCAGTGACTAAAGTAAAGAAAAAATGAGAGTGGTTGGTAATTGATCTAGTAAATGTATTTAGAGCTGTAGAGGGACATAATCATGATCTTGACATACCTGAATGAAATGAGTTCAAACTCATTTTTACAAGCGGGGATGTCAAGTTCCAATACTCTTTTTCCAACATTCATCTTGGCAGAAAGCTTCAATGGCAGCTCAACGGGAGCTTTGCTCTTCATCTCTGAACCGCACTGGAAAAGCTCTGTGTTGATCCCGTGGAAAATCCAGAAATCTTTTGTGAATCTACAATAAAAAGTGTAATGATAGAGTTAGTGTTTGCACCTCCAAAACAAATTGTTTGTCGCATATACTGATGATAGTTGCCAAATACACTGGGTATCTATCTATTTAAATTACCCCATGACACCCTCAGATTCCAGTGAAATATCTGCATTCATCAGGTCTCCGAGATGCTGAGCTTGTGGTGGATTTATTGCAGCTTTAGCTATAGACACACATAAAGAAGCACAAATGTTTAGCCCAAGTACATTTTTCAATAATAAACAAATGTGATTGCCATTTGTTATAAGGTTTTATTCCTCACCGTTAATGGTGATCCCGGTGACTGTTTGATAATATTTGGCAATCTCCACTGGCAAACCCAGGGTGGTAGCTTGCAATAAACGAGCCTCAATATTCAAGAAAGGCTTCGTCCAATGCCATGAAAGTCCTTTTTGCAATTGCTCAATGGCAGCCCACACAGGGGTTCCTTTAGGTGCAGAAGGACTAACAGCCTACTTGCAAAATCACAGGACAGCATCTTGTAAGAGGTATCAAGGCATCATGTGTCTTTAATAGATCAGCAATGTCTCTGCCAATTTATTCTCACCGCTTTGATGTACTCAAGGAGATCCTTCTGGATGTTTACAAAGAAAAACTCTTGTCCAGACAAGCGTGAATAGGCAGAAATGATCGGTTTATCATTTGGCAGCGATTCCCAGTTTTTAAGCTGAAAATGACACGACACAGCGGACACCCACATCAATTGGTGTCATAGTACAGCTGATATTTTTCCCTTGACGTCTTTGATGTAACACTCACGACATTGTAAATGGCCTGAAAGTCGCTGAAGCTAAAATCGCCTTTAAATCCAGGAATGCTGGGGCCAAACAGCTGCTTGAGTGTTTCGGCACGGATACCAAACTGGAATCAAAAGAAATAACAGGATTACAGTTTGTGTTTGGGAAACGTTATTTGAAGGATATTATATGACTCTGTACCTCCATTAGCCTCATAATTCTACCGATGGCAAAATACTTTTGTTGTGATATGATCTCAGTGGGCAAGACGCTTGTTGGACCTCCCAACATATTAAATGAAGCAGATGTCCCCATCAGTAAATCATCTGCATTTGGAAAAGCAAAAATGGTCATTTTTATATGTGAGTGTAAATGTATTTACTTAAAGTCCTCAAAAGTGGTCTAATTATTGGTGAACTTGAACCCACCATCAAACATGTCCATTCGGAATGATCTGCTGTTGTAGCTAAGACGTCCAAATTTGGCAGCGAGGCTTTTCACAGCCAGACTGCAGTAAATTGAACTTTAGCAGAAAACACAAAAACAATTAGATATCATGTAAAATATACCAGCAAAAGCAACACCGATAAAGATACAGCCCCCTTTTTTTATTGTTATACTCACAGATTGTGATTGTCTGGAGTCTTGGATCTAGCTATATTTTCCAAGTAAGAGTATGCAAAGCTAGCGAGATGGATGTCTTTTTCTCTCTCTAGATGTGCAGTCAGTGTGGAGACAAGAGCCGCTGATGGCTTTGTGTTAAACATGACCATGATTGCCATCATGCTTGTCTCAGGGGCACAGTTCTTTTGCAGGAACACTTTCAGGGCAATCTCTTGGACCTGAAAACATAAGCAATATAATAATCAGCTGTTGGGGAAACCATGGTCAAAGCTCACACATTTGCCAGCTACTGTTAGGACAAAAACTATTATGTTCTGGCACAGTTTCTTTTCACTTTCAGTGAGCCCTGAAAGACAACTGAAGACACTTTCCACTTGATTTTACCGGTCTAAGTTAAGAGAACGAAATACTTCACTTGACCTAAAAAATGTGACATTTTAAACGCAAGTTATCTGCATATATTAAAGACAACAACAACAACAACTGCATGTCATGTAATGTTCTTACATCGTGGGGATCTCTGCGAGCTGTCAGTCTCAAAGCCTGCATAGCAGCGCTCTGCACACGGCACGACACGTCTACGGGGTTGGCAGCGACTCCAGGGAGGAAGTTGGTGATGGTTTTAATGCTGCCTGGATGACCTGCATTGCCCAGAGCTCTCAGAGCGATCAACATCTTAGTTTCATTGTGGTTTCTCAGGCCCTCATTGGCAAGGTTGAGCAGTGGCTAGTTAAAACAACAAATACATGTTTAACCTTTTTTTCAAAAATGCTTGTTGACCTGCTTTATCATTTTACACATGGATGATCTCGACTGTAATCTCAGATCTTTTCTAATTATAATGGTTAATTTGGGGGAAAACAGTACTTGAAGTAGTATTATTTCAATATTAAGCTCAAAATGATTTTTTCTAGTTAAATTTGAAATATTACTTAAATAGTTATCTCAAAACCTTAACACTCCATTGCACAGATAATTTCTCATTACATAGCATACACCTGTTGATGTGTGAATACCTGAACAGCAGCTTGTAGACATGGTGAATGATATATGCAGTGTTTGTACACCAGAGAGCCAAAAGAAAACATGGCAGCAGTCCACAAATGAGGATTGGATTTGATGAATTCCATGTTCATTATTTCCTGCGAAAAATCGACATGTCATTTAGGTGATCGTTTTGTTGTTGTTTTTTGTTTGTTATGTGGTATCACCATCCAGGTTTGCTAACTCACTTTAGCCTTCTCAAGCAGCTCAGCTCTGGGCTGGAGATGATTCATAGCTATCAGAAGGGTTTGCACAGCTTCATTTGCAGACACGTCTTTTGCCTGAAATCTCTTTTGCAGGAATTTGAGGACTCTGTCGTCGTTGATCTCGGCAACCATGTCCAAGAAAAAGCGTCTAATAAGTGAAAAAGAAGAGAGAAGAGAGCTAATATACATACACAAATACTTCAGATAAAGATTATCCTTCAAATAAACAGATGAAGGGAAGGTGTGTACCAAAATGTTACAAAAGATATTTATAAGGTTTTAATTAAGTTGTTACATTTCTGCCTCGCATAATATTAAACTATTCCTCATTGTTAATGCGCTGCACTAAATCCCTCCTGAACTGAGTCGAAGGATAATCAGCTGAAGTGGATCAGCATCAGACTTCAGAGGTAGCCTCGAAAAATGTTCTTCTTCATGATGAAAAGCTTTTTTAAAGGTTATCCGTAAAAGAGTCTCACTTTGAGCTTTAAAAAAACATGTTCTCACTGGGTACAAAGATATTCACAAAAAGTTAACTAATAACTTAATAATGATACTTTTATTGCAGCTTTACTCATAAAGTTTGTCGTAAATCCCGTGTTAGAGGCTGTATTTACAACACCATCAACCGCATTCATTCAAATGAGCATACTCAACGAGTATTAGTGCCTTTAAGCATGAAAATGTAGCAACTTTTACACATATGTCTGTCAGTGCAGATGAATTTCCATTAAATTCCAAACTCCAATTAAATAGGTATTGAAAAACTAATAACTAAAGTAGTAGCAGTAGTATAACTAAGTAGTATTTTGTTGAATCACAATTGTATTACACAGTGCATTCAGTGCATAACAAATGTGTCTGACCACCACCCGACAGAGGGTTTATGTCTCAGCTGTCCACTTTTGGTATTTCCAAGAATATATATTTTAAGTATGTGCAAGCTCTTTATCAGACATTATTGTTATCCATGAATTTTGGACAAAAAAATCAAAAAAAAAAAAAATTGCTACATTATTACTTTTTGTAATCACCTCACAAACACTCACCTGTGTTCATTGTTTCTTGCCAGTTCCACCCACATCTCATCCAAATCCCTGTCCTGAAGCATTCGCAAAAGCTGATACACCTTTAAGGTGTCCTCAGTTGTTTCCTTCTTAATCTGGTTTTTATGATCCTCAGCCAACTGTTTGATCATTCTAATAGCCTGCAAACAGGAGCAGAGATTTTCATCAGTCATTCTTGATTTTAGCTGTTTAACTATGAAGGATTTCACTCTTTTTGTTGTATTCTGGTGGAAACTTTGCTACACCAGTTGATCCCTACCTTTGCTTTTGGTTCTGCGAGGTCCTGCATCACAAGAGGGATATTAGCGTCGGAGTTCACTAATTTGTGCATGATGTCGCCCCTGTTTTGCAATTGCCCGACGTTGGCAGGTTTACCTCCCTCACTCACACGAATCAGTACCATTTCCTTCCTGCAGGAGAAGGTTTTTTTATTTGTTATGCAGCAGCTAAAGTTAATTAGCAGGTATAACATGCAGATGCCTTCTTGTCTTACTTTGCTTCCATTCTGAAACTACCGCCCTTCACATTGAAGGGACTAAAGTGCTGTTGCTCGAGGGCATAAGCACTTTTGACCATGCCGCCCTCTTCTGTTGGTTGGATGGTGTAAAGGTATTGCATAGTAGAAATCATAGATTCTCCTCTCTAGATTGGAGCATATGCAAACAGAAACGGAGATGATTTTGCTGGATTTAATTTAAAATCGCACAATCAGCTGCATTTACGACGAGACAAACAAACCTGTTTGGACTCTTTGTCGAGGACAGCAAAGGCCATTCCGTTTTGCATTGCTGCTTTAATTCTGCAGTGGTCGATATCCACAACCTGAGTGATGTTCATGTTGTTTGTTTGCTTGTTAATTTCAGTAGCGTAGTTGTTCTGACACATTCCATGGATTCCAATCTACACGCAAAATAAAACTTGTGTTATTGACATTCTTACTAATGATGTAGACTAAAAAAATCAGAAACTGATGACTTACCTCCTCCAGCTCATAGACAGTTGGTGAGGTCTTGACAGTTGCATGGAAGAAACTCAGCATCCCTCTCACAATGTTGACAGTGGTCTCAGTGACGTCAGGAGCTGCTTGGATTTGCCGAACATGGCCGTTGATGTGCTCAAACTTGAAAGGTTTGGCGAGCTGGGCAGCTATACGCTGACTGAGCTTGGGGCATTGACTGAAATCACTTTTCCCTCTGATGCCATTGAGCTCTGCGAAGGTCACGTCTGAAACCTTGAAGCCCGAACAGAAAAAAGAAATATTTTTCAGATTTGAGCAACAAAACACATCGAATAACGTGTGACCCTACAAAAGTGTGCAGACATTGTCATTTGTATGTAGTATTATTAGCTTACAAGTTCACAGTTTTGTAGTTATAACATTGTAAAGCAGAAGACAGAAAGATGCTGGAACACGGCCAGCGTCGCACAGCTGTAGGTGTGCAAACATTGAAATCAGAGTAGAAACCGCTTTAATGTCTTAAAGAAATCATTTTGTCAGGGTGTTGAAGCCTCAGTAGTGTCTACTCATTTGACCTCTGAAGAATCTATAGTGATGATTACATAATGTTTATTCGGTGGATTTATAAATAAAGTTTCAAATTAACTGGCCAACGTTGTGTTGCTGTATATGCAAGGCAAGGCAAGTTTATTTATATAGCACAATTCAACGGCAAGGTGATTCAAAGTGCTTTACAGAGACATTAAAAAACAAAAAGAAATCAAAAGCATGATTTAAAATGAAAAAAGGAACAGTAGATAAAATCAGTAGTTAAAATGTAAGTTTTGAAATTTAAGCTTAAAGTGTGGATTTGGTGCTTTATTCAAATGCAGCTGAGAACAGGTGAGTCTTCAACCTGGATTTAAATAAACTGAGTGTTTCAGCTGATCTGAGGCTTTCTGGGAGTTTGTTCCAGATATAAGGAGCATAAAAGCTGAATGCAGCTTCTCCGTGTCTGGTTCTGACTCTGGGAACTGATAAAAACAGGATCCAGATGACCTGAGGGATCTGGAAGGTTCATACTGGGTCAGGAGGTCACTGATGTATTTTGGTCCTAAACCATTCAGAGCTTTATAGGCCAGCATCAGAACTTTAAAGTCTATCCTCTGACGGACAGGCAGCCAGTGTAAAGACCTCAGAGCTGGACTGATGTGGTCCACTTTTTGGTCTTAGGACTCGAGCAGCAGAGTTCTGAATGAGCTGTAGTTGTCTGACTGATTTTTTAGGTAGACCTGTAAAGATGCTGTTACAGTAATCAAGCCTACTAAAGATGAAATGCGCATCATTTATAACTTTAAGTAACCAGTGTGTGGATTTATATTACTGTCTGCTGGGACTCTCACCTGAAGAATGAATGCTTGTGGAGATTCACCAGAGATCTTGATGTTGCACTGTATCCTCGCGCCAGACTCGGCTCGGTTGGGTTTGCCGGATCCAAATTTCACTTCTCCTTCATATTTGTACTCGTAGGTTTTCCTGTGATTCAGGGTGAGATCTGAAAGGTGTTTTTATTAAAGTTAAATACCATCTAACTTAAAGCATTTGGAAGAGAATATTATTATTATATGATGGATTTATGATTAAGAATAAGGAAAAAGACTCACCATAACGAGCAGCTTGGCAAGCTAAAAGCAAGAAAGTCAAACATAGTGTTAGCATTATAACACACTGTAAGGTACACTATGAGTCTACATCAATGCTACACAACACAATGCTACAATCAGGCACCTTGTTAGAGTAACAACAGTGTTTTTCTAAGATGTTAAAAGACACACATGGCATCTAATAAACACTTAATCTGAAAACTCCAGAAGAATAGTCCAGTATCGTTAGCAGAGACAACTAAATCAATTGGTATTCTATTCTGTTCTAATCTTATCCAGGTATTAAGTATTTGCTTGAATAAACCTGAATCCTGACAATAACAGTACAACAATTCTATAAAAGACACTCACAAGGGACTTTTTGGATGTTCTTACCCAAACTTCTCAGGAGAAGTTAGAAGATTATTAAGTTTTGGGGTGCTATCCTCCTACAAGTAGAACTGAGTGAATGATACTTACTGGCCAGAGCCACAAGCCAACAGAAGAAGAAGACAAGACCCCGCATGGTGAGAGAGGAGTGGAGATCAGGTTTCAGAGCTGTCCTTTTATATGCATGAGCTGTCATTACTCATTGATCCTTCAGAGCACATCAGACGTGTGATAAGGCCAAAGAACATAATAAAATAAACACACCCTCTCTGAAGTGAGGCCGTGCTAACCCGTGGCGCTGTCAGAGCGACACAAATGATATGTCAAAGATAATTTAAGGGGCAGAGCAGGTCATCCGTTAATGGGAAGGTCACTGGTTTGATCCCCGGCTTCTCTGGTCAAAGTGTCAAAGTGTCTTTTTACGAGATACCCCAGTGCCCAAAATCAGTGTGTCTTTAGAAAAGCATTATATATAAATAAATGTTATCCCTTTGAATATTTTACAACAGTTGTGAATGTGGGTTACCTTCATTAAAAAAAAAGTTGAGTTGGCTTAAAAATAATTAATATATTCAAAGCCTATTTATATGTTTTATATCACAGATAAACATTGTGAAAATGTAAATGTTTCATCATTCAGAAGAAGAAATAAACACATTTTTCAAAGCTCCGCTGCTCAGTCAAAAAAGAAATATGCAGTGAGATTCGTGTCTCAAGTAAAGGGAGAAAGCTGTTTGCTGCCCGGGTTTGTGCTTTTACTTCTTAGACATCAGTGAAACGCTTGGTTTTCAGATATGTTCATAATACACCAAACACACACACACACGCCGCTCTTCATTACAGATTTAAAGATTCTGCCTTGGCCTAAACGGGTTAACAAACATCCCTGTTCGTATGTGAAGTTTGAGGCTGATGACATAGAGCAGCAATCAGCTGATGCGTTTGTCTGAACTGTGAGGGTCGTGCTCACATTTCGCAATGCACGTCTGTCTTGTGCAATCACACCCAGTCTTTATTTCACCTCTAGGGTGATATGGAATATCATATTTTTGTCTTGAAGCTTACGAACTTGTTTTAAATAATGTTTGTTAACACACTTGAGTGGCAGCCAGTTATGGTTTTAAATTCAATTACGATCATAGATTCAAATGAAATAAAAAAAATGGCAACATTGTACCAAAATCACAGAAAAAATTATATTCCATATGTCTTCTGACAGATTTAAAATATCCTACTGTTTCAGCGTTTAAGACTAAATAGGTGCATTTAAAAATAAGAAAAATAATGAAAGTTCTAGTTAAGGTCACAAACTTCATAAACGGGATATGGCCACCGTGACATCACCCTGGGGATTTTTTGTTTTTTTTGAGCCAGACGAGTAAATATATTTAGAAAGAGAGCTACGTGCTCAGTTATCAGCTACAACTGGCAGGCTTGTCAAGAGTCTAGCACGTTGGACAGATGCACATATACCTGCAAATAAAACAGAAATAGATACTGGACCAAAGACTTTTTGTATATGCTACAATTAAACAAATAAAAAGCTGTAATTTTTATATTATTTTCTCTATTAAAATGATCAAAAGAGCACTAACACAGACACGCCTAGCAGACTGATATATTAGTATCTACCTGTCAGTCACAGACGTCTGGCTCCAAACTGTATTAGCTTTAAACCTTCAGGGGTTTTGACACAGGCCACAACACTTGCTACAGTGCAGCGTTTGAGGGACTTCTCAGGTCTCTTTGCTGTGTTTCCTTATTCCCATAAGTTTTAACAGATCTGCAGAGCTAACGTGAGGAACGCTAACAGATATAAGATTTGCTTGCTCCCATTTTCTACAGCATGTTACGAATGATTCATAATGTTAAATATACAAATAATCTGTTTATAAAATCAAAATTGTTGAAGTTAGAAGATTTAGTGACCTCACAGACATTAGTAATGATGTTCAAGGCAAAAAATAATAATAAATTACCTTTTAAGTTACAAAGTTTATTTGTATTGTGTTCAGGAAGTGGGGACAGTAGAAGGATTATTATTATTGTAAGCATCAGTTTGGCAAATGTGTCCAACAGTTGTAGGCATAAGAATATGGAGCTCTCTCCATGATAATCTCAAGAGTTGGACAAATATGCACCGTTTTAAAATGTGTTTTATGCTTAAAACAATAATTCAATATGAAGAACACAAAAGTAATTTGGGCTAATTGTGGAAGGAACAATTCTTCTTTGCCATCTTGTGGTTTTGTACACTGTCGATTTTACTCTTTTGTTGTTTTGTTTTGCATTGTTAAGTGTCGATAAATGTTAGAGTGCTCTTTGGGTTGTAGGTGCCCACTTGTAAGATTATTTGGTATTCAGATAGGGGGCAGGTGTCAATAAGAATTTATTCTTCCTCCTGCTCCTTTCCATTCATGGGTGCAGTGCTGTATTAATGGGAATGATGTTTGCGTGTCAGAAACGAAATTCTGTTGAACCATGTGTGAATCAAATAAACACAAACCTGATGTGTACTTATACGTTTCCCAGGGCAGTGCCTACTGTGTCACCAGTGAGAGCACCTTTACCATTTAGATGGTTATTTATTATTTCATTAAATAAATAAATAAAGATGAAAAAACTCGCCCTACTATACTTCCTTTAATTAAGGAACTGCTGGTTTTTTTTCACTTTCACCTGCGCTTTATTATGCAGCCCCAGAGATTACCACATGCTCTTTTTAATAATGACATACAGTTTCTCAGATAGTCTGAGGACTGTTGGGTGGCTGTAGTAGACACTCACTGCTTTCTTGTTAGTTCAGTAATATAGGTATTGTAGGATATAGCTTGCTAGCACCCTCCAATCAATAAATGTGTCCTATACATTAATAATTAACGCAATATACAGTGTTCCCTCCCCACTTCTGAAATGAACGAGCAGCATGAGAGCGTTTCCTGGCTCTATAAAATAGAGCACTTTCGTTTGTTTCACTCAAAAGTTTGAGGTTCAGTTTATTAGTAGAGTCATGATATATGCAAATGCACTAGCATGAAGACAATAATGAAATTTTTGGTAAATGTGTTTAATTGCTAGACCCCAGGCTGACGTTTCTTAACCTCATTAAAAGATCCCACAGCCTAGGAGACAGATAGTTAAGGAATGCTGTGTGCTGAGGAGATAACACATATTAATTCATTACAACCTTTTTTTTTTCTTAACATGCAGATAAATAATGCAAAAATACTCCGAGTTTATGGAAGAACGAGTGTGCCTGATAATCTCCACTAGATGGGGCCATTGGCCTATCCAATTGTTACTGTGGCGCATGGACAGGACACACAGCCATTCATGTTGGACTTCCTGTCCACTTACCAGTGTGTTTATTTAGCAAAGAAGGCTGATGAATGCATTAACCAAGCCCAATGATTATTTTGCATTTCGGTTTAAAAGAAATGGGCAACAGAGAAGTTTTGCTTTGACACATTTATTTTAATAATTTACAATCAATTTCAAACAAAAGATGAGAACAAAGACGGACACGGCATTGATTATTTGGAGTGTAATGCTTATAAAGGCACTAAAGGTAAAGGTACTCAATTAAACTGAACATATGCAAACTATTTTTATTCTATTGTTACTCTCACAAGAATTGCTTTTGTGTAAAAGGCAATGCAATTGTTTGGCTTTTTATGTACTTTATGGAACAAAACAAACAATCAAACAAAAAGTGTGCTGCATAATTATGATTCCAGTCTGATAAAAAGCAAACAAGACATTTGAAACTACCACTGCTACATGTTCTAATTTATTAGACATCTGTACTAAAATCCTCCCACACCATTTTTCCCAAAAGTGGAAGCACGAGTCACAGGATATTAAAAAGCTGTACTATAGACTATTATTATACAAGTGCAGATGGTCTGGCTTTGGCTGCATTAATTCATCTTAGGCATTCAAAACAACAGGGGACATTTTTGAAAAGCCTGTAGTATTCGTCTTGAATCTGAAAAGACACACACACACACAACAGAAATATGCTTTAGATATAATACAATGTATGTTTAATCCATACAGTGGTGAGCTGTGCCAGTGTTGTTAACATATTTACAGGCTTTTCATACATTTATAAACCTTCACTTGGATATTTTGTACTTTTAACTCTAATTTATATATTTCACAAGTATACTAGTTTGTGACCTGTCAAAACACTAACAGGAAAAGTTTCAGTCAGTTCATTAAATGTTTGATAGGGAAAGATTTATGCCTCAATCTGACCACCTGGGGAGAGAGAAAACATGGCAAACCCAAACAAACTGAGCATGTTCGGATGCTTAAATCCTAACAAAAAATGCACATTTGCTCACACACAGGTTTCTTTTTTCATATAGCCTTAATATCTTCACCTTAATATTCTCAGTTGACTATATAAAATGTGTTTTGTTGGGGTCTATTTGTTCTATTTGATTCAAAAAAGCAAAAAGCAAAAAACCCAAAAAGCTGATGTTACCTTTCTGGACAGCACACAGAGGAAGATGAAAATGAACATCCCTTGGAAGGCGTTGGTGATGGTGAACAAATAGGCAGTGAGGGTTGTCTCATTGAGAATGTGCAAGACTCCAAACGTCCAGGTGGCACCGAGCACAAACAGCAGAGCCAAGGCACCACGGGCACAGGACCTGAGAGGGAGATAGCACCGATTTAAACACCCTGCACATGGCTAAGATCCTTTCTCAATCAACAAAGAACTCAGCTGTAATTTAATTCTGCAAAGGCACCACATGATACCCTAATAATCCACCAGATAAGGAACCTACAACTTGACTTTCTTTTTTTTCCCTTCTTTTTTCCAACTTACTCAACGAGAGTAAAGATAATCCTACCTGATGTTTTCATAGTGGCTGATTTCAGGCTTTTTCACAGCAGTATGCCGGTATACCTTATAGATGATTACTCCAAAAGCCAAGAGATTAACCTTTAGTGGAAAAACAACAATCAAATGAATATCTGTTATTAAAAAAATTACTTTACTTGCTTATTTGAACACATTCATGAGTCATGATGTATGATTTTACCAGGATGATCAAACATGCAGGTCCAATGAAGCTCCATATGAAGTGGTTTTCTGTGCTGAGCCAACACCTATGATGGAATAATATTTAATAACATTTTAATACGTTTGATTCATATTTTAACAAATTATGATTTCCGCCTTAGTGTAAAATTCCCTGATGTTAATTATAATAATACTGTACATAAGCTTTCTTATCTTAGGATAAAACCCCTAAAACCCCCTAAAAAAAGCAATCAACACGTCTTTTGCGTAACTTATCTCTTGTCTTTTGTAATAGCATTTTACACTAATAAACAACAGGGCTACTATTTTAGGGTTTTTTTTTATCAAGCTCTCTGTGGTACCCAAAACATTTCAGAATTTATTTTCTGCCCCACGGCACAACCATCTTCAACTTCCTTCATGTCCCTCCAGGCCAAATTTAATCTATGTCCCCTTGTACTTATAATTAATGTAACTTGTTTATCTTGCTTCCTGAATGAGTTTGAAAAATGAAGAAGTCATTTTACGACCCTTTGTCTATCCACACATACATATATATAAAAAAGCTGCAAATATCGTCAGCTTACACTTTATCTGTGCCATAATACTTGGAGCCTAGTGTTGCGGAAATGGCCACCACTACCGCTGGGCTTCCATAGCCGAAAATATAAAAGTTACGGTGCAGAAAGCCTTTGTTGTAGATGACGCCAACCACTATTAAGTACAGATGGATGCCCTCGATGCACATCCAGGCGAAGGCCGCAAGGAAGAAGTAGTGCAGCAGCCCTGCAATCACAGAGCAGAAAAGCTGCCAAGAAACAGACGGGAGAGAGAAAGACAGAGAGAGATTTTACAATTTTATTTTAAATAAAACTGTGTTAAAAAAGTGGTACAGTATTCATATACTCCAAGTGTATATGAATCTCAATGTGCATGTTGAGATGTACTGTTACTATTACTATTTTCATTTTCATAAAGTAAATTATCTGCAAGTCAAATAAGAACAGATTTACACCAGATTTAAAGCTGACAAACGGACAATATTTCGCGATATTTCACGTTTCACTAAGTGAAGGGCATCCTCACCTTATGCGTGTACATGTTGATTCCCACCAGGAAGATGAATTCGGCCATGAAGAGGCTACAGCACAGGTTCTTGTGGATGGTGGTTCTGGTGCTCTGAATTTCACTGAAGAACCAGAAGGTGAAGATGCACATGAACAAACAGATGAGCGAGATGATCATTCCCAGCTGGGTGATCCGGGTCAGGATGGTATAGTGGGCCACCAGCTGAGAAGCGAATGGAAAGGGAGGCGTTTCATTCACAGTTTCATGGAGCGCCGAGTTGTTGTCTTTTCTGCTTGGAATCATTTGGCATAACATAGGCACAGGCTGGGGTTACAGCAACATGTTGTGCTTGGAGACGTTCTGGGGCGATACTGGTCCAAATATTAGAGGCAAGTGGTTTGTTGTCAGTTTAAAAAAAAGTAACTTCCTCGTTGTTGGTGTGAAATTCACCAAACAATTTAAATTGGAATTGAAACCAACAATAAAGTGAGAGAAGGTTTCAAAAAGTAGTGGGTGGATAACTCTTATAGATGCCAAACATGTGCACTGAGTCACCTTGCCTCTAGGACCTGTTCAGACTTCCTCTGCATTTGGCTTTAGTTGATTTTTTATCTTTCTACTGTAAACAAAGCAGCGCGAGAGAAATTTCCATCATCTTCACAGATAAATCCACATATTTAAATTTCTCAGTTAACAGGCAACTAATTGTCCACCAAGCAAATAATATATGACTTAAAAACAAGACAACATAGTGTTTATTTTGCATGAAATGAAATTTCTCCCTCAGTAACTGTGGAAACATTGGTGAAAAAAGCTGTTAAAAAACTCCTTGATCTTGCTCCATATTTCACTGTTGTAATTTAGTGTATGCTCACTCACGTTGGCTCGCCCAGAGGACATGAGGATAGCAAAGTGTGTGAGGTGATTGCAGGAGCAAGTGGTCGCATTGCTGTTGACGTGGACTGTCTTGCAGCCGTGAGTGGCCCACCGGCCCTGCAGGCTATCCGCCTCGTACTCCCAGAAGGCGCACTTCGTCACATCAGCTTTAGTATCTATGGGCTTCAGGGGATGGAGAGGAACAAAGACTGTTAACTGTGGAGTTATTATTAGTTTTTGCAGCTCGCTGCTTTGGGATAACAAATCAATAGGGGCTTAAACTGATCCCAGAGCTGGTCTCATCAAAACAGCTATGAGAAATCATCACAGCCCATCGAAGGTCTGTTGTTCTGTTATTGATTCTAACACTATTTATGAGCTTTGCTTTTTCCAAGTTTTCACGTTAATATTGCCATTGACATGCAAGAGCACAGAAAATAAATGTAATGGGAAGATCATTAATCACTGGCACATGAGCTTTTTTGCTGGGCTCACTGGGCCTATTCTAAATGATTATGTATCAAATATATATATTTTACAATGATATAATATATTGATATAATGATTTTACTTTTTTTATATGTTTTAATGATCCTAAAAGAAAATACCAGGACAATATGTTTGTATATCAACATTTTAAATTTTGTATTTTATACTCTCAAAGTCCTTACTTAAAAACTTAAAAGGTGCAGGCAAGAAAAAAGCATCCCGTGCATCACAGGAGAAAAAAATTCTGCTTCAGTAGTAAAAAGTATCTGCACAAAAAAGGGGCCCAAATTATTGATTGTTGCTCTTCAAAGAAGGCAGTTCACAGAGAATTTTCACGGCTCGAAAATAAATCAACTCATCCTTTGTTAGCCTTAATACTCAAGGGAGCAACAAAAATAATGATTTTACTTTTTCATACATTTTAATTATCCTAAAAGAAAACACCAGTACATTAATTTTTAGGGCTGTTTATCTCATTACCCACGTTTTTCCATAATCTCGTCACGTTTCCTCAGCTATTCCCTTTAAATGAAAGGTCATTGCCGAAATACACGGTGCGAAATCTTAAAATTTCATAAAAACTTTACACAAAGCGCTAACTGTTCCTCCCATGTGAGTTTGTTCAAATTTGACTTTAATGGAAACTCTGGCAGTTATCAGGTTACTGCCAGACCCAATCTGGGACTGAGGAAGCTATTTCTCACAACAAAAGCACAACGCCCCAGTCTGACAAGGATATATATGATGAGATACTGACGAGAGAACTGAACAAGATCCTATTAGCTAATGCTGATAAATGACTCGTTTGCAGAATAGAAAGTTTAGCTGTAAGTTTAAAGTGGCACAAAAGTGAGCAGCAACGTTTGTTTTTAACGCCGTATTTAGCTTGTTTATCACACAACGCTTCGAAATGAAAAACCTTGAGTAACATAAACTATTTTGAATCGCTGCTCTTAATTTACCCTGATCAAATTGAGCAAAAGGATTAGACTGAATTTATATAGAGAATAAAAATGAATGAAAATCTCTAGTAATCGCTTCCCTTAAGAAAAGCTGCAGTCATGTGTAGAGGAGCAGCGACTTTCTGAAACAGTATATGTTTTGACATTACATTCTACAAATGCAGAAGTAAAAAAGCAAACAATGTAGCCTGCCTCAGCACTCTGTGCAGTCTGTACCTCACTGTGTCTCAGAGTGAAGGTGACATGGTCAAGTTGGTAAACGTCAGCAGGTTTGACGGCTGCTGCAATGACTTGGGAGTTGACAGTGATTTCCCCCGTCCCTGCATACCGCGAGTAGTCAGTGACACCTGGGTCGCTGCTCGGCTTCAGGATGTCACTGATGCTGTCATATCGCACAAACACCACTGACACGCTTCCTGAGGAAAAAAAAAAATGAATACAAACTTTTCTTTTTGGCACAGATTGCATCTGATTTTCCTTTTAGGCTTTAAGCTACTTTACCATTTCGGTCTTCTTCTGGTCTCACTTTCAGTGTTAGATTTATATGATCTCCTCCCATGGAAGCAGACAGTTTGGCTTTTGTGTGATGAGCCTCGAAGGTGAAGAGTTTCACTTCTGCGGTTGAGGATAAAAAAAAAAGAGGTCAGGGATAACCCTCTCCATTTCAAAGCCTCGCCAAACTGGAGAGCTGAGCCCAGTGATAGTTACTGAGTCTTATCAGGCACACTGTAACTATCACTGCTGTTCAAACACCAATCAAAATAAACCAAATCATAACACACTGTAAGGAAAGCTATTTGGGACACAGAAAAGAAGAAACTAAAAGCTAAAGTGGATTAAAATGTTATTTGGCTCTAAAAAGAGATTACGACTTGGAAGAATAGCTCTCTGCTGAAACAGAAAAAAGGAGACAGATCCAAAGCAACAACATGCACACAAAAGGAGGACAGATATTAAATAAATAAATAAAAAAGAACCCGTACCCCCCCAAAAATATTCAACATTGCACGAGGGTGAAGTTTCACTTTCTGGAAAATAAAACAGTGAAATGAAGCCATGAGGTTCAAAATTATAAATAAATAGTATTTAAATAATTTGATGACTGACTGAAAATTCAAATAAAATAATACTAACGGGCAACACCTACTGTTATACTACCATATCTAATTAATACATATGCTGTATTAAAATTCATATTATTTTTTTCATAACTGCCTTTTGTGTATTTTGATACCTTTAATAATTTTTTTCTGTATTTTTGAACCGCTCATTGAATTTTAGGGTGAATTAATTCATGGCATTCATTTATGTTTACAGATGATTTTTTTAAACAGTGAAACTTCTAAGCAAACGTAGGAGCGCCCTGTCTGGTTTTAAAGCAAATAAAGGAATTAAATGCATCACAGTGACAATTAACTGAAAGCCTCACCCATTTCTGTAGCTTTGATTTCAAGCTCTGTTGGAGTTTTGTAATTGCTGGCCAAAGACAGAGCGCTTTCTTCAACAACATGCAGCAGCTTGGTGATGGTATGCTCACGACGTTCTTCTTTCATTCTGGTCCAAGCCACCAGTTCATCCTTCTCCACCAGGTTGTTTACTGCATTTACTAATTTCTGTTTGAAAAGATTTGCTTCGAGTATAACATGTGCACAATAATATAGCATGTAATGCATGTTATGTCTGCACTGCAATATGCTTCCAATTAGGTATGATTAGAATGGGATGTTTACATCAGTTTGGCTGTTTTTGGCCTTTCATTAAATACAAGCAGCAGCTACACTGTGTTTAAAAAATTATTGGTTAATGGGTAATTTTGCTGTCAGCTTTGGGACAACAACAAAATAATAAGTGCTAATAATAAAAATGACACATTAGCAGAAAGTAATAGTATCTCCAAGGCGTAACTGTTAAGAAGGCAATGGGCTGCAACCAGTGCCACTTTTTCTTAAACCAGTTCAAAGCATAGCTGCACTTCAGGCAGACTTCCAACTGTTGACTGAGAAACAAGAATGGTAAACAAAGATTACTGAGAGAGTTGAGTTGATGGCAGATGGTTTGACAGCGTAATCCTTCTCCGCGGCACCCAGTGTTGATGCGGATCTACTCAAGGCCTCAACATATGCAATCACTTCCACTGAAGTAAGTTCACCAGACGTCTGCTTGGCAATTTCTTTCAGTAGACTTTGGGGCTCCGTGAGGTTGCTCATCTGGTGGCAGAGAAATGTTTAGATTGATAGATGTCCTTGTTATGTTTTTTTGGATCACAGCTGTGAAACGACCAAACTTTACATGAAAACGTGACGTATCCTATTCATCCTATTCACACGTGTGCACATATCTAATCACGTGAAGACTCTCTACAAAAGGGGGCAATTGTGTCAAGCGTTTTTACTACTTGAAAAGATGCTAAAAAATTTTTCACGTACTCCTCTTAACTTCAAACTAATCACAGCTGCATGCAGTAAATCCCCAAATATGACCTTCAGAATTTTTTTATTTTTTTGCTTTTGCTTTTCTTTATAAACATCAGTTCATGAACGACGGATTACACTCAGCTTAATTATCACGCTAGTGAGCCAGTTTTACATAAATCATCACCTAACCACATGCTAATTAAATCTCTCCCATTCTCCTGTAACAAGGAACACAAAATGTGCTACATGACATCCATTAACTGGTCCTGCTATAACTTTACTCTCCTGTAGGGGGCAGGACTGCAGGTCCAAACCGAAACTGCTGATTGAAACTGCAGGTTGTGTTTGGATCATAGCGGCTGGTGTTGCATATCCTTGTTATCATACAATCTCGAGTCATTTCAGCCGTTTTCCTATTCCACCCTCTGTTTGTCTTCCTTCTCGCCAACAGAGGGCAGCATCATCTTATCCTTTCTTTTTTACCCCGTTTGGTTAAAATTGTGAGAAAGGAGTACTCACAGATTCCAATGTTCTGTTGACAACCTGCGTCACGCAGCCGGTGTTGTCATGGCAGTATTTCTGGGGATGCTCTGGAAAACAAACAGTTTGCAAAAGCGCATCTTTAATTCACTACCATGACTTCGCCAGTCTGCCTTTCATTTAGAAAAAAACAGCAGCTCTCTTTATTATCAACTTTACTTAAAACATCAAACAATTCAGGATTGCACTGTTCACTCGATGTATTGCATCGAGTGAACAGTGCACACACACACACACACACACACACACACACACACACACAATAATGGATGTGTCTGGGTTGTGTGTAGATGTGTAAAAGCAAGTAAAAAAAAAGATGTATGTCCTTGAATGTAAGGATCAGTGTGTGTGTGTGTGTGTGTGTGTGTGTGTGTGTGTGTGTGTGTGTGTGCTCTTCCATCCTCATACCGACCTTTACATCTAACTTTGCTCTCTGGATGAAAGTGCTTAGGGCCTGAAGTCGGGATGTAATCACGCTGACAGGTGCAATTGAAAGATCCATTTGTATTATGGCAGTCTGAGTTTGGTCCACAGACCTGTTCTGACTCGCACTCATCAATATCTGAAAGATGCAAATGAAGAGTTCAGCTTCAATTAAAGCAAAGCAGTTTGATGTTCCCTTACATTGGCTGCTCGCTGACAAAGTTAATGCAGTTACAGATGTTTGTCTAGGCAGCATTCCTACCTCAAAATAAGAATTGGTTGGTTTTTTTAAATACAAATATGTGACCTGCAGTTCTTGCACACATGTTACACATTGATAATTCATTCTCACGACCTCGTTAAACTTTATAACTCTTTATGATACTGATCAAAACAAAGTTTGGTATACTTAAATCCTGAACAGGTCAACCAGACATTACCGATGCAGTCAGTGCCATCGTTGGGCAGGAACTCGTCCCGTCCTGTCGATTTGTATCCAGAGACACATTTACAGTAGTAGCTGCCCACTGTGTTGGTACACTGGCCCCTGGCCCCACAGATATTAGTCACGTTCTGGCACTCGTCATCATCTGTGGTGAGGAAATGGAAATACAAACGCTAAAATGAGCTCAAAATCTTTCATCCTCAATAAGCAAAGTAGATTCAGCTTGTTACTCTGTTACTCATGGAGTGGGTAAACCAGCTGGTTAACAGATGACCCAGAACAAAGATGAAAGGAGTTTGATGTAGTCTGCATTTTTGCTTTGCATTAAAATTCATGTTTTTTTTGTTTGTTTTTTTACAAATTAAAAGTTACAGCATTTTGAAAAAGGCTACTTTTTATTCTTAAACTGTTACAATATCATATTTCCATCTTGTCTCAGCAGATTCATTTCCTGTCCAGGTTTGTGTTGAGGCTGAAATGCATTTTACTCTAATGAGAAATGAAAGCGCCGTCTCTTCAACAATAAATCAGTTCTTCTTTGAATGTGCAGCATTAATTTAAAAATCACTGAAATACTCAGACTCAGTTACTTTTTGAAAATGAAATCTTAATTTAATCCTCCATGATTAACCATATGCTATGCAAAGTGTTCTCTAAGATTTTGACTCAAAATGTCACAAAAATAATACAAAAATTACTACAAAGACAGCATTTTTGGAAATTTCAAGAACCAACTTGAACTTATGCATTTGCCCCTAAATTTGTTGAAATTGTACTGGATGGAGAGAAAAAAGCAACCTATTTTTTTCATATCAATTTATATATTAAACCATAAAACTCGACATAACATCTTCCCAGATCCTTTTTAGTATCATTGTTGTTGAGTTACTTTGAGTGCATGTTAACACAAATACACTCTGAAGTTTGATCCATGATTGCTGTTTCAGGAATGCCCAAATGTGATCGTGATCCTGAAGGCTGTGGTGTGGATGTGGAGCTGATGAAGCTCAGAGATGTTAGTCTTCTTTTGATTAAAGCCTTGGCTGGGTGTAACTTGCACGCAGTTTAAATAGTTCACATTTGTGATTGATTTGCAGTTGTTTGCCTTTGTTTGATTTCATGGAAGTCAAATTACCTAAAATATTTTGCTTTCCAGGCTAACCGAGCACTGCTGAAGATGCTGCTTCATTATAGAAAATGCTGTTCCAGCTTTTTTTTTTACTTCCAAACACACCTTCCGCCCCTTGTTGACAAGGACCTGCTAAGACTTTCCACTGTTGTTTTTACTTGTCGAGGTATAATGGACACTCTGCTCTTCCTCTTCTCTGTACCTTTGGCACACAATCTGTCCGGTAAGGGAAATCCTCTGCTTCAGCGAGAAAGGTGATCATAGTCAGAGAGGAAATACTCCCATAGCACATGTGATCCTTTATCTGTCATCCTCACAGACTTTTCACCCACATACTTCATGATTCACTTGAATGTCCTGTTTTTATGGGTCCATTTTACCCTCCTATCATCACTTACTTGCTTAAAAGTTAAAGATGACCCTTTTCTTCCTGTTTGTCTGAAATCTACAATTGTTGTTTGTTTCATGTGAATTTTCCAAACAGTTTTGGTAAAAATGCAGATTTAATAAAGCATGAGCAGACACAGTCTGAAATGCTCTTGCTAGTTAATATTGTCCTAATTTTACGTCTCTGGGACAGTGTAACCTTAACAACAAAAAAAAACCCCTCTAACATTTTCATTTACTTTTGGCCCTTGGACTATGTAAGCGGTGATTGTGGTCAGATTTGGCCAGGAAACCAAAGGGGTTCCAGGAATTCTAAACAGCCCAGAAACATAACAGGACTAACAATGCCGACTGTAGGCGATGCAGGCCATTAAAATGCTTCTAATAAAGCTGTATCTGGACGTATGTTCCACTTCACACTGTTCCCTTGGTGAATAACTCTGTGGCAACTTTTTAGGCAAGCAAACTCTAAAAAACCTCCCCCCCAACTTTAGCTGTTTTAAGCCAGCACAGCGAGTCGATCATACACAAACAAACACAAGAAAACTAACTTCAAATGACTTACACAGACCTTAAGTTTTTTTCAGCCATTCCTTTTGCCTGCGTTTTCTAAACTGGCCAGAGTTAAGCTGAATTACAATAATAAATCTTGTTTGCTTGCACACGAGCATCCTTAGGTCGCTAATTTGCTTCATGTCTGTGGACTATTTTGAGATAATCAGAGATAAATGGTTCCAGAAGAGAAAAGCTGCACAAGTCACAGTGATTTATACTGATAATATGACCATAGCAGTGCCTTGTTCCTCATTAAGTTTTGACACAAACGTTTTTGCCATCGAGAGCCATCATAAGAAGCTTTAACCCACCCAGAGTTATATTTTTAACGCCTCACATCTATGCTCTGCTCCGTCAAGTGTAATGTTTAAAAATGTTCAATTAGCCCGCTTGTTTCAAAACGTAGGCCTAATACTGTTGTTTACGACACGCAGTCACAGCAACAAAGGCTTCCTAAAATAGTCGAGGCTTCCACAGTCTCGCTGCGTGTGCTCTTTAATATAAAGGTTGATTTGTGTATGCGTGCGTGTAGTCACCATTGCAAAATGTCGTTCCGTCTCCGGTGTATCCGTGATTACAGTAGCAGGCCTTGTTTGATCCATTCAAGGTCTTACATGTTGCAAGTGTGTGACAAGAAGCACAAATGTCAGAGGGGACGCATGGGCCCATCAGACTCGAGAGCCACGCTGCGTAGACACAAGAGACACACTGTGTATGTTTTAATTACACCACAACATTATTATTCCAAACCTTCCTGAAGACGTGTGATTATATAAAAAACAAAACATGTTAACCTCCAAATTCCTAAAAGTTGCAGAGTCAGTCATGTAATCCATCAAACTTCAACTTAAACCGAAAAGCAACACGTACCTGTCAAAAACCGGTTAAACCCCCCCCAAAAGAAATAAAGTTGAAGAGAAAATTTATGTTAAACAAAACCACCTTTCCAAACTAATAATACTTGATAATGCGGACCCCTCTGAGGGACATACATTTAAAACAGTCTCCCAGTAAGACATCTGGTACCCGTCGAGTATAAATTAGCTCACGTACCTGTCAAAAGTACAAGTTTCATTGGTGACTTGAGCAAAGAATCCATACTTGCGCTGTGTCTGGATTTTACTTGATCGTAGACTGCAGTGGGCTGTCTGGTGACGTCGTTCATTTCCTTGCATCAGTTTTCCTGTTTCCTTAAACCTGGCCCTTCCTGTCCTGCTCTTTAATCTGCTTTGAAAAACACGCAGCTTGGTCGAGTCATCAGCCACACAGACACGTTTGCCTCCATTTTTCACTAAATATAAAAGGACATTTAGTTGCATTGAGTCGCTTTTTCGTAGCGTTGCTGACACTTTGTCTTAGGTTGTCATTTTGGAGGCCTGCGTGCCATTGTTCTCACTTGACCACATACAGTAGGTTATGTAAACACAGGCCTAAACAACACCAGCTAACTTCACTGAAGGACGACCCCCTCCCTTCCGCAGGCGCTAGCACACAAATTTACACACGGACATTCCAGAGCTGTGTCTTCCACGTATCATCTTACACATGCTATCCTTTCCAAGACACACGTTACTAAACTTGCGATGCAGACTCTTTGGTGGTGTGTTTAATGCATCGGGGTTCCTGCTCTTGAGAAAACACAGTGAAAGGAAATGTTGATTGGCCAGTGTTGACTGGTTCTTATCAGTGGTCCCACTGCAATTTCTATTAACAGTCTTTCTTTTTGGACTTTCACTTAAAAAGGCCCGATTTTCCACGTTTCCTCTAAAACAGCGCAGATACCATTTTCCATTTATAGAGTTGTTGAAATACGCTCCAGTTGGCTATTGTTCACTTTGTTATACACGTTGGATTTCTATGAGCACTGCCAGACTAATTGTCATATTGTGTAAAATGGTAACATAAACAGGTCATTGAATGAAGCTACATTTCGAGTTTGTCTTTGGAGAGAAGTGATTAAGCAACACATTGTATCGCAGGTTCTTTGACTGTCATGGAGCAGTGACCCCTTTCTTGCGTGAGGGAAATGAGCGGGGCCGAAGGTTATTTGGTGCGTGTGGGCCACTGACCTACACAAAATGTCTTCACTTGGAGTTGCTCATTTCAAATGCAGATATTTTCAGTGGCGCCTTTTCACCTCACCCGTGAACATCAGCCCTCAGAATTGCTGTTTTAAGGTGGAATTGAACTAGCAGTGCTGCTCCAGAACAGGTGAATTAAAATGTGATGCAGTGACAATGGTTCCAAAAAGAAAAGTGGCCATTCAGGTGTCTGAGGTCTTTTCAAAATACCCTCTACTTTTTCAGCACACAAACTCATTCAGTGATGAATAGTTTCACTTGGAAGATAAGTTCTTTGTTGACTGTATTGCAGTCTGTGGAGGCGGTTTGAATTGCTTAGGCAAGGCGTTTAGCAGCTGCTTTGAATGACACCATTAGAATCGCTCTGCATTACTGTCCTGGGAAAGGGCTTGGTGAAAACCACATCTGAATGTCTCACTCTGACACTCTCCTAACGGTAAGGAAGGAAGTGATGTTGCCTCGAACAAACCTGGACTGATTGCACCCTTCCTCCTCCGCTTTTTTGTCTCAGGAAATCTCTCATTTAGTAAGAAACTCAGTAAGCCCACAGGAGCTTGGTTGCTCCACAATGACATTGTAAAAAAGACATCTAAGAGAAAAGAGCTCTTCAAATGTGTCAAGGCAGTCTTGTGTAAATGTTTCCTCCTTTCCTTTCCTCTCTTATGGATATGGAAATTTTGACTCTACGGTTGCGGTATTTTGCACGGCTTTCTGTGTGTGTGCAAGTGTGAGCAAATGAAGAGTGTTGTTTGTGCCATTGGGGATACTGAGATTTGCAATACGAAGAAGGGTGAAGAATCTATTTTGATACTTCTCATAGATATCTGTTCTGATGCTGGCCGTATGTTCAGCCATGATGGGAGGACTGAACGCTGGGGCACAGATGGCAGCAACTGTCTCATAAACTTGGAGCTCTTGAATATTTCAGGACACGGCATTGGAGAGACAAAGTACGCCCTCTGTTTGAGTTCAGAGCTACCAGCTGCTGTGTGTGGAGAACCCTCCAGAACGTACACTGAAGGCACATATAGGTGGCACTACTTAATAAAAAGAGCCTAGAAAAATATGAGCATGATAAGAATTTAAAAAATAACCTGTTGCTATTTTGACGACTGTCACCAATGCCTCGAGTTACCAGTTGCAGCACAATTATTTGATGCTCTGAGATTGAGTTTGGGCTCATCAAGCACTAAAGTAAGTTTTCTTCTGGTTCAAATTTTCCATTTATTTTGGGCAGCTTTTGGTCAGGGGTAGATAAGAGGATCAAGAATATCCTCTTAAGTGGACCAATCGCCACAATTTCAGAAACTATTTGGTTGACCAGAAAAAAGAAACCTTAAATTATTTTAGTCTGCTTAGATGTTTCAATCAATCCTTGTGCAGACTAGAAACTCTCTCTTACAAACTCATTAAATCTTAATTCATGTAGCAGGATTATACACACCATGGAACAGGGATGGGTATTGAAAACCGGTTCTTGTTGAGAACCGGTTCCCACTGTTTCAATTCCTTGGAATTGTTTGCCATTTTTGCAAACGATTCCCTTATCGATTCCAGTCGCCCCGAATGACGTCACCACGGTGCGGCGCGTCACTTACCTGGCAGGAAGTTTGTTTATACTTTACGAGAACGGATGACAACAGGGCAACTTGCAATACTTGAAAAGTAGATATTTCATTTAAGGGAGGAAACACTACGAATATGCAAAAGCATTTGCTCACAAAACACGCGATGACCTTAAATGAATGTCGTGTTTTTAATTCGCTCCGGACTCGTGAATCTCAACCCAGCAGCAGCGGTAACGTTTGCACGTCCTCTCCCGTTAATGCGGCAGGTAAATAATCACCTAACAGTGCATATTATGTTAGCGCGATCTGCCTTATTACAAAACCTGCCATTACTGTGCATTTAGGTGACCATGATGAGAGAGACAGAGTCTGGCTCAGACTGGCAGTTCTCGCTGCAGTCTGCCGGTAGCGTCTCCTTTCAGGCCAGGATAGACGAATGTCACCGAGCAGTGACTGAGTTTGTGGTCAAAGGCTTGCACCCATTTGCCACAGCAGATGCCCCGATTTTCAGTAAGTGAATGTGTTTAATTGTAGGCAGGGACATTACTGGATATTCTTGTGTAATTGCTACAGAATAATTTATGTTATACTTTGTTATTGCTACAGAAGAATATTTATTTTATTATTTTACATTTAAAAAATTTTTTCCTGGGGACCCTGTGACACCCCATTGAAGAGGCTGTGGATCTCTTAAGATCTCACTGTTGGGTTTGTAAGGCCATGTTACTCCTAAATTTCTATCTTGTTCAAAGAGAAGATATAAAACAAAGTTCTAAGCTAATCGAACTTAGTGTTCTCCTTTTTTAAAAAGAATCGATAAGAGAATCGATAAAGAATCGAATCGTTAAACAGAATCGAAAATGGAATCGGAATCGTGAAAATCTTATCAATACCCATCCCTACCATGGAAGAAACTATGTCTATTCATCATGATTGTTTAGTCAGGATATATTTTGCTGATGTATTTGATGAACCTGTACAGCAATGCTTACATTCAGGGCTGACGTTGAGGTTTCTTTTCATTGGGCACGAGCGTTGCTGAGACCAGTGTGGGAGTGGGTGTGTCCAGACTGGTGTCATTTCCATGTAAACAATGCAGTTTTGTCACTATGTCACTAGCATGTCGATTATGCACAAGGTGCTGTCTGGTGTTGGAGTGAGATGCTTCAGGAAATGGTTTTCGTGAGACGAGGCTTTAACTGAATCATATTCTTTTGATAGTCAGTGAACTGTAAATCTAAAAAAATGTTTTGAGGTGGTAAAACTAATTTAAGGAGGGAATGGTTAGCACAATATGGGAGATGATGAACAGCCAATGGTAAGTGTTAGTTTAAATGTGAGTCTTAAGGCCGTTACACATCAAGCGCATTGCAAAAAAAGCAAACCCGAAATTCCGAATTTTTTGGATCCGAACTTGTTGTGGTTTTGTGGAAAATCTTTCCTCAAAAAACAGACCGTGAAAAAAATAAAAAACGGTATCAAGCGATGATGAGCTGGTCGTGATGTTTCTAAGCAGCAAAAGGAAGGAACACATTCTGGGTTCATCCAACTCTCAAGAGAAGGCAGCAGCAGGGAGAGCTTCATAGTTTGATCCAGGAGTTGAAGCTGTATCATGGCCGCTTTCATACATTTTTCAGGTGCCAGTGGGGCAGTTTGAGCTCTTGTTGGCAGAGTTGGGAACACATCTGAGGAGGGAAATCATTTCAGAGGGCCGATTGACCCGGAGCAGCGCCTAGCTATGAGGTAAAACAGTATTATTTTAGTATTTCCACATCACTGTATAGTCACTACTGGTGCCCGTTTTGAGCTACGAGTGGTCTGATTGGTCACATCTGTTTCAGATAAGAAAAATCTGAAGAATTCAAGCTTGGTTTGGAAGAATAAACGCTGCGAATTCATTCATTGAAATTACATGATCTATGAATGAGTGCATTAAGAATAGGTGAGTCCAAAAAGAGTTTTATTTGCATGGTGTGTCAAGTATTTAAAGCTTATATTGTTCAGTCCGAAGCTAGCAAGCTTCATGAAAGGAGTTTCGTAGAGAAGACAAAAAAAAGGATAACGTCAACAGTTTGCTAGCATGATAGTTAGCTAGCTGTTAGTCCTTCAAACACAGTAGCAACCATGTCTGAGTAGTGCTATATGACCATATTTATTTCACTGAAGGAGTATTTGATTTGATCTTAAATGAGAGCAAACCTCTAAAGAGTGACTCTGTTGAACTATGAACACTTGTAAGGCTGTATTCTTGCTAGCTTTGATTTCCCGATTAAGCATCTATCTGTTCCAGCCTTCAGCCCTCTTTTTTATGCAGCTTTTTGCAAAGAGAAGAAACAATATTTAAAAAGCATCAGTGCAAAAGTGTATTAACAACTCGAAAAGAGGAAAGTAGTTTTATGAAGAGAAATACTGGTAACTCGCCTGCTAGCAGTTATCTAAACACTTACATCGCACCCAACCGGCCACGGTTGGTGGCTGCCACGTTCCTTAGCCTGCTTCTGCTGGATGTTTTTCCTATTAAAAAGGATTTTTTTTCCTTCTCACTGTCGCCACGTGATCGTGTGATTGCTGGGATTTATTTCTAATATTGTAGCGTCCCTCGCTTACAATATAAAGCATGCTGAGGTTACTGTGAATTAGTGAATCAGTGCTATATAGAAAAATGAGGTCAAATTTTTAATTATTATTATTATGATATTTCAAGTTGTGCTGTTGTTTGTTGAATCTTAAGTCTACTGTTCAAATTTCTTTCAATGCAAAGCTAAGGAGAGTGGAGTTTCAGATGGTATAAATCGTCGTTCGTAGCTTCATCCTACATCTTTATAATGTAAAAGACTGACTCGAGCACTTCTGACACACCTGTTTGCAATCTAGAGTAAATTGCTACTAGAGCAAGCCTTATTGACAGTCCCATCTTTAGCCATGAATAGATGTTAACATTTCCTTATGACATCATTTCCATTCAAAATGACTGTTTTCACTTCAGCTTCTTAGACATAAGAATAAAAATAACACATAAAAGGAGCTGAATTCTCTCCTGCCTGTGAAGTGTAGTGGCCTAAATGGAAGTTTTGATTTTGTGGTCTCAGTTATGGGAAAAAAAGTTACAGAGGATATATTGGGAAATTCAGAACAAAGGGCCCTGGCAAGATAAATGAATAATGCATAGTCAGACTACATCAGTACACACAAGAAAAAACAGACCATTAAGCATGGCTAAGGTATTTTTAGCCCCAATAATTAGCTACCATGATAGTAATAATTAGTATAATTATGAAGAGGCTGCAAATAATATCAATGACGTTCATAAATTGTGGATGGTTTATGTTCATATTTGGTTTTTATTATTCTTACAGGTATGCTTGTATGTGTAAAAATTGATGACGATAATAATAAAAAATGTGGAATTGGGGTCTCACATTGTTTTTCACCGCAGCTCGGCTTGCTCTGTAAAAGCATGTGCAGGTGTGGCGTGAAGAATGTGTGAGGTCTGCACATTTTTACTGCATGTTCTTCCCTTTTTTAAAGGAAAATTCCAGAAGTGGGACAAAGTGTATGTATGGTTTTTGTGCTTGCACATGGTTTCTGCATTTATCCTTGTTGCCGTTCATCCTCACCTTCTGTCATGGTTTTGTCTGTTATGTCCATACACTTTACATACAGCATTAAAGCTCTCGCACAATCTATCCAAGCTCTTTTTAATTATTATTATTATAGAGTGAATGATTTTATGATTCGGCAGGCTGAAACTTGCTTCATGAGTAAATGCGTAGTATTTAAATAAAGTTCAATTGCTGCTAATAAACAGCTTACAGAGGTCATAGTTGAACCAATAACAAACAAGAAACAAGATTCTCTCTTGTGAGGCAGGAAAACGCTGACCTTCGTTGTACTGCCGTTTCGCCTTATTACTGTTGCTCCTGCATATTTGAAGGCACACGGAAACTCCAGCACAGCTCACGGTGTTTACGTGTGCCCTTACCGCCCACGCACCGTATTGTTCTTCTGGAGCTAGATAGAGTTGAATAACAGTGCTATGGGTTAAAGCAGCTGCCTGGTCAACAGGAGTCAGGTTGACATTGGCTTCCTGTCACGTGTGGACTACAGAAAGCGAGCAGCAGGCAGCATTTCCCTCCTCTATCTGTTGGTGTCACGGAGTCAAAGGCTTGAACATTATCAAGCTAATTTTAAACACTAAGAGATAGGGCTGCACGATTTTGCATAAAATGAGAATCACGATTTTTTTGGCTTAGAATTGAGATCACGATTCTCTCACGATTTTCTTTTCCAGTATAAATATTTATTGCGCTTATTAACTGCACATCAACTTCGTAACAGTTGGGACTGAACATAAAAACAATAAATAAACATAAAAACAACAAATGTCTCACGTTTTGTTGTTGCCGCAAAATGTTGTACTGCTTGAAATTCCGTCTCCACCGTTGCTGGACGCTGCGTGTATAGAGCAGGTAGTGCAACAATAGAAAAATAGTTGCGGGACGGCACTGTGTAGCGTTTGTCTAGGGTGTTGATCATTTTCCTAAATCCCTCGTTTTGCACAGTGTTGATGGGAGCCATATCTTTGGTCAGGTGATAAGTGACAGCCTCTGTAATTTCTTTGCGCCTGCGGGAGTTCGACGTGTATAGGGAAGCGCTGTATAAGGTTCCCGTTATTGATGTTTGGGTGGTTGACCGGGATGGATTTTCTCCTGTCACTTTCTCGTCATCCCTGACGTGCTCTCAGTTGTTTTTTCCCTGCTAATTTTAGCAGCCAGCTTCTGTATCACGTGGTATAAGGCTCCGCCCTTGTCATTTGTTGAGCAGGAAGAGTGAGCGCTTGTTTTCATGCAGATTACGTCCCGGATCAAAATGCGGTACAATCGTCGTCCTTTTTTTTTTTTTTTTTTTTAAATCGTTGTCATTTGGAAATGAGATCGCACATAAGTATGAATCGAGATCGCGATTTTCTAACGATTAATCGTGCAGCTCTACTAAGAGATATATTTGTACAACTTTAGAACAATTTTAAATTTAAACACGCCCTTGCTAAAATTTAAAATACTACAGAAAGGTAATCCAGGAAAAAAGGACTTAAACTATACACATAAACCTAAATAAACACAGGTCTAATGTTTAGCTTTTGTCTATAACTTGAAAAGTTCCCAAGGACACTTACAGACTAATTGTGCAAATATCTAAAAGCTGAATCTTGCTCAGTGCTGCATGGATGACATTAAAACGCTGCTCTCAAAAAGAGTCACTGAATTTCCAACCACAAACAAAAAAGCCGTGCACTGTTTACAAATGAATAGGGCAAACCTCTCAGCATAAAAGCACTGAACCTCAAGCTTAACAGCTACAGGGTTTTTCTAGGCCACGCGCTTTCGTTTGTTTACAGGAGCACTCAGGTTCAGTGAGGCAACTGTCTGAAAAGATTGTCTATCTAACATCAAAGTGGAAGTGTGTGATTTAATGGCATACTTGACACCACTTTGCATAATTGTAATCAGATTCAAGTTTGTGTGTACAACAGACGTATGAGATGAGTGCACTGAGGTCAGTAAAGTCCTTTAGTTAAGACAAGGACTGCCCTGATCTATTCTATGGCTACGTCCACACGTACCCGGGTACCCATATGGAAAAGATATATATAAATCTTGTAAAGTTTGTATCTGTCTTGTATGAAACTTGTATGAAAAGCATACAAGAGTGAAAACACATATAAGATCCCTTGAAAAATTATATAATGAAACTTGTATGTTTTGGAAATGAATTTCTACAATACTGTTACTGTTACTTGTTCTCTCTGCAGTGTTTAAATGCTTACATATACACACAGTTACTGTCCCTCCACACATACGACTCGGTTCTGCTTCTATGCCCCATCTTTGTTTACTATTTCCCGCCGAGGCTTCTAGACTTCTGATTGGCCAACATTTCTACACGGTTAGGAATATAGCGCCACCTGTTGCTTTGGCATGTTCCTAGCAGCGTTTTCCTTCATTTCTGTGTTTACGTGTGGACGGGATTATTTTTTTAAAACGAAAACGGAAAATCTCCGTTTTCAAAAATACCCGTGTACGCGTGGACGTAGCCTACGTTCCTTTACAGTGAATATTTCGCTCCTTTTAATATGTGTATTACCTTTAATGCCGGGCAGTCAGTAGATGTTAAATATACCTGCACAAGGGGAAACAGGGCACCTTTCTGGAGTCAGTTCGTAATTCTCATGGGAGTGGAGATCCCTGAAATAGAGTAAATTCTCACCTCTTTTAACCAAGAAAAAAATAACATCATCAGTGTACACAACCTCTTAACCGGAAGTTCACGAGGCTTAATAGTTAAATATCCCTCTTTGTCTTTCATTTATTACCTGGAGTTCTAACAAAATGTAGAACCCAATGTAAAGTCCTTCTGTGCCCGCTAATAGACACTCTTTGTGAAACTTAAAGAGCCCCCTAGTGTCAATGTAAGGAACATGTTTAGCAAATTGTTTAAAGGACAAAATATTTTCATAGTTGGAAAGAATATATCCTTTTGTGTATTTTCTTTTTACTTGCTCCTCCATAAACCACTGATTTTTGCACAAATATAATTCATTATTCTTCATTCACTTAAAAAAGTGTTTGAAGACCTCTGTACTCTGACTGCATCTCTTTCTGCAGAGCTCAAAGCTAAAACATATTTGTTTAAATATACAAATTAATGCAGTTCAATTCATTCATTTTTTTAAATAAAAAAAAACACCTGCCAAATTTCTCGAAGTATTTAATAGCTTCTAATATGCTGTACATACAGAAATATTTAGTTATGTGCAGTTCTAATGTAACATGTGCAAAGTATATTAAAATGCACAACGCGGTTTGTGTAGTGTATTTTAATATATTACTGCTGAAGTCCATTTTTGAAGTCTGTGTACAGCTGGATAAATGAAAAAGACTTTGTTCTGTGTCGATCCTGCATCTGGACCTGAATTGGAAAAAGAAGGAATTTTTCCAAAGATCGGGTGCAATTTACAAATGAATTTCCTTCATGCTCGACTGCTTCATAAAAGCATTTGTCCTGACTCAGATTGAACACAGTTGAATGATTCTATCCATATTCCCGACTTCTTTACAAGACAATGTTTTTCATTTTCTCAAACAGAGAAGTCTAAAATTTCCATGTTCTCAGGTGCAACAAGTGTTACTGATTGGCCCTTTTTTTCTCCTGCCACCAACCTCTTGTTAGGTTAGCGACTGGAACAAAATGACACTGGAAGAGCTTGTGCTCGTTCGAGGATAAAGGGGGTCCTATTGAGGTGACAAAGCTGTGTTATACAAAATATACGATCAGCGTGGTTTTTGTTTTATGTTTCCGAACTGGATTCAAATACACGTAATTGCTGAAAAAATCAGCAAGAGAAACTGCCTACTGGTAATTCTACTGGTAATGGTAATTCTTTGTGCTAGATTTAAACTATCTGGGGAAATCTGCATTAAATTTCACATTTTTGGAACTTTAATAAATAAGAAAAGAAACACACACACACGACCTCACACACCTGCCATTCGCACTTCCAAAATTACTGCATGTTATGATGTTAAAAACTGCATTGATACATCCTGGCATGATGTGTTCTAACCTTTGGTGCAATTGATTTATGCAAAGCTAAAGGTGAAGCCATTAGTTTCTGGTATGAGATCCCTCTGTGAGGCCGATTCTGAATTTATAAAATTTCAAGAAGCTCTGATAATTTAATTTGGAGTGCCCTTTTATAGGTTAGGTCACCTGCAGCGTGCCTTGCAAATTGAATAAAGAACAGTAATAGAAAACAGGATGTCAGGTGGGCTCCCTGCTTATAAAATCATTAACAACAGTATGTCTTTTCTCATAAAGGAGCCCATTTATTTTGAGGAGGGAATGTTATGAAAGTGTAGGGAGCAACTCAATTTATTTTTCATTAGGAATTAACTCAGGAGAATCACTGAGAGGGTTAATAGCTGTATGTGTACATAACCAGTATGAACTAATAGGTTTGAGGACAGCCTCTTCGAAAGTCTGTTGCACAGTTTTAAAGTATTGCTCTCATGCAGTGTGCATTTTTAGTGGGTTTGTGTAAATACATGTAGATTTAATGACGCTTAGTGAGTGCATATTAATAAATAATAATAATAAATTTATAATGCCTTAATTATTAACATGTTGCAGTTTTACTTTCACAAGTAAAACAGAAGTTGAGGTCTTTGGTAATGTGACTTATTTGCTATTGAGAAGATTTAGTTATTGTGTTATTTTAAAAGATTAAGAAAGGAGCTACAGATGGCGAGTGCTTTGCTACAACACCTTTACTGTCTCCTATATTATGTATCTTTCATTATTATGAAGTGAAGTATAATGTTTACAAGACTAAATCACATCTCAGCCACAGACTTTGTTTTTGTTTTTTTGAGGAAAAATTCAAACACACGAGACTTGGCCAGCCGCCTCCACCCAGAGTCAGCTGGGAAAGACTCCAGACTGAAGCTCACATTTCACAGGTCAAAGGTAAACCTTGCTGGGACCTCATGTAAAAAACATAGACTGTATTAAAAGACAAACATGAAGCATGATTTCCAAAAAAAGAGTTTAAAGGTTTCATCCTTTTATTACTGTCGCCTCTAAATGTTTTCTGTTGTGTTTCGTGTGATTTTGCAGTGCTTTTCTATTTGCTGGTGTATCCTTATGATGCAATACTTTTGACCTCTCAAGGCCAAAGTTTCAAAACTACTGGGCTAGTGGTTAGTGAATGTTTGAGGACAAACATTTGGAAGTTTTCCATGCAAACTTTGGGTGACTGTGCCAAAGCAACTGCAAGTTGCAGCTGATTTCAGCTGACCCCCAGTTGTTTCTGGCCTTTAGGCGTGTATGACTGAGACCATGATCAAAATTAGTGAAAAGCCACTAGTTCAGCTCTTGTTATATTACCTCCACAAAAGTTCCACACAGCCATTAAAATGTTAAACCACAAATGTTTAGGATGCACAAAAGGCATTTGTTTGTATTCTGATTGTCAGAGTTATTTTATAATGTTCAGTATTTTCCCTCAGAAGAAGAATTCTGCACAAAGATTGTCTCGGTCCATTTACTACAAACACTGAACTTCTTGCATGCTCTCCAGATAAAACTGATCTGAAACAAAAACACATTTTTGTCCCAGATTGCTTTTCGAGAAAGTTGCATTGATGCTACTGTGGTCATATAGAGAGACAATAGAAGCTTCCTGATTTACTGAAATGTATACATTGTATCACTAAGTGCCTCTCTCACTATAGAGCACTATGAACCTTTGCTTGCTTCTTTCAGAAAAGGAATCCCTGCTAGTCAAGGAAGTAGAGCTATCACGACATCCTCACACACACCACCTTCAAGCAGGCACTGTCAAAATTATTACCCTTAAATGTTGAAGCATCTTCAAACGTAACCCATATCTAAATGATGTCCGCTCTCTGCCTCCCCCAGTGAGATGTTCCAATTTGAGAGACAAACTGGTTCATTCTGACACCTAAATCTCCTGCAGGGTATTTTTGTGCGGCCACTGTGCACAATATTTCTAAGCCACGTATTTTTCACATCTATGCACTGGCAAAAAAATAGTCCTTAGAATCTGTCATTAACTGCAGTTACACACTATAAGTTAAAATGCTTAGTCTGGTTCATGTCAAACAAATAAAAAGAACTTTAAAGATATGCATATCTGCACATCCAACTCCAGTACATACACAAACATGCATTACGCTATATTAGACATTTGTGTGATATTTTGTTGCAATTAGCCTGCACGACCTCATGCACAGGCTTATTATAAGCAGACACAAGCCTCATTAAAGTGGTGAGGAACTGGAAAAACACAAAGTATTTTCTTCTTCTGGAGGTGGTGACATCGTCAACCCAGCGCGCTGCGGACAGTCGCTACGGTCCCCACACTTTAAACACAGTCGAGGCATAAATGAAGAGCTGAGTTTGTCATGTTTCCTCTAATTTGTCACACATGACTAATGTTTATACTCTACTTTTATCTTTGTAATTTTAAGCGAGGCACGTGTTTCCTCGTTACTCATTTGGCGGGTTAGAAAAACGTCCCCTTGCCCATACCCACACCACAAAAATGGCATAAATCCCAGAATATGTTCAAATGTAATTATTTATGTTACTGAAAGAGATTTAATTTCCTGACTTAAAACCTCTGCCAGTTTTTACAATTTAAAGACAGAAACTTAAAGGAAGGACTCTGGCCAAAACAACATCTCTGATGGACAGAGTCTCCCACCCCATGCATGTAAATGTTGCTGAACTGCAGAGCTGCTTCAGTGACAGACTGCTGCATCCTAGATGTACGAAGGAGCGTCTCTGCAGGTCCTTCCTCCCTGCAGCTGTCAGACTGTACAATCAGAACTGCTCCCAACAAACATAGATGTTTACATCAATGCTGTAACTGCAATAAGTTAATTAACCGATTCACACTACAACCTGGTTTGCCTCTTATCTGTAGTTATTTTTATTTAATTTAATAACTGTACAGTATTCTGTATATAGTAACCACTGTCCTTAATGTAAATATGTAAGAAAAATTGTGTATGTTTCTGTTCTGTGTCCTGTGTACTCTTTGTTTGTATATGTGTCTTTTTGGCTGCTGTTACAACCAAATGTCCCCTTGTGGGACAATTAAAGGATTATTCTATTCTATTCTATTCTATTCTGTTCTATTCTATTCTATAGAAACTGAGAATGTTTGTATGCCTGAAACAGAAGAAATATGATAATAAAAAATTACAAAATAAAGCTGTCCTGGTTTAGTAACTTATTTTAAGAAGGACTTGTAGAAAAATATTTACTTCAAATTAGGTCTATTAGAACTAGACATCTAATAAAAAAACACCTCAGCTCTGTTTATCATGTAATTTTCATTTATTCATAAAATAAATAAACAAAAACACTAGGTCAGCCAGTTATCTCTGTGTAAGTTGCCTTATTAAATGTTGAGTTAAAAATTAAAAAAAAAAGGAACGAGTAGGAGACAAAAATAGAGTGCACCCCCTACACTGGACTCATGCTGATGGCTTTTGTTTGGGTCATATCAGAATAATGCGGCAAGCAGGTCAAATCCTTTCCATCCTGAACGGACTTCAACAGAGCTCCTGGTGTTCTCAGCATGACTCAGTCCATGTACAGCAGGAGGTAGAAAACCCTGCCTAATCCCTTCAGTGCTTTTACAAATATCTGTATTTCCCCACTTAGGAGTTCTGAAGATTACTGCCACAGTCTGTGTATCTGTGGACAATGAGTGATTATTGTACCCACATGGTGTTTTTTTATTTGGCCCAGCAATCTATTTTATGGTTCAGGCAGCAATTCTGTCATGGATCCTGGGAATACAGTACAGGATGTGTTATAACCTCTGCGAGACGTGTGAAGTTTTCCATTTTTGGTTGTTTTCTGTGTCCATTGTTTAACCTGTTCTTTAACCTGTACACTTAATTCATTTTAAATGGAAAACTTTATGTTTGTTTGTTGAACTAAGAGTTCAGAAATGAGGTTTTTAAATTTTTTGAACCTGCAAAATGTTTAGATTATAAGAATATGGTTTATCGGACAACTCAAATATAGTGTGATAAAATCTTAATGATGTGGGTAAACAAACAATTGAAAATTAAAATAAAAACAAAATCATTTTCAGACAATTATCAAAAAGCAGTGCAAGGAGCCACTGGATATTAAAGACCTGCATTAAGTGTGACATTTAAATGAACCTTTCTGTGCTTTATAGACCTCATATTTGTTATTGGGTCCCACACATATAACAGATGTGTGCTGGGTGAGCTAATATCAGTTACACCGCAACTGATATTAGTTGCACTGCAACTAATATCATCAAAAACAAATTCTATTAATTTTAAGAAAATAATGCAAAAAATTTTGCCTGCATAGGCTGATAAAATGTGACAATTTATTGCTTTACTTTTTTTTATCATAAAATAAAAAAAAAAGAAATAAAATAACAGGTTCATGTGTCGTGTTTTATCCATTGAATTACTGTATAGTACAAAACTAAAATGTGCGTCTTTTTCCTGTTTAACGTCATTTTTTAAATTAAGCTTGAACAATGAAATAATTACCAGAAATTTCTTTCTTTTTAACCGGCCTGTTTATTGAACCGTCTGACAAAAAGAAATTAAATATCATTCAATCATTAAATTTGTATCATTTTTCCTGCGTCCAGGATTTTTTTGTGATGTATTGTCTTAACAAATAATTGGGGAAATTAATATTTACATATTTAATATTTAGTTTGATGATGTGGAGGTCCAAAAAACACAAAAACACATGCACCGAATATGACACACTTGTGTTACAGGGTTAAGTAAACAGTAATAACGGCCAATTAAGAGAGGTATTAAAATAACATTTTATTGATAGTATTTTGAATTAAATATCATAAATAACTATCAGTTGGTAATGTGACTACTGCCTGTAGTATTATTGCTAAAATGAGAGTAATGATAATTGTTAATGTTTTTACCCGACTCTGTGATGTGCTGTCAGTCATTTATTTACTGACTCTTATTAGTAACGGGCTCATGCATACTCTCCGTGATTTTCCCAGCCTCTGCTGATGTAGAGAAAAAAAAAGGTTTTATACACTGTCATCTGCATAGATCGTAATATTGAGTGCAACACTATTCTTTTATGTATGTCTTCATTAGTGTAATCTGCAGTGTAAGATGTGATTATAATATAAGCTTGAACAGCGAGTACACTCATATGGGTTATTCATGCATGTTGTGTATTAATTAGCAAGGAGCCTCTCTGGTGCGTTTCTTTTCAGGCCGGTTGTTTGAAGTGTTTCTTTACCAGCAGAGGATGCTCATGGCATTGGAGCCAACTCTGAGGAAGAGCCTCTCTTCCTTTTTCCCTGGAAGTTCACCCACCAGGGAGGCTCTGCTAATAAGTTCCCTGGGCTAACCCCAACCTGTTTTCAACCTCATTCCCTACAATATAAAGAGAACTAAAGATGCATTTGTTCTTGTAGATATTTTACTAGAGCTCTCAAACGTTGGACAAAGTATTCAGCACTTCATTCATTGTGGACTTAAAATGTTAAGTATTCGCGTCATGAGATATAAAAATAGAATGTATGGTGCTAAACATAGTTGAATAGTTTCTGTGTTCCTCGCCATTTCATGTGAATAAGGATTAAATAAATTGGAGGGCTAGGCCATTACTGGACATATTTTCACAGCTTAAATCTGAAATGGAAATGAGAGGCAATTATAACAATTTCTAATATCACCATTATTACATGGTGACCCTTCATTTCACACAGTTTGGGCACTTTGGATAAAGCAGGCTTGTTGGAAGTCACACGGGCTTTTATTTTTCTTTCTGTCTGAAAGGGGCACTTGTCTTCGCTTTGACCTCTCAGGAGAGTGCTTTGTGTGCTCACTTTACTATGTGTTTTTTTCTCCCTTCTTCAGCTGTATCAGGGTGTCTGACTGTCCAGGAAAAGTCACCCAATCTGCCCCGCTGACACAGAAAAGGGCTTTTACAGGCTTCTGGGATTTCTTGGAGAACCGCAATCCAAAGTGTCCACTATGACCACTTAAAAGATGCTGACAACAGTATTAATGAGATTTCCTTTAGGCTGAATGGGGGGAAAAAATGATGCCTAACCACAGTTTCAGTTCAAATATTAGCTCTGTGGTATTGGTTTCCAAGGACTAGACTTCACTGGTACTTCACTGGTAATTTGATAGTTTAAGATGTAACTTTACGAAGCTGAAATAAGAATAAAAACTTCAGAAATTAATAGATTTGTTCTCAATAAATCAGTGTCAACAGACATATGGTAACAATCCTTTAAATGTAGCTTTTCATGTCCAAGTATTTATAGGTTTATCATTATGCAGTGATTATATAACACAAAGGTTATTTTACTGTTTTGGGACATTGTAAACAACAAACGATAAATAGAAGTAATTAAGTAACAATCTGTGCTTTAATCAATCAAAAAAATAACCTTGTTTTTCAATCTAAAATAATTCTTTCCCCCCTCACGATCACAGTGATCATGATTTTATTTCCTGTGGTTTTGTAAAGTCTGCTCTCATCGTTTCTGGGCTCTCGCTTCATTCGTTTTTTCCTCATCAGTTCATTTCTGTAAGAGTGATGCTTGTTGACACATATTTGGACAGGGCAGAGGCTGTTATATCAGTGGAGCATGCCCATGCTTGTGAAGTTATCACCTTCAGCAGATCAAAGACAGTTGGCACATTATTTATGCATTGCTGAAAGGTGAGGTATTCAGTTGAAGTCAGCCAGCAAAGCATAGCTACCCTTTATTCTGAAGTAATGATTTCCTCTTGATTGAGTGCACCCAGTCAAATGCTGAGAGATCTGTGTTCTTTGTTCTGTGTGGGGCATAATATGAGACTTTAAAATAAAACAGTATTTTGTGGGGTTTTGTCAAATAATGTTGGACTGAAACACCCGCAAAGTTAACTGTGAGACCTGATTATTATTATTGTTATCTTCAGAATTACTTTGCATTGATTTGTGCTAGGGTAAGTCGACTGCTATTTATTGTGTGGCCACACTTTCCCACAGTGTGTTAATTTCAGAAAAAATGAGTAGTGACACAAATACACAGGGCTAACTAAAAGGTTGTGCCCCCAGACCGTGATGATCCTCAAAAAATTGTTTTATAGAGGATATACAGCGGTGAGCCCGAGGCTAGTCTTTAGCTGCTGTTGTTTCCTAAGGCCTAAGGCAACAACCTTGGTCCGTGTCATAACCCACTTTTATTATTAGGGAGGATATAAAAATATATATTCTGTGTCTTCATTGATTATCTCCCCCAATGGATCAGGTTCTTCAGGTTATGGCTACTGCTTTTATCAGATTTAACTGATGTGCTGCACAAATATAACATGTAGTAAGCTCTTAATTATTTATATTTATTTATTTTTTTGTTGATGTCAGCAGTTTGGGCCATCAGTGAACCGCCACAAAGAGTTTGGTCCTTTTTAAACAGATGTTTCTAATGAGCAGAGGAAGCAGATTTAAGCAGCCTGCTCAGTCAGGACTATTTTCACTCAAAGGTCATTCAGGAAAGAGGAGGTACACCTCGTCACTTTTTGAAGGACTAAGTGTTCTGCTTTGAAACAGACCATTGGGAGACTCAAATGACTCAAAAGGCTATATCAGCGAGCACTTGTGGTTGACGTTATTTATTTATTAATTTGAGGCCTGTCTACTGACACATCTGAGTGGTCTAATTGCTGCGAATTGACACCGGTTACAGTCCATAATGGGAGCTTGGGAGTCTTTCCTAACCGCAGTTCATTCAGCCGCCCCTTGCTGCAACTTAACTGCCCTTAAAATGTCTGATTGCAACATGGGAGCTGTGGGGCGAGACAGGATTATCAGTCTTTGTTGTGTGACTGTGTCTATTATCCTGACCTCTATTCACAATGGGCCCTTAGGAGTGTCGCTTCCAGCCACACAGCAAACTACCCCATACCCGACAAACAACAAGTGAATCAGAGATCTCCCCCTGTCCCAATGCTCTAGACACTTACAGCTCCAACACTTGGCAAAGCGCACCACTGCAGGTAAGGCTATCAAATCCCTATTGATTTAATAAAGATAAATTGGAGGCACTTCCTTTCGGTGTTATTGCTGCAGAGCCGATTGATTGTTTGTGTTGACTGGCGATATTGTCACTGCAGTACTGTTAGTTACGCAAGTTCATTAGCTGTGAAAAGTTGCTTGCAGGGTCTTTTGTCCGGGATGTAGAAAGCTTTTGTGTGTGTTATAGTGGTTAAAAGTGGATTTGCACATGCATGTGATTTTGGTTAAGGAAAGGCCATTTTGGAAAAGCTAGCATGTATCCTCCTGTTTTTATGTTGTTCCATGAGGATAGTCAAGACAATCAAACATTTAAAAGAATACATTTGAGAAATCCAATTTCCAGAGGTAAACTGTACAGCTTGTTCTTTTTTTAACAGATTACATTTAAACACTTAAAAAATGTTTGTGTTCTGATTAAAACAATCCGAATTTTGTGTTACATGAAACATTGTGTTACATTGTATTTTAATTCGAATACATTATTTATCACCATTTAGTTTGGCATCAGAGGATGAGGTTTAATATTGATGAAAAGAAAAAGAAAGTTGTAGAGCACCTTAGTTGGAGTCCCAAAGGAAATATATATCTTTAAAATTTTAGATCAGTAAATTAAACGTTCCACTGCTCACCAATCCAAGGTTTTGTAACTTTCATTTTTTTTCACTTGGATTTAAAAATGTAGCTTCTGTATAAAACAAAACTCTCGAGCCTTTTCTCTTTGTGCCAGTGAGAAACGGTAAGAATGGATGTGAACAATGCCAGAGGAGACGTCTAAAGATCCTACCAGCAGAGGGTTTTAGATTGAATCCTGGCCCAGCGTAGCTCACAGACATAGCAAGCGTCTGAATCAATTCCATACATATCCATTAAAGCACAACTGATTAATTCATCATGTTTATTTTCACGGTGGATGACATGCAGCCTATTTATAAACTCGCTATAATCATAAAGATATCAAGGCAACAAGAAATTGAGGGCTTCTGTGGCTTACTTTCAATATTAGATTTGACCTAAAACCTAAATACACGCATGATGAATGAAAGATGAAGAAGGACAATCGATTTTTTCCCCCTTCTTTTATTTTAGTTTTCGCATATCTAGTTGAAATCTCCGTGCTGTCGTGGCAGGTTAAAAGGAGGAAAGGGCGTTGAAGTTAACATCATCATCCATTAAGCCTTTTTGAAAACCAAATATGGCAGAGCTTTCGTTTTCTCTGAACCTATTCTTTCAGTAAAACGGTGCAAGCATAATTCTTCTCCATCTGTCAGGAGAACTTTAAAGCACAGCAAGTGTGAATTCAATTTATTTCTCTGTGCTCTGCCCCTCGCTGCAAATTGCTTAATGGTTTGAACTTTATTTCTGAAAGCAGCAATACAAAGTTGGGCGAGATAACATCTAGTCAGGGCCATTAGAAGTGCTTTGATTGTTTTGCATTTGTGTTATTGTAGAGTATTGTACCGGGGCCGTCCTCTGAATGCACTCTGTTTTCTAATTATCAAAAACTTGGATTTTTGAAACCTGAATAAAAGCATCAATTCATAAAAATACACGAGGAAGGAAATTCAATAAACTAAAGAGGGGACAGATTTTATTCATGTGATCAGTTGTTACAACAAAAGTGGGATTTTTTTGGCACTCTTTGGTTACAGGAAATAATTCTTGAAACTTCCTTAGTGGACTGCTATCGCTGAAGTTATCTCAAACTTGTCCTACTGTCAAACGGCGCTGTTCCACTGACTGCAGCCTCACTTATCCTCTCTCAGCCCACTACATGAGATGGGGATGATTGCAGTCTTGAAATCAATGAAACCACAAACCTTCCTGATAATATTCCCTCTTGGGGTGCAGTGGCAGATACATTCAGCGCACTATTTATCCCTCTGCCAGAGTCTTTACTGGAGGCATTTGTGGGCTCAATTTGACGTGAACTATACTCAATGAGCTGGTGACAAATCTGCATGTTTACCACAAAGCTGTTCAAGCGGTGTCATATGTTGCTCCAAAAAGAAAGTGAGGAAGTTTAAGGCATGAAAGTCAGCTCATCAGTCGCTTCTATCAACGGCGTTTACAATGTATGCAAACAGCGAACAGGTTTAGCGCGTTTTTAGGTCTTATTCTTAAAGTCGGAAAGACTTGAGCAAGATGATACTTTTGTTCTTTGGCTTTGTGTGATCGAACCCCCTGGAGAAACATTCACACATCTCTAAATACAAGTTTGACAATAAAAAAGTCTCTCAAGCCCTCCGATCAGTCATCGCTTTCCACAGCATTATTCCCCACACAATAAAAAGACAATATCAGATTAATATATAGCCCGTTCTTGGTTGGGATTTATCCTTGTGGGGCAGGCAACGTCTCCCTGTCTGAAGTCACCAAGCAGTAAGAAGGATTTGGTTGACAGAGCACAGAGGGCTCAGAGATGCCTTCGCATTTGAGGTCACTGGTGGATAGCGAAGTTATCTAAAGCCCCAGTTTGTGTCGATTTCCCCCACCGTCCCAGCGCGAGTGTCAGAGATTAGTGGTGCATCCATCCTCTGTGACCTCTAGGAGCTAAAGAGATACTTTGTCGCCATTTTGTTGCTGTCAAATGATGTAAGGTGAATACAGTGATGTCATTGGCAACCTATGCTGCCGCACGGCCCCGTTTTTGTAGCATGGCATGTAATTTCAGTCAGTGCGCCTTCCTCCCATCCTTTGCTTCATAAATTGCAGACGTGGAGTCAAATTATGTGGGAATGCTTAGTCTCATTCTCCAGGAGACCACAGGGTAATGTGGGAACAGTCATTTTGGGTATTTGTGTTTATTTTTAGTTTGAGTTCATGTCAAAAGAATTCTCAAAAATCTGACTTCATCTCATGTCTTTAATGTCACCTACTTATCAGAAACACTTTACCCTAAAACACACTTAATGCCAGTTATAATTGCATAGCATGCAGAAATCAATCATATAGATCTTTCAGTTTTTAGTACATTGACTATTTAATGACACTCCGTAGTCTGACGACTAATTGACAGACCTTCACTCGTGGTTACCCAACCGTTAACGGATCACCTCATATTCCAGTATATTTCTCATTTCAGCTGACAAGACAGTGATAGAAATAGACAAAACTTGTACAAGTAGTGTCAAAATGTCAACCCGACCATCTATGATCAACAAAATGTCTGTATTGAATCTCTCTAAGGTCTCAGTATTCCCCGGCCAAAACAACAGAACTCAATGCAACCAGAAAACTGGCATAAAAACCTCAGCCAGTTATCTGACATTCCCATTTCTAAGGCTGTCAGTCCTTTGCCTGGTTCTGGCATTGTGCTGTGTATAAATCCTTCCCCTAAGGAAGAGGAGTTACTCAAAACACAGAGCTACACCAAAAAGCATACTTTACAATATCTTAAGAAACGATCTGCTGAGCGTTGAGGTGCGTGCATTATCTGAGAAAAGCAAGCAATCCATTCAGAATATCAGCAGTGAAAGTAAAACCTACACTTTCTGAGATCACCGCGATAAAACATGTACAACAGTTCACATAATGTCTAATTACCATTCCTCCAGATGTCCCCATTGTAGTGATTTAGTCTAGTATGAGAGAATCAATGTAAAAAGTACATCTTAAATTTATAGACGGCTCTCTGATTCTGCACCTTCTTGTTTTATCGTGTCAAAAAACATGCATTATTAATCCCATGTGTTGCCTCGAGTAATAAACCTATCTGAGGAGGAGCATGCGCAGCTCACTGAATGACGAGTCCTTAAGAAGGAAGGAAGAAACAGGAAATCCCCCCACCCCCATCCTCAGTATGTTTCGAGGTTTCCACATTTGAAACAGCAGTGCACTTCCATGCACTTCTTTATGCATTTAATCTCCTCTATAGATAGACCTGAATAATGCAAGGAGTTCTGTGCCAAAATGTCTGTATTTGCATCGGCAGGCGAGAACATATCTTGGGTCCACTCGTGCAGTTACCGTAGCTGCAACTCCTGCTTTGTAAACGAGCGCCAACTTTCGCATCAAAAAAGGAAAAAAGAAAAGAAAGAAACCGCATTTCCTACAAGTAATTGTCAACTTAGCACACTGTATTGTGTTAATGTAGGAGTGAAATTGGCTGTGGTTACATGCATATCTGCCTTTATGCACACAATGTTTTCGTTGTGGGACACAAAGGTAATGAGGAAAAAAATGTGGTCCTAAATGCTGGAGTACGTAAGGTAGCAAGGGTGTTTTAATTCACCTGGCTAATAGTGTGAGACAAGGCCCTTTAGGTCATCAATTACTATAAAGTAATGATTTCTAAAACTGCAGTTACACTTGGACAGTTCATGAATTATTCAGGAAGTACTAGAAGGATTAGAGGGACATTGTCCTCTCGTGCCGATATCTTCAGTGGTTTACTTAGAAGTTTTTCCTTTTCTCACGTTGAATTTCATTGACGAGCATTCAAGCACACAAAAAATCCAAATAAACTATCTGCAGCAGCCATAAACATCTATCACATGGAGTTCATTAGGACTTTAGAAGAAGGAATAATTAGGTAAAGGCACAAGGAGAGGTTGTCTGTTTGTTTTGCCTGTAAGTAAGTTTATTTGGCTGAATCGTTCAGTTTCCCCAACAGTGTCATATCAGTGCAAACGACTGTAAATCATGCTGGCAATAAGCATGTGTATCACTATGTCTTGATTGCAAACGGAGGAATGAAAATAGACACATCTCCTTTGGCTGATTTTTTACAGAATTTAACTTGACATTACTTAAGCTAAAACACTGTGCCGCTCCTACTGTGCTGCTGTGCCTTGTTAGGCTGAAATGCTGCTGGGGGATGTCAGGGAAAGAAAAGGCCCAAGTTCATGCTTTACCTGCAGTAGATATTCACAGTAAAATATATATAAAAAACGAGTTGCTTTTCATTATATCTACTCTTTGCCCGGCAAAAAGCTTGGTGGGTGATGGGTCGTGTTTATTGTGGTGGTGTCAGCAGGCCCATAGAGGCAGACTGGACTGGTGTAATAACCATATAATTCAAGTTGTCAGCCCCTTTTCACCTGGCAACACAGAGAAGGAGCTGTCCATCATGTGCTCCGGCTTGCCTTTTAAATGGCCCTTTTCAAGTGATACTGGCCACTCGGGCGCTTGCATTCCAGATTCGTGCATGACGCTTTCATTACGATTTTAAGAGCACTCTGAGAGCTGTTTAAGTAGTGTTTAAAAGGAAACTATTTGCATTACTCCTAACTGAGTGGAACAGGCGGTCCGGACCGGAGTCGTACTACCAGTGATATGACCTCGCTTCAATCAGGCCTATAACAATATGCCTGGCAGTCAAAAGTTAATGATAAGTATTGGAAGGAATAGCATTATCTGCTTAGTGTTCATCTCCACGAGCAGAAACTAAATGTGCTACCTGGGCCCAAGGCAGAATCTGTGTTCATACCTAGATAGGACCCCAGCTGTGTGTTTCACTGAGATAGCGCACCACAAAAGTAGCCATGACCAAAATGCTGATAAATGAATCGGTGACATTTGATGTGTTAGTTTAATCCCCCCCCACCCCACCCCACTTTTAAGGCTCGATTTATTTATCAATTCATTTTGTGGCTTTGCTCCTCCTTAGCTACGAGGAGTTTGGATCTGTGGCTGCAGGAAGACTTGTGGAAGATTGATGTGTTATTCTTATCAAGCATGTCTTGATTAAAGTGTTTATAACTTTTCTGCCCTCAAGGGACAGGATGTGACATTTAAGGTTTTTTTACCTTTTATGTTCATGAAGAATTTCATTTTAAATCTTTTAGTTCTGCAATTTTTGACCCATAATCCCATTTTTTGGTTCTTTTGATTGGGACTTCAACTTTTTGAAACTGAAAGCAAAGACTTAGTATCTTAAAGCACAAAAATATAACAGTCAGCCCGTTTATATGGAGTTCCAGTATCAAATTCTGTGGAGTATCCCAATTTACAATTGTAATAATATGTGAAAAATCTCATTGTTCACAAGCTTTATACTAACCAAGGCACGCTATCGTTTGTGACCACAAAGCAATTTTACCTTAAAAGCCAAAATATATCTATATGAATGCATTTTAAAAACTATATTACAACCCAAATCCCTCATTAATGAGTAGATCAGCCAAAACAAGAGACTGGATATGAAAAAAACCAATGAACAAGCTTTATGAAAGAGCCAAGATATCACAGGGTATCACATGTTCTATGGGCTTATTTGAGCTGCCTGAGATTACTATGCAAGAACAGCGAGCTTTCTTCCTTGAATCGACTTCAGAGCACACTGTTTTCAGATGCCGCTCCAAGTTCTACTACATGCCATGATTAATTCAGCCATAATGTATGTTAATATATGTTAATCTGTGTCACTGATATGCTAATGAATACCTTACTCCCACAATCCAACTTGTCTGTGGCAGCAGCGCACGCTACTTGAAGGAGGTACAATGTTAAAATTCTACAGAAAGATCGTCTGTACAAATTGTGCTCATAAAGAAGCCCTGTGGTGGGCTGTGAGTCGACTGTGGCGACGCCGAGCATTGCCGGAAGTACTGTCCACCGTTCTCACAGAACTGTAACATAGAAAGAGATCAGTCAAGTTCATGATCACACAATTACAACGTGAAACCATATTTCTATTTGTAAAAACATGTTGTCCTGAAAATGGCTTCGTGTCATTTTTACATCTGTTTACAGACACTGAGATTTGTGTGAGTCCACAGTTTGAAAAGAAAAACTCCCATACATCAACAACACACACACACACACACACACACACACACACACACACACACACACACACACACACACACACACACACACACACACACACAAATCAAATAAAAAGGGCTCTAGGAAGGAAAACTGGGTAAATATGTAATTTGGAATCACGGTTCCACTTTCCTGATATTTTTCAAAGGCATATGAACCTCGAGCAATATCATCTCTTTATTAACAGTAGATGGCACCATGTCATCGTGATATAAAGAGTAAGCTTTAATTCATCTTTTATTTCCAAACCATCTCTATCACAAATGGGAGGAGGAGCGGGGATGGGGGTGGGGTACCAGATCTGCCCAAATCCACTGAATGGGAAGATTTTCTTGATTTATTTATTTAGAACTGTAACATTATTGAACATCTTTTAGTAATAATAATAATAATAATGCAGTTTATCATATTTGAAAGAAGATGCTCCGATGTGTCTCGTTCAGCTTGGAGCAGGCATTGGAACTGAACGCTCATTGTTTGTGATGCAACAATTGTGGGTGTGAAGATGTTCACTAGAAGAGCTGCTGGAGTGTTTGTGACTACACCAAAGTACAATCAGCGCAAAAATGTGTTGCAGCAGAGACTAGACGAAATGTCAGAGCGAGAGTGAGGGTTCACGTTTGCTGGAGATAACTCTCTTTGAACCTTAACCTGAAGGCTTCTTGACTGCTATTACCTGTTGCACTTTAAGAGGCCCGAATGCACTTGATGGTATCTGGTCGACATTCTTCGTCTGTAGAAAAGTTTGAAGAGGGCAAAGCTAGAACATCACACGCTTCTTCGGTGGTTTTAGTATTTGCTGTCCGTGGTCAAGTCTCCCTGTCTGGGCGAGGACACCTGCATCCTTGTAAAAATGACTGTGGAATTAATCATTTTCAAGCCAACACTTTGGTGAATATTTTATGATTCTATTTCGCTCTATTTGTCTTGGTTTTTTGTGACAATCAGGCCACTGGAAAACAGTTATCAATTATTCACATTTGCTCAACAGGCTCATCAACATTTACCAGAACGGTGGACTGACGAGACACCTAGTAATACAGGAAAAAACGCTGTTAAACATTTTTGTTTTCTTAATTAAGTTTTTGAAGATAATGTGAAAACATAAGAATTAAGGAGTACAAGATACGAGATGTTTAATAATGTTGTCGGATCAGGAGCACGATGAGAGTGGAAGAAACTGCAGACAAAGAGCGGCGTGTTCAGGTTTACAAAAACAATGCATCTTCTGTGAAATAAATCATGTTTCTTTCAAACTTTCTTTACTCTGAATATTTCTGATTGGAAAGACATCAAGCTTTAGGTTTATTGGACTTCCTCTGATTCATTTCATCTGCTTTTTTTTTAAGGGCGCACTATTAATGATCGCGAAACTCGTAAACACACTCTGGCCATTTGCTTCGTCAGTGTTGTAAAAGATAATGACATGTTGAAAATAAATGAGCCACTCATAATCATAGCTAATCTGCCATCGCAGTCCTTCTCGTGAAAGACATTAATCAAGTTTGAATCCAGTGGGATATTTTATTTCCAATGCCTCAGGATAGCAAAGTGAGTGTAGACACTTAAGCCAGCTTTGAGTTGCACCTACTATAATACAATGGCCGCTAATTGCTAATTATGAAATTCTCTGATGGGCAGAGACACAGTGGGTTCATCCCATTATTGTTTATTTCTCATTATGCTGAGCTTTGTGCTAATGATTCCATTTTATTCACTGCACATGCACTGAAGAGTTTATCCACTGTCATGTGCAATATACTGTATATACTGTGCTGGATATAGTCACTGAACATAGGTCAAGACTACACGAAAACAAACCTTTTAAAGGACTGTTTTCAGCTGTGCCATTTCGTAGTCTTAATTGAATTTAAATGATTGTTTGCTCAGCGGGCCATAAAGTCCCTCAACAAAATGTCTCTAGAATGGAGCCATAACATCAAGTGAAGTCTTTTAAACAGTCATGGAAACATAACAACAAATCTCTGAGCAGCTCAACTGTAAAAACTAATTGTTATTGTCGGTGGAAAACACTTTCACGAAGCAATTCAACTTTGTATCAAGACGAGATCTAAGCAAATCTATGGAATGTAATTTTACAGCTTAGTTGTGTTCCTGCAATTCCCAAATGGTCACCCTCAGGATAAACTAAAGATTGTACCGCAGCAGGGCCCCTAATGACTCTAATAGTATTGGTGTTGTGAAAATACTGCTCAACAACCAGCACTGATCATACTATCAAAGCTTTTGCAAAGGCAGTGCAGAAAGTTACGGTTTTGAATGCTTGAATTTCACTTTAGGTCTTCACGCTGTTTCCAAAAAGGCTTGGAGGCAGCACATCTTCAACATCGCATCAAACCATCTGTTTGCTGCTCTTTACACATCAAAGGTTCACACAAAAAGTCCACTTACAGGTAGATGTAGTCAAGTCACCAGCATCGGTGTCGCCCAGTGTTAAAGCGAGGTCATTTATACCTCGTAAGTGCAAACTTTGAACCTGCCTCAAATTTACTTTGTCACAACACTGAGCAGTTACATAAGGAAATTTGCAGTTCTGATGCTCTGGAGCAAGAGTTGGACCTCATTTATTAAAGTAGGACACCCCTGTGCAGCCTGCCACTGTGCTCTGCAGTGCTATTGTACGGTACAAGAAGAGTAACATGGCAAGAATATCAAAATGTTTAAGGAGGAGTTTTTCTCTGTGACTGACAGTAATTTCTTTTTAGTTGTAAGCCGCTGATGTTTGTGTATTCCCTCTACTTCGTTTATGGTTCATCCTCATAGTTTTTAGGGGAACTTCTTTAGGGCGGTCTCAGTATTCACCTCGTGAATGGAGACTGTCCTCCTCCAGACAACATACATAGGTCATTTGTGAAAGCGAGAGTGCAAGTGCAAGCGAGACTTGTACTCTCGTCTCCTGGTCAAAGTTAGGTGTGTTTTTGTCAGCGCACCACCAAAAATCCTGTTCGCTCTTTTAAAGTGAAATCACTCACTCAGTTTTTTCAGGAACAGTGTGGTTTCACCAAATATGACCAGCTCCTGAAGTAACTACTGAAGTAATGCTACATATTTATTTAGATTCGAATTATAGTTTTTCACAAGACGCCGATTTATAGTGTCTGTGACGTCACGTGTTGCCCTTGAACGTCGTCCACCAAAAAGGAAAACACAGAAATCACTTATTGAAAAAACAACAACAACAAAACAGAATGGGAATGTTTAAAGATTGGGATGAGTATGAGGTTGGGATGTGTGTTCTGATTCTGGATTTGGAAATTAATTAGGAATTCAATTCAGATTATTTTTTGTCAGTGTTGCTGTTAACAACGATTTTGTTTCTAATTTGGAAAGTAAATTGAAATAGTCGACCTGGTTTTGTTTTGTACCCTGACACAGCTGACCAGAGGCAGGAAGAGAGCAGAACAATCCTGCTTGTTATTAACGGCATAAAATTATTATATTGTGCCTTCTGAGAGAAATGTGGCTATAGCAGTCAGGTCAACTTGTGTGTACTTGTCTCTAAATTAAAAAATAATAATAATAATGTTCACTTAATGTGTTCATTTCCAGGGCTTTGATGTTCTGTGACAAAAGTGAGACTGAAAAAAATCATGATTTAATATATATAATATATCACATAACCACTACAAAAAACAAACAAACTGCATGCAGCAGCACCCACTGTGGAGTCCTGCCCAGATAATAAAGGTAGCCAATGAACATCTCTCAAACACATTTAACTTGCTAATGTCAGCTGTATAACAATGACTGAAACAATTTGGACGATATGTTTTCAATGGATGGCAGCTAGCTATGCAGCTTAAACAGTATAAATATTTTCTGCACTCTTATATATCATTTTGAATTTGAACATTTATTGGCTATAAGAGTCTATAGAAAATAACATTATAAAAACACAAAACAAAATGAAAACGTGTATTTATAGCCCCGATTGTCCAGTTTCCAAGCATGTACTGGCCACATAGGGCTCTTTTATCATCCCACGGGATTGTTATCAATTTAGTTATACTTGAACTTTTTATTGCATTCAAATGGCTAGAGAGTGAAACTAATTTCAATGCAGACGAGTTCATGTTTTTCCTTTCACCCCTGGCTATCGAGTGGGTGTCAGTTTATGCATGCTTGTTAAGATACGTGTGTAATGAAGTTAAAAAATCAAACCAGAATCCCGAACCTGTTACACTTTCAGTGGGTCTGTCTGTGTTGTGCATTTTGGTCAGTTTGCTAGAAGGTTTATTTGTCCCCTTGGAGCAAATCAATAAAAAAATATATCAGTTTTTTCCCCACGATGTAACATATCTGTCCCGATAGGAGTCGTTTCCTAGTATCAAAATAATGTGATCACGTGATATGGCCTACGGTTATCATATGTTAACTCAAACATCTATGTTTGGGTTTTTTTGCTTTTTTTTTTTGCTTTTTTTGAAGGATGGTTTTCTGAGTTACCAGTATTTTTTTTTTTTTTATCTCTAAAGGGTCATCGTAGCATCTGATGGTTCTTTTTTACAGCATCTGTGTTCGACTGAATAAATTCAACTTTTTAGACCTATTATTTCATTATTACACATTTTTCTGCACAGAAATAGTATTTTTTACAAATTGTGATAACAGCCCTGCCTCTGTGGGGTTAGGAAGGTAGAAGATTTTTACTCTCCCATAAATTATTTTTAAACTATTTTATTATTATAAATAAAATAATTTCTCTTTGAATTCAGATTTTTTTTAACCTGACTGCAAATTCCTGAGAATAACATTATTTCTTACAGCATTTACAACATATACTACTGAGCTATAGTATTATCTGCAACTACATTATGGATGATATTATTCATTTTTACGTAACTGCTTCAGGGTCAAGAAAAAGAGAGAAAACACTTCAACTGCTGTTTGATTTTTCACGTTTTCATCATTACAGAATTTCAAGAAGAGTCATTTTTGCATCAAGTTTGCAACGGCAAACTTGATTGAACCTCTGCCACCAGCTCAACTATTATGCTCCAAAACACCTCTGTTCCCCTACACTTCTTCATTTCTGACATTCCAATTATCTTTACATCAATCATTAAAATCTATTAACATTTCATGTGTTTTTTTATGGATTATCTTAGGCTGCAGTTCCAGTCTTCGTGCTGAAAGATTTTTCTGGCAGAATAAAAATTTTACAGCTCAGTATAATTGAGTCTGTGTGTCACTATATCATGCAACATCCAAATGGACTCGTATACACTTCCTCTTAATAGTGGTTATAGCCATATGGAGTGTTTTATGATACATAGCTTTAATTAAAATACAAGGTGTTTTTTTTTTTTCTCTTCAGCCAAGTTGGACAAAGTTAGAAATGATTTGAAGCGTGGATTTCCTTGTGATACTTGTAGTATCACAGAGTGTATTTGCCTTTCACACTTGGCTCATAAGTCACACAAGTATTACTACAGATCACTCATTACTGATCTGATGCAGTATCAAAGTGATTGCCTGTTCAGTGACAACTAAGCTCAGTAAATATATTTAGTCATGACAATAAGAGCCAGAAAAGTCCCTTTGTTGATGACTATTTGCTTTTGAGCACCATTCACTATTCCTCAGTATTATTCAATACTTGCCGATTATTTGGTTTTATTTAATTTCTATTCGCTCTGTGTTTTTAATTCACACTGATGCAAATCCATTCCAAGATTTTTTTATCCTTATTTTTACTAAAACTGTCACAATTTGAATTCCTTTTCAGAGAGACCCCATGGTAAGATTCATTACAGCCAGGAGGGAGATCAGTGCTAAATAACTAGCTCATGGTGGCTTTTAAAGGCCTCCAACTTCCGCAACGGCAGGAACCTGAAACTCTGTAGCATATCCATTAAGTGCATAAGTTAGCAAAATGAACTTGATAGGACTGTATTTGTCAGCAGAGGGTCAGGATTAGACTTGGGTCTAATTTATTGTGGAGAATAGAAGTTCAAGATGTTATTTCAAAAGATGGGTGTTTAAAAAAAGCTCAGTTTTGTGGCTTTGTGGTTTTAACAAGAATTTCCCAAAACTTTAAAAATGTGAAAAACAATATTATCTTAAATGTTGCTTGCAGCAAATCAATAATCAATTTTATAGTTTATATATTAATGTTCTTTAACAACAGTTGTTTCACATGCTTTCACAACGGGGCGATCGTGGCTCAAGAGTTGGGAGTTCGCCTTGTAATCGGAAGGTTGCCGGTTCGAGCCCCGGCTTGGACAGTCTCGGTCGTTGTGTCCTTGGGCAAGACACTTCACCCGTTGCCCCAGGGTGGCTGTGCCTGCAATGTCACTTGCCATCACCAGTGTGTGGATGACTGGATGCGCTATACAAATACGGGCCATTTTATACTTACTCCATCACTGCACGATGAAGAAAAGTGAAGTTCAGGCTAGCTGGAGAATATAATAAATCTACATTAATGTCTTAGGAACAGATTAAGAATATATTTTTAATGCTGATGTAACAAACCTGCAAGAATGAAAAGAAAGGCTTACCAGATGGTAGTGAGGCCTGCTGTGATGTATAGTCGGAACATGGGGGTACAAACAAAAAGAAAGAAAGCTGAGCGCCAAGCTGAAGATGCTAAGATTTTCAGTGGGAGTGACCGGAATGGATAAGGTTAGATTTCAGAGGGACAGCTCAGGTTGAGCAACGTGGAGCGTAGTTTGGAGGAGGAATAGTGAGGATGTTGAATATGGAGCTAGCAGGCAGGATGAAAAGAGGAAGACCACAGAAAAGATTCATGGATGAGTTTGGTGTTACAGAAGAGGATGGTAGGGATAGGTGAGATGGAGACAGATGATCTGCTATGCCCATCCCTAAACGGACCTGCTGAAAGAAGACGAATGTAAGCAATCGAAATATTCCTTTTTCAATTGATTGCTTGCCATCGCCACCTCGCCTTCCAGTTTATATCTCACTGGCGTCTGCTACTCAGATAATGTATAAGGATGAAGAAGAACAGAACAGAAAACTGCTGGTTTTACTGAAACAAATACATTTAAACAATTCAGAAAGTACATTTAATGAAAAAAGAAGAAAAAAATGAGATTGAAAGAAAAATAATGCACTGTTTTTGTTCTCGTGTAATGGGAAAAAAAAATCTCAGTGCCAGTCAAAGAGATTGATTTCCATGTTCACAGGGGGGTCAACTTTCATATCAACGATGCTGTGATGTGATTTTGATTATGACTGCTTCAGTGCCACCCTGCTGAGATGATGTTTTTGGTTGCTGTCTCAGATATTTGAAATTGCTTAAGCAACAAAGTGAACTGACAGACAAGCAGACTTCTCAGAGAGCAGACAAAGTAGGAAAACCGATTCCTTCATTACTTACCTTCAAATTGCAGTTTGGGTAGTAGTCAGAGTTTACAAAAGTTCTCATGTCGCTGTAGAGCAATTGTCGTGTTTACAGGAATAATGAAAGGACAGTGGTGTTCTCAGTTTTTCCCTTTGTATTGCAGCGGAGACTTCTCTCAACGCCGCTGTGAAGACATCCAATTAAAATCAGAAAATATGGCCTCTGAGCTGGAGGTTACTGCTCCCAGTGGTGTTCCACCAACAATATTTTCATGGATAAATGTCTGTCGATGGAAATAAATATACTTCACCGTGCGTGTAAGACCCCAAATAATGGCAGGCCTGATTGTGACTCAGTATTTCCCACTGTTATGGGCTTGTGTATAGTTTGGCATGTTCACAGTTAAATAAAAAACAAAAAACTTGAAAACTGAAGCATAATTTCCTCAACTTCCATCTTAAAACCCACCATGTGTGATGTGGAAATGTTTGGGAAATAATTTGATAAAGTCATAAAGAGATTGATCGTTCTGCACAGTGACGTAAATCAGTGCAACTGTTACAAAAATCACATCTTTATTGATTACAGTTGAACAGAATAGGTGCTCCAATAGTAAACTTATCAACATTTGGTCTGCCCTGTCTGAATTAGTTCAACTTTGCCTCCGTGCCTGTAATTACTGCCCCATCGGAATGAGCTTAGCAAGCTAGTGTGAAGAAGTCCAGGTGAGGCCCAGCGTGGGTCCTTTCAGCCCTGCATATTCCAGCCCTGCCATTTAAAAAAAATGTTTTACCGCCTTGCAGCTCTGGTAAATGTCATGCCATTCTCCCCTGTGTGGGAGGAATTGCAGTCATGGCGGTGGTCAAAGAACCCCAGTCCTCACAACCAACAGGAGGCCGGGCATTTTGAGAAATGGGAATAGATGAACAAACAATACATCCTGGGTTTTTTCTTTTACTTATTTGAAATGGAAGCGGGAGGAGAGAGAGGGTGTGTGGAAGTGATATTACAGTAATGTGGATCAAAGGTATAAATTTGCTACATTTGTGTTCACAGTAGAGGCAGTAACAAAAGTTTGTATGTGTGAACTCTGCATAATGTTCATGTTTAAGGTCAGTGTGTGTGTGTGTGTGTGTGTGTGTGTGTGTGTAGGTGGGTCCATATTATAAATCTCTGAGGTAGAACAATAATTTGTTTTGGTTAAATATACGATTTCCTTATTAACGGGTATATTTGTAAAAGCAGAGATTTAAAAACAAAGAAAATCTGTTGTAATCCGAATATTTAATATGGACATTTTGCAACATTGTTGTTCTTCCCTGTGATGCAAATTCACACCAGAGGGTATTAATTTCTCTCAAAATGGGTTGTCACAAAACGAGACTAACCTGACTGTGAGACATCTCTCGATTTAAAACACCTATTTTTGTGAAGATGCAAAGTGTTTTCTGCTAATCTTGTTGGGAAAGCTACAGACACAATTAGTTTCAGGAGAAGATAATCATCGTCTTAAAAAGCCTTTTCCTTATCCATGGAAAATATTAATACTAGAGCTTAATATAAACGCTATATTTGTCAGTCATCTACTCACACTCTCCTTTCTGTCTCTTGGAAGTGGTCAGAATCATTTTCTGGGGAGTTATTTTCCGATCTTTGTTGTTAAGCTCCTCATCATCTGTGATTCTTGGCAACTTGGCAGATTTCTGGGCTCCGGTATAATTTTTCTTTCTTTTTTTGTCTTAGTAAAGATGTTAGAGGATAATTTTAACTTGGGTTTACTCATCAGGAATTTTTGCAGCATTTTTTCGAGGCGCTGAAACATGTCACACATTTCACTAACTCCTGTTTTTGCTGGTACAAAAAAAAAAATGGCTTCACTGTAACACTTTACTTGATTGTCCTTTCATATTTTAATCAAATATTGCATTGGAGAAGTTATATATTCTTATTATAAAAGCTGCTATAAGCATTGCCCAGATGACTTATTTGTTTATGTTAGGCCAAAGTCAAAGAGCTCAGAAAAGCCAACTGGTTGATAAATCATTGCAGGAAGTGGCTCAGTGAAATCTCTTGCAAGGTCAAACATTTCTGTAATTGCTTTGGTCAGCAGGAGATAGTTTGCATGGCATGACACTGACATGTCTGCAAACACTCATCAACAACTCACCATTGGATAGTGAAGCTCCAGAAAAAAGCAACATGCAAACCCTTCAAAGTAAAAGTTGTGCCTTCCACCTGCAAACACCAACACATTTCAAAAGGTGTCTGAGACATTCACATTTTTCACTTGCAAGCAGTGCTTGTCAGGGTACCAGTGACTCGTCTCCAGGCCTGTGGGATTTATGCACCTACTTCACACACACGAGCAAATAAAAAAATAAGCACACACACTGTATAGTCAGACTGATACAGTTATTTGATTTAATTCCAATACATACCACAGAGTAAAAATATCCCAGATTAAAATAGAAATCAGTTAAGAGCATATATACTGTAAATGCAGTGTGGTACAGTACCAGGATAAAGACTTGTTTTCGTAGTAACCACTAGCGGCCAAACATCATTAATAATAAAGCTTGAAATTTTATTTCAAATTTGTGGATCTCCGTTTGTTCCACTTACAAAAACCAATCAGAAAGATCAAATGAATCATCTTTGCAGGCTGAGGCAATTAGGCAAGCAAGCAGGTCTCCCATATGCAAAGGACTCAGAGTGTGTATTTTTACTCAAAAGTGAGCATTCATCATATCACAGCTTGGTATCCTAATCAGCTTAAAGAGTCCCTTAGGTGATTCTTCTTTAAAGACATTAATCATAAATGCTTATTACACATGACCTGCTGATACCAGGTTCCTTCATTTATCTTAGCAAGAAAGATCCCCCCACCCCCCTCGTGTGTGGTCAAATACTTACGCCTGATCTCTGTGAACCCCAGCAACACTTACAAAACCTGGTCTTACTCCCCCATAAAAGTGTGGAAAGAACTGTATGATATTTTAAGACTAGTTTATGATGCTGCTGTAGCGTTAGTGCTGAGCTTAACCCTTTCATGCATGAATTATGACAACCTCAATCTAGATTTTCATTCATCTTTAGGCATGAAAAAAAAGTTTTTGACTTACATGTCCACTTAGGTGGACAACATACGTTTTGACTTATGAATTTGGTATGGAGTGACACATCAGTGTCCAATGTAGTGGTTTATGTGCAAGTATACAATCAACACTGGCACAAATACAAGAAAACAGCCTTTGAATAGCTGTAACTGTAGTGACCGCTATGCATGAAAGGCTTAAACAAAATAGAACAATAAAACTGATTTTTATGTCTTTATTTTGAAATTTATTACATCTGACAAGATCCCTGAATATAGTAACAAGCAAACAAGTCATTTCTATTGCAGGATAATATCAAAAAGTCACAATAACACAAATGTTAGTTTATTTTTAGTGATTTTGTTTAGGTAAATTACTGTCACCACCATCTGAAAGGAAATATTATTCTACCAGATGATTTTCTTCGGGGAATTATTGTCACTATTAATGCTGGTAAATATCGAGTGTTTCTCTGGGTGTGGTTGTATTTCATGTAAAATCAGGTTTAGAATCAGTTCAGAAACCATTTAGATTGTTATGCGAGTCGCATCAGTTCCACCTAAATAATCCCATGGATTCTGTGAAGGATAATAATGTAAATAATTCATGTTCTTAATCAAAGTCAGTCCCATTAGGCAGGTAATCAGTTCTAAGATCATTCACAGCTCAAATCCACATAACGGTGGCAAGTTTTGCAAAGTGCTTTGATGTAGTAAAAAACTGTTCTTGAATACGTAGTGCAAAGAAGGAAAAATTTGACATTTCAAGGTGACAGGCTTTTAAAAACATCACTTCTTTAATTTGGCAATATTTTTCGCTTCGAGTTTAAAATAGGTTGCAAATTAACATTACATACAATATAAATCAGTGAAATTCAAATAACTCACATCTATATGCTATTGTTACCCAAAAAATTAATCATAGTTTACTAATGAGCTCAGATGCTCCTCGTTTATGTTTTATTTTATGGATAATATAGGGTCACAGCAGCTGAGGTGAAGTGTTCCTTAGGATGACTCCTGTGAGCAGTGCTTCACATCAAAAAGGCTCAGAAGGTGTTTGAAGTGCACGAGCTGTCTGCGCCACGGTTGCATTGTTTTAATGTTGATCTGGAAGAAGAGAATGTGACTCTGAACCTGAAACGCAGCGTTTAAAAGGACAGAAGCACGATTGTGCTACTTTCTCTGGATATTTTTTTTTAGCACTGTTTATAAATAAGTATTTATAAATAACCCAATTTGATTTATAAACTAATTAAATGATTTAAAATGAAAAAAAAATGCTTAAATAATAAACATACTTTCAAAAAATGTATTATATAATACATTTATATAATAACAAATGTATGAGTCTGCAGACTACAAAGGATAGTAAACTGTTTTTACTCCAGTTAATGCAAGTTTTTTTTCTTTTTTTCTTCTTTTTTTTACCCATGAAGCATAATCTGGTTTGCACAATTTCAGTTTTGACTTTGAATGCAGCTTATTTCAGTTCAATGCCTTTGGAAGAACATTTGAAATTGTTATTTATGCTATAGACAATAAGTGTTTTTCATAGTGTATCCAGGAGAATTGGGCATCGTTTATTATTTAGCAAACATTTGTTTTTCATTTATAAATAAATCACAACATTACTTTTGCAAATTTGCTTCAGACTATTGTATCTTGAACAAGGGCAAAGTATGAAATTATCAGTAGCTACCTGATGTGAAGATGGTTTATATGTATTATGTGAAAGATAGTCCCTGATGAAGTTTCCATTATCAGAAATTAATGGATTGGAGGCCGTAACTGTGCAGAGTTCATTAATGCCTGACTGTGGACATGTCAAAAGGCATAGTATAGTAACTTGCTAAGAATAAGAAAGGAAGTGTGACCGTGAATTTGTATTTTTGTGGACTATTTAATAAACCATAACATGTTTCACTAACACATGGAGCAACTGTTATCACAATAATGTTCTAATGAATAAGAAAACTTCTTTATTCCAATAAACCGGACAATCTGTAGATACAAGTTGTCATTTTTCTGGTTCTCTCAGCTTATGGCAATGATGCTATGATGGACTGCTTAGAGAAAAGGTGTGTTCTGTTCCTGCCTCCACTACAGTAAGGCTGCAGATCAACCTCGCGTCAATGACGTGTTTATTAACATTATCTCAGCACTCTCCAGTGTTCCAGTGAAACAGTGATGGATGTATAATGGACATCCATCCATCTATCCATTTTCTTAACCGCTTGTCAATTGGTTGCTTGGGGGCTTGGAGCCTATCCAAGCTGCTGCAGAGCAAGAGGCTGGGAACACCCTTGACAGGCTGTCTTTTGCAGGGCGAACACTTAGAGACAGACCGCCACTCATACTCACATTCACACCTACAGCCAATTTAGAACCACCAATTAACCCAACACATGTATGTCTTTGGACTGTGGCAGGAAGCCAGAGTACCGGGAGGAACACCACGCATGCACAGGAAGAACATGCATTTAATAAGACGGGAGAAAGGCCCCATCCAGATTCAAACCCTGGATCTTTTTGCTGTGAGACAAGAGTGCTGACCACTCCAATAGGCTAAATATTTGCCTACAACACGTACATGTAAGACAGGAAATTATCTCAGGTGCAGATGATAAAAAGGAAGATTGTGTGTTTTTTAATATTAATTAATATTATATAACTAATATTAATATTAATAAGATTTTTAAATAAATTAATAAAACTGTACACAGCACTCTCTCTTACATACTATAAAACAAAAGTACCATCTCTCTGTATGTCACAGTTAAAACACAAGTGTCTGACTGTTTCTTTCCTCCTGCTGAAGGAAACTCAGACAGAAGCTCACCAGAGTGTGATGCAGTCCAACATCAAATCAAAATCTCCCCAACATGCCAACAGCAATACTTTATACTGCAGGGCTATTGTATTGGTTTTACTTTTCTTATCATGCAGTTCAATTATCTCATGCAATTATCGTGATATTGGACGGTCTCTGAAATGACACCATGGTAACAAACAGCTGATCAGCTCCTATTCTTCCACTTGGCTAGCTTGAATTGTCTGCACTTCCAACCTTTAGGCCCAACCTACCATTAAGACTATGTCTGTTTTAGGGGGTTGTGTACAGAAAGGGTGAAACAAAGGTTATGGAAGCTCTTCAATATTTTACAGGGGAACCCCTCCCTTGCCATAATTAGATAGATTACCTGTTAGCCATGCTTCTGTGTGCAGAAATGTTTTAAACTACTTTATCCTCCAGGCAAATGGAAAGGAAAGTCAAAAGGAATTACACGCTGTCCGGGCAACAGTGACTGCGCTATTAATGGCCACAGCCAAAGTGAAAGGGAAAAAATAAAAAGAAGGCAGAGTAATTTTCTCATGTTGAGTAGTGATTAATTTTTTACTGCTCTAGAGTACAAAAGGTTTGGTTAAAAATTTAAGGGCCTTGTGGCTGACAGTGGCAATCAGATGTCAGGACGGTTCAGTCACTTTTACACTGACTGTTTGTCTAGCTTTTCTGCTCTCCACATGGACTTAACACAATATTTATTACTCACATTTGTAACACAGTGCAAAGCACTGAAAGAGGACATTTTAAGACATTCAATACGAAACAAAACAAAAAATATGTTGCTTTTTTTTTTGTCTGTTTGGCTACAGTTTGGATCCTGTCAGCTGCGATCTTTATAACATAGCTAAATTATATTAACTTAGTCCATAGCAGTCATTTTTGATCAGTGCCTTTTATACTATTTTGTTCTGGTTTGCATATTTCAACGTACTTTTCTATATTAATAAAATTGTGTCTATGACTTACTTACTTATAAGGGAAAGGAATATCTTTAGCCACAAGAACAACAGGGAATCTGGCAAATGAAGGTATGGCCCCACAAAGGACATACAAGACCATAAAATACCCACCAAGCACCCTGAAAAACTGGTCAAACCTACAGTCTGCTACTGTAAAGGACAGAAGATATACAAGCCCCTAGACAAGCATCTCATAAACACCCAATGTATACATATATCTATCGATCGATAGATAGATAGATAAAAGCTCAAAGCACACACACAAAGAGAGACACACACACAAAGAGAGACACACACACAAAGAGACACATACACACAAAGAGAGACACACACACTGGTGACTTCAGGTTTTATGACCAATGTCTTACTGAAATTGCCTCTTTTGGAGTTCACCTTCCATAAAATGCTCCATAAACACATTTTAATTTGCTGCAATGTATGAAGTGAAAACTTTTTTAAAAATACCTTACTGGAGTAATTAATTGTTTCCGACTTTTCCGATATGATTGCTTATGCTATATTTAAACCCAGTACAGCCTGTATGGTGTTTCCCCTGCGGACAGCAGGGCCATCTGTGTTGTCATTTTTTTACTGATGACACCAGTGCTTCAGTTGCACAATGTTTCTAAACCTGGCCCAAACTGGATGCGGTTGCCTAGCTTGCCTATTGTCTAGTTTCCATTTCAACGTTTTCTGCTCGTTCTCACAGTTGGTGTTTTTGTGGTTGGCTGTTCAAACATTGCTGGTTTAATCTGTAACAGTTCTGTAAATCTGTAAACAAGCATTTTTTAAATATTTGGAATGGGTTTAAAGATTTGTTTCTGTTCTTTAGTCTAACAAACATATATCTTATGTGATTTAGGTCAGATCATTAAAAAAAATATAGTGAGAACATGTGCATAAAAACTTCTTTATCATCATGTACATGCATCCTTCATACAGTACAGCATAAGTCGCACTCATGACAGCTTTCTGCAATGTCAGATTAACTCTTGCCAAGCAGAGTTATAACAGATAAGATGTTTGAATTACCAAGCAGTAATTTCTGTCATCTTTATCTTGTGCTGACACCTAGCCTCGGGTGCTTTGATTGTATTTTAAGTACGAGTGCAATTCTGATGCAATATTTCAATTTGAAGTGAGCAGTAAAAGCCTTATGAAAAACACATGCATCACTGCATATTACGCTGCCTGAATGGCAGCTGCACTCCTCTACATTTGGTCCATCGGCATGAAAAGCACTGGACAAGAAGCTCTAGAATCACAAGTCTTATGGGAGTCCACCACAGGGGGGTTGTGGACATGCCAGTATCTTTCTCACATTTTAACTAAAACATTCCTTTTCTCAAAGCACGGGGGGGGAAAGGGAGTTGCGTAAAGAGATGTCAGATCGAAAGAAGGCCAAGAAGATATGCAATGTCACCGCCAGACTATCAGAAACTTTTTCTTTTAATCACAGACCCATATCATAATATCCACACGCGTCTGCCTGTTCATTTGCAGTGGTCTGAGCAGCTCCTCTGACATACTGAATGCTCTCGCTCTTTCCCTGCTATAGGAGATGATGTTGATTGACCCAATTAGACAAGTCCACCGGGTGATGCTTGCTGCTTATTAGTCTTTCTCATTCATTGGATGTAGTATGTGAAAGAGGTGTAGAGCAACCTGGATAAAGGCTGACACAGGCCTGTTTTCAAGGGCAAATTAAACCACATGATTGCAACCTTTGGTTCATCAGCTGTGTTTAGTGTCCATCAATACAAAAAACAAGTGCTTAGTAGGTCACTGGTTTGGAGAAACCTCAATAAGTGCAATAGGACTTTTGCATATATATATATTTATGTAAATATATATATATATATATATTTATATATATATATACACGTGTGTGTGTGTGTGTGTGTGTGTGTGTGTGTGTGTGTGTGTGTGTGTGTGTGTGTGTGTGTTCTCCCCGGTGTCTTTCACATGTGGAGCATTTGTGACATTATTTCAAGACATAATGAAGCAATATTTTATGAGATGAGCTGTAGAGAGGTGGGATGTTAAAGAAGCGAGCAGCAGAGCATTGTGCTACAGATGCAGGTGAACTCCCTTGTGTGACGGATGGAGGGGAAAAGGTAATTTGTGAAGAGACCTACCTGCCAAGATGATGAAGAGTTCTCCTTTGTTGATTTTCCCAAAAGTGTCTCCCAGTCAGGAGTCATAAGAGAGCAGAGCTTACAGTGACACTTTGACTGGCATTTAGGGAGGGCTAGTCCTTTCTTGAAGCCTTGTGTGTGCATTTAAAATAAAGAATATCATTATGTTTTGATAGAAATTCTCTGTCACTTGCAGAGGTAATTCTTCTTCTCAGCGTGACATTGTTGCCTTTGGGCTTACTGTATGACAGTATTTGTAAATAGATTAAACTTTCCTTAAGGAATGCACTAGGCATTCAGTAACGTAGACAATAGTTCCCTAATTTGGTGTAGAGGATAAAGGTGTTCATGCAGCTTGTTGTTTAAACCATGTAGAGTGATTAATGTCTGGAACTTTAACCCAGAGGTTTCAAATATTCTAATGATCATTATATAAAGAGTCATTATCATAAAATCTGTAGACTAAAGTTGTGTTGTAGAAAGTTGCAAGCATCACTTCTCTTCTCACTGTCCAAAGATGCTTTCTGAGATATGTGCACAGAGCAAGAGAAATCATTTCAGCATGCGTTTTAAAATTCTCTTTTGACCGCTCAACTTTTTCATTTCAGTTTCTGGAATAATATTTTCTCTGGTTGCATCACGATGTGACTCACAGTTTGAGGCTTTGTCTAAAGTCCAAATGTATTTTGGCTGCTGCATTTTTGTTTTATTGCAATGAGTAAGGTGTTTACTGAGTTGATGCATGGTTGCATTTTTACGTGTTCAGCAAGGAAGAAAAGTGGAAAGAGGAATAGGCTTTTTTTTTTTCAGAAATATGCGTGTGGTATCAAAGAATCTGCAGAGGTTACGCCACTCTGCTGTGCATGTTATGTGGGTACTTTAAAGCATCTTTGTGCAATGCGATAATCTTTTCTATTCATTCTGTCCTCGTGTTTCTGAAGAAAGAGGACGCAGGTTTGATGTGAAAATTACACTTTTCTAGTTCCTGGGAATGCAGTGAATTTGATGTGAACTATTTATTTAGGTCACTGCAATCTGCTATTCTTCAACTGTTTTCGAAATCCTTCCTCGCATATTTATTAAAGCATGAAGTATTCAAAGCTGAGCTGTTTGCTGTTTGATTTTCAGTTAAATTATGCTTGATGAGGTGACTTGGAACAGAAATGCCATAATTTCAGCCGCGGTGGTGTCACACTTGGTGATACTTGTACAGAAGTTCTTGAATACTGCTCACACGCATAGTCGCAGACAGGTGTTGTTTTAACAAACAGCATGCACCTAAGCACACCCCTTAAGTGAGATGCAGTCAGGAGCACATCAGGATCCCCATCTGTCATAAAGAGATGGAGGCTGGCCCAGAGGAACTCACACAAGTAGACCCGGTAAAATCAATAATAGGGCTGCATATGTAATGTGCTGTCAGACTTCATGATGGTGCAACATTCTCATTTGTTCCGAATCAAATTTAATTAGAAGTTGTAAAGTCTTTATGACACACATCCTTTGAGCAAAGTGTTCAGAGCTGCAGTAAAGTTAGAACTGCCTTTACCGATCTCAAACAAAGTACTTTACAGCTGTGCTGCATGTTTTTTATTACAATTATATCTTTTTGGACGAGGTGGTGAAGGTTCGTTCGCTGTGTTCAGTGAAGCAGACAACTTGAAAGCTGCCATCTGATCTGTACAGTAGCGACTGTGCATTTCTGTACTTTCCATAATTGCAGACCTGACAACGATTTTAAAAAATCTTTTTGGAATAATGGAGATTTTCTCTGCTACAGCTTGAATGCAAGTATGCTTAGTATTAAGTATGTTAACGACTTGTGAATTAAACTATTGTCCTGTGTACTCCATAACCTATTGGCACAGTCACCTACAATATATGTGTGATATGTGTGGTTGGCTGTGTCTCAGGAGGTAGCACAGGTCATCTACTAATTGAAAGGTTGGTGGTTCAATCCCCAGCTGCTCTGGTATACAAGTATCCTTGGGCAAGATACTGAACCCAGGGTTGCTAGCAGTGCGTTAGCCCGAGTGTGAATGTTAGGCAGAAAGCACTTAGACACATAAAAAAGTGTTTATTTGAATGGCTGAATGAGGCATGTTTTATAAAGCATCTTAAGTGCTCAAGTGGAGCAGAAACATGCAATATAAGAACCATTTATGTTATTGTATATAAGAGGAGCCCATCTGTGTAGATAGCAAGTATATTTCTGACTACGTCAGACCGTCTGAGCTCCTTTTTCCTTAATGGCAACATTTATTGACATTAACATTTGGTACATTTCTTTATTTAAGTAACGTTAACCAGTGCTGTAACATTAGAAGCCAAGAACACCTTAAACATTCAAGCATTTAAATATTAGAAGGATTCAAATGTTTAACATTTTGCAGCAACATGGCGGCCTCGGACGTGCTGTTATGTTCACCACACACGTGATTGTGCAGCTCTTTGTATGAAATCACATTGTTTGTACAGATGTGTAACCTTTTAAGCTGAAACCCTGAAAAAGATTTATTCATTTATGTCACATTGTTGAGGCAACATTTCGATTATGCGGCCTGTTTCAGGTTTATTTGTAGTTTTTATAAAAACAAACAAACAAAAAGCAAATGAAAAAACCCAAAAAACCCAAATTTGTTTTATTTGTTACCCCCGATGCTGTCTGTCAGAGGAGCGTCACCCTCTCACAGTTGTCACAAGTGCTCTGTCTCGTGTCTCCCCTCGGACTGCATTAGTGTCAGCATGTACTCTGCTCCACTCATTGTGTGTAATCATGTCTTTGTCTCTGGCGCCCTGACACACACCTCACTGCATGCAACTTCCGCAGTCCCACCGGTTCCCCACCACCAAATCTCTTGCCGTCCCCTGCGCCACTGAACTGCACTCGCCTCACACCTAAAGGGATTGCTGTCACAGTGAAAAGGCCAGGCTTTCTATGCCTGACAACTTGCATATTTGTACACCGTGATGCAAATGTTTCCCCACTGATATTGTTTTGTCACTTAATGGTGACCCCCACTAGTGCGCCATTAAGAACCAGGCATTCCACAGTCGTGCAGAACCAAGGCATTTCTGCAAACTCGTCCCCATTGGACATTTTCAATACTTGTCCTTCTAGTTATCTGTGTGCTATTGTATGCTGCACAAACCCATTTTCTGCTTTATTCGTCCCCTGCTGAAAGATTTTGCTGGGAACCCATGGGGGGTGACAAGAGCCCTTCAACTCTTTCTCACTGAAAACTTTCTGCTATTGTCTGCGGTCTTATTTCTGTGTTAAGATGACACCTGGGAATAATCCCGAGGGGGTCGACATAAATGGAATTCAAATTAACTGGATTAAATGCTATAATCATAACAGGCATAATAACTGTTACAACTTTGGATATGTTTTGATTAGGTCTCTCATTTCATATTTTCCTGTTTTTATGCTCACATCTGAATAAGTGAGCATTTTTTGTGGAATAAAACATTAAATGGAAACAGTTCTTATGTGGTGCCACAAATGGTGCAGCACACGCGTTAAATGAGAGTGGGACCACTCGCGTATAAACCCATTTTTTTATGAATTTTAGACACCTAATGAAATAGATATGATCCAAAACAAAAACAGCAGACTCTGTTATGGGATTTAAATAATTTGCATTGAATATAAACTGTAATGTATCTGCTTCCAGTGCTGCGTGCAGCATATGGAACCATATGGTGCTATATTCTTTTGCTGCCACTTAAGGAGTCGGCCTGTCTCCGTGCACATAGTTTACCTTGTTACCTGTCACCACCTCTGCTTTGAGAAAGTTTGTGTCAGCAATCACTGCCATTAGTCACATGGTTGGGTATAAACAGCAGCCTTTCACTTCTGTTAGCAGAGCTGTCACAGAATCACTGGCCAACATCATTAAAGCTTTTCTGGTGATATGTTTTAAATATCATTTTAGTTTAGCTGGCTGACTGTTGACATCAGCAGCAAAGACATTGTATTTCAAACTATTATCTATGAAAATGCTGAGAAGGTTGACTCATCCTTGAACATTAATAACTGTTATTGCAGCGTCTAAAGCGGTGTGTTTTTACATAATGTAGTGATAAAAAACAAATGTACAACTTTTTTTTTTGTAAACTGATTTCAAGTTGCGATCAAGTGCGGACGACTGGAAAGCAAGGATTTCTTGTCATCTTCTGAAACATTTACCAGAGGTCAGAGGGATTAATTGAATATATTCCACTTTTTTCCAAACGAGTGCTCTACAACTGTAAGAGGCCTTGTCTCAATTTTATGCAAAATTTGAGGATGTGTCGAGGGGGTAAAAAAAAAAGAACACTGTCTGTTGAAACTTTGCTGCTTTCAAGGACGTGGCATGCATAAAGCCTAAATACCTGGGGGGATATGTTTTCTTTTTTTTTCCCCCCTCCTTAATTGTACATCTTTTACAGTATATAGAATGAAGTGCATCCTCTTACCTCCCTTTTTTAATTAATTGTGAAGACTATGATACTTGCATACTTATGCGGACGCAGTTTCTAAATAGGTACAGGGGAGCAGAGGAGCCATATGGTGTTGTTTGACATGAAGAAATTAGGCCACCAATGCTGTCTGTTCATTGTCACCAACTTGGCCACCTGCTTTGCTTCTGCAGTGGGTGAACTAGCGTGGACTCCCTCCCGCTGCCTCCCCAGTCTAACTTGTTATATCTTTATGAGACGAGCCTCAACAGAAAACCAAAATATGTCGGGGCAAGTTTAGATACAAATTAGCTAGAAAGGCCAGTGGAGGTTGTCTGGCTTTACTCTAGAGAGTTCGGTATTTTGTCTAATATGAAAAGTAAACAGGTTTGTTTGCGGCTTTAGTGTGACGATACAGATGGTTAGACTGGCCCCTGCCATATCCTGTTCGTTTGTGTCCTTGACGTTGAGATTCTGGATGCTAGTGCCAAAGCCCACTCACTGCGTGGCCTTACTTTTCAAATGGTGTCCAACCAATGTTTTTGTGTGTCCTGGAAGCAGGACATTTTTCTTTGAGCCTTCCTCTTAAACAGACATACACGCGCTAATTTCAGCAGACCTTTAAGGCCACCTCGATACGCTGCGTTTGCATTGTAGTCACTTGCTCGGATATACCGAGTTGTAAAATACTGGTGGGAAAACATATGGTGGGACTAAAGCTCAGACTTTCAGTCAGCAGACACTTACTTAGGTCGCATTACAAGCTGCCCCGTACCACTCAGAATAGGGACGAGAACAACCTCTGGGGACAGACTACACACTCTTCCTGAGGCACTTAATTTTTTTCGGTGTCTGAATTAATTTTTCATCGTTGTGCTCTAGACTCAGCAAGGCTCCTTGGTTTCACTGATCTACAGTGGAGCGAACTGTCATATCCTTTTGGCAACAACTCACAGGCTACACGCAGCTGCTATGTTTGTGGCTTTGGTACGATGACACAGATAGTTGTTTAGATTGTCCTCTCTCGTATCAGCTTAGAATGTGTCCTTGACTTTTGGATGCTGGGATGTAGTGCCAAAGCCCACACAACACCAGGCAACTTTACTTTAATGCTCCTTCCAACTAATGATTAACTATTTGCTGTCAATACCCGGGTCCATTTCGTTTTAGTGCACTGCAAAGTGAATGTATTTACTAATTTCAATACAGCCTGTGGTTGTATTTTCGGATTTTTACGTGAAAAGCCTTGAATGCCTGAATATACGTAATCTTCTTTGTATCAGAGAAGATAACCAAGGTTAAATACGTCCTCTAAAAATCCCGTAACATATTTTTTTTCCCGACCTACCACAAAGCTCTGATGACCCTTCCCTTAAAACCTTTGCTGTAGACAAGTGATGAGTATTGGCACATGTCTCAGCCCTTGGATATGAAGCGTTAAAAGGTCTCCTCAGTTGATTTGGCCCCATGAACAAGTCTTCCAGGCCTTTGCTTGAACCTTGAATGTGCCAGATTCCGGCCTCGTTCTGGTTTTGCAGGGAGGTTTTTACTCACTGCGGCCCCACGGAGCCTGAGGAAGGATTAAAGATTGATGAGAGCTCTCAGAATCAGTTTATTGCTCCAGAGATCCTCGCTTGTGTTATGAGTGGGTAGATTGTGTTGCTGTTTTGCCTCAGTTCATGAGGCTGGCACAGCAAAGGAGTGTTTGACAATCAAGGTTAGATTGTTTTCCCCCCTCTCTTTCTTTTTTTGGCACAGTCGATTGCTAGCCTTTGGATTGCTGGAGCACTGAAAGTAGCCAACAGTACAGTATATTCTGGTGTAAAATGTGATGAAATTCTTGTGCTATCAGGAAGAAAAGCTTTCACATTCCCACCGACTCATGCATTTTCCCTGACTTCAAAGTTGATAAGGGTTACACTCACTCACTATTGCAGATAATGCCTGGGCCATCCTGAATAAATTCTCGCTTTGGCCTTTCTTTGCTGCACTACGTCTGTCTGAAAAGAACATGAACCGAACCCGCTCAGCTTTAGTGAAAGGATATAATACTTTTCAATACAGCTGAATTTGTAGGTGCTTACGGTAAGTTTAGACCCTGTGCTGTTTGCGATCCCTCATAAAAACATGCGATGCATCCAGAAGTTAGTGAGCCCATATTAAAGGGGGAAAAGTAATTTAATATTTCCTCTCACTTCTGTGAAGAAATTGAAGCAGAGCAGAAAAACAAGCAAAAGAAAAAGAAAAATCTGTATGTTAATAATTAAGCAGATACAGAGATCTCCGTTGACACTGCATGATTACTGTAAGTGAGAATCTCTAAATCTAGAAAGTGGAAATAAAAACTTTAAATTGGAACATGAGGCTTCACCCAGGACTTTGGTGTCTATGTCTAATTACTTTTTCCTGTGCCTCTCTGTCCTGATACATTTAGAATATTGACGCAAAATTTCATCTGTCTGTAATTTCAATATTAAATATGTCTGCAAAATCTTATATCTGTCAAGCCCTATTGGACGCGTTCGAGGCGGACCTGAAGCAGTGATAGAAATCTCTGTGGGGGGAAATAACACACTGTATTACAACACGTTAATTTTTTGGTGTTGAGTTTAATTTTTCATCCATGTGCTATAGACTCAGCATGGCTCCATGGTTTCACTGATGAACAATGGAGCAAACTGTCATCTCCATTTGGCAACTACTCACAAGCTACACCCGGCTGCATCCCGCGGCACAGGGTGCAGGGGGGGAGGGGACCTGCTAACAACACAGGGGTTTATTACCTGGGAAATTAATGGTCTGAGAGACTAAGATGTAATGGCTGAACCATCTGCAAGAAATCATCCCAGAAAGGACCTATCCCCTTTACTATCTGTATCTGTCTATTCAGCCATAATGCTCCAGCAGCATAAATCAATGAGCTAATTCATACTGTTAAGGTGAAGACACCACAGTTAGCACACACAACCTACTGACTGATTACCTGCAATTAGACCACTGATATTTTTTTTCTTTTTACACAACATTTTTATATTTATGTTCTAAAAACATTCAAAGTTTGCTGATTTTGTGAGGTTGCATTCCTCACATTTTTGTCATTTTACTTTTTGACCTTTTGCAGACACACTGAGCACTATAGTGTGAGTTACTGGGTGAAGACTGGAGCTCAATGGAGTAGTTGATGTCATTACTGGTGCAGGCCTGGTTTCTATGGAATGGTTGAGCTGGGCCATACATGATTGGCTCACAGTGTGTTGAAGAGAGCCAATAGAATTGTTTGGTTTCTGGTGTGGAGCGCACACTCACCAATAGTGAGTGAAGAGGCACCCCCTGTTGCATGGTTGTAGAATTTGCTCTCCCGGCCCCATCCTCCACCCTGCTGGGGCTCACTAGTCCATAGTTTTTAGAGATTATAACCTACAGTAACGGACCAAGAGGCCTCAACAGTATTCTACTTTGACAGCAGATTTACTCCATAAACCCCAAGGATGCTGTAGCTGGATTTTGCGGCACTGCTATGTTCATGGTCTGTTCTGTGAGCTAAGCATTGTGAATTTAGAGTGGAGAGAAGGGACTCGATGAAAATCAGGCATTTTACCATGACTGGGGAAAAAACGCGTGGCTTTCTTGGTGAAATTCGATCGGATTATGCAGACGATCACACTATGGGGAGCCTGGCACTAAACTTTCACCGACTCAATTAATTGCCACAAGTGTCCACACTGTATTTGCAGTATTTGAAAGCTAATAATTCAGTCTTTAGAAGGTCATTTTGCACAAAATTAAATAATATGTTATTAATTAAATGTGAAGTCCATTATTGCCTATTAACAATTCAAACGGTAATGGATCATTTGCTAACTTGCGAAGAAGGAAAATGAAATGATTTTTTTTTTTTTTCAAATTTATACAAAAACTGATTTCAGTGGTCATAACTTTTTAATTATTCTCACCAGCAGCATTCTTCTTTTTTTCCTAAATAAAATAGGCGTATTTCTTTCTCTCTAGCTCCAGCTCCTGCAGAGTTGGCACAATCACCCATTTCTCTTCTGCTGCTAATCATATTTTCTTTTTTTTAGTGAAATTGCATTGTACCTGTTGTTTGCCACATATCTGGTGAACACACTCACCTAGAAATTTGTGTCCCTTTAATTGAGCCGTTAGCCAAGCTGCCATTCAGCCCTATATCCTACACACGTCCCCTCAGCTGACAGGATGCACAACCAGGAGGTTCCTCATATGAAAAGCTCTGACCTTTCTTTTGTGGTGCAATCAAATGGGGCTGCCTTGGTCCTCGGCTCTGAATAATTAATTCCTCCCCTCAGTAGGAGTGTTTGCTAAACAGTGGGGTCCTCGGCAGTTCACTTTTTCTGCACCGCTGCCACTGCACCCTAGGGGAGAGACGAGTGTATGCTTTAGTCAGACTTAAGATGTGCCTTTCAGAGAAAAGAGAGACAGTCAGGAGATACTGGAAAGCCTCTCTTTTCTTTTTTTTCTTCGAAGAGGAAAAAAATCAAACAAACAACTTGACGCAAGAAAAAAAATAGTGAGCAAACTTTGCATAATTTGTTGCCACCAGTTGTTATCAAAACGGGCTCAAAATAGGAATCATTACACTTCCTGTTCTTTTTCTAAAATGAAGGTCCTTGTTGTAGCAGCGCACGCAGCAGCAAATTTACACTTGCAGTAAATCTCTCTGAGATGCTGGCGTATTTGCCAGTAACACGTTCAGGGGTTAATTTAACTTTAGAGCCCTAATGTAACGGTCAGCCCAGGAGTGGATTGGTTTGCCTAATATCATGCCCCCTGCTGCATTTGCCTCGTAACAGCGTCATCTCCACCCCAGTACACACTCTTTCATCATCCACAGAGGAATAATATATTGTAGGGTGATGCTCCTGAACCATCCTCCACTGGCAGTGTGTGACAGGCACTTTGATCTCACTGTGAGAGGCTGAAGCTCCAGGAGAAATTATCAATGAGATGGGGAATGAGAGAGACAGGAAAAGAGAGGCAGCAGGAGTGGTCTGTGGTGTATGTGTGCATCTTGGGCATGCGTGTTAAAAATAGCCAATCCAATTAGAATGTGAAATTCATAATTTAGAGCCCACAGCTTACAAATCTGGAAAATGGGGGAAAAAAGAAGAAGAAAAAAGCACAACATTAATGAAAAACGGATTTTCTCTTAAACTAGAAACATACAATAGACGTTGCCTTTTGCAACATGTTAATTTCACATGTCACGCTGCTGGCACCCTGCAATCACATAGTTTAACATACTGCAAGAGGGCAGCACAGGACTTTATTACAGGAGACAAAAAACCTTCAATCGAAGTGTTATTTAAGCCTGACCCTGTGATGGAGCATTAGCAGTGATCCACACTGGGTCTGCATTAAAGCCAGCGCATCTGTGATAGTAAATAATAACCTAACCTACTTTTCGCTTGCAAATACCAGATGATCAAATACATTTACTGAGCAACAGTGTATTTGTCACCATAGAGTGGTGAAAGGATGATGCAAATCGTGCTTATTTATTCATAAAAATACAGCATTTGTTGTCTTTGAGAAGCTCGTTTTTACAAATAAAAGTACATCTTTGACAGCGTATTTCAAGAAGTCTTGACACCCTGCTTTTTCTCTCAGGAAAGAAAAATACTTGCAGTACAAATCATACCTGAGCTGTGTTTTAAAGATGGGATTTCACATTTAATATAACATTTAGAAAATATGCAACAGTCTATTCTGGACCTTGTAAATAAGGAAAGCCTGGAAAATGTTTTTTTGCATTTGTCAAACCACATTGATACCTACCACTGCAAAGCAGATACAGTTACATGGATATACGGAGCCGAATAAAGCAGTTCCTCCTGTAAATGTTAAATGACAACAAACTAATTTTGCTGACCTCTTTGTATTCTTGAAAAAAAAAAAACTATAAATACAAAGCATGCGTAAAGACAGACAAAGCAATAAAAACATGATTTTATAAGCAACCTCTAAGAAGTGTTGAGAGGAAAAAAAGCAGAACAAAAGCAAAACTGTGATGTGTAAAGCAAAATATATCCTTTTGTAAAACTAGGGGAAAACACTAGTTGGCACATCTGCATATGAAAAATTGCAGTGTAATGAAGACATATTGGCCCGTAGAAATATTATTACGGGTGGAAGGAGGGGGATTGTTTTTTCACTGGGAGATCAGAGATGGTGCTGTCCTCAGAGTTGCTTTCAGTCCTGATCTCATCTGTTTGGCATGAAGGGGGAGCTGTGGCTCCTCCTGTCTGACCAAGGTTAAAGCTCCGGGCTTCACTGTGTGCCTAGCACATTTTCTCACACTATTCTGGCTGTGCTGTGCCACATTGATTTAAATGTATCTGTTGAGGGGAAAATAATCAATGCAAATTCCCTGGCAGTGCAGCCAACAAATAAGACATGTCTGATTCATCAAGCGGACATTGCTATAAAGACCACTCTTTCTCTTTTGTCCCACTTCTCCCTCTTTCATTCTCTCCATTTCTCTCTCTCTCGTCTCTCTCACCTCTGGGCCACTCCACCCTTTTTTTACTCACTTCACCTTTCTCTGTCTATAAACTCTTAGGCTGAATTAGTGGAAGGAGCTTTATGTTCATACATGTGGAATTTCATCATAGCAATTCAATAAAGGTAGGTGCAAATAATTACATTTAAAGTAACAGTTATGATTATTACTTTGATAAAAAAAAAATCTGTGCAAACATTTGATCATCTGTGGAAATCTTTTAAAAATTCACTTATTATTTATTTACTTGTATAAAAAAGCGATGTGTGAGATTTGTGTGTATTTCCACAGTTATTTATTTGCATACACACATGTGGATAATTTTATGGTTTATCTGAAAAGATTTATTTTAAAAATGCGCCTCGTTCTAAACGTTTCACAATCAAAGTAAGTCAAGATGTTTAGGAGGAAGAAAGTCTCACCTGACACCCAACCTTAACATTTTGTTTTGCTCCTGCTCCAACTTGGGCAAATAGTCTGGCTTATAACAAGGGCAGAGTGTACTCTGTTTATGTAAATTCACTACATGTGTGAGAGAAATAAAGGCAGGGGCTATTTGGAAATTCCTGTGTGATGAAAGGGAAAGAATATCCCCCAAAAAATGATTAATGTGGTGTTCAGGTACACAGAAGATTGAGTGATCCTGTCATCGTGCCATATGGTACCAATTTATTCCAGCAAGCATAAGGCAAACGCAGTGGAGGAGCTCTCACGACTGTGCTCCCAACACTTCTCAAAAAGGGGGAAAAAAATAATACTCTCTCTCACACACACATATATATGTGTGTATATATATATATATAGAGAGAGAGATAGATACAATTTATATATATATATATATATATATATATATATATATATATATATATATATATATATATATATATATATATATAGTACTATCTAATTACTATATAATATAATTACTATTTGCTGTACATAAAATGCAATGTAGAATTTAAAAAAACAAAACAAACCTTGTCTCATTTCTTCTTCTTCTTCATCAAAGTTTTGCATCATGTGAAAGTCGCCTACATTTTGACAGAAAAAAACATCTATTTTCAAACTGAGTAATTCCTTAAATCTAGTCTGTTATAGTGAAACCTTATTTTTGGCTTTTGGAGAGAACCTCCAGGTTTATTTGGGTTTGAGGTCACTTTAAAAATATATATACAGGTAGAGACAGAAATTTAGTTTGGATCTGACAAGCTTGTCAAATCAGGATGAGGGCTATAATTTGACACGGTTTGTTCATCGTCCTGCACTTCAATAGAATCATTTCCCAGAAATAAATATTCTGAAGTACAGAAGACTGTGTGTACCTCTTTGATCGAATCATTAAACATTTTAAATACGCTCATTTTATTTTAGCAATATAAATATCAAAAGAACATTAACCTTGTTGCCAAAGCAGCTTTTCAGTCAAATGATTAAAACACACAACTTGTAACTCTGTATCTTTATTTTTTGTATACATCAGTAAATACGATGTTAATTTTAATCGAATCATTTTCTAAAATCGACCATCCGGTGAAACGTAACGCTCACAGCGAGTCCTCTTTTGCCAGGCAGCCTACAAAGTGCTTGACATTTTGTGACGTTGCTAAGATGCACGGAGTGCAGCATCTTCACATCACGTGACCTCAGTATCTCCTTCTAATGCTGCTCAAACATGACTTTTAACTCTCTAATCTCCTATCTCGAGTCATGAGCGGAAATGAGAGTTTTTTGAAAATGCAGATGGCCATTGGCACAGGGGAACAGGTTAGGGAGCTGGACTCCTACCACTTTTCTTTTTCACTACCTTGTTATTTGTCGCCTCACCCCTGCAGGGCATGCTGACAGGAACTGATAAACCTTTTTATGGGCTGAACTGAATTGGCTCCTATTATCCAAGGTGTGGAGCTGCTCAATGGTGGAAATAAAAGACTTTATCCACTGCCCATCTGCCCACCAGTCACTCTCTGCCCAGTTTTCAGGATTCCATGAAGCTGTGTCCAATTTGTACTTGTAATAGTTGTATACAGCTAGGTCGGGGAAAAACAACGCTAGTGTCTTGTGAGAGAAATATGGTTTGTTGCCTCATTTGAATACTGGCCTAATAGCTGCAGCTTTTTGCCATGAAAAACAAATTGCGCACGTAAAAATCTTTTAAAATATGGGTGTAAGTGCAGTTTTATTATGTGGGTGTATATTTGGACATAGCTCCTCACAATCAACAGAGAAAAAGGAATTGCTTTTAAAGGTGCACAGCCAAATCTTTTACGTCAGACATCTTTTCGGTGCTTTACGTGATTCTGTAACGCTGTTTTTTTTTTTCTGAAGTTGGTTGTGGTTGTGAACTTTTTTGAGGTGCAAATGTTTTACTGTCTTTGTGAGAATTTGTTAGTGTACCAATAGAGTCACGTGAAAGAGAAAGTACACACTCTTTCATTTCGATCATTTTAACATATCAGGATATAATAATATATAACCTGGTCTAGAACATGCGATATTTAGATTTTACACCGTGATTTTATTTATTCCACAAAAACGAAGCCACCATGTACAAAGCATTACACCCGTAAGGAATTCAGAGGATAAACAGGCAGCCAGGTGCTGCTAAATGCACTTGATGAACTGATCATCAGCAAGTGTGAGCACCTCTGTAAGAGGAGAAGGTTTGAGTTTTCGGGTCCAGAGCATTCAGTTGTGTGTTAATGTAAAGCCAAGGAGGAAAGACATCAGCATTGATCTTAGAGGAGCCATTGTTGCTGCCCATCAACCCATGAAGGGTTATGAGGCCATTTTTAAACAAACTTAAGTTCCTTATTCTACAGTCCCACTGCTACCTTTGGCTGGTCCCTTATTCACTACAGGTCGTCACAGTGGGTTGCTATGCATGTTTGGTTTGGCAGGTTTTTTTTTATTCCAGATTCCCTTCCTGACGCAGCCACAAAGGGATTTGCATCTCCTCCTGGGATCGAACTTGGGATTTTTTGTTTGTTAGTAAAATGTGGAATTCACTACACTGTTCTGAAAGTGAAAAAAGGTTATATACAAGTGAGAAATGTTAAAGACAGTTGCCAATCTTCCCAGGAGTAGGCATTACAGCAAATTCAGCTCAAGGTCAGCTCATGCAATACTCAGACAAATTGCAAAAAAAAACCCCAAGAGCTACAACTGTGGCTCTGCAGGCCTCAGTTAGCATCCTAAATGTTTAAGTTCATGGCAGTACAGATAAAAAAGACTGAAAAAGTATGGCTTGTTTGGAAGAGGTGCCAGGAGAAAGCCTCTTCTCTCCAAAAAGAACCTGGCAGCATAGCTTTGGCTTGCAAAGTTGCATCTGAACAAACCACAAGACCTCTGGAACAATGTCCTTTGGACATAACAGACCAATGTGGAGACCATATAATGCACAGCTCTGTATTAGGCAAAAACCAAACCCAGCATATCAGTGCAAACACTTCAAACCCACTGTCAGTCATGGTGGTGGGGGGATGATGATTCAGGCTTGTTTTGCAGCCGCAAAACGTGGGCCCCTTTCAGTCAGAGTCGACCATGAACTCCTCTGTATAACAAAGTGTTCTAGAGTGAAATGTGTCCAACAGCTAAAGCTTGGCCTAAATTGGGTCATGCAACGGGACAATAAATCCCATGCACAGCAGCAAATCTACAACAGAATGGCTGAAAAAGAAAAGAATCAAGGTGTTCCAGTGGCTCAAAGTGCAGACCTCAACCCGATTGAAATGCTGCAGCAGTCCTTTCTGAGAGCTCGAGCAAGGCTGTAAAGAAGAGCGGACCAAAATTCCTCCACAGTGATGTGAGAGACTGATAAAGTAATACAGCAAATTTATTATTGGTCCTAAAGGTGCCGGTGAAGCATGGGCTATGCTTAGTTTTTCACACACTGCTTCTTCAGCTTGGTTTGGCTTTTGTTAAAAGAATAATGACACCGTGTAACATGTTATATGTTGTTCTACTGAGGTTGTTTGAAGATTATAAACCCTGAAAAACCCTGAAACTGAAAAAGGTGCATTTTCCTTTTCAAAAGAGTGTATGTGAGTCTGACCAAACAAAGATGTGCATAAAGACTGTGTTGTGTAAGCTGCCTTTTACCAAAAAGTAAGAAAAGCAGACAGACTGATGAAGTCAAATGAGGACTTGGGGATGGCTGAAGCATCAGAGCAATGCTTTCATCTCATCCTCTCTTGTTACGCTCACTTTCTCAACTATATTTCTTTATACTTAATATTACATGGCATCATTTGTCATGAACAAACACAGTCAAGACTCACAAAATGCAGTACTTTGCAAAATATTGGCAACATAACCTCAGAAACAAGTAAAATCACTAATTATATTTTACTCTCCTGTGTTTTAGACTATTTGCTGTAACGGGACACATAAGTGTCTGGTGTGCATATGCTTAACACACTGTGACAGTTAGGGTCTGTTGAAGACCCCGGTGCTCAGTGGTGGCGGCGTTATACCGATTTTACATTTTGATTGTGATTTTTGTTTGTTTCACATTCAGATTCTTCAAAGAGAAATGAGTAACGATGAAATGTGTTCTTTGTACAGTACACTGTAAACCTGTGTTTCGAGAGGGTCAACTCAAGTTCATCCAGAATTATTTATAAAGAGTGTTTTACAGGAAACAGAGGAAACAAGCTAAAAAAAAAAAGAGTTATTAAAGATGAGATGAATAAATGAATCACAGACTTTATTTGGGGGGTTTTGAGCGAAGACTGCTGCACAGGATAGCACTTGAATGACAATGAATCAGTGTGTGATAAACAACAGCAGTTTATTAAATAAAGAAAATGAATGTTAGCCAAGAGAAGGCAATGACATATAAAGAGTTTAGGCAGATGTTCCGGTGAATCTTAGACCTACAGATGGAAACATTCAAGTGTGTCCGTACGACGAAGTAATCTAAGCTTAATCAGCACTGACTGTAGCTGGGCTCCAGGCTGCTGAGTCATTACCCACATTCTCAAAATACACAAAAATAACAATAAACATGCTTCAAAACTCTGAGCAGAACCACTCGCTTCTAAATGCCAAAATAATTTTATCCTTGAATACAGGACTAGCTAAATTTAAGACATACTTCACGGTGACTAAGGACTGCCGGCTGTCTTAAGCCACTGCATACATTTTAGCAATTTGGAAGTGTCATTTGTGAAGCTACATTAAATACAGTATTACTTCTCAAATACTCGAGTCACCTTGAAATGAGATGGCTATCTATCAAAAGTGCTATAGATGTGTAATTGTTCTTATAAATGGATGAGCAAAGCATTAAATTAAACTGACTGTACTTTAAAGTCATCAGTGGAAACCCAACGAACGAGGCGTACACAGCCAAAAAGCCCCTAAATTAATTAGGAGCTCACTTTGTGTATCTATTTTTACTCTAATTCTTCAAGATAAAACAGGCTGTGACTAAAGGAAAAGAAAAAAAAGTTTGTGCCATGCAGTGATTGTATTTCCTCTTACCTTGAGCAAACGTGCTAAAATAAATGCAGGCTGACAGAGGTGTAAAAAGCACTGCGTCGTTATTCAAGTCCGATAGGCGACGCTTTAAAGGTAATAAACAATTTAAAGTATAAATGAATAAATGAAACAGATTTTGAAAGTTTGCTTTAATGTCACTTTGAACAGATGACAAAAAAAGTCGGGTTAAATGTCTGTATATTCAAGGTGGCTGGAGCCAGTAACGCTCACTTAACATTAGTGTCACTTGACTAGTTTAAGAAATACAGCTGACAAGGATCCAAATCCTTGAGAGAAGAGGGTTAGGCTGTGTGACAGGGAATCTTTCCCCCAAGCCGTGAGTATAATGACTCTGTTTGCATGGGGAATGGAACGCGTAGAGCCAAAGATGGATGTTTAGTTTACTGTAGCGCTATCTGCAGAGTTTTGGACCGCTTTAAGCGAGTTATCAAAGCCATCTGTTTGGGCCTACGGGCTGAGGCTGATTAATATAGCCACTGAATGAGAATGTCACAAAGAAACTAAAGTCACAGGAGCCGACAACAATGTTTTTTAAACTAGCTGAAGGATTTAAGGCCTCCGACTAAGCATTATGATTTTGATCCTTCACCTGGGTAGAGTCAAGAACGCGCAAGAACAGCGTGACCTGAGGTCATAATGACATGTGTCACTACAGTGCCAACAAAAACGTGTTAAAAATATTCTTTGGTTGTTTTCAGGGTCATATTTGTTGAGCATCCTGTCGCCTCTGTGGCGAGGTATCTGAGCGATGTGGTGAGAAAGAAGTGTGGAGAAGCTTCAAAAGAGATGAATGACAAAGTTCTGGTCTGATATATGCCTCAAAATACAGCGATGATAGTTGCTGCAAAAGTATCTTCATAAAAACAAAGCGTTACAGGTGTCATGCTAAGTTTAAATTGCCACAAAGTTACAGTTAGTTAGCAATCAGTGAATTACCACATCAGTTATACTGAGCAATTCCAAAACAGCCTTTTTCTTATTAGCATTTAGATGGGCATGCTAAATGGGATATTGCAAAGGACATAGTATAAAAGCAACACCCAATTCATTGACTCCGTGCTAACCACTCACAAATACATCAATAAACACAATCACAAGTAGTCCTACACTGCCCATCCTTGCCATTTGAATTATTTCAATTCAATTTAACTGCAGTGCCCCACCCTCTCAAGCACCACAACAACATTCGAAGTGCTCACTGAATTTCTATTTTGGACTAATAATCCAGAAAACAGATTTCCCTTTCAGACCAGTAAGCTAAGCGTCATTGATAGTTAAACGAAGACATTAGCATGAGTCGGTGGTTAATGACATTGTTTAATGGTGTGTTCACTTTGTTAATATGGCTGACAACACAGACACATTATGCTCGCAACTTTGAGTTGTTGTGAGTTCAATATAAAGAGTCACTTTGAAGGATAAGTTCACAGATTTTTAAATCACATTTCAAATGACTTCTTGCCTGCAGGCTCGTCTACGGGCCAGGTGAACAGGGAGTGACGATTGGGTTACAAGCGCTAAAAATACAGGGCGAATTGTGTGAGAGCAATTAGATAGATTTTTAAATAAATAGAGTCTCCACTAAGTGACACAACTCTTTAAACTGTGCAAGCAGAAACTGATGTTTTCCTCTTGTAAATGAAGTTGTGGATGCAATAAATTACTTCAACTTCAGGTGCTCTGCATTTAAATAAAACAGCGGTTGTGTTTTAGTGTCTCCAAGGGACCCACATGAAACAAATACACTGAGAAGAGCTCTGATGCTATAGTGAACTTCCAGAATATCTCAAGTAATTAGGATAATTGTCGTGTGATGCATTTATCCCTCATAGTTAATTATAACACTTCTCCTGTGCAGGAGCCACAGCGTTCATGAATCAAATGCTACAACTGCAAGGCGAAGATAGAAGGATCCATCAGAAGTCGCTTTCTTCAGCTCTCTGTGGTCATCAAAAGCTACATCTCTTAGCCTCGCTGTGCTCAGATGGGGTAATCATTATATCGTTCTAGTGTACTAATATCTCTCTAATTGTGGGATGTTAGACTTTGAAGTATTCCTTTTCTTAAAAAAAGCCCTTTCCTTGTATTCGCAGTCCCTTAAAAAGCATGATGCACTCAACCTTGACAATGCATCAATAATTCAAACACATCATCCTCTCATGATGTAGCTGTCTGAAATTGCGGAGATTGTGTCTGAGGGATAATATTGCACTCTGTCACATCCGACTAGCTGTCACCTGCTAGAGCACGAATAAACCCAGCTAATAAATGCAAAGTCAAGGCAAACACATTTTCATGATTTGCAGTACAGTAACTGCTGCCCTTAGCAGGAAATGGGACTTTAAGATTCTACAACATTCAGATATTAAATAATTGGGTGCTGCATACATTTTTGGATTGCCCTTGAGTATAAAATTGATTTTAGGGATTTCCCAGCCCAACTTTTGCCCCCAATCCCGATCACAGTCCATTAGCACTCTACCAGAGTATCTACCACAACCAAGGCTGACCCAATACTTTAAAATCCCCCCTTTTTCCCCCCCTACACACAGCACCGAGGTCTTAGCATAAAGTAGACCAACATTAAAAGAAGTAGAGCAATTTAAATATATTTGGCACACATCAGAGCGGCTCAGTTGTCACAGGACTTTTTGATTTTGCAGTTTTCTGATTTTATCAGTTGAGCGAAACATCAGTTTATTGTTCAATCAGCCCTGATATTCAAATGTAAAAAAAATAAAGCACAATTTAGAAAAAAAACAACTCAACGCGACTCTGCTCACAAGGTTTGCTAAAGCGTGCTGTCATTAACCGAAAATGCCGGCTGCTGTTTATTTGTTTTGAATGCTCAGCAGTTCTTAGCAGTGTGGCTCCAGCATTTAGGGATGCACGGCAGTGGGTTGGTGCACATGGCAAACAGTAGTAGCCTATCATAAACTAATTGGAAGTGTGCTGATATCATGCACCAGAAAAAGTATGTGAATCGATCTGATCTCATTCCCGTAGATCGGCTTGAGATAACCAGCTCTTTTCATCTCATTGAAGAAATAAAAAGTGTTTCTCGCACAGTGGCATCAAACTTGAGTCTCGCCGCCATCTTCGCAGTCAGAGGCTTAGATTGTGGCTAAATCTCCTTCCTTTTAGGAAGCTGTGCTGAGGTTTGTCTGTTTGTCATTAAATGTCTTTAAACCTTTTCTAGTAAAGCAAAACCTTCAGTAACTTAAGTGAAGCGCTCGTTTGAGATTTTACATTTTTAACTGGGCGTGATGCGAGATTTTGCTACCGTTCTGTGTCTGTTGAAAGGCTATCAGTGGATCTAATTAAACTGTATAAACTATATTAAATGATTCACCAATTGAACGGCGGGGTCTGGAAATCTATTATCTGTTGTCATTTTCACTGATGAGATAGTAATGGATTTGACTAGACTCTTCAAATTTGATTCATTCATCATTACGCTTGAAAATTAATACAAATTTTCGCGATCAATTTGGCTGCCTCCCAGTAACTTCTGGTACAAGATAACCAAACATGGAAAATTAGTAGATATGTAAAATCATTACCCACTGTTAATCATTATGGAGGTTTGTCTCGTTCATTGTCGTTGCAGTATCAGCACACTTGTGAGACAAGAATATTTCACTGATGTAATGTAATCAGAGATGTCTATCTCGGAGAAGTTTTGGCTCAATTAGTCCTCCTGAACACTCAAGGCTGAGTGCCGTGCTAATTTTGTCCTCTACCCAGCACCTGCAGTGCAGTCAATACAGTCTGACAAACTTCATGAAAGAAAATATTTAAGAAGCATATCTAGGCGAAGGTTATTAACGAGAGATACAGATCCTAAGAAATAGGTATTGTCTGAACTGAATTTAGTCAAATTCATAAAAGAAAAAAGCCTCCAATGTCCACAGGATGATAAACACATTAAGGAGATTGCATCTAACATAAACAATCAGTGTGGTCTGATTTAAAGCACACAGCAATCCTCATCTTTGTCTATTTGATAATCGTGTTTAGTCTCCACAGCGCAAACAATCCTGAAAATAAACAGTCACGAAGCGATAATGCCGTTTAGTTTCATTGGAAACGTGCTCTGCCTCCCTTGGGCTGGAAGATATTTGGATGGTCGAGTGAAAAATTGCTCCGAATTCTGACCAATGAATCGTTTTACACATGCTTTAATGCATTTCATAAATAATCTGCCTGAGAAGGTAATTAGTGCAGGTGTTTACACATATTTCTGCCATCAGGGTGCACAGTAGGATCACAGTTGGCTGAGTGAGTTTTTGGTTATTAAATTAGGCCCAAGGTAACAGGAAGAAGGATGAGCTACAGTTGGGCAGGTATGAGCAACAACATGTTTCCCTATTCATCATCCAACCAAAAAAAAAAAAAAATACATATTCAGGAAATTATGCAGGTTCAAGTCATCTCCCATTTGAGGAACGGACTCAGTGTTTGCATAATCAGGCCTGTATGCAGAAAGATTTTTCATGTTCAAGACAGGAGAGAGGTCAGTAGCAGAGACACATCTCCCTGGGGGGCTTTCCAAAGATGAAAGAAGGGTCGGACCTAAAAATGGAAAGAAATTAAACTGCTTAACTTCACAGGGCCAAGTAGAAAAGCAAATTAATGCCATCACTGTCTTGGAAATAATGCAATAAACAATATAACAGAGGAAGCCTTAAAAAAAACGACAACTTGAGGATATTACACACTGCTACCACAAGACTCATTCCAACATAAGCAGTGGTGGCTTTTGTTTTGGGGAAATACTCCATCCAGCACCGCAGAAATCGGTCCGTCACCTCCCTTAGAGTCACAGTGACCTGCTGTCTGCCAGATCCATACGTCCCACTGCAGTTGCTGTTAAAACATCATTGCTTCTTAGTGCTGCAGAAACTACACAGGTGATGACAGGCCGTTCCCCGAGGTGAAGCTGATTGTTCCGCTGACCTCACCCGGACATAGAGCAGCAGTCACACTATTGGTTTTTACAGCCTACGTACAGCAAACAGATGCCACTTTTGACAATGAATGCTTACATTCTTCTTGAATCGGTTTGTTTAGACTAAAACCAGAAATTTATGTCTGTTTTCTTTGGAACACGAGAAGTACGGATGTGAGGGGGAAATGCGATGCCATAACCAGGATAATTTGTCAGCTTATGAAATGTTGTAAAAAAACAAACAAAAACAAACAAAAACAAAACAAAACAAAAAACGAACTAAAGATGCTGTCCAGTAGATGACATATAATCCGTAAAATTCAGGGTTTTTAATTTTTAATTTTTTTTTTTGGAGGGCTGCTTTATTTTTTAATAAATAAAACATATATAAAAACTACCTAAATGTGCATTCATGTGCCTAACTGGAAATGCTGATTAGTACAGTGGCAGCTGACCAACTGATTTTACTAAGACAAAACTATAAAATTATAGAAATATGAAGACGTTAAACACATTGTAAAGGCTGAAAGCTAATTTGCTGCTGAAGCCAAAGGAGCAGTGTGAGTTTGTGTACTGCATGTGTGTGCAATTTAAGTGTTTTGGTCAATGAGACCAGAAAAGGCCTAGTATATTAATAAAGTGTTAACCTTTTAAAACTAGGACAGTATTAGTATTAGAGGTTTATCATTAAGACACAGAAGGATATGATGGATTATACTGTTATTCCATTAACCTCCTAGGACCTGGCGTCCACATATGTGGACATCACATTTTGGGTTATTTAGACCAAAATACTCAATTTTGCTCTACAAGGGCCTGATATGCACTTACTTACGAGGACATTATACTGCTACTGTTCTATCGAAATTTTAAACTAATATTGTCATATGTGGCTCTTATTTTTCTTAGAAACAAAAATTAGGTAAAAAAAAATAAAAAAAATCCGGTAATTCTTTGCTTTTACATTCATCAGGTCCCAATCAGCCCAAATATGAAAGAGAAATTAAAAATGCCGTGGAAGAGTTCGGGTCTTGGGAGGTTAAATTGATGTTTAGACGTGGGTAAGAGAGTCTATTGATATTAAGGCCTGATGGTGCCCTGTTTTTACAGTCACATATTAATGGTTATAGAACAATAAACAAGTTACCCCACTAAGCCTAAACCCTGCTTCATAGCACAGGTCTCTTGGCATGTTACAGTTTTTTGTGTAGTTGCATTTTGCTTTTCTGCCTAATCATTGTAATGTTTTGGGAATCAGTAACTGTTGATGGCCAGGCTACCACTGTGTATGTAACCCCGCCTCGGGGTAGTTTGTGAAATAGTCTCAACCTTTAATCTATTGATTTGTGTTGCTGGGCATAAAATTCCCAACAGAATTTCATGTCCCTGAACACAACTTTCCATCAGTTTGCTTTAATATGTATTGACAAGAGAGAGAGGAAAAAGTTTTTTGAGGCTGGAGCGATGGCGGAGGAGCAAGTCATCAGACCCGAGCCCTATTCATGCACATCAAATATTTTATACTCATCGTTTACATGATTTTCGTATTCCTATGATGTTGCTTGGCTTGGTTTCGCCATCAACAGCTACTTGGTTTAGTTTAGAAAAAATATGGTTTGGAATAAAATACAGAGCTTGCCAGTCTGTTAAAAATTATGCTTTTCTGGTTGCTATGGTGACACCTACCTGCTTTCACTTCAAAAGTACATGCTTTGGACTCAAAAATATTTCCTAAATGTGGGATTTTGTGTCCAAAGCTTGAGAGGAACCATTCCTTTTTTGTGATTATATCACAAACTATCATAATTTTCACAATAATCGTCTGTACGTCCCATCTTTTTTCTTTAGCTGAAAGTACACTCTGTTCTTACAGCCTTTCAGCAACTTTCTCACCGTGTGGGAAAAAATAAATAAATAAAAAAACATCACCAGATCCCCTTGCACTGTTTAATGCAGAGGTGATTTTGCTATCGATGCTCACTTATTGGATGGCAAGAGCTGGCCTACAGCAAATAGTCCCTGGTTGACTCATAGCCCAACTGTGTTGACAATGAATGTTCTCTGTTTAGGAGTTGCTTGGGAGTTATAGTTTTGTTTCCTGTTGCGAAGATTCAGGTTCAGGGTACCGCAAATTGCCCAGAATTGTGTCTCTATTAGTCCCTTGGTGTACTGGCAGCCCATCTAGTATGCTGTGAAGGGGAGAAAGGCTGAAATCTCTCCATTATTCCTGAATTGGAAAATGCTGAAAAACACGATGGCCTTTAGTCTGAGGATGGTAATGTTAATCAGCAGCAAAGAGGTTCACAAGTTGAACACACTGGTGTAGCAGCTGGTGCTAATGGACTAAAAAGGTGGGTCTAATTAAAAATAATGAAATGTGTGGGTTGTTGTAGCAGTGGTCTATTACCTGCTGAAATTATCAATCCTTGCTGTAACATTATGGATAACATTATTTCAAATCAATTGCAGTGACACGGTGATAATTTGGAGTTTGGGCAGGAGGAAGTGATCTCATTAGCACGTGGGAGTCCATATTGTAAAGGTGGCTTCCTTAGTGTTAATATTAAGACATATCTGTCTGTTTCACACACATATAAGAGCCTGTCTGTGTGCTGTTGCACAGAAATGTACTTTAGGTTGTCAGGTGGCTGAAACTGACTTTTCCAAAGTGAAGCAACGCTGGAAGAAACATTATTTTTCACACTTGCTGGCACATCTTCAAATTTGATCTCCGGCTGATTCAAATACCTGCAAAAGTCAGCGTCAGACAAAATTTGACACAAAGATTTAATACAACTTTTTATGAGGAGTACAATAAATGAAAACACATGGACAGGTGTGATGATAGTGAAGGGTTTAACTTGTGAAATAATCACAATTGTTAAATTCTGTTCACATCGTGGTTTTGGAAGATCACTGGATGGTTAGTTCGGGGTCCAAAATTGCTTGGCTTAAAGCGTAACTATAGGTACGTTGGTGATTATGCAGTTAATAAAACAACATCCTGTCCGATTTAAAGTTTGACTTTGGGGAATTACAACTGCTTGATTCCTTTATTTTCAGCTATTCTGTTGCAGATTTGCTGCTGTGCTTGGGGTCACTGTCCAGCTGCATGACCCGAATCGGGCCGAGCTTTAGCTGCCGGACAGATGGCCTCGCAGTGACTCTAGAATATTTTGGTGTAGAGGAGTTCATGGTTGACTGTTAAATCAATGACTGCAAAGTATGCAGCTCCTGTGGGTGCAAAACAAGCCCAAATCATTGGCCCTCCACTGTGAGATGTGCTGATATGCTGCATTTGGTTTTCTCCGAATGTAGCGTCTCCACTTTAGTCTCATTTGGCCAAAGATAACCTTGGCTAAATATCGAAAGATCAAAACTAGCTCAGAGCACTTTTCCATAATGTGATGGGTATGATTTGCGTCCTTAACCCGGTGCTGGAGGTGAATACAAACATCATAGGCCCACCATGCATTCTGTCCACATCCAAGAAACACAACAACGAAAAAACACCAACTTAAAGTAAGTTATGATTAAACAGGAATGGTTTGATTATAACAGAATGGGAAATATATGGTTTGGAAAACTAAAATGTTCCACTAAAGATAAGTGAACATGAAAATGTAGCTGATTTATAATAGATGTGATAAATGCGTGGCAACTATGTGCTTTTGTCAGTTTCCTTTTTTTTTTATCTACCCAAGTAAAATTGATGTGGTAGGTTATAAACTTTGATGTATCGGCTAATCACAGAACAGTGAAGTATTGTCCACCTCGTAACAGTTTCTGGCATCTGGGTGAGTTGGGCACAGAGGCACAGCTGGTTGATTCATTGAAAATCAACAAAACACATTTAAGCAGTTATGTTCATTTTTTATGCTTCAGGGATTCAAACCTCCCAAAAGAAAATAGTAGCACCTCTTGGACTCTTAATGGCCATTAGAATTTCAGAAGCATTCATCTCTATATATTCCATTAATTTATGGAATATATAGATTTTAGTTTTCAAACTGGTGTTTGCATAGGAGCACGTCTGTGTGTGCAGAAGACAGGAGAACTAAACTTGTGGCGTTTCATGCACTGGTCAAAGCAATTCTTTTGTCTGATAATGGTTCACAGTCGGTTGTTTTTCTTCTGGAGGGATTTGGTATCATTTCTTTTAACGGAATGACAAACCCTCTGAGGAATGGAGGGGACAGGCGATAAAAATTATAATTTCGCTGTGTACTATTTTCAAATCACCGCAGTATGTAATTATGTGGCAAACATCTTAACGTGTGCTGTAAAGCTGTTAAGAACCTTAACTGCTCATTTATGAAGCTGTTTTCATAGCCTTGCCTTGAAGTGAAAGATGACGGGCTCGAGTATGCAACCGCCTTTACAAAGAACATTTTTACCACTGTGTCTGCAGATACAGGGCGACAATAATGGGCTTTAAGCAGCACCACCTTACTTGTTCGAAAGCAGCAGATGAACTCAAGTTTAATAACCAAAGTACATACATCTACCAAAACAGCACAGCCCTCTAAATTCATTATTTTATTTAAACAGGACAAATTTAGAAAACTGCATCCGGTCCAGATATTTATCAGCGCACACCTGCTCAGCTGATTGCTGCTTTTATCCTTCCTGGGAAAGCACATGGATGAGTTGTGCCAAATTTCAAGTCAGACTGATCACCGTTTTATTATATTGCAGAAGCATCATGTTGGCAAAATGCTATCAGATTTTGCAATTATACTCTTGAAACTACCATGGCGGTTAAAATCCCAAGCGTAAAGTTTTCTTAAACTCCCACATCGGAGGTGAAGCCAAATCCAAGAAACTATGCACCTGTTTTCACTCATGACCAAACTCTCCATCATATTTTCTTTTAATGTGCAAAATGTAATTTGGAACATTCTGAAATTAAACTGCCATGTCTGCGGTGGTCTTGAAGTCGGATCCTTACCAAAAATGGGGCAATTACCTTTTCACTCATGACCAAATCCTCCATCAAATCTTCTTATAATGTGCAAAATGGCATGTGAAACATTCCCAAACAAAAACCAAGCCCAAACATTTTGGCAAATGTGCTTTGGGCTTTTGGTATGTAGATTTGTTGTTTGTACTTTCTGTGCTTTAATGTCTTTCTTTGCAGAACCTTAACTGAATCCTAAAAACCTGTCAACTTCTTTTCGACAGTGTTAAAAAAAACAGTCGCTAAATTGTGATACGTCTTTCAAACAGTCCGATGCTAGCATACTTCTTTGGAGTCAAAACAGTAACGCAAGCTATTGCTGTTTTCTTGAAGATGCCCCATGTGTTATTTTGTCTGTCAATCACACTTTGAGAGAAACAGCCAATGATAACTGAAGGCACTGGTGTTATTCCAGTTTTCCCCATTGTCCCAGTGTGAACAAACCACTGTGACCTGCAAATAGTGTAAAAAGTCAGTTCAAACTGAAAGTAGCAGGAGGACAAATCCACTGCAGTATGTGAGAGACAAGTGTGCAGTGCCTCTTTTTGATGCTGCATTCCTGCTCCAGAAACACGACTAATAGATGCTAACAGTAGCTGCAGCTAGGCCACAGCTGGAAGGACGTACAGTGCTGTCACTCCAACTCGTATTTGTCTTTGTATTGTTCACAATATGTATTACATGTCTATTGGATTATAGACTTGTTATTTGTATTAGGTGCCTCATGCATGGCCCTAGAACAATAAAAGCTCCAATAAAGACTATTATAAGCTTATGGGAACAGAAACAATGTGAACCATCTCTTCAGTGACTTTTTGCAATAAACCATTCTTCCCACTGGTGAAGCCAAAATATTCAGTGTTTCATTTTAATTTTCCAAATAAACACATGCACAATTTGTATCGTTCTAATTTATGCCAGACTGTTTGTCTTTAGTGGAAATAACAAAACATTCACAATTTGCAAAAACAAATGTGCACCAAAAATCAAAACCAGCTTAGCTGAATGATTGACATCCAATGAATCCCCTGGAGATCAAAGACTGCTGTGATGGTGCCTGGTTCATGTGAATCCATGCGCTCCATCAGATTGCTGCCCCTGGAATGTAGCGTCGCTTTGGACCAGGACTTTAATTAGAACAGACTGTTTTGAAGTCGGACGGGTCATTATCTGGCTAACAGAATGAGGACATTCTGTATTTCAGGTTGTAGAAGGAATATAGTGTCTGTTTTCAAAGCATAAGCAGATATGTATCAAATAGTCACAGCGGCAGATGAATGTGATTCCGTGTCTCGCTTGACATTGTTGCTAAGCCTGTCTTCAACTTTTCATGCTACTGTGAAATTACTCGATTTACAGCTGCTGCAGACAGAGGCTCATGGACGAGTGAGTGGAACGTGATTGCAGGCACTGAAATTTTGTGCAGCACCATAACACAGCTGTGTTACAGTTGTTGAGATTTATCAGTTAAATCAGGGAGAAATGCCTTTACGATGATAAATGAGATTGGAAGTTTAATTGAAAATGAGCCTTTATGGCAGCACAAATTTGTATGTTGCAAGAGTTGCTCACTGTTTATTCAAATTTCCAAATTTCCCTAAGCTTGACAAAAGAGAAAAATACAAGTAATCTGCTTTAGCATTTTTAAAACCAAATCTAAACACAAAAACCAAGTAGTCTCATGCAGTGCTTATGATTAGAAAAAATGGGCCATTTTCAATTGCCTAGTGTCCCAAGTGCAAATTTATTGAGACGTTGTTTCAACGTGAAAGATGGACCTCTTTTTCTTTATGCAGCAGAATTTGAAATCAACACAAAAGGTCATATATGCATAAATTAAAATGTTATGGAGTCTTTGATTTTAAGAAGCTTTTGTTCGTGGCTCTTCATAACGTTACAGTGGACAGCATGCTGAAAAAGTGTGGAAAGCCCCTTTTGGCCATGTGGCCCAGTGTTTTCAGCTGTGGTCTCTTTAATTACACTGGGAACAATGGGGTCAGTTGTTTCAATACAGTTCTGAGGGTACATCTTTACAACATGGAGAAGCTTGGAGAAAGCAGCTGTCAGCGAGGATTTCTCTCGCCTCCTCCTTTATCTGCTCAGCTGCAATGTTGCTAAGCACCCGGTATGAAACTATGTTTGAGAGAAAAATCATGCAGATATGTTTTCCATTCATTCATCACTATTCAGCATTTCAAATATAAGATGGCTTTCCTTTGCACAGGTATGTTGAGTGGGCGCTTGCCAAAGCCTGTGGCATTTCAATAGAATATTAAGCATGTCTGATCAAATTGTAGTCACAAAATTACTTACCAGAGATAATATTTATGGTAAGAAAAATGAGATCCCCTTTTATTCCAGTTCAGGAAGAGGAAAGAAACATTGTTTCTCTTGCTGTTTACTATGTTAGCGCCGTCCTTGATGACACTGGGTTCTGTAGCATCAAAGTGCTTTTCTATAGAATGAAGCATTTGTAAGATCCGAGCAAACTGATCACTTTGGGGGGGTTTGTGCTTTTCTGGGTAAGTGAAACGTGCACCAGAGAGGATGTTCATTTCATGTAAAAATCACTGTGAGAAAAAAGGTGAAAAGCAAAGTAGGCTAGCACAAACAGCTAGGAGCTGCTTCAAAGTTTGTAATGTCTGAAACGGTGGTACAGCTGGTGTGAAACCATATTTTCACGAATGCTGGCCAAGTAACTATTTGATCACAACAGTGGGATATCCATAGTATACCAAGCTGTGCAGCAAATACACAGCTCCGTGGGTAGTCAAACAGTCATACTTATGACATGCATAGTTGTTGTTGTTTTTTTTTAAATAAGGTATACGCTGGTTTACGCTTGTGGTTGCATGTTGTGTCGCACAGAGTCAAATTGAACAGAACAAAGTAGTGTCTAACTGTCTTCCCCGCAGTGCTGAAATAATGACCCGTCTTTGTGTGCATTGTGATCTCTCTCTCTCTCATTTTTTTCCTTTATTTTCATCCCCTCGTTCTCTCACTTCTCTTTTTTTTTTTATACCATTTTTAGCCAATTGAGATGTGGAGCTCAGCAGGAGGAAACATGCTGTATCTAGTGAAACAAGACCATGAATAATTTAAAACGGCGTTATTAATGAACTTCTAGACATTATGTTAATGAACGATTTCAAGTCTAATTTGTCAGCCAGACTTCTGTTGTCTTTTCTGTCACTTTTTTGTGCAGGTTGTGAGGCATTGAAATTAACATCAATTATGACAGGAGAAGAAAAGTTTTGCACTGTAATCAATCTGCAGTAAAATAATCCCAAAATATTTTTAAGTTTAAATAAACTTTAAATATGACTTGTGCATCTTAATATTTAGCTAAAACACAGCCAATCACTGTCTTGTAATTATCACATGTATAAGAAACATATCGACACAGAAACTATCGTCTCAAATAATTGTCAGTATCAAAGAGGATCATCACAGAAATCACCGTAGCAGGGATAAATGTCTTTGAACTAAACTACAAGGTGATGCTCTCAAGGTGGATAAATATTTAATCGAGAGGCACAATATAGAAATAACATGGCAGCATCTTTTCCGGCGAGACTAGTACCAGTTGTGTGTTATCAACGAGACAACGTGGTGCGAGTGAGTCTTCAGATCCCAAAGAGCCATTAGTGCCCTCTTTTTCATTGTGACACTGACTTCTTGGATAGCTGCCATCCCTTGATATCATATTACAGCATCAACAGCCCCCCCGTTTATCTTTATTACTGGCCCCTAATCTCTGGTGACGGTTAATCATGTTACAAGTTCCTTGGGTCGCTTCTGCATTGTCTTCGCCATAATATTTATAACTTCTGATCACTGAACGGTGTGTTACGCAGGGTTTTCCCACCATCACGACTTGTGTCTTAATAAGAGAAGTCACCCGTTCTCCCACCGTGCTGCTTAGTCATGCTGTGATTAATGTCTTCATGGTCTGGTCAAAGTGTCGATATCTTAAACAGCTGGGCCCATCTGTCATCTTTTTCCTGTGACACCCCTGAACGTAACTCAGGTCCTATCAGGGAGGCCATCCATCAAAGTGGTAAACAGAGACGTCTCACATTAGCAGCCCCGAACACTTCTCATCGTATACCATAACAGACAAGCAATCATCTGGTATTATGTAGCGCTACAGGCTAATGTGAAATATTAACGGAAATATACAGCACACCAGCTGCCGATTGGATGAAGCATCTGTGCTTCGCGTAATTGGTGGGTAACAATTTAATATTGAGGAGACAGTAGATTGTAGATTTGCTCCGCAGATTTGTTCCGAAGCTGTAAGACAATGGCCACAGCAATAAAAAACTGAACACCGATTTCGGGGGTGTATTTCTTACACTTTTTCTGTCTTTACTTCACTGTGTGTGCAAAATTAAAGGCACAGGGTCTGTTTTCTTTGAATAAACTGTGCCTGCCTTTTTACTCGTGTCACATAATCTGTGTTGCAAAATAGCAGAGAAGAGCATTTCACTTATAGCTGAAGTGTGTGCTTTACAAGAGCCTCGTAAAAATGACTGATACCTACAACCACCTTGAACGCAGAGTGTAATGATGCATTTGGATGCATTTATTACCTTTGTCATTTTGTTTCCTCAAGGGGGCAGTAGAATCAGGGACAGCAGGGGTGTCTTTTTATCTGTGCGATTGGTGATGGATTCACTACCATTGCTGCTCAGATAAATGCTGCAGGGTTGAGGCCATGGGCCAGCTTACGAGGGATCAACCTCATCGTTTTTTCCACTGCCCACAACCTTCCCTCTATCTCTCTGCGCGGCACTCACTCCTGGTAGGGATTATGCCGAAATACTGTATATGCACTTGGAAATCAAGATATGGAGCTTTTGTCAGTACTTTTGTCAAGCAATGGAGATAAACGTGGCTAAAATATGTGTTTCCAACGCACGTCGCAGAAGCTCAACCTAATGCTCGGCTCTTTTCAAAAACCAAGGGCCACATTTCTATTTTTCTCTCTGCTTCCAGCATTGATATTTTTCTATTCATAACTGAAACATAGATAATGGTCTCTGCAGCAGTGGGGTTTCTTAAGGATATACTTGTTAAAGTGGGAGATAAAAATGTGGATGTATCACAGTTAAAACATCAGTCTCTTAGCCCCCGGTTGCTCGCCATTGTGGTCCATTATTTGGATTCAACCAAAAGCAAACCACATGGTGTTTGAAAAAGAAAAACTCTGTTAGATAAAGGAGGCCAAATTAAGCACAGGTCTCCAGAAATTGGAGCAAGATAGTGTTTCTTTGACTCTTTGAAACCGAAGCACGATCTGGCACACGGTGAGGAGGGGAACAGCTAATTGCATCAGCACCTCTGCATAAAAACTCATTCGGTTACGAAGACATAATGGAAAACAGGATTCGTCCGCAATGCTTCACGTAATACACACCTTTTTTATTTCCTCGCTCTGAGGGGGTTTTTTTTTCCTCTATTTGCTGTGGTCAGAGCAAAGATACCCATTGTAACAGTAGGAAACATTTCACATGTATTGAGGAATGAAGCAAAGGAGGCCAATAATCAGGGCAGTTAAATGGAAATAGTTTCATTTCCTTTGGTGTAAACAAATACCCCATGTAGTCCTCGGACCAGAGCTGTGGGTAATCGGCTGCTATAACTCAACAGAACACTTTGCCCTGAGCTAAACATAATACTTCCTGCACTTAACTAAATCCATTTTTCAACCCTCAGTAGAGTTATGACACACCAATACATAGTTGTGCAAATGTCTGACAAACCTTTGCAAAGAAAATAATAAAGCAGTGCTTATTTAAAGCTGTTTACGGAGATATTTTAGAGCATGGAATATAAGGGGGTTAAAGGTGAATAGAAAAGGGGCTTACCGTGGAGTTAATTTAGGTTTCTCTGCTTTTATTCTCTAGTGGACTGAAAATAATTATATCAAAATATGAAAATAGCAATCCACGGTCTCCTCCTCTGTTTCTGCTCGCTTTAAATTGTCCATTTAATTTTAGTTAAGTCAGTGGGCCGTTGCTTTGTCACGTCCCACCAGCAGCGACTCTTTTCTTAATGCTTTTCATACACTGTGAAGCTCCGAGGATGACTGTGGGAAAGTTAAATGATTAATCACTGCTTTTAGCAACAGGTTCAGAGTGAAATGTATGAACCTACAAGTAGGAGGATGTGCAGCTCTGACCCTGTCAAGCCCAAAACATCCAAAACAGAAGATTAGGCACCTGTCTTAATCCTTTATCTTGGATTCCGTTGTTTGCTTTCTCTTTCCAAGTTCTTCCTTTTGTAATTAGCACCTAGCGTCTCTGAGATGGGTTATAGTTGACTGCTAAAGAGAGGATGAAACCTGCATGACTGTAATAGCATGAATTCACCCTATCACGAAACGATGCAGGAGGTCTTTTTCACTCCTGCAGGTGGTGTGAATTCTATCGCCACACCTTCTGGAGCAGCATGGCTGTATCCAAAGCTGAGATACACCTATGATAGCTCACACTGGCGATGCTGTTTGTACTACATGGCATAAACACTTTGCCCATTCGTTTCACTCAGGTTGTAATGGTCCTTGAATGGCTGCTAGGACCCGTGCAGTTCATACCTCAGCACTAAAGCAGGAGACGGGTTGGTCTAAGGTCCCGTTGCGAGGCACTGGTAGATAAAGCACACTCCAGGTAAAAGCATGCATGGCCACTCACCATTAGATCACTCCACATGATGTCTCGAAGATGGCGCTCTTAATTAGAAGGTCCTTGGATCTCGCTGTCTAAAGTCACATTTTACTGCCCACATTACCACTTTATATAACACAGTTCATCCCGAGCTGAGTCGAAACATCGCCGGGACGAACAGTTTATTATGAATATAAGCTGTAATTGACACTACTTTGGAGTTACTTTATGGCTTCATGTTGAACCCAGCATTGCCTGCGCTGTCTTTGACGATTAGCCTGTTACTCACCTGTACTTCATCCCCCAGACAATGGCCTGTTCTGCTCATGCAGATGATGCTGTGCAATATCAAAGCCAAATGAGATGGCTGCCAATTAGGGAGGGCTTCCAAGTGCATTTCAATGCAAACGCGCACTGGTAAGTGCACCCTGTAGTCTTTTCCATTCAAAGACACTTTATTACAGGTAGACTTCAACAGAAACTTCTGAAAGTATTTCAATTACTAGAATAAATGACAGACCTCATTTCAATACTTGGCTTTGGGGAAGGGGTGAACTTTGTAATGATGTCTTCCTAAATGTTCTAAGCTGGAGTTTAAACGGACTTTCTCTTTGGTTAACGGTGTGAGTTAACTGGAAAATTCATATAATCCTTTTTTTCTGTGTTCTTGATGGACAAGGCTTGAAACGCCTGAAACAGTGTGAGACCACAGAAATATTTAGAGTACCCCCACAATCCCCACAGGACTTTTTTTCTTGCGTTCACGATGTCTCTGTACAGATGTCTCTGAGTTTAAATAACCAAAGTTTACAGTGGTTACATGTCTTACCAGGCAGTGTTTATTTTTGTTTCCTATTTAGTGCTCGGTGTAAAATTAACTAGTGCATCCTACTAAAAGTGCAACGCTTTTGTCTGTACCTAAGCCCTTTTATCTAACATTCACACTGTCTGACGGACTCCTTGGGCAGCTCTGCATTCAGTATTTTGCCCAAGGATACTTTGACACATGGGCTGTAGGATGAAAAGATGGTCCAATAAATCTTTCCCAAATGATTTTTTTTAAAATGCCACACATTGCCTTTTAAGCATTATTGTAGCAATATATCAGGATTTCCTCTTTTAAACACCTTTTAATCATAACAGGTTGGGTTAAGACGGCCAAAAAGTGTCTCCCTCTGAGTGTGTTTCCTGAATCCGCAAAAGCGCATCGGTGCACCACAGTGGCCTTTGAATCCAAATTTTTAGTTATTATTCAGATTAAATCAAGTCGGGGCAGACGGGAAGAGCAGTCAGAAGAAGCTCACTGCTCGAAATCTCGAAGCTCTACCTCTGTGATTGCTCAGGCCACCGTGGAATAAAGATTAGAAGAAAATCACTAATCACAGCGGATGTCATTAGCATATTACCAATAAGGGGTTGCAAAAAGGAAAAGAGGAATTGCCTTATAATGCTGGTTAAAGTACGAATCAATGCCATGTATGGATGCACACAGCTGCTTGACAAACAGATATATTCACTTCCAAACATGGGTAAAGGAAGTGTCTAATAATGATGTTTTTTTCAATGTTTTTGTCTGAGTCACTCGCTGAAGCACTTGATGCTAATATCACATTCCCCCTCTCTCTTTTGATCAGCTTTTGCAGCTGGGCTGCCCTGCCTCACTTGGATGCATCAACAAAGCTTGAAGTGGCCACTCTAATCTGGTTAAGTATTGCCTGGTTGGGGAGAAATTAGCCGAATTCTTTTAACTTTTCAAACAAACATAATACAGTCAAACTTGCTGGATGAGAATCAATTACATGAACTGAATATAGGTTCGGGGGGGAGATATCATTTCATTTCTGGAAATCATCTAATACGTCTATTCAGTGGAATATGCCTGTAGTATCACATCGAAGCCATATTTCAGTCCAGTGAAATGAATGAAGCAGTGGAGGATCTGTTGAAACACTGCCAGAATATGTTACACAAATCTTTTTCACCCCGTGGTAATATTGCCATTATCTGCTTTACTTCAAAAATACTTATATCTTGCCTAAATCCGCGAGACACTGTGAGGAATAATGGGATCATCATGCTTTCTCAAAGTGATTGGTTGGATTGGTGAATAGAAACTATTGCCCTACTTGTGTCAGTCTATTAAACAACATCTGTCTAAATAGAAAAAAACAGAAAGCTAATGTTATTCAGTAGAACGCAATAAATCTTCCAAAAGTGCGATACCTTTGTGTCACATGTATAAATTCTGCAGTATACTTTTACAAAGTTGTTGATACTAAATCATGTTGGAAATCCTCGATATAGAGTGGAAACCACTCTAACAGCATAATCCTGATTTAATAGGTGACAGTTTCACTAGACATTGAGCTATAGTTTTGCATTTAACGCTAAGAATATCCATCTATGTACCTGTCAAGCTATTGTTTCTGTAGATTAATTGCAGCGATAGTAAAAATAAAATACTTTTGTTAGACTTTGCTATAAGCGACTTCTTTTAAAATCAAGGAAAAAAAACAAAAATGAATTCTTTTATTCTTGACGTGCCTAACAGATGGTTTCGAGGGGAAAAAGAATATGATCACAATACAGACATTTCTGTTGTATTGAACATTTTCTCCCATTAGATCTTTAAGGCAGATTGTCTCCATTTTTCAATGTGTCTAAAGCCTTTGTTTGAGAGAGATCCGTTAAATCTGTCTTGCTTCTAATAAACTGCCATTATTCCCTTCAACAAGGCAGCTCTCATTAATAATGCTTCTGTCAGCTGCTCATTCTCTTCCGTGAAAATAGAAAATATCATTAATTACAGTTTCTGTCACCCTCTGACAGCTTAAGCAATTGTTCTAGTCCCTGAGTTCTGTTTCATTGTGCCCATACCTTGTGACCACCTATTCTTTACTGTCTCAATGGGGATGTCCAGCAAGTGAGAGCCACAAAGGCCCTGCGAGATTTCATCGCACATTGCAAAGCTTCTATCCCAGCAACACATTAGTCATCCGGGGAGCGATTGACTTAGGAGGTAGACTCAAAATCTAGTTTTTATTTTACTCTCAAGCAGAGATTAGGGAAAGATTGGTTCGGTTTACTTTTCATTGTGGATTTGTTGCATTTTTGCCACTCTGAGAGATATTCTCCCTGGATAAACATAGAGGGATTTTCCTATTCAATTCATCAACTGGGGAAAGGAAGAGAAAAAATCATTGACTTAAGATTGCAGCTGCCGAATGTAGACATGAGAACTGTTGCACAAATACACAAGGATCTCGTTGCGTGTGAAAAATGGCCCGCGTGAATAGAAGGAAACATTTGCAGGACAACTCTCCCAACATAACTGCACACTGTGTTAACAGAGGGAGATGCTTGAATTTCTTAGATTTACAATATGTAAACTACAGAGAAGCCAACAATCACACACCGGCTGTTCCCCAGAGTGCTGCCATGTCAGAAAAATATTTGGTTTGATCTGAGTTTCAGCTTTTCTTCAGCAAACTTAGTAATGAAGCTACAACACATTAGTCATAAATTCAGACCAGATATGAGTCTATTAAGTCTATCAAATACCCATTAAGTTGTTGTGTAGCGTTGGGTTATAGCGAGACGTATCAGCCTCCATGCAGAGCTCATTTCAGTTTGTTTATGTGTCTCTGGATTGGCTACAGGGGGCAAAATAAGCACAAACACAAATGGCTGTACAACACAGTTTGGCAAATTCAGTTTGAAGAATTGCTTTGATCTTGTCATCTGATCCCAGTAAAGTCATGTTTGGATGACACCACAGCAATTATAATGCATTTAACCTGTAAATATTATATATATATAAATATAAAGGCACAAAGGTTGAGTAAATACAAAATAATTACATAGCCAACAATGTAATAAGCCACACTCTGTGCACGTAAAGCATAGCAGGGAATTTAGGTCCATTACACAATAAAAATCACTATAAATAAAATGTAAAAGTACTAATTAAGTATTAATTGGTAGGTACAAGGAGAATTTTTTTCTTTGCATCTATCACAAGGTTTAGGTATATAAATATGTCTGTGTGTGTCAAAGTTAATAATGCACTTAAATCTATCAAGATCATGAATCCACATGCATCCATTTGAAGTTACTGTCCTAAATAAACATATATGGCTGTAACAATTTCTGTGAGCCCAAAGACAGGCATTATGTCTTTGGGATTATCTGTAGGTGCTTCAATGCATTTTTGTTTTTTACATAAATGCTGTGCGGCGAAATTAACGGTGATAATTATGAAAGGAAGTGTGATTAATAAACAACATGAGGCTAAAATTAAACCGCACACTCGAAGAAAAAGTAGATGTTCTTCAAAAGCTTTTCAAGGAATATCTACATTCATGTGCTGTTCATTATTCATTTGCAGTTCAAGAAAAAGCCAGAGAATTCATTTTATATTCTGCGGCTGCGATAAACCGTATTAATGGATTAGCTGTCGAGATACCATACTGTTTCTTAAGTTATTGCTGAAATATTCTTTCACATATTCTGTCAAACACCGGATTATATGACACAATAACTTGGACCTTGGTTAAAGTTTCCCATGATTGATATGCTTTGAAGAATATGATACCAGACCCCATACATGGATGTAATTAAACAAGGCCAAGTGATAGCAATAATGTATCATCCACTAGAGCTGAGGTCCCAGCTTCCTACAAACCAGTGTTACCAGAGACAAATGACTTACAGCAGTCACCACCATCGCTTTTAACTTTGCATGGTGCAGACACAAAGAGAGAATTCCTCCCTAACAGTGGTGGCCTGGCCTAGACAAATGGACAGTCATAATCCCCCCCAACTGGTAGGGAATGTGGTTTATTAGAATATGATACAGTGGATGTGAATTTCTCTTTTTTAGCAGTTCTGATTTAGTTTCCAGCTGATTCATCACCACACACAAGTCATACGTGACAGCTTTTACTGTTTTGGGAGCAGCTTAGCCATCTTGGAGCTACCGCCTTCATAGTTGGGTAAGCTGTTTTTCACGGGGAGTCTGATATTTATTACAACTGCCTGCTTGGGACCCCCCTGTGAGAAGAAACCATAGTGTGTAGATATAAGTAGGGCACAGGATTCTGTGTAATTAAGTTGGTGGAAATGCACCGTGGATTTAACGAAGGGGAAATGTGCATTTTTGAGCGTCCTAAATTAAGCCACTTATTCTGATATTTATTGGCAAACGCTGTTTATCTATTCTGTTACAGGAAACTCTGTTTGGGCCATGCATACAGGAACTGCTGACACGGAAAGATTTAGCTATGATTGCATATCATTACATGAATAAAATATGCATATGATTACATGAAAAAGTTTGTTCAATGATTCTTCAATTTGGGTTTGTTGGGATAGAAGGAGGAGGGGGCGCACAGCAGGCTTTGTCAATACCTTGCAAAGTAATAGGTTGATGACCTGGGTTAATAATTAACACCAAAATTACAAAAAGCAGTTTGGTAATTTTTCAATAGAGAACTGCATAGCTTCATGGTTAACATAAGCTTTCAGACACTGAGAAAGAATAACTACAATAATTGCACTTATAACTTCTTGCTTCTTTGTGCTCTCCATTGTCGTGCACGTTCTCCTGACTCTTGGGGCTTCAAAACACGTTTCCTTTTTATCTCATACGTTCTGGTCATTTTCTTGAAACAGTAAGGACCTGCGGTGGTAAGAAAATCATTTATGACTTCCTATGTCCTGGCCAGTCCTCCAGGGCTCCTGCACAGTGTCAGGGGAATGTAGATGAGCCCACCTCAGCAGACTCTTTTTTGCCATTTTTTTTTTCCCCGATAGACCTGCAGATGGGTTCTTGTGCACTCAGACCCCCAGCGGGACCCTTTATCCTTGCTCTAAAAATGACCATCTGAGCTCCTCATCATAGACGGTTCAAGCGAGGCTGAGGCCTTTTTTCAACCCCTCATGTTTCTGTTGCCCAGAAACATTTCTGATTTACATGTACTGCTCAAAATTAAACATTATTCATCTGTTTTTTTAATGTGTCATCTTCGTCACTGAATCTGCTCTTGAAGTTTTGTGCAGGGAATTCACACACAAAAGATTTATGTTGTAATTACTTGAGCATAATTACCGAGGAATCAGTTAATCAGCATAAATTAACAAACCAAATAGTTTGAAACATGTACACGAGGAATACACATACTATCCATTATTATGAAAAACATGAATCCAGGGTGCTCAAAAAATTGTTTGAAATAAAATCGACATTACTCTTGGGAGCAGAAAGTTTCCAGAACAGTCAGTCCAATTACAAGCAGGAAGATATTTTCTTCTTTGTGTTGTTTGTGTTGTTTGTGTTGTGTGCGTTGTTTCCTACAAGCATACTTTAAAAAAACATTTGTAGCTACACAACATGAGCAGATCTTTTACTTCAGAATATAGGAGCAAGGATTCTAACCAAACCTTTAATTTATTCAACTTATTAAACATTTATCTTTATTTATTTTTTCTGCGTCCACATTAAAAACACAAAGTACAACATGCAAAGGTTCTGTCCTGAGCCCAATTCTTACTAAACGTGACTTACACCATTATACCATCATGTGTCAAACAATACTTGCTATTGAAAGTCATCCACCATGTACCTAATTCCTATTTTGTGGAAAGGCTGAAGCCTGTCCCTGGATGAAAGGAGAAAAGCACCTGCCAATCCATCACTGTGCTACCCTGCAGTAGACAGATCCACATTTGTGCTACAGGCAGTTTATTGTCTCCAGTTAACCTGAGCTGCATGTCTTTGGACTGTGGGGAGAAACTGGAGCACCTGGAGGAAATATGCACAGACACGGGGACAAATATGTGAACCTCTCTGCTATAAAGTGACAGTGGTACTAAACCCTGTGGCTTCCCCAGTGAAATCCAGGCTAATGCTGATATTTTACAGCAGCAGCTGCACAGAGCGCACTGAGATTCTGTGCTTATGCACAAATTATGGGATTTGTTAATGCCTGCCTAAAAACAGGTGCAACCGTTAGATGGAAAAGGACGAGTAGGAGGCCACGTGTAAGGAAACATTCAGGGTGGAGCTCAATCATTAAAATCAAAAAACCCCAAAAAGTGGCTTTCAGTTATATTTACTCTAACGGTGCATTGTGTTATTGATAAGAAGGGAAGAGGGGGGCTTTACATAATAAGGGAGGAATATTTTGTCTGATGCTATGTTCTAATACATCACAATATGCTAGGATTACAACTGAATTCATCTTGAAGTAGACTTTTTGTCCTTCTTTTGCAGATTATAGAATGATCTTGTGGAAGGGATTAAGGATATTTGTAGACTATGATTAAACCCTGAATTTTAGATGCTCAGAAGGAGGTTGGGCCCAAAGAGGCTCGTGTTGGGAGTCAGTGCATTTTATAGCGAGAGCTTCTGTGGCACTTTGTGAATTTTACATGCAAAATATATATATAACATATGGAAAAGTGACAACTACTTGTGGTAATTACAGGAAAGCGCCCCGCCCCGCCAGAAATATTAGTTCACATGAATCAGTGTTTGATCATTTTGATACTGGGCGTTAAACATTCCTTATTGAGGTTAAAGTTATTAAATACTAATCAAACATGAAAACTAAGCACAGAATATTAACTTTAATCTCTGTACCTACTCAGGAATTTTCCTTTAAGAATATTGAATGTGTAAGTGTGTTAGCTTTACAAATGTGGCTCAGCATAAGAATAGATTTCACTCAGCATAAATTCTCTTTCTAAATCACTTATTGCATGAATATGTTTCCTTTAGATTACAGTTAACAAGCTCTGTGTGTGGCTGAGGTTACTGCTTATGTGCTCTGACAAGGTGCTGTTTGCAGTTTCTCCCAAAGGAGGCTGAGCACTCTGGATTACAAGCAAGGCTAGCGTTTAGCTGCCACCCCAGACAACATGACTCATAAGCTCTAAAGAGCTGCCACATATGTCTGCATCATAAGTCCATTTGTGATATGACAACATGACCTTTGGATTGAGGCCCATCTGTTCTGCTTCAAATGTTTAGGAGAATTGCTTTGTGTTTGCACCGACTCAAGTTTTAGAAAATGTACAAACAGCCATCTTTAAAAAAAGAAAAGATTTAATCTTCAGTGGAAGCTTTAACAAGCAGTAAATCCAAGAACACTGCGGTGTACTACATGTTCATTTTTCATCACATTTCATTTTGCTCTGCCTTCTTGGATTAAATATTTGATCATTTTCAGTGTAGTTGTGTTTCACTGTATTTTTGTTCCAGAATAATTCTGAATTTGAAGGTCCTTGTTGTTCATTTTATATGCATCTTGGTAATAATTTATGTAAAGCAATTTGTTCGTACATTTTTTAACATCTTGAAAGATCTGCTTCAGATGTGTACTTACATGGTCTGTCTGAGAACTACACCGTACGGTCCGATCATCTGTTGTATGTTGGATACTTTGCTGCTCTTGTTAGTGAAGATAATTCTCTATAACATGTCCTCATTTTTTAGGGTTGTAAATAAATTTATGGCAAGAATCGTTCATCACAGATTCTGTGTCCACTTACTTCTGATTGAAAATTGGAGTAAACTTTATTACTCTCATCAGCTCATCTTCGCTCCGTCAGGCTGCTGCTGCTAGGAAAGTATTAAGGTGATTAGGTTGCGTAAAAAGGCAAAGAAGAGCTCGAGCTTCCTCCAAAAACCTCCGAGAGGAACTACAGAGTTGGAAGATTGCAAATGATTTGACTTTACAAGTCACTTGGTGAGTTTTTTAAAAATGTTTTGTACATTCATAACATTGTATTTATAACAACTGTATTTCTCACCCACATATTCTGTTCCACTAGTTATTATTTTACTGTGACTTTAAAATTTGTTGTGTTGTTACATTTATGCAGGCCTGTCTGTGAATTATTTAGTAATCCTTCAAAGACTTTAAAGATTAACCGCATTCTAAATAATCTACAAAATAGCGACGATAAGACCCAAGAGTGTGATGCACTGGAGCAACTGGGCACCTGAGCAGGCTTCAATTCAGACGGGACCTTCCTGTTAGTTTTCTGCCTGTGTGTGTGAACCTCCATCCAACTACACTCCTATACATACAATACATATCATAGGTCTATGGTGACTGTGCTGTATTATATAACTGGACTAGGAAATGAGCCAGCATGATCTTAAAAATGTTTTATGTTAATGACAAGACCAGAGTGTATCTGTGGTTTTTCATTAGCGCAGGCAAATCAGAAACCTGGTAAACAAACATTATTGCATCGCGTTATCTAAAATACCTTCAGAATAATAAGAACAAAACTGCAGCACTATTATTATTATTATTATCTTCACTCACTATGCGTTTATACACGTCTCTCTTCCATCTCTGGCTCTCCTCCACACCGTGTCTTTGTCCTTTCTTCACCGCTCTCAGCAGATGGCCCCGCCCCTCCCTGAGCCTGGTTCTGCTTGACTCCTTCCTGTTAAAAGGGAGTTTTTGCTTCCCACTGTTGCCAAAGAATTTGCTCATAGGGGGTCTTAACGCCTCTACCTTAAAATATAAAGCGACTTGAGGTAACGATTGTTGTGATTTGGCAATATGTAAATAAGACAAATTAAACTAATTTGTCAATGATTCTATTTATTGAATCAGTGCGACAGCAAAGAAAACCAAGACACTTAAACGAGAGGCATGGAACTGGTTAGGTGTTGTTAAAAATACACAGCTGACAATAAAACAACTACAAATCCAAAGATTAAAATAAAAGAAGGTAGCATTGGTACTGTAAAAAATCAAAATGCGTAGAGGCAAACAGAGAAATTGTAAATAAACCAAGACCTTCAAAGCCGTCGTGACACCACTGCAGCAGTGGAAAGATGTTTTTTTTACCATCTGCCACAATTAGTCACCCGCACAAATACACAAAATATAAAAAAGAGTTACCTTAGCTGCACATAACTCTCATAGCCTGCGTCCAGCATGAGGAATTATTTTATGACATGCTTTATACAAAAGTAATTGGAAACATTACTGAAACAAATTTAATATTTAAATTACACCACACTCACAATCATAACACCAGAACACTGAGAGAGACCGTGCAGCCCTGTGTGCTATTCATCAGTGAAAGGAGGTAAGAAGCTTTGTGTTTGGCATTTATGCCTAATATGCTACAGACTTAATTCAAGGTGGACATAACAAACTACACCTTCTTGCAGGTTGCATGGCTAGGTAACTAGTTACACATGGTTATGGTGTAATCAGTTATCGTGGGTTTTAACCTAGCAACAACCTCTGTGTGTCCACACATACACAGGCATTTTTTTTAAAGAGGGGTTTTGCCAGCCCTGAGACTGGCGATGTGCCCAGGGTGTACCATGCCTCCTGCACTATGATAGCTGGGATAGGCTCCAGCTTAACTGCAACCCTGAATTGGTTGGATGGATGGATGGATGGATGAATGGATGGGCTTTTTTTTTTACAGAGCCACATCCACATGAGCATCATTTTTGAAAAATATCTGGCCATACTGTCAAGAGTAAAGTAACAGGTGGTGATATAAGCCTAACCTTACTGAAATATTAGCCAATCAGAAAAGGGGGGAAATGTTCCCCCAGTAGCTGTTTGTGTACATGTAATTGTGTACAAATTCCAAATAGTAAGATTAACAGCAATAATATTTTGTTTATATCTGATATTGCAGAAAAATGCCGAATGCACACAATAATCAACAGCCTCATGTCAAAAAAGAATAAAGGAGAATAAAGGTACACAAAATCTTTGTTTTTCTTTTCCAAATGAAAAGCAAGGTCTTAATTCTGCAATGAGGCTTTCAGGAGCTCTTTTTTCAGTGACCTAAAATGTCATTTATGTGTAGAAAATGCATGAAAAAAGCACATGTACATGTGGGCAGAATTTGTTTTAGCATATAATGTGCCCAACGTCACTGCATTAAGCTTGTGTGCAAAAACGGTTTCTATCTATCTGAATCATTTTTGCTTCATAAAAACTCTGGAGGACTTACTCGTCCATCTGGACAGTGACGTTAGGGTTTACCCTGCATTGATTAATAGATGTGCAGCTGATTAGTGTCTGCTAGACCTCACCTTTGCTAAGTGGAGTCACTGAACTGGACCTCTTTGTGCTGTGGGTAGGGTGACCAAGTCCAGACAAACTAAATGTGGGGCAATATTTCCATGGGACTAAGTGGGATTAATTAGCAATCACTTAGCAAGCATTATTCACTGCTAAGTGAATATTGTAGGAATTAAAAAGAAGCTGAAGTTTGTGCTAATGGTCTCGTGTGATAGTCTTTATATATGTGTGCTCTTCCTTGAGCTATATCCGATCACTTATCTGTGTCACCATATTTTCTCCCGTGTGAAATTGAAAAATAAGCCCACCCTTTGTGGTAGTTATCATCATGTTCAACAAAATCTTGTGACTTATGGGATAAAAAAGCATTCACTTCACATGTATTAAATAAAAGGCAAACTTCAGAAAAGTCTTTGTCTTGCAGAGCCAATCAAAATGTAGAGCACTGTCTCAACATGCAGGACGGCGGGACGAGGGATAAAAATGTTGTGCAGTCCTGCATAAAGAAGGACATCTGGTTACACGTGTTGGTGACAAATACTGCAGCCTGCTGTGTGGTGCAGTCCCCAAAGACACTTTATTAATTATTAAATTAATTTGGTCTGTTTAAATCTGCTATAGAAATAAACTCACATGACTTGGATTACATCACACTGGCTATGCCCATCATCATACAGACTAGAAATTCAACTGTGGACAGTGCTGGTGCTATCCTCCCATTAGCACGTCATTTTACACTAACTCCCTGAAAATGGAACTACCCTAAGATGCACGATCTGTGGCACAATCAACAATGTGTGCTTGTTTCAAATGAATGGAGCAATAATAATAACAAGAAGAATATTTTTTAAATAAAAGACAAGACTGTGGGACACGTGTAAAATTGCTTTCACCCCTTCTGTGCCAACCAGCAGGCCAGGTCATCGCTGCAGTTCCATCGTGAGAATATTTTGTGGAAATCAACTTTAAAATGAGAGTGGGAAGGTTACGTTTGTGTGAAGAGCAGAACCACTGAAACGAATACTAATTACAGTGCAAACAACTCATGCTGGAAAAAGTTTTTTTCCCTATAGATATATATATATAAATTTATATTTTTCTACAGTCCATCTTATGTTCCACATGCACTGTGGAAATCTGTGTGTTTTGACATCTGAAATAAAGACTGCATATATTAAAGCTTCGCATTTCACTCATCACTCATATCAATCAAAGGTGTGAAAAAGTTTAAATATACAACGCTGCAGACATGAGAAACTAGCTGTTGACATATCTCAGATAAATTAGACCCATAAACAAACAGTTCCATGGGAAATCATCTGTTAACTTAATGTGTTTGGTAAGAATGTATTTGTGCAGTTAGTGTCAGAGGGCACTCTGCTGTTAAATCAATCGGTGACCATCATTATTCTTAACTGTTTAAGGAAAGCAGTTTGTTCTCTGCCAAATATGCCTGTATTCTTCATCTACTGCACGACTGCGGAAATAGTTTTGCAGTAAATGATCTCTCATTTACCTCCTCATTTCCTGATTTGATAGGACCCGTTTGAGCTTGACATTGCCATAAAGCCGTAGTTAAAATTCTCATTTAGAGCAGTAACTGTCTTCCAATAGTATGAAAAACGTCTTAACAACATGAAGATCAGCAAACAAATCTCCAAGGAGCACATCCTGCCATATCACTGGCTGCCAGTAAGACCCATCACAGTTTATCTGACTGAGGAAACGGATAAGAAAATAAGTCTTATGGGAACGAGTCCTTAGATAGTGTTAAGGAGCTGAAATAGTTTTGATTCCTCACTGGATAGTTTGTTTTCTGAAGAAATTTGACCCGAGCTCAGGGGTCAGCAGCTCGTCACAATTACCCTTTAGATCCTTTGGGTCCACACTGGGGAAAAAACGGCATCTCCGAGACCTTTGACTGATCATAAGTGTCACAGGAAGCGAAGAATCAAGTTGGCAAAACCTTTATCAGCCCATCAGCACCACTACATGACACGGGAAGACAGCCAGGCATTCTTCTCACAGGAGATCGGTTTCTTGGCTCAGCCTGTGTTTGAGTGGGTCCTGCCACTTCACTGTTGCTGATAGTAACCCATTTGGCAGCCAGGCATGACTCAGCTGTCTGGTGGTGGGCTTAGGTGGATGGAGTAAGCAAATCCAGTCATTGTGAACTTCATTGCAGTCATTTTAGGAATGTTGTGTGAGCGCCTCATTCACCGTATAGTTTCAAAGAGATAAAACCCATCTCTCACTTAGATCCATTCTTTTCAAACAGGGATCAAAAGCTATGATTATTGGGAACGCTGCATACTCATAATATAAAAGGCTTCAGTGAAGGACAGTGCAACAGGGCTCTCTCGCTGTTGCAGGGAGCTGTCGCTGTCACTGTAGACAGTCTTTCATAAAACAAAACTGTCAGCCTAATCCCCCCAGATTCCCCTCGTGTATTTGCTCAAATCCTGCGTGTAGATTTCTAAAAGTTGTAAATAAATGGATGCACTACAACATAAAGTGCAGAATATAGAAAGAAAAGTCGACTTTTTATTTTATTTATCTAGCAAGAGCAAAATGCAATGCATATACTGTACCAAATATAGCTAAAAGAAGCTGTGCTCTGTAATGAGGCACAGAATTTAGAATTTTAATGGATAAAATTCCTACATATTAAATGCAACCAGAGTAAACATTTAAACAGAAGTACTGCTCTCTCAGATACCCGAGCATTACACCAAACCTGAATACACACCAGCAGTGTTTTCACGTATACAATGAAGAGCAGTTAATCAGATCATTTTGATATCACATAAGTCAGCATATATCATCTCTCAATCTGACACAAAAAGGATGAGTTTTGCTACCATACTTGTAATTCCTGCCCAGATATGTGGCAGTTTGTGGCTAACAAGCCGACAAGATGTGAATAGCTTTCTAAAGTACAACTTGGTCATAGATAAAGCATATCATTCACTCGCTGACAGGATTATCAGTATGCGTAACAGATCACTCGATTGTTGTTAATCAATTTAACCTCCTGAGACCCGAGCTCGTGTTTGGGATGCATTTGTAATTTCTCCTAGCAATTTAGGATTAGGTGGACCTGACAAGTATATAAAATAAACTTTCTCTTTGAACCCATTATAATAAAGTCAGTGTTACTTAATAAAGTGTGAAACAGTAGTAGAAACAGATGTAATGTTAATCATTGGATGTGATGTCTGCAGTTGTATCATGCAAATCGCATGCATCCAAGATCCATCCAGCAAATACTGTAAAGGTAACGAATGACTCAGATCATTCATATTTTATTTTTATAGATCTCAGTGAATGAAAGTGTTTTCATCCGACAGCATGGAAATTAGTTGTATGCTTTTAGTTTTGTCCTTTTGATCTTTCACAGTAAATGTTGCTAATTATACAAAATTAATAAAGTCTTCTTGTCAAAATTTAGAATAACAGACGGGCTCAGGCCCAACTTTCCTTTTAATATACCTTTTCTTTATCCTGTCACCAAATAAATGATCTCTTTTCTCTCATATTTATCTATTTATTCCTGCATTTGTTTTCAGGGAAACTGGAAAACTGAGCATGATCGTGCTCACGAAAGCAGACCCGCTGCTGTGTTTGCTGCATCTTCAGTGATATCTGTTACTTTTGAAACTCCGCTCGCTCTCCAGAGGTGATCCAGTCTGCACACGTGCTACTGCGCACTCATCTAGCCTTCAGTGATGAGAGGCTGTTATTTGTGACATAATCAGATCTGCTATAAACAGATCAACTCCACAGACGGAGCAGCATGAATGATGTGTTTTTCCATTTACCAGGAATTAGCTGGAGAAAATAATGACACGGATAATAGAAAAATACAAAAGCTGTAAAACATACATGTGTATGTCCCACGATAAAAATAATGAAATGATCAAAATGTGTTAGATAGATTAAGGTGAGCATTAAGGTTCTGGTGAAGGCTGCATTTCACATGGATGCATTTTGAAGACAATAATGTCCTGAACTACTCGCTTGGTTTACACCCTCAATCTAGCAAAGTACATCTCATTTTAATTCCCACTTATTTTCAACCAGTGACCACTAATCAATAGACTTTTTTGAATTTTTCCTGGAAGTGGCAGCAGTTTCCTCTGAGGATGCAGTTGAGGCATTCAGAAAATCAGCACAGTGTTTGCTTAACAATTTGTGGGCAGCCCCTGTTTATAAGCAACAGTGTGAGTAAAGCAGTACTGTTTGCCACTATGATTAGTTTGGTTCTGTGTAGGCTGCAGATTGGAGGATTATTGGTCCAGGGAGCGATGTTTAGAAAGTCAATCACAGCCACACAATACATGCAAATGTCTGCATAGCAAATACGCAACATAACACGAATGGTCAAATAAAGAGCGGACATTGACTCGGATTGTGTGATCTTGCATGGGCGTGTCTCTGCTCCAGCTCTACTGCCATCCTCAATAAGCAGAGGTTTGGAGAGAGTCTGTACTGCAGGGGTAAACGTCATTCATTCGTTCATTCATTCATTCATTCATTCGTTTGTTCATTCGTTCATTCGTTCATCTTCACGTGATCAAACAATGGAACCAGCCCAAAAATGAGCTTTGCTGTCACCCTAAAATTTCAGGTTTAAACACACATGTTGAGAATAAACATTTAGAATTTCATGAAACTTGTGATGCTTAAAACTTGAGGTGTGTTTTTTCTGTATTTTCATGTATGTATGGATTTGTTTATTTTTTATTTATTTTTGCAGGCAAAGATTTTCCTTGCCTAGTCCGAAAACAATTAGTAAAAAGAAACAAGCGCATCATTGAGCAGTTATTCTAAGAGATACTTTTCATTAACTGGAAACATGAATGTAAAGTTGTTCATGTATTTCTTTGGATAAATCATCGCTAAATTAACTGACTTGAAAATGTCACAAATTATGATTTGTGCGTTTAGCCCGAGGGTATTATGGAAATGTACGTTTTGTTGTGATTTATATCCATACATTAATATTTAGAGTTTATGCATTTTTATGTGAGAAGTGGATGGTGAGGTTCGTGGTGGACATGCAGGCAGAGCAGCAAATAACTGAAAAAAGTGCAAAACAGGCAAATATCTGTGAGGGAAAAGTGTCAGTAAAAGCACCCTTCTTTTCTTAAATTTAACCAAATCACACCAAGAATTTTCTATCTGTGACTTATTTGCATTTAGTTGCAGTTAAAGAAAATCTAGCTAAACGTTGCAAAGTTTAATTAATATTAAAGAAGTCATCTATTTTCCTTCATAAACAAATTAGGTCTAACGAAGCAGCGAGGAGGGGAATGTTTACCTATCTCAGCTTTAATTGAGGACAAAATCCATTAGTCCTTGTCCCGGCAGAACCAAGGTGCTATAATGTTCTGCTATTCTCATGACAAGTTTAGACCCAGGACCTCTAGATCTTAAACCAATATATGGCTTATTAATAGAATTTATGTGCCATATACCATCTTCTTGGATGGGGTGCCTAATTATCCCCCAAGCTGAATAATATTGGTGTGCTTTATTAATGTTCCACGGTATTGCCAGGGACAACCAATAAATACGGCACTGGGGATTCTGCCAAATGAAATGGGAATATTTCAGTCTTTTAATGAAGCACTGTCAATGCACACCACATATACCCTTATTTAAATATGCACATGATCCTTCAAAGACATATTATACAAAGGATGGGTAAGTGATGGTAGCTGACTTTCCTTTTACAACCGAAGAGCTGCTTTGAGCCACCTTGGGTCCCTCCTTATGAGAAAAACAACCTCACTGTATTCGCGAGATTCGGGGCATGCTTTTTATTATCATGATATTGTTCAGCAGGCGCACGTAATGAGCACCTTGGTGCCTAATCCCATCGGAACCGGCGGGAAAGGTTTACATTACAGACGTGAACTTTTACCGCCGTGGGTCAGGAGATCAAGGTACCGGGCTTGATTTCTCTCACCTTTCATTGGAACATAATGGAAACTCAAACATCATTATCAGTACATCGAGCCATAAAAGACAAATGTGTGTGTTACTGCTTACATTCTGTTTTCCTCAGTGTTTTATGTCCTCCCTAAGGAGATGTTGAGGCCTGTGGCAGATCGGCCATAAATCCCAAACTTAGTCTTTTTTTATCGCAGTGGGAGGTGGCTGTCTGGCTGAAGATTGACCATGTCTCAGGGCTGGGTAGAGACCTATATGACAGGCCCCACTGAGGACTGAATGGACAGCAGTGTCTGATGAATGGCCTGCCTCTTTCTTAATCACAAAGCACTCACTACAAGTAAGACTTCAACAAAGGCAAGTGTGGTTGTACTGGGCAATTTCAGGGATCTCAGTGTGTCTTTGGTTACTTTTGTTTGGTTTATCTGTGTAAGACTTCTTTAATGAGTGGTGTTGCTTAGTCAATGGGCTTGTAATCCAGGCACTAGAGATCCTGAATTATCAAAGAAGCTAGTGGCACCAGGAACAGCCTTGCCTCTTGCAATCTATAACAACACTCGAGGAGGTCTTCGAGGAGAAGGTGGGAGAAAGGGAAATTTAGCAGATGGAGGTACAAAAGAACCAAAAAAGACATTTTTATTATTATTAATCTCTTTATCGCTACAGATTATAGCAGGGTCCCTACTGTGGGTTTGTATGAGCCACTTAGTCACAGTCTATAGATCGCAGATCTAAGCAATGTATTGCTGTGGACACTGTTAGCAACAACATTTATTTTATCTGTATCAGTCAAGCGTACACTTAAAATATTTATCTTGCTGTCAGACCGGCTCTTTTCTAAAGGGAACTGAAGCCATTATATTGCCCTCTTCAAAGCCACCAGACGCCTTTGGTGTTTTAACACGTTCTAAGCTAACCGTTTAAACACCAAAGTTACACAATAACACAAACAAACTAACCATTTGAGGCAGCGGCAGACCAGCAGCTCCCTTGTTCTGTGAAGTAAAATGACTGTTTTCATCAAAGGAGCAGCAGTTTTCAGGAGCGCATAGATGTGTACGCTCCCTATTGGAAAGTGAGGTAAAGTACTTGCAAACTTGTAGGTGGAAATGGTTAAAATATGTTTTCCTGCAAAGCAGTAATTGCTCAGCTTCTGTGCCAGTATCCTCTGTAGTCAAATCCAGTAAAAGCAAAAACCTAAAAATCTAAACCTGAAAGAACTAAAAGGATGCTCTTCAAACCTTTTCTGTAAGCTCGTTTTGTGTTGGACAATAATAAACATGTCTAATAAAACCAGCAGCCTCCTTATGTCTGTCTGCGCTTCCTTCATCTGTCTCATCAGCATCATCTGATCTACTTCAGACTTGGTGGGTATATTGCTGGGGACCTGAGCGTCAGTGTCAAGTTTGAACTCGCTCTGATCAGAAGTGCTCCCATTTTTGAGGTCCTCTCCCAGTTGCTAAGCAATCAGTGGGCGGAGCCTGTCACTCATTTCGCTCAGCATAATCAACAGCGTCATCGTCATCTTAGGACGAATGTGGGATGTCACGTGATGGTGTTCAGATAGGACCGTAGGCTCTCGTGTTTGATTTGTGACCTCACAGCTGTCACCGATTCAGATGGCTCATCTACCTTTGATGACACAAACGTGCTTTTGACAGCTGCACTAATTTAAAAGGAATAAAAATTGTGTTTTCAAGAATTGGATTTGATGTAAAAATCCTTATGTTATTATACGCTCCATTTAACAAAATGCAAAATGTAAACCTTAATAGGAATAAAACAGCCTTGTGTCAGGGGGAAAAGATGACCCTAAATACATCTTTCAGTGGCTGCACGCTGGTGAGTAGAGAGGAGCAAAATTGTCCTTCAAAGGCCGTTATTATTTGAGCAAGTTATTGCAATGCACGGTGCACAGTGAGCCCAGAGCATGGGTTGCATTTGCTCTACACTCCACTGCAAAATGAGACTAGTCAAGCCCTAATGTAACCAGCAAAAGCTGGATAAAAATCTATACAAACTCAATTATGAATCAATTTGAGTTTGTGTCAGACAGTCTGGTGCCAACAGAGTGGATTTTTTATTAACTTATGGTCTGGGAAGAATGAAACACTTTTCATTTGTGTACTTCAGTATGTTGCTTCATGATTCAGAGGAAGGGTGTTCACACTTTGTCTTGGAGGGATCTGTGATGGGGTACCAGCTTGAGAGGCTCAGCATCTTGTGGCTCGATTGTCGAATCGAAATATTTATTTTAAGCGTGTTACTTTCCTGCTTTTTACGGCACGCTCGCATCTCAAAGACGTGAGAGGAGAGCAAACCTCTCTTTTTGCAAAGCAGAAGGTAGCTCAACAGTTGATTGAGTAATTACGATTAAATCCCTCCCACATTGATTCCTATTACCACATTGCTGTGGTACATTTGAGTTCAGATGGATTTTTACCCTGCACCCCACTGTCCTGCTCTAGCATTTCAAACTAGGTCACAAGCTTGAATATTCATGATCCTCTATGACAACTCCCCACTATTCCATGTCAAGACCTATGTTAATTCGCAGATTTGCACATTTGAACCTACTTGAAACTCTGTAACTACGCTACCTCGAATTTTGAGCACTCTTAGAGCCAGTTTGACAACTGTAGCCTTTCAGAACAGAAAATATTGTTCTGTGCAAGACTTATTGAATAGCATCCAGGTTTGGTGTAGATTTAAGCAAGTTATTTATTTGCTTTTACTGGACATATGGCTGCCATTTTGGAAGTGGCTCACTCTACAGCTGTGGTAGGCTGAGTTGTTATTGATTTGAACGAGATAGCCAGGTGGCCAATGAGATTTCCAGAGAAAGCTGTCACATTGCACGCAGATAGAGTTGGCTCCATTTCTCATGTCAGTGGAGAAATGACAGACGATACTTGAATATTCTGAAATATAATGGTCAGCAGCTCCTCAGCACTGCAATCTATTACAGTGTTATCGTTAGCCAAATGCCAGCTCACTTTTATTGTAATGCATGTGCGCGCGTGTGTGTGTGTGTGCACATGCAGGGGCCATAGCATTCTCACATTCACAAAAACACACATAGGTCCCATTGGTTCCATTAAAAGTTGCCCTACAGTAGTTTGTCCTTTTCGGTCCCTAACTCACACACCTGCCACTTGCCAGGAATACCTGGCCTGTCCCTTAAGGTCAATAAAGCACTAAAGAACTGCCCAACAGAAATGACAGCATTTTCCCCTGACATTTATACCCAGTGTGTGATGACCTCTCATTAGTAAGAAAGTGGGTCATATAGGATCTAGGTAGTTATCAATTCTTGACTGAGAAACGGAAGCTGTGTATGCTTCATCTTGGGAAATAAAACAACCCTCTTGGTAGTCATTTACTACTTTCCTGCCAAGAGCAGCATCATTAATTGGAAATGGAGTGGAATGCTTGGCATGGTCCTTTTCTAACAAGTTGACTGAGAATTGAAGCTTTCGCAGCCAAACTGTGGGTGCGTTCAGCACACAACCAGTAGGGAGGAAAGCAAATGTGATGGGAGTGTGCCATGTAGATAAAAAAATGGGGAACATTTTATATAGGAAAGGTGTTTTAATTCTACCTACGGTGGCTAACTCATGTTGTTTTTTTCCTTTCTGATCTTTTCCTTTGTCTTCGCCGTTTTTCTGCTTCTCTTTTTCCCAGTCGTTCAAAATTACAACTGCCCTGTTGATGTATCTTGAAGATGATTATCCTCTGAGATTGGGCTTCTGTAGCTGAACACGCCCAGGGGAGCCTCATCACCCCCGCTGTAATAGACAAGAACAAAAGGAGTGAAGAGGGAAGGAGAGGAGAGAGGCAAGAATTCCACTGAGCTACAACAAAGAAAACAGTCAAATCTTTACCACCACCACCCCCACCCCACCCATCCCAGCACACCATCTACATCAGCCATTCAACCTGCTTGGTGTGAAGATAGCTCGATCCTCATCTTACCCGGGGAGAGAGATATTCTGAGGCATATTGATCATAGTCTCCTTACAGCTGTCATTAATTCAGACAACTCGGAGCTTAATGAGAAGTTTTATTTCTACCTCTCAGTTGCTTTGTTACTCGCTGGCGTTAGATGTCCTTCCCCCACCCCAAGCCACCCGCCCACCTACCCCCACTTAGTGTGACATAGATGCTGCCCCTCCCCATCTCCCACCACTACCAAATCCAACATTTAAAGATTTATCTCTTAAATGAGAACCTTTGGTAAACAGGCTAATCTGTTTGGCAGCACTCACGGTCATGGCTGAATAAAACATTTGACAACACTAAGCTCCTGAATCTTCCTATCTCTCCCTGGCAAAAGGCCTCTCTCTGCCTCCCTTCAGGGTTCCTTCATTGTTAATCCTACCGATCGCATTCTTCTAGCTTTTTGCTGTGCTGCAGGGGTGTGGCCGGACTTTTGTCTCGTCTGACAGAGAGTTCATTATGTGATTGGCGAGGAGCTAATGCAATAACGCTCATCACGTGCCGCTACCGGGGCCAAGTCCAGCCATTCATGCAGCACTCTGTTCCTCTTCCTCTCCTACTCTTTCACTGTCTAGTGAAGGCAGCCTGCCACCTCTCCTGTGGTGACAGGTTCCCTCTGAGGTATTTAACCACTTGTCTTGCAAAACCCCTTTTAATTGAAATTACCTACTGGCTGATAAGCTTCTTGAGTCTTATCAGGGAGGAGATGTAGTGGTTAGGGTCTTTCATGCTGGAAGGTTTTGCTGAACCTTGCTCCCCTTCTCATTGTATTCCTCTCTCTTCAGTTCTCACCTCTGGTCTGTCTCTTTCTTCTTTTTTTTGCTGAATTGATGTTGATGTTTGTTTTTGTTTATTTCCGCGTGTCGGTCACTGTGTTTGCTGGTTTTTACTCCAATTTCATCCTCTTTTTTTCAGGTTTGAAAGTTGCACAGTCAGGCACATTGCCCTGTCGTGTAACAGCGCGATCCACAAGTGTTTTTTGCTTTTAACTGAAATGCACAGACTAGTTAGCAAAGCCGGCGCTGTTTGGACCAGCGTCACTTTCTCGGTTTGCTTTCAGACGCGATAGATGTTCAATGCACAGACTCCTAATTTATCATTCAACTGGTTCAGGCACATTACCTCAAATGCAGAAGTACCATAATTAGGTCAGCAACAACTGTTATTTAAATTCTGTCACAATCAAAGCTTGACAGCTTCCCTCCCATAGGCACTGCTTACACACATCAGCACAGAGAGACATCTTTGTGAGGCAGCAGAATAAGCAGCGGCTGAATATTTCTTTTTTTTTTTTAAAGTGACAGGGGGAATTTGGTGATGACATCATTTTGTGTTAAACAACTCATCCGTTTTTTCTGTCGGGTTCTGCCTGGCTAACACCATCTCTAAAGAATGATCTTCTTGGATTGGGTACCTTGAAGCATGCAGATTCTTTTGTGTAACACTGAAAGAAGAATGATGTTATCAAGTCAGAGACTTCTACAGTGCATTGGTTTGCCAATAGAAATGCACATTAGCTTGGTTCAATATCGCCTCTTTCCAGTTGCAGCACAGCACACTGCATTTTTGAATGGGCTCCAACTCAGCAGGTTAAATTCAATATGAAATGCAATGAGCATAAAGCTAGGCAAACAACCACAAACCTATTCTTATTTTTCCAAAGGTGACATGAATGCATGCACAGTAAGATGAGCTTACGAGTATGCACAGCTCAAAAGATTGCTTGTATGTTTAACAAAGCACATTGCATCTACCTGAAAGCATACAGTCAGGGATTTTTTTGTTTGATATTCAAATATTTCTCTTGTGAGGTAGTAAATAAACTTCAGCCTCTGCCCTACTGAATATAATTTCAAGGCTATGGCCTGCCAAATATAATTTGATGAGCACTTACTATGCTGAAACCCACATCACTCTTCAGGCCATGACACAAATGAGTAATTCAGTGGTCATTTATAATGAAGAGGCTGTTTTTAACACAACTCTTCGTATAAGCAAATCAATGTGACACCAGTGTTACATCTGAATTATTCATAGGCGGTTATTAGGCCCTTTCATTTACATGTCCTAATTGGAACGACTGCTTCGTACATGCCTGTATAATAATAGTTATGCTTAAGCTGTCAAGTGTATATAATGGCCAACAGAGCTCTCGCATGTTGTGTTTTTATATGTATGTGCTTAACGATATGATTAGCGGAGAGCGTTTGATTCACATTAGCACGTGCCAAGTATCAGCAATAAATGAGGTTTTTTTCCAGTTTTTGTTTCTTTCACAACATTTCACATGGATTGAATTCAGCGTGCGTTAACTAAGCAGTAGATGAAGTTCAAGTGAGAAAATGCTTTAAAAAATTACAATGTAGCAAAACAGTAAAACACGTAGTTTAACAAGCTTTAGTTTTCACACAACTTTTACATTCTGTGTGAAAGAAAAAGGCAACAAATGAGAACGGTCTTAAACTTTTTTCCTCCAGCCAAAGATTGATTAATTGTTTTCATGGTTATGTTTCAGTACTCAGCACTTGGTTAAGGATTGGAAAAATCTGTGACCCTGATTAAATATGAAAAATAATAATAGCAGCTTCAAGTACAGTGCAAAACGTGCACTTTATTACCATTTTATAAAAAAGAAAAACATCATCAACATAATCCAGACGTAGATCAAAGTGCATTTGTCACCTTACAGCAACCAAATCCTACAGGATGTGACTCATCAGCACTAAAGTCTTCCTCTTTTCTTCTTGTCTATGTGACATATTTCATAGTTTGTCTTCCACAAATGACTTTTTGGCATTAAGCTTAACAAAGTCAGGTGAGTATAGACTCAGAAGGTCAGTTTATTGATGAGGGTGGGAGTTTCTACAAATCTTGGTGTATTTTAGGGCATAGCGTGTTAGGTTTGAGGTAAGATGATTATTTGTACTAAAATCTGAGCTGTGATCAAAAAGATTCAGAAACTCAAAAAGACAATTTCCTGTTTTGAAGTTAACCAGTTTTTCCTTCAAGGTTGTTTTTCGGTGTCCGTGGCTGCTATTTTTAAATTGTTCATTGGAAGTCCCTTTCTTTCACTAGCTGAAACTGACATTGCAAATTCCACAACATGAAAAAAGTACTGGGCCATCTACACATTGCACCTAGAGCTTCTCAACCGTGGAGACCCATGCCATAAAGTTTACAGTGCACGGTTTTTGTGCTGATGCTAACGCCAGAGGAGGTTTGTAGCTCTGCGGTTACTGATTCAGCAGAGTGTTGGCGACTGTTCGCCTCGGCACTCGGGGACCCCGCTCTGCAACATTACGTGCTCTGCCACTTCCTGGGTGAGACACTGTGGTTCCTAAATGCTTCCGCTTTCCAATAATACAACTTACAGTTGATTATGGAATATCTAGAAAATAAACTTCACAAATGGATTTGTTGAAATCCGATTCACTGAGAGCGACTCATTCTTTTACAAATGCTTGGAAAGGCAGACTGTACGGCTAGGTGCTTTATACCTCTGAGGCAATAACAGTGAAAGACTTGAATTCAAAAAGTAAGAGGTGTGTCTCAATGCTTTTATCCATCTAGTGTACAGTAGCTTAGGCTATAAAGGCTGTGGTGTGTGGTACACTTCATATCCACATGAACAAAGGTCCATCAACTATAATATACAGGGGACCCAGTAGCTTTGTCCTTTGAGTGCATGAAAAGATGCCCTGAGAGAAATCTGGCAAATTCGAGATAGACCAGTTCTGCTAACTTTTTTTTATCACTGTGGATCTCGTATTGTGATTCAGTAAACCCTGAAGGCAAACTTCTCCCAAACTACCTCTGGTGAAAAAACCCAAAAGTAAATACATCTGCTGGTTGAAAGTAACTGCTATTATTCCATTTTCTATTCCACTGTGTTTCATGAGAAAATATTGGAGGTTTTATTCCACTACATTAATCTGAACTTCAAATATAACTAATATTCCTCAGGATCAAAGAGGTCAAACTGCTAAACATTTCTCACAAAAAGCAAACATTAAAAAACTCAGACACAGATTTGTACACAAGAACTTGGTTTTTCTTTCCTCCCGCCCCATTAATCCTTTCATGACTCAGATGACAGACATCTCGCATGACCTCTTGAGGAGGGAACGACCCCTACGTGAGAAACCACTGATCCCAACTATACAGTTGGATTGCTGAAGCCTCACTACAGTGAGGTACATACAAATTGATGCATCTGCAAATATCTCATATGGAAATATCACCAAATTTTACCATATGGGGAAAAAAAAGACACAGATGCCATTTTTCAGTGTCTGTGTTGCTTTTGAACCTTTGCAAACATTTGCTAATGATTTCCTTTTACTTTTCCTTTGTTATTGCTCCTCCAGTAAAGGGCTGGAGTCCTTTATCCACAACTAAATATAACCCAGCATAGCTGTGTAATGGAGGAAGTGTAACCAACAAGCTAAATGGAAGCCTTGGGTAGTCATATTTGAAATTTATTCAGGAATGTTTCAAGGAAAATAATATAGCTCGGGAGTTCAGGTGGTAAAGTAAGCAGACTAAAAAGCTTAGTAAACACAGGGAAAAGAAGGAATGTCCTGCAGATGGAGGAAGGGTGGAAAAAGGCCAGCACTCTGGACAGGCGTGACCTGAGACACACCATGTGGAGGTAGAAAGGCCCACTGGAGCCACCTGAGCCTTGACGCTGTCTGAAACAGGAGTGCTTCGTTGACAAACCATCACTTGGAAACCCTGACAGGGCTTTCAGCAGACCTTACTGGCTCTTCTCCCCTCACCAACCACTTGACACACAGCCCCCAAACCCTACCCTCCAGTGCATGTCAGCACTGTTATTAGAGTAATTGCCGATTACACACACAATTTTCTCACCTATGTCTGCCAGACACATGTCAGTCGACAAATAGGTTTTCTTTAATTTGTAACAATTGTTAGGAATCTTGACTTTCTGCTTCTCTAACAGAGTATGTCTTTGTCAAGTCATGTGGATTTTCTTCTCTCTTTTTTTGGATTGAAGATGTTGTGATTAAAGCAGTCGAATGTATAATATTCATAATATTTGCACCCTTCCTTGTCTTATAGAGGAAAGGATTACATGAGTCATGGCTGGCCGGACGTCACAGGCACAGGGTGGAAACTTGAATGCTTTAGTTTTGAGGCCTGACGATGGATAAGTGGACAATGTGTTACAGACAGGTAGCTGTGAAAAATTGCACTTGTTATGCCTGTAGACAGTCTGCTATCTGTGGAATTCAAGGTACTGAAATTCCTTCAAAGTAGTTTGACAGTCTGTCCTCAGTGGAAGTAACAAAAGCATGTATTGGGTTCATTCTTTATTTTTTCTGTTTGAAGCGTTAATATTTTAACTGTCAGGGAATTAGCACAGTAACACCTGGTTACGGTTCTATTTCTATGTTAAGTTGAATGCTTTCTACCTGAAACATTTTTAAAACGTGTACAGCCGAGCTTTCATTGAGTTTTACAGTTTGTTTATTGGGAAAAAAGTCAGAACTGAAGATTTCCTGCCCAATAAAATTAAAATAATGGAGTCATTTTGATTTGTAGGACTCTGCAGAGACCCTTATGTTAAATAAGAAAGGACGTATTTTGTGCACGTTGCTGATGAACACAAACCAAATCCACAGGTGGCAAAAAACTTTCTTTACTCAAGTCAAAGTACAAATACCAGGGTAGAAAAATGCTCCAGTAAAAGTTGAAGTGCTGAAGCAACGTTTTTACTCAAGTAAAACTGGAAAATTACAAAGATAATTGAACCTTTTGCTTTATTAATATAATAATAAAATGATATTAACAGAAATACTATTCAAATCTAAATTCTAATTCTAATGAATGTGCTCAATTTGAATCCAACCTAAATGTGACCGTGAGCACCACGGTCACTGTGCACCGGACCAACACAGCGCTTTACTGGGAATTCTCCACATTAGTGCAAACTAACCTGCTTATACTGGACAAAACCACCCAGTGTTTTCATGCAACATTTGAATAATACAAAATTAATCTAAGTTCACCATGAGTGCAAAGAAATGTTACGAAATGTTGTTTTCCACATTATTTTTTGCTTCTTATTAAATTTTCTGTTACTTTTCTTTCTTTTGTTTCTTCATTGCAGGATGTAGGAAAACACCACCATAGGATGCAGAGGGGTCGTCATGAAATACAGAAAATAAAGAATACACACAAACACATGCTAGTGTGTTTGTGTGGAACAAAGACACAAAGTTCACAACATCAAACACGTTCCTAACATACATAATCAGACACTTAAATGACCATCACCCTGCTGAATATAGATAATCGAAATAAGCTAACAAAGGTTAAGTGATTAAAGTCAGAGCCAACCATGAGCCAGCAGCCTCCGTCTGAATCTTGGAGTGAGCAGTGAGAGGGTGAAAGTTATGGAGACGACTGAAAGAAAGGGGTCAACGTCCTGTTAATATACAGTGTTCCAAAAAATAGCAATGTCAAAGTATCTTACTGTATATTTTACAGTTTACTGTCTTTCTAGAATATCATTAAATTTACATAAGTAGACTGTGATTTTACATGTCAAGGGTAAAATAACATAACATCACTGTAAATATAGTAAAACACAATTTACTTGTTTTTTAAATATATTTTTTTGTACATATGCATATTTAGATTGTAAAAATACATTCAGAAATGTATCATAATTTCACAAATATTTGTCTGTTATGTGAGAGAATGATCTGTTAAATTCAAATGTAATACTATGGAAAAATATATAAAATGATCAAAAATTAATGAGAATAATCAATAATTAAAGGAGTATTTGAATTATAATTTTGCTGATTTCATGTCATCTAGGTCTGATTCAATAATTCAGAGGTAACAAGTGAAAATATAATTAATAGGAATAAATACTGAAAAAAAACATATAAAACATTGCACGCTGTGCTAATTATATATTTTAAAAAATAAATGTAGAGGTAGGACTTGCAATTAATACAAATCTCAAAGTATTCACAACAAAGAAATAGGCCTCTGCACCTGGGGTGAGGGTGTGGCCATGAAAACGATGTGACATGCCATTGGATGTTGGGACACATAATAACATGACGCTAAGCATCGGCCAATGAATGTGAACTAACAACCACAAGGTCGCGGGTATGGCTGCACTGTAGGAAAACATCCTAATATAAAAGTATTTTACTGCATTTTACAGTTTTGCTCTGTTCTTCTAGAACATCATTAAAGTTACGTAAATAGACTGATTCCACATTTCAAATGTAAATTAACGTTAAATCACTGTAATGTAATAAAACGTAATTTTCATGATTATTAAATGTATCTGTCTGTACATATGCATATTTAGATTAAAATACATTCACAAATGTATCATGATCTCACAAATATCTGTCCATTATTTGAAAGATTGAACTGTTGAATTCAAATGTAATGCTATGGAAAAGTATATATATATATGATTCCTATAAGCTTGTGTTACATCACATAAGTATTATTATCATTGCTCTTCAGGGCGATCGTGGCTCAAGAGTTGGCAGTTCGCCTTGTGGTCAGAAGGTTGCCGGTTCGAGCCCCAGCTTGGACACTCTTGGTCGTTGTGTCCGTGGTCAAGACTCTTCGCCTACTGGTGACGGCCAGAGGGGCCGATGGTGCGATATGGCAGCCTCGCCTCTGTCCCAGGGCATGCAATCAATTATTATTTAACTGTATATTTCTGTACATTTACGTATTCACCTTGTTTATAGGTAATTTCATTGTTTGATCACGTTAAAATGTTCCTAATTTAATGTCTAAAAGCACTTGGAAAAGGCAGAATCCCAGGTAAAATTAGCGCAACAAACTCTATTTTCATTAGCGAAAATAACTTTATTTGCATGAGAAAGTTATTTTCTGTTATTGTACGGTAGTATTTTGGCGCCCCAGCTGCCGGAATATTATTTTTTTTAGGATTTGGGTTTTTTTTCCTATTTATAGATAATTTCATTGTTTAATCACATTAACATGTTCCTAATTTAATGTTTAAAATCACTTGGAAAGTCAAGATCCCATGTAAAATTAGCGCAACAAACTGTATTGTCATTACTGGAAATAACCGTATTTTTATGAGGAAGTTATTTTCTGTTATTTTACGGTAGTATTTTGGCGCCCCAGCTGCCAGAATATTACCGTTTTTTTTAACAGTGTACTGGAAAATTATGTAATGTGCAATATGTCAGGTAAAGTTGGGTGTATTTATTTTTATTTAATCCACTACTAGTAATACTAGTCTCCAGTCTAGTGCACTCTAGTGTTACTCTCCACTAGCAGACCAATTTTTTTTTGTTTTGTTTTTTGAGTGAGAAAAGTAGCACCTGATGTTTGGGAGATAGTTTTTAAAAAAAATGTCCATTATTCTAAAAATCCATTTAGACTGAGGAAACACTGATGCTTGGATATGATGTCAGTCATATACAATATAATGGTGCAGTCTTTATACTGCTAATACAACTCCTTTGCAAGCTGTACAGCGTGCTAATGCTCAGCTGATCAAGAACCCAGAGTGACATGAAAGCTGAGTTAACGCTGACCTCAGCCCAGCAGCCAGAACCTGAACTTCAACAGATCCCAAACTGATGAGCTGTCGGCTGCAGCCTCCATCTCTACCTGTTCATGTTTCTACGGTAGAATCACCATGGCGATCGGTTTAAAGTCTCTTAGTGCTAGTTTTTCACCTTCAGCTTTGTGTTCATGCCCAACTACTAAAGATAGAAAGACCATATATGTGTCCTCATCAGGATAGGGATTTGTGTTGGTGCGTGGGGCTGCAGCCTACAGGTTTACATTATTAACTGCTAATTATAAGACAATTTGCTTTGTGTCACGACAGTAATGTAACGAGTAGTGCAACTAATTACTTTCTCCTGGGAGTAATGAAGTAATGTACTGGATTACTTTTAAGTGTGTAGCATGTATAATAAGTACCTTAGCACAAACATTTGTCCACACAGCATGGGATTCATTTGCACAAAGCCAAAGTGGAGCCAGTCAGAATCTGTAAGAGAATCAATAGGGAATCTATTGATAAGTGATATTGATTAATGGAATCGTGTATGTAATATTTTTTTAGATTTGTCGTGCATCATTTTTGGTACAGGACAGTCAATCAAAGATCCACGAAGCTTGGCCAACTTGATGTAAAACTGCTGCACCTATGGAGTTAATGCAGAGGCTCCTTAGACTCCTCAGTCTATCAGTTTGATTAGCTCATCGAAGGGCAAGCATAATCAAACTGATGAATATTTCAGTTCTTATTTGGGGATTTAAATCAGCTCTCCTTTTTAAAAATGCATGATTTCACAAAAGTTCCACGATAACAATGTTAACAGATTCAAAGAAATGTTCACCTTTGCAATTAAACCCGAGAAATGTTAAAGGGAAGGCATGCTGTTCTGGCCTTTGATATTCAGACTGCGTTTCCACTTCCTTATAATATTGATTTCGGGTAATCACACTGAATTTTCTTCAAATGTTCTATTTATGGCTTTTTGTGAACACCATTTGAGGCTAGATTGCTCATACTTTTGCGCTCGGGTGTGCGGTGAGGGCAAAAACCAAAAGAAGCGATGAGCGGAGAGGAGCAAACGTGTTGTTTGAGGTGAGCGGGCTTCCATCAGCGCGAGGTGATGAGTTTATGCATCCTCACTCCCCACAGACCCCGAGGCCATGACCTCACATCCATCCCCTTACGCTCACATTCATTTCACTTTCATAAGCACCAATAATGACTTTGCTCCAATGAAAGGGAAAGAGCGGAGGCTGAAACACTTGTTGGGAAGAAGTGGAATCTTCTTCCTGAAATGGCAATTGGTTGTGCTCTTAGAGACTGCGGCAAGCAGATATATAGCTATTACCAAGGTCACATAGGAGAAGAACAACAATAATTTTCAGCCTCTCGTGAAGAAAAGCTGCTTTATGCAGCTGGCACTCAAACGGATTGACACACGCCTAAACATATACATGCATGCATAGCGACTAATCGCTCGTGCTCGCACAGTGGCGGATGGACCGATGGCTTGGCGCATTGTAATATGCTCGGGAGTCTGTACAGGGATTAGCAGCTCATTTCAGTGGCTGCACAGTTGGCCCTGACAGTCCCCCAGAGGAGGGAAACAGCTGTGTGGGGAGTGCGTGTGTGCATGTGTGCCTTTGTGTCTATGTACGAGGGTTGGATTGGCAGGGGGTTGAGTGGGGGGGATCAGTCTAGAGAGTGGGTAGAAGGGGGCGTGCGCTTATCTGACACCAAGGGGCAAATTTGAGATGGTCCAATACCAGCTTAACCAATACACACCAGTGCACCTAACTGAAACGGCAGCTGACTGAAATGGCTCTCGCCTCTCAGGAGAGGTCTTATCACATTGCTCCTCACTTTAAACAAACTACAAGTTTGAGGGGATTTAGAAAGGCTTCAGCATGGGAATATGAGGAAGCACGAGGGCATGTGGTGGAGAACATTTGCGATTACTTAAAAAAAACAAAAAGAGCGATCCAGTTTTGTTTTAAAGTAAGTTAGAAAAGAAAGAGCACACACAATGGACTCGCTCTCTGTCTCTTTTTTTAAATAACATAGTGAGACGCACAAGGCCCTTTAATTTGTTTTGACAATTACATGTGAAACCCCTGAGTTTAATTATTTTTTCACAGGACTAACCGCTCTGCCGGCTTCTGGTGATTGGATCCAGGTCGAACTCGGGAAAATATGACTCAGATCTTGAGTGAAGAGAGGTCATGTGAAGACATGCAGTGGGGATCTCACACGCCAGATCTCACCTGGGAAGAAGCAGAGGGTATCCGCTAAACACAAATAAATATTTAAGTGGGAGTTAGCTCCTCTGTCATCTGGAGACTCGGTTTCTTTACTCATGCTTCCGAGGTGACAAGGTGTGAATTCTTTGATTTGGTGACCTGAACCTGAGCCTCTCTGGCTCTTCCAGCACCCACTCTCTCTGTTTATGTAGCCTCTTTTTCACGCTTTGCTTTCCACATCCTTTCAACCGCATGTGAGAGGCTAGAATAAAACAGAAGTTTACACTTAAACTTGCCAGCGTGTTTTTAACTGTCATTGTTGCCAGTAGTATAAACGCTGTGTTGAAGTAACTTTGTTGTTACAGGTTAAGATTTCATGACTGCTGGTGGGCTCGCTTCCGGAATCCTAAAACGTCAGCTGTCAGCTCCAAAACAAACACTGCCGACTCCAACGAAAGGGAAAAGGAAACAGAACAAATCAAGAGTCCTCTACTCCAAGAAAACGCTAGCAGATTAATACAGTATGACATGAGTCGAGGACTCGTTTCTCTGGTTGTTTCCCAGGCACTCCCAGTGCTTCAGAGTGGAGAATTTAAAAAAGAAAAAGATCTCGGCCAACCGATGTCACAGCTAGTAATTTTTCAGACAAAGGAACTTTTAACCGTGTTGTATCCATTCTATTATATCGAGCGCCGTGAACTGTTGTGGCATTTACATGAGAAATGGGACTGGTGGTGAGCTTAGGCTCCATCTCACAGTTAGCCATCTTTCTAATCCAATCTACTGCAATGGTGCTGGCACCTCACTACTAGGGCTGCCGCAGCAGGGGACTGCTTTGTTAGGAGAGGAAGGGTGTTATAGTTTTGAGAGCCCCAAACCTTAGAGAGGTCACTGGCTTTGCTTTTCTGGCTTCCTCTTACTGTGGCGACATGCAGCATCAGATGAACTGTCCCTGTGTACTCAAAGGCAACTCTTACTTTGAGCCAGATGAGATATCCGCACAGAGAATGGGACAAATAAATAAAATATTTCATTTTGTTTGAGCAGGCTTTCCTCCATTGATGGTCGTCGTGTTATTTCGGTGTCTGTGAACAAGGACACACAAGTGGAAGCCTATTCAAATAAGACCTTCCTATGTCCTCACACTCGTTTCCAGACACAGAATGGACAGAAAACACATAAATATTTACTAAGCTCTCAGAGACAAAGATGCAATTGCTTTTACTCAGGCCTCCCTCTATTGTCGACTCTCCCCCCACTCCGCAGAACATCCTCAGCTGAGGTTTCAATGTTTGGGTGCCGGAGAGGTTTGAGAAGCACCCTGGCCTCATTGTTCAAAACACAACAGCTGTGACTTAATGAGTCCATTCCAGTGATCACCCTTTGCCCAAGTCTGAGCCGCTTACACCGCCGCCTCCACATTGACCACATGACCATTGTCGCCGGGGTATTCACTGGGTTTTAATGGTAAGACACACAAGAATGCAGCGGTGGCTGAGCCTTTGCCACCTCGGAGAGATGGTGGGAAAGCTCCTGAGCTCAATTCTAGCGGCTTATGTTTACCATGGCAAAGCGGTGACCTATAGGTTCACTCTAGTAATTTGTGGAGAACCTCCCGCACACACGGACATATTTACTAATCTAAATGCTGTGAAACTGTTGGCTTCATTTTGAGAGCCAGCAGCATCTGAAGCCCAGTGCTTCTTTAACGTGGACACAGTAATGAGGATGAACTTCTTAGCTGTTTTCCTGTCAACAGCATATCATTAGCCACATAAATGCGCTAGCTTCTAACTGAAACCGGCTTCTCTGTGATCTCTGCGGCAGCAGTTTGAGTGGAGATGAATGTAACGTGATGCAGAACAAACCTGCAGTCTGGCAAGGGATGTTAGGATGTTGCCATAGCTATGGAGATGAAATCCACAAGTAGTTGTTTAATTAAATCCCGTCCCTTTTGTAGATTTGACAGTGAATAGTGTGACAACAATAGGGGCATAATATTAAAAGTCTATCATTAGACACTTCTTGTGGAGCCATGCAAGTAAATTCATTTCACTTCCACAATGAAGTGATTTGACTGAGACTGCTGGAAACAAGCGTTTTAGGAATAAATTATTCACACAGATGTGGCTCATAACAGGATTGCAAAATGGCCTTACATGACCATAAACCCTTCCCACTGTCTTTTATTCCTCCCATTCACTTCAGCAGAGTTTTACTTATGTTACAAGGCTAATGGCGTCGAATGGTCGAGTTTATCCTTGAGGAGGGAAAAGAGCGGCTGTCAGCTCGCTGCATATGCATAGAGAGTGGAACGCCTCGTTCTTAAGGGCGACAGAAACAAGGCTGTATTAAGACTGGGAGCAAAGACAATGCTGAAGAGCCTGGAGTTACACACCCTTAACCCCAGGAATAACACAGCACGGAGCTGTCATTTGAGTCAGGTATCATTATCGCAGCAGGTCTGCGTTCTTAGTGGAGGCTGACAGCTTTATGATTTGATTCACTAGTGCTGTGAAGTAATTAAAAAGGAGGGTTGCATTAGAAAGTCTTGAATATAAAATGTCGACACCTGAAATGGCATTATTCATGTCTCCATTCAGGAAATCTATATGGAGCACGTCAATAATCAGTCTGCATTTGCTGAAAAATAGCAAATATATTACACAAACAGCATGCCAACCAGCACACATAATTACCTTTTAAAGATGTTTTAATTAACATTACCCATTGCGTATCACACCCCCGTCATCGGAGAGAACTGAATTCCCGTCATGTGTTCTCCATACATACTGAGACAGATAACTCACAGAAAAGTCTGTGTGTGTTTGACCCTGGATGTGACCCTTAGGGGCAAAAAACTTGTCGAAAAGCAGCTGGACCAAATTCCTGATAACCTTTCTACCCCTGAGGTTCCACTGGGGATGCACTCGTTCCTGTGCCTTCCACTCATCTCCTGGACATGCAAAGTGAATGACATGATATTAAAGCACTTCCTCATCAAGATTGAAAGCCGTACATTCCTTTTTTGCCTGCAAGCAGTCAATTATTTGACAAGTACACATAATGAACAATGCAAGACTAGTCGGAATTTAATCAAAAGGCAGAGACAGGGGCCCAGTGCAGATGGGAAATGATTAACACAGTTAATCAAATATCCCAGCGTTAGGTTAAACATGGCAAGCCTATCCCATCGTCTGAAATATGAATGGGATCCATTGCACATTTCCATTTTTCCATTTCCTCTTGCCTGTGGAACATTTATTGCATTTATTATGCTGACCCCTATTTATTCTGCTTCTTTCGTGAGAAGTATTTATGTTAGTCCTGACATCACTGACTAATTTCTCCTCTTTGGCGAACCCTAATGCAGACAAATTCGAGGTGGCTTAAAAGGAAGCGGTATGAAGTAGCATCTTTCTGAAGGTTACTTCTGTGAGGTTTGCTATTGAGAACAGTTGTGGAAAAAACACACCCACACAGAGTTTGTAACACAGGCTCACAAGAGAAAATTCAATGCATGAGGCAGGTCAAAGCACAATAGGTAAGAGGCTGTGCAGATGCTGAGACCTTTAGCTTCTCCTTTTGCATCAGACAGACAGAAACTCAGAATTTTGAAATGGAAAAATGGGGTTAATTTTATGTCATGTGCCACAGAGCTTAACTTTCACTATCCTTTATATTAGCATCCCACACTGACATGTTACATTGATATTGATATATTAACATTTTATAGGCATATAATAATTTGATAGATGACTCACACAAACAAACAAGAGCAGTCTTGACCAACTACAACTGTAATCAGCCGTTAGTGGATCTGTGATGATAATGATGATGTGTTGTTGTTTGCCAGTGCATAAAAGGAAAAAACCCAACATTTCCACGCAGACTGTCATTTCCCAACAGTCTCGTGTGCTGTAATGGAACTTTTATTTTTAAAATCTTTGAAATATCTCTTTATTTGTGCAAACACACAGAAAGTCTGGAACAACTGCTATTGTTCTTTTCCCACTTTACCATGCAGCAATAATTTACCATGATTACAAAGTATCTCTTGAGAAATTGGGACAGAACAATTTAGTTCATTGTCCTCAGAAATTAGAGTTGCCTTTCCTCGTCTTTTCCCCCCATTGGATTCATCTGTTCTTCAGTGTGCCAGGATGAACACACCACTAATCAAGCAAACTATTTGATCGGCTTGGAAAGATTTCATTCGGACTAATTTGGCTTAATAAACAGTTCGAATGGCTGCGACTGGTGCCGTTCCAGACCTATTAGGGACGTGTATTAAAGGATACGATTTTGTTACATTTACATACGACCTTGCGCATTTGCACACAGCATGTGTTTCTTGAAGCGTGCGACTGGGAGCCCACCTTTAAAAAGTAATCAGCCCTCAAGAGCAATTTGTTTAGTCATATGTGCAAGTTTTGACAAATTGAAAAACCTTCGACACTGGTTGTTGACTTAGTAATAAGTTTAAGCATCTGAGGCAATAGGCAGCATAAATTTGGCCATCTTTTTATGCCTTGGTGAGCAGCCTCTGTATTTAGAACAGTAATGTTTTATGGAAATAAGCTATATGTATTTAAAACTTATAATTGTGTTCCTTTATAGTGGCACAAAGTAGTTACTTTTAAATTAGCTGAATTAATAAGAACGCAAAATTGAAGGGAGGAATGTCTGTCCACAATGATGAATGCTTAAGTAAGATTTTGCTTCAATTAAAATTTCAGGCAATTATTCTGAAAGATTATTGACCTCTAAAGGGACTGGTGAGGTCACTTATTTTCCTCTGTCTTTGTAGGGTAGTATTCATCTTAATTAGAGAGAACAATTGCGGGCGTTTCCTGCTCATGCTAGAGGGTATTAACGCCAACAGATTATCCTCTGCACAGTTCACTAATAAAGTTGATTTCTATTATTGTCTGTCCAGGTAAATGGAGATTTTGAAGCATTGTCTCCTCTCACACTGACCTGTCCCTCTTCATCGGGACTTTTTAGACTTTGTTGTCCTCTCAGCAGCCACAGGAAGATCATCGTTGTGTCTGTATGTGGATCACGGTGCAGCTGTTTAGCCAGTGGTAACAGAACCCAGACTAAGCGAAGTAGCTCCTGGAAATGTGTGAAAATGAACAACTCTTATGTATTTAGTGCTAAACTTTCTTCCAGATTGGTTTGTTTTTTGTATTGTTCAAAACACATTTGGAGTCTCTATCGCTGTGTGAAAATTTCGCATATATTCAAAAACTTTACAGGAAACAATTGAAGAATAGCTGGGCTACCATGCAAAAAGTACTGTAGCCTTCTCTGAAAACTTCTAAGGTGAAAAAAAGAAATGTTTTAAATGATAATAATGAAAGTTGATGAATTGTGATTGTGAAAACAGAAATTGGGCATAGCAAAAAACAAACGTTAGCTTCGAAGGCTTTGCAATCACAATTAAATGGATTTTTCATTCAGCCGAGTCATTTCTTTTCTTTTTTTTAAGGTTCGCAGCTCAAACCCTGCAACTTTTGTTTAAAAAATATGTCCACATTTACAGAATGCAGAGTACCATGCAGCAAAGTGAAGCAAATTGGAACTGCTGGCCTCTGCTGAACTATATTACTGGTGACCATATATCATTTTTTATAGGTCACAAGTGAAGCACATCTGTTTCCACTTGGCTAGGATTCCATATAAAACATTTGAATAGAGATCGTTCACCTATATCTGTTGCTCCCATGTGCTTGTTTAAACCCGCGTGTCTCTCATATATCAAACCTCAAAAAGAGCAAAAGGGTTATTTTGTATCAAAAAGTATTTTTTTTAGACGGTCTGATAGCAGGACAGAGTTTAAGGGGTGCTACGATTCCTTAATGTTTACTCCGTGACACAGTTTGCTTTAAAATGATTTGTTTATGTAACGTGGTCTTTTAAAAGTCAACTCATGTGACAGTTGTGCAAGCCAGACCCCAACATGCTTGCATGAGAATTTTCTTTTTCCCTTTGTCAAAATTTGATCTCAAAGCCCCTCATGTGTTTGACTTCTTTTTAGACTTCTTTTTAATTGCTTCCTGTCTGCTGGGTCAATTATAAGTCTCTTTAAGGGGGAGCTGGGGGAGGGAGGCAACTTCAGCAGCATTTCTTTCTTTTTTTTGAACACACAAAGTAATTAAATAACTGAAATTTGAGCAAAATGGTGAGATCATTCATGGGGACTTGATAAGTTTCTCCTAGGTGTGCCAGCTCTCAGCACAAACATGTTGACTTCTATTAAGAGATTTCTCAAGCTGCCTTTCTTGGGTTTGTTTAATGAAAAGAAAAAAATAGTCGCAAAAGACAAACAAAACTGTATTGATTTAAAACAACAGTCATACTCTTTTATTAATTATTGACTCGGGCGCGGTTGCACGGTGGTGTAAATACCCCACTGATAATGTACTTAACACAAAATATGAGCCTTGAGAAAAACACTCAAAAGCTGTCAGCAGGCAAATTAAAAAGGCATAAAACAAGCTTTCATTAACGTATGGTAATCCATTCAATTTTTAATTAACCCAAACCACAAAGTAAAAACAAAATAAAGCCGAGTGTCGCACGGCACGTTCTAGTTTGAGGAACATCACGGTGAGTAATATTATTGCCCTGTTTAAAACTTCATGGCACCTGCTGAGGTCACATTAGCGATCTTAAAAGGTGACTTTGACCCTCATAAAAAAAGTCATGCTGAATCCATACATGCAAGGATCAAATTTCAGTGGAGAGCTTTAAGCTCTTTGAAAATTAACCATTTCAAAGAGAGACATTATCATTTGTCACACTAGTAGAAGGTCTGTTAATGAAGGCTGCTGCATTATATTCAAAGGATGCTTGTGTGTTCTGGTTTACTTTATTCCTGTTTTCATTCCCAGGAGTCTTTTCCATTCTGTGACAATTTAAAAATCTGCCTTTGAAAAGGTCTAATATTGCAACATTCTAACGCACACTTTTTAAAAGCTGCTAAACAATCTAACTTCAGTTTTTTTGAGAGTCCCACTTCTGCTCTCAGTTCAAGCAGACGTAGGGAGACACCTCAAGGTGCTGCAGAAGTGAGGTCAAAACTCCAAGCTACACGGTTGCCCGTGGCTACATAAATATTAACCAAGGCTCCACTGTGGAGGGAGGCCTTCTTTGATTACGAGTCTACTCCAAGAGTTTGATATCCAGTGAGACCACTGAAGCCAGCTTTACAAAATTGATGAGAGAATACAGAGTCAGGAGGAGTTTCACTTGATTTGGAACAGATTCATGCAAACGAATCGGGGTAAGAAACATCACTAGTTCACATTTCACGTATCCAAAATTTCACTTTGAACTTCTCATCTGTAGTGGTTGGAAGAGATGTGAGAAAAAGGATATTGGAAGGAAACCTCTTTTGGTTTACTAAAGCTGATTCTTTTATCCGCACTCTAACGATTTGGGTAAAAGCAAACGAGCAAGTCTAAATGATGCTGTAATTACAGAAGGAAGTTAATTGGAACTTGTTTTTGTCACCTCAACATCCCGGTGTCTTCACACAAAGCTGTGATAGAGACTTCTGATGTAATGCACTCACAGTTAGTGCGTGTTAGTGTTTATCAATTCATGCTTGATGTGCAGTTAAAAAGAAGAGAAATCAAATCAAGTCAAATTTTGCTTTGACCACCCACTGCCTTTAACACATGCTCCCTTTCCTGTAGGCACACACTGACACACTTGGCAGGTAGGCTGTTCTGAGCGTCTTGGAGAACTCGCTTTAGTTCTTCTGTGGATTAAGGCTGCCTCAGCGTCTTTTGTCTCTTCGTGTAATCCCAGACTAACTCCATGATGTTGACATCAGGACTCTGTCGCAAGACCTCTAATTATTCTTGTCACTTAACGACTGCGGCTGTATGCTTGGGGTCATTGTCGTGCCACAGAATGAATTTGGAACAGATCAGAGACGTCTTTGATGATCCTACATGATTGAATAAAAATGTAAACATCCAAAATGCTTAAAAGTGTTTTGCACAGGACTGTAAATCAGGGTCCGTCCCAAGTAAATCTAATAAAATGAGATAAAAAGAACACCGAAAACATAAATGATCAAGGGTAGACGTGCTCGGGAGCATGTAGCTTGGCCAAGCCTTTGTCCATCATCATTAAAGGACACGGATTTGTTGGAATCAGCAGCGGTCTTGTGACTGGTCATGTGTGCCTGAGGTGCCAATCATGTGCAGATATTTTGGGAAAGAACCAATAAGCTTTGTTAAGTGAAAACTGAAGGTTACGAAGCGATCGAGGAACCACATGGGAAACGGGATGACATGTTTGCTCTCAACATGGATAACCTAGGTCTGCCTGAAGTGTCTGACGTCATTTTCACTGAAGCGAAAACCTCACAGTTGTACTAGCTGTGCGTCCTCTTTTTTATCATATCAGTGAACAAAAAGTAATAAACCACAATTTATCAAAATATCCCGATTACTTACATTTGTTCCATCATTCTAAATACAATAGTGATACATATGTACCATGAGATACATTGTAACAGATAAAAACTGAAACTATTCAGTCTTTATATACAATATAGCAGTATTTATATGTAGATAGTTCTATCATTGTTGATTAACAGTGTTAAGAATCTTAACAAAATGGCTAAAGAATGCTAATTTTCCATAAGATGCAAGCTCATTGATCTGGTGTTCCAAAGCAGGGAATTTTTGAGATTACTATTTAATTATACATTTTCCCCTACGGAACCTACAAGCTGGATAAGCTCCTCATGATGAGTCATTTTAACTGAACCGACATCACCCGGTGTTCAAACTTCAAGATCAAAGTTAACACGACTGTTGGAGATTTCAAACAATCTTGTGATCGTTGCAGTAAGCGTGTTGGAGAGCTTCAGAACATGTCAGAGTCCTGGGAGACATTCTACATCTCTGTCAACCAAGTCATTAAGCGTGACTGGACAATAAGGAGAAAAACTGCATCCTGTACTGAATTTGTCTGTTTTTGGTGCATATCAACAAAACCTGAATTTTTCCTCGTGGAAATGATTCCAGCTCTGATCCTTGCTTCTTCTTTGTTTTGGAGAGGTTATTAATAAAGCTGTTGTTTATGAAAAGATTCCCATGTGGAAGTCAGTCGGTGTCAAACAAATAGATTTCCATTAGGGATTTCTCAGGTATTTCAAACAAGTGTCCCAGCGACCGACTTAACCTGTTGCCTTATTTGATCGGGGAATACTTTAAATGCTTACATTTTGTGCTGTTATTTAGTATATAATTCAATATTAATATCTTCCCTAATCCCACTTTACATTCAGCAAAAGGACTAAAAATATGAGGATTGACATTATGAGTTGCCCTGTTTTCAAACCCAGGAGGGAATGAAATTCCTGCCACGTGCCAAAGGGACTCCAAAGGTTTTTCCATTATCTCAGAAAGTTTATTCCTCCAGGCCAGGAAAAGAACCGGTAGTTACTTATTTACTATGCTGCAAACACACATTAACATTTTCAGTTTTGGTTGATTAACAGTATATACTTGATATTTGAAAAGGCTTTGATAATTATGATGTTGTTTTTCACCTCGGCGTGTCTGGGTTGAGTAAGAGCCAGCAGGTATCATGCGCCATTTGGTGAGTGATTACGTGCAATAGTCTGCTACCTTTGCAGGATATGATTACATCACAGTTATTCATTAACAATTGCACATGAACAATTTATGCGCTGGTCAAGAAACTGACTGGGGATCATACGCCAGCAAGACTGTCATTAACAAACAAACAGAAAAATCCTATCTTTGCCTGTTTGTAATCTATAGTGCTGTGCATTTTACAATTCAGTGAACTGAGTACATTCATAATAATAATAATACAAGTCTAATGCCCTCTGTTGACAATCCGAGGAAACATATTCAAATGACTCCAAATGCAAAATGGCAGTTTAAGCTGTTGCAGCCAGAGAGACCACATGTGTTTTTAGTCCCAGCTTATGAATAAACATCTCTCCCAGATATGGATGCCTGTCACTGGATGACCTTTTATTACATCTGTTTTCTCTTTTTTTGTCCCTTGCAAAAACGGCCTGTATTATTATGTAAAATTATGCTTATGAAAACATAAGTCTGCCCCTCTCCTGCGTTCACCTTCACCTGGCAAGTATGACTCAACTTCACATTTCCCCATAGTGGGTGAAAGACAGTGGGCTTTTTTTATATTGAAGCCAGGTGTGTGCCTGCGCTCTACCTGATGTTTAACGGCATTCCTTAACCAGATTACAGCACGCTCCAACTATTAGCAAGACTCAAATATAAACATAAAACAGCTGTGTTTATTTTTAGATAATAAAATAAAAAACGCCAAATAACAGCTGTGCCGATAATTAGATTTTCAAACTTTCATAAATATATATATTTGTTTGTTTTAATAGGAAAAAAACATATATCAGAGCTCAGCTTCATTACAGAAAGAAATGCTGTGCACGATGAAGTATAATAATCTGCATTTTACCCACAGTGGAGTATAATGTAGAAAACCAATATAACATACTGCATGCAGTAAGGAGTGCCAGGGTCAAAGTCCCAGAAGCCTGAAAAGAAATCCATTGACTGCTGAATGGTGTCATGAATCATGTAAAGGAAAAGAGGAGCGATGAAAAAAAGAAGGGGGAAAAATACATTCACGACTCTGAAGAGGTTCTTGATTTGAAAAACTGCTTGGCTCCGCACACGCTTGGCTCTACACACCAGCGGCAGCTTGACCACTGCTGCATGGGCCAGAGTGCTGTCCAAATGGGGCTGGTTTGAGCGAGGGAGAAAAAGGTCTGTGTGCACGTCCGTGTTCTTTTGATGCTTGGTAGTATTACAGTAGAATGACTCCACTGTCATTGGTTGAATAGGCCGGACTGCCTACTGTGACAGAATATGGGCCTCTCATACCCAAAAGGAAGGCAGTGTCGCTTCTTTAAGCAGAAAAAAAGTGGGGCCAAAAATGAAGGCGCTGCACTCGTAATAAAGCTTTACTTTCTGTATGATGCAGTGGAATAGCCCCTCTGTAGGAAAATAAGCTGAGCACAGTCCTGCCGGGCATGAGGATAAGTTGATGAGGACAGTCTGTGATGCGTCTAGACTCCGAGCCGTGGTGGATCTAGAATCCATGTCAGGTTTTAGTGTAGACCTGCGCTCAGACAGCTCCTGCAGTCGGCAGCCTGGTATCAACTGCACTGGCGCTGTTCACTGGAAGCCCGCTCAGCGCTGCTTCCTCCAAGTGTCTCAACACTGTGAGCGGGATCTTTTCCAGAGGCTAGCCGCTGAAACTTGCCCAGTCCCCACACAGTATCATTCAGGGGAGCCAGGAGAGCAGCACCGGCGGCGGCTACAGTAGCGGAGAGAGATCTTCGTCTTCTCCCCTCCACCAGACACTGAAAAGCCCCACTCTTGTCTGTCCCTCTCAGTCACTCAAGTCCTTGTTTTTTTGGTCCCCGAGCTTCGCTTCTCTTTGACTCTTGTTGTTACCGCTGCTGCGTCGGGGAGTGAGGGCGCACGCACAGGGAGAGCCGAGACTGTATGAGCCGCTCAGAGGTGTGCATGAGGTGGCTGATGAGTTAGGACTGAGCTCAGAGCAACACCTTGCGTGCCATGGAAGTGTGCGCTCGGTGCAGGGGAATGTACGGGCAGAAAGGGAGACCTGCCGCTTGAAAGCCAGCCTCTGTCCCAGACAAGGCGAGCATGCCTGAGACCTGCAGACTCACTCTCTTCGCTGCAGAGGAGTTCACATCAGACTGCCTTTCCACAATCTGACATTTTTTAAACGAATCTTTTTTCTACAGCTCACAGTTTCCTACTCACTGTCTTCAATCAAGCCCCGCGTGGCTACACTGCTTTTCGAGAAAGGTAAGAGTAGATTTTATTTTACCCCCCTCCTTCTGCGCATTAATACCATCAAAACTTATGAAACATCCAAACTGCAAACTAAAGTATAGTAACTTTTACCTTCTGCCTCGGTCACTTCTGAACCTCGCGTTTCGAAACTTGTTTAGAAAACGACAGACGGCGAGTCAGATTTGACGTTGTGTCTGAGTCAGTTTTAGGAAATTCGCATTATAATAGAGGCACCATAAGTTTAACGAGACTAAAATAATAATAATGATGAATTTAAAAAAAAAACAGAGCAACACAGTCTGCAGTGGAGTACCGACGGGTGCCGTGGTTAATTGAAAAGTGCTTAATCAAAACATAAGCAGATGTGGATTGATTTGTTCGGCTGCCGAGTCTGAACGTCTGAATTGAAACAAATTTAAAGTGCGTGTGTGTGTTTGTGAACGTGTGTGTGTGGTAGGGGGGCTCGGCAGCGCAATTTCTATGAACCAGAACACGTAAAGCGTCATTTAATTGGGATTTATGCCTCCAAAGTTGAGGTGGAGTTTTGCTGGTGGTATTGGCCACTGAGGGTTTTTTAAATCCACTGATGGGTCTTGTTGCTTTGAATGGGGATTTACGCTGGAAGCTGTGACCTGAGAAGTGTTTCTGCCTGTTTCTGGAGAGCATTCACGGGCTAATCCATTATAATTGGGGTTAGGCTATTTGTCCCAAAAAAAAAAAAAACCCCAAAAAAACGAAAGAAAGAAAGAAACAGACAGAAAATAATTCGAGCCTCAACTAGAGATGTAATAATTAGTTTTGCCTCAGAGCTAGCCTGTGAGGCAGTTGGCTCCGAGGGTGGAAGGTGACGTTGGAATGAAATGGTGAAATAAAAATAAAAAGACGAGAGCATAAAAAATAGGAACTGATTTGGCTTGCTTACACTTAACTCAAACCCAGTGGGCGCAGAGTGGCAGTAAAAATTAGATCCTTTTACTGCGCATTTATTATTTAGGCCCACCGATTCCGAACGTGTCTTGTCAACCATGTGTTAAAGAGGAGGCGGGAGACGCGCACATGCGGTGCGGTGCGTGCCTCTCCTTTTGCTGGAGAAACACACAGCGGTCACCGCTGATGCATGGCTGCCTGGAGCGGAGCAGCAATCTTCAGTGATCGATCAGAGGATTGGGTTAAATTTAGCTCCAGCAGACTTCACATGCCCACAGTTTTTTTTCCCTTCATCTTCTTCTCTTTTGGGGGGTTCAGGACTAATCTTAAGAAGGCGAGAGACAGACCTTCGAATTCCTGCCTGGATTACTGTCCATAGATGTCCCTCATGTCTGTCTTTAATATATCTGCACAACACATTCTCACGTATACGTACTTGTCCATAGCGGGTTACAGAGTTGGAGTAAAAGAGGATTTTCCCCCCTTTTGCCTCATATATTCTTAGATAATTTTTCAAATGAGAAACAAAATAAACCTAATTGCAAAGTTATTGTTCATCTTCTCATCTTCTCCACAAATCCATACTCTCAATAAAAAAGTGTTGAAATTTAAGGAATTTATAAGAAGCATGGCTGCTGCTCCCTGAATACTTTTTTTTTTTAGTATTGTGATGATGATTCCATTTCCTTGTACTTGTATTAAAAAAAGGTAAAATTGGGCTAATGTGAGTGCAAATTCCAGCTGTTTGGAAGGAACATATTAGCATATCAAAGTGGTGCTTGCACAATTGAAGGAGTCATATATTCTGCCACTGGTTTTGGCTGATCCTGAAAGGCTTCAGAATGAGTGTGTGAGCTAGTAAAACTCAAGTTTCTTTCTCCATTCTTCTTGTGCACACGTCCCTCTGACATCTTGCATATAACATACGTGCCATGGCATCCTCACAGTGAGTCAGTTATAGTAAACAATGGGGGATGAAAATGACAGGAAATTCAAAATGTATAAATGCTGGCGATGTTTGATTCTTGGTTAAAGTAGTAATAAAATTGTGTGATTTCGTGTGGGAGTCTGAAAAGAAATACAGGTCTATCTACACTCAGTGGAAATAATGTAATCTACCTGTGAATGCGTCCTAAAGAAGGAGACTGTCTTCTCAGATGTCGTTGCTTGATATCTTAAGCCCGGCTATTATGAGTAGTTTACCAGTATGAGAGCACCTTTTTCAGTCTGTAGCCTCGTTTGAATGGAAGTGCGTCCGGTTTCAAAGAACTGAAGCTGCTCTTGATGTGCCAGAGCCCCACATTGCCTCTATTCGCTTGCATGTTCGTCTCCATTGGCGGATCAATAGAGCCCGGCACACTCCTGTATGGGTCTGAGGGAGACATATCACTCCTTAGTAAACTTTGGTATACCACGCTGTCACAGAACGCAAGGCTCTCGAGCGAGTGTGAAAGGGCGAGTGGGTGTGAACACATCCAAATTTGCCACATTATGGACTCTGGCTCCATTTTCTGCTGGGATGGTCCCCTCCTCAGAACAGCAGCTGAGCTTTTTGGATATTTGACGTGTGGATTAAACAGAAATGACGCAGCCTTCATTGCCTGTCCAGATTTTTTCTAATATCCCAACAAGCCAGACTTGTTCCACTCTGGTTTTATTAAGGTAATTTGTTATCGATTTTATTCACTGTGAGCTTGCACATGCTGACCGGTGGTGGCATTTGCTCACTTTGCTTTGTGTCTCTCTGTCATGAGTGTGGATGTGAGCCTGCGATTGGCGAGCCACTATGACTGATTTAAAGGTTGCTTTGTGGCTGCATGGATAGCTTGTGCCAGCCTCGCACTGTCAGGATGCTCTTCGTTCGTGTGAGCCCATCTTTGCTGTCCTTCCTGCGCATCAGAGTCTTTGTTAGCTAAGGAACAATGACCAATTTTAAAAGTGTAGTTGTTGTTGCAAATGATGTGCTAGCTGCTCCACAGCATAATCCACCCCCCAAATAATAAAAGAAATGATGGAGGCTTTGAGTGTGTCAGCAGAAGAGGATTGCAGGGAGTTAGATTTACATCCCATTGCTTATTTGGCGTGTAAATTGTGGGTTTGTGTTTTCAGATGCAATCTTTTCTTTTGCCTTAACCACCTACATGGAGTCATACTGTGCGGATAACTGCTTGCCATTAAAGGGAATAAACAAGGCTGTAAAAGAAAGCTATGGCAAATTTGATGTAATGTGCAGGGCTTTGGTGGGCCAGTGTACCTCCCCTTTCATGACTGATTTTATTTTACGATTGGCAATCAGTAAAACGCTAGTGCGCTAGTGTGTTCCCCTCCCTGCCATTTTGTGAAACATTTGTTTCCACTTGCCAAAGGCCTCTGGTGCAGCGGGGGGATTCGGTGCCCCTGAAATGGCAGGTGAAACTTTCTGCTTGCCTAAATAATTTCCTAGCAGAACATTACTCTGGGAGTGGAAAGTAGGGCTCCATTCAAAGTCTGATGACAAGAAACAGCATGAGCGTTAGCCGATAGATGTCACGATGGTTTGTCTGCACTGGCTAAGTGGCAGTCTCCCTTAGCTTATCTGGCATCTCTTTTTATGAAAGGTATTTGGAGATAAGGCCGTGCAAAGTGCAAAACTGGGTCATAAAATCTCCTTTTTTGTGTGTCCTCTGGTCACAAGACGACTGGGCGTAGCACGCCGCTCTGTTTGCCTTTTTTACAATGTGTTCAAAACACTGCTCGTATTAGCAACGTGTGTTTAGGTCACTCAGAGAAGTGAAAGAAAATTCTGCCAAGAGATCACTGGGTGGAAATTTGATCAACAAATTGTGATTTTTAAAAAAAAAAAACATTTTTATATTAATCTCTAGAGGTATAAAAAGCGAGATTGCAAATAAATTATGTTTTTTTTTTTATTATTTAAAAATATTCTTAATTTTCAGACCTGACATTGTGGTTATTTTTGATGCTTTTATATATAAGTTGTTACATTTATTCCTATTGTAATTTGAAGAAGGTTGAAACACACACACACACACACACACACACACACACACACACACACACACACACACACACACACACACACACAGTCTCATTTTTGTGCTATGTGAACAGGACTTGTCCTTATCTGTGCACAGCTGCAACACTATTTGGGAAAATATTCAATTTCAGTGTGACAGAGGAGAACTTGGGAGGCAAGGCTCTAAGCAAACAGCAGTTATTGCGGCTCTGCCATAGCAGCGGAGAGCAAGGCCTGGCTGGGAGAGAGGGGGGATCTGCGGACGTCTGCCAGGGGAAGGAGTAATGTCTCGGCTGGATTATAGGCGAGCGAAGCACATCCACATTTAAAAGCCACTTTTCCAACAAGACAGGGCTCTTATTTAGGGATGGTGTGGGTAAACACGGCAGAGCAATATATTTCCTCCATATAGGCTGCTGTCCTTGACAATTGTGACTCATTGCAAGTAAGAAAAGTTGCTTCTTTATTTTTTTAACAATGGGATATGGATGTTCTCCGGTATATTCAAGCCGACATTCTTGCAGCGAACAAAAATGGTAAGTCGAGTTTGACATTTCAATATAATTTTACTCGTTTGAGTGGCAGCGCTTTTATTTGCGTTTGCTTCTGGGGCTGTATTTTAAATATACCAAATTATTTACGTACCTGTTTGTTGTTGACTGTTTAGCAGTCTAGTGAACCGGGACCCTCTTAAAGAAATCTGTAGGGAACAGAAACACTGAACTAAAACTAATACATATATATGTATATCTAAAAAAGCAGTAGTTGTTTCTCCAGTGGATGAAAAATGAGCGAAAAAGATGTGAGAATATTTGGTTTTAGAGTTCTTCTTAAGTGTTTGGATATTGATCTACTGGGAGATGATTCAGAAAACGATACACTGAAGCATTTTGGAATCCATCAAAAACACACAGCAGTGTTTCCAGTGTTAAAATACTCTAAAAAGTCAAAGTGACCTGCAGGTAGATCCACTCCCATAAATGGTGCACTTCCTTATTTGCAGCTAAAGTCCTGCCAAATACATGTTTTGTTCTGCTTTTTTTTACCGCCCCCATCGTTGCATATTTTATTCTATACGTTTATTTGTTTAGGCGGTGGTTTTCTTTCATGATATTTTATTTTACAGTATGTAGTTAGGGAGTGCAGAAGCTTTGTTCTTGTAACGTAGCTGCCAAGTCAGATGGAGTTGAGCGTCTGGTCTGGGAGTTTCAGAGGAATATCACAGGCATGGTAAGTTGCTAAAAACTAAGCTAATCAACAAAATAATTGTCTGTTCAATTGCTACCATGCCAGAGACATCAAACACAGCCGAGGTTGAAAAAACAATCAAATTATCTCTTAATGATTGCTCACGCTGACAGATGAGTGCTCGTGAGTCGGTTTTTGTTTGTAGGCGACATATGCGAGGAAGAAGGAAATTCTGCGGTCGCTCTCGCGCTGCATAAATTCTGTGTACATTTTAATAATCTACATAGATATCCATCATCACCTGTAATGAAAACAATTTTATCTTATTATGTGGTTTTTGGCAGTGAAACAGAGAACTGTATTAGTCTATTAATTTCCTGCAGTGAATCATGAATCCTGCTGCTTTTATCCTCGCAGCACCCTCCATGTGTGGTCCACAAAAATGTTTCTATTTCCTCTCCAAACTAAAGTTTGGCCCCTATGCCGGCTCTCCCCTCCTCCTCACCCCCCCTCCCCGCCACACACCCTCCCTCTCTTTCTCTGTCTTTCTCTCTCTGCGTAGATAATGTCTCTGCAAATGATTTAACCGCCCTCGTTGAGGCTCCTTCCAGTAATTGAACAAGCAGAGACTGGGTGCTTTACAGGAAAACAATAGTCATATTATCTCAGATCTCTACTACTCTCAGATTCAACAAAACACAAGGTTGGACTGGACTTTGTGGACTGCTTCACATCTGAATTGAAGAAAAGAATCAGGTTTGCTTTCTCTTGTCCAACGGGAGAAAAAAAAATGAAAAGGGCCGCGGGAAAATGGGTGCCATTACTTTACTCAGTGCATGTGGGCTACAGTGCAGCCTCAGGTAGCGCTGCTAATAATTAGTCACAAATATGCTTTGATAAATGGTGATCATAAATCTCAAGGTGCCACTGGAATTATTATTGATATTTTTATTGTTATATTTATTATTATGCACATGGCTGAATATGAAAATGTGGCTGAAACCTCCACGTTTGAGCGTGATTGCTCCGGGTTGGTATTTGTTTTGCTTTTTGGCACAGCGAGGGGAGCTTTGATTGTGTTGCTGTGGAGCTGAATTGACCTTGTGTGTCAGAATGAGCTTTTTCTACGCCTTGTTTCATACGCAGCACTGTTAGGCTGAAATGGCCTTAGGAGGAGTTGTTCTTGACAGAGATGCATTGTTTCAGGCAGCCAATAAACCACTGCACTGAGTGGCTACATCTGTGAACCTCATCTTGACTACAGTGTGGGGCTAGCAACAACACGGCAACTGTCACGGCTGCACCTGCTGCTGTCTCAGTACAGAGCCTCCCTCTCTGTTACCCATAGAGCCGCATCACTCTTTTCCCTGTGACAAGCCAGAGGCAATGGTCTCTGCGTAGGTCAACTGAGGAGAAGCTTCTTGGGAAAACATTTTGAAGGCAGAGGACAAAATGTCAGTCCTCCCCCCCAAAAAAGAGAGATGTTAAAATAAAGTTTCTGCCCCGAAGGCCGGGATTTGGTTCCGCTGGAGCTCGGCTATAAAATTCTGTAAGTCTATAAAACATAGAGGGGCTTGTTTAGTAAAACGTGCCCAACACTTGAGGGTCCATTTTTCAGCGCATTTGTCCAGCCACAGGAACGGTCTGGGATATGACAGCAAGCTGTCCCTCCATGATAATGTGAAGGATGAATGCAGATAAATGGAGCCGACTCTTCTGTACACACACGCCGCATGTTTGTGTATCGAGGCCATTCAGAAGATGATCTGATCAGCTACGAAGAGATTCAGGGGCATTAAAGGCTTTTAAATCTCATATGTACACATATTTGCCGCGCCGCTGTTAAAAGTCACAAAGCCGGGCTCTGGTGTGGAAATGCACGAGTAAAACTCAGGTTTGTGCGTTCACTTTACACGCTTCAGTGAGTACCTGAAAGAGAACGCAAGAAGCAAGAAAATATTTTGCAGAAAATGACTAGCGAATCGATTGTACATGATAACACAGCCATCATGCTGTCTCAGAAACAAGATTATTGGAGGGGAACAATGCCGAGAGAATTTTCAGCCAGGAGAAGTGATGCAACGTGTCCACTTTCCTGCCAAATTGAACTTAGGGGTGTGAAAAGCAATGCAAGGATGTGAGGAATGGGTCTGACGTGCATGCAGACAGTGTGGGATTAACACAGGGAAAGATTGAGCGACAGTGGCCGGTGACTTCTCTTTACAGCTTTGCTTGTACAGCTGTGCCAGGCCTGGCATTCACTGCTGCCTGTTGGATCCAACTCCTCCTCTACTGCCGTGGGGGTGAGGTAATGAACATCTTAAATACTGCAGAGAAGTTGCTCCTGAATGTGTGTGTGTGTCGATGGAGACGTCAAATTATTCATGTATTTATAATGAAATTTGGAGTGCTTAATATTGACACCTCACTGCGTCTCTGTACTGATTTGATCTTTTTGGCATTTGCACAGGAAAAAGACATATACAGGCTGCCCTAATAATTCATCGTGCCTCCTTCTAAATGAGGTGTGAGGCAGCTCTGCTGGTGTGAATTCTGTTATAAATCACACATACCCTGACTGCTTTATCCATTAGAGCCACCGGTTTGTCTAATTCAGTCCACAGCAAACCGGTTTAAGTAATTAAGATGAGTGTGAGAACTGCAGCTTATACTTCACATCTGTTATGTTGTGACTGAGCAGGACGTGCAGAAGCAGAAGAAATGCTATTAGTTGCACAACTGCAATAAAACTGAGGACGCTCACCGTATAGATTCCTTGCAATAAGCGCAAACAATAACAGCATGTAATAAATATTTAAGGCTAAAATTTCATTACCGGCCAAATGTCCAGTATCTCCGTAGGTGGCAAAAATGTTCTTCTTTGTTGTGTTATAATGCATTTTTTTAAGCTGCTACATTTTTACATATATTATTTTTGAATATTTCAGAATTTAAAATTGAACGACATTTGGATTTCTCTTTATAGTGAAAGAGTTTTATCGCTTTGCTTATTTCTTAAATAACTTTAAAAATTAACAATAATTTGAGGTGTGTAAAAAGCAGCCTCGCAATGCTGTAACATATTTATTGCTCGGTAAACAAAAATTTTTAAAGGTGTAATTTTAGTTTGTTCAAGAAAAAAAAAATAGGTCAGGTTTTGTGTTTGGTGGATATTTCGTGTGTGTGTGTGTGTGTGTGTGTGTGTGTGTGTGTGGCATGAAAAGAGATAAATGAGGCCAAAAAGTGCCATGACCTGCTAAGAAATAAACACAGATAAGCCAAAGCAGGGAAAAAAGTAGTTTTATCTACTTTATAGCTGTGTTTTTGTACTGGGACCATTAAAGCGAACATGTGTTCACGTCCTTATAAATCACCCAGTGATAAAATGAAAGCAAGGTTAAATGATGACCAGACAGAAAGCTCTGAGCAAGCTCTACAAATTCTCAAGTACTGCATCTGTGCCCGGCAACACATGTTTCATTTTTAGCTTCAGCATCAGCAGCTGAACCAATGTGATGAGTGCTATTTTGTAGTAGTTGATGGAAATGGGGAAAAAAAAGCTGTGTAAAGAGGACAGTCAAATGGGTGGGTGGGGGGGCAGAAACTGGTGCTTTTTTTTTTTTTTTTTTTTTTTTTTGTCGTTGCAAAAAGTGGAGCCAGTGGCATTTCTGTCATTCATCAGCTCGAGCTGATTACTAGTGAGTCTGGAGTGAGCTGACAGGAAGCGGCTCCTGCAACCATTACCATCAGCCCGGCCCGGGGGTAGGCAAGAAGCTTCAACTCCAAGGAGGCAGAGACGTGCCTAAAGAATGGAAAAGTTTCTCTGTGCTCCCTGAAAACATCTCTCTGGGTATCAGGGTGAGGTAGTAAATTTTGCCTAAATGTTTAGCTTGTTTTTATTTATGTTTTAAAGGTCTACCTAAGACGAACATTTGCTCTGTAAATGGTGGTGTTGAAATGTGGGTTCCAGACACCAAAGCTGAGCCTTAACAATCAGCGAGAGATGGTGAATGTTGCAGACGCTGCAACGCCTACTCGTTTTACAGTTTACTGCAAGGGCCAAAAAATAGAGACGAAAAAAAGGGATCTTTTATTCTCTCACCTGAAAAGGCTCGAGGCTCCCGTGGAAGCAGCGTGGAAAAAGCAGGATTGTGCAAGCATTACTTGGAGACGTTTTCTGAAAGTCACTGCCCATAAGACTTTCTCAGGTGCATGCTTGATATTTAAATGATAAGTGAATTCAGACACAATTCATACAACTGGAGCAGCAGCAGGCTCAAAAAATGCCAAATGTTGCTGCAGATGTTTTGGTGTAAAAAAACCCAGGAGGATGACATGTTAAATGTATTGATTTTATTCTGTAGTTACCTTCCATAACATTAAGTCCTCCACATACCCATTTGTTTTCAGTGTTAAAAAACATATACGAGTTACCAACAGTCAGTATTAGGTTGCACCTTCCAGTCTTTTCAAGCTTCCTGGATTTTCATGTTTTTGCAAAGAGCGATATTTAAAGAAAACACACAAAGCAAAAGGTTGCAAGTAGCATCTCTTATATTTAATGTGGAAATTCCAGAAAGTTTGCATGCTACACATTCGGCTGCATTTTAATTAATTTCATAAATGCGTAACTGTTTCCTCTTTTGTAAATTCACCTCTTTCTCACCTCTCTTTCACATCCTTGGTATCCATGAAGATGAAATGCTGTTGCTAACAGGAACAGGTTCATCTTAGCTAGCCGCTTTAGTCGCATAAATCCTAACATTTCATCTGCACGGCTCGCTTCATTATGTTTCTCCGAATAGTGCGTCTTGTTAAAAAAAATAAAATAAAAAATCAGCCTCCATATTGGCGCTTGTTGTTCTTCAGAGGATAGTTTTCCTCCCCAGCAAGAGTCCTTGTCAAAGTGTTTTGCTCCTCTGCCACTGTGGGGACTTTGTGTTCTCACTCACTTCATATTCATAGTGAGTCTCATTCTTCTGTCATTATTCTGTATAACTTAGAACTGTAGCAATTACACTTCAATGGATTACCTATGCAGACATGCAGAGATTAAAATCTTGGCTTCCTGCTACCTCAAACCGCGGTGGTTCAAAGCTACAACCTGCCCTGCAATCCGCTATCGTTTAGCAGAGCACAAAATTGGTCAACCTCTCATAGTTTGTTTGGGAATTTGAATCCCTTTGGTATTCAAAACAGGAGGACCTTATGACAGGGAGATAATTTCACAGTGAATGTTTTATCGCAGTCTGCTTGACAGTCTCCTGTATTTGTCTGCTCTCTCTCTCCTTGTGTCTTTGGATTCCCTGACTTTGGTCCAGTTATTCGAAGGAGAAAAAAAACAACAACAAAAGAAAGCCCTGTTTATCCCCCCCCCCCTTTTTTTTTTTTTGTTATCACAAAGGAACAAACACATATTAAACATACACAAGGTGCAGAAGCAGTGATTGCTGTATCTGCTGTCCTACTGTGGGTGGCAGGGGACGATAACATAAGCCACCGATTCATTTACATATTTTTTCTTTATTCATGTCAAGCCCAAATCATGGTCAGTTGGGAAATGAGGAACATTGGTGAAAAGAGATGTTTTCGCCCATAATGAAGATTTTTTTTTATCCTCCTGTGGCCTGCCACGTGTTTAGATTCGGGCAAAGTGCAACAGCAGCAGCGCCGCTCTTACGTCAACTGCACGCAGGTTTTCTTTAATCATCCAAACTGCAGTTGAAACTTTTCCACCTATTTTAAAAAAAATCGAATCTCTCTCTCAGTCTCAAAGAAGGCTGATCCATTGTACAGTGAGCAGGCGGGAGCGAGAACCTATAACACCTTAGTTATTAAAATTGGGGGAGATGGAACGAGCCAATCTTGGCTTGTTTGCATCACAATCCCCCTCGCGCTGCTGATGTTATGCAAATGAGGACGGTAGAGAAAGCTCAGCCCCAAAACTGTCCTCTCCCTTTCACAGCTGAAGGTGGGGAGAGGGCAAGGAGTAGTGACACTGGAACGGCACGAGGAAATCCAATGAAGCAGCCTCCCCAAAAATTCAAAGCAACCCAAATTACTCGCTTATGTCGTGCTGCTGTGTATAAATGCCATATTAGATGCTTTTTTTCTTTAAAAAAACAAACTATGTAGTCTCACCCCTTTTTCACTCTTTTAATGAAAATATGTTTCATGTAATTGTGCAGCAGAGTGTGTAAAACATTCATTTGTGAGCGGCAGCAAAATGCCTTTTAGACATTTTCTGTATCTTTAAAAAAAGGCCAATATACATTCATCGGTTTAAAAAGCACCGTTACCTGTCACGGCAGTACTGAGTGAAGATTTAGGGCTGACAAGTGATTGCATTCAGGAAAGACTACACCCACTTCTTTTGTCTAAGCTTCCTGACGAGACACAGCGCTATACCTTGTTTAGCTTGACATACGCCGCTCCCCCTGTCTGACAAAGGCATTCATGCCGTCTTTTAGATTGGAAATAGATTCGGCAGTAGTGGGATAGAAATGCGCTCGGATGAAGTACGCTACTGTACATCCACTGCTGAAATCATTCGTACAGTATTGCTTCTCTTCCTGTTTAGCTGATGACTGAGATGATGCAGTGGCCCTTTTGGCTTTGGCTTTGTCCTTCCCCTGAGCCACAGAAAGGTTAAAAGCATTAATTAGACATTAAGCATAGTGCCTCTAATCTGAAAGAATTAACATTCTTCAAAAACATATACATTTCCACAGTAACACAATAACTAGTTTTACAGGATTTGATGCAATTTTTGCCTCTGATGCATCAACAAATACAGAGAAATTGTATTAGGGGCACTGCAGTGAGCTGAGTCTAGGTAAAAGCTTCTATTAAGACATTGTTAAACATAAAAGCCACAAAGGAGAAGATGATGCAGACTGTCCGGAATGTAAATTCAGCGTATGCCAAGTATTTACTTAATGACATATCTGTCAGTCGAGGTGCATTGAAAACATTCCTTCGTTTTTCAGTTTCTCTGCTTCTCGTCGCCTAGACGAAAAAAAGTCTCAAATAAGTGTCTTATTTTCACGCTCACGCTGCTCCATTGAAAACGCGTCTCTCACAAGTCGTCGTCTCCGTTACTTTCTTCGTGTTTTGTGTTGCTGCCCACTGCCTTAAAAATTAATCATCCTGTTTAATAACGCCTCACGATCACAGTGCATTATTGATGGTGAGTCCTTAATAGAAGGATGAAGCGAAGGTTTTACCCATTCAGCTGCTCCGTTTGGAGGGGGGCAGAGGATCACAAAAGCTGCTTACTGGTGCATATCCGTGTAAATACGGCGCATTATTGTCATAGACTAAAAACCAGGCCTTGTGCTTCCAAAAGGTCTTGGTCCCTCTTTTGCAAACAGCCATGTTGTTTTAGATGAGAGGTGACTCATACGTAGAAAAAAAGGTTGTGTGTAGCGGACGTTAACCCAACTTTTATGCTGTCCTGATGTGCTCTCGGGGCGTCAACCCTGCAAAGTATTTATGCGCACACACTAATTGGATCAGGTTTCTCAACAGGGGGCTATATACTACATATTGCATGCATTCTCTGTATTTCAAGGTGAATCACACCTTGTCAAGGACTTATTGGACTTGATTGGCAGGTACTATCACCATGAGATGCCCATATAATGGCAGGGCTCACTTACCTGACCTGCCTATTTATCTTGCTGTATTAATGTCAGCCTATTAATTCCTAAGCGGAGGAACATTTGGCAAAGACACCGTTTAACAGCCCTGGCTGAATCATTCTTATCTCTGCAGACCTGAAAGGAATAGTTTTGTGCTATCAGCAAGTGGAAATGACATTTTGAAATTTCATTCGAGATAATCCACTTCACTTCCCAGTAAAACATCAAAATTAGAACAAAAAAAATGTATGGGACCCGTATTAAAACTTTGTTACCGTGGCAAATCACCTGCCTATAATCCATGTGGACAGACAGGTGTAGGTATCTTTCAGCGCTAATAGGATTTTTCTTGCATTGCTAAAGTGATTATGAGGCTATGGATTTAATATATATTCAAGCAGAGGGGGCGATAACACTAAGTGCTTAGAAATGCAGAGGAAAAGTGCCACGTTGAAACATATCGTATGTTGACATTCTTAAATCAGGAAATCTTTCCTGATAAACGTGGCGCTTCTCGACATGTAAAACTACGGCAGACCAGAAATACTTTTTTGTTTTGTTTTTCATATTGTCAAGTAAAACATCGAAGGAGGGAAATGAAAATAAAACAATGCTGTCTTTTCTTTCTCCTAGACGATCCATTTATTTTTGAATGTATTGAAGTGCTGGAGTGTTTCAGGGCTTAGCTCATGATTGCTTTATTTAGTAGCCATATGTCCTAACCAGTGGGGAGTACCCTAATCGATTAATTGAGTGGCTCATAAAAATGATGAATGGTGCAAACACTAAGAGCAGTGAGCATGACAAGTACCACGCTTATGTCACACTCTGCTCCTCTTGCATGCTACTGCCTTTTCCGTGCAGTGTGGCTTGCATCAGAGCCGGCTAATGATTCGTTTAATCCAAATGTTGTGATCAACAAATTCAAAAAACAGTTGGTTTTATGTGCTCTCAGATGATGAAATTCACAAGATAATACATGAAAGTTTCAAGTAAGCTAGCCTCCCACAGACAGTGTGACTAAAAGTCCTAGCACTCCTAATCACGACATCTCCAGCTATGTTACTATGCAGAGTAATAATAAAATAAAAATAATCTTCCATGCAATTTTTCTCCACCCTTATCCTTTGCGCTCCCTGCTCCATTAGCCATCTCTGCTGCTGAGGAGTCCTGTCGTGCAGCATGCATGTTTGACCCGGTATTTCACTGGCTCGGCTCGTGTCAGGGTCGGGTCTCGTGTTCGTGGCACCAGCAGTCGCACGGCGTTTGGTCGGGTGTCGCTCGGCTCCTCTGGTCCTGTTCTGCTCTCAATCATTCCCTCAGCAGAGAGGTCAGCCTTGATTCCTTCCTGGCCTATATCCGACTCAGTGGGGGCTCCAGACTCATCTGCTCACCAGCCCAATCTCTACGCTTGCAAAATGTACATTTCAGCAGTGTCAAAGCAGGGACACAGTCACTTTTGAGAAGACATTTCTTCCACATTTGAGACTTGAGTATTTTCTGACTGAGCCCCATGTTTCAGGTTTTTTGGTCTTTTTTTTTTTTTTCGAACTGTGCAGGAGAAACAGATAACAGGGTTCTTATAGTGCGTATGAATTAATGTATGAGGATAGTTTTGGGAAAGCCCAATAGAAACCAAATGTGTTTCCCTGCATTCAACATGTGGTGGTCTGTTGATTCTGATTTCCATTTCAGTGAATATCTGGCCCTGCGTTTCCCTTCTTTTGCATCCCTGTGATGTTCGGTGACAATTAACATCCCAACTCTTTCTCGAGGTTTGTTGAAAGCTCAGGGGCTAATTCAAGGGTCAAGCAAGACTTGCAAGCTGTCAGTCTCTCATTGTAACTCGTGTCCCACTCCCCCACTCAGGTTCTTTATTCCGGCTCCCCCTCCATTCTCCCAGACCTCGTTCTGTAGAATGGCCCAACTCTTCTTCTATTCTCCTGTGGCCCTCTAACAGCTAGAGAGGGACAACCAGGAGCTTTGTCTAAGAAGCCCAGCATTCTTTCACATCTGCCTCTTGTTTTCAGACCCCCACTGCATTTAAATTTCAAACTGTCCTTTTCAATCAATCCTCTCTCCCTCCCTTCTAATAACCCCCTTCCTCCCAGTCACTAAGCCCTTTTATTTCTTTTTTTACTAAGAGGACCAACTGCTCCTGCAATTCCTAATTTTGTCACACAGTTGTTGATTATAAAGCATTCTGTTGTATTGCCCGTATATCAAGCACACATATGTTTAAAGCCTCTGGGCTCACGCCCCTGTGGCTTCTACATTTTTCAGAGTACTTAAACATCTGTCTGCAGTGGCTTCACGTTTAGCCCAAGCACTGCGATGCTTGTTGACATTTTAGCAATCTGTGCTTAAAAATCACAGAAGACCGCTACGGTCATGCGTTTCGTGAAGTCGAAGGACCCGCGTCGACAGCGGCGCTCGTCATCTGTGCATCTCTGCGTATCGAGTCCAAACTTCCAGCACGACGCAGCGGCGGCGTTATGGAGATGCTCAAACCTGCTCTGAGATCACACCGGAGTCGAGGGCTATTTGAGAAAATGGTCAAAATGAGATCACCGGCAGTTTCCGTTACAAGGCGAAGAGAGGGAAAAGAAACCCCCAGCTGAGAGGGGAGACCTCAGCCTGTTTAATGAGGAGAACGGCAGTCTGCAGTCTTCCTGCAGCCTGCGCCTTTGGTGTCTCAGCATGTTAAGCACTCACAGCATGATACAAAATATATTAAAGTATAGGACTGTTATCGTCGATTTACAGAACATCCGTCCCCGTGTACCGCGGATCTACAGTCGTCCTTTTTTTTCTTTTCCTTTTGTGGCAGGGGGTCTACGCTGCCTTCGAGGCAAAGTGTTTAAAGGCATCCCGTCTTTGTCTTAGCATTCTGACACAGGGCGTGTGAGCGCGCTGTCTCCCTTTTTTTACACTAAGCAATGATGACAAGGAAGGAAGAATAAATCATATTGAGACCAGCCTGTTTACATACACAAACAGCCTCAGCCATGAAGAAGACACGCATCCACCAGCATGTTTTAACCTATTTTGACCATAAAGTTTGGCATAAAGTGTCGACTCGAGCTATAACAGTTTAGTTAGACCTGATTTGGCTTAAACGATCACTCGATACGTTTGTTGGTGCATCAGCTAATAAAGCAACTGTAAAGGGAAAAATGACTACTTCACCATGGGAAGCCAATAGACCGGTTATCGAAACAAACACGTTAAGTAGGTCACAGCGTCTTGTCAAGGATGTAAGCTGAGCAGGACTAGTGCCAGTCACGGCACATACATCCAGTAGCTTCTGTTTCCCCAGTCTGGTGCGCACACAGAGTGAACCTGGTGCAAAGTGAGGCTACATTTGTTGACAATGGCATGTGATGACAAGAGCGGAAGCTAATTTTTAACAGATTTCGTTTTTTCCAGCTAACGCCTCCAGGGTTAGAGCCTGAATGAATGCCGCCTTCTCCATGTGCAGATATTCCTCTTGAACTATATTTTGCTGTTAAACGCTAAAACACAAGAGTAAAGAATGAATGATCCTGTTAAGGAGCCTAATTTTGTTAAACTGTTCATTTCATCTGAGTGTTCATACTGTATTAGTTTTAAGGACTGATTACCATCATCCACCGCTCAACACACGTAGATGTCTTTTGGCAAAAGTGGACAAACCAGTAGCCGATGAGGCTAAGATGAAGCTAATATGGTCACTATCCACCAGCTTTATTGTTAGACGATCAGCTCAAGAGCTGATTACGCCGTACGTTTGGACCTTGACTTTACAGGCTGATTGTGTGTCGCCACTCACCTGATAAATTGAATTGGTGCCACGTGGACTGAAGAAAAAAAAGGGTCAGAGTTTTATTGGAATCCAACATGTTTGATCAACTTTCATTTGTTAAGCCTCATGACTGCATATTATTCCATTGAAACTAAATACCCGGTGGCTGTGTGTGTTCTGCTCCTGTTAACCTCTTTTAAATGGCTCTAAAATTAGAGGTCTCAGGTGAGGCACAATGTCATACTAGATGAGCTGATTATGGCAGGTTTAATTATAACTTTGTTGGCTAATGTGTGTGCTCTGCATGTTTTCTCGGTGATAAATTATTACACTGTCTGAGAACTCAGACAAAATAGATCAAAGACCTTTCGGGCCGTGGATATTCTCCAGTGTGGAGGAGGCAGCTGAAGACGGGTTGTGCAGCTCTGACTGTACATGACAAACAAAATTCCTCACGGTCTTTTCTTGTTAGCTGCAAGTATAACGGATAACATCCAGTCCTTTGAATCTTAACTAACAATTGCAGGCTGAAGACTCGGAAAGAAAAAAATGGAACTGTGTTTTTGAATGTGCTAAAAAAGAAAAAAAACTGTTTCTAATGGGATCCTATGAGCCTTGTTGCCAGAGTGATGCCATATCCCATGGTGAATGTGCTAATGGTCCATGGGAGTGAGAGGATTGAGCTTAGCCCAGCAGTGTAAACACACAGACAAAAGGGAGCCGTTAGTTCTGTGAAACGCATGCCTGGGCGCGCAGGTAGGCATTAGGTTTCACCCTACACAGCTTCAACGCTGTATCTGTGGCGGGGAGGAGGCCATTTGCTTTTGTAGCGAAAGAGAGCAAAACAAACATTCAGACTCGTACAACAGAGACAGGTATGGATGGGCTGGGGAGACAGGAATTTTGGTTTGGAGAGATGTAAGGGACTGGGGGGGGGGACTGGAGAGATAAGGTGGTTTGTGGTCAGTCACAACACAGAGAAGTGACCATTTGCTTGGTAGTGTTTGTTTGTTTGTCTGGGGGGGGGTGTCATAAAATATCACTCAAACAGAAGTAGAGCTCCGCTTGGATACAAGTGAGATTCCAGTAGTGCATCCCCGGCCAAAAGTAGCTTCATTACTGCTACATTGTTACGTAAAATGCGTGTTGCTGATCGTTTCGTTACGTGTGCAACCTTCCTAAAAATAACCGGATGTGAAAACAGCTCCCATATGTAAGAAAACCACCTCTGAAATGGACAATAACAACAATGACAATGCAAAGCAAGCTGCACGGAAAGCTTTTTGGCTGATGCTATCCGGGCTATTATCATTAATATTTCTAGCACTAAATGTTACTGTCATTTACTTTAGCATTTCCACCACGTGGCTGTAGCGTTTTGCTCCGTGTCAGTTTACAGCTGGTCAGGACGCGCTGCAGCTCTTACAACAGAGCTTTTACTCGGTCGGCGAGATGCTTTTGGTGTTATGAAGGTGCTACGTTTTAGCACATCAAAGTGATGTCACGTGAGACAGTGGCCCAAAAAAAAAGGGATTTTAAAGGGGTTTAAACAATGTTCAAAAGGCATAAATGTGTTCTGTGGAACAGGAACAGAAAATACAAGTTGACACAGTTTTGATAAGGTTAGCATCGCTAAAGGTCTTGAGAAGGTAGAAGGTGGACAGGGCGGGATCCGTCTTTTTGATCACGGTGCTGATCCCACTCAGCCCCCCCTCGGCTTACACACACACAACGATTCACCCCCACCCCTCCCTGCTGGGGAAATAGTTAGCATTGAGCTGCCATCAAGGGATTTCCCTTTGCAGGATTATTGAACTTCTGGGCTTATTTTAGTGGCTTGCACGGGGTTTGTGGCATTTCACAGTTGTCACATTTCTGCAGCGGGATGTATATGCAGCATCAAGTGCCTTGTGACACGAGTGTTACAGGATGAATTCCACTGTGAAATCACACAAGGACAGAGCTCGCACGTTGAATTATTATCACTGCTGAAGGGAATGTCTTTTTTTGTGTTCTCTGCAGGTTAGAGGATCAATGATGAGCATCTCTGAGACCACTTGGCTTGGACTTTTCTAATCAGAACCTGTTAGTCACAACACAAATCTGCCACACAACATCAACACCTGGCACCATGTCTTGCTCCCTGTGGAAACTACCCACTTTCTGCTGGTTTCTCATCACTCTAGCCCAAGTACACTCCACAGAGGGTAAGTAGCTCCTCTCGCTTTCGTCAAAAACATACTGCTAGTTTTTTTTTTTTTTGATAGCGTCTTTTGAAAAAGTGTGTTGTTGTTTTTTTTCAGGCTCACATAAAAAAACGTATTTTTTTAATGCTATTGTTTTCTACTGCATATAGCATAAGCAGTTACATTGTGGCTGAAGCCAAATCTGCTCTCTGAGTGCAGCCACTGCTTGTGTAAGTAATGCAGCTTGGAGGACAGTGGGCACAGGCGGATGGGGGATAATCTTGAGTGGTTTCATTAGTTGGTAAATTGTGATTTGTCTGAGATTTTCTGCTTGAAAGCGTCAGTTGTTCCCAGTGGCATCAGAGCTGGATCCATTTTTAAATTCCTCACTAAAATGTTCTGTCTCATGGCAGGCAGGCACACAGATTTCACACCTCAAAAAATATAAAGCTTGAATGTGTTTTAATCATACTGCATTAAGTTTTGATTAAATCACTCTCAGCTGTATCGTAATTACAAGATTTATGCGTCCAAGCCTTATCTCATAAACTGTATCCTCTACTTATTAGTGTTTAATCGCAAGACTAGAGGTGCTTTACTTTAGACGTTTGATTATTGGATTTAAAATAAAGCGAGGTTGGCATCTTTTTCGTGCAGTATAAGATGAGTCTTTACAGATTTTGCTTCACTGCTGCCAACTGTTTTAAGATCTCGCCAACTGTTCGCTATACCTGCTTTATTACTTCTTAAAAAACTTAATAATGTAGGATTACTCATTCAAGTTTTCAAGGTAATGATTTCTCAAGATTCATTTACACTGTAGCAGGTCACACTGGCACGATGTGCTTTACCATATGGTCTTCTCATGTATCACCTGGGTTCAATTTGATCTTTCATGTAAGAAATGTGAAACCGTATGGGAAACAGTCGGGGAAACGATTGCACTGTCTTTACATGCACGCACATACAAATCTATATGTTTTCCTCAAATATTGGCACTTTACTAAACCCCAATTCTGAACCTCGGGCAAAGAGCAATTACGAGACTCGTGTATATACACGTTAATCTATTTAGGAAAACCTCAGAGGTTTTCCTATCCATGTTGCGTTGCCTCTGGTGTTTACCGGGTGCTCCACAAAATTCAGTCAGCAGGGTTTGCAATAAATCTTGTCGATAGACTAATGGTTTTTTAAGACACATCTGCTGCAACAGTGCGAAGGAGTGAACTGCATGTGCTGCGTGAGTCCACTCTGGCAGAAGAGACAGACATGACAATGTGTCCAGAATCGGGGAGGAGAACGGGTTCAAAAACACGTAAATAGCCCCGTTTATTAATAACATGGCATTTGTCATTCACCTTTTTCCTCTTGCTGGATAGCCTCCTCCCCGAGCCCCCCACCCACCTTCTCCTTTTTCCCATCTCAGCCCAGAAACAGTTCATTACAAACAATATCCTCAAGTAAACATGCTTCATTAAACTGCGTCTACCCCTAATATCTTTTTAATGCATTTTTATAATTGAATTAAATGGGTTAGTGCAGTGCTGTAAATAGTTTAAAGTTAGTTTTCCAGTTTTTCTTTTTTGTTGTATCTAAAGAAAGACTCATACACACAGCCAATACCGATACTGACCATCTGTCTCATGCCTTCACTTTTTCTTCATGAATATCTGTATTTGCTGGGCTCATTTCTCCCCCGTTTTTTCTTTTCCCTTCACATCCTCATCTCTCAAAATTGCACCCTCCTCAGCCTATTCTGCAGCATTAATTTCCAAAATTGATTTGTTACATACCTTTCAGACAGTACTGCACAAAAGCCCACACGGGCGTCGTTACGACATAGATACTACGATCACTCACGATGATATGAGACCAGTGCTGGTTACAGTATAGACTTACTTTTTTATTTTCTGCTCTCCGTCTATAATTTAGCTTCACCTTTATTAAAGAGACATCAGGTGAAAATAATTTAGCATAAGAACTACTCAGTCCATTAAGACAGTTCTAAAGGAGAGCGACTGGAAAAAGTGGGAAAAGAATTAAGAAGGAAAGACTTGACAAAAATATCTTGGCCTCTGGTGAATCAATTTTGACCTTTTGAATTCCCCCTAAATTCATGGAAGTGAAATACTGAAGTGTGGGAATGCCCTTTTAAAACAGAAAGAGCCCACAGACACCAGCAGCACTGGTTTCAGCTTATAGGTGAGCGTCAGGCTTCACACATTAATATTCACAATGCTCTACGCATGTTTTGCCTTCCACTAATTAATTATGTTTACAGTCTTTAATTTACCTTGTGAAACAGAGCGAGGGCGATCTAAACACAGTGATTAATAGCGTTCATTTCATCTGTCTACCTATGTTTCTGTCTGTCTGTGCATCAGCACAACAATCACGCTCACAGTGGTCTTCTGTAAAGTAGTGGGTTTATTTCCTTTTGTCCCATTGGCTTTCCCTGTGGATATCACCATGACAACCCATCTAAAATGAGGCGAAGGTGTAATTTACAAAGTAATAATATTTTTTGCAAAAAAAACAAAAAAAACCCAGTCGTGATTTACCCCTGCAATACATGATTAAATTGGCTCACATATCTTTCAAAATAATTTAGTGAATTCTGGTGGGGTTGAAAGGATTTGTATGTATCAGCGACAGAATAACAATTCCCACCCAGCTCAGCCACACGCTCTCGTCGAAGTTTTCCCGATGATTGTTGGAACTACGCGGGGCCGAACCGAAGAGCAGGGATTCAGTTTTAGAAATGCGATATTAGGGTGAAAGTTGCGACACACTCGCCTGTCCCTACGCTGCTCTTCCTGCACCATTGTTGGTTTGAAATTATTATCAACACTTAATCAGGAAATTCCCTTTCCTGGGAGCTTTTTGGGAAGTTTGTTTAATTTAATTGTCACAGTTTCACAGTGTACGGATGTTACTGTGTGAGTGATCATGTTTTGCAGATGTATAAGCAAACATAAGAAAAACTATCTCAAGTAGGGCATGTCGACCTTATGCAACAAAAATTAAACTTCAGTTATTTTCTCTTCCATTGCACTATAATAAAAGCTGCTTGTTCAGTGGCAAAAGTGGCAAACGAGCTTGAGAATTCCCGTTTCTGTCACAGACCCTGAAACCACACTAGTTTCTCCTCGATGCTTAAAATGTTCAAAGTACTTGAGATTTCTCAAGGGCAGCAAGAAAGGGCCTGTTATTGTACCACGTGAAATGAAAAGAGAAGGGTTTTAAAAGCTGTCACACCAAAGTCTGTGGAGAGAAATAATCAAGGTGTTTTGAAAATATAAAGGCTAGAAGTAAAAGCCTGCAGAATAATGTGAACCAGGACCTGCAAGGGCAGGACCCGGCTTCTCCCAGTGCTCTGGCACCACCTATTTGACCCATTTAGCCTTTTCTTGTAACCATAAAAGCCTGTTTTATAACTTCATTAGGATGGCAGGCTGCTATCTTGTTATTTTCCACGTTGTTCTCTTTTTTGTTCTCTATTTTCTGCTCCAGTGTCTTACTGACCAGCATTAGGGCAAGAAGATAAGAAGATAACTATCTAACAGGTAAATCCAATCAGGTAAACTATAAATCCTGTTATCATAAGCCCGGTCTTTAAAGGCACACACACTGTATCTCAGACTAATCGTTAGCCGTTCATTCTGCCCAGCACCAGGTGCCTCTTTCTTAGTTGTCTTAAAAATAAAAAGAGAACACTGTTAGATGAGTAAACCATTTTTTCCCTTTTTGAATACTCGTTTGTGTCGGTTGTGTCCGTGGAAAAAGAATAGCACCCCGCTGCGTCGCCATGCTCCAGTCCCCTGATCACTTAATTTGGCATTTAGCTATGAGCCAGCCTTTGAAAACATTGGCCCATACCTAATTTGTTAACAGAGACAAATCAGTTGTTGCATAATTACTTTCTGAAATGCTAAGTTTTCATACTTTCCAATTTGCTTATTGTTGAAGCAAAACGGTAAAGGCTAAAGGGCTGGATTTTTAAAATTTCCTTTTATCTCGTGTGTCTAAACCAACCTCTGTTGGTTTTGTCTTTCTACCTCCTGTGTGATGTCATCCTGGTTGTTTGTGGCAGACTGGTTGTTTGTGGAATCTGGCTCCCCGCGGAGCCAGGCAGGCGTGGGGCCTGTGTACGAAGGCCCACCATGCTGTCATGTCTCTTTCATCGCCAGCCAGGCTTGGCCAATAAGGAGATAAGGAGACAATGACTGGGAGAGCAAGCAGTGGCAAGGTGTAACCACAGCCCCCGGGTCTCCTCCCTGCCGAGTACTTCAAATCCTCATTAGGATTTTCAGCAAAGGAAGGAGGGATTTTCTGGATTAGGGCTTTGTCACAGCTGGCTCCAGGTTGGTGTTTGTCATGCACAAGCATGGTGAAGCGCTGACATCTTGGCACTCTCCTTTCTCCCACCCAAACACTGATATTCCCTTCACCTGGCTACTGAGGCAGTTTAAGGATGTTCCACTAACCCAAAATCTATGACTGCTAACTCGTTGCCCTTGCTAAAGGTTTTTAACAGCTTCCTAGTAGCCTGCGCTCGTGGATTTGGACTGCCGCGTCAGCATTCTTCTTAATGGCTATTTATGCGGAGATAACCTTGGAAAGCATCATTAGTTTGTTGTTTGCTGTCACCATCCATAAGTCGTGCCCAGATCTGGGGCCGCGACACAGATGCGGCAGCTCAAACAGCAGATACGATGCCGTGTCAGTCATGGCGGGGATGCTAAAGTGTCTTTCATAAAGCATTTTGCCCCCAGATTTCTCACGCATTTCCACAAGGTTTCTATGGTCATTTTTTCTTTCTTTCTAAACCGAAGCAAAGAGTTTCCTGTTTCAAATACGGTTACTGCTTTAATTAAGCCACGCGTGTTCCAGTCCTGTGCTACAAAACAACAAGACTGTGTTTCCTCATGTGTTGCTCAACCTCTAACATGGTCTTTAATTGGGTTTCAGGCCTGTCTGAGAGAGTGGTTCAGCATGACAGAGCCTCAGACTTAGTGTGAAACCTACCTTGTCCCGTCATTCTCCAGGCTGATCTGTCTGGATAACGGGAATTCACACGGGTCCCACGAGCCCTCTGCTCGGTCGTATCTCAGGCACCCTTAGATTAGTCATTTACCCACATGTCCCTGTCTGTCTTCAGTTTTACCGTCATGCTTTGTCTCGCTTTGTTCTTGCCCTGGTAGAATCATGCGGGTATATCCCAAACAATCTACAAAACATGTTCTGATAACCTTATCAAGTCTTTTCTCTAAATCCCAAATATGGGAAAACAAATCTATCTTATCACTCTCCAGTGCAGTGGTCTATAACCAGAGACTGTTGTTCATGGAAAATTTATTGTTTTGTGCTTTTGTTGGTAGTCTCTAATGTGACCGTGGCAGATGTGAGCATCTTGGTATAAGCAGGCTTCAATTTGTCACAGATATGCCTCCGTTTTAAAAGTTCTGTCTGTGTTTGCCCTCGTGTTCCATATTTGCTACTTGCTGTGCCTGAAACCCGGGTTAGCTGCAAGATTTGATGTTAAAGGTTTCGGTATATCCAGCAGATACAAAAGTGTTCAGAAAAGACCTGAACCTCCTCGCATGATGGCAGAAATAGCACAGGCTCTTAGAGCCTGTGTAGTGGACATCAAGGACTACAGACAGACCTCATGCAAACTCTACTGATGAAGTGTTGTCTGCAAGGGGAGGATGAGTCGAATGTTTTTGATTATCCGGTGTCGATAGTATTTCAAACAAGAACCAGCGTGAACACCTTGTGCCGCACAAATGAACTAGCTCAGCTGGTCAAAAGGCAAATGTCGGTTTTTTTTCTTTTGCTGTAATGATGTGGAATATTAAGGTGATTAAACTGCAGAGTTCAGGTCACATGGGTCGCAGCGTGTCCATGTTCGCTTTTCAGCTCCTTCTGCAAAATCAGAGATGGAGGAAATCCTCATGAATGGATTTAACTGTGTGCTCTTTGCCGTTTTCCTTCGTAGGGTGAATTACACGTATTTATCAGCGCGAGCAGTTTAGCTCCGCCGCACCTTCTGATTTCAACAACAAGAGCAACTAAGGCAGTGAAGTGGTCCTGAACTGCTGTTTATGAAACCATCGACTCGTTTCAACAGCTGAAATACGTAAACAGCAACAATCTGCAGGTGTTTAAAGAGGACGTAATCACATTTTCATTGTGAGGGCCACTGCCGAAAGACGCGCTCGCAGAAAAGCGCAGGTACGGTTTGAATGTCATGCAAAGGAAAACTGATTGCAGGACATGTAATGACAGCTTCTGTTAAGAGAGCGTAATATATCTAGAGCCTTATGATTTCACAGATTTTACAGTTCGCTCTCAAGAGTCACATGTAATATATCCCTGCTTGCCCTTACTGGAGTCCTGTTCTTCATTGCTGATTTAGAGCAGCTATAAATCCTGAAGAGGCTCCTGTATTTGAGGGGTGGTGAAACTACACCCATAAATATACTGAATTTAGAGCCACGACCTTTTGAAGTCAGTCTGAATGCCCTTTCATGAAGCTTTGTTAACTTACAGCTTTCCTCTCTAGTTAGTATTTGTACTTTCTTCTGTGTTTTTGTGCTTCTTGGCTACGTGACCAAATGGTGCCAAAGCAGGTTGCAGTAAATAAAGAAGCTGTTTAGTTAGAAGGAAGATGTCACGACCTGCTGGTTTAGTTGCTGGCAGGCTTCACACATGCTAGCTCAGGGCGTTTATGCGCTTGTAAAAACGCTATGACTTGACCTCGTGTGACTTTGTGAGCCAGAATGACCCCTGAGTGTGATTGCATGTCAGGGGCTTTGGCTCCTGCTTTTAAGCCCCACTCTTGGGTAAATGATGGGCGGAAGGAAAACTGTAATAAAAGACATCTTATAAAGGACTATCAAATTAAATTAGTGATATCAACTCAACCCCAACCCCCCCTTGGTGCATTTTTATATTACTTACCCATGCCTCTTATTCGGTTTGTACCTTAATTTCAAGACAACCCCCTCCAAACACACCAGTACCACCACCATTATTTAAAATAGCCAGCATGCAGTAAATAAGGTTGATAACCATGAGCGACATCTGAAACTCTTAAATGAGAACTTCCTGCTGTGACATGTGTGAGGGCTGCAGACAGATGGAGGAGTGAGAATTTTGGGCATCAGACGTGATTCAGACGAGGTTATTCCAGAAGTCAAAGTTTCAAACAGACACACACATACAAATGTTGGTGCGGACCTTCTTTTTAAAGGTAAGATGATTCACTGGGGGGGAAAAACACATGTAACATGGAAGGCCGTCAAGGTAAGCCTTAGCCTGTGGATTATAATGAATAACGCCAAATAAATCCCTGATAAACTGAGTTAAATTCAATTTCAACTTTCTATTCAAGAATCATGAGCTGGAATCCTTGAACCAAAGGGAATCTTAAGATAAGTGTCCCATGATTTAAAAAAAGAAGAAGAAAAAAGTAAAAAAAAATCAAATCAAACCAAACAACTGTTGCTCTGTCTTTGTCAGATAAGTACTCTGGAGTTGTGCATAACCTTGGATGAGGCCATTGTATCAGAGTAAAACGGTGTTTTGTCACATAACAATCTGCCGAACCTAGAAGGCAGCAAGTCTGCAGTCTAGTCTGAGTAAGAGCTGCATAAAGAATTCAGTTGGAGCAGTAGTCGTGTCATCAGGGCATGACTAGCGTGTTGGTCAGGGAATTTAAATGCCAGGTGGGGGTCAGTTGAAGCACTAGCTGAATAATGTGGCACAAATGCATACACATGAGGGCTGAGTCTCGGGGAAAGGAACCACTGCTGTGGCCTGCTTGAAGAAGTGCACTTTGGGAAGGCAAACATGCAGCAGATGGATCCTTCTCATTTGTGTGTACTGCCACTGCTGGTGACCCATTGGGAAATGCTTCTTTACTGAATTGAGGAGCATCAAACGCTTCATTGGAGCAGAGAAGGAAGTCTGTGCTACCCAATGCATCTCAGTCCAATTTTTACATTCTTTGTAATGGAAACTGTGAAAATGGTATCGATGTGACAAACACAAACCAATTCAAGTCTGACTGGTGTTTTGCAAAAAACTCATCGCATTTAAAAACATGCTAAATATTTTCAGTGTTCTGACAGACCTGCTGTCACTACGATGCTTTGCTCTTGTTTGGAGGAACGGGGCTGGTAATCAGATTTTTACTTAACATTTATTGGAACTAGATAGTCTAGACAAAGCAAATATTGTGTTGCTGTGAGCCTCACGCTCACGTTCTGGGTTTGTGCACTTTTAAAAAATTCAGCTCCCTCTTTTCCTTTACACCGATACTCTTTGCTCCCACCTTTAAACGTGCTTGGTGGCTACTGGAGGTTTATTTCTGGTGTATTCAGATGTTTGGATTCAGAGAGTTAGCAGAGTTTGAGCAAATGCCACAGAAGTCAGTGAGCCGTCACGTTAAATACTCACGATCACAGAATTATGACTGTGCCACGCAGCCCTAACGGGGACTGCCCCACATCAAGCTCTTTAAGACGACTCGTGGGATCAGGACACTGCTAATAAAACAAAGCATGCAGCATGTTCACTTTAAAGTTAAATAATAATCAGTTTACTTTGCTAAAAAAACTGAAGCTGTGTCACGATTTGGAATATTTTATCTTTTAGATCCTTGCAGTAAAGCCTCCACACTGTGCCGGGTATCACACCGTGATAACACGAGGCGAGAAGCCTTGACCTCTCTTTGATAATCTCTAAATGTATAGCGATTTAAAATTCAAGTCTGGCAGTGACCATTTGTTAGGGACCATGAAACAAAATTTACTATTTGATGGTCATCGCAGCCATTTCATTACCGGAAGATGTCCTTGCTTTTTTGTGTGTGACCTAAAAAGCACTCCCCATTTCTCTCTCCCACAAATACAAACACACACAGCAACGCACACACACTGCCTGGCCTCAGGGCTATCCGATATTAGACAGTGAGATGACACTGTGTGCTTGTGCGAGTGCAGTCAGCCGACATGTGCAGATAATGTGAAGTCAATAATGCTTTATGAAAAAATGGGATTTATGACCTTGATGAGCCCCATAGAGCTTAATTAGGCCTAAAGGTTGATTTACATACAAGTGCACATGGAACTTGATGAGGTTGTGTTTTCCTGCCGTTGTTGTGCATTCTGATTCTGTCTGGCATTAAGACTCGATGCATTTGTTCAAACTCTTACGGATCAGAAAGAAAATACAATAAATACTCGGACCCTGCTCGGGTGCTTGGTTTCCACAGGATTATATTTCCTTCCTATGCAATGATGGTATTTCTAGTGCAGACATATGTCTACAGGTGCTGGTTGGAGGGAAAAACTAAACGGGGGGTGGGGGAGAGTCTGTGACAGGTTAAAATCCTGTTTAAGGAGGCCCACCCAAACCAAAAGGATGGAAAATGGGTTTTTTTCTCACAGTACCTATTCAGAGGAAAATGACAAGATCTTTTTCAGAGTCATGTACCTATATCAAAGATGCTCCTGATAGCCCCCCTGCTGTTGCTATGGAAGTAGCAGAGATGTAAATGAACTGGAGTGAACTGGATGGTGGAGAATACAAATGAGGTTGGAATGCTCATTCTCCTGCTGCTCTTTGCCTCTTGTTCTTCTCCCAATATCTTTCTCTGATCCTGTCTCCCTCTCTATGTGCAAGTAGGTTTTAAAGACTAAATTATATTCTGCATATATACATATATATATATATAGAATTTCAAACACCTTAATTATATACAGATGTTTTGGGCTGAATTACAGATGAAACGTCTGCACGTGTAACTGCTGTTTGCTGTTAGCTACAAAATAAGCTAAAGTTAATATGAAGGAATTCCAAAGAACGTTAATATCTGTCGAGCCCGTGCAATTCTTCTTTACAATGGCCACACAGAGTCTGCAGTCGACCATATCCTGCTGTTTGCAGGATATATGCAATATTTTCTTTCTTCTCCTCCCCTGCATGGACCTGACTTCTTAAGAATACATGCTGTTGTAAAGGATATCTCTGGATTATAGAATCAGCACTGTGGGAAGAGTTTTGACTTAAAGGTTTCTTTTCCTTCGCAGACTCGAAGGAAAAAGGGAGGGGGCTCGGGGGTGCCAGAACCTGGGGGACTCAAGCTGTGGTTCCTGTGGCTCCAAGCTAATGCTATAGGCCACACTTTCCTTTCACCCAAAATCCCCCCAGCAAGCGACCTTGTCGGCTCAGGAGTGCAGAATAATGGCTGGCCGAGCAGCGAAGCTAGCTCATTTACAAGCAGCTGTTTAGCTCTCATCAGAGCAGCGAGGAAAATCAAAGGGCTGCGTTAACGGCAGACGACAAGCATCGGGAGCGTCCCCGTCACACTTCTCATTGGCTCTCGACAGAAAAATTATCTGGTGTGACATCAAAATAATCTCGAGTCCTCTTTTGTGCTCGGAGCACAATGATGACTGAATAGACCTTTTGATCAGCCTCTGCCTAGCCCCTGGACTAACTCTGGAAAAAGTATAACTGGAGTTGCAGAGTCATTTTGATTTAAAAACCATTTGCTGGATGCAATATAGCTGTGATGAAAAGCAGACTACTCTCAATTATGCATTAGGGTTGGAGCAAAGAAATACTGAAAAAAAACTGTATTTCATAGAAAGATAGTAAGTTTGGTGTTCTGATTAAATGCAGCCGTTTTGACTGCATGTTCTTTATGTCTGTTATCCGGCTTGATGAGACTACACAGTCTCTACATGGCTGAAAAAGACCCTAATGTCTCCTCATTTCTGTGAAATAGGAAGACATTTTCGTCATTACCTCTGCTTCAATGACACTCATATCCTAACAGATGGTCACTTTCCGATTGATTTGGCTCATCTGTGAGAAAAATGAATTAAAACATTACGGCAACGAGACGGCGCTTAATCGGCCGCCCTTACATATGGGAGGTTTCTCACAGTTCTTCAGCCTCAGCTTCTGTACGTGCTTAAAGTCATCGCAAAGGTTAGTCTGGGTAGTAAAAGCCGGAGTGGAAAGCCTTAAATAGAGGTTTGTCACTGGCTTAATAAAGTGCTATAACCCATGGAAATAGAGGTGCTATACACCAATCAGAGTCAATTACTAGCATGTTCCAACACCATTTACAGCGTTTACAAGCACATGTCAAAAGGTTAAGTGCTCAGATTTCTTTTAAAGCAAACAGATGTTTTATAATGTTCACTTGTTGACTGGGAAATGCACGACATTTTTAAGGTTTACTGTCGAATCGCATCACATTAAAGACAGAGCCCTGACTGAATGCTTTACGGGAGGATGATGTCAGTAATCCTCGCTCTGCTCCGTGACAGCCGATGACGATGAGCCGGACTGGTCTTCTTGTGGTCGTGGTGGTGGGGCTGACGGCTGACCAGAATTTCTGATTAGAAAGTGTCAACAGGGCCACGATAAGGGCCTGGCCAGTAATGTCTCTGCTCCCATCATGTTGCCATGGTGACAGGACTGAGCTTTCCATATTATATCTTTTTTTTTTTTTTGTCTATGTCTTAAACTTTCACTCCCTGCTGTTTAATTAATGGCGAGAATGCTTCAAAAATTCTCCTTCTTCGTGTTTGATTGATATAAATCTATATTTTAAGAGCTTGTATACATCCGTGCACTATCTTAAAGTGAAAGCACATCAAAGCGAGTAAAATAGCATCTCGTATTTTAAGATCTCTGAAGTGCGTGCTATCAGTGACGATGGGGCTGCCGGGCTTCTTTTGGCCGCATAGCTCGGAAAAGACAGGAGAAAACGAGCACATCTAAAAACTCTTTCCAGGCGCAGACTTGTGATGATGTTTTTCTGTCCGTGAACCATCAGCGTACACTTGGGTGGCGCCATTTTGTCTGCTCAGCAGCCTCTTTGTAGAAAGCTCCGAGGTAAAGAGGTTCCTGAAACATAATATAGCAACAAGTGCCCTCAGCTCCTCCAATTAACTGCTGAGCTCTGTCTGGGTGGGTTTTTAGAACATCAGCAAGAGTGCGCAGGAAAACCAAAATAGATGGTTTACGTCGTCAATATTTTAGCATCCGCCGCGTATTGATATTCTTGACATGTTTTACTGTCACCGTATGGAAAGTAAATAATTTTCATATCATGCATTCGCTGAATAGTTATGCTAATGGCCCCATGAGCAAAATAATGATTACTTTTCTGGCTCATTTGAATAATGAAATCATTTAGTTAAGTGAGACAGTAAGCATTGGATTTGTTTATGTTAGATTCAGTGTGATCATATTATTCTCGTGTAATTGCGACGTGTGATCGATGGTGTTTTGGTTCCTTCATACTATCTATATGAAAACAGACAAAGAGGATTTATTTTCAGGAGTGGCACAAAGCCTCTATTATACAGTAGAAAAGAACCTAAGAAAACATTATTTAAAGTGCACATTTTAGTCTCCCAGCATAGCAGAGAAATGATTTTTTGTGGGGCTGATCTTGGTCAATACTTATTTAAGTGAAACAGTGACAAATGCGTATGTGAGGAGGACAGATTTTCTGAGGATCTCATCCAAAACTGAATAAATGAAATGAAATACTTGTACAAACAATACAACATTACTAACTTAATTGAGAAATAAGGACACCCATCTATTCCACTGACATTTGTTTACAGAACTATTGTTTGTCCCCCCATATTGATTTATCTTTGTCACCCATCTCCCCATGAACTAAAAATACCATCTGACACCAGAGAGAGGGAAAAAAATCAGCCTCAGGCCTAATCAATTGAGAGGCTTTTTGAGGTTGTTTACGACGCTGCTTTTGGTTCATGATGCACAAGCCCAGCTGGTGAATGAAATGAATTTAGAGGACAGCAATTTTGTCTGAGAACCAGTAATATGAACAAGAAAATAATTTCACAGCGTGTTTTTGTAGAAGTCGTACGGTACTCTTGAGCCTACATTTATCTCCTCGTTGCTCCGGCCGCTGTTTTCCTACTTAAGCGCAGGGACTGCATCAGCTCTAAATCATAAAAAACCAGAAGATTGTAAAGGCAGAGTGATTTAAGTGTTTTAACAGTGATCCAGAAACGCAGAGCATCAGTGGGTTTGGCTGTGGATTTGGAGATCAAACTCGGAGGTCTTACACATGGCCAAAAAAGCAGAACACTTGGCCAAGTTTACCGTATCCCACCCAGTCATGCTGATCTGCTGCCCGGTCACCTTTATATTAAGGCAGGGTAGCAAAAATGTGTTAGCTTCAGTTATTGAAATCACGTTTTAAAATGATTTTTATTCCTCATATGCAGAAAAAAAGTGAAAGCTGTCAATTCTTCATTTGATGTGACAACAGCTGACTGAAAAGCAATAGATGAGTTTCCATTACACATCCACCACTTTTGTGACATGATTTAAGCGTAAAATTGCGATACGGGTTTGAGTGATGTTTTACATAGGCTCTTGTAGTTACTACACATCATATTTCAGTCTTTTGACAAAGCTGGAGTACATTGACACGAACTCAAGATTGGCTGTCAAGTCCTGCTCTTAACATGCTGTGTTTCAGGGGGTTTTTCTCTCAAGCCAACATCTCTGATATATTGTTTATCACCTTAAGCGTTCTTTTTGACTCGAGAGAGAAAGGGGCTGCAAAAATGAAATACAGCCGAAACCTATCATATTTGAAAGCCTTTACTTTTTCATGTCTATTGGTCACATGAGAAAGTTTGCTGTCAAAAAGTGCAAGTGGAGGAAAAAAGATCCTTCCCTGATGATTTTTATGCTCCCAAACAAATAAAAGTCTTTTAGTGATAGGCCAGGGCAGCTGCCCTCATCCATACAGATATATCCTTTGTTTACCCCGAGCTCCTCACCGAGCACCTTCAGAAACAGGCCTTTCACCTGATTGGCTCACAAACGGTGGATCTGGCAATACAAGCTGACATTTATCTTACTTTGTAAAATACCACAGGAGCATTACGAGGCAAAGCAGAAAAAGCAGAATGCTAATCCCCTGCCACTGTAGCTTTGCCTTTAAATCACACTAAGATAATTGTTTTGGTAATTAATTGATGAATCATTCAGCAGGGTACAATGAACTTAGCCTTTCTTGACCAATTTACTCGGTGGCTTTAAGTAAACAGCTGCCACAATGCCATGTCACACAATGCCTCATGAAGTAATAAAGTGCTTCATAATTCCAAACAACTGCACATATGGATCGCCCGGGCTTGTCCAGGAGCCAAACGAATTAGTGCATTAGAAGTGGCGGCGTGGCGTGCTTTATTTTCTTTTGCAACTGTGAATAAAGCTCATTAAGGAAACGCGTTCTTCGGAAACAAAGCCATCAACCAAGTTGCATTAACAGCGATGTTTAAAGCACTATAAAGGTGACTGAAACTGTAGTTTTTATTCAGCCGTGATTCAGAGTCTGCAGAGAAGCATCTGAAAATCATTTTTAGCTCCGCGCCAGGTTTCTTTGATATCTGACATGACATAGCTGCAGGAAGCTGCTCTCGCCAAAAAGACACGCAGTATGTAGAGCGCTATAGTTTATGCAGGTAGTTCACTTTTAGTTTAAATATGGCTTTTGGCATTGTTCGTATTCGCCGAGCCACAATATTGATTTCTTTTCTATTTTTCCTCCCCCCTCCCCCTCCCCGACACACACACACACACACACACTGAACACACTCACATTCATAAACCTTTTTTTCAGCCTCCCAATAGCCTTGCCTTCGATTGTCAGCACTGGAAAGTGGATTAAATTACACTCATGTTGTCATGCTTGTTGTTCTTTTTCATTTTGGATAGAAAAATGAGCATTGCAAGTAAACCGCAAGTCTCCAGTGATAGACTCTGCAGTGTCAGTCAGGCCCCGTATTGAAGTGAAACACGCGACAACAGCAGAGGAGACGAAGAAGAAAACAGATGGTTAAAAATGTATTTATTTAATTGTTTATGTTAACGTGACATCAGCCTTTAGAGGTTGTTCTTGTGTCGGCATGCTTATGTAGATGGTCACAGGGGGAAACAAGGCTCCAGACATTTAAGCTGACAAACTAGACTTTAATGACAAATATTGATTTCTCTTTTTTTTAGTAGCAGTTAAGGCACGTGGATGACATACTAACACTATTAGCTCCCTGGTGCGGTTTAGATCTGAGATGTTCACTCGGCATACTGATGTATGTCAGAGTTGCAGTGTAGTCTGGGCTTTTACTCTTTAGATTTCTTATTTATATTGATGAAAAGTTACATCTTCTGAATAAAATAAGAGAAAGCGATGTTTGAAGATGCTTCCTTTGTGTATATCCACCTCTGATCTCTTTTGTCTCCTGCCTCCCTCTTCCGCTAAGTCGCTGTAGTTCCATGCTTCGATCCGCACTGATAGAGCTCCTTCTCCTTCTCTTCTCCCTCAGGGTTTAGTCGAGCTGCCCTGCCATTTGGCTTAGTGCGGAGAGAGCTGTCTTGTGAGGGTTACCCCATTGATTTGCGGTGTCCAGGAAGTGATGTCATTATGATCGAAAGCGCCAACTATGGCCGAACGGACGACAAGATCTGCGATGCCGACCCTTTCCAGATGGAGAACATAAACTGCTATCTTCCAGACGCCTACAAGATCATGTCACAAAGGTAACACTGCAGACACCTCCAAATAATAACAGTAATAATAATTAATAAATCTAAAGGCACTTTCCGCTGTCACAGAAGTGAAATGATTGATAAGCATGATAAACATTTTCTTTGTCGTGGTCCGCTGTTGTTCATTTTGCATGGTTGCCCCTGTTGGCATCCTGTGTTGAGAACAAAAACCCTCCGTATCCCTCGGCTTTGGAGTAAAAGTCACCCAGAACAATAACAGTGTTGCTGTCAGTTGCATAAAAACAGAAAAACGGAATATGAGTGTGTAATAAGATTGCACTACTGAGACAGCCGAAACCGAGCAGAAGAGAATTAGAAATTTCATCAGAACTTGGAATTTTAAATCAATTTGGGCAAACAGCCCAGAGAGAGCAGATTAAAACAGAAACGCAGCCAAAGTCACAGAGTGCAGTAACAAAGCTTCCCATCCAAACTGCTGCCCATTGTCATTTCTGCTCTTATATACATACATTTAATATCTGCATTTATGCGATAAAATAAATAAATATTTAAAAATAAATAAAAATGAAAAAAATGTATATGATAAATATTGATTATGATGAAGAGTATTTCTACAGTATAATGTGTATCACTTTTCTAAATGTTCTACTTCTACTGTCTGAATTTCCTAAACTTCCTAAATCATACTGATCTCATGTGTAAATTCCTTCTGGTAAGTTTAAGAGCAGGCTGTTAGCACGATTCAAAGATGCTCCATAGCTGATATTCACACTCTGGTTGATAGTGTTAACTTTGGCACCCAGTATTGCTTTAGATTGGCACCAAAAAATTGTGTCAGAATTGAATAAATGCACTCAATGAAAAGTGCATGGATACAGTTATTTTTCTGCAGCTGACCTTATTGCACATGTATCTGAATTGAGCTTTCCATTCAGACCGCAAAATTTGGGGTTGACACTTTTAAGATGAAATATACAACTCAACTCACTAAGTTTTGCATTTGTCAATTCACCACCAACTGCCAAAGTCTAATGGCATAAAGTCATGTGTTAACCATTTTGCAGTTCCAAGAACAACAGCGGTGTGGTCTGAGGGAGAGAAGTTTCTCCACTCCTGTTCATTTATCTGCAGTACTAGAAGAACACGAGAACATCTGAGGGCAGTCATTAATGTTTCTAAGGAAACGAAAGGCAACACGCACCAAAGCTGTTTTGAGCCGGGGCTTTAAAAAGTCAAGGTGAAACACATAACATATGCATTTTAATGATATGCACTTTTTTCATATTGCAGGTTTGCTGAGGTGCTATAACAAACACTAACACACCAACAATACAGTGAGACGAGTTCATTACCAGTCTGACTTCAGCCTTTAGTCCAATCTGAATTTTAGGCTTTTATGAGACAACAAACACTAAAAAGATTTAATTCCAATTTTGCAGATTATTCATTATTTGCAGTGTCACAATGCTAACACTGCAGACCAAGTCAGTAATTCCAGGTCATCTTATTATTACGTAACTCTGACCGCGTTATGTCACCAGGGATAAAAGGACATTTCTCAAGGAATTTAGCTCATAAATGTATTTCTGTCCAAGAAGTCAGATAAAATGAGATGATACTACTCATCCCAGACTGTAAGCAAATGAATACAACTTTACATTGAAAAAATAAGCATGTTTTTGTGAGCCTTGCACATTTTCATTTAGTTATTATTTGCATTTATAGAAAAATGTTCAGTTTCCTTCACAACGCTCTCATGGAAACAAAGGTTGCTAATGGACAGTTGAATAAATGAACACCACAATGCAAGCTTGAAACCATCTCTGTAGCGGTCATTAAATGCAAAGCTATCGACACGTTCGCTGACGCGCACACACACTTGCAAACTTGGCTCAAGCAGGAACGCTGCATACATGAGACCTAATACACGAGACCAGTTGTCACACAGGGATGCCATCGGAGCCAAAGTGCACAGGATGGAATGACATATGACTGCCACAGAGAGAGATATTGGACGGTATGAGAGCGTCAGCAACTCTGGCACGCCGCCTTGGGAAATAAAAAAAATAATGAAATAAAAAAGTAGAGCCCTTGTATTCAGGGGGGTTATTGTCAAGTCCTATTTGATGAAGTCAGATAGCTGACTCACATTGTCTGTCCTGAAAGGCTGCAGGCTGCCTTCTCTCCGCTTGTGGCCATATGTATTACGCTGGCCTCAGCCTCGCTCGTACACAACAGTAAACAGTAAACTGAAGCACAAATACCGACCCAGCAGGAGGCTGACAACAAATCCCAAAAACGCTCTCTACCAGTGTCTCCAGTTCAGACACTGATGTCTGTAGGACTGGGGTTCATTCCTCACATCCTGAGAGTGCCAGAGGCTGAACTTCAGATGTTGTTTTAAATGTTTTTTTAGCACCGTGATGTCGATGCTGTAGTGTTCAAAGAGAGCGAGAGAGAACTGTCATAAAAGAGGTCTCTGCGAGGGACACAAGTTCAAAATCCACAAAACAGGTACTTTACAAGAACAACGTCTGACAAAACACATAAAGTTCCTTTGAGATCACCATGGAAATGTGAGAACAGATTAGTGAGTCATTATTTATACGAGTGGAAAGCATGGATTGGCGTTTTTATGTAGTCAGTATCATAAAAAGCAAAAGGAGTTCACTGACATGAAAATAGATTCAAGGACAACTTGACAAATGTCCAAGACTGCATATGGGACTAATTACACATTCTTTTTCTCCTGCCCGTTTATTTACAGCAATAGACTGAAATAGGAAGCAAATGTAACGAAAGATTGCCCCTGCTGCCAAAAATAATTATCTTCAAATGGGGGAAAAAGGAACTTGGTGATTGTTTTGCCTGTTTGGAATGCAGTGTTTGTTTCATTGGCATGAGGTCTGAGCCCTCGGTTCCTCCCCGAGTCTAAACTCCGCTGTCTGGCTCCTGCTGAGGCTAGCTCAGCTGAAAACAGTCCCTTTGTTGAACACTCCCCTGCACACACACTGTATGTGGAAAAAACAGGAAAATAGTATTTCCTACTGTACAGCCTCCATCAATAAAGGGATTCAAGAACCAAAAATATTTGTTGCCATAATTACTCTGGTCTACTAATTTAAGTGTGTGGGGGGAAATCACATTAGTACTCGTGTGTGGAAAACTGTGTTCACTTTTAAACATCCGAAATTGATGTGGCCCCGAAGTGTGGAGAATTGGATTGAGGCTTCACTGAGTTTGATAGATCCTGTTGGCACTCCAAGTTGTTTTTATATCTAGCTGGCATATTATATTCATGAGCACAATGATTTTATGAAAATAGCCTTAGGACTGTTGTGGCTCAATTAGAACATTCAGCTGCAAGCAATTAGTCGACTCAAGTGGGTGATAATCTGTACAGGAATTTTTCATGTGGACACCTCCCCAGCAGATGTGAAACTGCATGGCAGTACAGTTTGAAATAATTAATTCATTGGTAATAATATTCAGTGATGTGTTTTTTTTTTTCTTTCTTTTCAGGATTTTAGTTGTTAATGATTACATTTCCTCATCTACGCTGATGATAATGATAATGACTACAAACACATTCTCGCCACACAGATAACATCTACTAAATTAAAACTGTAATTTAGGTGCATTTGAATATTATTTTGTAGTGCGTTTACTTGTGCATGCAGCAACCATCTGGTGCTTAGATGTTACTGATCTAAATCTGTCCATCAGTCTCCATCACAGTTCAAGGAATAAGAAAACATGACAGTGAAGCACCTCGACTGATCATCTCAAAAAAAAAGGATATACGATATGAGCAGCTTACATCTATTGATTTCTCTTTGACTAATGAGGTTCACTGTAAGTATTAGATAACAAGGTCATTGATTGCTGTAACATAACATGATTGGTGTCTGTGCATCATGGTTTTTTTTTTAAAGAGCGTATCATTGATGAAAATGATCAGTGCAGATACGTCTCTAACAGAGAAGATTAAATTCATCAGCAGGATTAGGGGACAGCATGAGTTGATTATTAATTAATAATTATCGTGACAATTATTGTTATTACCAGTCAACAACCGTGTATTTGAAATGTTATATTTCATAATGACATATTAAATGCAGCAGGTTTTTACAAATATAACATGTTGTAAAAACATTAACATGCAATTAGCTGCATCTTTGAAGTTGTTGTCAATGAATGTGAAGCAGTTCTGGAGAATAAATGATGCCGCTTACACTATTTATATCAATGTCAGGGGCGGCTCGCGAGGCTCTCCGAGGAGCTCCATTGTTGCCGCCTGACAGCACAGCGCCTTGTTCTTCCTCTCTGTATGTACGACGTTAGTGTTTATTTAAAGCGCAGCCGATTAAGATTTCATAAAGATCCAGATTCCGCTTGGACGTTTCACAGGGATGTTCAAAAGTTCATGAGGCATGAAACTGCTCTCCACTCGAAAAATAAAGGGTAGGAACAGTCACCTCATTAGGCTAACAACTGCTAATACCAGTGTTGAATTACATGAAATGTAAGTAGAGAAATAGATTTGCCAACACACGTGTCACATCATGTTGGACGGGTGGGGCAGCACGCTGGTTTCCCACGTATGAAGTCTGGAGTATGTATTGGAGAATCTGGGCAATGCAGCAAGTGAGGCCTACTACTGTTGATATTAATAGTACTAAAGTACACATGATATGCACTTAGATTCACCAGAGTGTTTAAATTGATATATTTTCTTACAGTTTGGAAATGTTTCCAGTTTTTCAGATAAATTTGATCATTAACACAATAACACTTCTGTAAAAAAACAAAAAAACAATTAACACAGAAACACTGAACTACTCTCTATGAGGAATTTTAAGCAGCCAGGAAAGCTCTGAAGTATTAAGCAGTTATGACCTGCGCACACATTAAAAACAGCCACACTAGCGGTCTGTGAAGTTATCATCAAGGTGGTGGATCGTAACTATGGCTAATATTAAAATGATAACATTAGTGTTGGGAGTGGGTAGCAAATTATATCAGTATGACGGGATGACACAATTATTTGTGTGTAAAAAGTACAATCATCCTTCTGAAGGTTGGAGCTGAAAAAAGTCTATTGAAACTAGACAGAAACAGAAGCAGCCTACCTTACCGACTGCATTCAATAACAGAAGTCACCAGAAGCACAACGCTACCTCAGAAAATCTAAAAATGTTGAAGTTTTTTTGTGATTTTGCTCTGCAAACAAAATCTTAAAGTATTGGTCACACAGTCATACTTCCAGTTATATTAACTGGATTTTTTTTTTTTTTTTGCACGATGTCAGAGAACTTAAAAATAGTTTTGTCACAGAAATATTCTTTTATATTGTTTGTAATTTTTACATATATAAAAAATGATCCCCTGTTATATTAAAAATGTATTATTTTCCTGGGTATCAGTTTGAAATTCAACGACAAAAGAAGCATCAGCTTTTCCTTTTTAGTAAAGCTTTGAGTTCCCATCTCTTCTTTACAAAACTGATCAAGCCTGAGAATGAACACAGTTAAATTCCTTTCATTTACTAGAAGTCAGAGCTGCACTGAGAGCTCATATTTGGCCAAAGGAGAACATTCATATTGTTGTTTCTGAAGCTTTCCTGAATTGTTGTCTTTGTACTTGGGTGTTCTAGCTTCGCGTCGTGTCATCTTGTAAAGGTCACATTTTGACCAGCAGAATGTCACCGTAGTATTTCTATTGACTTGAGTGGCATGGCGATATACCTTTTCTGGTTTAAAAATCAATAGATGGATGGATGTGAGTCCGACAGCCTTCCCCCTGACTCTTTAAGAGCCTGGAATCTCCCGGGTGAGCTCCATAAATATGGCACAAACATATGACAGTAATTATAAGTTTCTGGGATGTCTCACCCGGATATTGGGCTGGATTGTGAGTTGAAAGCGATGCTAATGGTTAATTTCTAACAACCTATTTCCTGCAGCATTATTGGGCCACCCCCTTATAAACTGGTCTATATATACTGATACTGGAGCTGGTTATACTTATAAAGACTATACTGTACACACGTGTGTGTGTGTGTGTGTGTGTGTGTGTGTGTGTGTGTGTGTGTGTGTGTGTGTGTGTGTGTGTGTGTGTGTGTGTGTTTTGTGTCCTGTTCGCACCAGATTTTTTTCCCTTTGCTGCTATTCTCTGGCCTTGGAAATGATTTAATTTTTCAATGGCCTGTCTGCTATCAACAGGCTTGCCTCTTGAGAGAGATGTCTGCCTTGATAATTGTGCCATGAACCTCATCAGCATTTCAGATGAAATGGAGCTAGACGGGTCACTTTGAGTTTAAGAGATGCTAATTTGATTGAAATTCAAACTGGGAGCACCAGGAAGTAGATTGTGCCTTTTTCTGTAATGTGCTCCCCTCACTCATGTCGCTTTTCTCCTCCAGTTACACAGCGATTGTTTTGCTACTGCTGCTGGTGCTACTGTATTTTTTCTTTTTTTTTTGTTGTGAATTACAAATAGCTGCTTTGGCTTTCAGTGAGTTGAAGGATAGAAAATCGAGAAGTGGGTGCAAAATGATCTGAGATTAAGCAATTAAGGGACATCTTACCGGTAGTCTAAAATAAACCAGTCACATGACCGGCACTTGATGTGACACATGCAAAAATGGTAATAAAAGATTTACTTTCTACACTGCTTTAAAAGCTTTTAATTTAGTTTCGTTTTCCTTTAAATCAGTTTGAAATTTTTCTGATTCAAAATTGAATATAATTAAAATATTTCAACACTTCAGGGCTTTTTCTCCGGTCATCTATTTTTCTCTCTTTTAAAGCAAATTTCTTCACTCACACACAGTCTAAATACACATTTTTTGTAGTTTCTTTTATTATTATTAAATATTTAAAGGTTTATCTTCGGTATTACCTGGTGGTGGTTGTGATTAATCTGATGATGAAATGTGTGATGACCAAATCCCCAAATTTCTAATTATGCAGTATATTTCCACATATTTGTCATAAAAGTAAAACTGGAATATAAACGTATAAACTGAAAGCTTGACATGATACAAAGCATAGTTTATGAAAATAACACAGTTATAAAAAACAGGCATGTTAGGATTTCAGAAGGCTGTAGACCTCCCACTATGTCTGTTTTTGTATGTTATCGTGATTTATTATTAAATGAACATATTATCCTCAAGGCCCATCATTCCTCTGACATGCTTTATGATGTCATAGCAAAAGGTTAAATATGGTGGATACATGGTATCAGCGAGTACTAGCAGTTCACCTTGTTGGTATCTTACTGCGTTCTTTCCCACTGCCCTGAGACGGAGCTCATATTTAAAAGAGATTTACATGAAATCCAAGCAGCACACTCTAATTGTACTGATGTCTGCCTCTCCCAAAAGGTCAGAGATGTGATGGGATTACATTTGGAACACTTCAGTGTGATTAAAAGGCCGGTGGGAGAAATGGAGGCAATCAAAGCAGAATCATGCTCTCTCCTGCAGTCGCTTTAGTTTTACGTCAAGAAAATTGGTGATCTGATTTTACATTCTGAGACTAATTTAAATACATTTTTTCGAGACATTTTCAAATTCAAATTATTTGTAAGAAAATACCACAAATAAGTAGAGAAAGATATAACTTTTTGATTTAAGCTTCTGACCTCTACTTCTTTTATCTCTTCAGACTTGGCTTTGCTTTGAAATGTATTCATTCATTCATTCTGGAACAAATTTAGATATATGTGTATATATTCTAGATATTTTGCCATTCAAAGTATCTGTGAGAAACACCCTGAAGAGGAAGAGAAAGAGCTAGTTTTTATTAGTCTGTGACCTCTAAGACTTTTTATCTCTTCAGCCTTTTATACACTTTGAAATGTATTATTTACTAATTACTTACTTACTAATTTAATTATGTACGTACTTACTTATTCTCAGCCAACCTATGTTTGATCTAAAAGTTTCCTAAAATATGACTGCATCACATACACTCGTCTGTATAGGCACAGCAGGAACAAACAACCCCCAAAAATGAGTAATAATAATAATTATAATTTTGCCTCCGAAATAGTATATTTACTATTAACTTCTTTAAGTCTTTTTAAAAGCTAAAACATAAATTGGTAGTCTCTTCACTTTTGCTTCAGTGAAATCCTGCTGAGCAATCAAGATAGTCATAGAAAGTTTCAAATTCTCAAAGAAAGCGGAGGAATGCTTCCTTTGACTTAATAATCATTATGTACATGATTAATTACTATATAGCCTAAGAGTAGTAAAAGATCGTACTGTACATGCATTTAATTAGTGTGCACTTTGAGACCTGCGCCCTACCAAATCCAAAATGCTGAACTTTTTTATGGGAGGAATTTCAATTACATGCTCTCTCTCAAAATGAGGGTTAGAACGATGCACAGCACAAGTCATTAGGGGTTTTTTTTTTTTCTCAATTGGTCTCAGGGGATGCCTGAGGTTTCACTGAGGAGACAGGCATCACAGTCACACAATCCCACAGACGAGGGAGCCCCCTGCTCCGCTGCTCTAAAATTAGGGCAATATATCAGAAAGAGCCATCAACACTTATGTCAACATTGTTTCATGAGAAATATGAGAATTTTTTGTGTTTATGTCCTGTCGTTTCACGCATTTGCCTGAGTGATGATGGCAGGCCGGTGTCTCATTAGTGTCACAAATTTTATTTTTGAATTAATTCTTTTTCATACCCGTAACATAAAGTATGCATTCATTTCCCAGTCTCGTTGGTATCTGATAGATAAAGCACGGTGATTTATATTGCTCCTGCATGAGATGCTTATGCATGAGCAAAGGAAAAACAATCATCAAAGTGACCATATAATATATGGAAACTGCTACAGACTCGAGAAATATTAGCCACAAAAACAAGCAGCATATTATGATCCCAGCATGAGGTGCATGTTTTAATTTCAAAACAGTCATTCATTTCCATAAATACAACTATAATATGCTGATATTTTCATCTGTTATCACTCACGGAGGTCATTAATAAAGTGAAATGCCCCTTGAAATCTGCACTAAACACAGATGCACACAGATGTGGAAACAAATGTGTGTTTATGCTGATTTGCTCTGTAATAAAATGTGCTGTATTAAAATTGCCAAAAGGAAAAAGAAGGAAAAAAAACCCATTTGTGCTTCTCAGTCACAATAAGAAGGTGTTCTCTATCAAAAACATTTATAAACATTTATGAACTCTTTCAGTCAGCATGATTTGTAGAAATGCAGAGGAACATGAATGAGCGATGTCTAATTATGTTCCCTTCTGTTGTTCCGACTTTGTTCTGGACACAGTTGTGTGTTGTAAATCTCAGTCCCAGCGCCCTGCATGCATTCCTGATACTCAGCTAAAACTCTGTAGGTTTGTTTTTAAGCAAAAACTAAAGCGGCACCAGTTTCCAGCCCCTACGTCAATTCATCACTGTGCCCCTCAACAGTAACCAACTCGGTTCCACTGAGATACCTAATAATATATTAACAACATTTGGACACAGAGCAGCGATTACGTCTCCAGCCCAAAACAAAAGCAAAACCCAAAGCACAATACAGTGCAACCAGTAATACATTTTCCAATGATCTGCTGTAAATGGGCGCACTGGTCTGTGATAAGAAGAAACAAATATTATCTCTGGTCTCTGCTAAATCAGCAGAACAGGGTTATCGATCCGGCTCCTCACATTGCCAATAGAATTTCAAGTCCCCTTGGAAGCAAAGACGGCTAGCTCAGGGTATTGATGTCATTATCATGATTTCAGTGTAGCGAGATGGTGGTCTCCTACAACTCCCTGAACCTCAGAAGATCCTCTCCAGATGTTAAAGGCAGTGACTGAAATGTACTTCTGACACTACTGTAAGGGCTGTTGAAATTATAAACAACATATCTAATATTATTATTATTATTTTTAAGAAATGAAACATTTCATATTGTCTGGTCTTGTGGGATCTACAATTTCAGATGCTGCAGTTATTATTAATGAGACCTTTGATGGCATTTTGGGTGCCTCATAAAGCTACTCAGCATGTAGGCCCATTCAGAGGAAGCTCAATCAATAAGTCAGGACATTTGAGTGAAACACACAGAGACTGTTTATCCTGTGCAAAACTCACCCCACCAAAGACCAGTGTGGGGGGTAAAGATCACATGAGGTTCCTGTGCAGTAGTCCAGTACTGTATTTACAGTGAGCCACAGTCAGCTGCAACATTAAAACTAGTGCCACATAATGTGCGGTTCCCTCTTCTGCTAACAAAACAAAATGGAATCACAGGGCTATCCTGCGGGATCCGGGTCTTAGGATCCCAGGGGTTCTAGAATGGGACGTCCTTGGATTGGGCTTGTTGTGGTGCACTGGATTGGGGTCTGGAGGATATGAAGGCAGTGCTGCTCCCATGGGTCATGTTCCCAGAGCCATTACTGAGCATTCAAGGTGACTTTATTTATACCCATAGGTAAATATGCTTTACAGCAAAATGATAGCATTTGGCATCCGTTCACAAAACACCCACAGCTATTTAAACCTGACAGACACATATTAGGTAATTAGGCAAGATGAATCCAATCAAAAAACAGTTGTTATTAAGTAAGCATGTTCCCCGTTACCGGGGACTTCCGTGGTCCAATGATCCCCGAGGGTCGTTGTCATGTTCCTCGAGCTGCGACGGAGCAATTTTACGGTGTGATTTAGCACATTTTTTCTAAGGGAGTTCTGTTGCTATGGTGACATCCTAACAACGTCTTATGTCTGGTACGTGTCAAAGTCAGTCCTTGCATTGCATCGCTGGTATGTGTCAAAGTCAATATCCATGGCACATACCAGCGATGCAATGCAAGGACTGTAAAGTTGATCATTGTATTGTTAATTTTATTTACCCACCGTTTAGTTTTTACATTTTTTTGGCTGCATCTGACAGTGTTACAATAATTTGTTGCTTTTTTTTTTCCTCCCACAAAGTTTCAACTGCATGCAAGCAGCTTGACATTTAACAAACCACAACACATGCAGAAGTTAGTTTGAATTTAAGTATGATGACAACTCCCTCCAAACTGCACTCTGTTAACAACAACAGAGGAGTTCAGATGACTTCAAGTTGACAGACAGCACGGCTAACAAGCTGTAGCTAGCTAGAGGTGTTTATAAAAAGGTGTGCATGTGCAGACGGGGCCTCGCGTACGTTATCATAGGTCATCTGCCTTAAAGGCGCAAAGAGAGATGTCTTCAACCAGGACATGTGATGCGGGGCATGATATCTCACACTGTATGTGTTGTACTGAGTCCGAAGGGGAACTCGGTGTTTAGTTCAGTGCTGACCAGCTTTTTACCAGACAGGTGATGCTGTGTTATGTTAAGGGACTAAAAATATAAGAGAGGCTTCTGGATTTTTCCTTGACATATGCACATTCAGACACTCTCTAAAAGAAATACAGCACAAAACACAAAAGACCTCTTTTATATGAACCTGATGGCAAAGATCCAACAGGCATGTACAGAGTGAAAAGCACTGGAACTGGTCATATCTTTAGTGCTCGCAGATTCAATAGCATGGCTACATCTTGCTGAGCGTTACTCTTTTTATTTCTTTGTTGATAGAATTTGAATATTTCCCAGCCTGAACATGAGTTAAGAGCCGTTGAAAAGAACCGGCACACAGCGCTTTAATATTTATGCTTTTATGTCCTTCGGTTTGTCTCGATACACGCTTAATCACCCAGGGAAGGAAATCCCAGACAGCTGATTCTGTCCCTGTCAAACTGAGAACGCTACATCCAGATGAACACAGTCAACTTTCTGGGATTTCCTTCAGTTGCCGAGTTTGCTTGAGACTGGATGAATTTGAACAAAGCAGTGAATGTTTCTTTCCTGTGTTTTCTCTCGTCAGATGCAACAATCGGACCCAGTGCATTGTAATCACGGGTTCAGATGTCTTCCCCGACCCCTGCCCAGGGACCTACAAATACCTGGAGGTCCAGTATGAGTGTGTTCCCTACAGTAAGTATGGCCCTTCTGTCATGAATTGTAAACTCTCCCTTTTCTCTCTCCCGACACCCCTTCCCCATCGTTTCCCCCCTTCCTCCTTGCCCTCTGTCTCTCCTCCTGTTGTACCATATTCTGTCCCATTTCTTCCAGACAGTCTCCTTTCTTTGTCTGCAACACCTTCCAACACCCTATTTCTCCTTCTCTTCTTCCATCTGTGTCACTGTGAACTTTTCATGAAATATGACCTGTAAAACCCTTTGGTCCTCTTCCACACGGCCCTTATTATTGATGTGCTCACTGTGTTTCCAGCAGATCGACAAGCCTGGTTATGAGGTAGCAGACTAGAGGGAGGGCAGAGGAAGTCATGCTGACTCTCCTTAATAGCAAGACAGTGTTTCATTACTCAAGTCTTGTACGGAGAAGTCTATCAGGCATAAGCACAGCTCACCTTGATGGCTTAATATACATTCGCACAACAGGTGTTGAAATATGTTAACAGATGTTTCATTATGTAACAGAACAAAATAGCTCCACTCATAAGTCAACAAGCTAATATTTCATGTAAAGAGATAGCGTTAACATTTTGTCTGTTCCTCTGGTGTTAAAATATTCATTGCCATTCAGCTTCCAAACAATCTTTAGATTGCCCTTTGTATTAAAATTCTCCTTTGTCCTTTAAGCTGCCATGTTCATTTGCAATTCGTGAAGGAAATTCCCCCGTGTAACCTTTACAAACTGATTAATGACAAAGATTTAGATGAATTGCCAGAATCACTAATCAGGTAGAACTGAAATAATTAGAGTCGGGGTGATGGGACAATAGTATTTGGCAGCTCTCGTAGATCCAAATGAGTGTTTTGCACTCTGATGTCTTTGGATGTGTTGCAGTCTTGATTCAGCTCAAAACAGAAATGAAATCTAAATAAAACACCTGTATTCTGTTTCTCCTTAACACATCTGTTCAACGCTGCTCATTACCAGTAAACCTGCTTAAGCTGTTCCCCTTAGTGTTGAATTGGAATGCATTAGTGAACATCATTAGATGGTGAAACTCATTACAACTTAAAGGTTAACCTCTCTGAGGCTTTGAGGACCTGTAATTAAACATGGAATAAGCAGTAATGGGCATTCGAGTCCAACTTACTGAGGAAAGACGAATCCTGGAGGTCCTACCTCAGACTGCACTCAACTGCTACCTTCTTTCTTTTTTTGGGGGGAGGGGGTTAGAGAGGCTAGGGGGAGCTCACCTTATAGTCAAGCAACGTATTGATTCTACGTCTTGCTGTGATGCCGCAAACTTTAATAGTAGGATTAACCTCAAGGTGCACTCGTGTCCACCCGCTGTTATGATTGTCTTTTGCCTTCACATCTCGCAGAGGAAACAGTCTAGGCTGCTAGTGTGGTGGTGAAAAATAAACTTCTGACCAAGGACTCTCAGCCCTAGAAAAGTCTGTCTAACCAATGAAAATAAAAACAAGTCCTCACTCTAAACAGTTTCAAACATGCATGTCTGTAGCCCCATCTTTTTGCTTCTCAAGGTCCATGCCCAACCAGAATAGGACCAAGAACACAGAATGTATCCTATCGCAACTGCCCTGGTAAGTGTATAGTGTTCTCCCAGTCTGATTCAGTCCACACAAGCCCAGTCCAGCCTTTCCTATTCAACCCCTACTGTAAACAGTGATAGACTTTGATTTATAGGAAAGTTGCCTGTTTTGTTGTTCTCCTGTAACCAATCCTCTGTCTCCTCAGCCCTCAGCAAAAAAATAATATTAATCCATGCATCTCATTTTGTAGAGTCAGACTAATGCAGATTGAATAGATCATATGCCAAATAGAGAGGTTCATGATTAACAACATTTCAGCAGTCCAGAAGCTTAGGAACCCCCGGATTTGCAGACTTGAGTAGATGTTTTTCAAAAGAACACTTGAAATCCCCATTAAGCTGATCAGCAAGGGGACCAAAGACAGTGTCCTCGTTTAGCCCGGTAACTACCACCCCTCAAAATCTCACTGTCCCCAAGAAACACAAGCAGCAGTTACACAACAGAAGACTTAAAATGTTGTTTTTTTTCTCACCAGCTGAATGTATTTAATCCATTCGGTCTATTTTCCAAGTCTTTGCATAATTACACTTCTGTGCAAGCAGCGTGTGCAATGACTTACCTACATTCCAACCATTTTCATCCTTTGGCTTTATAATTTGGTTCTTGTCATGAACTGCCCTCATTAGTAGCATTAGCTTCATATTCCAGCCAAGGATGTAAATTTTGTCTTCACCTGGCACTGAGTCACCCTTTGAATTGGCTCCAGTAATTGCTTGAATCAGGCAACATAAAAGCCTCGATGTTTCTTTATTAAGATTGTTCTATGCAAGCAATTTCGAATCGGTGGGGAAAAAAAGAGGATGATTCCTTCTCTATTCTTACTTGTAAAACTGCAGAGCCGTGCCAGTTGGCATAAGCAGGCCTCATTGCTAATATTTTCATTTTCATCACCTGTTAGTACAGGTAAACCCCTCAGCTCCGAGTGACAGTGTTGGCCAGAACAGGAAAAATAGGATAAAAAATACAGCATGAGCATCGAGTCCTCTTTGATGGCTTTGTTTAGCCCCCTCCCACCCCCCACCCCTTCCTTTTTCTTGAGTATATTTAATGTAATGCTTCAATTCAACACCAGGATACCTAACTGAGTTGACAGCAGACATGTGTCCACAAAATAATAGAAAGCCAGATTATTAACCGGGGTTATTTAATTACAAGTACTTCTTAAAAAGCAAGAATTCCCTAGAAAAGAAAAGAATGTAGTTTCCTGGGTTAAATGTGGATTCGAATGTGTCTCATGCTTGTTTTAATGTTGCTGCATATAAACTGACTTAATTTCTTCCCTTCCCCTGTGCAATCTGCAGGAAACCTCCTGGGTATCTGACTCACTCTCTTCATCCACTGACCGATTTCTGATCACACTGATTGCTATTTCTATTTTTACATTTCTACTTACATCATCAGGTCTTCGGTCATGTGTTCTCCCTTTCTTTCCAGATTTCCTTCACCCGTGTCTCTCCGTCTGCTTCTCACCTCTTCTATTTTGTGTGGCTGAGGCAGCTTCTGAGAACTGTTGTTAGTTTGTTTGATTCCTATCCATGTGAGATCTCTTAGTTAGGTGCAGCACACTTGAATTTCTTCTGCAGAATGGAGTGCATTCATTTATGGATCCTTTTGAATCGCAAGTTTCATAGTATTTTTTTTTTTTCTTTTTTGCCACAGAAGCCAAGATCAGACTCAACAGTTTGTGACGGATTCAAATTTTAATGTGAACATGTATACAAAAGGAGTGTTGCAGGCCTCGGATAATAATGTATGATCACGTTAACGCTTTTTGTGAAAAACAGACAGTCACAAACACATAGGAATGCAGATTGAAGGGCACAAGATCAGAGGTGTGCAGAAATAATCGTTGAATCAGTGAAGTAAAGCACGAGTGCACTTCAAACACTCCACACATAGATATTACTTTGTTGTTGACGCTTCATAAAAGTTCAAATTAAAAGAAATAAAACTCACTTAAATAAGAGTACCATTTGATAAATACAAGGTTCCTTAACTCCACCCAAAAAAGCCAAAGACACATCTAATTTAAATTTTTGCTGATTTCCACTTCAAGGTTTTCTCATTGTTCTCGCTGAAGTTTTGAGGTCTCATTCTAACTACTTGACACATCAGGACATAATAGTGAGCGCTGAATTTGAAGTTTGATCTTGGAGGATAAATTAAGGTCCAAAACACAATTTAAAAAAACAAAACGACACTGAAACCGTGTGCTCGAACACTATAAGCTGCTCGGTCTCTTGGTCACAGCTCATGATGTGAAGAAGCAGTTAAAATAAAATCTAATTTTCTTTACCTTGAATTTCAGATCAGCCAAATTTAAATCAGGTTTTTGCCTTTTAAGGGCAGAGTGGCAGAATTGTTTTGATATCTCACTCATAGTTTTTCTCTCGTTCATGTACAAATACCACTGACTGGATTTCCCTTTCTGCAACGTTGTTACCTCTTAAACAGTGTACATTCAACACAAACAGATTACTGCCGTACTGTCTTGAATTGTCCAGTCTGATCTAGGCTTTAGATGTACCTTGCTTATATACTGCTCTCTCTCTATATATATATATTTTCCATTATTGTATTGTTGCAGTTCAGAATTAGAAGCCACTCACTTGCAATGCATATGGAATTCTTTTTTTTTTTTTTAAGTTTTAGTGAAATGTGAAATGTTTTATCGGCTATTGACATCTCAGTTTAATGGACTGAATAATGCTTATTAGCACAAGTGCATTCAGAGTGCCTTGTTTGAATGCGCTCATGATGGCTAATTTATAGCAGACTCGTATGGACACAAAAACATCTATTCAGATTGCGCACGCTCTTATGGAACATAAAATTAAATACATTTTTCCACAGTGAGTGCACGAGAGGTATATTCATGCATTTTGCTCCAACAATTTACAGTGATTACCTGCTCCCTTGGTCTGCAATGAACTTATTTGTGCATGGCTTCATCTTTTTAAAAGTGAAAATAATGATAAAAATGTTACATGGAGACTTTTGCATTGTATTTTTCCCACAAAATTAAAATTGGATCTTTATTATATTAAAACCTGCTTTAATTGAATAACACGATGTAATCAATTACACTGCTCAAAAACCCCCACTTAAATCGCACATAGAAAAGCTTTTTTGATATTAAAATGTGTAATTCATAAACCCTTTGCAGGCAAGGTTCAAAATTATACCACCAATCAAAGTTTCAAATTGAAATTAGAGGCTGCTTCAACTGGTGTCATAGTGTGGCTCCGGGTGAGATAGCAGACGGTGACCTGGCAGATCTCCTTCTAGACCTGGATCATTTCATCAGTGACATCCGAGACAGTCTGGGTGCTCCCAGAGGTTCTCAGTTGGATTCAGGTCTGGGGAAATGAAGGCCAGTCAATGGCATCGATGCCTCTGTCATCCAGAAATTACCTATACACTAGAAGAACCCACAGCAACAGCATAAGGTCTGACAGTGGGTCTGAGGATTTCATCCTGGTACCTAACAGTGATCAGCTGTTTAGCATGTGGAGGTCTGTGCAGCTGTCCAAGGATATGCCTCCCCAGTCCATCACTGACCCACTGCTAAGCACTCATGCTCAGTGCTACTGCAGGCAGCATAACACTGACCAAGGCATCTCCAGATTCTTTCACGTCTGTCACTTGTACTCAGTGTGAAGCTGCTCTCATGGCGTGTCAGCGGAGAACACGCCAATTCTGATGTTCACTGGTGAATGCCAATCAAGCTGCACTGTGCTAAAGGCCACACCAAAGGACGTCAGCCCCTAGTCCCGTCTTCATGGTGTGTGACCGTTTGGTATTCGTATTAATAGCCCACTGGGGTCATTTTGTAGGGCTGGGATTGGGGAGGCCCTGTCCAGTTCTCATAACATACGCTCCTACAGCAACCTGAATGTGCTGCATGGAGCGTCTCGTGATAACAGTGTTGACAAGGACGCTAGCAAAAAGCAAAAGCAGAGAAACGTAGTGCAGGAAGGACATGGAGAGTAATGGTCTGTGGCCACCACCTGCTAAACTGTTGTCATGTTGTTGCCCCGCCTGTTGTAGCTTTCATTGCACCAAAGCAGGTGAAATGGATTGCTCCCTAAATTGTACCTTTTTTTTTGAGCAGTGTATTTGTACAACTTTCCACTTAGAAAAAGGAAATAATCAATCTTGACTGAGTTTTGGTGGTGAGTGGATTTAAGGGAATGACAAGTCACACTCTAGAAAGTATCGTGTGATCTGTCCAACTGTAAGACAGGGTTTCAGTTTCTTTGAGAGACAAAAATGTGACTTTTACTTTATGCAAATTTTTACCATATTTCTAACTAAAGAGAGATTTTTCTGAAATGGTTAGAGTCGTGGATATAAAACAGAACGTATGTTAATAACAATTTTCTCACTTGCCAATGAAAAAAAAAAATCCACCCACCACTTTGCTACAAAACTACTTTGACAATTAGTCACGACGCCAAATGTGACCACAGTTTTTGGTGCTCTAATCGAACCCTTTTTCTGAGACAGGACTTTGACGTCTGTGTGTCATCTTTCTCACAACTTTCCTGTTTCTAATAGGTGTACCCGTCTTGTTCCATGTCTCATAACGTGTTTCTGCATATGTAATCGTGGCGATGACACTTAATTCATATTAATCTGTTTTTTTCCCTTGCACCCTTTCATTCTCTCTTCCAACGCTTAAAATAGAAGTGGAGCAAAAAGGTAAATAACAGACACGACCCAAACCCTAGCTCCTTGTTTTGTGGCATCTAGTTGTCAGTTACCTATTTTCCGATGGTGGCCTCTAGAAACCCATTGCAGACGTTATCGTCAGAACCTCCGCACCCCCCAACTGTAACGTTAGCAGCCAGTGTAGTGCTACAAGGGAAGTAAAGCTGGCCATATAAAGACGGTACACAAGCAGCCAAAAGATGTAAATGGGGGAATATTGGCTGCAGTCCATAGGGGCATCCTCTTCTCATTCTCCCTGGGTGCTTTGCTACTCAGCAGAATCTCATATTGCTTGGCTTCTAAACCCTTTTCCATAGCATGCCATGGTAACAGTGTTTCCTGGCCTTCTTTTCAAGCTTTTGCTATCAACTGTCCCTTTTCTCTTCAAGATCCCTACCCTTCTCACTGTTTTCCCCATTATTCTCACCAGACCACTTGCTGCTCTTTTCTCCGTTGATTCTTATGCCTCCTTTACCTCAGACAACAACCAAAAACACCTCAAGAGACCCTTTCAAAGAAAAGAAACCAAACATTTTTTATTACTTTTCAATTTGAATGATTGTGATATTTGCACCACTTCGTAATGACGAGCCTCTCAGGTATATACCATTAGAATAGGTGGTGTAACTGAGACATCAGAGTATACACATTTTGCAGACTCCGTTGACTCCTGCTCTGTCATAACCTCTCCCGTCTGTTGCCAAGTGACTTTAGTTGGCTGCATACTTTTATTTACAGGACCAATTGTTATGTTAAGTTTTGTTTCTGTTATGTTTTCCCCTCATTTGTGTTTTACTCAACAGTTAATGTCTATGAGGCCAGTCTTCTTTTCGTTTCCGACTACTACATATTTAAACATTATGCTTAATAACTTTTCTATTTCTTTGTATTTTTTCTTTCTATGCACAAAACGTCCTCATATTGGCTATAGATGTTAGTTGTGTTTTGGCCACTCGTTGATATGTGTTTGTCCCCACTCCTATTGGACAACCTGTAAAACAAAATGAAGAAATTAGCTATTAAATCGGCTATTTAAGCGTGTGTGTATATATATATGTATATGCTTTTCACATTTTAACCTTTCTGCTTCTCATTCTACTCTTTCTCCATTGCTAGTTTTTCTTTGTCCTGGGACTCTGAAAGCTGTCGGTGAACCTTCCTTTATATTTGAAGCGGAGCAGCAAGCTGGAGCCTGGTGCAAAGACCCACTGCAAGCCGGCGACAAAATCTACTTCATGCCTTGGACTCCGTACCGAACAGACACTCTAATTGAGTACTCCTCCTTGGATGACTTTCAAAATGCCCGTCAAACCATCACCTACAAGCTGCCGCACCGGGTGGATGGGACTGGATTTGTGGTCTACGATGGGGCGGTGTTTTTCAACAAGGAGCGTACCCGAAACATCGTGAAGTTTGACCTGCGGACTCGAATCAAAAGCGGTGAGGCGATCATCAACAACGCCAACTACCACGACACGTCGCCCTACAAGTGGGGAGGAAAAACAGACATTGACCTGGCGGTGGATGAGAACGGGCTGTGGGTGATTTATGCCACAGAGCAGAACAATGGTATGATGGTGATCAGCCAGCTGAACCCCTACACGCTACGATTTGAAGCTACCTGGGAAACGAACTATGACAAGCGCTCAGCCTCCAATGCCTTCATGGTCTGTGGAGTACTCTATGTGGTCCGCTCCACCTACGAAGACAATGAAAGTGAAGTCAGCAAGAGCCTGATTGATTACATTTACAATACCAAACAGAACCGTGGGGAATACGTTGATATCCACTTTCCCAACCAGTACCAGTACATTGCAGCTGTGGATTATAATCCGCGAGATAACCAGCTCTATGTGTGGAATAACTTTTACATCCTGAGGTACAACTTGGAGTTTGGCCTGCCTGATCCGGCACATGGTAAGAAACCGTCGCCCCGATCATTTCTCCTGCAGACAATAGTGTTAAATTGCATTGCTGAGATTGTGATTTTAGTTCCTGTCAAGTGCACTTTTATATTCCTCTGCTATCCCCATCTATGTATCAAGTGTCACAGCTGACTGATTTTTAATTTAGAATCTAATATGTGCTAGATATGTTATGGGAAGCTTTGGAGTGTAGGAAAGCATTGAAGTGAGCGGGGCTCTGTGGTAAACAACACCTCGAAGCCAGTTACCATATCATAAGGGATCAGTATCATGGGGATTTGGGAGGTTTACCATCCGGGCGTTCCCTGAGTCCCTGGTGCTAAGGCTCCAGGGACCCCTGCTAGCATATTCCTTTCTTTTTTTTTTTTTGAGAGTGAGTAAGACAGGAAGAGAGAGAGATACCTCACCTCTGGAAACATACATGTCTGGACAGGTGCAAAGTCTGGCCTGGGGCAAGGTTAGATAATTCCCCCAGTGATGCTGAAACTTGAAATCTCTGTTGGCCATTAAAAAGTGAAAAAAAGCGAGAGAACCCCCCCCACTTCATTTTACAGTCTCTAGCTGAAGTGTAAGGATTCAAGGTTCTCCTTAAGACAGAAAGAGATGCAGACACAAAAGAGACGGATCAATCATCCAGGGTCACATCGGCAGCATGTGTTTTTAATTTAGCTGTCAAGAGCTGAGCGGAGACCAGCCAAGGCTTGCAATCGTCCTTACGCTGAGAATATAATAACGGTAATTATCTTAATCCCTCCACACCCAGAATCCTAAGTCCACGTAATGCTCAGCATAGTTAATGATGAGCCACAGAGGTCAAGCAACTTTTTCACAGATTATCCAAGAGCTCAATATTTATTAATGCGTTGGCTCGTCCACTTTGGTATTGATAGGGCACGGCCTAGGGCTGCTAGACTGGGTTCAGCAAGTGAAACAGCATCAGCCTAGGCAATGCAAACCAGGTCTGAGGTCAAATGCGCAGGGTTCACTGGCCAAATAAAATTAAAAAATGATCTTTATAACTTGCTTGAAGTTCTTCCACTAAATACTTTATCAATATATCGAGTTTTACCTACAAATTTTGAACAATTGAGGCGTATGCTGCAGTCAGAATCCGTTACCTTATTTTAGTCATGCCTGAACATACATTCACGTACTCATTTGAAGAAATCAAAAATAAGCTGGTTTTGGGCCGTTCCCATAAATTTCCCGACAGTCACTGTAAAAGCGGTCGTGTTATTTTTTTCTCCTAACAAATGAGAATCAATTAGTGCATTATGTGTTTATAACCAGCAAACTGACTATGAAGCAGTCAGCATTGCCTTTCCAGATTAACTGATATGACTTCCCGTAATAAGCTGTTTATACACACACTGCATGCTCAATCAACTTTTTCATTTGTTAAATGGACACTGATCACCGATAGCAAAATAAGAGGCTTTAAAAGGATCTGCCCTGATATAAGAATACACTCCAGTTGTCTGTGTGTCTTAAATCACACTGTGCTAGCTTGTTAATTCACACAGATACCTCTCAAGCATCAAAAAGAGCCCACTTCACTTCCTGTCTAGTACGTTAAGAAATATACAGTCTCTGACATCCTGCATTTCCTTCTCCTTAGGGTTTCCTTATTCTCTCATCTTTATTTTAATGTCTACAAGGACTCGGTTCTCTCCCCTTGACAAATGAGACATGAGCCTGGCCCTGTTGCTGACTAATGTATGTTGAGTTGCAGTCGATGAGAGCAAGGGAGAATGGTCCAGGATGATCATCAAGATGTCAATAAACTTGTCCTCCCACATGGCTGATGTTGACACATAAATGATGGCAATTTTTTCTGGCTGTCACAGGACGCCCTCTCTTTGATATCTTTATGCTCGTTTCAGTGGCTGCATCACTGGCCACTGAAACAAGCCATCAGAATGCTTTTGTGGTGTTAAAAGTTGAACCTATACGTTTTTAGCAGCAGCGACAAAGAAAAGAGAAGGAAACTAAAAGAACATTCTCATGCACTAAAGCCTAGACTACATGCACACGCACAAAGGTGTGTTTGTGTATGAGTGTAGCAGTAACTGGCCCAAACTTGCAAAATTCTGCTGCTGAATGATGAGTTTGGCCCATTATCAGTCAGACAAACATCCAGTAGTTACTTACCGTGTAACAAGAGGATTTAAGCAGCAAAGTAATAGTTTCTTACTTTTTCTATTTGTTGAATCACCATATGGTGCACAGTGTTTTAGCCCTAAGAATCCAACATACAAAATAGTTCCACGCTTTCAGTATTTATAGGGCTGTGTTAAACTTTTGACTAATATCTGCAGGTCGTTCTACTTTTAAAGGGAATCTCAGAGAATGAATAGAAGCTGATGGAATTGGTAGGGGCAAGACCAAAACTTTACTTTTACTGCACTTTCTGCTCTATTGCCATTTCTCAATGCACAAACAACTCAGTCACTTGATTTGATCCGTCATGGAACGCTAAGCATCAAAGTGATGCTGAGGCTTTATGCGACAGACATTTGGGTTCTTGTCAAGTCCAATAGCGTTGCTCGTGTAGAGACAAGATCATCTCTTGTAGGATTATGTGGGAGTGGATGGGCTCCGATTCAACAATCAGCTCCACTGGAAGTGGACGCTATATGGGTCAGCAAGTCCCTCTCGTGGCTTTGACCAACGTCAATATAATCAAGTGGTTTTGCTCCTTGCATCTTTCCCTTCTTGCATATAGCAGCCAATGCAAAAGGCACATTCCTTTGTTGCATTTTTTAAGTGAGATGATTACATGGATTTGAATGAGGTATTCCCAAAGAGAACTCATTATGCACCCATTTCTGTGGAGAATGTATTCATGCCAAGCTCTGATATGTGGCCTCAAACCACCGCGTAAGCATCTCCAAAGCCTTTTATACCCAAAGTGGGTAAAAACAAGCTGTGACATTTCCAGGATGGGACACAGGTGAGCCTTGGAAACCTTTTATTTTATCCCGCACTGCAAAATACTACTGTATAAAAGCCCCCAGTGCTGCAGTTAACACCCACGCAAATCAAAACCGCCTCTTTAATTGTTCAAATGTCAATACATTTGCATACAGTTTCAATCTTTGCGCTGCACAGTCAAATTACAACATTCGCAAGTAGGGATCGTAAGAAAGAAAATGACCCAATTTGTCTAAAATTACAAGGTACGGCTCACCGACGCGAGTTGCCAATTAGCTTACAAAAGTCTGCATGTGGTCAAAACAATGCCCTGTAGTTGGTGTGTTATGAAAGTGCTTTACAGTGCAAAAATGTTCAGCTGTTAACAGATGCTTGTGACTCATATGCATTAGCATCACCCTAGAGAGCTTACCTCTTATAGTCTGATAAATATACAGCTCTCTAATAAGCACCACTATGATTCATTTCTGTCTTCTGTGGTGCTTACATGGAGGTCAACTTGTGCGTGGCAACATTTAGAGAGAAAACAAGGAGGGGGGATAAAAAGATGGACACTGTCAACATCATCATTAAGCTTTCGCAGCCATCTAAGCTGCTCCGCTAAAATGTATAGAGTATGGATGTTTATGTGTCCTCGAGTTTGAATTTGTTCTTTATAATTTTTTTAAGGTGTTGCGATTGTCGAGTAGCCGGCTTGGATAAGGAGGTGCCACTTCCCAGGCTCATTAAAAGGGATGCTACTTTTAGCTAGTTACAACATATGCAGTCCTGACAGTTTCGTTTAGTACGACACTGAAAAACATCTCGAAGCAGCCACACCCTTAAAAAATGTATAAATTAGCCACAATGATCAAAGCCATCTTTTTTTTATTCTTTGTTTAGCCAGGCTGTGCAGTTTTGAAAATGTGTGTGTGGCTATTTCTGGTCAGGTGGTAAGAACTTTGTGTCTGCTCACTGTGGTGCAGGATCACGGTTCAGGATGGGCTAAAAACATGTTTGCCTTGACAACAATCAAGTGTGGACACAGCGGTGTGGATGGGGAGGGTATCGATGTGGAAAATCACCCTTTCTGTTTTTGTCTTCATGTTTTCTTTTCTGTCCGTTTCAGTCACATGGTTTCTCGCCGCCGTTGTTTCTGTTGCATTCAGTTGTGCTGCTTTACTCTTTCTTTTATTTCTTTATTTCTGAGTTGCAGACACTCATTGTCTCGGTTGGTGCCTGATGCCATCGGACCAAACCCACTCTAACTCTGACAACCAAATCCACATATCTCTCCTAAAGCATCTTTTACCCTTTTCACGTCCGTGAATATACGATAGTCACCTTTGGTCACAGCGATGCCAATTTTGTCATCAGTGAAACCGAAGCTACACGCTGCCATGGCGTGCCTTCAAATTTGTCGTCACAGGCTTGCCTGTGTAGATTTACAAACACGCGTCGTCCCAGAAGACCGTTTTAATAAGAACAACTACTCATCCATGGTGTCCACAGCTGTCCGTCGGCGCCTCCGCAAGCAAGTGCAATCACGGTGTAACATTAACCACCGATCACATCAGTGCCTCGTTTCTGCTTTGCCCTCCAGCTGATCCAAACTAGCAATTTTTTTTCTTTTAAGTCCTCCTTCACTGTGAATGTACACGAGCTGCGACTTAGATCCACATGTTTGCATTTTGCAAGCATGTCGTCACCCATAGGCATCTGTTTGACTTCTCTGCTGAAGTCGGGCTAAAGCCTAAGTCAGACTGCTCAAATAATGCCTAGTGAGAGCAGTGCACACTAAATGAGTGGATTTGAGCAAATCCTTAGCTCTGCCTCATGGGGAACTGCACACACACAACAGGGCAAAGATGGCCATCATAACATGAGCACGCGGCTCACACACTGCTGGCTGTCATTAAGAAGTCATTTCCACTGTTTTGTTTTTTTAAGGATCAATATTTTCATTATAAAAAAAAAAGTAAAATCCAATATTTCCCATCTGTTCGTAGTTGGATTTTCTACTGATAAATTCTTGGTAAGTAACCATTCGCCTCTGTCAAGGTGACTCTAATTCTGACCGCACAAGCCCGGCCAGCCAAGGCTCAACCAAATGAAACACCTCACTGCAGCAAGTCTGTATAAAAATCCCCCCACAGCGAGCTGACCTCTTGGCAGGCCTGCTTCTTGGTCGGAACAGGTAAATTCAGCAAGTTTCATATTTTGTTGAGCGGCTTAAATACGTCCCTAAATCTCATATTTTTCTGCCCAGGTGCATGATATTTCCAATTTTGTTAGCTAAATGTCTCCATTGTTGCTTTTAGAATGCAAAACTCTCTAATATCTGTCCGCCTGCTTCAGCTCTTTATTCCTCCCCCGTATCTTTTTAAACACAATTTAGTTATTCTGTCTACATCATAACACCGCTGTTCTCCTTTTTGGTTATGATATAGGAGTGAATTTAACTAGGCTGATGAAAAAGGGAAATTCCACAATGGGGATTTGGACTATTATTCACAGCGTCTCAGATATTACTTTTGTGGGATAATAACGAACCATCCAGTATCTGGTGGCAATAAAGGCTATTACACATCAGGTTAGGAGGTCACCTGTTTCCTCTGAAATACGATCACGACCTTTGCTGTTACTCCAGCACTGAGCACTGGCCACTGGATAAAGAATACCATTTCAGAGCTTATCCCACAGTCCCGACCTGCTAGTTGTAACTTCACTTGGAATGCAGCCTTACAAGCTGATGTTACGTTAGTATAAACAACATGGCCAAATAATCTCCACTGACAGCACACAAGATGTGGGCAATAGCAAACCCGGGGTTATGATTTAGAATGTCACAAAGAGTTGTTTTACATAAAGGGGAGGAGGGGTGATTATAGTTACACTGAGTCCTATAGCCAAGGGGATCCACAGTCTCTTGTTTGATTACAGTCTGACTGTGAAACAAGGCGTATTAAAAGAATTATTACTCAGACATCACAATGGTCCCCCATCACTCCCTGACACACGCCTTTGAGGAGATTTATTTCACACAGGCGTGATTATTGTGTCTATGGGAGTCTGTGTTTCTCTAATCTGCGGGTCTGCATGGATTTCTGCGTTTTGCAGCTCTCGTGCTCACACATGCACACGCAGCCGCTTGGGTGTGCATCTCCGTGCGCTCGTGCACGTGCATGTGACTGCCCCAAAATAGATACCCTCTCCTGTGCACAGCGTTGCATATCAGTCTGCCTGGCACACTTTGAGTTAATGCTTGAAATTTGAGGCACGTACGGTTCAGAAAGCTGCAAGGAAAAAAAAAAGAAAACAGGCGGCAGTCTGGCAGCTGCTAAGTCTGTTCTCCATACATTTTGTGTGTGAGAGTGGATATGAATGTGTAAATGTGTATATGTATGTCTCTGCTTCCTTCAAAGTGTGTGTGTGTGTGTTGCCTCCAGTGCTGCTGTGTGAAACAGAAACACTGGAGACAACAGAAAATAACATAATCCAACTATTAGGTTCCCTAAGACATAGATGTGTACTGTACACACCTCACAAGGACATGACTCATGGGAAATTATATGAATTTTCACTCGCCTTTCTTAATATTTACTGCTGATACACAAGCAATCATACGCTGTGTTCCCTCCACAGCTACAAACGCGGCGTAGAGTGAAAGATGTGTAATCCAATTTCCTTTGTGTATTATTGTTATTATTGGTAGATATCAAAATGCATCACAAACATATTATAAATCATCACGCTGTTTCGTACTCAAGAACAGCTCCATTTCCATATGAACTTCGATGCAAGGCGGGACCCGGAGACAACGATCGCCGTGCGCGTTGGAAACAGGGACGCATCAGCAGTATTAGCACAGAGAATTATTTACAGTTTTTCTCACACTTCAGCGCCTTATTTCAATTAGCCTGCGCTCAGTGTCGAGCGGCTCTGAAGCCGATGGGTTGTTCGTTGGTCCCCTTCCCAAAAGCCTATCACGGGTCGCTATTGATGGCAGAAACAGGCCTGCATCTGTTTTGTGGTTTCATGGGCTCGTTAACTTTTTCCCCTTTCATGGGCGTGTGATTACCACAAGCCTTTCACTGTAGCACAAAAAGGTTGTTTTTTTTCCCTCTCTCAAAAATGGTACAGTAGGTACAAGCGGTACAGTAAATCTCTTAAGCAGCTTCACTTCCCATCATGTGATTATTCCATGACAAAGCAGGGGATAGAGGAGGTGATAAGTGACATCCAATAATTATTTTAGCTTTTAATGTGGCAAATTAGCTGAAACGAATGCTAAACCACTTTCCCTTCCCTCACAAGATAAACAGCACCTGATAATGTGTATGAAACATTACCCTGATGAACAACCATGCGGTGCCTACTGAAAGTGAAGCCATTAAACATAATATAAAAGACACACACGCTGTCGGTTTTCATTTGTCACCTCGCCGTGAATACCGAGTCCTGGTAAAGTCTCATCTGGCCTCTGTGTGTGTGTGTGTGTGTGTTGCGTCTATGCATATGCTTTGCACTGGCTCAAAACTTGACATGCTCCTCTCCTCGATTTCACATCTTATTGTCTGTCATCAATCCGAGGCCTGTAACCCCTGTGGTAATAACCGAACCACCGAGATACATTCAAGTGCAACAATGTGTGGGTGTTGAATCTCACAAAGAGGTTATGAATAAGTCTGCCCTGACTAGTGGCAGTGCTTTGGAGAATATCACTCTGTGCGCTCCCACTGTATGACAGCTAATTGAAGCTTCCCCTTGGGCTGAGTGCAGCACAGACATAATAATCAAGGATCCTGTCCTGGATTCGATATATAGCCCGAACGTGGGATTTGCTTCTTTTGTCATAATCAAAGGAACGTCGCACAGGGAAAGTTCAGGAGTGTCAAGGCATGTGTTGCCACAATGGAAAACAGAACTATTTGCTTAATGTTATGAATCTGAAAAGGTCTGGAAAGGCCTGCTGCAGCACCGCCAACAGATCGATAGCCACCCCTCACTCGGCTCTGCTTGCTCTGCTTGCTCTGCTTATAAAAGCCATCCACTTAGACATCTCTGTGAAGAAGTGACTACCTGAGAAGAGTGTCCATTTTAATGCCTTTGGGTTAATTCCTCCTAGCGTTCATTGGATTAAATTAAACCAGTCTATGGCATAACGGTAATGAGATTACTGTGTTTCTGGTAGGATTACGGGATGACAAGCTACGTACACGGGAGCAGCAGTGGTCAGAGGGGCTGCATTGTTTATGCACGGATCTCTGTGGGAAGTGTAGCCTACATCCACATTAGCCTCGTTTTCACACTGGAAAGCGGATTAGTTTGCGTCATAAACATGACATGAAACCTCCAAACTGGATTAATTGAGCCATTTTAAATAATGCGTTTTCTTCCCAGTACTGCTCATTAACGAAGCTCTGATGGCGTCCAATCAGAGCAGCAAGAGTTTTATTGTTTTTTTTTCGTAGCTAACTGATTCTTTGGTTTTTTTCAATCCACCCCGCAGCCCTTTCCGTAAGCCACAGGGTCGTCCCTCTCAAACGGAAACCCCTCAGTTCTAGCTCTATATCAACAAGAGTCCAACATTAATTATATTCCCAGCTTTGCTGTTGACAGCAGGCACCATCAGAGGATAAAAAGATTGCGGGCGTTTTAACTAGCGCGTAAACCCCAACATCACAGCAATTTTTTTTTGTTTTTGCATGTAGTCCTGTTGAATGAGAGTATAGACAAGATACAGTTGTTAGTTGACATGCAAAAGGAATGTGCTTGGATTACAGCAGATGCCTCTTTGATTTATTGGCTGTAGTGGTGAGCCCTTTATCTCGAATCACGCTGCCGAACAGCAATTCATTTTCATTTCATTTCTGTCTGGATCCTAAACCTCCCACCCACAGAGACTGGGATTTTTAGCCTTATCATCTTTCATACTTTGGAAATGAGAAACCCATAAAGGAGCCCCACAGTTTCTTGGGAGCCTTGTGGAAGTTTGCCAAGCAACTCTGACCCAGACATTTATGAAGAAACAACGATAATCATTTTAACACTGCGCTGACACGCATTCGTTTCCTTTAGACCGAGCCGCAGCATTGATTGCCACAGCTTGTAAAGTCAACCAGGAATCTGCAAAACTTGCTTTCACGTCTCTGATTCTTCTCAGTGAGTCTTAAAAAAGAGAAAAAAAGAAAAAAGGGCTATAGCAATAAAAGGATATTGGTGCAGAATAGAGACAAACATTTCTCCCAGCCAGCTAAATGCTGGTGCTGAAAGGACGCTAAGCACAGGTTGTCTCTCAACTGCTGTGACAGGCTGTGCAGCCAAGAATTTCACTGTGTTGAGTAAAAGGATACAGGTAGGGGAGAAGGGACAAGAGAAGGGGGGATGCTGAGGTGAAGCCAGCCGACCAGCCAGCCAAATCTGCCTTCAGCTCAGTGTCAAAACAGCCAGTCAGCTGTGTACACCTTCATGTCACCTGCTTGTGTTTGTGTGTATGCCGTCCTATAGCCTCCCTCAACAGGAGGGAGCACAGAGAGTCATCTCCTCTGGTCAATAGAGCCTAATTCTCCACAGGTGGCAGCCAGCCTCAAAGACGATTCCCTTCAGCTCCACTGTGCTGAAGCTTCTGATCCACACGATGGGGCCTTTGGTGATGGAAGAATTGGTGTGTGTGTGTGTGAGGGTTGAGTCAGATAAGAGGCGATAGATATGGAGATGTCATTGCCAGGGGTTCACCAGAACGCCGAAAATGTCTTCTTGCGGCACCGACAGCAACTGTGCTCAACCCCGGCAGTGTAACAGCACCTCTTCGCATTTTCTGCATGCTCTATAGGCAGCCTAATGGAGGAAATCAAAGTACTCAAATGCGATTAGATCGCATTCCGTTCAGAGCTCCTTTTGATTGATTCGGCTTTTTTCTGTTAAATTCAACCAACAAATATGTTTTTTTCCGAGGTGGTTGTTCTGCTTTCTTTTTGCACTTGCAGATTTATATCAAATAGTCAGTGTTTATCAACATTTCATCTATAAAGCTCCCTTATGTTCAACTTTTATGAAATGTAATTACAGCGTTACTCTCACTCCTCCGGTGTATCACATGAAAAATGTCTTCATAGTTTTTCCTTAGTGGCTCATGTTAAATGTAAGGACTGCACTATTTTTCTCCTTTCCTGGGACTGAAACATATTGTTTTTGCCCGGGGCATTGGAAGAGTTACTGCACACCTGTTTTATCAGAGTATGAGTTGTAGGGAGAAACAACTGTAAAATGAATGTTCTGGCACCATGGCTGCACATACAGGTTCCGTGTTGCTCTAGTGAAATTTAATCAGCCATGCCACAAAATCTTCCAGGCAAGAATGATTGCCAGGCAGGAGGATGTTACTGTAATTATTGTCTTGTTCGCTTCAGACTGAGTGCCTTGGATAAGCCATAGTCAACGGGAAAGCAAATACGCTTGTTGCACAAAGCACTTAGTGGCAATTTACACAACAGGGTACTTGGATGTATAAGCATTACAGCGTCGAACGTGTTGAGGAAAAAAATGGGAATGTTGCTTACAGGGGCGCCGTTAAGGTTTAGTTGTACATGAAGACTTCTGCCCACCAGAAGGTCAAGCTTTGAAAAGCTGCCAGGTTGAATATTCTTAGCAAATCCTGGGTATTATGCGTTTTGCACAACAGGGGTGCCACACTAATGAGCTGACCTCACACAGCAACCGCAGGTCAACTTACCATTTGGTTATTATTTTTATTCACAGCACTGCATCGTGTTTTCGGAGGCTGAGAAACACTAAATGTATCCCAGTGAGATCCAGACTCGTCGTGTTCTCCCCCAACCCCATCCAACCCAGCGCAGATCACACAGCGGCGCTCCACCCAAATATTGACTTCTGTTTTTTCTCTCCCGTTGCACAGCACCGCCGTTTTCAGAAGTCACCACGACTCCGCCTACGAAAACGACAACCACCACAACAACAACCACGGTGCACTGGGGTGTGGACAACAATACCACCACAACAGGGTACAAGGAGCGCAGCAGGGGAGCGCCCAGGCCACGTCCTGTAATCCCACAGACTCCTTCCCCTCCGCCCCTGGAGTCCTTCCCTTTACCTGAACGCTTCTGCAAGGCAATTGAGAAAAGAGACATAATGTGGCCTCAGACCCAGAGGGGCATGCTTGTTGAGCGACCTTGTCCCAAGGGAACACGAGGTAAACAGGGCCGTCTTTCCTTCTCTCTCTCTCATCTCAGGGCCGACTGCTCGCTGCGTTCAATATGACCCGACAGCTCTCGAGAGAACATCCCCGTGTTTGTTAGATATTCCTTTTTTCTCTAATTATAAAAGATTTAACTTAAAGGAATCAGCAGTGGCCGTGTTAGCGTAAGCAGTCTCTGACTGACTCAGCTCAGCTGTTTGTTTGTTCCTCATTTGATTGTATATGAACTCATGTCACTTTGTAGCAATAACAGGCTAACAAAATTAGTTTTCTGTACATTGTCTCGATAGACAAAGTGGGGAAAACTAAGAAGAAACATCTGCTCAGGCTTATGTTGTCATGTGCACAAAAATGTTTTGGATTCATATATGTTCTACATATAAATACTCAATTTGCATGATTGTGTTGCTTGTGTGCAATTTCTTCCTTTGATCTCTGCTTCTGCCTTTGTTGTTCAGCGAGCAGCCTCATAAAAAATATGTATTTGATTTGAGTTGATTCAACTTGACTGTTCTCTTGTTTGTTTTCTTGGTTTTTTTCTGTCAGGCACAGCATCTTATTTATGTGTCCTTTCCACCGGGGACTGGCACCCAAAGGGCCCTGATCTCAGCAACTGCACCTCCCACTGGGTCAACCAAGTAGCCCAGAAGGTTTGTATGACCTCTGCCTCGCTGTTTTCCATCTAAGTGTTTTTCTTAAAATAAGGAGTAGACAAAAATAATGTGTTCCTGTAAAGGACTTCAATTGCAAAAGTAAACTATTCACTGGAAAAAAAAACACAAACATGGCAGCAAATCTGGGTCAGATTAACTCGAAAGCGGGATGACAAAAAGGGCTGATGTGTCCTATATTTTTGGTTTTATAGAAGACGACTACAAAAAAAGAAAAAAGTGAAATATCGGAGTTAAAACGATCCAAATTTTGTGTTAACAAAATAAAATGACACAAACTGCATTATACAGAGGGAGAGTAGGAAAGGCACCATACAGCTGTAGTGTGTATAACTGTGTATTTACATTTTAGTGATTTTGATTTTACACTTTGGTTAGTGGTGTAGTGGTTAACACCTTCACCCAGTTTGAAACTGGGAGGTCAGAAGCTGGCCCATAAATAGGACGGTTGTATTAGGAAGAGCATCCGACATGTGATCTGTTCCAAATCCACCACGTGGACTCGTTTGCTTTGGCACCCGACTCGGAAATAAGGGACAAAAGTACCTGACATTGTGCCCTTTGATTAAAAGCCTTTTACCTTCTGTATAATCTGCACCATGGTCTTATTTTGCAAACCACTCTTTGTAGACTTGTTTTTTTCTTTTGCCTTAGCACACAATATAAAAAGAAAAAACTGCCACTATAGCAGCTTCTGCTGTGTGAAGAAAACATTAAACCCTCTTTTCATAACCGATATTTCAAGGACTCATTCAAGTGTGATTTTTATGTTAGAAACAGAGCCGCAAAGAGCCCTCCAAGTCTGTCTTTTCGTATTCTCATTCGCATTACTCACTCTCTCCCCATGCAGATCCGCAGCGGTGAAAACGCGGCTAACTTGGCCAATGAATTAGCCAAGCACACCAAAGGACCCATCTTTGCCGGGGACGTCAGCTCCTCAGTGCGCCTGATGGAGCAGCTGGTGGACATCCTGGATGCGCAGCTGCAGGAGCTCAGACCCAGCGAGAAGGATTCTGCAGGACGGAGCTTCAACAAGGTAACCAGATCCTCCACATATTAGCAGGGTATTAAAAATATTACCTCAAGTTTCTCCCCAGTTCCCTCTTACTGAATGACTCTGCATAATTTACATCGCTTTTATGCTTTACTGATAACTTAATACTTCTTTAATACAATAGCTGCGTTTTATTCGATTTTTTTCACCAGATTACGTCAGCAGTCTGCTTTTCTGTGCTTTTCACTTCAAGTTCAGCCGAGCTGGGAAACAAACAGAAAAGCAGTTCTGATTTTTGAGCAGATGTGTATTCAGTGTCATGAGTGTGATCCACGGTGCTTTCGTGCGTCAGACCGGTGCCATTTGAGACTGGTCGTTTTATCAGTTGGTTTTTCCATCCAGCGCTCAACCCTTTATTATTTCTACCAATTCTTTACTCAAGCTCGTGAACTTGTGCAAATTACATGTCTCTATTTTGTATCTGTTCTTTTCCTTCTCAAACAAAAAAAGCTCCAAAAGCGAGAAAGGACATGCAGGGCATACATGAAGGTACTGAAGCAAAGCTTCTGCCCACTCTGCTTGCAGCTGCTGTCCCCTCTATTCTTGTACTACCGTACTGTATATGCCCTAGCCCAAGTTCAGCAGCATGCACCCTCTCCACTGTCGTGTACACCCTCCTCCCTGTGCTTCCTGCTTTTTTGAGTAATTGCTTCACACAAAAACACAGTTGTATTCAAAGTGCTTCCTAAGTCAAAGAGAAGTCATCTCCAGTTACTTAGGTGGCTTCTTTTTGTAACTGTGTACGTGTCTTCTTTTTTTTTCTCTCCTGTATGCATTGACAGCTATGGTGTATTTTGTTGTTTCTTCCGTTTGTCCCTGTTATTATTTTCTGTGTTTACTCAAGACTGCACGCCTACATGAATAACAGCACAACTCAAGCAGACATCCTCTTCTTACATCCCCCTCATTATTCATTTGATGAAGGATTTGCTGCTTTGTAGTGATGTATCAAAACCCTTTCTACGGATCATTTCCTGACCATTCACAGCCTGCAAAGGGAAAATCCACAAGGGCGCAGGTTTGAGGTCATTAAATGAATGCGTTTCATAAATTAAAGGTACAAATCTATAGCTCGAGCTGGTTAATAGGGTTAGTGCAGGTCAAACGCTTTTTCTTTCTTTCCCTTTCTTCCCCAAATGCTTTCACAGCGTTGGGTTCGCACATCAAAGTATTTTGGCTGTATATATATCCCCCCACCATCAGGGACATCAGTGTCCTCCACCTGCCACCAAAGTCACCCCCCTCAATCCATCTCTCCTTCGGGAGGGTGTTAAAATGGATCGAGCTAATTAGCCAGTCAACGGCCGTGCGCTCGTAAAGGAGGCAGGGAAACTGGAAAAAAGCAAAAAGCACATACGTAGTCATATCGCCGCCGCCGCGTCGCATCATCGTTTCGCTTTTTAAAGTCAAAACATTTCGATTTGACTTCCGAGAGGTTATGTCGATGTAAATTACAGCAGCATGAGAGAGGATCAGGGACAGGGATTGTTGAGTCATCAGTATCTGACATCTGACGCAACTTCACATTAGCCCCCCCACACACACCCCACCCTCTCCTCCTCCAGCCGTCGCCAGCATTGATTACCTGATTAGACGCATTGATTTTATTATTTCCTGAAGAAAACCCTGCATCATTTATGCCCAATTTATCCTCCGTGTTTCCTGAGCTGTTAGATGGCAAAAAAGATGTAAGGTAAAAAAAACAAGGTTTGCATTCACGGGACAAACAACAGTTTAGCAAACTGCACACTTTTGGTTGACTTTTCGAGTGCCTTTGCAGGGCGGCTTAATTACTTGTTCTACAGTAAAGTGTGTGAAGAAAAGGAAAGTTGCTGCCCACTGAACTTTCCAATTAGAGAGCTTTAATTGAGATCAGCCACGGAGACTTTGGCTTTCACCAGGCCGTCTCTTAATATCCTGTTATCAGACAGACGTGATAGGCTCAGTGCACTGTGACCCAGAGCATCGACGCAACATCCTTGAAAAAGAGGCCGAGCATCGCTGAAGCGCCTCTTCCCCTCCGCTCTTTTAGCAGTTCTTCCTTCATTAACATCACATTAAAAACATTTTTTATTGTTTTTATTTTATGTTATTTTGAAATGTGTTGCAAGTATATGTTTACATTACATATACACCTGAGAAACAGACGTCCTTTCAGCTTCCTCACTTTTGTCCATTTCACTCCTAACGACGTGACACTCCAGCACAGCGTTTCACTAACTCACATCAGCGTCTGCATGTCACAGCTCATCCACGGAAAATGTCACTTGTTTCCAGACACTCAAGAACCTTTGTTTTCTGTGGATTTGTTTCGGTTATCTGCTTTAATACAGGCCATCGTGGACACGGTGGATAACCTCCTGCGACCAGAGGCGCTCAAATCCTGGCAGGACATGAACAGCACCGAGCAAACTCACGCAGCCACCATGTTACTGGATACTTTGGAGGAAGGGGCCTTCGTCCTCGCCGACAACCTCATGGAACCGGCTATTGTCAAAGTCCCAGCAGATAATATAAGTGAGTAAAGCCGAGTTTGCGGTAAGCAAATGACAAGCGTCCGTGATTGATGTGCGCCTCGGCTAATTTGATTACGCTCAGTTCATTGAAAGAGTAACTCCTGTGATGGCAACACAAGGCCGCCTCATAAAAAAGGACTTTGTTTTCATAATAAGGGTTTAAACCTCGGGGGAAGTGAAAAACAAGGCGTATTAGGTTTAACAAGTCGCTTACTGACAAAGTGATGAATATCAGACAATTAAATAGACTGGATTCTCTGATTGCGCACGCTTACTTTATAAATGTGTGCGTCTAGACCTTGTAACTCTATACACTAATGTGAACATTAGCCTGCTGTGCAGGCAGAAAAAAGGACATTGTTTATCCAAAGCTCCTCTTCCTTCGCTCATTTTCTTCAGCTGATAGACCGAACGAGAGAGTCCTTTGGTTTCTCTCAGCACCGTTTTATTCATATTAGTGGGAGCACCACTGGGATGAAACAATCACTGTGTGAGTGACGCTTTTATTGCGTGGCGCACTGTCACTAACATTTAGAAATGTTTAAACAGCTCGTGTAGAAATGTCAGGAAGAAATCGTCTTCCCTTCTGCGTTTTTTCTTTTTTGTCTCTTCGAAACGGTCTGAATTGACCGATTTTCGGTTTTTTTGTTGTCGTTCTCTAACTCATCCCCTGCCTCTCTGCTCTTGGCAGTCCTGGAAGTGTATGTTCTCAGCACGGATGGCCAGGTCCAGGATTTCAAATTTCCACAGATCGGCAAAAGCGGCATCTCAATCCAGCTCTCAGCCAATACTGTTAAGCTCAACAGTCGGAATGGTGAGTTAAAAAAGCAACAATAGCGAGAGGAGCTCGGTCAAAGTTAACTCTGGTAACTCAGAGACAAACAAAAGTGATTCTTTAGCGTAGGAGAAACTGTGAAATGGATTCATTTTCAAGAGACTGAGTGCAGTTTATCTCAAAAACTCCAAAGCTCTGCGATTTTAAACCTACAAATAAGGCCATTTGTAGCAAATATATCTCACTTCTCTCATCCATGCAGATAATTGCTTGAATAATTTAAATTCAGCTACATTGAAATAGATGGAGTCAGTTTTAGAGCTTTCGCGTCCTCTGGTCTTCTGCATATTTTGTCTTCACTCCTTTTAGGCCCCTGTTGTTTTAATTGCGTCGCTCTTTCCCTAATCTGGTGTTTCTTTAAATCTTTCGCTCCGCAGGAGTTGCCAAACTGGTTTTCATGCTCTACAAAAACCTGAGCCAGTTCCTCAGCACAGAAAACGCCACCATCAAGATGGACAATGACGCCTACGCCCGCAACGTCTCGGTAGCCGTCAACTCGGACATCATCGCCGCCTCAATCAACAAAGAGTCTAGCCGCGTGTTCATTAATGACCCCGTGATTTTTACCCTGGAGCACATTGATGTAAGTCCGCCTGCAGGAACAAATGGACGGGCCATATTAAAAACACCAGGAGGGAAGATCTAGAGTAGACGGAGATGTGCAATTTGAATTGTAAATGTCTGGCTAGGTCAGTCGGCAGTTTATTTAAGTCATTGAACATCAAATTAAAGGAGTCTTTAGAACCTAAGTGAATTCTTAATGAAAACTAATTCTTTAATCAACATTGGGATATAAATGATACCCATTTTCTTTTATAGTGAGGGAAATTAACTCCTAGATTAGCCCTACAATCTAGGATGAAATTACTGGAGCACCAATTATCTTTCGTCTTTTAAAGTTGTCACTAGAGTTCCCAGAGGGCCGCGCGTGACTCCATTCTTTATCAGAGAAATTGTGCAATTCCAAAGACATGCCGTCAAACAATTATGCTTCTCTGTTATTAAGGCCTCGTATACGCGACCATGCTTCGGTTGATTTGGCAAGCATGTGCCAAATGAGATACAACATATGAATTGCTTCATAAGAGCTGTGAAGTGAAAAATCCTCATCCATATCAGTGCAGAAAAATACTTTCTATGAGTGGGGGGTAAATGGCCTCTGTGTTCTACATGTGCTTCAATTTCAGGAAGTCAATTATTTGGACACTTAACCATATCTCTTGTTATCTGCAGATGGAGCACTACTTCAACTCCAATTGCTCCTTCTGGAATTACTCTGAGAGAAGCATGATGGGCTACTGGTCCACCCAAGGCTGCAAACTCCTGGACTCCAATAAAACACACACCACCTGCTCATGCAGCCATCTCACCAACTTTGCCATCCTCATGGCACACCGTGAAACCTCGGTATGTCCAGTCTTCTTTCGTGCCCACCCGTAGCATTGGAGGATTTTTGATTAAATCAAGATCAGACCCTTAACATTTTAGTTTCCAGGCTTGAATATTAAAGCAGCTAAAGATTGCAGCTATCACGGTGCGGTTTAATGAGTCGATCTGTGCGTACTGGGTTGTTTTTGCCAGACTTTTTTCATCTTTCAGCTTGATTTGAGTGCATCTTCTCCAACACGTAATGCTAATTTTACACCCAGAAGCAAACGATAATGAAATAACCACAATTATTGAAAGAGAAAGATTTTTTTAATCAATATCATCACCATGGGCGCCCGCAGATATGTCATGGGATAGGGATGTAGTCCCAAAATATGAAATTGGTTACTCTGTGTCCTTTTGTTGCTCCTGATTTATCTCATTATGCTGGAATGTAAATGTAAGCAGTTATTTCTTCGTTTTAGTCCTCAATTATCAAATCTAAAAGGGGAGGCTACCGTTATTTCCCTCAGAGCTTCACACGCCCCTCTTTGTCATTTCGCCCTTTCGCTTCAGGCCAGCAGTGAAGTGCACGAGCTGCTCCTGACCGTCATCACTCGCGTCGGCATCGTGGTGTCCCTCGTCTGCCTCATGATCAGCATCTTCACCTTCTGTTTCTTCCGGGGCCTGCAGAGCGATCGCAACACCATCCACAAGAACTTGTGCATTAATCTCTTCATTGCAGAGTTAATATTCCTAATTGGTATCGATATGACGGAACCCAGGGTAAGCTGGAATGATTTCACCCTATTGATTTGGTTTTGATTCATCCTCTCTCTCCTTATCGCCTCTCAGCCCTCACACAAAAGACCCTTCCAGAGTAAAATGGATAAGACTTTAAGCATTGTTTGTTTCTAGCCTTCCCCACTTGTCCCTGACATGACACGAGTGGAACAGCACCATTAATATAGATTACTAAAGGGACATGTCTTCCGCTTGATGGGTCTTTTTCCCTCTTTCCTTTGAAGCTGCAGCGACGATTGCTGAGCAACGGCAGCTTTTTTCTGTCTTTTTTCACAGCTCCAAATAATTAAATCTCCTAACTCTAACCCCACAATACTAATGGCATTTAAATTTGTACTGTGCTGATGGAAAGCTAAACCTGTGCTTAGTCAGAGCCCATGTGGTGAATGAATATTCATTGTTTTTCTCTGCTGTTGAACGAGACGCCCTGAAACGACGATCTTTTCAGGGAGCTTCAATAAAAGATGGGGTACACGATGTACAATTTTCACTAAAAAAACAGCAACAACAACAAAAGTCAGATGGAAACGACACGTGTCATCTTGATGTCGAAAGATTATTTAATAAATTTCACTGTGTCTCCTTTGCATCTTGTTCTTTGATTGTCTGAATCTGTTGTTTTTCTGTCGTTCTCAGATTGGCTGTGCCATCATTGCGGGGATCCTGCACTTCTTCTTCCTAGCTTCCTTCTCCTGGATGTGTCTTGAGGGAGTCCAGCTGTACCTCATGCTTGTAGAAGTCTTTGAGAGCGAATACTCGCGGAAAAAGTATTACTACGTGTCTGGTTACCTCTTCCCTGCCATCGTTGTCGGCGTCTCAGCAGCTATTGACTACAGGAGCTACGGGACCAAGAAAGCGTGAGTGCAGCTTCTTTTTTTCTCTCTCTCTGAAAACATTCTTGGAAATGCAGAGCAGACATGCTGGATGCTGCACTGTGTGGGCTTACCTGCTGTGGCTGCGTGTGGCAGATTTTGAAAAGAAATCCGCTCGTCATTTCTGCCAGCACCTTATGTGCATCCCTGGAGACTACACCAAAACATTTGAGCGCCTTTTGCCAGGGATGGGCAGCTGTTCAATTTTTTATGTCATTTGAAAGTGGCTGACAGACTCAACACTGTGGTTTCAGGGGAGGCTGCAGCTACATTAATGCCTTTCTGTTCAAAGACCCTCCTGTGACCTCTTGTTTGTAAATGCTGTCTTAAAGAGGAGAGCGCAGTGCAGGGGAAAAAAGCCTTTTACATAGATTAATGGCTATATCACAGCTAAGACGACGCTATTAAGAGGGGCGGCTCGGTTTGCTTCTTCTCCTGTTGTGTCCGGCCGTCTTCCTGCTCGTTTTGTGAAAGAGCTTTGAGTTAAACACTGATAATAAAAGACATCAGCCCAAGTAACCAAAAATGATTTCTTTCCATTTTTAGCCACAGGAGCACGATGTCGTTTTTGTGGTGTTCACTGCCTGGAGCTGATTTGTGTGTTTCTCTGACATAGGTGCTGGCTAAGTGTGGATAATCATTTCATATGGAGTTTTATAGGACCTGTCACCTGTATCATCATGGTAAGCTGTTTTCTTTTCTTTGAATACTCATACTGACAGAGTGAGGAAGGGACCGAGAGGGTGAGATGAAAGAGATGCAGGAGAAAGATAAAGGGAGCAAGATGGTTGAACTGAAGGGAAAAGTCAGCAGGATTTTTGCTCCAAGCCTTCCCGGTGATGACAGGTTAATTTTGCGCCACAGACAGATTACGAGGCGTCCGACGTTCCCCTCTGCCTCTCACTGCCTGACAAGGATCAGCCTTGATAGTGTACTTTAACCTCACTTTTACACAATTTCAGGAAGTCTCATATCACAGATATTACCTGATGACCTTCATGTGATGAAGGGAAAAAAATTATGTTAACAATTGGCTGAAATGGTCCATTTTACAGCGCACGTTGCAAGCCGGGGTAATGTTCATAGCTCTTTTTTTGTATTTGTCTGCCTGTAAATAGCGGACGACTTTGTCAGGAAGACGGAGAGCGAAGGCTTCCCTTCTGTTTGGTCAGGGTCCGCCAAGGGTGAAGGACATATAGCATATAATATTGACATATGTCCCATTGAGGCATGCAATTATTTACTGGTCATGACATTATTATCTCTCGCTCCATCAGAGAGGCTCAGAAGAATAAGACCTTCGGGAGTCTTACTTCCCTGCGCAGGACAAAAAAAAAAGAAATAGCAGGTGGTGTGCCTCACATATATCCTCTCAGCTTCCCACATCATGTATTGCTTTGCCCTCGTGCACACCGAGGGATAAGGAAGCTCTGCAGGCTCATCTTGCTGCTGTGCAGGGAGGATGGGTGGTATTTGTTCAGTACTGTGTTCATTATCCAAGCTAATGGTTGGTACTGTATCTACAGATGCAGTGACCTCTGCTGAACATCAAGCTGACACTGAAAATATACTAGAGAAAAGGGTCAGCCGTGTCAAATTCCATCGAGTCCCTGCACACTATTGGCAGACTGCTCCGAGTTTTCAAAGTAAAGATGCAGCGGCCGTACTCTTTGTCTGTGTGGCAGCAGAATAAGTAAAAGGCAAATCTGCACACTGGATTGCATTTCACAGCTTTCTCACAAACAGGCGTTGGCTTAGGAATGGAAGAAATGGTGCTCACTCGAAAAGGGTCTGCGCTGGATTGAAATGTCTCGGAGTAAATGCTGAAATGACTTTTTCTTGTTTTCAGTGATTTTCCTGTCTTTTTTCTTTCCTCCTCTCTGCCTCCCTGCTTTGAATGTGTGAGCTTATAATTGAGGAAAAGCTAACATTGTATTAAAGCAAACATACATTTCTCCCTGTCTCAGCAAATGCTCTGTCAGCCACACTGGAATATGTTTCCTTTCCCTAAATTGGACCCTCATTGTTTTCCAATCGAGTGTTGCTCTCATAATGATTTGCATGAAAAATATTTCTGCAGTGGAAATGATGATCGGGATCCCGGTGGTGATGACCGCAGAGATAGAATCATGACCCTGTGAGGAGCTAATGTATTGTAGCAGAGCTAATATGTGACAGGAATGAGGTTTTGCTGCACTGGGCCGGGCCTCGCACACCGCTCCTCTGATTCTGTGCAACAATTGACTCAAAAAGACAAAGTACTGTGGAAAGGGGCATCTCGGGGGAGCGTGCAGGAGCAAGGTTTGTCTGCACCATCCGTGACCCTGGTTTCTCTACAAATTGGCTTTGTCCTTGTCAATGAAAGACAGAGTTAGAAGGCGAAAAGGCACATGAACAGGAGAAAAGGAGAGAAAACAGTGCTGCTTTGGCTTATGTCTGGATCCACACTTGTCACCCAGACCATGTTTGTGCCAAGTAACACCAGTTTTGACCTAGGGTGGTCATGTTTTGTTTTGTTTTTTCTCAGCCTTGTGCTTTCCCCCCTCATTTTTCCTGTTGTTTTTGCTGCCGGATGAAACGCTTCCTAAATACTGACTGAAAACAAAAGCTGAGAGCAGGCATTTAGATCCTTGTTCTTAGGCAGAGGTTGCCCTGCTTCTGGGCACAGGGGGTATTAGCTCCATGAAAGGAGGAACATGGAAGTAATGAGTGGTGGGGGGAGCCATTAGCATGCTTGAGATAACTTCAACACAAGGCCTTTTGGATCATGACACGTCGCGAGCAGTTCTTATCATCTGGACAGCTCCATCTGCACCTTTAATATTTTATCCCCAGCAGTTCATTTGGAGTTCAGTGTGTACACACACAGTCCGCTTCAGAAAAAGCTTTCTCCTCAGTCCCAGTGTGGCAAGGTGCTTCTGCATGGCTTGCAGTGATGATTCAGAGACAGAGTGAAGGATAGAGGCAAGACAGCTCCGCTCTAGCAAGAGGGATCCCCCGGGAGGGGCTGCGAAAGCATGTCGGTGGGGGTGGGAACATGTGCCATGCTGCTAGGTTACTTTAAAGTACCGTGTCCCTCTCCTCTGTCTCATTGGATCCATGTCACCACTCCAGGCTGTGTGAAAGGGTTTTTCAAAAGTCCTCGTCCTCGTGTCCCCCCACACCCACACGCCCCCCCTCCCCCACACCCACACCCACTGTCTGACTCATGCAGACAGGAATAATGGCTGATCACGGTGAAACAAAACATAGTTTCAGTGCCGTCTGTGATATGAAAGAAGGTTTGCATTTTTTTCCTCTTTCTCTCTCGCCCCTTTTTCTTTTTTTTTACAGTCGGGCTTATTGTGAGTGGCTCCATGAGTTGATTGCATGTGGAGGGGTGATGTATTGACCACAGGTAGTCTTTTGATAGCAGCGTGTGTGCACCAGAACACTGAGAAAGACTGAATGGCTGTGGTCTGAGTCCAGCTCACAAAGGTCCCTTGCATTGGCAGTCCGTCTCCATTTTTCTTTCGCCAGTGCTGCAGTGCTCTAAAGACAGCGTGCTAACACCAAAATGCACTGTTTGGTTTTCGTCCCTACAAATGTTTTACTTGCATGGAGCTTCTTTGTTACGCACATGGCACTGACGCCGCGTACACATAAATTTGTCTGCCGTGTTTCTGGTGTTTGATCCTCTTATTTGCTCTATTGGAGACTCACATCTCAATTTCCCTTTGTAAGATATTCCTTGACATCATTTATACATGCCTGGCTTTCAGCACAAATGCACTTGGGTTTGTCTGAGTGAGTACATGTACATGCTGCGTCAGGTGCTAGTTTGCTGCAGAATAAATGTTTTTGAGGTAAATTATTTGGAAGGGCTCCTTGCTGGAACATGCAGCCTTTGTGTCTCTAAATCACAGTATTGATTTTTTTTTTAAAGGTAGCAAATAAATGTGCTCAGAAACACAGCGCATAGTATCCCTGTCTCAACCTGATATGTGCCACTGGTTCTCTAAAGATTTAATACATTAAAACAAGCAAGCAACAGCCTCCGCACGTCTCCCCTTCCTTCTCTCTCTCTCTTTTCATCTGGCCACAAACAGGAATCGAACAAAATACACCACGTTCCCTCAAGCCTTCTGTAGCTGGTTATACCTTATAATATTTCACTATGTGCATAAAATGATATGCAGTTGTTTTGTACACCAAGAGGCTCTCATTTCTTCTGCTACTTTTCATTCCCTTCTGACATTCCCAGAATGGTGCTGTGTGGCTGCCCCCCTCTTTTCTTTTTTTCCCTTACAGTGATGGATTTTAATGCATTTCCATGCTCTTATTGATATAGAATGACACTAAATTTGGCGCCAGTCGGCCCCGTCTGAGACTAGCTGGAACGATAGATGTTTATTGGATTAGTCTGTGGACATGCAGAGTTGAAGGCTCTCCTCTTTTAATACTTATGGGCAAATTAACAGTTTTTTTCTGTGTGTGCTATATCTTCAGTCATACATCTTCATGTATTAACACTGCCATTACTCTGTTTTGACAGCTCAATCTCATCTTCCTGGTGATCACAATGTACAAAATGGTGAAGCACTCCACCACCCTGAAACCAGACTCTAGCCGACTGGAGAATATAAAGTAAGTGAAGCGTCATCATATGCAGAACGCCCGCACACTCCTCCCACTTATGAGCAATCTAACACCGGTGCCACTTCCCCCGGAAAAACCACAAAGCCTCTTTTAGTGTTAAGTTGTTGTTTTTTCTCCACCTCTACATGAATTCTTTTTATTATGTATTTATTTTAGGCCCAATTTTAAAATGATTCAAGGAGACTTTACTATTTTCACTGAAATTACTTCTTTTTTTTTTTTGCATCACCATGTTGTGTATAATCTGTGATGATGACTACACATATTCTGTGACTCATATTTTTCATGCTTTGGTGTTTTACTGCAAACCTGCAGCCACAGAACTGCTCTGGCATGACACGCATCACTGCAAGGATGCTGCGTAACCGTTCAGCGTTGGCTCTGGCAGGGTGGGGCGCAGCCGAACAGCTACCATGTGTGCTTGAGGCTGGAAAATGTCAAAGCTTTTTCATATTTATATAAATATATATATAGAGAGAGATGCCAGCTTCTAATCCTAAAAAGAAAAAAAATCTGCCACCATCTCAACACCGCCACACTCAGCCTTTCCTCTTGTAGCCGCTGCTGAGTCACCGCAGCGTGTAGCTCAGCGTTTTCCAAAGCACTAATTACAGCTGCTGTTGTTTTTGCACATTGTATGAAGAAAACTGATATAAATATATATTTATTGCTGTTTACTCCAGGGCCTTGTTGGTTACAGTCCTGCAGTCTCATGCCATTTTGCATTATTTACATTATATTAGTTTGTGTTTCAAACTCCACCACGCTGTGCGGGAGCGGCGCTTGCTGCTTTCTTTTTTTCCCCCCGTCCAGTGTTTGTTATTCTTCATCTTTGCTTAATGAATGCGTGCAACAACACAGCTCTGTGGTAAAACCGCAATCAGAGAGAACAGTCACAAAAACGCCTCACTTAGTATTCTAGGTCCATTTGAGATGGACTCCTCCCTGTTTAAGGAAACCACAACAGAAAGCATTCACTGAACTTCAGATTGTTGCACATTTTGATCTCGGATGTTAGAAATGATTTCTTTCAAGCTTGTTTGTACTGAAATGCACCGTTTGCCTAATCGCTGTTTCCTCTGTGATCATTTGTTTCCTGTTGTCGCTGTTTTTCGTGCCAAAGTTTGATGCTGAAGTCAGACAATGGTGGCTGCATGTTGCATGTGAAGCCAAAGTTAACGCACACCCTCTCCTTTCTTTTTCTTCTGTCATTCCTCTCTCCTGTCTCTGTTCTGCAATCCACACCAGTAATTATCGCGTTTGTGACGGCTACTATAATACAGATTTGCCTGGGTAAGCTTCTACTACGCACCTCAGATAATTTTACCCACACAACACCACCCACGAGTAAAGGAGCATAAATGCATATTCAGCTACAGACAGCGAATGTTCTACATGTAATTGAATCATCAACAGCAAAATATACAAGTCTCAGTTCTTGTTAGATCCTTTATTTCACTGCCTCCCGTGATTTCCCCTGAATCAAAGTTGACGATATCTTACTCAAATGCCGACTAACCCAAGCTGTTATGCGCTCTAATCTAATTGTGTTTCTCTCTTCCTGCCTGTCATGCTCTCTAGCTATGAAGATAATAAACGGTTTATCAAGTAAGAACATACTGCCCAGAAGTCGTCTCCTCAGCTTCTAGTTTATTCTCTCTATCCCACGTTATTTTTTCGTGCCTTTTTGTTCCTCTTTCTATCATTTCCTTTCACAAACTGCAGCTTCTAAGCTTCTCATCCACTGTCTTTGTGACCGGTCACTGCCACCACGTCCATCATTTTTGATCCAGTTTTGTTGTCGTTGCTGTTGTGTGTTTGATCATCGAACCGTGACCACTGTTGGTGTGCGAAGGCTCCGCAGGACCTTCGCACACGAAGCAGGGAGTTTTCCTTGAACTCTTTCCACGTCTGCGTACCTTCTCCGGTTCTGGTAGCGCACTCAGTAGATGAATATGATAGTGTTTGTTGCTTTTGTTGAGTTATTTTTAAACATGTCGTGCTGTCTTGTGATAGCGGTTGGTGTGTTTTAATAAATAGAGAGGTATAAAGAGAAAAGCGGGTCAAGCTTTTGCTTGTTTCTTGTCTTGTCTGAGGGCAGAATCTGCACGTGTGAGGATGGAGGGGTGGGGACAGCGGGGAAGGGTTGTGAGGATGTGTGTGTGTGTTTTCTTTTTCATTTTATTTCATTTTCCTCCCACCTGGTTTTTAGCCTTTTCTACATATTTCATAGTGGAACCGGGTGATTAATATTCCAATCACCGTTCTGTCACAGAACCGCCCTCATGCTGGATTCGTCCTGTGTCTCGTTTGTCGTCCCTCAGATCCTGGGTCATGGGTGCTTTTGCTCTGCTGTGTCTGCTCGGTCTCACCTGGTCTTTTGGGCTCTTCTTCATCAGCGAGGCCTCGATTGTTATGGCGTACCTCTTCACCATATTCAACACCTTCCAAGGAATGTTTATCTTCATTTTCCACTGCCTTCTCCAGAAAAAAGTAAGAAGTCACTCTGCACTGCGTACGGTTTTTCTCTGTCAAGGTGAAAAGCAGAAGGCTTTTGAGCAGTCAAGTCCAAACCTTCAGCTGAATTCACAGATGCTGATATAAAGAACAAACACTGCCTCATTCTGCTTCTTGTAAAGTCATATGTAAAGTCAACATTGTATTTAAACACTTGGCTGTTTGCCTGCGTAGGTCCGCAAAGAGTACAGCAAGTGCTTCCGCCACACGTACTGCTGCGGAGGGCTGCCGACTGAGAGCTCGCACGGTTCTGCGAAGACTTCCACCACACGGACCAGCGCACGCTACTCCTCTGGCACACAGGTACACCGGCACTTTTGCACAGTGAGAGTCTCGCCACGTGCCAGGGTAAGATGAGAGCGCGGCGTATCCTGGACTCGTCGTGCAGCTCTGTTACGTTGTTAATAACCCCACTGTTTCAACGACTCCTCAGGAAAATGTACTTTTACTGTGAGCACAGAAAAAAAGCACAATCTGCATCTTAACCTCAGAGGTAGATGAGAAGACACAAACATTATCCCACTTTTTTACAAGCAGCATCTGCTGTACTGCATGAGTACCTTTCTTCTGTTCTGGCCCCTTTAGCTCTTGCTTTTATCCTTTTTCACTAACGCCATGTGCATGGGGAAGAAATACGTATTGCACTGTTTAAAGAGCATTGCAGGCACTTTTTACTACAGGGAGAGCCAAAATTACAAAGAAGAAAACAACAACTTTGTCCTCGCCTTATCCAGTTCTTATTAAAGGCTAATAGACCTTAGCAGACAATACCTCCAGATGTAATGTGCTTATAGAGAAGCATCCCCGTCTCAGTATAACCTCCAGCCTATTGTAAAGAGTCATAACTGGAGCTGAAGTTGTTCAGAAGTTGACTTACATAAAATTAGTTTTTGAAAAACTCATCCAGAGGGATTGAGCAGTTACTACTGCCCTTGCCTCGCTGCAGATTAGTAGGTTTGTTTTATAGTGTGTAGCACGTAGAGGGAAATCGAATGAAAGTTGATCTGAAAGGTGAACGGGCTTGTTTAAAGTCCTAATGGCTGTCCCTTGTTGACCTGACAGAGTCGTATCAGGAGAATGTGGAATGACACCGTAAGAAAGCAATCTGAGTCCTCCTTTATCTCAGGTGACATCAACAGCACCTCCACCCTTAACCAAGGTCAGTTCACACCTCATTTCTCTGCACATGCACACCTATGCACACATTTCATCATCCAGCTAAAAATACCTCCTTCAAGTTCCAATGATCTCACCAACACCGTCTAGGGTCCTACTCTGGTAATCGTAATAAATGATTCAGCTTGAAAAGACAGAGCAGTACGGTTAAAAAAAAAGATTTAGGTCTTTAGTGTGGTCTCCCTGTTCTGCCAGCAAAGGATTACAAAAATCCATCCTCAAATACTCTGTGAGCTGTCATTCTGGCCAGTCATGTCAGTCTTAAATTGGGGCAAGGCTGGAAGAACTTTTTTTTAATTTAAGTGCTGGCTGTCCAAAGTTTATACCAAAGCTCAGGGGAAACATAGACAAAACTTAAAAGGCGGGGAAGGGGTGGGGTGCAAAGTTTTATTTTCGGAAAATCTTAACATTGCTTTAAAAAGGCGGTTTGTAGCCTGGCATGTAAGGTGACCTCTCTTACTTTACAGTGGGAGGGAGAAAAAAAACTGTCATTTATTATTTAGCTTGAGCACAAATATGATGATGAGAAGATGATGTTCAACTCTGGCTGACCTGGAGTGCTTAGTGTGCTGTTAGGCTTTCTGCTGCTCTCTGAAATGGCTTTCCAAGCATGCGAAGGGAAAGAGGGTTTACACCGAGGTAGCTTAACTCCACTCCCTCCTCTCCCCTCCTCTTGACTCCTGTCTCTGCTTCTCTTTGCGGTCACTTTTTTTTAAATTTTGCTGTCACTTGTCACAAACTACAACATTACACCTAGCGCTTTAAAACACATTTTGGCTTGCTGATACATCAGCATCAAAATAGAAGTCTTTTTGGGGGGCGATCAGTATAATTTCCTGGAGATGTTAATGTAAAGGTTGGATATTGATCACTCTGGGGTGTAGCTGCCTCGTTACCCTGGAGAGACAGTGCACTGAAGGATGGCTCTATCTCCTAGAAGCACTTCCCTGTCATTAAAAACATCCCTGGAGACTTCTCAACATGACAGATGGCATTTAACACAGGTGATAAATGGCAGCCGAAATACCTCAGATCCTTAAAACACACTGCAAGCTGAGGGGGGGGGGGGGGTGGAAAGAAGATGAGCTTTTGTAAGAAAGTGGCAAAAAATTAAGACTTAATAATAACTTTGACTTGGACGTGTTCGTCTTGGTCTCTTGGGAGCACTTATGTTTGGACCTGGTCCAACAGCAAAACCTCTGCACAATAACAGGGTGCTGTTTTTGGGAGGAAAATAATACTAATAACCGAGCTTGACTTAAAAAATGCGAGAAGTGTGAAAAATTGCAGTAATGAGCACAGCTGTTTCAAATGTTAGTTGGTAAATAAATGGGTTATAAATGCTTTTCAACACACGTAATGAACTAAATAACTGAAGAAGGACAGCACAAAGTTGAATATTTTTGCTCCTCAAACTTTTCTCTGTGCGATCACTACGTTTCAGATTTCGCGTAAAAAGCGAAGTGACACCACACGCCTCTCTCCACAAACTGCTGCTAATTTCCTTGATCTCTTTTTCTCAATGCTCCTCTTCTGTCCTGCTGCTCCAGGAATGACCGGGAACTATCTACTAACAAATCCTCTCCTGCGACCACAAGGCACTAACAACCCTTATAACACCTTACTGGCTGAGACAGTCGTATGTAACACTCCCACAGCTCCAGTGTTTAATTCACCAGGTGTGCTTACTTGATACTTTCACCTGCATTCTGCCTGTTCTTCTGTCTTTACCTGCTCTCTCTCCCTCTTTTGTATCTCACTTCAGTGTACGGCACGCTAAAAGAAAAGCAGGATGTTTGGCAGTATCACCTTTCCTTCTGAATCACTGTCTCCCAAATGCTTGACACACTACATAGTGAGAGAATGTGTGTGTGTGTCTGTGTGAAAATGCACACATTTTCATGCACGCCTGAGATTTTTGTGGTTCGCCTCAATAGAGTCTCATATGTGTTCTCGTATTTCTAATATCCATACTCTGCATGGGACGTGATGATTAAGATGGGAAAGAGATACTACACGTTCTGCCTTAAAATAATGCAAACTGTGCAGCCGCAGTATAAACTGCATGATTATTATGATGAATTCTCCTGAATTGAACAGGTCGTTTGTTAGTTTTGGTTTGCTTCAGAGGGAATTTTCCCCTTCAAAACACATTAAACTGCAAGAAAAATCATGCAGCGTTGCATTAGTAGCTGCATACACATGCAGACTTTCACAGATTGCTTTACTGTACAGTTGGTCGTGACTTTTGAGCATACACCACACTGTAAAGACTGTGCTGTGATTATTTTTATATATATCTATATATGTATTCTATTTTGAAACTGAAATGGCCTCCTTTGTCATGTTTTGTGCTTTTCCCTTGTGCTTCCTTCTAGTGACCTACAGAGAGACAAGTATGGGAGTAAAACTTAACTTTGCCTATCAAATGTAAATTTTTTTCAGCATGCTTATTAAAAAAAACCCAACAAAACCCCGGCACAATCACTGGTTCACTTTAGGCCATTAACACACACTCAGTGAGCAAGCGGTTCACAAAATTATCTTCCCAAATTTGAAAGACAATAAAATATCAAATATTCTTCCAGAGCTTCTAAATGCTTATTACTCTGCTATTGTCTCTTTTGCTTAATTTGAGATTTAACCAAAACAACATGTGTTGCTTTTTTTCTCCCCGTCAGAACAGCTTTTGTCAGGTTTCTTTTTTCTTTTCTTTCTACCTTTTTTTCATGTCTTTTCTTTTCTCTCCAGTTGCTTGTCCTTGTGTGGCATACAGCAGTTTCAGTGTCCAGTAGTGTCCCCGCACTGTTTTTCCCCAGAAACACCCGTCTGGACACTAAATTGCCGTCTAGCGGGCATAAACACATGGATGTCATGGCTGCAGCTGTTCAGCTTTAGTTTTCCTTCTTCATACTTTTTTTGAAATTTCCACAGAATCTCTGTAAAATCTTTCCCTTTAGTCACAATCGGTCCACCCCTCCTGGACAGCGACATAATGAATTGCCATGGACATTGAATTAATGTTATAATTAAAGTGGTAGCAGAGTTCCTTTATCTCCTTTCTCAGTCGTGGTATTACAAATACATTTTTCTGCTGCTTTCCATGACCTCCATGCTTTGAGAAATTCCTAACATGACTGAGTCTGACCTCAGCAGCAGCTGTTTTTTTTCTTGAGCTGTTCTGCTAGTGACCGGGGTCTCACTGGGAACTGTTACTGTGACGGATGCCAAGTGCCGAGCTGCGGGCAGGCTTTGACCTTTGCCAGCTTTGGGTACACAAGCTGCCAACTAATGGACAGCAAGTGTACCGACACAAACTCAACTTAAAAAAAAAAACGACAACAAAGCGGCTGCTGGCAGTTAGCTCGGAAAACTAAAAGCTAGCCGATGCTTAATTATTTCATTTGCTGAACCCTTGCTCTTGCTAAGTTGCAGTTAAGACCGTTACATTTTGTTGTTCTTTTGAGTGATTCTTCATGTTACAATAAATCATTTTACTTTCTTTTGTACATCAGCTGCTCTTAGACCAGATAGCCTGAGCAGACAGACATGATGTGAGTTGTCTAAAGTGAGTCCTTTCACCTGCTGTGTGTGGTGATGGTGGAGTGCTGCTTGTGGGCTCCCCTTGTAGTGGGAACAAAGATGGCTGTCCCATGACCACTTTCCCTTTTCTGTCTTATGTCATCGTTTGCCATCTCTGTCCTTTTCTTTAGTTCAGCACATCCAACCTATTAGTTGCTAGAAAACCTTTAAGTGTCGTAGCTTGCCCGTCTGTGGCTTCATACATGTGGACATCCACTTTTTGCCCGGTGTGTTGTGATGGTGATTACTGTCTGTTTCTTAATGTTGTTTGGGATCTTTTTCACATTTGTGGCAGAACTAAGCGCACAAACCCCTTCCTGTTTGTTCTTAAAGCAGCTTTTTAAAAGGGAAAGTGAAAATGTATATGTGAGAAAGTAAAATGATTTCTCGACGCAAGTGATGCATGCCTGCGTATGCTGAGGATTGTGCCTAACTAACAGGTTTACGGCATGGCTTTATTTGACCTCCATGTGAAACTGCATCCTAAACAGCATTAATGCTCTGTTTTATTCCCCCTGCTGTTATTGGTGTTTGACTAATGTAAAATCCCCTCTATTTGCCTTTCTTTCCAGGGCACTCACTGAACAATGCGGTGAGGGACACAAGTGCAATGGATACTCTACCGCTAAATGGTAACTTTAATAATAGCTACTCGCTCCGTAATGGGGACTTTGGCGACAGTGTGCAGGTAGTAGACTGCGGCCTGAGTCTGGACGATGCTGCCTTTGAGAAAATGATAATCTCCGAGCTAGTACACAACAACCTGCGTGCCTGTAATAAAAGCCACCAACAGCAACAGCAGCAGCACCACAGTTTACATCATCCACCCCACCACCAGCAGCCACCGCAGTACCACCATCACCACCACACGGAGCGGGCTCCGCCCAAGGTGACGGTGGTAGGTGGAAGCAGCAGCGAAGATGACGCTATTGTGGCCGACGCTTCGTCTCTGGTCCACGTGGGTGACACGGTGGGCCTCGAGCTGCACCAGGAGCTGGAGGCACCTCTCATCCCCCAGCGGACTCACTCGCTTCTGTATGCACCCCAGAAGAAGGTGAGGACCGATGGGGGAGTCGATACGTTTGTCAGCGAGCTGACACCCACCAATCCCGATGATAGTCTGCAGTCCCCAAACAGAGACTCCCTGTACACTAGTATGCCTAATCTGAAAGACTCTCCGTGCCCCGAGAGCAGCCCTGATGTTGTGGAGGACCTGTCCCCTTCCAAGAGGAGCGAGAATGAGGACGTTTACTACAAGAGTATGCCTAACTTGGGGGGTGGCCAGCAGCTCCAAGCCTATTACCAGATAGGCCGAGGGAGCAGTGATGGTTACATTATTCCCATTACTAAAGAGGACAGCATCCCTGAAGGCGACGTACGAGAAGGACAGATGCAGTTAGTGACAAGCCTTTAAATGTATTTAAATCATCCCCAGACCGTTCCCAGCCTTCCTGCAGCCCTGAACTCTTGGAGGACATTATAAAAGGGAAGGGAGGCATTTTTCTTTGTTTTTTTAATGGGGTTTTTTTGTTTGTTTGTTTGGGGTTTGTTTGCTTTTTTGACGAGAGCTTAAAAGCCCCGCCATTTACACTTAGCCATTTGCAAACCTACATCTCCATTGCCATCTTCTTTTCATGCCACCCTTCCTAACTTCCCTGCAGACCAATAGACTTGGAGCACAGCTATGGCAGTGCAGAGTTTTAATGAGACTGTACATAAAATGCAGAGTTAAATTTCAATTTTAAGAGACAAGCCAACTATGTATTTAAATGTGCTGCTGCTGTTGATTAATTGAGAAAATTTTAAGGTACGAAAATTAAAAAAAAAAGGAAAAAAAAAAAAAAAGGAAAAAAAAAAAAAGAGAGAGCGAGAAAGAATCAATACTGGCTACATCCAATCAGCAACCTCCCAGTCAAAAGGCTGTACATACACTCCCCAACAACCTAGATGAAGCCTGTTTTTTTTCTTTTTTGTTATTTTTTGTTTAAATATTGTATACAGAACAGTACCCCTGGACCAGGACATGGACATGTTTGCAAAATGTTCCTGATCAAACTGTTAGAAAAGGAATATAAGGTCCTGATCGGTCTCCATCACCATCAAGTTTGGATTGTATAACCACTAGCAATCAAGCCCCTGGCCTTATATTTTCTCAACTGTAACTTGAACTGTTGTCAAGGAAAAATGGCTAAAATATATATTTTGTTGTATTGCTAGTGTAAAATAAAAAAATTCAATGGGAAACCATAAATATGAAGAAACCTTATAATTGCAAAATCTAACGTTTGAGAGACTATTGTGTAGAAGTTGCACATATGTTATACAGTGTGTTTATGGTTCCAACACTTCATTCATGGTAGTGCGTTTGAACGTTAAGGCTTATAAAAAGAGAGATCGAGTCAACTAATTACAAAGATGCATTATCACCTTTTCCATTTGTGAACAGTGTTTTTTTCTTCCATCGATATCGCCCATGTTTAAATATGTTTATTTGACTTTGCCATTTACTTTGGTAGAATGGGAATGCAAAAACCCCAGTTAAGGTGACTTATGCATTGCACAGTTTTTTTGTGTAATTCTGGCAGATATAGATCTTTTTAAGTAACGGCAGAGTGGTGGGCAAGCGCAAATGAAACGAGCGACTTTGAACAATAAAGTTCCTATCATAAATGTAGTTCTTCCGCTTGGGTTTGGATATTTTATTTATTAAAATCTTTCCAAAAAAAAAAAAGGAATAAATAAATGGGAAATGTGTGAATATTTTCCAGCACTGGTATACATGCTGTACTGTAGCTCATGTTTTTTATGTAAACATGTTACCAAGGGGCTCTTCACTTAAGACTGATGTAAAGTTCAACACTTGTTTAACAAATAAAATAAATGTGAGATTTTTTGTCAAATGCCAGTTGCTTTTTAATGGTTTGTGGTTTTGGTACTATTTGAGAAAAAAGCTTTTATTATTTTGCTATGGACAAAATACACTTTTGACTCAGGTTACAAGTTAAGTCCCGAGCACCTTGACAGGTAAATTAGTGAATTTATTTTCTAGAGCGTTTATTTGCTTTCTTTTCCTGCTATTTCTTTGCTAACTGCAGAGTTTAGAGAGCGCGTATGTGTTATAGAGAAGCCAAATCTTTCCATGTGATTCAAAGATGAGAAACTCAGGTAGGAAAACTGCATTGTAAATGTTCCTCTGTGTGGTTGTGACACTAATAAAGGCTAAAAAAAAACAAACACAAAAAACCCGACACTGGTTCAAAGCATTGTCCACTAAGTATATTTTTAAATGAGCACTAGACTGAGCGCCATTAAAGGGTCTGGCAGTACAGAAGTCTTGTAGTAAGATTTTGGCTTAAAATGCCGTGTGGGAGTGGAAATGTGTCCACATACCTAACAAGGGGTCAATGTAACACTTGGCTCCGGCTGTAGAAATATATTATACATAATGTGTCCAGCTATGACACATATTTGCTCTAATTAATGTCTGCTTCTGCTGGAGCCCACAGTCAGTTCTTGGGTGGTTTATGCCTCAGGTAGTGCTAATTTCTGAAGCATTTTAATATAACACCAGTTGAGGCAGAGTGACAGCTCTCAGCAGGGTTGCTGGAAATTGCACTGTTTACCATTTGGCATTGAAGGAAATGACTCAGAACTTAGCAAAAATGCACTTTATGTCAGTGCACATAAGGCTGTGTGGGCTGTGTGTTGTTTTGACTTTTTCAACAATTACGTGACATTTTGTGCAATTATCTGAGGCTTCAAATTGTCATAGAAGAATTATGTTCCTTTTTTTGTGATCTCTTGTACAGACCCCTTGAATGTCAGTTTGGAATCAAGTGTTGTGGTGATTGTTGACTGTTGAAATGGCAGGCATAATGACATGCATAATAATGAGAAAAAAAGCATATTGATTTCCTGCATTGTAAAACATGCAGCGCCATTTTATCTGTGTTTAACATCCCTTAACGTTTGATAGCGTACACGTAATTTGAAAGCATAAAATTAGTCTTAAGAATGACAAATATAAATATTATAATGAATTGATAGTATTTTTTGACAGCGGAATGACAAAATATGTCCTGTAAAAGTCAAAAGTAATGCTAAACTGACAATGCATATTAAAAAGAAGTGGCTAACCCACACTTACAGAGGGAAAATATGCCTTTTTGAGTGCAGAACAATGTGTTAAACCTCAAAACTACCACCACAGTTAACACTGAAAGCAATGCTCCATTGTCAGACCTGCAGGTTTGTCTTTGCTCATTGTTTTTGTCAGGATAAATCTCACTCAGAAGCACCATTCACCCGATTTATCTGTTTACCTGAAACAAAAAAAACTCCAGTGCAAATTATGTACAAATTGTAAAATAAAGTTCATTTTAACAGCAGAAGCTCACGTTTCAGTGGTGTCAGTAGTCAGGTCTTCATAAAATACAGGCAAACAAATATTTGCCAACCCTTTCCTCACCCCTCTCTCTAACTGCAGTTTGTTTATCCCGACACAGTGACCTTCGACGTGGATAAACTTAGTGTGTAAGCAGGTTTATTTTCATTATTGAGGACAGGGAAATATGATCTCACACTGACTGTTTGTCTCTGTTAGAGAATGTGGACTATACAGCCTCTAGCTTTGCGTGTGGCCTTCTCACCATTCAAGATCTTCTCTAATTCCCTGCCTTTTGCTGAGGGAGAGACTCGCCCTTTGTCAAACATTGATTCAGAAGTAGGCCAGGAGCCGAGGGGCTGAGAGCTTGGTTCCTCCCACGGAGGAACAAGTCAGCCTCTGGAAACAGAAGTAGAGAATACTGTCAGCAGAATCAGAGTGAAACTATTTAAGACGAATGGGTTATTGACTGAAAGAAGCATGTGAGTCATATCTGACCAAACATAGCTGTGACTGTCTGATTGTCAAGTCTGAGATCATTTTCAGGATCTAAGGATTTCTGTAGGATATGATGAAATTGCATGAAAGACATTTTCCTGTCGATGAAAAGATTTAATGTGTGTTTCCAGAGTGCACTGAACGTCTCCAGCATCACTTTCCGTCTCCAGGAAACGTAAAACAATCTTTTGCAGAAAGCAGATTTAAAAGAGACATTTAAAAAGCTATTTATTTAACTAATCCTCTGTTTAAGATTGACTGAGATGTTATAATCATTTTTAAAATAAATTCACACCAATTCTTTTACTTTAATCAAGTGCTTAAATGCATTTTATGAGCCATCCATCCATTTTCTTCAGTAAATTCAGGGTAGCTGTCGGGTTAAAGCCCGTCACTGCTGTCACAGGGCAAGAGGCACAGGTCACCAGTCTATCACGGCTGAGACAGAGAGGCAGACAACCATTCACAATCATACCTACGAACCAATTTAAAATCACAAATTCACCTAACATGCATGTCTTTGCACCAGGAGGAAGCCAGAGTACCGGGAAAGAATCCCAGCAGGCTTGGGCAGAACATGTAATTTCCACACATCAAAGGCAGCCGGAGGATTCAAACTCAGGACCTTGTTGCTGTGACACTGTTAACCACTGCACCACCGGTGATCAAGCCAGTCAATTTGGTATTTCTTTCAAAAACAGAGCACAGTGTAACTGTTCTTGCAAGTAGTATGCATTCATGTATTTGTTGAAAGTTTGTTTAAGAAGTTCATTTTCAAACCCTCGGGTTATTTCTCTGAGGTTATCAATAGCTGCTGCAATAGCTTCTGCAGCAGTCACTCCTGTGAACGGAAAACACTGCCAATTATAGATGCCATCAGTGTGAATGAAGGCGATTGTGTACAAGCAAAGGAAAACCTCTGAAACCACAAACAGTAACTGGCAGCACAAAAGTAACTTCCCATACTCTTGAAGTCAAAGGGGACCCTTTAACTGCTTACTCTTTTCTTCCCCCAGCCTCCTTTGTCCTGTCCCCAACTTCAAATGTGCAGATTTGCGGCCCATGGGCGACTCAGATCCGGTCCCGTTGAGGTGAAAAATCCAATTAACCTGCAGCTCCAGCTGCCTTCGTTATAATCCCCTCCCATAATTATGAAATTACTAGATGCAGGATTTCAAATGAAAAAAGGATGAGAGCGACTGGCTCAGGAAAAAAAAAGATGAAATAAGCCATTCCCTGCCAGTATACAGAGTTCCCATTTACCTCAAGGAGGAACAGCTATTTCCTATGACTGAATTTGAAGGTGAAGCCCACAAAGTCCTTGTAATCAGAATAAGACAAATCCTAAGCACAAACATGAGGACAGTAAGGATCGCGAACTAGTCGTTGAGATTAATGGATAGACTGGCCAGACAATTATGCATTTAGACATCAATGTCTAGCTTATTGAAATATATCAAAACCGTGCCAGTGTGAGCGCTTTGGAGTCTCCAGTGGTGTAAATGTGTACTTCTGAAGGGCTTTAAGTCTTAAAACATCCCTCAGCTTCCTTCTGACTTGCCTGGCGTCTCCTGACGAAACAACTAAACAACAGACTGCAGTGAGGTGCGATACATGGCGATTAACTTATTTGTATGAAGTTTCTTGATTGCATTTAAACTGTGAAAAAAAATTAAAGCGGTTTCATAAATGTTCTTGCGATCTCATTAAATGGTAAATGGCCTGTATTTATATAGCGCTTTTCTAGTCCCTAAGGACCCCAAAGCGCTTTACACAACCTGTCATCCACACATTCACACACTGGTGATGGCAGCTACATTGTAGCCACAGCCACCCTGGGGCGCACTGACAGAGGCGAGGCTGCCGGACACTGGCGCCACCGGGCCCTCTGACCACCACCAGTAGGCAACGGGTGAAGTGTCTTGCCCAAGGACACAACGACCGAGACTGTCCAAGCCGGGGCTCGAACCGGCAACCTTCCGATTACAAGGCGAACTCCCAACTCTTGAGCCACGATCATTAAAAGTCATTGTAGATGCTGTTCCAGCCTTTCACAAACAGAGAGCAAAATAAACCATTCATCCCCAGACTTTTGAATTTGTCAAAGATCTGCTGTCTTTCCTCACTCTTAGTGCAGGTCCTTCCATCTCAATACGCCTGCCTCCAGATCTGCGAACATTAAAAACTGTGAGCCTCGCAAAGCAACCGTGTTGGATTAGTGCGCCCTTAACATTGACATAAACAATCGAAAGGAGTTCAAATAAAATTGTCATATTATAAACATGCAATGATGGAACCAGTGTACTGTTAACCAGAAATAAGAGAAAACACACAAGTAATTAAAGTGAAGCAGAAAAACTGAAGGCAATTAGCTGATAAAACACCTACGAAGAAAAAGGAAATAAAATATAATATTTGTACTGGCAGGTGTAGTAGTACCAGTACTGTATCATTTCATCTGGACTGTTTCTGACTAATGTATGCAGTGCATCACACACTGCACATGTCCAGTTCCCACAGAGTTTAATAAATTGTATAATACAATTTTCTTATGTAATTACATGAGTTATCACATAGTTTTTAGTAATCAGGAATGATGCATTCTGTAAATCTTGTGTTCAGGTCCTTCACAACAGAGAGACTCAGTCCTATCAGTAAATCTAATATTCGTCTGATAAACTCATTGGCACTTGCCGGAGGGAAGCCTCAAGCAATAACTACAGGATCTCCTGCTGTGTACAAGCTTCTGCAGGCCAATACAGATAACTCCCACTCACAAGACACCTACTGTATGCCGTGTCTCATGTAAAATAATCCATTATAGTGCTGTATTCACACAGCAGTAACATCTTTATTCATCATTTGACAAGAGGAGAAGGAATATGTAACCAGTTAATGTCCACTCGCCTGCTTGTTTCTAAAGGACATTTAAGAAGGAAATATGATACGGCTGGAAAGCTACTGCAATCTTTGCATTGCTTTCATTCTAACCAGGATATTCACAGAGACAAAACAAAACACATTTTCCCGTAACTTAAATCAGAGTGAGTAAGACAACTCGGATATCTAAAGCAAAAAAATGATAACACTTAAAAACACTGCCGCCATAAAGTACTCGTGTTTGCACAGAGAAATATTCAATGCCATCATAATCAAAGGTCTGAGCAGATAATAATAATAATAGCAATAATAACTACATTCCTAACTGCATGGTAGTGTAATGCAGTACTGATGAAAACATTACATACGTGTTAATATACAAATTGTAACTGTTGGAATCTTTTTGTAAAATATGCATTACATTTTTGAGGCTCATTACTATATTTATAATTGGTAAACAGAAGTGGGGGGGTAACCTTGGTGTGCATTCCAGCTGAATATTGATTTTGAGTTTCCTTGCTGGTGGCAAATGTGCAAGGAGGCTATGAAGAGAAGATCTAAAATATATTATGAATGTCTCTGTTGGATTGTAGTTTCTCATTAAGATTCAGAGGGGCCTTTGCAATGGAACCTTGTCATGCTAATCCTGGGCAAGTGGTCCACAGGGTCCCAGGAACTGTGCGCGAGCATAACCTCGAAGAACTTTTTTTTTTTCGTCTGTGATCTTTGTCATATTACTCGGATTGCCTTTGTGTTGTCATTGTCCTATTTGTGTAGTAGTTTGTCTTAGTCAAATATCTGGTTATAAGAGCAAAACACACAGCTTGCTCCACTTCTCTTTGCTGTGAAAGAGAACAGAAAGAGAAAGGATTTTCCATACAAGCAAAGCAGCCTGTATTTTTCAGAGTATGTCCAACAAGTGTTGAAAAAGCAAAGAAATTTAGTTGTTTATGAAATGATTTGGGTTCAGGTCACTTGTTTTATTAATGAATAATCAGTTAGTTCATGTGTTCAAATGCAGAATAGTCTGACCTAAAGCAATAAAACAAGAACAAATAAAGCCATCAGAGAAAATGAATATACAGTATGCTCTATAATTTAATGTCAACTGAACTGTAGGTCAGTTTCAATATAGCATGAGTGAAGTGTTGTGAGATCTAATCTGATTTCATTTTATTAAAATGAGAATGCAGTTCTAGGAATCCATCGCACTTCTCTGATTCATATCAACATCTTTTGTTTTCTCGTTTTACTCTTGGCACACGGAGCTACTTTGTTGCCTGACTATGTGCAAATACACCTTAAAGTAAAGGGCCACAGTTTAGAATGGCACTGGTGAAATGTTTCAATTGTCATCATTGTACAAGAATATAAATAAAGGGTGTCCGAGTCGTTTCTGTACTTTAAACCAAGCCACATTACTTTTGCTAGTGGCTGGATGGTGCTATTATATGCAGTGCCATTGTTGCATCCTTAGAGGAAAGCCCTGAAATCTACCCACAGTACATTTCTTAGCTGATGAAATTACTGGCATGACCTTTAAAGCCTCTCTTTAAACTTCTTATGTCTGAAACGACAATAAAATGTCTTGTCAATCATGTAAATTACATCTCAGATTCAATGGATCACATTGCAGATAGGAACAGAGAAAAGCATTATGTTGACTGAAAAAGGGAGGACAAGCAATTAATGATACCTGAGCTGGGGTTTCAGATCCCCAACAATCATAAATGATCAGATGGTCTAATGTCAGGCACGCTTCCGCCTTCCAAGTCTCCGTTAATTCAGAAGGATAAATTACTTTGCGCTTATTTGTGATAATCATAGTATTGACACTCAGCTCTATGAATGGTGCCTATTACATGTTCTAGCAAAAGCCCAGGAAATAGACTTTTATTATGAATGTATTTCAATAAGTGTAATGGAATACGCTCGTGCCTCCACCTGATTGATTAGTTTTACCCTTTGTGTACAGCCTGGCTGCAAAGGTCCTCACTTTCATATCATTTTAATAAGCGACTCAGGCCTGATGTTGTAATTAAATGCATAAGCCTACACTGTAATGCAATCATTATGGCAAATGTTCATTTTGCTGTCTGGCTTTTGGGGAAATGCAATATTTCCTCGCTGCACATGTACTCTTCAACTAAGTTAAAGCAGAGCCTGGGGGATTCCAACAGATGCTCGATGGTTGTGTTGTCTTGAGTACATCAGGGCTTTTCAGCTTGAAGGTGATATCAAGTATGAACCACATTACGACTCACTTCGACGTTATGGCTCACAGCTGTGACTGGGTAGCTCGGTGAAGTCAGTTCTTCGGCTGATAAAGGAAGAACAGCTGGATGGTTGAATTTTTTGTGCTTTAAATGCAGTCAGGCTGGTGCAACTTGAAAGAAACGTTAAAAAAATCAAATATTTATGTATGTCAGCAGTGCAATATTGAGATTAAGATCAGGAAGAAGAAATCATGTGGAAAAGTGTAAAGGTATGTTCATACTACATAGCTCTGACACTGGTTATCTAAAACAGTGGTGTGGGCATGGCATACAGGAAATTTAGGTAATCGAATGCATAAAAGCTTACTGGTATAGGTATATACTCTTAACACATCTGCACTTTGGGCGCAACCTTTGATGTCCCTTTTCAGGAATTGCGGGAAATGTCTCTGTTTGTTTTGTGTCCAGCAGTAAAATGAGTCTCTGCTCTTGTACGTTAGCTTGGCCACTGGAGATCGGATACTGTGTGGCTGTGAAGTCATGTGGACTAGTGGACATAGCAGCCATGCAAACAACCATGTTTTGACTTTGATACCCAGTGTTCTCAATGGCTCAACTGGAATAGGGGGAAGAAGGTGAGATGAATCTATTTATACCTTCTTGTTTCATTGATGGCTAATGTCGCCACTGAAACCACCTACAACAGGACACAATTTGCTTCCACACAAAACCTGCAGTTTAAAAAATAGACACCATCATGTAGATGTAGTCTAACAAACAGATTTTCTTTTTGGTTCAGTAGGCAGACAAGATTAAGCACTTAAATTCCAGAGGCCCCCCCCCCAGGCTAAAATAACAGATACCATCACTGCCCACACAAGCTAACTGCAACCCCTGCATTCAGTGATTTTAAATGGGGTCATTTAGTAGCACAAATGCCAATCCTATTTTCACATTGAGTTTCAAGTTGCTGATGCCATATTGAGATTTGTTTTTGGATGCAAAAAATAAAAAAAAGACTAAGCCACTTACATTTGTATTCACAGGGCGGCTCCAGTATCTGCAGGGCCTGTCTTTATGTGGCCAGTGTGCCAGCAGTATTGGAGGAGAACCAGATGCAGAGACTCACAAGTGAAACTGAGGCCACAGCCACAGTATCAACATGTGTCATCTGGATAGACGTGTCAATTTAAGTGTGCCGCATGCAATGCGCTGTGCCTTGAGCGGCGCTCCATGCATTAATTTCCTGTTGTCTGAGTTCAAAGTGTTTGTCACCCTGTGTCAGTCACATTGCCGGCTCCTCTCTCGCTGCTCGGGGACCCCTCTGCAGTTGCAGGAAATGTTGTTTTCCCTCAGCAGTACACTGGGTCACTTGGTCGATAGCGGCAGAGGTCCGCTGGGGTCAGGTCAGCTGACAGGAGTACCCACTGTCACCACTGCATGATAAAATGCTCCGAGGATTAGTGGCTAGTCTCCGAACGGAGGAGGGAGGAAACATGCAGACAGATGAGTAAGGGAAGAGGTAAAGGGTGATGTTACAGAGGAGAGTGGGTGGAAGTAGAAAGCAGTCAAGCCAAACGAAAATTTTACTCTGCAGAAATTCTGTGCTGTGAGCGATACGTAACGACCGTGTGAGAGCCTACGTCTGGTGGACAAACTAGACGGCTGGACAAAAACAAAGGTCCACTTGATTAAAACAGTGCTGCAGATTAACCAGGCCCTCTGTACATATTTGCTCAGAAGCATTAATCAACACTGGATAGACTACTCTGAATAATAAGCAAGGTGATTATACAGCCCTGAAATGCTGCTCGTGTGCATGATTTGGGCATGAGCTGGTTTACAAGCCACTTGTGGTTGAAAGTGATATAACAACACCAATTGTGAAACACAATAGTAAATCAGTGAGCAATCAGCGTGTGTTTTATTTATTTTAAAATTCCCACCTCCACCAGAAACATATCTGATTAATGGCTTAATTTAACATCTGCGAGGAATCAGAGATGCTTAAAGAAAAAGAAAAAGCTACAGAAATAAAGTATCGCCGTTTTATTTACTGCGTGATGAATATAATCAAATCTTAAACAAATACGTCGAAATGCTGACTAAAATGTTAATCTTGTATTTATTTACTTACAATTAAATCACTTCACAAAATGTGATATCCGTGATATTAATACACCGTTTTAGCAGCAACGCTGTGCTCCGTGAGCTATGATTAGGCTTTCGTGATGGTTAAAATGTGCTTTGTTTTCCTCCAAGTACTCATTATGTGAACAATTTACTAACAGAAATGAACTCTTTCTATTGTTATTATGCTTTTTTTCATGAAAACTTCTTTGTCTTGGTCGCCGCCGGAAAGAGATCCACAACTGACAGCCAACATTATGAATTTGTGCATATTTACCCAAAAGCTGCCACCACGACTCATGTTATCTTTAATTCACAGCAGTTCAGCAACATCACAAACCAACCAAAAATTTTATTGACTCATAATATATTGATATAATTGGCATTGATTTGCAATCTGACACTTTTTAGTGCCAGTTTCCATTTGACAAAGAACCCAATAACAAAAAGGCATCATTATAGCACATCCTCTAATTAACCTCATGAATATATATTGGTTTGTTAGTTTTTCCACCATCTTAGATTTTCACCTTTGCATCTAATCATCACCCTCAGCCACAGCAGCTCAACGTTATTAAGCCACAGCACAGTGAAAGAAAATGCTGACTTATCCTTTCGCACTAACACCACATTTTATTCCGATGCATTTTTCCCCCCATATCTCTTACAGCTAAAGTTGACCGACTGATGGGCAGGAGACAGCGTCACTTTTCAACTTCCCTCAAACTGACTGACAATGATCGTTTTAAATCCTCCTCACAGGATTGCAGTGCTCAAAGTAATGGTGATAAGTACTAATTGGGGTCATATACATCATGGTTAATTCCCCAGCCTTTACAATATAGTTTACATGGCATCACGAGTCTGCTCACAGTCAATCTGGAGAATCCATTACATCAATGAGAAAAAGTTGTCAGCAGTCAATTAATATTGGAACAGCCATGCAGTGGGCAAGCCACTTGCCTGTCTTAAAAATGCCTGCAAGTGAAAGTATTAGGAAGGATTAAGAAATTAATCTTGTAACAGTGCAAGCAGGTGACAGGAAGCTGAAACAACTCGGTGCAAGAAATTTAAAACTGGTCATAGTGGATTAAAAGAAAATTTACATTTGCAGGTCTAGTTTGATGTTTTTCAGTGTAATTCTCATATAACCTTTTCTCCAAGTTATTTATCCTGTGATGGAAACTGTTTCTATTTCATTTCTCATTTCCTTTTATGCTTTCCAATACCTCCAGCAGGTGTGCAGTTGGGAATATTTGGCATTTTAAATGCATTCCGGTCACCAGGATGAGTCGAACGCTCAGGCTGGTGAAGACCAATGCTAAGGATGACTAATATCGCTAATATCCTGTTTTAAACCAAGGTTTGAATTTTTCAACCGGGAATGCGTTTTTGTGTTTTCTGTCCTAAATTCAGAAGGGCTAATGGCTTATAGATCAAAAGAGAAAGACCATTTTTCTGCTACATTTGCTAGAAGTTTAAAGGCTTTCATGGCTGAAAACTTCAATTTAATAAAGTGGGATCGATTGAATCTCAGTGATTTAGATGTCACTCATAGGGAGTTCCCTGTTTTGTTTGTCTAGTGCACGAGGATGCACTCATGCAAACAAGTGAGGCATTTCACATTATTCCACTGAGCTATAGGTGGGGGAAATGCACTCTGACAAAGTCAGTCATGGGCACGGGTGCCGCCAGGGATTTGGGGCCACGTGAAGAAAAAAATATCATTAAGGGCCCCACCACTTAAATATTGCAACCCTAAAAATATGACAATGTGAACACATGGATCAGTATCTTGCTTACATAAATTGATTTTTTGATTTAATGCAAGACTGCTGAGATATATGGAAGCCATTGACATTTTTACATATTATACACACACACATACACACACATACATATATATATATATATGTATAAGATAGAATGTATATATATAATTATATAATATATATATATATATATATTATACATGTATAGAGATATACAGTATGTGTATATATATATATGTAGAGATATATATATATAACAGATATATATATACATATATATAGATGTATATATATACATATATATATATACCACACAACACATATATATATATGGACGTGTGTGTATGTGTGTGTGTGTATATAGTACTATTATAGCACACACACACATTCACAAACACAACATATATAGATTATATATGTATATATATATATGTATATATATATATATATATATATAAATACATATTAGGGGTGCAACGATACACACAATTCACGGTTCGGTTCGGTTCGATACTTTGGTGTCACGGTTCGATATTTTTTCGATACAAAAAAAATGTTCATGCCTTTTTAATTTGTCATTTATTAAAATTATAAATATATATTTTAACTCAAAGTACAGTTTTTAAATTTAACCCTAACCCTTGTAAGTGTTTTTTATTTTGACAGCGAATGTGCACCCCTGGTTATTTAGCACAGCTTAACTTTCTGTCTCGCTAGCTTGCCCTGCGCTCTTCCTTCTGATGATGCTGTCTGTGTTGAGCGCTCAGTGGATCTGCGCTGGACAGTGCAGCCTAGGCGGAGTAGTTGAACGCAGATCCACTGAGCGCTCAACACAGACAGCATCGTCAGAAGGAAAGTTGATAAAAAAAATTACAAATTTTGTATTGTTCTTTTTTTTTTCTCCCCTTTGGTTTTCTTTCTTTCTCTCCCCTCTTTCTTTCATTCTTTCCCCCTGTCCTATCCCACAGTCATGTCTGTCCCGTTTGCAACTGAAAATAAAATAAATTCATAATTATAATAAAGGTCAATCAAATGGACCAATATGATGATCCACTTGGTAAAATAAATCCGCTTGGCATCTTTCTAGGCCTCAAGACAACAATTCTGATGGCTATAGATCCAAACGGGACAAAAAAAAAAAAAAAAAAAAAAAAAAAAAAAAAAAAATTAAATTTTTTTAAAAAATTGTATTGTTCGATACATATGCGTACCGAACCGAAAGCACTGTATCGAACGGTTCAATATCGATACGAATATCGTTGCACCCCTAATACATATATATATATATATATATATATATATATATATATATATATGTATATATGTGTGTGTGTGTGTGTATATATATATACATACATATATATATTTATATGCCTAACAATCATTGGCAGTGTGCAAAATATATCCAGAGCAATACACACTGGCTTATAGTGTGTAGGAAAAAAAACGTTACCCTGAACTCACCTATTTCTTCGGATATCAGTGGGGCTGGTTCACTGTCATGAGTGTGAGTTTGGGGAGATGCGTGGGACAGCTGAGCCAGAGGTTTGCCGTGGCACCAGGTCGTCAGATTAGTGATCAAACATATGTGCGGAGGATCTGCCTGCACCAATTACACGTTGGCTAAAGGAACACAAACACATTATTTGCTGTTAGAAATGAAGTAAGCTAACTAATACTAGGAAAGTCAAGCAGTTTCTTTCATATGGACTTTGTTATGAGTTTAATTTCCACCTATCTTAATTTCTTTTTTGAAACTGGACATAAGTTTTCAATGGAGAGACTCTTCCGTCTGGTGCACCTGGACCAAACCAAATCATGAAATAAGGAAGGGGGGCGGCTGGGTCAGAGGGTGACTGGATTTTATTTTTTATTGCCAAAAATAAAGCAACCTGATTATTGTGACGGTTAATTATTGTAATAATTTTCATTCTAAAAAAAGACTAGTTGACTAGTCTACTGTTTACTAGTTAGACATCACTTTTCTCCCCCTTACGGCGCCCCTGACCGTGAGGTCCATGCAAGCGTAAAAACTGTAAGTATGCCAGATAGGTATGCTAGTAGTGATGGGATTTCCGGGTCTTTTTAGTGAGCCGAGCTGAAAGAGCCGAATCTTTTGGCTCCGAACCGGCTCTTCAGGTTGTTTTGTTGCTTTAATTAATTTATTATTAACAATAATATAAAATTATGCACAAAAGGAATTACTAATGTAAAAAAAAAGTGGTTTTACTTATATATGTTTATATATAAATGTATACGGTGGCCCCTACAGACAAGACACGTACAAATTCCAAAACACATTTCTAGCGTTAACTGAACTTCCAAAACAGAGCTACCTAGATCACTTAAATTACACAATTGAAAGCATATGTGTATTATTTGTGTATTTATACACAAGCATTCATATATATTCAAATAATTTTAAAAAAATGTTCATTTACCTGTTACTACCACACACCAAATCCGGTTGTTGGTACTTGCTGGCTTGTGTAGCCACTAGGTAACAAAAGTTCAACACTGCGCCCAGCATCCTGGAGCACTTCTGTTGTCTTTTGTACGTGTTTTGAGTTTTTATGTGCTTCTGAGTTTTTACGTGTTTTGGAGTTTTTACGTGTTTTGAAGTTTGTGTGTGCTTTGTCTCTAGGAACCACCGTAAATATACTTTTATTTATTCACTTCACATAAAATGTAATAAATAAATCATATAATACAAAAACCAACTATTCACATTTCAACTTTTAACTATTTAAATTTTCAGCTTTTTCCTTTTAAATATAAATTAAAATATGAAAACAAAAAGAAGATGCACATTCTCTGTCATATGGGCCTGCATGAATAAACTTTCTGAATCCTTAAACTATTTCTGAAAATAGTTGTGGATGATTACTATCCGGTCGTTAAGTCTGACGTCACTAGCCGTGTCTGGGCCTAAACTCTGCTGCAGCTCCATATATCAAATGATCACCATGGCATTACTGAGAGTTGAAAAACTGTCTAAAGTCTTTCATCTTTAATAAAATGATCAGCGTTCTGCTCTACCAGGTGTAACAATTGAGTTTAACATCCAGGCATCCATGAAAACGGAATTTATGACATTTATGGCGTCTGTATCCAGTAAGGGTCCTAAGGCTAGACCCCCTATGCTAAGCAAGCCTACCGCAGACATGAGCGAGACAGATAAATATGAAGGCATGCCGGCTCGGACGTCGCCCGGATCAACAAGGTCCGCGTCAGGTGTTGAGGAACCAGGGCACCCTGACGAAAAGTGGGCTACTGGAACAAGAAGAAGGCATCGGTGGGCAAGAGACGAAAACAGGGCGTTGTTGGAATGCTACTACGCAAGTAACCCCGGCGGAAGGGGCTACATGAATAGGATGAGGGACCTATGGATTCTTCGATACCCAACATCCACAATGACGGCGAAACAACTAGTAGCTCAGTGTTCCAACATTCGAAAGAAGGGACTGCTCTCACAGCTAGAGATTGACGAGGTACAACACAAATGCTACGGCAAGGAGGAGTCAGGACGCCAGGTCAGGGGGGAGATATCATCACCCCCACCCGAGATTGGGTACATAGCCCCAAGTGCGATAGAAGGATCGTTGAGTGCGAGAGGAACTGACCTGAAAAATAGGATCATGGCCAAGCTTGAAACCTGGATCCCCCGTAGCCGGTTACCAAGATTACGTGAAGTACCCTCAGAAGGTCTGCTAGATGATGTTAATGCAGCACTACGGACAATACCTGGGTGAGAAAATCAGACCATGTCATAACTGCTTTAAGTCATACAGAATAGATATCAGAGCCTTAAACAGGCTGGCTTCTGCTAAATGGGTCAAACTGGGCAGAAAGTCTACAAACACATAACGTCTGTATAGAATATGATGTAACACTATAGATCAACTTACCTCAGAATATATAAAGCATATAAACAATTACAGCAATATGATGCAACAAACACAGCAGTGCTACTGATCCAAAATACTCAAAGCTTCATAGAACTGGAACAAACATTTATTTTTAGGTCCATTCTGCTGCTGATACATACTTTAGGTTTCAGAATATTACACTTGTTGCTGCCTTTCATAGTGTGTAACTTGAAGGCCCTGAGTACTTTCTCCCACACTGAAAACACTGGGAGGATAACATTATTTGAACATTACCTAATAAGACTGATTCAGGACAGACAATTAGTCATTTTAAACTTTCCTAGCAGTCTTTCACAAACAGGGAACAGTCTGTCTATTCTCTCCATCTGTCAGCTGCTAGAGGTGGGAATCACCATACATCCCACGATACGATATTATCACAATACTTAACGCACGATACGATATTATTGCAATTTTTTAAAATATTTTGCGATATTCAGATTCTGTACATAAAGGTAAACTTTATCAATATTCATTTATCTAATATCAAAGTCTCGCACTCAGTCTTTCTCTCATTTCAGTCAGTTTTATTGTTGACAAACTGAACGGTTTGTATTAGTCTAGTCCAACTTAACTGAATGCAACCATCTGGTACAATTATAGCTATTCTGAACTATGCAATTTATGAAAACTATGCAGCTCATTCAGCAACTGAAGAATTTGAAAGTAAATTAAAACAAAATAAAATTTTACATTAAATAAAAAAGTTTTAAACTTAATTAAAATAAAACATGTCTTACATTAAAATAAGTAAACTGTCATGTTTATTGCTGTCAAAAAAAAAAGTTAAACACATTTGGACAGTGAAGGAATGTCAGGATTCTTGCTCAGAAAAAGGAGCTGATCAACATGCTCTGAAGTCAGTGCAGTCCACAAAAACTTTTTTTGTAACAAAATATCGATTTCTGCTGTCCCTGTATCGATACATTATTAGCAAACAAAATATCACGATACTACACAGTATCGATTTTTTCCCCCACCCCTATCAGCTGCTGCTGGCTCTTCCTCCTCCTCTTCCTCACACACTGTTGAGTTTGTCCTGGTGGATCATTAGGGGTGCAAAGCCTCACAGATGATGTGCAGCAGTGGGTCCCTCAGTCTGTCCTCACTCTGGACACTTGCAGTTGTCACACATGGAAATCAAATGTGTGATAAGCTGGAGGATTCAAACACAAGTGTAACTTATAAACACATGTTCATACTTTTATTCCACAATCAGAGAGAAAGAAACAGAGAGAGAGTGCAGGACAGACATACAGGTGACAGTCTCAGGTGTACACACTGCTACACAACAGCACCAGAGAAGGAGGATTTAGTGTTTGTGTTATTACGAGTGCTAAACAAGAAGAGTTCCCAGATGGTACAGTGGACACATGTGTGACTGCTGTGATTAAAGCATCTTTCTTTCAGCTTAACGAGTGAACCGTCAGCTCGTTCAAACACACGTTAAAGTCCGTTTGGCTCGACACCACCGAACAGAGGCAGCAATATAACATAGCTAACATTAACAGTGCAGTGAATCCTGCTTATGCCGTGATGTTCAGGACTGCAAACCGAGCAGCATCACTGACTTTCAGCTTGTTGTGTTTGTGGATATATGACTGACTTTAATTATCCATAAAATCATCACATTCTCTGTAAGATTAAGGTCGACTATATATATATTTAGAAGTAGAGGCTTTAAAACCAAGCTGACGCTGAAAGTACAAACATTACTAATGTCACACAACTTTGCCGACATGTGGCCAACAGTAACGTTTTGATGTTCTTCATTATTAAACATTCGCACATAAATAAGTTACATAATATTCAGTACTTACTTTTGACAGTTCACTCTTCGGCCGCTCCCTTCTGCCGTATTTTGCGGCAAAATTATCCACACCCACCGCCGCGCTATGAATTGTGGGATATATGGGACCACGCTTGATATTTGGGGAAATTGACGGCGCATTTGGAGTATGCATTTGAAGTACACTTTGAATTGGGACAGCCGTCGTCGCGTGGCGGTGACGTGATCACACTTGAAATGCGTACTTCAAGCGTGCAGACCCTGAATTGGGACACAGCCATAGTTGTCCCTGGCTCTCTTTCTCTGTCTCTCCCTCCCGCTCTGTTCCTGTGCTACTGAGAGTGTAACTACTGCCCCTCCCCCCTCTGCCCAGCGCAAAGCACAAGACTCACGTGCGGAGTGAAGCGGGAAAAAAGTGCGAGAGAGAGGGTGAGAGTTAAAAAAAAACAACCCACAAGCTGGCTCGCATCGTTCATGTCAAAGATCCAGCTCTAAGAGCCATTTCGTTCGCGACCGGCACATCACTATATGCTAGACCTTGGTAGCTGACATAAGTAAAACCAGGCAAGCAGCTGAAAGCTGACCAAATTTAAACACCCCATTACATTTAACAAAATTAGGGATTTCTTTACTTAAGGATTTAGTCATGGCAGTTTTAGACATTTTTATGCAGAAATGTTATATATTGTACTTTTGAGGCTGGTAATATTACACTGAGCAGAGCTGCTGCTTAAACTAGCTTCCAGCCACAGGGGAAAGTTATAATGCAGTTTAATGCAGCACACTTTCTAAATGTAAGCATGAGAAACATGCAGGAATCAGTCCGAAATTCCTTTCTTGTTGAGGCGACTATTGTTGTGAGCTGGTGTTAAATAAATCTGTCTGCTATGTTATTTTAATGGGAAAAACATGTCCCATTAAAATAACATAGCGTCGCTCCCAGAACATGACATTTTGTTTTTGTTTTCCTTTGTCTTGTTTATTGGATGGATGAAACCAGGCCACAAATGTTAACAAAGTTCAAGTGTGATTCATAGATCGCTGAAATATTTGTCTGTTTTAGTCGAGTCCTGTCAGCCATCTTTGTGTGATGCCAAAGAAAGAAAGGAGACAGTCCTCATAAGTATATTAGTAAAAGACATGAGCATGTGTTTGTGAGCCTGTTTTTGGAGCAGTCACAAGACACAGATGAGCGGGGAGGATCAGGTCACCGTGAACCCACAGAGAAAAGTAAAAGGGGGAAAAGGGGAGACTAATGTGGAAATGGAGTGTCATTGTGTTTCACCTTCATTAGCCAGAGACTCACCCGGACTCGGTGTAGTTAACCACCTCAGCTCCTGCCTTGCATAATGACAAAGTGAAGTAAAACAAGGGGAGAAACGGGGTTACACTTGCCTTAGGAGGGAGTCTCTGCCAGAGAATATAATCCCCGTCAGGCATTTATTAGCAAAGTTGTCACTGCTGCCACAGACAAAAAAAGTTAAATAATTTTTATGTTATGATTTATCCTGATATCTGGGAGGAAAAAATGGGAGGTTGTTTGGTACAAACCATGCACCTAAGAAGAGTGGCTGCGCTGTTTCTGGAAGATCGGTGTCCCTGTTTGAATGCTGCAAAGCTCAGTGACTCTGTGGTTAGGATGCATACAGCTCCAACATCCCCGGTCTAATTTGTTAATTACGTTGTACTCGGTTTTAAAAGTAGTCTATAAACAAAACAGGCCATGAACTCCAGATAAAGAGGTTCATTAGCTGCATTATCACCCTGTTGCCATCAGCTAATTAAATTATTGCTATCTTTAATACAAAATTCAGGAAACTGGCATCCTGGCATGATGCTAAAATGGATGTTAAACATACAAATTGGAAGTCATCTATGTACTGTTAGGTTAACATTAAAGTGAGGCTGCAGAGGGTGAAATTATAGGCTGTGTACCAGTTGATGTATGCTTTCAAATTTGGCCATGTTCTTTTTGAACAGGTGTTCAACTTTTTAAATACTGCCTTTGTTCTCCAATCATGTTTGTGTAAAATATCCAGCCAATATGTCAAGTAAGCCTTAAAAAATGCAGTCACTATTAAAACTGTGTCACATCTAGGTGCTTTATAAATATGCATGTAGATGTCACTTTGATCAACCCAAGGTAAAGAACATTTCTCAAGGGTTTAAAAGCAACAACAACAATAACGATTAAAATCCATTAAAAAAATGTAAAAGAGGACATGAGTGAGATAAATGAATTAGGCAAGACTGAAACAAGCAACTATGACAACAATAAAACAGGCACTGACATCAGACAGTCATTGAGTTGACATTGAGAAATGCCGACATGTTTAATGATGAGCCCCGGCTTTTCCCTTTTGTACATTTATTTATCCTTCTTTATGGCAGAGCGTTTTATTGCTGCAGCTGTTGTTTTCCATGTCATTTGTATTAAGGAATGAGGAAGCATCCTCTCCAATCATTGGAAACTCTGACACCAGTGTGATTTATAATCCCTGTGAATAATTTGCAAAACATTCAATCTCTCTCTGCGTATATCAGTGTTTCTCTGAAAGATACACTGATATAAACCTCCTCATTTAAGACGGCCCGTGGGATGGTTAGGACAGAATCTCTTTCAGCAGATTCGGAGGAGGCTGTAGGCATGCTCGACTGCACTCGACTGTTAGAGCGTTGTCACCAGTTGTTAACTTACTCAGAAAAAGTCTCTCTTTTATGGCGGCAAAGTTAGAATTTTCCACCGTAATACAGGTAAGGTTTTTGACTTGCATCGGTGCTGTGAGTCATAAAACTGAAACAGGTGGCGTAATTTCAAAATGACATGAAAATGTTTGCGTGGACAGATATGCAGACCTCATCCTAAAGCTGCTGGGTGTGTTTTTCTTTATTTATATTGCTGCATAGATAAATCACAAGGCACTTTTATAGTGTGTGCTATGGACTACAGAGAATTGCTTTTTCTGGAGGAATGCAGTACCTTTGTGTACATAACCAAGTGCTAGTCTATTTATCATTAGGCAGTAATTGAAGTAATTAGGGCAGTGATAAATCAATTTTTCCCCCCAAAAAAAAGTCCGGGGACAATTGTGTTATTGAACTGTAATTCAAACGGTGTTTACTAAGAAATACAGCCGTATCCGTGGAGCATAGGTGCCATTTGTTTCTAACCTTTTAGGGTTTTTTCAGGTCCGTCTCATCGACACTTCTTTATGTCTCTCTACGAGTTTCCTTTCATTCAGGCAAATGAATACACGTTTTGTATTTCTTACTTAAGCACAATAGCACAGCAACAGTAGAGCTCTGTCAAATGTTCGCTTTTTTTCCTACCCTAGATTTTGGAGGCAATTCATAGATACAACTCTACAGAATCTCCTCTGAGGCGTGCCCCACATGAAACAAAGCATACACCTCAATAGGTTTCCGTGGGACTGGTGGCTATCTGACTGGGTCTTGAAAGATTGACAAGTGAGCATTATTTTTCACAGGAAAGTGGCAGGCAGTCCCTTATGCGATATGGAGGCATGTGAAGGGTTGCTCTCTATCCTTTTCTCTGTGTGTCTTTGGGTTTTTTAACACCTCTGCTATTCAAGCAGGCCTCTGAGCATTTAAATGATCAGAATTCTGCAGCATGGCTGTCTGCCCCCATGCTGTCAAATTTGGACGGATATGTTTCAGCAAGTGAGAGAGGTAGACATGGACGATACACGTATACTACACAGAGCAGTACACACGCGCATACACACACACTCGCGCTCGCCCACATGTCCAGTGTCGCTTCTGCAGACAGGCAAACGCCTGTCGGCATACCCGGCAGTTGAGCCGGGCAGAAAAGTGGAAAAATGTGCTCCTCAGTGGAAATGCAGTCAATCATACAACTGTCCAAAAGCAGCAGCTATCTGTTCAGTTAGAGACTAGAGGGCAAAAGGCCAGAATCTTTTTGTTGAACTTTCAGTCATTCGTCAAACATAAATCTGTAGTGAATAGCTTTTTAGCGTTTATTGTTTTATAGGAAAAAACAGGAAATGAGAGTTTCATTCGATATGTCAAAATTTCAAGATGACTACGTCGATCGGTATATGTTTTCAAATGTTGCTTTATTGGTTTGAGGGCACGAGTCCAAAGCAATAAAGTTAAAAGAAAAAAGAACCTGGAAAAGTTTTATAGGCAAACATTTGTCTGTTCGGAGGCTTAGAGAGATTTGTGATTTGCGATGCTCAGTGGGTCAAGACAGACGCCTTAAAACATACTCTCCTGTATGCAGCTCTTCAAGAACATGTGTGACTATACACAAAATTAGATGGTCAATTGTATCTTCAAACACAAATGTCCAATTATACATCGCAGCCATATGACGCGAAACAATACAAATATGTACACGGATCTTAACTGGTAGCATTTGGATGTTGCTGAGCGCAGATGTCATTGTCAACACAGACTGATTAAAGCTGATAAGAAAATAAATAAGCCACAGGCAGTCATTGTTATTGACAACACCATAGTGTGCCTCTAGTGAGCCAGAGCTTGCCAATTTTCGGGGAAAAAAGCACAATTTAGTCAGTGAGGCTAGATCCGTCTACGTGCCTGCCTGCTGGCACTAAGGGGAATATGGCTTCCTCCTGTGCTCTTATTGCTTGTCATTTGAATAAAACATGTTTATGTTACTGTTCAAAAAAATACCATTTTAAGTGGTAATAATCCGTCTAGGTTTAGAGTAAATAAGAGACTTGTAAAAAAAATAAAATTAATATTGACAGAAAGCTAAGCCGTGATAATGGCTCAGGTGTCACCTTTCAACATTTAATCATGTCACGTGGTGGATTTAAACCGTGCACACTGTCCCTTTTTAAAAAAAAATTTGATTAAATTAAACTTTATCCAAAAAGCAAATAACAAATTCTGGGAGCCCCATTTCTGTCTCATGGAGCTGTAACTTCTAGAACAATACAAGTCAGAATGAGGAACAGAGGATGACACAAAGAAGCCAAGAATGACTGCATCTGCCTGCCTGCTCCTACTTATATCAGTCTTAACAGAAATGCCTTGTGAAAAGCAGATACGCTCGCCGAGCGCTGGGCCGCTGCCAGAACTGATCGATCTGGAAATGTTATCATTCGGGTGATTTGTCTGGAGGCGGCTATTTTTGTCTGTAGTTTTTAAATGATTATTCTAATACCTTAATGAAATCGGGGACATTTTCCATATCTCTCCAGAATGAATTGGATTTTGGCAAATATAACACTGACCTGAGATAGTGGAGTGCCTTTCAGTTCATTAGTAAGCCATTTCAAATTGTATCTCACACATAATAACCTCAATCAGCATATTATCTAAAATACTGTAGTGGAGTTTAGGTGCCAATCTGATGGCAGGGGGGGAGCAGTGCCACGCTTAAATTTTCTTCAATTTGCTCTTAAGCCGACCCTGTCAGCTGCACAGGATGTTAATAAATGGCCACAGAGCAATCTCTCCACATCAAGATATGAAGCTTTTGCTGGTCAGCAGAACATGTGTCTGCTCAGGCTGCGAGATGTCAGAACCTGCCCTCGCAAACACGCTGGAAAAAATTGACATATCGGTCACAAATAGTTTCATCTGCCGGGTAAATCCAATATACCCGGATATCTCTGGGAATCATCCGTTTCACAGTGTGCACAGGATTCTGAAGAGACCTCAGAGTCCTGGAGCAGGATATGTGAGCATTATCATGGCTATGATACACAACATTGACATTCTGAAACCGGCCTGTTCTTTGGCTTTTCACAAGGGTGAAATTGAACAAATCAAATATACTGTATCTTGACAGCGATCTAAATCCTTAGAGCCCTTTTCAAACTATTTGGATATGAGATGCATCACTAAAAATCTGCAGAAGTGGCTCCACATGTCACGCTGTTCACTTTGACTCACTGAAAACTGTCTAAGGGGATAGATTGAGTTTCATTTGGTGGAAAAGTTTGGTTTTGTGGGCGAGTCGCGTTTTCTTCTGAAGTTGGGAAGTTAAAATCACACCAATGGCTTCGTATCTGTTAGACAAAGAACACATTTTCTTGCATAAGCCTAATGCAATCAAGTGTTAGATTTGAGATCCATTGTAATGATTGTTGGCAGAGTTTAGGGTGAGGAACAGCTGTAGCCTCCCCATGTGTGCCCAACTAGCAAGCGAAGTATGTGTGTGGGAAATAAATACAAAAATGAACCATCCTTTAACTGCTGGCTGGGAAAAATGTCCTTCACAGAGTGTAATTCATAGATAGCCCACAAAGGAAGCGAGGTCTAACATGACTAATCTCCTAATACTCTGACAAATAGATAATGTGTTGCACATAGAGAGGGAAGGGGATAGTGTGCAAAGGCATTCTAATAGCTTCAGTGTTTCAAAGATGAGGACTATAATTGTCTCTTTTTTTCTGTATTGAAAGGCTAAATACCATCCAAGGCCACACTGGTCCATCCAGGATGCAACAAAAACCTCACTGGGCAAAGATGCCTAGACTAACACCATATATGGACCTTTTTGGACTCAACACTGAGTGAAACAGGCAGTGCGATGAGATTTTATTTGATGAAAATAGGAAATAGCATAATGCATAATTAGCAGGGGGTTTTACACCTTATATACAACACTCTGCACTCGGAAAAAGATCAAAGACTTGCTGCTAATTAATATTGTGTCCAGAGGTGTAGCTTACCTGGGTCAAAGGTTAATTTGAAAATTATCCTTGTTTAATGTGGCTGAAGGGATTGAGATGTGTCCAGAGCACGTTGCATGTTTACTGTAGTAAAACACACATATTTTAAAGGTGTTGCTTTAAAAGATTTAGTCCCGTGTGCAACTGCTTTGCTTAAATTTTGCAGACACTTAGGATCCTCTGATGATAGTGACTCTTGTGATGCCCTGACATTTATTATTTTATTATAACAATTATATTAGTGGAAATGTCTTAACAAATTGAGCTGGACTATTATGACATTTTGTGCTGCTTAAACTGATTTTTAACAAAAAGTTTTTGATCTTAAAGCATCAGGTTAATTTCCATATCCATTCATTCATCTAGCCATCAATCGTGGAGGCTGGAAGCTATCCCAGCTGTCAAAGAGCAAAAGGCACCATAGATTGCACGATACGAAGGTCTGCTGTTGTGGACGGAGGTTTAAATACAATCATCATGAATGTCATGTTGTGCTTCAAATTATTTCTTTGAACTGTTCCTTTTCCAGGGTGGAAAGATTGCAAAACACAGAATTGGGTGAATGAGTTTGTGTTGGATTTTCTCTACCCCACACAGGCTCAAATATATGCATGCACCCACTGATATTTAGTCCAATGCCCCTTAGCAAGTTGCACCTCGACAAACAGCTTTCATGTTGCATGGAGAAACTGTCAGCTGTAATCAACCAGACGTTAACCGGCCTAAAAAACGTCAGGCTAAAGGACATTGTAGAACCTTCAGCATCACTTATTAACAGATCTGGGTGATTGTATGTATATGTTTGAGCCTTTATGAATTAGACAAAATCCAAAATAAATGCACCCAATTCTTGCTTTTTTCATTAAGAAACAGGATGTATGTGCAATCAATCCACCCTGGAAAAGAACAGTTCAAAGAAATCATTAAAAGTCCCAAATTACCATGACATTCATACCCATGTTGAGTATATGGAAACCTTTTACTACAACTTAATATTACTTATTTTAATGTATTCAGTAATTTTTCTTGAGGAGGAGAGTCAAGAGATTATACATCTACAAAAAAAACCTCACACAGAGGAAAAAAGAGAAAAAAATAAAAGACTGCACAGTCCATGAAAACCAGGTGAGTTTTCTACACATCATTAGGCCGTGGGAAAATGTCTTCATACAAGAAATGAGGATATTCATCACCTTGGTTGCATTATGTTTTGCGTCACGTGCTCATACGTTATAAGACTATAAAGTAAAGAAGCAACCAAAAGGGGGAAAAAGCATCTTCAATTTACAGCGGCACATCTCTCCCGCTGGGTTTGCATACAACATCAATCCATTCATAGTGGGAAAATATAATACAGTTAACACAACAGGAAGCACAGAAGCAAACGTGTGCAATATACATATCAAAGATTTCAACCAGTTGCTAATAGAGCTGCAGCTTCCGAGCTCTTTTTCTTCCTCTTTTCTTGCTCATCTTTCCATTCTTTCTGTGTGTCTTTGTTCACATGTGTGATATGTCAAAGTCTTATTTCCATGTCCTGGCGCCACTTACACTCAAGGCAAACACAGGGCGGTATGTGTTGATGATTGTCAGCAGTGGCCATTTATCATCTGTCAAGCTTCTGTCCTCTGAGGAGGTAAATACACCCAGTGAATTATGGTTGTTTTAGTCTGCAGGCGGAATCCCACATGACAGCCAGCAGAAGGCCGTGACAAAATCATTTATGAGGAAATAGTTTATCATGGCCATGGTAAACATTGTCCATCACACATGAGAAGAGCAATGGATTTAGCACTTTGATGGCAAGGAACTTGCATCGCAGACAACGAGGAGTTGAGTCATGAACGATGTAATTCAGTGTTATGGAGGTGGCAACAATACTGCGATCGATGTGTTTTTGTCGTTTCTCATTAGTGTTTATCTTTCTAGAAAGTAGGAGAACAATCCAGTAAGGATTTCAGTTTATATCTGTACAGTAGAAACTCAAAACTGTAAACTGAGAGATTTTTATTGTCTCAGTTATTCTGTTTTTATCCAGTTTCCAATTATCCACTCTTCTTTTTTTACAGTTTAAGGCATATTAAAAAGGCATATTAGAGTGACTATATTTTAATAAATAATGCCACAGGTTCGACATAAGATCGAGGATGTATTTTATATGGAGAAATGTACACATGCAGCACAATGTGCAAATATGTGTTAGAATAATATACAGATTATGTGTGCTTTTACCTGACATTTAGAGTGGTTTTCAATTTTATATGAAAATGTTGCATAAAATCTGACTTACTCGAGTAAATGTGCACATGCATTTGATACTTTAAATTTAATGCCACTTGCTAATTGTGTAAGCGAACTGTCCTCTACACACAATATGTAACCAAATGTTAAAAACTGCACAGTATACACTGTGTCTGTCATAGCGTTGTTTACATGAGAAAAACAATATCTTTATCAGCTTACAATATGTCGTGTAAATAGAAGAAAGAAGGATTATTTCCAGCTGAGGTTTGTGACATGGAGACGTGAACAATGATCCCCTCTGTTTCTCACACATGTATAAGCCACATTCCTATTGGAAAGTCTTTGATCCGTTCAGCCAGATGGACGATGTATTGAAAAACAGGGGAGTGTGGGGGCTGCAGGACTCACAGTTCCACACCTCATCCAGCAAAGTGGGCCAATCATTACCAGATTTGACCCTGCTTTCCCTGACTGCAAAGACGAGTTCTGGCCAGTGCTGCATTTTCTCTAAGAGCCCCCAGGCAATCCCAGCAAATGGCCCCAAACATATGGAGAGATGTGTGTGCCTGACTTTTTTAAAGGCATTAAATGCTGTGGGGCGCATCATGCTTGTGGCTTGGGATATGGCATTAGGAATTTGCAGCTGTCAGACCAAGTAATCTGTTTGGTCAAATAGCCAGGTCTGATGTTGGCACCTGAAACTGTTGCCAGTAACATCTTTATGTATCAAAGTGTTTCGTGCTAATACACGATATGGCCCGGTCTGGCAGACCCGCAGTAAAAGTTTCTCATCACTCACCATGCAGGATCTCATAAAAAAGTTGTGTGAAATGACAAGACCTTGATAGGTTTTGTCCTAATCTCCTGTTAGGCATCAATTCAAAATACCTGGGCTCAGATCCAGCGGCTTAAAAGTAATGACTCCTACAGTCCATCCTTCACTCACCCAGTCATTTTGGCCTCAAAACATGACTTGCAGTACCATTTACTTTGGGAAAGCCGTGGAAGTTGTCCGTTTCGACAGTCCCCCTAATAATGTGTTGGAAATCGGTGCACACGCTGTCAAAGCCATAAAATGATATTTTAGATGAAGGAATCATTAATGATGATGGAAACCAATCAGGAGGTGACCCGTAAATGTCCAGGTATTGGTAGGCGTGTCTGTTTTGGCTAACAGCAAATGGTGTGTTCAGGCAGTTGAACCACTTTATATTCCATTTGGAGAAAGGGACCACTCATCCATTAAACAATATATTGTTCCAGTTGCTGTCCAAGTGTCTCCACTGAGAAATGCAACTGTCTAAATTGAAAATTAAAAATGATTTCACAACCTACTTCACTCAATTTAAGACATTTTCATAATTATTTTGTCACATTAATTATTTCTAATCCATGCAATATCTGGAAAGATAAACTTTTCTTGCGCTCCTGTCTTTGGCCATAATGAACCCTAATACGCAATCTAAAAACCACTTAGCCAAGAGCTGCATTTTCTTCTCAGTATTTACTAGTGCAGTACATGCTGTCACAAACATATTAGCATCTGCAAAGGTAAATGCTGGCTGTTTCAGACTCATTAATCAAACTTGTCACTGCACTTCCTCTCGTAGCAGCAATTGAAATTCCAAGTCTTAACTAGATAAAAGGAACAACTGTGGCGCAATGAGAAGAAAAGGCAGGCATCCACAGACATACAGTCGTGTTGTAAAACCCACTGACAGCATTATGAGGCCACGGGGGAGTGTGGCCTCATCTGTGAAGTCTCACATTAAGCTTACGAGCCTAAATACCATCGAACTGTTGAGATAATCTATGCAGCAGGCGCAGAACAGGACACACTCAAAGTTAAGCCAAAAATGACCTCTCATCTAGACAATTTGTTGCACTTCCTACACGTCCCACTTGCCAGGTAGGATGTATAGATGAACTGAAATCTGTCAAGAATATCACAGAGCGGACAGCCACAGAGGTTGTCCATTTGGTCGTAGTTAGAGGCAAGCAGCAGTACCATACTTCTTCTTTTTTTTTTACTTCAAACAAATTTGCTTGCGGTTGTATCTGTACTGACCCAAGTGCAAACTCGAGCCAGAGCAGCAGCTGTCAGTGCTCATGGTCGGTGGCAACCACTGAACTCTTTCATGTGGATTTTTGGCCTTCTCAATCTGATCTTACTTTTTACTAGTGAAGACAGAAATGCACATCCAAAAACACGTAGTCTCTCATTACAGCGTATAGTGTACCTTTATAAATAAATGCATGCTCATTACAAACAGAGAAGAAAGGAGTCGTTCTTTGGAACTAAAAGTGCATCTATCCTACGAGAAATATGTCCTGGTTCCCAAATGGCAGCCTGATATTAGCCATCATAGGATCCTGTCCTAAATTAACCTGGTGATGTGATATTCCTTTTCTTGTTATTTTCATTTTCTGTGTGCTTTCCCCCCTTCTTGGTGTTAAGGTAAAAAAAAAAATCACTATGTGTGAATTTCCAGTCCATGCACATTGTATAATTTAATTTAGACATTTCATAATTTCTCAGTTTTTGAAAAAATACATTTTTATTGACTGCAGTACGAAACAGGAGTGAGACAAAGAAATACCTGAATAGATTTTATAACCAGGAAAACATCAAACACACTTAAATACTAAAGAGCTTCACAATCCTTCATTAATTTACTTACTTAGACAAGCTGTAATATTCACTTTCCATGTCTTTTGCAATCTGTTGACATATGGGCACTGAGTAAATTCGATTTTCTTTTACACTCACTTGTTTGTCTTCTGTGCTGCTCGACACTCAGGGACATACAGTACAGGAGCCAGCTAGCTAGTTAATATATGAGGTGTTTTAGCCATGCAGACTGCTTCTCCTCACGAGATTTGTCACAAGCAGGTAATTCTTCAGCTTTTGTTAATGCTGATTTTATCTGTTAGGCAACTGAATTGTTTATTGGCATGTTGGCAATCCAGCCAATAGAGAACAAAGGGCAACTAGCTTACAAGTGAGGTAGACCAATGAAACCCATTAGTGTCACCAGTTAATTAACACAGGAGTCAAATGTGTCTTTATCTTCTCTCTCGAGTTTGATTGGATCATTAGCAACAATATACAAAAATATACAAGAAAATGAAGATGTGAATAAAAACAAATCTGTGAGTGTGCAGTGTGAGTTTGCCTTTCACAATCGTTAAAAACAATTACAACAAATTAAGAGGTCTGCCTGACAACCTGTTTCCTCCTTTATTGACTGTTATGGGAAATCTGTCACAGAATAAGCACAGACTTGGTTTGTCTTTTGTTTTCCTTGATTCAAGCAGCCCTGAGGGGCAGCAGCTTTTTTAATTGTGTAGCTACCTTTTTGTGTTTTTTTACTTAATCTGTGTGTTCATCTGTACGTAAAGAATTTACGATCAAGGCGCTGTGTAACACATGAAGTATGGATGCTGTGCATCACCTTTGGTAGAAGATGTTATTATTGTAAAGAAAACAGGACTATGTTGTGCTATTATACACTATTTAACATATCTTTCCCTGACATAAAAAAGTGCACGTTTTGACAAATACATGCAAGCATCTCCTCTAGAGATGTAATAGCACAAAAGGAAATACAAGATAAACAACCTGCCAACCCAGCGCAGCACGATTTTCATTTCACCAAAGGTGATGTTAGGTTTAAGCTCTTAGGCTTGTCAGCTACTAACAGGACAGGAATCCTGCATGGTTTAGGGTTTATTTTTGGACGTTTGCTTGATGATATGAAGTCGCAGATATAGTGTACGATGGCAAAACATCAACAGAGCGAGTATGTGGATGCTCCTCGTGCAATCAAAGGTTTTTCATCAGACTCCTCTCTGTAAACATTGGCATCCCTAAGCAAACCACACAGTGATTAAGAGGAGTCCACAGTTTTCACAAAGACTTTCAACTTCTGCCAAAAGTTTCAGAATGATCAAGAGAGGCATGTTGTTTTCTTTCTCTATCTTGATAGATATTCATCAGACGATGACTGAAATTAGCCCATAACCCCTCGTGATCAACTTTTGACTTGCTTTGTAATCCTTTCTTAATTATATTGTAGTCATGAGATGACAACACCAAAGTCTTTCTGATTTTGAAGTTTCTCCATTTCCCAAATGAGCTCATGCTATGGATTTGTGACCTGTATGACTTTTTATGCTTTAAATCTTTTTTTCTCTTTTACACTTTTGCACATGAGCAGTGGGCTGCGAACTCACCTTGGTATTACAGGAAAAGGGCTGTTGTACCTAAAACCTTTGGATGCCTGAGAGACAAAGCCGAGCTGAATGATGATTTAGATTTGTGCGCAGGTCAAACGACTAGTCATGGCTGAACATGACCACAGCCTGCGCTTTGATTAAAATTTGACAAAAATCCTTTCCTGCTCCAGAAGCCAACAACTTAATGTGACTCTCTGACCTGACTTTGTTGGCCTTACTCCTCCCGCAGACATTCAACAAGATTAATGTTGGGATTAGCCTTAATCTGTTTTGTCTTGATGAGAGCGGATTCAATTGTGCAGAAAGAGCTACAAAAATAAAAATAGTATGTTGGAAGTTTAGCATCTTAAAGTGAGACAAAAATGCCATCTAGGTGAGAAAAAAAGCCACGATTTATTTATTTTTTCTCGTCAACAGGAAGTAATGGAATATGGACGCTGGTTTTTACACCTTCTTGTCGTTTCTGCACTGTGTAAATAGTTTAAAGAGGAAACATCTTGACTGTTTTCTAAATGGTCTCTTTTGTTCCCGAGCTTCATTGGTGCAGAGCTGTTTAAATATATTTAAATATGTGTAGATTTTAAAGGATGATTTATTTAATCATTAAGGTTGAGTGTTGTTATCTGTCAGGTGCTTTTTAGTCAAAACAGATGATTTCACTACTCTCTCAGGGTGTGTGATCTCACTTAGAGGATTATTTGCAAGTTCACCAGTTGTTTCTATGTGTGTGTGTGTGTGTGTGTGTGTGTGTGTGTGCGTGCGTGTGTGTGTGTGTACGTATGAAAACACAAACCATAATTCTACAAAATGCAGGTCTTTACAGGAAAAAATAAATCACATCGTATTCCACTTATGCTCCCTAACCTGAAGTGATGTGTCTTCATCAGTCAGCCTCTTGTTGATGAAAGCTTAAGGCTCTGCTAAGAACTTAGCCATGACATTGCAACTGCCATCTGTCTGGTAAGGCTGATCGAACCCCTAGGACAGGGGCCCCTGCCAGCACTGCTCTGGGGAGGCCTCTGAACAAACGGGTGAAGAATAGCCGCGCAGGATTTATGGTTAGCAACGAAGGAGCTTTGACAGATTTTCATCCATTTGTGAAGAGGTGGTGCTAAAGTTGTGTTGTCAGCAGGAAGAGGTGAAGTGCTGGCAAGCTGCTCTTCTTGGCTGAAAAATGTCCACACAAAGCAATCAATAGATCTGTAATAAGGTCTAACATGTCCTTGCATGTGGTTTTCCTTTTAAGCCGTGCTTTAGACTCCCCCCGTGTCATCAGGGCTACTCATCAGAGAGATTTATGTCAATGCACATTAATGGGAGCAAGGAAGACATCGCTTAAAGATTACTTTTCTTAATCTGCTTCTTGCTGTGATCAGTCGGGTCCTACACACTCTTCTCCAAAAGTTTGAACACTTGAGGTCAACAAAGATTTCAGTTTTATGCTTCTGTCTGTGTTATTACTGTATCACATGTTTCACTTGAAAAAGGTGTCTCAGTAGTAGAGACCAGTGATAAATTAAAGGGAACCTCTTGAACCCTTGACTTCTACACCGGAGTCCGCTTTGCGTTGGCTGACATGGTGTGGGTCCATTTGTGCCATTACACAGTAGGGTCACTCAAAATCATTACAATGTTGCTTTGAGTGATCACAGTTCTATCCTGATGGGAGCGGACTTTTCCTGCATAATAGTGCTCCCATCCATAGTGCATGAAGCGTCACTAAATCTTTGATTGACTGATTTTAATTAGCTTGTTAACCCTTTATAATATGACCTGTGACTAAGAGCTGAATTTCCATGTATGTTACCTGAAATTACAATGTAATTATATTTTTCTACTGATATTCCTGTGTCAAGTCCGCGTTTCCTAGTCTGTGTCCTTGCATGTGTAAGTTCCTGTTTTATTGTGAAGGTCTGCGTCTCATGTGAGTGTTTTCAGTTTGCCTCCCTTGTCTCGTCACGTTTATCACTCGCAGCTGTGTCCCCCACCTGTGTGTAATCTCCCTGTGTTTCTATGAGTGTATTTAAGTTGTGTCTCCTGTCATAGTAGTTGCTGGTTCGTCTGCGTCTCTCCGTCCGTTATCCCGTGAACTTCCCTGTGCCTCCCTGCATCTTTGTTTATGGTTAGTTTTGTTAGTTTGCCCAGTTTAGGTTTTCTTGTTTCACGTTCACCCTCGCCATTTCTACATTTGTTTATTAAACTCACTTGCACCAGAGCTGCCGCTTCCTGGGTCCTAAATCATTCACACACAGCTTGCTCATGGCAAGCCGTGACAGTACGAACCAGCCACCATGGAACCAGCGGCACTGAATCCATCCGAGGAGCTCCAGGACATCATTTACAATGTGGAGATTCTCCTCGGGCTGCGGTTGGAAGGGCCTCCGGAAGAGCTTCGCCGCGCAGTTGAAAGCCGGCTACAACGGCTCTTTTCCGGCCTTCCATGGTTATTGGAATCACTTCCCCCGACCATGCAGGCCTTTCTCCAGCACACACCACACCTTCTCCCAGCCACTATTGCCTCGCTGCCCGACCCACCGGATGTGGTTTTGCCTGGCCCGTCGGAGCCGTCTGTGGGGAGGAAACGACGATCGCACCGCCGGCGCATCACCCCAAAGCCAGACGTTGGGACTTCTGAATTGCCGGCTGTGTTGAGTTCGCGCCGACAGAAATGCAGCTCTGTGCGGTAAGACTCGCGGTGGCAGCTTGTGTGTTTACATCAATGCGAAATGGTGCAAGAACTCTGTGCTAGTTTCTAGTTATTGCTCATCACTGGTGGAGTTTGTGACTGTTAGATGCAGACCTTTTTATTTACCACGGGAATTCACCACTGTTTTCATTATTGGAGTGTACATTCCACCTAGCGCTAATGCTAAGGAAGCGCTATGGGAACTGTATACAAAGATCAGTGAACTGCAAAATACACACCCGGATGGACTGTTTATTGTTGCTGGAGATTTCAACCATGCAAATCTGAAGTCAGTGCTTCCTAGATTCCATCAGTATGTGGACTTTGCAACGAGAGGGGAAAACACGCTGGATCTTGTTTACACAAACATCCCCAGCGCATATCGGGCAGAGCCCCGACCCCCCCCTCGGCTACTCAGACCACATCTCTGTTATGCTAATTCCAGCATACAGACCACTTGTCAGGCGATCAAAACCGGTTCTGAAGCAGGTGAAAACCTGGCCAGCAGGAGCCATCTCTGCTCTTCAGGACTGTTTCGAGAGCACTGACTGGAACATGTTTAGGGAGGCTGCAACTTACGGCGATTTCACTGACTTGGAGGAGTACACGTCATCAGTGTCCAGCTACATCAACAAGTACACCGATGACGTCACTGTCTCCAAGACCATCATCTCACGACCCAACCAGAAACCGTGGATTACTGTGGAAATGCGTGCACTTCTGAGGACCCGAGACTCTGCCTTCAAAGCGGGAGATAAGGTGGCGCTTAGAAGAGCTAGGGTCGAACTTTCTCGGGCCATCAGAGAGGCGAAGCGCGCACACGCCCAGAGAATCCACAACCACTTCAAGGACAGCGGCGACACACGGTGCATGTGGCAGGGCTTACAAGCCATCACTAACTACAGGATGACATCACCTGCCTGTGACAGTGACGGCTCCCTCCCAGATGCGCTGAACAACTTCTACGCTCAGTTCGACAGGCAGAACGACGTGGCGGCGAGGAAGACCACCCCTCCTCCGAACGACCAGGTCCTGTGTCTCACTACAGCTGAGGTGAGGAAAACTCTACGCAGAGTCAACCCACGTAAAGCTGCTGGACCAGACAACATCCCAGGCAGAGTGCTCAGAGAATGTGCTGAACAGCTGGCAGATGTTCTCACCGACATCTTCAACATCTCTCTGAGCAGTGCCGTCGTTCCCACGTGCTTCCATCGTCCCCGTGCCCAAGAAGTCTTCTGTGTCCTGTCTCAACGACTACCGTCCTGTTGCGCTTACACCCACCATCATGAAGTGCTTCGAGCGGCTCGTCATGAGACACATCAAGACCCTGCTGCCCCCCTCACTGGACCCACTGCAATTTGCGTACCGCCATAACCGCTCAACGGACGACGCCATCTCCACTGCACTCCATCTTGCCCTCACACACTTGGACAAGAAGGACTCACATGTTCGAAATGCTGTACATTCAGCTCAGCATTCAACACGATCATCCCCCAACAACTGATCGGAAAGCTGAGCCTGTTGGGCCTGAACACCTCCCTCTGCAACTGGATCCTGGACTTTCTGACCGGAAGGCCTCAGTCAGTACGGATCGGGAACTGCACCTCCAGCACCACCACACTGAGCACTGGGGCCCCACAAGGCTGTGTGCTCAGTCCTCTGCTGTTCACACTGCTGACTCATGACTGTATAGCAAAACACAGTTCAAATCACATCATTAAGTTCGCTGATGACACGACCGTGGTGGGTCTCATTAGCAAGAATGACGAGTCAGCGTACAGAGAGGAAGTGCAGAGGCTAACGGACTGGTGTAAAGACAACAACCTGTCTCTGAATGTTGACAAGACAAAAGAGATGGTTGTTGACTTTAGGAGGACACAAGGCGACCACTCACCACTGAGCATCAACGGCTCCTCTGTGGAGATCGTCGACAGCACCAAATTCCTGGGCGTCCACCTGGAGAAGGACCTCGGCTGGTCCCTCAACACCAGCTCCCTGCACAAGAAAGCCCAACAGCGTCTCTTCTTTCTGAGAAGACTGAGAAAGGCCCAGCTTCCACCACCGATCCTGACCACCTTCTATAGAGGAACTATCGAGAGCATCCTGGGCGGCTGCATCACTGTCTGGTTTGGGAACTGTGCCATATCGGAACGCAAGACCCTACAGCGGATAGTGGGAACAGCAGAGAAGATCATCGGGGTCTCTCTCCCCTCTATTGAGGACATCTACACCACACGCTGCATTCGCAAAGCCACCAGCATTGTGGCTGATCGGACACACCCCTCTCACACACTCTTCACACTCCTGCATTCTGGAAAAAGGTACCGAAGCATTCGGGCACACACATCCAGACTGTGCAACAGCTTTTTTCCACAAGCCATCCGTCTCCTCAGCAAAAAGGGACTGGACTGATAAACACACACACACACACACACACACACACACACACACACACACACACACACACACACACACACTAACATTATCACTCAGCTTAACTCAACTACCTCAAAACATTGAGACTGGACTGACTAATCAACACAAGCGCAAACACACTGACCTACACCACCAAACCATCGTACACACCAACCTGTAAATGCTCTTTTGCACAATATTATTACTAGACTTTTTGCACTAACTTCTTTACTTCCTAATTTCTGCTGCTACACTAAGGAATGTTTACTGTTCCTCCACTACCTCAACTCATCATCACAAAACCTTATTATTATGTTACGTTGTGTTTTTTTGTCACACTGTCACTTTGCTGCTCTTGTTCGCACATTTGCACGTGCACTTTGTTGTCTGCTGTCTGTTAACAAAAAAAAAAAAGTCTTCCTTAGATAGTTAGATAGTTAGTTTTTGTTAATTTATGTTGTAATTCATGTTAGGTCAGTCTGTCTTGTCTCTGCTAGCCAGCTAACTAGGCCTCTTAGTTAGCTAGTTTAGTGTTTTCTGTTAATTTATGTTGTAAATTTATTTTGCATGTAGCACCTTGGTCCTGGAGGAACGTTGTTTCGCTTCACTGTGTACTAACTGTATATGGTTGAAGTGACAATAATAATAAAGCCAACTTGACTTGACTTGAGGACTCTTTTCCTGTTTTGGACTGTGGAACTGTTTATTCTGGGGCTGTGTTTTGTGTGGCAGCTACCAAAGTGAACGGCTATTCACCTGCTCAGCAGCCTTCGGCTCAGCTAGCTGCCCAGCCTCAAGCTCGTTTAGCTGCCCGGCAGCCACCTTCCACTCAGTTTTCAGTGTCAGCTGCTCACTCGCCCTTAGCTCAGTCTCCTGTGCCTCCACTGTCTCCTATAGTTCAGTCTCCAGTGTCGCTACCTGTAGCTCAGTCTCCAGCCTCGCTGCTACCCGTAGCTCAGTCTCCAGCCTCGCTGCTACCCGTAGCTCAGTCTCCAGCCTCGCTGCTACCCGTAGCTCAGTCTCCAGCCTCACTGCTACCCATAGCTCAGTCTCCAGCCTCGCTGCTACCCGTAGCTCAGGCTTCAGTGTCACCGGCCTCACACATTCATTCAATGCAGGGAGAGAATCACATGATAACCTTTGGTGTATCTCATGAACTGTAACTTCCTTCAGGGCCTCCCCAGAGGCAGGGTATCAGCCCTGAGCTGACTCTGGACCCCTGAAGGTTAAGCAGCTCCCAGAGAACTACACCTTGCCAGCGCTGTCTGGGAGGAGCCAGTGCTCAGCACAGCGCCCATTGCCTTCGTGTCTGCCAAAGGACTCCGTGCCTGCTGGCTTTGTGATAGCCTCTGCTGGAGGGTCCAAGGGGCCCGTCCGGCTTTCGTCTCGTGTCTTCGCTGGAGGGTCTGAGGGATCCGTCCAGCCTGCAGCGCCACCGTCGCCGGCTTCCACGCCATCACTTGCAGCGCCACCGTCTCCGGCTTCTACGCCATCGCCTGTGGCGCCACCGTCTCCGGCTTCCACGCCGTCGCCTGCAGAGCCATTCTTGCCTGGTCCAGCCTCAGAGTCTTCATCCTCGTCTGCAGCAGCCTCATCATCCTCGCCTGGTCCAGCCTCTTCTTCTGCCTCTGCCTCGCGTGGTCCAGCCGCCGCTGCCTTCCACGCAGCTGGCCTCCAGGCCCCCTTTGCCTGAGTCGCTGCCGTTGCCTTCCGCACGGTCGGCCTCCAGACCAGCTCAGTCACATCCTTCGCCGCTGCCGCTGCCCTCCGCACGGCCGGCCCCCTGAACTGTTCGGACTCCTGTGCTGTCGGCCTCCGGGCCGGTCCCCTGAGCTGTTTTGTTTTGGACCTCTGTGCTGCTGGCCTACGGGTCGGCCTCCTGAACTATGTGTCGATCACCTCCTGAGCTCCTGTGATCTGATGGACTTCCTGTTTTGGACCTGTTCACGAGCCCTGTGTGTTTTTTATGGATATTTTGTTTTGAACTCTTAGTGCTCCTGTTTTGTTTTGCTTCGTTTTGTTTTGTTTAGGACCCAGGAGCTTGCCCCGGCAACCCGTGACATATATAGCTTTAAGTAGTGCATAAATAATTTTAAGAAGTGCATAACTTCAGTTATTATACAGGAAAACAGACACTAATTAATAGATTGCATTTACATTGCGCTTTTTGAGACCCTCAAAGCGTTTTACAATTCCACTATTCATTCACTCTCACATTCACACACTGGTGGTCTGGCCCATTGCTACAGGCCATTCGATCCCTATACGACCGTTGTAAGAGCTTGGTTTGCATTGCCGGCAATAAGTCGGACTCGTTCCTGGTGGGTGATGGGCTCCGCCAGGGCTGCCCTTTGTCACCGATTCTGTTCATAATTTTTATGGACAGGATTTCTAGGTGCAGCCAAGTGGCGGAGGGCTTTCACTTCGGTGGCCTCAGAATCTCATCTCTGCTTTTCACGGATGATGTGGTTCTGTTGGCTTCATCGGGTGATGGCCTCCAGCTCGCACTGGAACGGTTCGCAGCCAAGTGTGAAGCAGTGGGAATGAGGATCAGCACCTCCAAATCTGAGGCCATGGTTCTCAGCCGGAAAAGGGTGGAGTGCCCATTCAGGTTGGGGATGAGTTCCTGCCCCAAGTGGAGGAGTTCAAGTATCTCGGGGTCTTGTTTGCGAGTGATGGGAGAAGGGAGCTGGAGATCGACAGTCGGATTGATGCTGCAGCCGCAGTGATGCTCCGCCGGTCCGTCGTGGTGAAGAGAGAGCTGAGTGTAAAAGTGAACCTCTCACTACGTCCCTACCCTCACCTATGGCCACGAGCTGTGGGTAGTGACCGAAAGAACGAGATCGCGGATACAAGAGGCGGAAATTAGCTTCCTCCGAAGGGTGGCTGGCCACTCCCTTAGAGATAGGGTGAGAAGTTCAGCCATCCGGGAGGGGCTCAGAGTAGAGCCGCTGCTGCTCCACATTGAAAGGAGCCAGCTGAGGATGCCTCCTGGGCGCCTCCTGGGTGAGGTGTTCCGGGCATGTCCCACCAGGAGAAGGCCCCGGGGCAGACCCAGGACACGCTGGAGAGATTATATCTCTCAGCTGACCTGGGAACGCCTTGGTGTTTCCATGGATAAGCTAGAGGTGGCTGGGAAGAGGGAGGTCTGGGCTTCTCTGCTTAGGCTGCTGCCCCCGTGACCCGGCCCAGGGTAAGTGGAAGAAGATGGATGGAAGGACTATTCACCACTTCCCACTAAGAAGAAAACGTAAACACCAACAAAACACTACAGGGCACAGGCCCATGTGATCTCTGGAGTCACATATAACTTGATTTTTTTTTTCTTTACAAAACACTGTTCAAGCGTCAATCAGACATTTCAAAATGACTCTGATAAAAGTTCAAAATGTGAATTAACGTGAATAAAGAAATTCCACAAATTACCGTTGTTTTTACTTTATCGCTGCTGAAAAGTACTTAAAGTATCATTATTTCTTCTTTCCTGTACAAACCTGTAATATTACCCTTTTATCTACTACTGAGTATGCGTGGGTAAATATAATTGCATTGCACATTTAGGTAAAATAAAAATGCCATTTAATTATATGTGGATAATCTAAGGCATCTACAGTGTTGAGCTCTCAACCCAGCTGAACACCTATGTGACATTTTGGACTGTCAACAAAACACTAAATGAGGAAATTTGATTTAGAAGAATGATGTTCTAGTCATCCAGCTGAGCTTCAGACACTTTCAGAATGAGTGCCAAGCATACTAAAGCTGTTCTGGGATCACATGTTGGCCCAACACCTTTTTAAGACATTCCATGTAAGTTTTCCCATTGATTTGTCACACGTCTGCATGTGCAGCAGGATTTGGAAATATTTTGATTAAAGTGTGAAAGCTGAGAGGTTACTTGATTATTTTGGCTTGCTACCATCAGTCCAATCTGAAACGGGACCAACACAATTCTGCTAAAGCACACTGGCAAAAATGTACGAGTAAAATGTAAAAAAAATAAATGAATAAATGAAAAAGATTTTTAAAAAAGAAGCCAGTTTATTCCAAAATGTTAATTTATGAATAGCCCAACCGAAAATATTAAATGTCACAGGAATAATTTTAGGAACTGGAACTAAATCTTTTGTACATAAATAAAGTATTGGTTAAATACTTTTAGTTTTGTTTCTGTTTAATCTGAATGAATAGATCGGGATGACAGAATGGTTTCTATTACTGTTTTAATAACTAGTCCTCTCATTACAGGATTTTTTTTATTGTGAGTTGTCGTTCAAATCAGAATTTGTCTTTTAACCCAAAACATTAATTAGTCCATGAGACCATTCCCTTTGCTGTATGTAAATAGCATTCGGGACTGGCCACAGTAGAGCTCTTCCCTGAAACATTTTAGATGTATGTGTCTCTCGGGAGTATTTAAATCCAACCCAGATGACTGATGACCACAGTTGCCACAGAAGCCACATGACGTGTCCTTTTTGGTCAAAGCCAGTGTTGTATCCCTTTGTAAAAGCAAAGATTTGGTAAATAAGTGCAGTGAAGCATTGAAGATAAATTGTTCCTATCACCCAAATTCATTTATCTCTTCTGCTTCTGATATATGTAATTCCTTATCTACAAAAAGGGGCATTATACCACTCTGAAAAGACACTCTGCATTTTTACAGAGATGATGTCCACTTGCAAGGCCAAGTTTTTCATTTCCAGTCATTAAAAATATATGTGTCAAAACTATGGAGGCTTTTTATTCCTGCTTGATGCACTCGCATCTTCTCTTCACATCTTAGCTCCTCCCAGCCAGGATCACAGAGACGGAGAGAGAAAGAGATGTAAGAAAGGGACGCGCAACTGCCGAAAAGAGAAGCTACAGCTCCGCTGTATCAGTCTCGAATTACGTCAGGTACACATAATGTGCTGCACAGCTGGATCGCATGTCAAACCGAACAGCACAAATGTCCATGCAGCGTATAGATCTTTGGATGAATGAAACGTTTTGCCCAGGCAATTATTTATTTTCAGATTTTAATCATCATTTAGTGTTTCTTTTAAATATACTGGATCTCTGTTATTTGATTTACAGGCTGTTTATTAGCTTCCTTTATTGTCTTCATAAATTAATACACATAAGAATCTATATCAAGAATACAGTTTTAAAAAATTCACTGCTGCTCTTTATGTGATGCTACAGGACTTTATATAAATTACCTTATATAAATTAATGTATTAGATTTATCACACATGTGAGAATGCAATATTGATGAGCTACACCTTTGTTTCCAGAAGCCTCGCTGCTCCTTGATGGTGGAGCTAAAATTATTTCTACGCTCCAAAGCAGAGAATTACTACATCTTTATTTTCTTCAACAGTTGAATTAAAAACATAATGCAGAAGCTTAGAAAAATTATTTTTTTCTTGAAGTGATTGCCTTTCTAAAAATCCTCCCTTGCAGACAGGCCCGTAGTCAAACATATCACAACTGCATGTGGTATTAATATACTCCTTCCAATAAAAAAATAACAAATTCTGTCCAGGTAGTGTTTGAAATGGCACCCGCTGGAAAGATAAAACAATTTAATCAGGTTTTTAAGATTTAAATTAGAGATGTTGGTTATGTGAGTCATTCAGAGTTAAATATTAGTTCAAAGATGCTTTTTCAAATGCATTCACTTTAATTCGTTTAACTGTCTGGCCAGCAGTGACTGCATTGTGCAGCATGTTGTTTCCAATAATCCTGAAAGCCAGCCAATCACTTATTTCTGTCCTGAATAGAAAAGGTGGCTTATGTAAGCGAGCTAGTCATCAGAATGCATTTCAATGAAGAAGCAAAGGACGAAATCTCTAATATTAAAAAAAGAAGAAGCAGCAGTGGCAGTAGCAAATACAATACCGTCTTTACAAAAATGCATAAATCATGTTTGGACAGATTTTGAATAGAGTAACCAATCAGGTCATGGCCCTGTCTCAAAAGTCGCTGTTAGTGTACTATTTGTTGCAAATCAGATTTGTGGGCTTGAGGGATGTGAAAGCATGAAACTGCTGAAAAAGTTGTGACTCCTTTTCTGGCTCTAGAGGAAGGATGAGGAGAAAGACGGGGGTTTATCAGACTTTGGTAGCCTGGGGCTACGGGCTCGTACCGCCACCGGTTGTGAGCATAGGGTTACTTCCATGAAACGTATGTGCTGGGTCGAGTTTTGGTGGTAAAGTTGCCTTGCAAGTGAGGTAAGTGCCACATTTTAACAAGAAGAATGGAAGTTATGCTGTAGTTGTATGTTGCTTTATTTCTTTAAGTAGGAGAGCAGCATTGAGTCTGCAAAATCCCCAAATTAAATATAATAATTGTGTTCCCACAATGAATGTATACAAAATATTATGTAGCCAGAAGAAGAATCACCTCCTGGATCACTGCATGTTAAATGGTAAATGGACTGGTTCTTATATTGTGCTTTTCTACTCTGTGTAGGCCTTCAGCTTTCACTCTTAGACTCGTACTTCATTGTAGCGCTGATATGTTCAGTCTTAGGTTTTCCAGACAGTCCTGTGATGTCATATGATGCCTCAGTGGCCAGTTGACCAGAGAGGTGACACATCTTAGCAGCAAGCAAGCAAAAGAAATTAAAAACATGTAGGTGAATGTATGATTTGTGAACATCACACCATCAGAGATCACTAATAGAAGTGTTGTGTTTTTAAATAACAAAAAAGAACAAAAAACTATTCGGAAAATTAAGGAAGACTTATTTTAAAAAGAAATTATAACTATTGAGCCGTGGGTACGGAAATTAGTTCATTTGAATCCTTTATTTTTGTGACAAGATGTTTGGATATTACACTTTTTAACACGAACAAAAACACAGTGGAGTGTAAAAACCGGTTGGAGATTCTTGTCAGCGTTTATGTGGAATTAAACCAAAATAGGCACAAAACTGTCTAGACAGAGCAAGAAGAAGAAATCTAATACTCTAGCAACGAATACTCAACAGACAAATGTATTGTATGTATTATATTTGTTTTATCTTTGCAGTCTTCCTGTCTTTCTCTCATTCTTCTCCTCATTGTTGTTGTCACAAAACGAATGTGTAGACTAATGAGGTGTAATTTTTTAGAAAAGAATGCTTAGTACAATTTTAGGGGATTATACCTTTTATAACACAGGATTTAACATTGGCTTAGACAGAGGATTAGTGCGTCACATTTATCTCACACTTGTTAGGCCAACGTTTTATTTCCTGTTATTACAGGCAGTTTTGTCTAATTGTATCATCTGGTTCACTTGCTATCGTGTGGTCAGCACACTTTCAGTTTGCCATGAACAAAAGATGCATCCACGGCATCGCTACACATGGGCCGTTAAGGAAAACTTTACTGCTGTCTCTATGACCAGTTGCAGAATATTTACTCAGTTAGACTCCAGTTTTACAGCTCCCAAGCTCAATTGAAAGTGCATTTAAAAAGATAATGGTCCATGGTGCATAAAAAAAACAGGGGGGGGGCAGGAAGTTCAGCAGGTTTTGTTTGGTCTGAAAGAATCGTGTCTCTTTGCAGAGATGAAATGTAGTTTGAGAGGATATCGCTTACAGATGTTCACTTTATTGTCCGCATCTGTATGATGTGATATCTGCGAATCTTTCAGTCTTCCACCTCCAAAGAAATATGGGCTCTGTGGGATCCGGGATCTGATTCCTGGCACCTGGGAAGTGATTCCAGCTGTTTGAGTCCGTGTCTGTAAATTGCAGGTTTGCAAGTTTTTATAGAAATCCTCGTCGCACATTTATGCTACTTTGTCTACAACGCACAATACAGATAAATACAGTTTATACCACTGTTTTGCTGTGTTAAACTTAAGTCTTTTAACAAAGAATTTCAACACTGAGACAGCAAGGACAAAGATAGTCTGACTTTTATTCCTCAGAGTCAGTCAAGCACCAAAAACACAGAATGCAACATTTTCAATAATGCAAGAAAAAAAGCCTCTTTCAAAAGGTACATCTGTTTTCACAATCTGTGTGCTACGTCTCCTGACAAGTAAACTGAAATGCATGTGTGAACTTGTCTGAGTGCCCCTTTAAATTGATAATGCACTCAGCATCTAACTTTGATGAATATTTTGAATATTAAATGGTGGCTTTTAAATGTTTCCTTTTTGAAGGACGCGGTTCCGAATTCACATCGGGGATTGTGCTTTAATACTCCAAAGGGCAAAAACGTGTACCAAGTTTTGCTTTTACTGAACACTAAAACAAAAAATAGCACCAAAAAAATCATTTGGGGTGACAGTTGATGCAACTGGCTCATGACCAATAATCACTTGATGACCTGACAAAATTCTCTATTTAAGCAGGTTAATTTTAGGAGAAAATTCCCACCATTGTTCTTAAACAATCCATTCTGACAACTAATATAAAGTTCTCCGTCTTCTTTTACTGCAGAAAATTAAATACCCTACATCTGTCTGCGACTGTGACATTATCACGGGGTCCATCGTTCTCTATCAGGTATGCTTCATAAAAAATTCAAAACACTTTCCAAGTCAGTTGTAGCCTGCGGCTCTCAAGGTTTGTCTTTGTAACAATTTGATAATACTGGTCACACTGTATTGTGTGTCCTTGAGCACCAACAAGGACGGCAGATTTGTTTCCCCGATCCATACAGACGCAAAGGAGGAAGAAATATATATACTCCGCTAGCAGAAAGGCTCTGCAATTGTTTTGAGTGACAAGGTTGACAATTCTCAGAGTGCATTATTAAATATAACCTTTGAGAGAGGTGAAAGCACAATGGAGCGAGACATTTGTTAAAGCAGAGGTTGAAAGTATAGGAATGTAACAATAGATGTATTTAATATAATCAGCTGCCATCCAGGAGGCAGAGAAAATGAATCATACAACCATTACATAATGCAATGAAATGTTATTGGCTATATGGAATTCTAATGCACATGAATAATATGTAATAGTTCCTGCTTTGTAGCCTACTTATTGTGTTTGTATGCACATAATAATCCCACTGTTAACCCTTTCACTATTTGCTACCAGAGCAGTTATCATGGCAACTGATGACTTGCTGAATCCTCTAAGTAAGCAGCTTAGGGAGCGCTGTGTGAGCCTACGGTAGCTGTAATCTACTTACCAATCAGAAATAGGATTAATCTCCAGCAACAAAACAAAAACACATAGAGTAGCTTGGTGAGGATGACAAAACAATGTTGCTCGTGTATCTTTGAAACTTATTAAGCTTAGAGAATGATATATGAAACATTTTTTCACATATCCCTTCCCCGCATCCGTTCAAACTCTCCCATCCTTTTTCTCTTCTTAAGCTTATCTCAGCTCTAAGAGAAAACTTCTGGGTTCTTGCTTTTTACTCCCACTCTACACATTAGAGTTTACCACTCTGCTTATGTTGCTGTGCATTTAAACTGTTCTCGCAGCCAAACTCTGGAAAAATGTAGAATAAGGTCAGAACGCTGGCCCAAGGTGCTCTTTCCTACATCTAGCACAAAACAGGAGATAGGAAATGTTCCATTAGGTTTTTTGGCGAACCACTCAGCAGCTTGGAAATCACAGTGCAGTCACCTTAGCTATCTTCACACTGGTGCAAAATTAGACTTCACACAAACTTTATATAAATACAGAGCATACAGAGTTTGTGCTCTCACATACATCTCTGTGCAGAAAAAGAGATTAAAGTTGTGTTATTTGATGTATATCAGATGAGTAGGTAAACGGCTGTTTGATGAGCAGACACTTCATGGTTCTGTTTAAACCTTTGCAGCAGGTTTTGAAATTTTAGGTTCACCAATTTTAACAGTCCTACTAACATAAACTATATATATTTATGTAATTCATTCATATCTTTAGTGGACCTGATCTTTCTTCTTAGAATTTCTTCATCCTGTATGTGTTGTGGCACAGTGGTGACACAGTTCAAGGGGATGACCCGCCTGCTTTAATTACACTTCCCAAAATCTTAAATAAGTCTGATTGTGAACTCAGCAGTGCTGTACTGCAGGTTTATTGCAACCACAACATGGATCTATTAAAGCTGGCTACAGTAGACTGTACAGTCATAATTATTTTTTTTCCACTGGCTAAAATTGCCAGTACCACCCATATGGAAAAGATATATATAAATCTTATAAAGTTTGTATCTGTCTGTGTGAAACTTGTATGAAAAGCATACAAGAGTGAAAACAGATATAAGATCCCTTGAAAAATTATATAATGAAACTTGCATGTTTTGGATACTTACTAAAACAATATATGAAAGTAATGAGAAAGTGGCCACTTTCATGAGTAAATCATATATGTTTTTACTATTTCTTTTTCATATGGGCAATGCAGGGTTAAGTACTTTAACAGTTTATTTAAATATGTTAATTATCAGCTGTTGTCACTTTTTGACAAAACATCATCACTGATTTGATTGTCTGATGGATTTTTAAAATACTGTAGTATATTTATGCTAGTACACACAGTGTGGGGCTACTCTGTCTGCACCAATATCAACATCTGTGGAAGAAGAAAGCGCAAAGTTTGAACCCTAATTGTCTCCATACATGTCCCTGTCATTGTCTGCCCACAGTAGCTTTCCTGGAAAAAATACATAATTAAAAAAAAAGCAACCAAAACATGTGACACCACAGTTAAGTGTTCTCTGTCCTTTACCTACCAATATCTATTTATCTGCTTAGAGTGCAGAGCCAAAAACAAAAAAAGAAATCAATGTGGCTGAGAGCAGTTGTGAGGAGCTGATCACCTTTCGTCAAGCTTTGTTCTCAATCAATGAGTTTGATGTTGGTTCAGTTGCTGGGAACGATTGACTGGTGGAAGACGTAATTGGTCTCATTTGACACTGAGGCAGGTTGGATTCAGGGCAGGATAAGTGCAGTACAGGATACAGAGTGGATCGTATGTGCACTTGTGTCTCGGGGAACGAACACAATATTCCACTTGAGTAAAGGACAGACCCCAGGCGCTCGCAAACCTTATCACTTTGATCCGTTGTTTTTTTCTTCATTTCTTTTGAGGTTAAAATCCGTCTGAGGCTGGATTTGTATCACTTCATGTATTCTTGGCATCCAGTAAGGTTTCAAAGAGAGCAATATTGAAATAGAGTACAGGTTCAAACCTGTTCTCAAAAACATATAGATATTTATAATTCTCTTATTGAAATTCTGTGCAGCTTTGTTGGGTTATGAAGGAAGGCTTATGGTGTTTTACAAAAGTTTTGAGTTTGCGCTTTGTTTTAATCTATGTAAATGAGGACCGGCTGTATCAGCAAAGGTCACGGTGTTAAATATCGGATTCTGAGAGGACAAAGTAATTATAGTAATGATACTGGTACTGACGGACTAATTCAAATCGAGACCTTTTCCAGAAGATTGTCTCTAAATGTCCATGATCTCTCTTTTTTCCTAATTTGTTAATTTGTCAAACAAAAGGGGCTAAGACTGCAAAGTCACGGGGAATTACATAGAAAAAAAATTGAGCTGCAATTAACCTCTGACAGCAACAGTAGCTGGACTATACAGAAAATAAAAACATAACAAATTTTCAAATGACAGGCCTTTTTCTCGTGTCGCAATCAACCAGTGAACCGACATCAACGAACGTGCGGAGCCGGGTTTGCTTTTACAAATAATTTGCAGAATCGTTCTCGTAGGCAAGACAAAAACTGCACTTCAAAACAAGCGTGCGGTGCACTAATTGTGTCATGAAGTCAACTATTTGGTGTGTAGTTTGCTAGCTGTTGAGCACATTTAGTTTTACCTGGTTCTTTGCAAGAGTTGTCGTGAAACGTCTCTAATTTTTGTGCTTTGAGTGCAAATTGTACAATGGCTTAGTAATTTTCTTTCTAATTCCTTTTGTCCTCAGGCAAAGAATGTTTGTACGTGCATAGCCACCTCTCTCACTCTTTCTCCCTCTGTCTCTCAGTCTCTCGCTCCTCTACAAAGTCTCTCTTTTCCCTCCCTCTTTGTGCACATATCCAGCTAATTAAACAAAGCACACGATTTGATTAAACAAGTAAATTGTGCTAGTCTGTGTTTGTGATAATTAGGATAACCCAGAGTTTCTTTAAGAACATTAACTGTGATGGATGTTTCATCTACAACTTAGAATGGATGTGCCTCGACAGCACGAGAGGATACGGACTCCCGTAGTGACAAAGAGAGGCAGAACCAGGATGGAGTCTGTTTAATAATGTTGGACGCAGACGGCCCGCTGATGCCATCAGGACTTTAAACTATGTATATGCACAATATGTTTCTGCTTTGGGCGAGACAATGGCCTTCTTCAGGACAGGGCAGTGGGATAGCCTGGCCTCAAATACAGTGTAGAGACTTGTTGTGGCAAAGAGGAAGTACATTTACACAGGGACTGCGTATAAATCTGAAGAAACTTTCACTTGGGTTCTGATTAAAGCCTGAGTTCACATGTTTTGATGGCATTAGATGGAAGCAGGCCTGTAAGATAACAGAAACCACACATTAGAGAAAAGAATAACCAACTAAGGTTTATCAAGAATAACGATTCAAGGGGGAACGAGGTCTTGGAGCAGCTGTTAATTTTTCCGTGGCTTTGAGTGTAGTGAAAATATTCAGAATGCATATATGGATATATGGTTCAAAACTTTCTGCACTGTTTTAAAGATTGTACTTTAAAAATAATACCTCATAGCTTCAAGATTTTGATCTCCATGCCATCAAACATGTAATCGGACCCCAAGTGAAAACACAAATCTTCTGCTATAAGCAAATCTTGTCCTTTGCTTAAAGCAACATTTTTAAAACAGTGTCCGCTATTGAAAAAAGTAAATCCAACGTGCTCTTTTTTTCAGTGTTCTCCAATGTGTGGTTTCTGTTACTCTACAGGCCTGCTTCCATCTAAAGTTAGTGCGAGCTGCCTCTGCCTATACAGCTTACTAGAGCTACTATTGTAATTGTCATGAAACCTAATTTTTTATTCATAAATACTGAAGCGTCACAACTTAAATCATTAACTGTACAGGGAAGTGTCATCTCTGTGGGGAAAAGTACAAAGAATGAAAAATAAGAACTCTCCATAAAAAGTCTTTACCAACCAAATGTGCTTAAACTAAAACCTTTAACACAACGACGCGTATCTGCCGTATCAGTCATTATGTTATAATGTCATAATTACAACATGTTAGCAGTATTTGAGGATGGAGATGCTTGGGTTGCTCGGGTTCTCATTTCATCCTTTTCAGATACTTAAATCCAAAGCAAGTTACAATTAACTATCAGAGATGTAAAAACCACAATATTTATTTTAATGAACGAGTGTTAAAGTAGAAGAATTTTCCTACAAAAGAATCAAGAAATTTGACTCATTAAGTTTTAAATTAAACTGACTTATTATCAAATTGAATGCATCTAATAACAAGAGGAGATTTTCACAATGTGTTCACGATGTTAAGGACAAGTAAGCAGTTCCAGGAAGCTTCTGTAAAGTTTTATGAGAGTATCTGTGTCTGTACCGTGGTAAGCTTCAGTGACAAAATGAACGAATGAATCAAAAGATAACTGTTATAATAGCTCGTCAGAAAATTGTGCAGCTATTAAAAGATAAATGCCAGGACTTCCCCGCCAACGTTTCCTTTCTTCATCAGCTCTGAACTCGCTCTGCACAAGCAATTCTTGACCTTATGAAAATCCCAATATGCAATATGTAGGTGTGTTAAAAGTGGTTACTCTTTTCTTTGACACGGAGATTGCACATTTGATTAAGATAACTCATTACATTTACAACATAAAGATATTTAAAAGATTTTCAGCTCCAAGTGAACAAACATATAACTTTTATTAGCAAAAAAGTAATTTGTCATCAGATATATACAGTATATTATCCTACACGCTCAAGCTACCAAATGTTTGGGGTTAATTAGACCCCAGAGAGGCCCATAAAAATCCAACTACATTATACAGCTACACTCCCCGAGACTGCAAACGGGAGGAATGCATAATTTTCTGTGGCAAAACCCTAAAACGTGTCATCAGGTCAAAATCTTGCCCAGAAGAAATTCTCATAAAATGTGAAACGATGAACTATTAGGCTGAAAGAATAACATTTTTTTAAATCCGTTTAGAAGAGCTGCATTTCTCTGGGATGCTAAATACGCCATTAGATTCGAAGATAAAATAAGTTGAAAAATGTTAATTTTGCCTTCAAGGTGTCAAATACTTTACACGCGGCTGGTAGCAGCAAATTATTTTATCTTGTCACAGCACAAAGAAACACATTTCACAACTCCTCCATGAGCGTTCTTATTCTTTCCATCCCAGATTCTTTTACGGCCGGGGTCGTAATGAACACGAAAGGTCAGGAGGCTAACTGTATATGCAGACAGCACTGTACGAACATGGAATCGGCAGGGAGTTTATTTCTGTCTTATACCTTTATTGCTTATCTTGTAGATTGCACGAAACTACAACGTACAACAAGATGAGCAGGGGCGAAAAAGGACGGAAAAGGAGGAGGATGGAAGCTGTTGGGGAGCGGGGTTAGGGGAGGGGACAGGCAAGACCTGATTAAAGACGGTCTTTGTTATGTAATTAGCTCCAAGAGAAGAAGGCCCCGCTGCTGCAGGGATGGAGAGCAGCTGGCCTGAGGTTGTCTAATTGCCTGCTCGGATTCTTTCCAGGCCTCATCCTCTGGAGCTCGCGCTCGTTATGGCACAGATGTTTACTGCTGGGTATCGCGGCGAAGGCTACATGGTAACCACTGACTACTTCCACTGTTGTGTTCCAGTGACACCTTTCCCTCATGGGACCGCCATATAGCCATGATTTTTGAATGGGCTCAGCTGCTACAGCAGGGAAAGGCGGGTATTTATAGCGCGGGCATTGACAGGACCGCGCGTTCGCTCTTGAGTCACTGCGTTCTCATTTGAGATTCCACTTTGGAATCTCTTAACTTGTGTCTCAGTTTTTGATTTTAATTTTGACTAAAGTGTTATTGACTCTTGATCTTATTTGAAGTTGGTCCATAGACTCAGGGTTGTTATTAACGTTCTCAGCAGCTCTCTGCTGTTGGGTAACCTCTGTCTTTATTAAGGATTATTACTACAAATCCTTTATTGAGGGTTATTACTCCACATTACCTCGGGAGTCTAACTGTGTTCAGTACCATATTTGTTTCGCTGAAAGACTATTGTGAATCTGATGGTTTTTTATATCAACCTTTGTTCTAGTGACGATGAAAGGCCACTCGCAAGGGAACAGATGTTTACATCATATAGAAATTGCTCAATATTTGCATTTATACATATCACATCTATGTAACGATTTACTGTGTAGCGTGAAGCTCAAGCTGTGGCATGACCACAAAATCGTATAGTAATATATGCATGCATAAGAAGGAAGTAACTTGTGAGCAAATTGAAATATTAAGTAGTAAAACAAAACTCTCTGGCTGCTTTGTATTTGTGTGTAAGCGTATCTATGTGTGCATCTCTGCGTTCAAAGATCCGTCATGGTTTAGTTCATTTACATCAAAGGCATATTTGACGCACTAACCAATCTGTTTTAAAAAGCTCTACAAAAAGTGAGAAAGCCACATAATGACCGAAGGTTATATCAAGGATCCTTTCTAAATTCTAACTGTTTTTTCTGTCTGCACCCTGCAGCCCACCTGCACTGTTAGTATTAGAGTGTGTGTGAGGAGGACTCTGTCATGAGATAAGAGAAAAGAAAACATGAAGAGACGGGGCAGGGGCATCCACACCTATCTCCTCTGTGTCTGATGCAGCTTTTGAAACCAGAGGTTTGCAGGTGTTGTTTTTTGAGGGAAAGACTTTAATATGGTAATCATTTGCTGTCCCTCGTCAAAATTATTCTCCTCAGTCTGAGTGGTGTGAGTGCTTATTTCAAGCTTATTTTGCTGGCTAGCATTACTCTTACGCTAGAGAGCGCACACAGACATTCACACACCTGCTCCACAGAAAGCAGCCAAACACCTGCATCGTCTTGTCCCCCCTCTCTGCCCACACTTCCCTGATGGCCACTGTACCTCCTCATCTTCCCTCTTTCTCATTTCTATCCAGCTCACAGCTTGTGAGACATTTTGATGACCAATACCCACCTCCTACAAAGACAGACACACACCTCATTTTTCTGTAGCTTTTGTTGATATTAAAAAGGAGAATGCAGCTGGCTCTATGCAGAATAATGAGGTCAAAGCCATTCTAATAAGTCTGGGGGTATGAATCTGGCATGAGTAGGGCAAATAAGAAATAAGAAAGAAAAGAAAGAGCAGTATTCGTACACAGATATGGCCGGTGAAGCTTCTCCTCTAAGTTTTAGCTGCAGTCCTTCAGATCCATGGTCAATGACTAATGTTCAAAGAAATGAAAAATAAAAGTTTGACGTAAACAGTAATTTCTAGTCAGCTGCATAAAGAATTTCACACAATTTTAAATATACATTTTCATAGATTTGCAAAGACTTAAATGTTGACAGTTTTATTTGTTTCCTAGATCTACAAAAGTCTTGTGTCTCTCTGAAATGTACTCTTTTTCTTTGTTTGTTAACACCTAACACTACCTTATGGATCACTTAATTATATTTAAAAAAAAAACTAACTCAAAGATGAACGAATGATGAACCAGTCTGTCGCAAAAACAGATCGTTTGTTTCAATCTCTTTATTTGAATCTACAAAAAGTGCCAAATGTAACACTCTGGAGTGAAAAGCTATTGTTGCATCAACGCGCTGATTGCAAAAAACTCATCATATCTTGTCCTGCTGTGCAGCTTGTCCTAAAAATAAAAGGAAACGGGACAAGTCGAGGACAAAAGAAGAAGACCTAGAATATAAATACAGCAGATGAACATATCTGAAAGTCATGTCCTTAAAACATAAGAACAAATCCAGAAGAGGCCTGACACAGGACCTGAGGGATACATCTGGTCCTTTAGTTGATCCATGTACTGTTGTAGATGGATCGACTGAAGCGTTCATGAAGCCTCGTCAAAAAGTCTCTCAGTGGGAAACAGGCTGAATTGTGCCAAATAACACAAGAACCCATCGAGTGATGGGTTTTTTACAAACTGCATTGATATTTATGGAGGATGTCAGGGTAGAGGTACACCAGTGAGTGCTGATGGGCATCTCTAAAACACGGTGGAGGTGGAGTTCATGGTTTGGGGCTCAGATGTGGGGATCTCCTCAAAATAAGTGAAATTATGAACATAGAAACGTGCTGTCACATCCCTACATCTGGAAAGTATCTGATTGGCAATGACTTTATTTTTCAGCATGACAATGATTCGAAACACACTGGCAGTTAAAGCATACCTGCAACACCATCAGTCATGGTTTGGGCCTCCACAGACCTCAACGTGGTTGACAAATCAAAATGCAGCCAACACTGAAAGAGTAAAGGTGCTCACAGGAAGCTCCTTAGAATTGTATAAACTGTATTTCCATGTATGTTTGCACATGTCTCATTAAATCAATGCGCCTGTTTCCCATTTTCCTAGAAATCGGGATGGATCAAGACTTTTTGCACAGTATAGCAGTGAAATAGTTGATGTGAAATCAAAATAAATATCTAGAAAGATCAAAAAGGTTTCGTGTAAAACAGACAAATATCAGTCCTGGCATTTGTCCAATGGAAACACAATACAAGCTGTTGATTGTAAGTCGTTACAGTGATATTGTTTACTGTTTACACAATCTTTCCTATTAATCAAACCTGTGGGTCAGCTATAATGCAATGTTCTCTGAGCAGGCTGTTTTTCACATGGCTTGAACACATCTTAGCAGCTATGCAGAGTCTCATAGATGTATAGTACAATAGCATCCACCCACCAGTTGTCATCTTACTGCTGGAATAAAGTCCCCTGTCACTGCAAAAGATTGAGCCAACAGCCTTTCAGTTGTTAGACAGCCCTGCTACCTACTGTATAGACCAATCTGCCAACCAATTGTTGTACTCTCATAAGGCTGATTCTATCTGAATCGAGGGCATAATTTACCCTGTGCAGTGCCTGTGAATGCGGCTGAATTCAAGAGGTAGGTAGAGGCTGTCAAATCCGTCCCTGCCATGATAAATAGCCATTTACTGTGGAATGGCAGCAGGATAGGGCAGGTATACATGCTGAGACACTCGCAGTGTCTTCCTGGAAGTGTTTTCTCAGAAACCGAGCCTCAGCCGCACATGTCTTTGCTACATGCATGGCAATTGCCATAGAACTTGACAGAATATCTTGGTCTTGGCAGGCATGTCTGTAAATCATAATATCAGTGTGACATCTGCAGAACTTTTCACTGGAAAGCAGCAATTATATAGCACACCCAAAGCATGCTCTGCACTTGCTGAAAAAAACACATAAAGCAATGACCACACTAGGTCAGGGTCAAAATATTCAACATGTGCTTCTAGTTTCAAATCGCAGACAGACAAGTTTGCACGTTTAGTGAAATCCTGTAGGTGTGGAAAAAACGATTTGTTGTGTGTATGTGAAAGCATGCACACAAGACACCTTGTGTTTTCTCATTATCAGAAAACAATGAGTTGGCGCGCACAAATCAATAAGTAGATGCATATTGATCGCCACTGCAGACAAAGAAGAAATACAGGAAAACAACACGAATAAACAAATAACAACAACATGCATTTCAGGCTTGTTAAGTGTTTGCGATTTAATTTTATTGACGTCTCGACAACCTTAATCACAACGAAAGTTATTAGAAGAAATCAGAAGAACGAATCAAAGCGGTGAATCAAAGCTTCTAATGCTATGCTAACACAAACACCGTGTCCTTGTGCTGTCATTCATAACGAGATGCTTCTTATGGGCATTATTTTATTAGGGTTTGAGAATGTCATGGCTACTCAAGAACCTGCATGCGTTGGTAAAGGAGGAGTGGTGCAGTTTAACTGTTCATGCAGTGCAATTCTATAATTCAATACCCAGAGTGCAAAAATAATAACATTTTTATAGATTATATTACAATTACAGCAAAATTGTTTTCATTTAGGTGCATTAACCTTACATATTGTTTTCCTCTGCTGAAACAAAAGCCTTTCTGTTATTCAAAAGTATATTCTGGTTAGAGAACAGCCACAGCATTATTTCTAGATGTAATGTCATCTTCGGCCACCTGTAAAATGTTAAAGGTCTTTCCCTCTGACTGGATTGAATACCTGAAGCCATTACGCTGCAACTGCAAGAATGACATGTGGGTTCAATCTGCAGTTTGTGATTTGAGGAATGTGCTGCACTTGATTATGAATGGGTCAAACACCATGCATGGCTTTTTTTAATTAGTTAACTCATCCGACACAGCAGCGGGATCTCAGAACTTAGGTACACAACCTTCTGTGCTTTCTTGCAAACAACAAAAGCAAATTATTTCACACAGATTTCACAGTTAACTAATTTGGAGAATAGCAGGGATCTCGGGGACCTGCTTGGGGACCCAGGCAAGTTTGGGAACAAAACTTTAAATTAAAGCCAAGGAAATGTAAAGTTTTTAATGACCTGACCTCCCTAAAGGGTCCCACTTGGCTCTAGTCACTCCGAATGAGTGAGTGAGTGGCATATGAAATGTTGAACAGTGTAAGTCAATCAGAAATAATTAAGAGGAGTTGTCCTCCTGTGAGGAAGAAAAAACGAAAAGGAGGAAAAAAGCAAGACAGTGGTGAGTTACACAGTTACTTATTTAGCTATATAAAAAAATGAAAAACTAACTAAGACTAAATAACTAACTCCTGCTATAAATGTGGGTGGGAGACACTTGAATTACTTAACTTCTACTAGCATTGTGCTATTTACTGTGTTTACTTCAGTTTTTAAAATATGCTAACTTAGCTAGCAGAGCAGCCTAGCCATCTCATTTCCACCACCAATTTCCATCATCTGTAAGTCTAGATTTTGGGTTAGTGTATCGAAATATCAACTTAATAACTCAAAATTTTTGATATGCATTGTCAGTTATAAATCGAAAGTAGTAGTATGTCAAAATTTTGAGACATGTAACGAGATTCTGAGATAACTCGAAATTTCAATGCAGCCTTGCCTGGCCATTTTCTGTAGGTGAAACAAAATTCCTTCACGTCCAGCTCTGCTGATTTAGCCAAATGCACAGTGATCAGAGTCTGTTAGTTAGCTAGCAAGCTAGCAGAAAAAAACCCAAGAAACGGAGAAGCCAGTATCACTGACAGCTTAGTCTGGGCATTCTTACAATAACAATGATCTCCAAGTTCTAGCATAGTTGTACTTTTAATTTGGATAATAGCTTTTTCTCTTGTTGTTCTTCTTGTACTTGGTGGTGAACTGCAGCAAACTCTAAAATGTCACTGACCGTGGATTGTGCCCAGAAGAAGTAAGCCTGCTGTCCTTGCAGATGTTTGCAAAGAAGTAATGCTGTGTTTGTAGCAGTGGATAGTTGCTTGTCTGGGTGCAGGCTTTACGTTCCTATTATTTTCTTGTCCTTTTGTCCAAAAAAAAAAAGTTTTAGACCACATTTTATGATTTTTGTTTGTTTCTGTCCACTCATTGTAGCTTATTGAGCCCATTATGGCTACAGGAAATGCCATTATTGTTTGATTAGTAACCATAATGCGATTATTGAGCTTAGTGGAGTTAGCTGTTAATTTATTGTGTTACAGACAAATGTAATGTACTTACAGTAATGCATTACTTTGGAAGACCCAGCGCAGATCTTTGGACTGTGGGAGGAAACTTCCACTGGATAAACACTGAGTCATTCTTAAGGGCAAACATCTTTTGTATCCTGCTGCAGAAATAAACACATCAACAATTATTAATGTATTCCGAATTTTAACCAGTTGCACTAGGACTGTATAATATGCCTTGCATTTTTTTGTATTTTTAATTGAATTTTGTATTTAATGCTAAACAGATTCTTCTGTGGATGTTTTATATGCTGATTCGCAGTTGTTGCCTGAAACTATGACCAAAAAAAAGGGGGAAAAAGTTAAAATGTTACTGAATATTACATTTTTTTAACCTAATGTAATAAAGAAATCATGTGGTGCTTCTTAGGACTAGTATACATATTTATTAAATAATTTAGCTCAGGATGTAGAAACTTATCAAATGGAATATCAAACCACATATGCTTTGAATTGCTGGAGCTGTTTCCTGGTTCCTATCTTTAGCTAGTGTCCCATGTGGTCCTGTTTTTAATGGCAAATATGCCTACCAAATGTCTTGCGAGTCTCCCGAGAAGAGAGCAAAACATTCAGAAGACAAATAGACAGGGAGATGCACATGCACAGTCACACAGCACTGCACGCTGCAAACTTCATGTTAGACACCTTTTTAAGACAGCTGCTTCGTGCACTACTGGAGCACGTACAGAAGCGAGTGATTTTTTGGAAAATATGGTAGGGAAATGTTTGTTTAAAACTGTCTGTGTGGATAAATACTTTTTCATTGTGTCTTGTTTACAATCCCCGAGCTTCGTTGTGACTCATATTTCTGCCTTTTATACAGCCGATAAAAGAGCGTGCCGTGCTCGTTTCAGCACGCCAAAACAGTTTGGTTTAGTGGTGTAATTTGTCTGGTCAATGAGGACGAAACACACCTGAATAAATTATTAGGGTGGTGAATTTTTATGCCGAGAAACATAAAGGTATTATTCATTGAAAGAAGAGGCTTTAAAAGGGATGGGGTGTCTGTATATCTGCCCGTAAAACTCGTATGACCTTTTCATTTCATTTCATTCATCCTTTAAAAGTGTCATTGCATGCTACTGCTGTTTCAGAATGTGTTATCCTTATTTATACTGCCTTTGTTTGACATCTCGCTCTTTGTCTTGCTTACAAGCATTTTGTTCCTCTGACTCACTCTTTGTATGTGTTGTGATGTGTTATAACATTTGGTAATTGAATTTTCTTAAATAGCATTTAAGCTTTATTCCACAGTTTTAGATAAATAGCAGCAGTGAAATGAATCTGGCTTTATATGAGAAATTGTCTGTTTTTTGCATACAGATACACACATATGTATACAGTGTATATGTGTGATGTGTGTGTTCTAAATTGTAGTCGCACACACACATGCTCACAGTCCAGCTCCAGATGGATTTACTGTATTTTTGTGACAGACACAGCACTCCTCGGGAACGTTGCCCTTTACAGAGAGAGAGACCAAAAGCACACTACGCAGCAGGACGGGAGACGAGAAACAGCACCAAACATATGGGGAAGTGTAATGTCATGTGGCAGCTCTGGATATATAGTCACTCTAAGGCTGCTGCACCCATATAAAGTTTACCATGAATTTCCATCCCCCTCCATGGGTGGAGAGAAATGGGGAGATTCATGGACACTTCACTGGGCTGTTAGTCTGTCTCATTAAATGCCCTTTAGAATTCCACAGGTGTACATTTTAGTGTAAATCAAGTCGATATTTATGGCAACTCTTTTAGGAGGAAATACGTTTTCTCCTTGGGGAGAACATCGGTTATCTTCCAGCCCACTGCAGACAGGGAGCGTGGCTGTAATATATCCAACTGCTACATAGTAAAGGAGGTGGAACAGAGATTTTCCACAGCTGCGCGCAGTATTTTGCAGGCATCCTAGAATTGCAAAATAGTCTTTTCACAATGCAATCAAACTGAATTGTAGTTTCAGCCTCGCAGCACAAAAATGCTGCAGTCCAACACTGAGACTGGACAGAGGGAAGTGTATAATCCAATGCTCATTTGTGACACATTTGAGTTTGATATTCACAACTCTGTCCTGGTCAGCTCCAGGCCACCTGTTATGTCAGTGATGGATGCCAGTGCAAGCGCTCGGCTACTAGCTGAAATGTACAGTATATGACTGCTATTCAGATTGTAAATGGTTGTGAGTGTGTGTATTTGTCATGGTTCCTTATCATCACCTGCTGTGCGCCCAAGAGCAGTGAGCAAGTGCTCACTCAATTGTTCTCCATCACACACTCACAGGAGAATACACACTCCCACACTTCCCCACACATCCTCCGAGCAAATTTAGTTCACCAGTTTGTCTCAAAGTGCTCACTTACTGCTCCTTGTTACCATATTGCAAGGAGATTTTAACATTCAAAATGAATGCACCTCCTTAGAAATAACTGAAAAGACAAAGCAACATCTGATTGCTTGCGTCACACACACACACACACACACACACACACACACACACACACACACACACGCATGCACAGAAAGGTGTTTTTCAGCTGCTTTATTCCTGTTATCACTCAACAAACGCACCTTGATCTTATTTGCTCACTAACAGGTTACCTAACCTCATTACATCCACCACCCCTGCCATGGCTATCTAGAAACTAGTTTTCACTTAAGTTGTTTTTGTATAAGAGTGGGGGTGGGTGGAGGCAGCTGGGGCTGCAAAGTTACACTAACTTCTATCAAGCTCATTAGGACTTTTTCATATCCTGCACGCACGATTCTGGCACACAGACGTCTGAGTCATTACATTGCACTTGATTTATTGGGCACCTTCTGAGCTCCTTTTTAATCTATTCAAAACTGTGCTGAGCAAGAACCATTGGAAATCTAACGTAATAGCAGGTGATATTGAGGCTGCTATTGATAGCGAATGAAGGGGATCTTCTTTTTTTACAGAAACAACTCCAACGTAGCACATGCCTTGTGGGAGGATGAATAAACAGGTTCACAAACACAGGTGTGTGCATGCTGTTGTTGCTCAGATGCATGCAAGTGCACACACACACACACACACACACACACACACACTTTGTTGAGAGACCTGCTTGTTAGTTTTGTTGGCTTTTACTTCTCCAACATTCTGTCAGAAGAGACAAAGAGATTCACACCAGACATGGTGTGTGTTCCATCTTTGGAGGAAAAAGTGTTTGATGATAGTATTAACCAGACAGCTGAGCAAGGCTGGCACTGCAAAACCCACATAATACAATTTACACTGCAGTCGAAGTATAACTCCAAATACTCTCTAACTCCATGAATATAGTAACACCACGTAGCATATACGGTGTTACTAAAGAAACTTATTTTTACTCACACCCTGGTTCAGAGAAACCCTGACAATGCCTTGAATCATGCTATGTGTATTTCCTGCTGTTCCTGAATGAGATATTGATTTTCAAAGGACTTCCCAACAATGGTGCATGGCTGCAACATTAAATCCTAACTGCACTATATTTTTAAGATCACAACAGTATTGTAAAAACTAGATGCTCTACAGTGGAGGCTCATTCTCTTTTCTGCCTGTAATGAGATACCTTTGTTTAAGCGCTGGGCATGATGATTGTACCATTTTCCCTACCAATCGATTCCTGCAGGTATCTGCGTACATCCTGGGTCCGCCTCATTCAGTTCTGCCATGTCATTTACTTCAGTGACCTCGTAATACCTCTAAGCTGTGTCAAGGTTCAGCGGTACTAGTGACAAAGATGGACTGAGCTGTTAATCTCCCACACCGATCTCCTCAGACACACTCACTCTGTCACTGATACCCTGCAGCAGAAATCGCCTCTTTTCCTCCTTTCCCTCATGAACACTGACAGGTGAAAGGACTGGATAAGTCTTATATCTCGCTATCTCTTCAGATCAGTCACCGCGAGGGTGTGCTTTCGTGCCTGAGTCTGCCAAGGTCATTCTTGGCATTGTTCAGTACGAGCGCTAAAAGCATTGTTAGGAGAGCCGGGCTTCATCAAGGTCCTCGCCATATTCTGCAAATAAATGCTGTGTATTTGGGGCATGTGAATCAATTTGGCAGAACATCAGAGTAAATCCAAGAAAGTCAACTAAGAAAGTGTTATCGGATGACGGGCTACTTTCGAGTGAAAGGCATTGCCCAAAGTTGTGGCATTTCAAGGAATGGGAGAGGAGGGAGGGTGAAAAAAATCCAAGACAGCTCAAAGACATCTAGAAAAAATCTCTACAAAGAATGAACATGAATGAATTAGATAAAAAGAAACTGGCTGGAATTAAACCTGAAAAACAGTAATTTTAAGACAGCTTGTCTGTGATGGAATAAATACTTCATTTGATTTCAAAAAGTAAGGTCTCTTTAAACATAATGGCATCCATTAAGACACAGAGACGGATGATGAAGGCAAAGAAATAACAGCTAAATGCTGATTGGATTCACTACCTTTTTAGTCCATTAATGAAGCACTTTAATTTAGCTGCCAGACAACTTTGTCTGTGACCTCCTCTGGTGACCTCCTCCAATATATTGAGCAGTGTTTGAGGAGGGAGGGCGAGAACACCTCTTCAAGGGAAATTAATATTCACAGAGGATGCTCTGTCCTCCGCTGCACTAATCTGCATGAGATCTGACTTCCTTTCATTAATCAAGGCGACTATGCCCCGGTGCATCGCTGTTGTTTACCTTCTGAGTTTGTTGTTTTCCCAGCCTGTTGACTGGAGGCAAACAGTATAAATCACAAAACAATACATGACTTAACTACCCGCACCGGCTGATGTGGTGTCGTATGTGTGTGATTTATTCTTTAGGTTTTGCTGAAGATGCATGAGATCCATGCCTGCGAAAATTACGCTAATAACGCACAAATTAAAACTTTTAATTTGCGTTAACGGTTCAGACGACAGCGTGAGGACCTGATCTTAATGCTAAAGATGAAAGTAGATTTTCCTAGAGTCACCCATGAAATTCAGGATGACAGCGATGATTATTCACATGCTAATGTGTAAATACAGCCAAGATTTCCTTTCATTACAATTATTAGAAATGATTTTTTTCTACTTTGTACTTAATTTATAAACATCCTTTAAAGTGATCCTGTGGATGGAAGCCCTCATACACCACACACAGTCATTTCTGCACTTTCATATAGCGTTGTGTTTTCCTGTTATATAAATCATAGCTTAAAGCTGATTATTTCGGTGCCACATTACTTCAGAAATGGTATCTTAAGGGCTCGGATCAGTTTGTGGAGGGCGGTTCTCTTAAATAAATTCTAATGGTTTTGTTTTTGTGTCTTGCCGGTGTGCAGGTGTAAAATAGTCTGTTGTTGTTTCTATTGCCTCTCCAGTGTTGTTACATAATGCAACTGTTTAAGCAGGCTAAACATTTTCACACACTGAGATAATGTGTTAGTCGTGGTTTATATGAGGGTAGGATTAACCCATAGATCACTTGAGGTAAAGGTGGGATACAAATTATACAGTAATCCAGAGATCAGAGTAATTTTTACATTGTTATATTTTATTGTTTCACTCAAATGCACATGTAGGAAATGCTTTAAAGCGTGATGTATCTTTTCTTTTAAATACCTTATACCAAAGGCAGGCGCTTCTTCTGTTAATCAGTGTTTTGCTGGAGTTTTACAACAAAGTTTCCATGAGAAAAGAGAGAGAAGAGGCCAGTGTCATCTTTCAGTTAGCATTCAGGTGAAAAACAGACAGTTTTTCTTCGCTCTGTGATGTAAACCCATTTCTGCACTTCACATCCTTTTGTACCGAGCAAGGTCAGCGCGGCAAAATTGCTGGATGGAGAAGGTAGAATCAAAGACGTAAGAGTGCGTCGGCAGAGACAATTCAACCTCAGCAATAAGGCCTCCCACACAGGGTCGCGCAATGATAAATAAGAATAAAACAAAAAAAATTACCTGTTACATTGAACTCTGCTGTGACAGTTACTGTGTACACGGTGTCATATATTTATCGGATATATTTGAATCTCAAGTTACAGGCTTTTCATGTTTTATTCATTTCGAAAACTTTCTTTTAGTCTGTAAAGTTTTTTTTTTCTTTTTACCTTGGTCAGTGCCGCTTTTTTGAAAGCATGAAAAAAATTTGTCAGTGCGGTTTGTTAAATTGCAAGTTATGCATTCTTTCCCCGATGCGACGCCATATGACATGTGGTCGGTTATATGTACGCGCCCACACTGGTTCCATTTTAGCGAGAGAAGCTACGGCACATTATAGTCATCTTATTAATACATTACATCACTCGGCCCCCGTGGGACGTCCGCTTTGAGATTAATAATTTCAGAAATACAAGGAAAACAGACCCAGATGAAAGGATCCTGGAAACACAGCACAAAGAAGAGAGAAACAGTCCTACGATGAGTTTCACCTTTAATAAACTAATAAATTAGGGCCCCACATTTTATTACTTCAGAAATGGAATTAAAGTATAAATTCCTCCCTTTTACCTTTTGATATGTTCTCTCATTAAGAAGAGGCTGAAATTGCACCTCCTGCTGCTCGGTGCTCTCTGAGCAATTGTTCTTTTACAGTGTTGTGCTTTCAAGGCAAGAGTGTAATCAAAATCCTAACCATTGCAATTAGATACAATGGCTTTCCCTATCCCTGTGTGGGTATCTGCCGAACAGAGCACAGAGGGAAAAGGCAGAATGAGTATACAGTGTCTGCATTGAAGGCGAGTGAGTAATCTTGTATGTATTGTAGGCGCGCGCTCAAAGACCACTGGCTGCGAACAGCCTTTGTTTTCTGAATTGGCTTTAACGTTGTCTAATTCAGAATGGTGCTTAAACGTGATTATTTTGCGGGATTTTCACCCGAAAGAAAGACCAGAGTGGGGAAATGTGACGGGGAGGGAGGGGGGGTGTTATGATTGACGTTGCAAAGTCAATGAATACCAGCTAGAGACAAAACAATAACATCAGCTGCAATTTGAAAGATCATATCTACGCTCTGGAAAATATCTCACATGGTTTAAATCTGTGGCCATATTCGCTGACAGACACCCGCCGTATTATCTTACAGTATTATACACAATAATGTACAGTATATTAAGCCTAGTTTCCTGTATTCACTAAACTTTTGCTATGTCTGGTGTAATTAGTGATAAACACTGTCCAGAGCAGCGTAGAGCCACGCGGGAGGTGAACAGACAAAGTCATATTAAAAGTAAACAAAAAAAATGCTCCAGTAGTTGTTTGCTTCTTTTTTAAACCTGACCTTTGACTGCACCTTATTTCCTGCCGTGGAGGTCTGTTATGCGATGAGGTATTTTTGGAATGGGACACTTACTTGTTGAAGTTGACTTTTCCTTTTCACTTGTTATGCCAGGCCACAGGGATAATCAGACGCACATGTACATTGCGGTGAGGAAAAGAGGACGAAGGTGGGTATTGGATTTCAGCACAGTAGACCCCACTTAAAGGAGAGGAGTCAGCAGCCGCAAATTATTTGAAACTCACATAATTAACCCAGGGAGCAGATGGGAAGGCGAAGCAGTTTGCAAGCAAAACAAGCGTGGATTTCTACCACCACTGTTGGATCATAAACAATTTCCTGGGTTTCAGTCGTGCAGGAAGGATTAGCTTTAATAACACAGATAGCAGCCTGGCTTTGCAAATATTAAAGTTTTTTAATGTATTTACAAAAAAAAGTCGTCTTAAATAGTAACATTTACTTGCGCTTAAAAAAAATGTTCCAACATAATTAGGTTCGCTAATGAGGGTATTATTTTTGGATAATTATTTATCTGCTAATAATTTAAGGAATTGTGGTTCTTTTTCAGAATCTTTCTTTCCTCATTTATATTCATCTTTACTCAGCAGGGTGTTCAGTAACACTAACACCGTGTGCGTGTTGTGTAGTTCCAGTCAGCATTTGGCAGTCTCAAGCATGAAGTAAGGCGGGCCCGGGCTAACTGAGTCCACGGTGTGGTAATAGTTATTGTCAGTTATTGATGTAGTATAGAATTGGTAAGACATTCATTAATGAACATTCAACCTAACTAGCGTACACAGGAGGTTAGCTGTACACACATTCTGCTCAAATTGCTCTGGACGGGTCGGCTTGTACCCTGGAAACTATTTGAAATCAGTCCGGCGGCATTAAGAGAATCCTTGAGCTTTAAAGTGCTCTCTTTCACTTTAAATGTTTTTTTTGTTACAGTTTGTTTGTTGAGATCTTTTCCTGTAGCAAAACACTGAGGGAAATCAGAAGCAGGACTGAGGCATCTCAGGGAGCATTAGGAACTTTCTGCAACTGTAAAAATTCTCATTTGTTTCAACAACAGGAGATGGCGAGCGCAAATATTTTTGATCGAACGCTAGAAAGAGAGCTCGGCGGTGAATAAATCTGCTGCGGGGTCTCGCAATTTCTCACATTCTCACAGTGGGATTTCAGCATCTGGAATTGGTGGGGTGGGTGGCTCTCTTTGTCAGCTTATTACAGAAAGAGTAAACTTTGTGGTTTTTCTTCATATTGCAGCAGCAAGTCCCAAATGCACAGTGAGATACACCATGGTAACAGAGACACAGAGCAACGCCTTTTGTTTTCATTTTCTAGTCTTTTACAAGAAGCACGCTTTCAGCCTATTTTGCTCCAGTATTCAAGGCCTCTGCATATTATGTGTCAGACACTGGGAGTGTGGAAAAAAACCCTCTTCTGAATATCACTTTAGAAGATCCATTTTCTATCTTCCGCTTTGTTGTTTCTCGTGCTGTCACACATTTCAGTCCCAGCAAATTCTTGCACAAATCCCGACAAAGGTAAAATTTCATTTAGACCTGTAGTGTCTGACTTTTCATGTACATTGATTCAAATGGAAGTGCAACTAATGAGTTTGATTCAGATGTTCAACAATTGAAAAGAATAAAAAGATTTAACATAAAATGCACAACAAACACAAGCAGTAACTTAATTTAAGCGCTTCAGAGCGAACGTACAGACGGTTGTACACATTTCGCTTCATGTGAGTCGCTATGTTCAGATAGAATATCTGAATAAATTGCACTGAAATGCATTATATATGTTATAAATTAAACAATTTGATCATTTTGCACTCAGTCCTGTAATGCCATCTGCATCCTTCAACAAAATAAGAAAAACATTTCCAATGTTTATAATATGAGACGGATGTGGAGCCAGACCAGTGCCAGCTACTGTGAGCAGAGAAGCGAGGAGGTGGTCAGATCACGAAGAATTAAGCTACGATCAGATGAACCGTGATTGAGTGTTGATTTAAAGCAGCTGGGCGCTTTGGACTGCTTCCACTCGAAAGACAGATTGTAGAACAGTCACAGACATGTAAAACCAGACAGCAACTGGCCACACACAAGGGACAACTATATATATATTTGTGTGTGTATATATTGCTTGCAAGCACAGGAGCCATGAAAATGTAAATACAAATATTCAATTACATGCATGATGATAAACGCACAAAAACAAAGCCAAACAAAAGAAAATGTGGAATGACAGACATTTGTAAATAATGTTTATAACGTGCACTTTTATACGTGTAAATATATTCACTGATGAGTAGATTTATAGGCAGAGGTCAGACGCCGGGGACAGAACTGGTTGCAGATGCCATCTGTCTTCCATGAATACTGTGCGGCACATTCCTCCGGCCTCCCACAGAAACCCTGTTTTCCATTCACGCGCTTCCTAACAATGTTTCTCTTTAGGATACGGAGCCTAATAGGAGAGCATCATGCTCTAAAATCTTTTCCACATGCCTGTCGCATCTTCATTCCCTCGTGTGACCGGGGTCAGCCGAGCGGCTGAGCGCGGCAGCCTCGAGCGCGTTTCATCCTCGCTGAACGCTCAGTATCCAAAAGGCATCTCGGCTCATCTGAAGGGGAGCACATGGAGACGGCTTCTCACTGACCTGGAAAATCTAAACTGACAAGGCAAACAAATGACAATTACAATGCTGGTGATGTTAATTAAACACTGTGTCTCGGACCACTGTAATGGTATTGCTAATAAAGACCTTTCAGCTAATGAGAAGTACAACTTGATTATGGACAAAGGCGAGGAGCCTTCTAGTCTCTCGTCAGTGAGAGGGGTAACACGCGCTCCAGCGTTTTCATCAGCATTTTCTATCCCCTCGACGGTTGTTAACACTGATACCAGAATTGAGATTTATGATCACCAAGAGTGTCTACTGTTTCCCCCTTAGCTTATTGACATGATCTGACATGATCATTAGGGGAATGATGCAGTAGGTGTGCAACCGCTGTGGCTCTGACAGCCCCTTTGGAAAACTTGTGAGTAAATGTCGTATGATTTGCTTTGCTTATTGTCCTTTTGTTTGGCGATCGTCTAGTGGGAAGCATATGTTGCAGATAGTGAGGAATCTAAAGAAAACATCATTTTACAAAAAAAAAAGAAGCCTGTTCCTTTGGCTTTTATTGCAACTATAAATTTCCATGACGCTCTACATCATAACAGAATAGAAAAATAGATGATGGTAATTAGTGCTGCTTGTTTTCCTGCAGGGCAAAACTGTCTTTTGTAGAATTTATTTAGAGGGGAGTGATGAAGGTCAAAGGCCTGTGAAGGATCAGATGCTTCTGAGAATTCTTGAGACATCATCTGACCAATTATCTTCCTAAAATAATGGAGACAAACTGCCATTCTGCATAAGTAATAGCACGCAAACAAAACAAAACAAGAAAGGAAAAAAAAGGAGAGGGCGAAATTATATTAATCTTGCATAATCTCATAGGGCCACATTATTTTGCAGCAAGAAAATGTCCCGAGAACATCGTTGGGTCCTGAAAATGTTATACTAACAAATGAGAGCCATTTTTTATGGTTCTATAATGAGCGTATGTTCCAGAAGAGTACTTCAAGCTGAGGAGGGGAAGTCAGCTGTCATCCTTTGTGGACTCTAACTATGGAGGTAAGAAATACAAATGGGCTCTCTCTTATAATGAGATGTTAGCCCAAGTATCACATAGAGCTTTTAATCGTCTGTAACATGCTCTGTGGGAAGATAAAGTGAGATAACAAGCTAAGTGTTGGAGTTCAAAGGAAGCCTTGCGGAGGGAATCACACTATGATGTCCGGTGTATATGATACGGCCTCGCAAGATGGATCTGCGGTGTGCGTGATATAAGGTAGTTGTTGCGACGGTTAAATTCTTGGAATAACTGAGTATTTCTCTTCGGGTCTTACTTGTCAAACAACCGAAAGCTTTTGAAACAAGAACACACATGTGATGAATTTCATTTATTAAGGAAAAAAAATGTTCTTATCTTAAGATCAATCCCCACAGTGCACTTCTGTTTAATTTATAAAAGATGCTAGGCATAAATAAAAGCGCTTAAGCAGGTTCTAGAACCTCATTTGTAACTCACACCCCTGTGATCTATAAATCTTAAATTAACTTTGACGGCAGCTGCCTTGTATGTTCCCCCTTGGATAATGACAGCATAACTGAAGGTTTAGTCAAGGATAACAACAGACCAAAAGATTTTAAGAGACAACACACACCTTGGGAGCATGTTGCCACCGGAGCGAATGAACTGCAGCCGACAAACTGCGATACTCCTGCGAATCCAGCAAGAAAATCATTCACATCGTGTCTAAACTGTGAGTCACGTCAAAGGCAGTTTTGCTTTTTTACGTGTGTGTTTAATCCAAATGTGCTTTGTAAACAAGGCCCCAGATTTGCCCCACTTGTAAATGCTTTGCCGTACAATCAAATCTTGATATGCTTTGAGGTGCTGTTTCAAAGTTAGAAAGGCCAATAGTGTGACAGCAGGATTCTGACGGTACCTTAAGGGGAGTTCCGCTTCCTACACTGTTTCCGCCCCATGTATTGACAGTAAATTAATGGACTTGTGTAGCACTCAGCACTCAGCCAGTGAGTGGCACCCCATTGATTTCAAGGTGTACTCTTGCCCATATATGGCTTTCTGAATAACCCTTTAAGGTGCAGGAAGAGTGCTCAGACAGTCCACCGCAAGGATGAAGCTCTGTCTGGATAAATATTTCAACACTTGGACTTTGTTTATTGATTGGGGCAGTAATTTCCACACATGCCACCCCAGGGAGACAGGCACTAATGATGCTGGTTCCACCGTGTCCAGCCAAGGCTTTCCCACAAAGACATATTCCCAAGTCCTGGGCCTGTGAATTATGGGATAAAACATTAACAGCTTTCAAAAGTGTTGCGCATGTTTCTTTCCCCCCCACCACGAACGAAGACTGGTGTCTCTCATCAGCAGGCCCCGACCAGGGTAATGGCATCTTTGGTTTGAAGCCAAACTGCCTCGTGGAAGAAGACGAGCAAAACAAAGCAAAAAACTCAAACTTTCCACACTTGCTGCCTTTGAAAGTTGTTTCTGCACACCTCCTGAAGCGCAAAGTTGTGATGTATTTGTCGCAGTAAAACTCCGTCGGCTGTTACATTATGGTCAGTTAAAGGATTAATTACCGTTAATAACAACGTATTGCTCGATCTGTCCGCAGCTGCAGCGCTGAAATTGCAAGAGGACTTCAACCGCGCGATATCTCGCATTAAATAAATTCCGTCGTTTTCTATTATCCGAGATCCCATAGTGTTGCCAGCGCTGATGCATTTGCCCAAAGCACTCCAATGTCTTGTCACTTCTCTTGCCTCTGGCACAGGAACCACTCTAAATCCCAGTTGTTTGTATGCATGTCTTTGCTCGTGCCCCTCTAAAAGGAAGCTGTATTGGATTTGTGTGTCCCCCATGGGCTCCATAAAGAGTAAAATATCTCATGAAGACACTAGCCGCATGCTGCGAGGATAGCAGTTTAATATATGTTGCCGTGTCTCACATCCTCTAGGGTGATGAGGTGATGAGAGCTAGTTTCCCACCTGTGGGGCGACAGTAACAATTTGTGCTAACTCTAAGGCAAGTCAGCCCCGGCTGAGCAGCAGGAGAGCAGAGAGGAGGAGCACTGCTGTTACTCAGACGTGCTAATTACCTCTCCGGTAAAGTGTACAGTGACTTCCCCCCCTCTCCCCTTGGCCTGGCGCCTCACGCCATCAACATAATGAGAACATAACTTTTTATTCTGAATACCTAAATATCTCCTTAAGTGATCGATAATGTGCATCATCATAAATCACGTCTGGGATTGCCTGAAATTATTCCAAAAGTCAATACTGTGCACCGCAGAAGACTTTTGAGAGCGACTAATGGTGAGATATAGCTGCCTTTGGGGAGATATGAGGGATATTCATGCATATGTATAGCGCAAAGTTTCTCACCCCCAAGCAGGAGCGAGACCGAGGTTGGCACTCGACAGGCACTTCTTGGCCCGCTGTGTGGCACCGGGCCCAGCAGGAAGAGCAGTGTAACCGGTGTCTGGTAGCGAGCCTGGCCGTGAAAATGCACCATTAATTCTTAACACAATTAAGGCGGCGCTGAAGAGAGAAATTAAGAGCGGTCCTTATTTAGCAGACAGAGAAGTCTTTTTAAAAAGGCCACTAATACCGTGATTACTCAGATTTGAGGGAAATTATTCAGAAAGGGGCCACATGGGAAGAATTGTTCGTGCTTAGCAGGCATTTCTGAAAAGTTTGCTTTTCCCCTTGTTTTGTCTTTACAGTATCTCACTTTGTTGAGTTTCACTGAATGCAGTTGCTATTTTTCACCCCGAGATCGTGACTGAATGGGCAAAATAATTTTGTGCAGCTAATCAAGTAATAAATAGCCCCCGCTCTGTGATGGTTTTTAACGGCTTCTGGAGCACGGAGCTTCAGCTCTCCAGTGGCTCCACATGAGATCAGCCGCAATCATTACTTGTTTCTTGGAGTTGAACAGGGATTACCCCCACAGCAACTGCCGGGCTGTGGGTTTGAATTATAAGAAGGGCAAAATAAAATAGATTCTACACAGCAACAGCTTGCTCCTGTGTGATTACAACAATGTACGCAAATGTTGATGCTTGGAAAAAAAAGCACATCTGTGCGCGTATACGTAGCATGATGAAGAAGAGAGGTGCAAATCACAGTTAATGTCAAATGAAGCATTTGCTCCATGGATGGAACCCAATCTCAGCATGTTTGATTTCTACATTTGGTTAATTTATAAAATGGTTCATCATTTGGTTTCCTGATTTGCAGAGAATAATTGATAATTGTTATTATCTTTTGTTTTTTAATGCTTGAATTAAGAATCTGCGCTGATACAGAAAAAGTAAAAACCTGCAAGAGTAAAAAATTACACTAAACTGCTTTAAATGCTGCGTGTGATCAAGGCTGTGTTATTTGTTAAAATGATGAAACACACGCCTTTCTGACTTTTTTTAATCTCATAAACACTGCTCATTAATCTCGCCAACAGATCCCCGACAAAACTTAAAGAGAACCATTTAGTAACAGCTCCTCTTTATATTTTTCCCTTTCTTTCTGTTTCTATAAGTTTTTGTTTTTTTTTTTAAATTAAAATATTCTTACCCGTTTCACATGTCGGCTATTCAAAACTGAAAAAAGGACAGTAGGCAGTAGTGAGCAATGTGCAATTTCTGCTTCTTAGTATGCACATTGTATTGTGATGGACTTGGGAATACAGCTGTGGAGGCACCTGCAGGTTCATTTGCAAGCTAAAATTCAAAATCTCTAAGGAATCATCTCAAACTCCTGATTGGACACCTGTCAGCTCTCCCGATTCACCAGACATTATTAAATTGTAGCTAATGATTGGTAAATTTCAGCCAATCACATGGATTGACAAGAGGACGCCATAAAAAAGGTAGAATTTGTGTCAGCGCTGCTGTGGAAAAGGCGAAAGCTGAGTAAATTAGTGTCTGTATGGATAATACATTTGATCCTGATTAGTGCATGCAAAATGTCAGCATATTTTGAGAAATGCTGACAACAAGCAGAACATCCTCTAAGAGCAGTCAAAAGTTTTTCTATGTGCAAGTATTTCATGGGCATAGGAACAATATTTGTGCGTGTGTGTGTGTGTGAGAGTGAGAAAGACTGAGCGCGTGGGTGTGTGTTGTGTACGAGGCCTTTGTGAAAGCATGTTCTGTGAGTGTGCGCGTCTGCGGATTCATGCAAGAGTGTGTGCGTATATGTGTGCGCGTGTGTGTATTTCCTCCTGTCCCAGAGGGAGGGTGCTGAATAACAGGCCCTTTTTGACAGGCTGGGACGCTGAGAGCTGTCAGCCCCCTCGCCAGGCCTGGGATGAGTAGTGAGAAAAAGAGAGGGAGAGGAAGTGATAGAGAGAGGGAGAGAGGAAAAAAGGGAGCGAGAGAGAGAGAGACAGGGGACTGGGGGGGGGGGCTCCATGTGTTTAGACTAATAGGAGGCCAGCGTTCAGCTTCTCCTCCAGCAAGAACAGACAGTTGAAATCTCTGGGCAGTTAGCACAGCGCTGCCTCTCAAAGATTTCCTGTCAGATCATGTCTATAAGAGGGGAAGAGGTTCTCAATAGCAAAGGGAGGGAAAAGAGGGATAAAGGAAGGGGAAAAAAAGCACCTGAAAAAATTGTCTGCCTTCATGAGAACTGAGCAGCCTGAGTGGAGTTAAAGTCTGACCTGACAAGACGTATGTGCAATTTCTTCATATTTGACAATTTAAACTAGAAAAAAAAGGGCGTCCACTTAAAGGCTGAAGGTTCCAGTGCAATTAATAGCAAGAACATTTATTTGTGACTGCGTTTAACCTTCTGGCCAATGACACAAATTAAATATAATGTCTCTGAATCTGAACAACTGCTCAAAGGTCTCCCAGATTCATTAGGCAAGAGTTTAAAAACAAAAGAGGGATAACAACGGCGCAATAAATTTGTCATGGCTTTAAAATGCCAGACGCATAACCTCTCTCCTTTGTGAAAACATTTTCCCCGTGTAGGGCCATTTATTAAGAGTAAAATATGCTTCATTTTGATTACATTTAATTGCATATAAACAAGCGATTTGGGCTATGTATATGTCGTTTATCTTTTTTATTACATGAAAAGATCCACATTTGCAAGTTACAAAAAAAAGTGGAAATTGCTTCAATGCATTCAGAGAGTTTTTACTACTGCCCATCAGCAGCATAATAAAAAAGAGGTTTTTAACTGCTATACAGGAGTCCTGTGCTGATAACCAAGCGTCACGTCGCCATATTCAGGTATTTATTCTCACATATAAAAGCAAACATTATCCCTGGTCTGTTGATCTTCCTATTACACCGTTTCCTGCAATAAAACATGTTTACAAAATGCTCTCATTCAGCTGCGAGGGATGCTGACGTCGACCTGAAGCCCATTATGAAGCGTTTTTCTGTTTTTTTATTTAATTGCATCTTGTCATGTTAATGATGCAAAGCTCAAATATCAGCTATAGTGCCGACACTCTGTGGTGACCCCCTAGTTTGTGCAGTGATGGAGCCATGATGGTGCAGCGTCAGCATTAACAATCGTTGCTAACGGGGATTTTTTCACTCCAGTTTAAAAAAAAAAAGGTGTTTTCACATCATGAGTGGTTTGCAATGGAGCCGCCATCCTGAGGCATGATATTGAATGCAAATATCAACAAAGTGTTTCTGTTTGAGCAGAATGAGAAAAAGGAGTCTGTCAGTGAAATCAGGCTGAATTAATTTTGAACGAATGCAGTCGGCTTAATTTGTAGTCGGCTCTCTCCACGAGGCTACACACACAAATACATTGCAGCTAATTAGCAATGCCTGCTACAGAACATGCGTCGTTAGGCATGTGAATAGACAGGAAGGCAACACGCGTGCAGCATCAGCTCGACGTGATGCCGGCAGGGAGATGCGTCTTGCAGATCACATAATACTTTAGATTAATTTGAGCCAAAGTTAATCTTATCTGGAGATTATAGTAAGCCACAAATAATGGCGTTTGCTTCCTGACAGTGTCCTTCATCCCTGACCCGTTAGATTTCTTACTAAAGTATGAGTCATGCAGTCAGGCCTCTGGCTTCTAATAGCTGTTTTGGATAATTACACTTGACAGTAGACAAGTGCTTGAGTTCTGACCAGATATGAACAGTTTAACAAATATTTCTCTTTTTTAAAAAAAGAAGGAAGGAAAAAAGGAGCTAAACTTAAAAAAAAACGTCATGTTAATTCTGTGGCTTAAATAACTAACCAAAGATTTCAGGTTCATCGTTATTCCAGGAAAACGAAGCCCTCTTCTTGCACGCTGTCAAAATGACCTGCTAGCAATGGCTCGTGACAATCATTTGCTTCACTTCTTTTCTCTTTACAAAAAAAACAATGCTGCATGGTGACTGCAGCAGGCGAAGCCATAAAAGATAACTGTCTTGAAACAGAAAACAATTAACACACTGACCCATAACACAGACAGCCGTCCCAGCCTGGCACTAGCCCGCTCTGTGGGACGTCAGATCCTTAGTTTTCTGTCAGGATGTGTAGGAATGCGTCTCTGCTTATTGAATTGTTGAGGAGGGACCCTTGCCTGGGGGTTAATACAACAATTTACTCTGGACTGCCTGTGGATGTGTTGCCATGATTTGTTTGGTGAGCGTTGTCAGCCTGCAGGGTTTGGCGTGCACTTGCCTTCCTGTTAAGTAGGAAGATGTAGCGAGTTCCAGGGAAGCTCCATCATTTGCCTCCCACAGTAACTCTGTTTAATACGTCAATGGAAATGAAAGATGGCTCGATGCATCATGAATTTGCTTCTACACATCACCCTTACTCAATTTTCATTTCGTGGCTTCTTTCAATCGGCGAGTGTCAACTTCACCTGGTGTCGGCTGAATCGTCTTTTCTATTCTCCGTAAAAAACAATGTTTACTTATTTAAATGCATTAATATAGTGCACATTTTTGTAACGTATTTAAATAAATTATATAAAAAAAGATCCGACTGCCTAACTTTTAAAATATTGCTGTGTAAATATGCTGCCCACAAGCCCGTTTAAGATTTTGTAAATGCATTATGTTTAGCAAGGGAAAAAAATCTGGCAGGCTGTCATCTTTCAAGAATATAGGTTATGGGTTTATTTACAGCGCGCTCTTGATACCATCGCATTCATTCATGTTTCCACCTGACATATTTTTGTTCCATTGCAACCTCCATCTCTGCACCTCTGCCATTTTTTATGCCTCAAGTGTCAATGAAGCTACGATGGCATTGGGATATAATGAGGTTTATATTTAGCCATTTCCCGCCTTGTGTACCGCCTCGCCTAAAGTTTGACTGGAAGCTACAATCTGTCAAAACAAAGGAAGTCCTTTTTTTTTTTTAAATATGCCTGCTCAGTACAAATTATTCTTTCCGGCAGAATTTTCGATTTAGGCTGTCTCAGAGAGATCATCATCACTCAGCAGTTTTTTTGGCTCGCTTTTAGCGCTGCGCTGCCAGTGCTGACCAATCGCAGAGCCGTCAGGCTTCCATTGTGGATTGTGCTGCGTTTGGAAAAAACAAAACAAGGCATTTTTCCTTGAATTCCAGAATTCCAAATTATGCCGAGTTCAATACTTTCAGCGTCTGCTGGAGAGTTACGAAGTATCCTCGTCCTCAGTGACGGTATCAGAAAAAGATCAGGTTAGATCTGCACAATGTGCACTTGATCTTGAGAAGCCACGAAGCAGCTTTTTGCCAAATAGACGTGGCATCATCTTCTAGGTGGGTAGCTTTCCCTTCAATTTGAGCCTTCCCTTTCATCAGAATAACCACCCTTTCACTGCAGTCTCCTTGAACAGATGCTGGAAAAGACAGGGGAAAGGAATGACTGCTGGCAGGTATGATTGTACTCCAACACAATGTTATCAACCGGACACAGTTTTGTCGAACATTTGGAGAAAATCATTTCGCTCGATCTTTGACTGTCTGCTGGGCTGCGAGGCAGCTGTTGGGAGACTCACCACCTGGTGAGCAGCTTTGAAGTACACTTTGAGGATTAAATTATTCATTCAGGATGGCGACATGTATCCAGCTTGTCTGAAACTGTGGAGAAGATTTTGCCTCCTGCAGCTCGCCGGACAGTTTCTAGCACATCCAGCTTCATCCCACTTTATATTTAAAAAGAAGAAGTTTTCAGAAAGTCCCGGGTCCTTGTCATAGCAAGCTGGAACATAGCCACCCACAGTCTAAATGGAGATTATCATGATTACTTCCATTATAAAATATTACCATACATGAAACATTTTATAATCTTTTCTCTGTTTCACAGATTCGAACGTGTTTGTGCCCATCACAGCGCTTTGACTCGGAAACTTGGTTCTTCCAGAGTTATTTCCACCACGAACGCAGCCACTGGAGATCAACTCGAGCGTGTTTAGAAAGGTTCGAGGACACAAACAGAAAAAGCAATTTAGATTTTATTAATAACGTGGTGATTGACAGGAAATTTAAATGGCTCTGGACTGTTAAAAGAGACCCTAAACACATTTACGCAGCTACTGAATGTATTTTCTCATTCGATGGCTTTTCCATCGCTAAGTATTTAATTTATGAAGAATAATTTTAGGTCTGGTTTTCCTTTAAATTTAAGCACACGAGGAGGAGCGGAGGGAACAGGTATAGGCCGCTTTTGTCTTTAATTAGGCCGCGTAAGTGTTGTTTCGATGTTACATTTACTTATGCAAATCTTTTGGGTTTTCTATGAACTCGGTAAAAACATAAACAAGCAAAAAGCATAAGGAACCTTTCTGCAGTGCCAAAAATCTGCTCCAACAGAGCAGCTACGATCAGAAACAAAGGTCAAATCAAAGAGGGAAAAAGAGCGGACAGTGTGTTTATTTTGTCTGTTTGTCCCGTTTGCCCAGGGACAAAGGTGATTTCTGTTTGCTTGATCTTTCTGCTTCTTTGTTTTTTATAAGCAAATAACTGTGGCCAGTGGTACGTTTCCCTTCACTTTTCCCATCGCATGCATTTTCTTATTGTAGAAATAAATGTGTTTTATATTATCATTACTGTTTTTGGTAATTGGGGATGGTAACGAGCAGGCCAACTGAGCCTGACTTTACCTGTGATGTGGTGATGAGTGTGTTTTATTGGCTCATTTTGGTGCTCTGGTAATAATCACCTTCAGCGTGTACGGTGTCGTTCCCTGCAGAAGGCCGGATGTTCTCAAAGCTGTAGTATTTACCTCTGTGAACATGTCCTTTGTGAAGTTTTTCTCTTCTCGGTGTGTTTTTTGAAACTACTTTTAAGGTTTTGATGATGGGTTTGAAAATGCACAATTTTATTTTCTCTGAATGGCAAACGTAAATTTGAGCAATGCAAAATTACACATCACTCTCAGTGGGAATCGGACAGGATTCAGATCCATTCGCACTGGTGAGACTGATTTTTTTCTAATTTAATAATAAATAGTGCAAACAGCTTATTAACTAATTGTGACAGCATGCTGCATGTTCCTTTGATGAAGTAAATCAAGAAAAGATCAACAGAAGGCACATAAATGATTGTAAATAAGCCCTAATTGTCACTGAGTCATTTCTTTATCAGACAGAATAAAGAGAGAGCGAGACACAGTCGTACAGAGTCATCCTGCACAGTGCGCTGAGCACACTTCCCTCTTTATGTCAACATGTACTTTGTATCCTGACAGAAAATACACTGCTGTTGATGTACAGTATGATTTGCATCATGTTTTTTAGGGCAGGGAATTCAGCATTGCAGACTCCTGCAACGTTAACCGGTACCCAGGCGGAATGCAACGAGCGTGAACCGAGATACTGTGTGATTTTATCTTTACTGACATTGGGGAGCAAATTACGAGAAGGCCCTCAAGGCTTGCATGCTACAGAAAAGTGTGATCCCTGTGGTTATGTAATAATTGTCTAGCCTGACTCAGTACACCACAGTTTCTGAAATAGCAGAAAATTTGCCAGCACTCGGCCGACAGAAGAAAACATCTCTACCTTGTTAGCCTCGGTGGTTTCTGAAACGAGGTTTAGTGCCTGCTGACTGATTTTGCACTCGTGGGATATATTAGACCATATATGGTAAACGTTTGCAGGACTCGTGAAAGTGTCTCCCGAAACAAAGATCTCTTTCAGATTCGAGGCTGAGACGGCGTCAGCTTGTTATTTCGTGTGGCTTGTCCTGTGCATCGGTGGCCGTACTGGGCACTTCAGATGTAGGACTTGTGTTACATCGACTAAAATTGCACTGAGACTGACCAGTGGCTCTGCTGTCTCTTCACAATGCCCCAGATCTCTCGTAAATGCTATAGTCTCTCAGGTATGTGTAGCTTGAGGCTACTTCCATGTGGCACAGATTTAATTATGTGCCATATTTAGACATATTTTAAATGGATTTGAGGGACAAAAGAAGATGATGGAGTCCCAGTATTCCAACAGTGGAGCACAGCTGCCGTTAGAAAAGGAATTATCTGGCTGATACTATCTGTCTTTTGAAAGCCTCAAACAGGTCTCCACTTTTAGTAATTAAATTAGACAGTCATCGCTGCCAAGCTTTTGATAATTGGACAAAAGAAGTCAAACAGCACAGTGTGCAAGCATTCCTAAAGTCACAGACAGTTGGGAATGTCAATAACATTTATAGCCAGGAACAGAGGCACGAGTCACCACAGGCTTGGAGATCTGCGCAAAGCTTCGTGGTTGGGGGGATAAATGAGCTTGTCACATTTGCTCAAAGATCAGTCCAGAAGGATTTATCACTAATTCATGTGATTTCGAAACTATTTGAATTACCACCCTGATGGCTGCACTTCCACCATAATCTTCTTACGTGTTGCCATCTGCTCCACATAAGACTTAACGATGTTCCAGCGATGAAGTGGCCAGCATCTTCTGTGATCACTGTTGAGGCAAAGTTAGACAATTTAAGTGAACTTGGCATGTTAGACAGAGAAACAGACAAACGCATATGGAAAAGGTTCATTAGTATTTTGGAAACGAGATCCCGCGACTGCTCCCGCTTTTTTTTTTAGGGAGCTCATTTCCTGAAATGAGTGTGTGTTTTACCTTTTCTCTCCAGTGAAAATCATTCTGGCATACATCTATCAAAAACGAAGCAAATTCCATGCAAAGATTAGATCCGCATTAACCTTTTAACTCTGTTCAAATTGAGTATACATGCAAACTATTAGTTTGATAGCTAGATAGTTATGAGGTGTCATCAAAAAGTTAATTTACCCTGAATATAAAAAAGCAAAAACCTTATCTGAAATTTGACCACTACCCTCTTCAAAGTTGTCTGCTTGTGCAGCTTCCAGCAGTCCTGCCATTTTTAAATAATTCTGAAGGAATCCAAATATCACTATAAATCTGATTAGGCATATGGAAGAGGCCACAGTCTGAGTGTCTATATAATTAAGTTGACTTTTTATACAACAATAGATTCTTATTTTACATAAACGTTTTCTTACACACGCTCTCTTTGCTTTCAGCAACTGTTTAGCCGACTTTTAACCTCACAAGGAACACAAATCTTCCTCGACTCTTCAGCATCATGCAGGCTCTGTGTAGCTGCGTCTCTCTGCAGCAGTTAGTGTAAGACATACATGTCCTGCCTCTGTGCACAACACGGGTAACATCTGTGACAGCTGATTTTCTCTCGGGGAATTGGCAGCATACCAGAAGATCTTGCAGCTGTTACCCTCCCGAGCTGCAGATAGAGGGGCTTTTGCACCAGGTGGAAATTTGCTCATGTAGTTTTTCATGAAATGTTAACTGAACTTCAAGCATAGCTCCCCTCCGTGTATAGGAAATCTGGGGAAATAAAGAAAATACAGTCCATTCGCATTGCAAAGTGAAATTATTCGATGCACATTCTCACAGTGGTGCGCACATAGACACAAATCACGAAGCATAATTAAACGTTCACCACAGAGTGTGGGGGAGGAAAACGCTGGAGTGGAAGTTCAGATCGTGCATTTCCCTCCACTCATGTGATGGCATAACACGAGCAAGCAATAAAAAGTCAATTGACTGATGACACAACTTTTTTTATATATAGAAAAACAGGAAATTAAATTTTCATACCATTGCTCTAATAATTTCCAGAGCTTCAGGCCTGCATTTATATTTAGATAAATATGGAATAAGAACTTTACATGATCATCCCTTGCAGCCATTAAACAGTTTGTTTGTTTTTTTAAAAGAAGGTTAAATATTTCAGAATCGTCATTTCAGAGGAAAACAAGAGACAATAATAATAAATAAGTTCCCCTCTGAACAGATCACTGCACAATCTTTGGCAGCGTTTTACCATCTGAACCATGTTTGCGCAGAGCGAGACTCTGCCTGCGTCTTACACACATCCCTGCAAATAATCACTGAAAAAAGTCATTTAAATTTAAAAGTGAATGAGAAATTATGAGCAGTGCAGTGTGGATGTAATTTATTGTGATGTCACAGATATTGCCAGCTGACATGAATACGCTAATTAAGTTATTGGAAATGCTGCATTAAAGGGGGGAAATATAAATCCCTCAAGGAGATGCCGAGTTGATGAAGTAAAGGAAGTAACAGTAGACGCAGCCCGTTTCATTTACGCTTCCTCGTGAGATAAAAGAGGTGAAAATCAAATATAATAGGACTGAATAAAACGTGGAACTTTTTTTTCTTCTGTGAATGGAGAATTGAAATCTTTGAACAACATTTTCATTTGCAAATTAGTATTTTTTTTTTTTTCCTGGAGTGACAGGCAGAGCAATCAGCAGTCCAGGCAGATTAGACGGCCGCCACCTTGACAGTAACTTGACAGGAAGTCATATTTCATGGTTTTGTTGAAAAATGGACTCACTGTCATGGTGCTTTGTGTTTTAAGAGGAAACCCAGAGACCTTTAATTAATTTAATATCCACTTTTTTGTAGTTAGTTTTTAGTGGTTTGGCTCTTGCTCAAACTGCAAAGGAGCTGCCATAGTCCTTATGTGTGTAATGGTGGGGAGGGAAGGTGCAACAGGAAGTTAACACTGTAAACATTTTTCTGAGAAACGTTATAAATTTCACACAAAGTCTATACAGTGACAGAGCCTCAACAAGGTGAGTAAAATCATCAGCACCTCAGTGAGTTGCCTCGGTCAGGTGTACAGGCTGGCGGGCTTTCTTCTGCTGCACCACGACATTAGAGAATCAGGGTTTGCAAAGCAGACCAAAGCCTGCCTGCACAGGCCCCCATTCATGTGTACAAATACACTTGTAGAGCGAGTGGCAAGTGGTGAAGTCATACTCCTGAATTATTATATCTGATCGAGGCATTTTTTGAACGTTGAGGAGTCACGCTTAACAAGCACAAGGCCCAGGTAGCGCAGCTGGCTCTCAGAGATCTTACCTGCAGGTGCACTAGCGGCTGGAGTCATAATGGACAGCCTGCAGCTGTTCTGATGGTGAGCAGGTCTTTTATTTTTCTTCTACCTCCGGCAGTGCTCTTGTGTTGTGAGATTAATTCACACATGATCAAATCTGCATCTGTCTGCTTTTCCATATTGTCGCGCTTGAATAATGGATTCATAAAGACAGCTTGTATTCTGGGCTGTGCAGGGGACTTTTCTCTTGGTTTCTGCAAACTTTTGATTCATGATTATGTTGTGCGGCGATGCGGGTCTGGTCTGAGATTCCACTGTCAGTCTAGTTACAGTACTCGTTGTTTTGAAACATCTCTATAAACTCCGCTTCTCGGTTATTATTTTTTTAGCCAGAATATTTCAGTCGCATTGTTCTTTAATATTTCAGGCTGCTGGTTTCAGTTTTGACTCTAAAACTGATTTGTTGCACCAGCTAGCAGAATGGAACGGGTTAACGGCCAGAACTTTTTGGTGTTTTAACAATGCGCTGTCACCAAACTTTAGCGGGACGCGGCTTTGCTGTTGTTAGATTCTTAACTTTTCTGTGAATTATTTTCTTTTTGTTCACTGAACGAGTCAATTAATTCCATAAAAGTAGCTCAGAGTCTGGTGAGACTTTCATTTCAGCAGACATGCTGTTGAGTTTAAAATCCTTATTTACTCCATTTTCTGTGCAGTTATCCCTCGGCTGCTCTTATTCTAGTTCGCAGGCTGTAAGCTGGTGCAGATTAGTTGACTTATTTATTACAGAGGGTGTCTGTTGTCGATTGCAGAGCTTATCCAGTGTGATTAATGTTGGGTTTGTGGAACCACCAAAGCAAACACAGACTGGTCTTTTAAAGGGTCTCCACCACCAAGGGATGCGCTGGAGAGATATACTTACAATATGTCTCAAGTTGTGCGTTGTTTAGAAATTTTTCTGTTAATGTTTTTTGTCCATGAACAGATGAAGCCATGGAGGTCCCAGTTTTTATTGCTTGCTTGTTTTGCTGAGGCTTTATTCCGGCTCCCGAGAGAAACGGAATAATTGGCATTTCCTTTTCTCAGCAATTAGAAATGTTTCTGTAATGTTGAAATATACTCATTAGGGCGTCATTGCCAACCATTTCCAAGATTTCTGTGCAGCAGCCTGCATAGACGTGTTCACATGAATTGCATTACTCTGTGTGTGTATAAACAATGCAAAAGGTTTGTGCTCCGTTGCAACTTTTGCCTCTGGTTGGTTCCTTTCTGCCAGCACTAGTTTGATTTATTCACCGCTGATGCAGTTTATTATACAGGTGAGGCCTCCCGATTCTCCTGTATGTATGTTTAAATTTGCAGTGAAACTGAGACTTACCACTGTGAAATCATCTCTTCTGTGGCATGAATAGATCACTTTTAATTCTCTTCTACATTGTGTGTATACTTGGCCGCTCGTGCACTCTGGCTGATGTGTGCGCCTTCATGAATACGCGCATATGTAGGCTGTGCGCATAAAGCTTTTACACAGTTTCAGCTCAGTGCTGGTATTGGACTTTGGAAATTCCCCGAGGCGAGGATTCGCTCTCCAACCAAACAATGAGGTGCAGCTTTTGCTCTCTAGGTGAATGAGGGGAAGCAAGCCCGTTCAGGAGGTCAGCTCCGAGCTGTTGACATTGCTCCCTGGTTGCCTGTAGTTCTGGGCAGAGCCTCATTATCACAGGGTCTGCTTGGAAGAGAGTGGGCTTCGTTAGGAAGCAGCTGTCAGTGCTGAGGGGAGAAGGCATAGGGAAAGAGCAGATAAAGTAGAGCCTACTCTGTGGTCTATCGGCAGTGGTGCTCAAGGGCCAGTTGGCTGCGGCACTGTAGCCTGCTTTTGTGTGATTCGTGTGTGTATGTGCGTGTGTGTTAATCCTGCAACAAGTATTTCAGTATTTTGTCAGTATTATGTTTGTCATGAGCCTGCTGTCGGCAGAATACTCTTTCTTTCCCTTAAAGATTCATTTTCGTCAGTAAAAATACTTTATGGTACTTTTATATCACACGTAATTACGTATTCACAAGACAAGATGTCTTTGATATAAGATCAATCATTTCCAGAAAGCACATGCAGCACAGGAGCCACGGGGAAATTTTTATCCCAAAGCAGAATAAGCATTGCTCTTATGGTTACAGTGTGGCAGATGTCTCCAGTTAGGTTCGTGGCATAATTGCTTGACTTGAAACTCGCTCATCTGTGGCAGATTTCAGGACATCTTTTTCAAAAGGGCGGAAAAATAAAATAAATTGAAAGATGCTGAAGCGTGCAACCTGTAAAGGATAACAATAAAAGGATGCTACTGAACCAAGGGCCAAGGAAGAGAAATATTTAGAAATGCAGAAACCCATTTTCAAGCATTATGGGAAACAAGATAAAATGTATGGAGTTTTGCAGCATGTGTCAAGTTTCATGTCTGTCACAGTCGATCAGTGACCGAGGCTAATGAGATGCTACGTGCTGCCTGGGACTTGAGCTGGAAAACTGCTGTTCTGGTGCACATTAGAATCTGGGGAATTCCAAAAATCTAGCATCTGGTGAAAAACAGAGCAACCCTCTGTGGCACAGCGGTCATTAACTTCTGGGATTTACTGAGATACGATACCCTGTTGAGAAAAAGTTTCCACGCTGATGAGAACACTTCTTCCAACTTTAGCAATTTTCTGCCCAGCGGAAGCAACGCGAGTCAGGAAAAGAAGCTGCCGACGTCTTTTTATTGGGAAACGTAATGGATATCAAATGATAGCATACAGATGTAGTCGCAAAGTGTATGTGTGCTGCACTGGCGCAGATTAAGGCATATTTCAGCACGTCGTAGGAATAGTGGTTAGTGGTGTTGCTTCAGGAATGCTGAGTGGCTTTGAAATTTGTAAACGTAAAAGTTTTCTCAGCATGAGAGGGTAGAAAAACACTGAGCTTTTAATAAACACACATTCAACTGGTAGCTCGTATTTCACTATTAATTCTCAAGTACCAATTAACGCCACGCGAGGATGCAATAAAAGGAGGAAAGAAGAGGAGATGCCCCGACATGGCAAGAGACATTTCTTTGCCAAAGTAAGTGCTTTTAGTTTCCCCTAGCATCCAAATTGAATGGTCATTGTCATGATTCAAAGGCTGGCAGATTACACTCTAACTCAGTAAAGCCAAAATATAGTACTCGCTTGATTACATTTCAACCAAGGTAATCCCTCAGAAGATAACAACTGGTCCAAGAAACATTCACGAGTGTTGTAAGTCTGAGGGACCAGTCGCTGGACTACTGCTGCCCAATCGATGGGGATCTTTAATAGCAATTTCCAGGCACCCCGATGCTATTGATTTCAGTCGACAAACATTTCACTTTGATCATTATGATCCCTGGCTCGCAGCACACTTCCTGGGGCTTCTCCTCATGAGAGGCTTACAATTGGTCTTCAAATGGCAATCTAGTGACGGCTGCCGCATCGACTGTGCCCATCCGCAGTGGCGAGAGGAATTGAATTGTATTTGAAGAAATAAAATACACAAACAAGTTAACATTCTCGAGAAACTGAGTGTTTAGCGGCTACTTCTCTTTTTGAATGCGCGTCTCAAAAATTCATCCACTTTTCCCGCTGCGTGTCAAAACTTGTTGCCAGCCGATTTTGTTTTCTTCCTCTTCCCATTTTTATAAAACGGTTCATTAGTTTCCCATGCACCCGTTGGTAAGCCTTATTGTTCGGCAAACCAATATTATGTGATGAAAGGAATAACACCGAAGCAGCTCTGGAGACTAATTAGAAGTCCTCAAACTTAAAAATCTGTTCAAAGTCTTGTTGTTGCCGGCACGCAGAGGCATTGACCCAGGGTCTCATTTAATGTTTCTAAGTATCTATTAATGTTCTTTTGGTTGTGTTTAGAGCTAGGGGAGGCACACGAGCAGGACCTGATGGATGAGAAACATTAGATGCCCGGCAGGCACCGAAGCCTAATACAATGCAGTCATATGGCTATTTTTTTCCTTTCGCGTATTTCATTACATTTCTCTTTGGTGGAATATGTTTCTGTTTAAATAATGTATCGTTCCCTTTCTTCCAGGTTTCTCTCAAAAATCAATCGGTACCTGTCTTCCCAGAGATAAGCATTCCTTATTAATGTTAGATCTTTATCGTGCCAGGAGGACCACTGCTGCTGAGTCTGCTGATAATTGACATTTTCTCTAGATGAGAGTATTTATCATTCTATCAATGTCCATGGGAGGTCCCATAGAGCCAGTACCCACACAGAATTTGGAGGAACAAGCTGGGATTTTGCACCGTGTATCCAGTATAGCATGTAGTATTCATGTTTCCTCATGAGTGGAAAAAGTTTGTTTCTTAAGGGAGGAAGGAGGGATTTCCATCATTGAGCAGAATAATAAAGGGTGCATGTGAGCTTTAGAAAAGGTGATATTCACCAAGCGAACGAGCTGGGAGGTGCTTTTCAGGCACGCTTAAGTATACGCAGAGCAATATGACCAATAGCCTCCCTCCTCTAGAAGACAGTGGATATTGGAAGCATTCACTGCAGCTGACAGTGATAGTAGTACATAACGCTGACAGCAATGTCACTTTAACCATAAGAATTTGCATTTATATTACATAATTGGAAGATTGGGCCTGGAATTGCATCATTCTGTGCTGATGTAATGACGCAGATTTGGATGCATCTCAGAAATAATGCTGCTTGTAATCTAAGGTTTGTTTGTGAAGCACAATGGCAGCCATCGGCTCTGACTGAAAACCGTAGTTGGGATTCATTTCAAGCATCTGCGATAGCTTTGAGCTCAACGTGACGAAAGGCAAATGGAGCAATTTGTTAAGAGAGTATAAGAACCTTCTCAGACAGATCGGCTTAATAATAGTGTGAAAGTGTCACTATTAGCCGTATAATACAGAGCGAGCTCCAGAGTTATTGCGGCTTTGTATTTTCTAATTGGTGTTTATTTTTTTATTGTATTTGCAGTTTTTGTATTGTGTTTATTTGGAGCTGCTTGTTTCAGTTCTTTTATTGTTTGAAAATGTTTAGTACGTTTTTGTATCTGTTATATGGAAGGTATTTGTCTGGGAGAAGGTAAACCGATCAAAATTTAAACAACTTTTTTGTCAGTTCACACACATCAAAGGCTCGTCAGACTGTGACTGACACCAAGGACAGTCCCTCTGTCAAACCTAGTTTTATTTTTATTTTATTAAACCAGCGTGTTTTTCAAAACCCAGTTTTAGTCTTGTTTTTAGTTGACTGTAACAGACCTGCCAAGCAGGCTTGGCCCTCGAGCAGGACAAAGTACAGTTTTTGGAGAAAGAAAAAAAAACTTTACTAATCAAATTCAAGACCTGTGCCAGCCCAGGCATTAATTTTACAGCGTTTGGCTACGATTGTCAGTGGCACAAGACATTAGATGTAACACAACCAAATGAAAAGCTGAGGAGTTTGATGTGATATATTACTGAAATAAATCCTATTGGGGAAATGCATTTTGAATGAGATCAGTGTAACTGCATTTGACACACTTCATTTCATCCTCATCTGTCAAGTTTAGCGTAGATGTGCATGGCTTAATGGAGGGTACGTGACAACTTCTGAAGTTTGAACGCCGTCTGAGTGATTCCAGGTCGGGAAGAAACACTGTCGCTGTTTTCTGCTTTCACTGCGGTGTTAACGCTACATTCTTACACTGGAAGTGAGTTTATCTTATAGAAAATCTTATTACAAGTGGGTGAAATACATGAAATCCTCTTTTATTCGATACATTTTTATTTCTTGATACATACTGTGGTATATTTTCTGTCTAATCAATTATAAAATGGCCTTGAATGAGCTTCCTTTTTTCACAAACATCGCCACATTTCATGACGAAAAAAGGTAAAGAAAAAACCCCAGTTGTTGTCTTGATGCGTTATCAAGGCTCCAGAAAATCACTTGTGCAATTACAACAATAGTTGTGTCGCTCATCAAGACGCCACGATTCATGTGACAAATCATGTGACAATAAAACTTTATTATACAGTATTAATTGATCGTAATAAAAAGCTAGACCCCATTATTTGCCTCTGCATAGATCACACGTTAATAGCAATTACAACTGTAGCCCTTTCCAGGACTACAAATAGAATTTAAGGCGGGATTGTACATTGTGGTATTTAATACCCCACATTTTAGAGGTAAAGCTAAAACAGGTAAATCAATAAAAACCACTTTAATATATGAAGATCATGTCCTGGACTTTGGTCCCTTTGCCCTTTAATTTGTCCTGGTTTCACAGAGACGTGGCTTTCCTTTTGAACATTACAGTACATGCTGTACAGCATGGTGTAAGATTTCTCACAGTAATTTGCTGTGATAAAAGTGTCTCATTGCATAATCCATATCCCCCCTACCCAGTAGCCATGAACATCATTGTGATCTGCTTACACATGCAACCCTCTTTCGTGTGGGCTGAAAAGATTTAGATTTTTCTCTCTCTGACATACAAAATCAGATTACGAAGCTCTGATATAAGACTTCATTAGCTCTGCACGCATTTAACCCCGCGTGCTGAACTCCACGATGACTCAAAAACGTTACCGAACTTGTGTGTGTCTGTCCACCGTATCGCTCATCAAGACGCCACGATTCATGTGACAATAAAACTTTATTATACAGTATTAATTGATCGTAATAAAAAGCTAGACCCCGTTATTTGCCTCTGCATAGATCACACACTCAACATCTGGCCTTCATTGGCCTAATTATTACAAGTAATGAGATGCTAATTTCAACACTCATACTGCACGCATGAGCGGCCAGATTCATGTGAAACAGAACTTTATGACAAAACTAATAAATAAAACATCTTACTGGTGGTAAACATTAAGCAAGTGAGGGAAAGAAAACAAAATGGGGAGGAACACGGGGCCTAATGATTAACAGTGCTTTTACATAATCACGCCTGTGCCTGAAGGATAGTTTCTTTTGCCCCACTGTTTACTGGTTTATGAGGAGAGTGATGGGCCATTTCATTAGCTCAGCAGTAATTAATGCTCAAAATTAAGCAGACTTTGATCAATTAGAGGGACCGGTGTTGTAATATATTTCACTACTGAACTATGAAATCTACACCAAAGTATGTGAAATAGCAAAGCTAAAAAGTTTCAATAGACTGAAGGTCTGAACATTTTCAACAGTGTGAAATTATTAAGCCTTGAGATTTTTTGTGTCCTGGGAAATAAATTAGCTCCGTGTAGCAGTGAGAACTGGGCCTGATATCTGAGTCTCCAGCCTGCATAAAGAACAGCTCTCTGGGGGCAATTCCTCACTGCAAGATAAATGAGTTAACCGGGAAACCGTTATTCGTCAACACACGTATTGACGCTGTACCGTTGCTTGTTTTGCCTAGTTCTTGATAAGCCACTGCTAGCCACCCATTATTTGTGATTTCCACCACGTGTAATCTGCAGTATAGATTTGTAGGAAAAACATGAGCGACGGTAAGAGTGGCGATCCACCACAGAAAAGTGGACTAACAATAGCTTAACGAGCAGTCCCGTAAACGCCATCTCGCAAACATCTAGATCTGCGTTTTGGAAAGTGAGAGCCTCGCTTAACTGTGCAAGGTGAGGTACGTTTGACAATTTTAACACAACCGAGGCTTGCACGTTACGAGTCTGTGATCTCGGTGCATATTATAGTCTACACCTCTCACCTGGGTTTTAATTTGAATCTCGTTGAGGACGCAAAGAGGGAAACATGCTAATGCTACCACGAAACTGTGCAGATAACTGAATTGTGTGTTCACAGCTCTGTTATTCACTGCAATCACAGCTTTGGCTGTGATGTGTCGCAGCAATCAGTAACCTTGCAGTATAAGTGTGCACTTTAAATTTCATTAAAGCAGTAAATAATTACCGAATTGACTTTAAATCATATTAAAGTGGCTCAGCGGTGCCAGCTGTAAATAACAGAGGAGAATAGGTTAAAATGAAGGCAACATTGTTTCTGTCGTTTTCTTAGAAGAAGGAAAAGAATAATCCGGAATCTTACAGTTTCTGCTGATGCAAAACATCCTGTGTAAAAAAAGTAGGCTCACTGACATACCCAGCAATATAAAGAAAACACATTTTAGCCCGAATGGTATGAGCACAGCTGGTGGCTTCACTTCATTTTCAAGATTTCAGATATTTGGAGCTGAGGCTTATGACACACACATCCAAGGCTGGATAAATAAAACCCACATCACCATGGCTTGATAAGAGGTGTTGTGAGAAAACATGTTTTTCACTGTGTTTCAGAGTATAAAATGATTCTTGACAAGGCAATATTTCACATGAGCAGCTGTACAGCATTCTTTAAAAACAGAAAATCAAAGTAGTTTTTGACTCATGAATTATTTCCCTGGGTCACTGAAGTCTTTGGCACTTGATCTCCAACTCTGTCAAGAGAGGGGATTTGAATTGATGTGACTAATGTAAAACAAGGCCAACTGTCAGATGTAAGCCAGTCACTGCTAGTGCACTTTTGCACCCTCCATTTCCAAAGCATAATGATGCATAGCCATCACACTTAAGCCCAGTCTAGTGCCTACACATGGAAAAGGTGTCAGTTGCAGCTAAGGAAATTATGCAGTCCACTAGTTCCCTGTCTAGCGTGGCATCTCATCTGCAGGGAGCATTCCCCGAAGAAGAGATGACATGTTTATGAGTTATTCCCCTGATGGGAAGCTACAACTAGGAATACCGACTCGCCCGTTACCCTGAAATGGTCCACTATGGGAGGTCTGTTGTCAGTAACTAAATACAAAAACAAAATAATTCTTTCCGTCAAAGCGACTATTCCAGACTATTTAATAACAAGGAATCAAATAAAATGAATGAAATTATAGAACTATAATCACCCACGCCTGATTTCTAAAATTGTATTAACCTTGAGGGTTTAGTCATTTGGGGGTTTGTCAAATAATCTCACATACAAACGATTATAAATGAATGGTTGTCATTTTAGACGCGGGTGCATGTATGTTTTTACCGTCGCTTGACCGAGAACTAAACGGACTCCGAATGATGTTTAACTTTTGTGACCATCACCAAGCTCCCCTGTTACACGCGTTTCTTCCCGACGAGTAACCACTTGAACATTAGACTGACTAAAAGTAAAATTATTTAGGTTATCAGCCTTCTTCTATCTCACAGAATAGACATTAAGCGGTTGTAATCACGTGCAAATTCTAAGCAACGAGTGTGAGCTAACAACGTGTTCTCCATAAACTGACATAAAACATTTCAGAATGAAGCCCGTCATATATTCCACAGTCTCGCATGAATAACCATGGCTTTTGAAAAGTAGAGGAAAATAACCTGTAATAATTTGTCCCTCCAGTCGTGTGGAGATACTGCTGTGGTGTTCCTCTATTTGTCACTGTCAGCCTCCAGACTAAGGATATGAGAAGGCGGCAGAAAGAATGGGAGCGGTGAGGGGGTAGCGGTGGTGAGACGAAGGGGAGTGTGAAGAAAACGCTGAAGTATGTGATTAAGAATAATGAGTAAAAAATTGCATAAAGCCTTCTCCCAAATCACATATCAACTCCACGCCTGGCATTATCCCTGAAGCATCTCATCAGTCCTGGACCAAGTCCCCATCGTTCTGCAGTGCAAGTACACGTGCGCCCACCCACACACACACACACACACACACACACACACACACACAACCATCACAGCCCATTAGCAGCTAACACATGAGCCAACATTTCTCTCCTTTTCTTTCTCCCTCCCTCCCTCTCTCTCTGTATCTTTCTCTCAGTTGATCCACATTGTCTTCGGTGGTAAAGCAACGGCAGGAAAAAGACCTGTCAGGTTTTATATAAATACAATGACCTTCCATCCTTTGCTGCTGTTCCACCACTCCAGCAAACACAGCTAGGCCTGCGCGTTATCTTCAAACCACTGTTTGGAGAGGCATCTCTATCAGAACACTGGGAAAACATCCAATGCATATCAATTGAAAGACTCTGATTTTTATTTGTTCTGCATTTGCTCTGTCTTGCTATGGTACACAGAAATGACAGCAGGGTCCACTGTATAAACTCTCAAACCACTTGAATCTTGTTGGACTTTGCTGGAGACATTCAGTCTGCAAATGTTGAAAATATGAGTCATGTCTCATTTTGCCCTCTCCCCTCTACTTTCCATAGGGGTCGTATTGTTTTTGCATGTATTTTAAAAATGTGGATTTTTAAGTCTTTAAGTAATAATTTGAGTTTGCATGTTCTCCCCGTGTCTGCGTGGGTTCCCTCCGGGTACTCCGGCTTCCTCCCACCGTCCAAAGACATGCAGTTTGTGGGGATAGGTTAACTGGATAATCCAAATTGCCCATAGGTGTGAATGCGCAAGTGAATGTGAGAGCGAATGGTTGTCTGTCCTTGTGTGTCAGCCCTGCGACAGACTGGCGACCTGTCCAGGGTGTACCCCGCCTCTCGCCCTATGACAGCTGGGATTGGCTCCAGCACCCCCCGCAACCCTGAAAAGGATAAGCGGTAGCAAATGGATGGATGTAATAATTTGCTGTAATATTGAAAATGCTCGTGGTTTTATAGCTCAGGTGCTAGAGCAGGTTGTCTACCGATTGGAAAGTCGGTGGATCAATCGCTGGCTTCTCCAGTCTACTTGTTGGAGTGTCCTTGAACAAGACGCTCACCCCCAGTGGAATCTGAGCGTCTGTGTGAATGTTAGATGAAGCACAGATAAATATATGGCTTTAAATAAAGTCACTGTATGATTGTTTGGGATTTGGGTGCTTTAATTGAGTAGAAAGACACTCGGGGGGGTTATGAAACCTTGGGGTGTCTTGTGGGTTGTAGGACGGAGCCTCTGTGGCTCAGGTTTGTTCTGGTGGATCTCAGATACCTGATCTGGAGTTTGAAAGCCTGGTCAATGCTTTGTGGGCTGCATACATAATTGGAAAAGAATGGGAAAACCCCATCTGATGAGCAGAGATGGCATCCATCCCTCTTCGGATGCTGCAGCTCTCATGCTTCTCTGCAGCGTCCCTCCTCTTGCCATCCTCCCAAAACCCCAATCCAGAGAGACAGAGTCTGCTCTCTCACCACCTTAAATAAATAAACCTAAAATCAATAAAAGAGGAGTTATTCATAAGAATCTGCAAAGAAAAAAAACTAAAAACACTCCAACAACATCAGAGATTAAAAAAAAAAATTAAATGTGGACTATTAAATATTAGATATCTCTCCTGTGAGTGTTCAGTAGTAAATGTTTTAATAATTGATCAAGACAGTTTGGTATTTCATTTTTTCTTATAGAAACCTGGTTACAGCTAAAAGCCATTTTAAATGCGCTAATCACCCCGAGTCATACTGTCAGAGTTCCTGAAGCACAGGCTGAAGAGGAGGAGGACTGGCAGCAATCAGCCACAGACCTAAACGGGACTTATCTGAGCCTCTCACGCTCTATTTTTATTGCTGTGCATTTAGTAGAACTTTAGTTTTTATTACATTTTTAAATGTTTTCATGGTTTTTAATTGCAGTTGCTTTCTGTCTTAACTTCGATCTAAACGTCTTTTGTATCAGTCCATCTCTGCACTGCCAAACCAATCCCCTGGGAAGGACATCAGTGTATGAGGACAACATAATATCTGTCAGCTTGATCCTCTTTCTCTCTTGCTGTCGGCGAACACCGCGCCCTCTCAAAAGCTTTCAGAGGCCTTTCGCTGTCTTCTTCTATCCTGTTGCTTTTTTTGCTTTTCTTTTAAGAAAGTGGTTCACACCCCAAGAAATGACAAAAATCCTCATGTTCCTTTCTTGTCCTTGTCTGCTGCCCACTGTGGAACTGTCACAGCTGGGAAATTAAGAATTAAAGTTGGACTTAAATCAGAATCACCTGATATGAAGACGGACTTGAATTATGCCTTCACTGATAATGATCCACGCGGCAACATGCAGCAACGTCTCAGTTACTCAACATGCTTTGTGTGTATTATTAGATTGCACTGCAGTCATAGTTTTTAACACTGTGCCAATTATTTTTAATGCTGCTATCATTACAGGTTTATTTTCTTAACAGGTGGCCACGCCTACCCGTAGAGTTTTATAGCACATTTTTTATCAACAGCTTTCTACAGGCGTGTAAAAAACAACAACAACAAAAAACTTTTTTTTCACAGAGAAAAATAAAATGTCTCTTCAGGATTATTCTAGAATGAACCATTTCTCCATATTGGAGGAGTTTACGTTGTGTTTTCACGTTGTCCCGTTTCCCATCTGAAGAGGATACGCTTCTATTTTAATCAGTGTAACTGCCAACACAGACGACATCACTCATGCTAAACTCATTCGACAGAAATATGAAGCATATTTTTATGCCTTCATGTAATGGCAGCGATTTTATATTGGGCCTTGAGAACTGTCAAAATGTGGGTGATTTACACTCAATAGTGTGTGTGGTTGTCTCCTGTGGACACTAATGGAAGACTGAAGCTGCTGCGGCTCTGTTAATGGACTGTTTTCATTGCATAGAGTATCTATAGACCAGTGGCGAATGATGACACAAAAAAGAAATTGGGGAGGACGAGAGGAAAACCAACCGACGCCGTTGTGTTTTTTTCCCACAGTCAGCTTCTTATCTCACATTTAACAGAAAAATTAAAAAAATTTCTCACGATCAGTCGGTGCTAGATGTAAGGACATGAATGATGTGTGGCTGGAAGCCTGTCATGCAGCATCCAGTGCTTTTTATACACAACACCCTCTGATTTTAAAAAAGGAACGACAAAGTTCATGAAAATTAAGAATCATTATAAATAAATAAACCTGGTGGAACAGCTCAACTAACCCGCTTAAATCCTACATCAACCAGAAATGCAGATGAAATGCTCTCAAATCTACAAGAATTAGATTTTCCACTTGCAAAAGTGTGCAAAACATTGATAAATAATTATAATTTCACAGTTCAGCAATTTGATAGGTGATCTTTTTGAAAATGAGTGCATTCTGTTTCAATTTAGATTTTCCATAGTGTTCTAATTTTTGTGTATATAAGGTGTGTAGGATATTTCATGTATGTGTGGCTGTCCTTTTTTATTTGTTTTAAGGAATAAAAAACACTTTATGACCTTGCAACATAAAACTGTAATGAAATAGTTTGTTTTAAAAAACAAACAAACAAACATTAAATGTATCATTTTGAAGAATAAATGCAGAAAACTGTAAAAAGTTTAGCACTCTTCAGGTTGCCCACTGAGGAGTGTTTATACATGGCTACGGTTATTATGAACAGCATGATCGTCCTTGTTTTCTTCTTGTTTTCTTGCAGTCCACGACAGTAAAACAAACTCCAAAGCAAAAGTTAGAGTGGTTATGTCGGTGTTACAACCACGCAGAACATACAGTGGGAAGGTGACAGTGCAAATGTCATGTGATCAGTGGGGGCCTATGACTAAATGATGTATGCAAGAATGTGACTCTTCAGATTTAGCCTGATAGTACTGTACTGATGTTCTAAGTTTATGAGAAAAGGCCTCTGGATTCAATCTCGCTTCTTGGACCTGAAGTGTGAGACGGGCAGTTCTAACCTTATAGGACTCTGCAGACACATACAGATAAAGCTGCAGTATAAATATGTCCTGTTTTAAAAGTAACCTTTAGAATACAGAGTGGCTTTTTACACGTTCTCTTTTCTCCACGCCCGAACTTTATTATGTGCCGTCTGAGACATCGGACTCCGCGGCGTTCATTTTACACAAGTTGACCGGGTCACATAAGATTTCCTCCACACTCGTGCCTCAACAGTTTAGCTATTTCAAAAGCAATGCATCTATCTGAAAAGCATTTTTCTTTTCACTCAAAGTTACATTTCTGTTCTGAAAACTGAGCTGACAGTTCAGTACACCTTAATCAACAGTAGGCCAACTCTTCCTACTTGTACAAATACATAAATGCCTGATTACATTGTAGTGACCATGAGTTTCACAGTTGTTTCTTGTTTTATTTTTGGGTTACAGGACTCATGAGTTAAGGCCTCTTATTTAACAGGCATTGCCAACAATTTGAATAAACCCCAAAAGGAGTTAAAGCAGGTCCTTATGTTTCACATAATCAATCAACAGTTGATTTCACATCCATACTGTACATATTCGTTTTCATTGCACAAAAATCTGGCATAAAAACACCTATTTTATATTAAATTTAAATTGTAACAGTAACAATACAAAAAACATTTTTGTAAGGACGAATTCACAGACTTAAAAAACATCCAGGAATGTGCTGTGTTGTCGTATTTTCCCTTTACTGGATTTTAGTACGTCTTCTTTCACAGTTTAGCAGGTGTAGCTGGTAACATGCTTCTCTTATGCAGTGTGCAGCTCATTCAAAGCCGGGATAATCCACCAAACGTTGAAGAATGTGGTAAGCAATTTTCTTCTTTCTCGTCCCTTTTAAGCGGTTAATTCTTTAGTTCATTCTTGTACACAAAGACAAACTTTTCAGCAGAAGTCTGAAATTTACAGAATGCTGTGAAAAGACACTATCAGCCAGCTTAAAATAAAACCTGAATGCAAAGAAAACAAACTATCATAGGGACAGAAGAAGGGTTACGCTGATACAAAACGTAGCACCCCAAGAATAAAAACAATGGCATAACTCTACAGTCATGTGCATGTGCATGCGTGTATGTAAAATATTTTTCAGCTTTGTAACTGTTTTCCACGCTGCTAAATCATTAGCACCATGAATGACATGACAGACACTGGGGCCTGCACGAGTTTTGCATATGATTCTGCTTCAAGTGGAGCAGCTGAGCTACAGAGTTCATGGTTTAATGTGTGTCACTGTGTGTGCATGCATGTAGCAAGGAGTACATGTCAGCATCTGAGATGCTCCGTGGATCCCTCAGTGCCACAGCATTCACTGCTGCTCGCATAATTGACTGGAAAGATTTCATTTTCACTGTAACACAGAGCAAGACAAGCAACTCAAACACCTTGTGGAGTCAAATGTCACAGGGACAGGTCTGATTCACATTTCACCATGACTCAGATAAAATACACAAAGTACAAAAACCTCACCCTGTTCATAGGCTGCAATTGATTTTTTAAAAATTCGTAGACGTTCAATAAAGGTAAGAAAATTTAGGGTTTGCGAAAGTCACAAATACGACGGTGCGAGAGTGACATCGTGACCCACCGTGTAGAAGCAAGGAACAAAAAGAAGGTTGGCAGCAGGTATTATCAGGCCCCCTGGGGAGAAACCATTGTGAAGTGTCCTTGTAGGTACTGTCAGATGGTGAGACAGCGAGATTGTGTCTCAGAGATGTGAAAAAGCCTGTAAATACTCGCAGAGCTTTTTTTGTTTTCCACCTTTTGCCTTTCATTACATGACATACTGTAAACGGCAAATGCTGTATTAAAAGTATGAAACTGGTTCTTTTCGAAAACTCATAATGGTTTTCTGTTTCTTGCAAGATAAACGTATTGTTTGCACTGAGCTATACAATATTTTAACAGCATTTCTCTTCTGCTCGGCGTGTATTTGTGTGCAGCTTGTGTTGTAAAACATAGTTTAATCATGCCTGCAAAGCCTAATGCAGCATTTCAGACTAGCAGCCCTGTGCACAAAGGCCTGTCTTGGGATCTTGGACTCCCAGCTGTGTCTCACATGAGCAGTCCAGTAAAATTAGTTGAACTCACTCTAGTGGGAGTGGAATGCTTTTTCTTTTTGTTACTTCTAAATAGATATTGTATTCAAATAGAAGAACAAGCATTGACTCTGTAATCCCTGTGCAACTCTAGCTGACGAGCAGAAAAAGTCAAGTGTTGTATTTGTCTGTGTGCCACGCTTATCTCCTCCAGTCCCCACAGGCCTGGCTTGTCAATGTCTGTAGCTTCAAGCTACACTTAGCTGTCTCTGATATTAAAGAGCACTATCTCGGCGGTGGCCATTTGGGGCGACAGGTTTCTTTTCATTCCAACAAAGACGCTCTTTGCCATAATATTGTGAGCGTTTTTTCCCGTGTCAAACTGAATGTGCTTTCACCAGAATATAACGTTTGCGGTGTTTATCTAAGAATATGGATTTCATTCAATCTGTCCTCTTTGTGGATGCTTTGAAAAGGCATCACTTATGGTGTCTACAATATGTAACTTTACTCTTAATATTTAAACAACTGAAATGACATGAAAAAATAATACGTTATTGCATTATACGTTCTTCAAGTAATCATACTGATTATACTGAGTGCTGGGCTGCAAAGATTTTAATGAAGGGTTCTGACGATTTTGATAAATTGCAGAGGTTGTTTCAGTATTTTCAAATCCTGCATTAAAATCAGCTGCCCCGCATGCACCAATTAAGTAGTAATTACAAAAACATCCACTTTTATCTCTACTTGCATGAGTCCAGTGGTCTGTAATGTACTTATTAAAGTGAATTATCTCTGATAATCATTCTAATCGGGGTTCAGCTCATGTTAGCAGACTTCCTGCTGGGTGCTAATGTCTAATTACACTGGAGCATGTCTTGATGGGAAGGGTGCCCCGCAGCCCTTCAGCTCCATGTTCTGCTCTGCCTCTCTATCCTCGTCTAATCACACGCTGGACTGTCAAGTACATATCACGGACAATCACCGATGATAAGTTGTTGATTAAAAGTAAGCAGAAAGAAAATGATCAAAACGACTGAGCGATGTACATTCTGGTGTGATCTTCTTTTTTCCTTTCTTTGACTTTGAAACCCTGAAGAAGATTTATCCCTGCCTGTGTGCAAATGTAAAGGGTATAGAAACAGCTTTAATTCTCTACTCTATATCCATCCCCATGTTTGAGAATTTACCTTCACTGTCAGAAAAAAAAAGAAAATGTGTAAAAACCAGGTAATATTCCAGGTTTACTGTAAAATATTAGAGCTTTACTGATTTGATCCTAGCTTTACATTTACACAAGTGTGTTTTCTGGTGAGGTTTTTATGTTAAAGAAAGCGTATTTGAATGTTTAAAAGCAATGAAATTACCTAATAATGTGTTCTAAGGCAAATAATCAGGCTTAAAATGTATACTTTAAAATGTATACTTTACATGTGTAATTTGTTATCCAGTTACCGGTGCTTCATGTTATTTTAAATTAGACAAGTTAATTCAGTTAAGTCTGTTTTTTGCAAGTTCCTTTATTTAAAAATTATAGAAATTCATTTGAAAATTATTAAGTAAAACTCTGTTAAATTATCATTAATGCTTTTTTACTCTGCTCACTACAGGCAGTCGAGCTATGCAGCGCACGGTGAAGTAACATGTTTTTTGATGTCTTTCAGCAGCTCTGACAGAAATAAAAATGATCACCGGGAAAGAAAAAAATATTTATGTTCCTGAAAGTAATGAGCGTTGTAGAAAATGTATTTACTGTTACATATTAAGCCATCCATCATTACCTAGACAGGTGTATACACAAGTCTGCACATTAAAAGATATTAAAAGTCTTTACATATAAAAACCTCTTTGTCCAGGATGAAAATTTGTATTTCACCTACTGTTGTCTTTCATGAAAATAAATTGAGTGGAAATCCGCTTCCAAGGTTGGTCATTACTGGGCCTAGGTAGAGTGATTTCATGGCAGCAGATTGGAAAATGGCCCTTTGTAGCAACTCCATTTACATAGAGAAATGCTGATGGTTCACAATAGCAAATGTGCCATAGTCGACAGCGAGCTGCTCTGCCCGTTGTCTTTCACTGACACTTGATAGTAGTGCATGTACAATTATGCATAATGCACTAATGGCGGTTTCTCATAACTGTCAGAGAAGCTGTGGGTAAAGTGTTTCCTTTGCAGACAACTTGATGCTAGGTCTACCGCCGGCACGTTTTGATTCTGCTGACGCCAGTACCCTTGACAACAAAATAGCATTGTATCAGCTGAACGCCTGGCTCGGCCATCCTTGCAAAGTTATTGAAAAAACTTTGAAATTGCTTATTGAGAATGCAGTGTCACAACTTTTCTGTGATTGTTTGACTGTAAAAGAAAATCTCAGTAGTGAGAAAATGAACGCCGCTCCGGTATCTTGATGTTAATCTGCGGCATTATCAAATCAAAGTTAAAAATCCTTGTTTCATCAGACTTGAAAGGTGGCGCTTCTGCAACCGGGGGGAGCGAGGCAGACATCAGCACAACGTTAAAGTATTTATGGAGATATATATTTCATGCTGACTGGTCCGTAAGGATTACAGCGGGACACATTAATGGGGAGAAGCAACCATTACAACAACAAGCTGATGAAAAATTGATTATGTTTTCTTGCTTAACTCTGTTAACTATGTCAGGAGGTAATTAGTGACAACAGTTATGGTTTAAATTGTACTGAATTGTTCAAAAATGTTGTCAGCAATTAAAACACGAGCTGTCCTGTAGGCATAATGCAGTCAATCTGTTTACTCTACAATATAATTAGTACTTTGGAAATTCTATAACTCAAAATCTTTATTACTTAAATCAGTTTTGAGGGTTTTCTTAATATCAGTTACAATTTCAGAATGTAAATCTATTAAAAATCCTTACAGTATTTCTGAATACAAACTACTTTAAACCCACTGGGAGTGGATGTCTTACAGTGTTACTTGCAGCTTGGAAAATTTAGTTGAAAATCTATAACAACTGAGGCGTCTTTGCATTGTATATATATTGTTTTTCATGTCCATGGGGAAAAGTAGCAGTTTGCATATCTGCGATTTAGATACTTGATTCTTTGTTTCTTATTTTATTTACATAATCTGTGTCATTATTACAAAATAAACTTTTCTACTGCTTTAATCATAGTGTTGGCTACAAAGTAGCAAAACTCTGACGTTTAGTTAGTTCCGCTCTGCCAAATCCCAAACAAGTACAAATGTAGTGGCACTGAGCAGGTTTCACTTAATTCAAAAGTTACATGTCGAGCTCTTGTTTCTAGCAGGGAAACAATGTTTTGCTTGAGCGTAAAGGAATTCATGTGGGATTCCGAGTGTTTTAATCATTGACACAGGAATTTACTTGCCAGAGTGTCGTGAAGTCAGCTGTCGCGCTCTGAGCGGCATTGTCACAAAATCACTGAATTAGAAAGGCTAGTTCAACACACTGTGCTCCTTACAAGTAAATCCTATTTATTTATTCTGGGCCTCCCTTTGAGTCCATCTCCAAAATCACACAGAAAAACTCTGGGGGTGTGATGTTTCTCAATAGTTTCCACTCCACTGTTCGCAGTTCAAATGAATTTCTCTGAAGATTTATTCTTCACAGCTAATCACTTGTTACTTGGATCGAATGAGTACAGTAAGTCACACTTGCTTGCACTTTACAGAAAAAGAAAATAGCCATCACTGAGTCACTGCTTGGCGTGAGGTGATTCTGTCCAAAGTGATTGGATTTCAGAGAATCTCTCCCTGAAATGTATAAGCACCTCATTGCTTTTTAATTCAAGATTAACGTTTCTTTTTCTCTCCGAGTCCAAAGACCAAGTTTTAGTTTGTGCTCCCTTTGTCTGCTCTCCGTCTCCCGCTTTCTACCTAATATGTTTTGCTCGTTCAGTACCATCAGTTACACGTCTGCCAAACATCACACGTCGTCAACTTGCTCCCAATGACATCCCACTGTTCTGACCATTGATTGGCAGGTCAAGCAGCGAGCGCAAGCAGGAAATCAATAGCAGAGGACCTCTAGACAGTACAGGGGGAGTCTTCAAGGAACTGGCCCACTGGACACTGCCAATCACCAACCACAAAATGTAAGGCCAGCCAGCCATGAACAAAACCTATCTCCAGACAGAAAGACCAGCTTGGAGAGAAGATGGATTTATGTTTAGGGCGAAGTTTCTCCCAGAGTCCGTGGGGAGGAAAGAAGGACAAGCAAAGTTTTCTGGAAATATATTTGCATTACTTATGCTCATTCATATGCTAAAACTCAACTGGGATCTAGGACCTTTGGGATTTGGCATTACCAAATGTAGGCTCTTTATCTTAACATGCAGTTGCACCAGGTCTGACAGTCTAAGCATGACAGAGCAAGCTTATTAGCATCTAGTCAGCCATTTCCAACCACTGGAAGCATCGGAGATACAAGTTTATATACTGCTATATTCACCCTCTAGATCCTTAAAATATGGCCTGAGGGACCCTTGAGGCTTAGAGGAGTTGTGCTTTGTCCTCCTTGGTGATGCTTTTCTTGCTTTTCTCAGACACGCTTTTAGGTGCGGTTGGCGCATCACCCAAACAAACTCTCATCTGACAGTGGTGACAATAATTCAACAGTAAAACCTGGTAAATGTAGCATTTATTTTCAGTTCATTAGAACCCCCGCACCCCAAATTGGTATTTCAAGAAAACATTTGCTTCTCTGGGGCGCATTTCTTCTAAACCGTTAAAGCCGAGATCTACCTGAGCCTCTTCTTCTTCTTGTCCTTCAGTTGCTGAGTGTTGGTTGTGTTCCACTACCCTAGCAGTTTTACCCTCGTTCACCTGCCTTACAATCAGTGACCTTTGAACTTGATCATTTATCTCGCTACTCAAAATATATTGAGATGATTCATTGCGTACAGCCCTCAAGGGTGTGAACTTGATGAATCGATAGAATAAAGAGCATCATATGTACAGTTTCAGCAATATTTAGGCTGCAGGTAAAGTAGATATTTGAAAAAATAAAAATGCCATTTATTTCCAGCTTCTGTGACGCATGGGACAATTAAATATTATTTCTCTGGATGTAAGGTGTAATTATGTGCTCATACAAAATACTGGATCTGGCAGTCCTGTGATGTTTGTTGGGGTTTTTTTTCTTTCTTTCTTTAAGGAGAGGTTTACTCCTTCAGAATAAGAATAGAAGTGACCTTGCTTCTGGGCCCTGGCAGTCGGTGAAACATTTGAACACATTTCAACTACTGTCACCTTGGGTCCCCGCCATGCTCCTGCTTTTCACAGTGCAGCCGACACAAAAAAAGAAAGGAGGGGGGGGATGCATTTCCATGGTAACCACTGGAATTAAAAATGCATCAAAACTTCACAGTGCGAAAGGAGAGTGGCAGCAGAAAGGAGCAATGACAGCATGTTCTCTACAGATGCCTGACAGAAATGTACCACATTAGGGCAATGCACTAAACAATTGCTCCTCACATGCACGGGCTGATGTACTAACAATCACATACACGTATCACCCTCACCTCACCTCAACAATGGAACTGCACTCAGCATAAATTCTGCAGTTGCTGACAATGGCTTCTCGACGGTCTCTGCCCATCTTTTTACGATCTACAGTACTTTCCTAATGCTCCCTGGATAGATGTGTTCTGAGCTCTTGCCTTCACCCAACATTTCAAATATGGATGTTTGTGAAATGGACTGGAATGAAATGGAAAAAGAGCCTCTGTCTTGTTTCCAACACTCACCATTTCCTTCTCTTACTTCTGTTTCATTTGCCTCCTCTCACACTCTCCTCGGAGATTAATGATGAAATGACCAGCGTTTGAAATGATGTCTTCCTTCGCGCTCATGACTGTTCAAGACAGGGCGATAATAACGACTGCTGAAATGGGTAAACCATAACAAGGACTGAGACAAAGAGGTCTGACTTTGTGGGCGAAGCTATTTATGGTGCAAGGCTGGATTTCTTGCAGTGGAAATGTTCGGTTTGGGATTGACATTATTACACCAGCAGAGAGTGCAGGTCATTCAGGAAAGACTTATTTATTCACACCTAAAGTTTCAAATTGATGTGTATTTTTTTAATATGTTTAATGTGTTTCGAGCTTGTCATGTATAGTGGATTAACAGCAAACAACGGGAGTTTAAATAAATGAATAAATATTAATGTTAGTGTTTGAAATGTACTTTTAAAAGAATATCTAATAGTCATTTAGAAATAAGAAGATAAGTGCTTCATCCCACTGAATCATTTTATTTACCTTATTTCGTTCAAAAAAACATGTTATTGTGAAGTTTTATCCTCACTTATAACTAATGATCGTTTGAAGCAAATAAAGCATTTGCCATGAAATCTTTCGGCAGGAGCTCGAGTATCTGTGTCACGGCTTGAAATACGCTGCATACACACTATTTCCATGTTTCTTATATAAAATATAATTAAATGTCTTTGTCTCCTCGCAGTTAATTACAGTAGGTAAATAATTTAAAAAGTAAGACATACTTGAGCAATTATTCACTGAACATTAATCAGAACAATCTTTGTACCATCCTTGTTGTTTTGCAGATTTCACAAAGTAGTAAAAAATTACACAGCTCTCATTTGCTTCATTTACCATTAAGCAGGGTTTTTCATTTTAAGGGAAAACTGCAGCTGTGTAATCAAAACCATCTAAAGCACACAAGTGCCATGGTGTGACTTTACAATGTATCTTCTTTTCTTCAAAGACCAGAAAGACACATTATGAATAAGAGTTTTCTTGTTGCAGACAAAGGATGCATTTAAAATGCATGGTCTTTTGCAGGTTTAAGAACCACTTCAAACTAATCTGGCATCAGGTTGTTGATATTGTGATTAGTTTTGTCAACACAAAACAAAAGCAATAAATCAGACTGTGTTTAAAAAGTCTCCATTAAAGACTGAAAATATGCTAGTGTGGCACAAATGAAATAGTACGGTCAGCTATTCCATGGAAAATCAATTAGTGGGTAGCACCTATCTCAAAAGCAGCAGTTTTTGGCTTTTTGTACAAAACATTTTGAATGAATTCATGCAGCATTTTACCTTCATGTTATAAATATTTCCCAAGTCTGTGGCCCTGAAAATACAAAGAGCTGGGTCAAAATGTTGCATTTTTTTTAATTAGCTTTGTTTTCTCGCTATTTTTGAGCTCCCATAATTTCATAAGTACAGGAGATATCCAAATTTAAGCTCTGTTAAACGCTCTAATCAAATTAAATTTCACCCACTCCAGACTGAACCACTTATTTTGGTTCAGCAGGATTTTTCTATAACCAATTTTCACAAACAATATCATTAAATATGTGACAGTTTCAAAAGAAAATGCATTTTATTGTATGTTACCTGCAATAATGCATTTAAGTACTGGTACGTGGGATGGTTCGTGCTTTTTTAGTAAAGGATAAAATTTTAATGCGTGCATTCTGGGTGTCTTTATGAGGTTCACATCAACACGTGCATACATATTGATAGAAGAGTTACCTTGTAGCCATGATTCACTGTTTTTGAGAGAGTTGATAGAAAGAAGCATGCAAAAATAAAAGGTAAATTTGACTTGATTAAATATACTAAAGCTGATTCAGAGGGTACCAGTACTACACTGCAACCACTACTACGGCCTGAGCTTTAATACGTCTTTGATGAATGATTTGGCCACGAGACAAACACCTCACAAATGAAGTCACACAGACAAGCCACAGACATCTCACAAACCGGCGCTGACACCGTGATATTTTGGTGCTCTAGCCAAGATATTTCCCTCTTCTTTGCTTTCACTTTGGCTTTGGAGCCACATTTTGCCGGTCAAGCAGAAGAAAACACTTAACGGCTTCTTATTTTTTGCTCCTGGCACTTAAAAAGGAAGTGGAGAGACAGATGAGTTTATTTTACTGAATAGAAATACATAAAGTTCATAAAGTACTGCTACCTTCGCCATTTCCCGTGTCTGTTTATTTCGACTTTGTGCCTTGAGGACACTGCTTGGAAATATGAAGTCACTTAGTTTAAAGTAAGAGCTTGGGGACAAACATTGTCAAGAGGCAGACAATGGAGTGAAAAATTAGCATTTTACTCTTGTGGCCTTCATCACTGAGATTTGGTCACCTTGTCTCGACTTTTAGTGAGTTTTAAAGTTTAAAGACAAAAAACAGTGAAAGAAATATAATTGTTACTGTATATTTTCTTCAGCATTCATTTAGTTCATGAAATAAAAAAGTACTTTTTTTCTTTAATATTTAAAGAAAATTCATAAAACATTTAATATTATAAATTGGGGGGAAAAGGCCCCTGCATATTTGGAAGACCAGCAACTGAAACTGATGCTATTAGCTTAAAAAAGTGCCTAAAATTACTTGAAAATCCAGTTAATTGCACTTTTTGTTTTTAATTTATTTATTGCTCATTTATTTATTTCGCCACAGATTGAACTGACTGATCAATCTGTGGTGACTCTATACTGGACAACATTGTTAACCAGTGTTATTAAAAATGCTTAAATATTGCGTAAAGACATTATGTCATTATCGCTGTGTTAAGTTGTATCACAACAATGGTAGTGTTAGTGCATTGTTAAAGAGCAACTTGATTCAAAGTGTGCAAATAGTTTCTGCAACTTAATTGGCCATGTTTATTAATAAGTCAAAAAAGCATTGATTTTGACAGGAGGGTGAGCTTCTTGCTGTGCGATAGCTAGACCTCATGCTGTTTCCTGCAAGCAGGACTCTTGCTGTGTAGCAGTGATTGCAACATATCCTTGTGATTACTGTCAGTGAATGTTATTAGGTGTTTTCTGATTGGGCTTGCCTAGGCTGCAGGGTTCACTTTACAAGCTTCATGGGAATATGCAAAGTGCTTTAGCAAGTAAACTCCATCTTAAATACAATGCTGCTGCAACAACTGCTTTGCTTTTGTGGGCATAATTTGACACAGATGCTAGCTCTGTCACAAAGGCAGTGGAAAGAACATTAGCGATGGAAAAGCCGGCATGTCCCTTCACCGTAAGACAAAGTTGTTTGAGGTTTGTGGTGTAATCACCAAGGGATGCCACTTGATTTTTTTCTATACATTTGCTGTTTTTCTCAGTCCTTAAATTGGCTTTCCGATACAAGTATGGAATCACTGGCATATGTTGGTGCACGCTCCTTTAAAATGTGCCTTTCTTTAGAATTATTTATTTGTTTTGGATGATGGCGCCTTGATGGCCCTGCCGCAAAAAAGGCGCATTTAGTCTTCCTTTGCTCCTCTGCAGATTTACCAACATCCACACCAACAACTTATTTCATCATACTATATTTTGAGCATAAGGTAGGTCAGGAAGTGGGATTTATGGTATCGTTCCAGGTGATGCGGCTCCACCTCCACAGGCAGTTCTCAAAGGACTGAATTCACAGTGAGGTATACACAAACCGTCAGCTTCCCCCCATCCCCTTGTTCTACCTATGCTTCTTTTAAAAATGTGTTTCCCATCATTTAATAACTTCTATCCTCTCCCAGTGATCTGAGAATTAGCATTCAAGCATGAAGATGGAAAGCATTTTGCATGATTTCTACCTATATAATAGTATTACATGGGCAATTGTGGCTCTGACAAAATCAAATACATGTCCTTACCATCTTCCCGACTATCCAGTTTCTTTTTTACTTCCTATACATAATGCTTGTCATTCAGTCTGAGAGCAATTTAGTCCATTAGCTTGATGTTTAGAAGCCAAACTAAACCATATGCATCGACTCTTCAGCCTTCATATGAAACTGAAGGAGAATTTGTTTGTTAATAATGCGGGTAGTATTCCTCAGTGTTGGAAACGGAGCATCCCCAACTTTAACGCAAACAACAACAGGATGCATGGAGGGATTTTGCAAATGCTCATTGAGCAGGAGGAAACGTTTACGGAGATCCCTGCCAGGTCAATTTGCCAAGTTACGTTCAACAGTCTGAGCTCTGCAATTAGTCAGGTATTCATTCTACTATGGGTTTAAGTTACCATTAACTGTGGCAGGAGGTATGTACAGTTAAAAGGCCTGACTTAAAAATCCATTCCTAACAAGGTTGGGCTGTGCTCCTTTATGAAAAATACGAGCACTTTACAATATAACTTCTCTGAGATCAGTGCAGTTGGAAACTGGTTTTGTGCAAATAAACTTGAATTGAAATGAAGAAACTCCAGAAAAGAGGGTTCAAAGGTAATTAAGACCAGAAAGCTTTATATAGTAAAAACAAAATGCACAATCAGTTAATGTATAGGGTCTCGCTTAACCATTTAATTAATGACATGTAAAAATGTGGCAGCGCTCTTGTGTCACAGCGACTGTGGACGGTCCTGGGTTTGATCTGCAGGCCGGCTGGGGTGTTTCCTCCCTGTGCCCGAGTGGGTTTTCTCTGGGTGCTCTGGCTTCCTCCCACAGTCAATAGGCCGTGATACACTGGTGACTTCTCCATAATGCATTCATCAGCTGGGGTCAGCCCCCACCCTCTACAACCCTGAATTTAAAAAGTGCTTAACAAAAGTGTGATTGTAAAGTGAGGTAAAATTGTCATTACAGCTTATTAATAGGATGGGCAAGCATCCAGTTCTAAGTATGGTCCCAATGATTGCTGTTTGTCATTTATTGTGTGCTGTTACAGCTTTCTCAAGAATTGCATTACATTATATTTTTTCATATTTTATCTAATCTGTGAAAATCCTCAAAATATTTTTGGTCAATCATTGCCTAAACCACAGTCGGTAAACATTTTAATGACTTCATGGTAGATTAACGACTGATCCCAATTATTGCACTTTTGATTTGAGACCTCCCTTACTCAGGGGTTATTAAACTCAAGTGTTTTCTACCATTTTATCCACTTAATAGAGGCACTGAGCTAGTGTACAGTATATGGATTTGATGATCATCTCTATTAAACGTGGGCTGTGATAAACTACGAATAAAGACGTTTTCGTCTTGTCGTGAGTGGCCTCGTGGTCGGGTTATTTGGGGAATAAAATGGATTTGCATGTTTTTGTTTGAGAGTCATGTGTCTCAAATTGTCCACAGAATCCAACACTGAGCATGCAAAGCATCTTTCCTGCGTCTCTGAGTATGATCTCTGTGCTGCGTTCTTTATGTGAAGATTGTTTCTGTGCTACAGCCACAGTTGGAGCTTTCAGGTATGGAGTCATCAATCACCGGCCCTCTTCTGACGTTAACTTTTTTGTCAATGCCACTGTCTCCAGTTTGTCTGCAGACTGAAAGATTTGAGAGGCACTTTTTATTTGCACGCTTTTAACTCCGCCCAGCCGGGGTAATGGAGCTGGTTGTGTGCAAGCAATTAATGCAACCACAATGCCAAAAGTGGTGATTTGTCATACACCGGTGATACATAATCATTATATGGAATGTAACGCTGCTAAATTGCCCAGCCTTGGTTGATGTTGTGATTCTGTCTGTCCTCGGGTTTCTATGGTCTTATTTCCACACACACAAAAAAAGAAATGCACGAGCTGAACCACCGTTTCCTGTAATATGTTCTGTGTTTTTTTCCTCTTTGTTCTTCATCTCTGCTTGTGTTTGTGTAAAGCAATATGCTGTTTAAAAAAATACCTTCGGCAAATATACTTAACCTTTTTGTCTCTTTGTCGCGCAGTTTTCCCCTTCAGACAACAATGTATATATAATTTAATTTGAGCTAGTGCGTGTTGTTTTGGAGTTTCAGACTGTCATCTGTTTTGACTTTATAAGCAACTGTGCTGCTAATTTATTGTTCCTCTAATTTTAACTCCCTGGACACTCTACCTCCTGTCTACTCTTGCCCTTATTATGAAGGCATTTCAATAGCAATGAAGCCCCTAGGCTGACAGCCATGAGATTAGTATGGATGTATTACCCCCTTGGGTGCCATACCCTGTAATAAGTTCCCCATTAATCGTGTCCGTTGGGGAAAATTTGTTTAGGCCTTAATTACATATCATTAAAATTGGTCTTGATTCTTTGAGATTTAAGCTTAGAATTAGACTGCACATTTTCTGCTTTCTTTGCCTTTGGCCATTCTGCAAATTTATGTTACTTTGCTTCCTGCACCAGTGTGATTTCTCGTGGACTAAATGATTGCATTTTCCTGTTTGTTTGAACACACTTGTTTTCATTGGCGTTTTAATTCAGAAATTAATTTTATTTTAATATTTTGGTCTCTTTGAAGTTCGTTTTGAGATGGTTTGCTTGTTTATCGTGCGTAGGAGGAAACTCTATAAGCTATTGTGAGCGCAGGGCTCTCATTCTCCACATAATTCACAGTTTTATCAAGTTCAGGTAGTTCATATAGATACTAAACATATCTTAGATGCTTTAAAGGTTTACATTTCATTCTTCTATTTGCTGTGGGACTTTAAATCACACTACTGGAGCTTGAAGCTGAATCATGGTTATCATTAAATCCCCATTCTGTACCTATTCATCTGCTGCCCAGTTCAGATCTGACTCTAGCTGCAAGGTGCAGGACCGTGAGGGCTTTATGTTGCTACTAATCCATATCAAATGGTATGTGTTATACAGAGCGCAAATGCCTCCACCTTTAAAGCAGTGTCTATTGGTGCGTTGCAACATTTTGGGGCCACCTACACATTACACCTAAAGAAAGCCATGCTATGAAGCATGCTGATGTTTTTCATTCAGCAGAGTGATTCCGGCTTTTACGCCATACGCGTCTGGGCACTGGGCAAACCTGCTCGGGACCTTTGTGTGGACTCCGCGGCTCAGTAATACCACTTACAGTTGATGGTGGAATATGCAGGTGGGAAGAAAGCTTGCAAACTGAGTTGTTGTGATGGTGGCATCCTAATATAGTTCAGCTTGATTCAGTGAGCTCGTTAGAATGACACGTTCTGTCACCAATGACTGCATGGCTTGGTGCTTGATTTTATACATCTGTGGCAATGGCACCGAAATCACCTGACTATAGTGTACAGTATGCAGTTCATGTAGTGCATGTTCACGTGCACGAGACCAAATAGTGGCCTAAACTGCAAAATATTATCACCATAGAAAATAACTTAATGTCTTCATGCACACAGCTTATAAGAGTAAGGTTAGTCACTAATCGTTTCAGTATTTTCAGTAATTTAGGTAAAGTTCATTAATACATTAGCTTGAATAATCTTAATAAATGTGCCGTATTATCTCAACATCATCTTATGTAAATGTCACAATAACCTTTAATAGGATTAAAGTTATTACTTGAGAGCATTACAGTAGATTGGCATTAGTATATAAAAACACATGCTAAGGAAGTTAGCTGCATCTTTCTATTGTTTTACCTGCATCACACATCACAGCCTGGTCATTTAATGCATATCTGATCCCTACCTGTTTGTTTGGACTCCAGGGAGATTATAGCTAATGAGGTAGCTGCTGTAGTAACTCAGTGTATGAGACCTTACACTGTGGCCTATGCTGTTCGTTAAATATAGCCAATAATAACGCTTTCAGTAGCTACAGTGCATAATGCCTGCACTTTCTGTTAGTATTTAGCATGACAGGGGAACTCAGACGGGATGACTGTACACATAACGAGCAGACTGTTGAGCTGTCAGCAGTAACCTTTTCACAGCTTCATTCAGACACAGCCCACCTGTAGAGCTGTACTGCACGTGTTGTCTTGCCATTAATTTTTGGTTTATTTAAGATTCTGAGTCATAAAAGGCTTTTATTTAGCTGTTTTGAAATCTAAAATACATTTTAGGTTTCAAAGCATTTCATGCTGAGAGCTATGATGCACAAGTCCAAGCAAATAAAGAAGAAAATGTGGAGTTTTTGTGATCTGTTCAGGACAGATGGTTATTTATATTGGCCTAGTATGTGTTGTGCTTCCTTAGTTTGAAATACGGGAATGGCAACAGTTCATTGGAGCAACCTGACTCGATATCCTGATGATTTATCAGACCACTGGGACCATTTGGGCTTGTAAAACATGAGGTGAAGCCAAGACCATTAAGCTATGTAATCAGCCATGGTGAGCTTGATCCCACACTCTCTACTTCAATGCATTTACGGTCCAAAGACCAAAGCACATACTTGTTGGTTGTTTCTACTAGTCTGCAGCATTTCTTCTGTTTGCCCGAGCAACGATTTCCTCTTTTCAAAAGCTTGGCACATGTCCCTTTTTCTCCCCCCGTAATTGAGCATGTGTGGGAACTACAAAATTCCCCACAAAGACTTCTTTAATGCTTTTCCTCACGTTGGGTTTAATAGTGTTGTTTCAGTGTAATAACTCAGCACAAGAGATTTTGTATATCGAAGCAGCATTATGTTCACCACATGTGACTGTTCCACATGCTCCTGCTTGAACAATATTGCTTTCTCTAATAACAGCTAAATGCACCTTCCAGATTACCTCTGCAAGCTTCCATCAGGGATAAACACGTGAAAATTGGTTCACTGGTTCAGACTTAGTTAATATTCACACGGACTGGTTCGGCCCTGTGAGAGATTGTTCCACAAACTATTTTGCAAGAAGGTTTGTATTGACTGATTGTCCCTAATGATACCTCTTAGGCAGGCTGTTGTATTTGTAAGCAGCTAAAGGGTAGACATCTAACTGTAGATATGAGGTTTTTTTAAGGTTCATTACAGTAACATAATGGCTTAACTTTTGCAGAAAGACGTCAGGGCAATGGTAATTTGTCAAATAAGTTTTCATCTTGCCATACAAGATTAATTTCCATATAGCATGGTATTTCCCCCAAGACTTTACTTTTCAGTAAGCAAGCTCTAGGTCATAAAGGTATTCAGCTATACCAGGAACCAAAAAAAGGGGAAAATGCACATATTATAGCTGTATAGGCACTCAGGCAGCCTTCACCTTTATGTCTGTAGAACTGCTTTTATGTTCCTTAAAAGAAACAAAAAGTAGGTCTTCATTACAGTCCCACTATATGCATTTGGTCCTTCTCTCACTGTGTAATTCTCAGCGTGATGCTGAGCTTAAACCTGGCTGTACTTGCACCTTTATAGACAAAAACTGGATAAATATGTATGTTAAGCATACAACAATTACACAGTGACATATGCACAAAGCAGGGAAGAACAGAGTTTAATGCAGCTTTAATGCAGTCATGATGAAATTCTTTTTTCTTCAGTGGGGGCATTCTCCTTTTTTCCCCTTGTGTTGCACACATGATTCCCTGGGCTCGGTGTAACACTTCAGCTCGGATGTAAATATCTGCATTAAAGCTCACTTCAGTCTGATTAGCAGTGGAATTGTACTTAGCTGATTTTCCACTGCAGCCCAGACACGAGGTGATGCAGACATGTGGACGAATGTCCTCCTAATGTGCAGTGTCACCTTCGTGTTTCTGTGTACGATCCACCAGACTGATGAAGTGACAAATGATTTTGCACCAGCTTCAGCCGAAACAAAACAACATCATTTATTTGACGATACATCTGTGAAACTGAAACCTAGACAACAGCGACATGTACTGTTTGTCGCAGCCATATATAAAGAATAAAATACAGGGTTTTCTGTTGTTGATGGTTATGTTAAAGACAGCATTTTTCTTTTTTCTTTTACAAAAATGGTGTTCCAAGTGTAACAAATCAGCGAAGCGCCTCGCCCAGCACATTTTGCCAGTTCACAAGTACCTACCGTGGAGTAGGCTCCTTTTCTCCTCCAAAAACAGCCCTGAAATATGTCCCGTAGTGGCAGCTCTTGAAGTTGCAAGAATGCTTTTTTTATGAGCTCTAAAACGTCTCTTTAGCTCCTGTGCTGAAAAACAGCATTTTAAAACAACGCAGTTACAACCAGGATTTCAGTATTCAGAGATTTGACACGTTTGTTTTTTTCTAAGACGTCAGACGTCATCGTTTCTGTTGGGATACCGTTGCTGTTTTCAGTATAATTTACTGTTTTGGGTGGATTTTATTATAATGCCGTAGATGTGTACAGCCATTCAGTATGGTAGCGTGAAAGCTACCAGAAAATATGTGTTTGTGCCTCATGCATGCACGATCCAAACAGAATGTGAATCCTGCCCGTGAAAACATTTCTCCATAGTGCTTCTAGTGATTAAGACTGCAGTGTGACTTTAATAGTGCTGCAGCAGACACAACAACATACAAAACTCACAAATAATGCAGAGTGCTGTATGCCGTGTACATAACTGCACATTACAAGCGCTGTAGATATGTGAGATTTTAGAAAAGAGGATAGTGTACTTTATTTCAGCACTAAATTTAAATGCATCCATCCAATTGAACCAATATCTGTTCAAATCACTCATCTAGATAAGACTAGAAGGCGCCATATTGTGCCCATTCATAGTCCAGCAAGTGTGATATCATTCATTTTAATCAGTGATAAAGCAGAAAGGAACCCAGACTATACAGAAGACCGATAGTGGCTGTGGGAAAAAGCACACTGCAATCTCCAGTGGAGCCGTCACACTGGTAAACTAGAAAATTGAGCTTTCTATCGATGAGAGGTTGCAGTCTTTTCCTGACCGAGCGGTTTCTGTGCCAGTATCCAGCACGAAAGCAAAACTAAAGAGTGGGTCACAATGAAACTTAAGTTCGAAAATAGTTTGTGATGTCACATGTGTGTGATTCATCATGAAATCTGAATAAGGAGCAAGAAGACCTCCACAGTTCTGCTGTTCTGTGTGGCCGGAGAGCCGACCCACCGTCCTGCCTGGTTTACCTGTGTATGCTGCATCCATACTATAATTTATCTAGAGTGTCTGTGTTGAGGTTACATGTCATCTTGATCTTGATTGCTTCGGTCTTTGTTAGAGAGAGCTTTGCTGCAAGAAACCTAAAAATGACGATTCCAAACACCATCATGTGCTCGTTTGATGGTGACGATAGCTGGATGGAGGAGTCGGGGCTGAATCGGGCTCACACTTTTCCACGTAGGTATTATTTGTTTGGACAGGACTATAAAGGGAATACGCTTGGCTAACCAGAAGTTCAAGCGTAAACACTTGATTTTACAGACCCCAGGGCAGACATCCTTTGACTAACATCTGGATATTACATCACATTCAATGCCGTGACTGTAGGAGAGCATCTGGGGCAGAGAAGTGAATGCAAACATTTCTTCTTTTATTTAGTTTTTTAATACCATGGCTCTTAAACAACAAGTATTAAGCGGCAAGGGTGGAAAAGTTTAGAGTAAGGTAAGTGACCATTATTATGATGTGTTCAAAACAACAGCATCACACAAAGTTCTGCTTTAGACGTTATCTGGTAGGTCCACATACTGAACTCTAAGCTGGCACGATCGCATGCTGAGAAATCACATAACTGGACCTGTTGCTGCATGTCTGCATCTATTTGGTGCTTGCAAGTAGTTCGACTCTCCTACTGTGAAACTTTCCATCCTCTCCTTCCCCAGAATTCCTCCCTGCATGTCAACCATCTACTGGTCTTCTCTTTTCACTGTGGGAGGTTGCGGATCAGAGGAAGGAAGCCTTTTGTGGTTTGCTTTGAGCTGGAGTGCAATCCAAGACCTTATCAGTGTGTGGCTGCCTCGGACAATGGGGAAGAACATGTGTTCATGAATGTGCTGTGAGCCCGTTTATGTAAACCATCAACATGCCCACCAGCTTACAACCACACCGTGTTTATTGACAGCGCCGTGTTTACGTGTGGGCTCTAACTCTGAATTGATGTTTAAAGAAACTGATTTATTTCCTAACACACTCTGATTCTTTACCCCGAACTATTGTTCATATCTCCAGCTATACGAAGTTACTGCGTTAGACATTTTATGCAAGAACACGTTATTTGGCTGGACTTTCAGCTGCTGCGGCGCATGTCCTGCTGGGGTTAGGGATATTAAGACACGCCAGTTGCACAGTATGCAGTACAGGCCCTCTGGAAAAGACTCTCCTCTATCTGTGAGGCTTTGAACTGAGGCCAGATGGCCTGCAGTAATGTACTGCAACATGGGGCTCTGCTGCTGTGGAAGTCAATGGCCTCCTCTGGGAAGAGAAACAAGAGCTACTGACACCAGAATCTCGATTCAATCACCTACTTCAAGATTTACAAGTGGGTGTGACACACTGTGGATGTGTAATCTTTAGATGACAGATACCAATGAGGTGAAAAGACTTGCAGTTTAATATATAGCAAATGCTTTGAGCTCATGTAACCATGCAGTACTAGGTACTTTTATTTTTTCGGAGCATTACTTGTGCTTGTAAATGCTGATAACTTTAATGGTGAAAAGGATGTTATTTTTTAATTATACTTTTACAAACACAAAACCACGTTCGTGTTTAAAAATGAACTTTAACTGTCCCTTTTGTCAGATCAGATTAGGAATAATTACGTGCCCTTTTCTAAACATTTTGAGTTTTGCACTTATTTCCATTTTAAAAGCCCCGTGTAACTTAGTCTGACGTCTCAGACAGAAAATTGCAAACATGTCAATGTCAGTCAAGAGGGCTTTGTAAATACTGCAGGCAGCTTCCATACATCACGCAGAAACATCTGTGGCTGGCGTTGCTAGGTGACACTGGTAGCTAAACAATGGCACACAGCCGTTGTTGGGCTGCATTTCAGAGCCAGAGGTGCTGAACAAGATTGGAGCTGCAGCAAAAAGTCACGTCACATTGGTTCACATGTGAGTTGAAATTTGGTGATCACACATAGAAGACAAGCAAACTTTGCTGTGTTCAGAGTTGCCTAATGAGAAAGCAGGAAATAAAAAGCATATTTGAATGAAATTCAAATGTTTTTCTGCGATTATTACCGTGGTCATTTTTAAGGGACTGCTGCTGAATTTTAGATCACCCTCAGGACTCGTGGCTCTCTCTCGAGAAGACAAAAGTCACACTCACTCTATTATAGTCTCCGGGATCTCTCTTCACATACTTCCCGTCTCTGTGAAAGCAAAAGCGCTAATGAGTGAAATCCCACAGATGGACAGTCATTGTTAAATTGCTTAAGCGGTCGAATGAAGATTTCAACCCTGCCTTAGCACATGACATGGGTGGCTCTGTCAACTGGAGTCATCACAGGAGTGAAATATGGAACCCTGGGAAATCAGGGCCCATAATAAAAGCGTTGTTCTGCACGCGGTTGCAATGCCCGCCAGTTTCCCCTGGGTGTAGGTTAATGAGTGAAGCCTAAATGGAACAACAGAGAGATATTGTGGCTCAGACACATTTACCACACTCAAACCTTTGATTCAGCTCCTTTTGTAAGTTTTGTTTGCAGTTTTCAGTGGATGTAACCAAGGTTCATCCCCTGTCTGCTTGTTCTAGTAGTTAATGATGTAGTAGTGGAGGGAATAAGTTGGCTCCACATTTTTCCTTTATTCGTCTTTTTACTTTGCTATTCCTCATTTTCCAAGGCATGATGTGCATAACACAGTAGTTGATGAAAGGAGAGAAAAATACCAGCCAGCAGGATTTATTTATGGATTCACTGTTTTTTTTTGTTGTTGTTTTTTTGACCGGGCCCTAGCTCTGGGCATTCTGGCCACCAGTGAATTTATTCCACACTCTCTAAAATGATGACATACACCCGGCTTTGCTGAGGAGGGGGGTGTTTACTACGAGGCGGTAAGCTTCCCCCGTGCAGTTGTTTGGTCTGACCTCTCCTCCCGTCAGTGACATACCATTAACTACTACACATGCTTCTCCGTGCACCTACCATCCCTCGTCAGCGCAGGCAATATATTTTGTTTGTCTTTTTCAAAGGTGGCACTGCTTGGCTCCTCTGCTTACCATACAGAATGTTAATGGGCCTTACAGATGTCCTTCAAAGGATGGGGAGAATGGGGTTTATTTTGTAGTCATGTCACATTACTGTTCTTCCAGATCTGATGTTAGCTGCTGACAGTTGCAATTATGTGTAAAATAACATGCTGTTCTTTTCCAGTCAAAGCAGGGAGCCTTCACCCGAGAACGGCCGGAGGGATGACTCTTCTGCACTGGCCCATTTAATGGAGATGGTGGAGTGTGACAGTGTGCTGGCAAAATGAAAGCGATTGCAAAGTTTCATTTTTTGTCTTTTTTTTCTTTTTAATCATGTTGTGACACCTATGTAGTTTTTCTCCCACTCTTATTCTTTCCTGAATGCTGCCTCGCTGTGTCAGAAGAGGGCTGGGAGCTCATCTGACACTCAAGCTGAGGTTTAATGTAAAAGTGTAATAAGAGCTCTGAAGAGAGCCATCCTCCCCTCCTCCTCCAAAATGCCGTCCCTTCAGGATTCACTGTTTTTGGAGAGTATTGTTATGGGTCATTGAGGCACCGGTGCTTCTCTCCGGTGAGAGTGGCGTTCAACTTATTGGCCTGTCGTCCTTGGTGATGATGGAGCCCATATTTTACTGGAGCTGCGCTCTAAGTGAAAGTGAGAGGTGTTCCTGTGAAATGGGAGATGGAGGGGGTGCGGGGTCACTGTGATGGCCCTGTTATTCCCAGCTGCCTATTTCAACTTTGATATGAGTGTTTGGGTTCCCAAGGTATCAAGGAGAGCAAAATGATTTTTCTGTACCCAGACACAAAATGTGTTTCCCTCGTGCCTTCGGACTCAAACCCAAAGCACCCCGTGAATAAAATATTTCGTACAGTACCGCTACGGCTGATATTCGATGCAAAACGAACAACGGCAGACAGCTGCAGTGCTGTGGTTAAGGAACCGCCTTTGTGCTGGTTCTATGTATCTGTAATGGGGGAAATGCAATAAAATACGGTAAATACTCGATTACTTGAACTTCATCAGTTTGGTAAATTCTTGCTGTTACCTGCTCAAACTGGATTCTAAAAACAAGTCATATCTGAGCACACAACACGAGATGCAGTCGTTTTTCTTGTTCTTCCAACTGTTGTGATCTTGCTGCAATTTCAATGCCTCGCGGAGTTGATAGAGTAAGCCTTTTTATTGCTTTAAACCTTTGTGATTAATGCGTGATTACAGCAGACGAATGAATGTCAGCGCTGCTTTTATTTTTGCAGGCCTTCTGCATTTTCCAACCTAGATTTAGTGTTCACATTTAAAACTGTAGACAGAAATTAATGGGCTGGGCTATCTTTTAATTAGTTTTTTTTGCGCTCCAGTGTTGCTAAAAACACTGGCAAGACAGAAGGGTCAAGGTCAGAACAAATTAATTACATTTTTATATCAAGACGGGAGGGAAAACAGTTTGTGAAACGCACTGTGTGTAAGGATTCTGGTGGGTTAACAGATGGGTTAAAGTGGAAGAGGACGGAGAACTCCCGAAAATGTCCTTTCTCCTTCCATACAAGTGTTGGAAGATTAGTGTTCGAAATCATGTCATATACACTGGTTTATAGGGTAATGCAATTTTATATTAGCTTTGTGCAAATGGTTTCACCATGTCTGCCTAATAAAGAAATAATCAGTTAAATTATCAAAAAGAGAATGTCACATATTTTCTCTTTTTGTCATTCAAATATTAGAATTTAGGGATTTTTTTTCACAATTGCACACGAGTCCTCAAGATAGTTATTTAGAGAGTAACTGATAAAACAATAGTTTGTTGTGTCCTTGTTAAAATTACATTTCTGCAAAATCTTTGAAGTGACAAATGGGAGAAATGTATTTTTCACAGTGAATTTTATTAGTTTTCCTTTTAATGTGGGGCTTTTTTATGGTGTTGTTTGTGTGTGTGTGTGTGTGTGTGTGTGTGTGTGTGTGTGTGTGTGTGCGCACGCGTGCAAGTGTACACATGCATGATTAACCGTGCACCGACAGCAAGCCAAGTGAGAAGGGGTAGCTGAGAGGCACCAAGCTGCGTCAGCCCTAATCTGTCTCTTGACAGTCAAGCCTTATTTTGCAGCAGAATTCTCATATTGATCTGTGCGCCTGTTACACAAATAAATAAATAAGTCAACTACTCCGCACCTGAGTTCACAACCTGCCCTTGACAATACTCGGGCGTAGCGTGTGTAGAGAGACGGCGTGTTGAGGTGGAGGGGTTGCAGTCGTGCAGCAGGGGAGCAGAGAGTCAAAAAGGGTTCTGCATTGTTGATCCAGTATGACATTGATAGACAGCAGCTGAAGGAAAGCTGATAGCCATGTTTGGCGTGCTGGTTTTTAAAGGACGGACGTGGCTGCCGATCCAAAGTTGACTGAGCATGAATTCAGCAGGCGATCGCCCCAAGTGGTTGTGCTGAGGAGAGGTGAGGAAGGAAACTTTCTCATATGACTTGCTTGACTTTCCATCTTTTCTTTAACCATTATTATTCCTCCCTTGAACTACTTGTTCCTGCCAGGGTTATTTTTACGTGTGCCTGCTTCTTTTTGAAAACAAGGATACATGTTTGTTCGATCACCTTGCTCCGTGTCTGTCAGGATATAATAGATTTCTGAAAGATGTCTAACTTTACTGTTGGAAAAAAGTGGCCATTGGGTTTCCCATATTAGGTGAAAATGTCTGTGCTAATCATCTGGTTGTCTTGTCAGTTGTTTTATCCGTGGTTGCCCCATGGTGACGTAAATAGGAGTTAGAAATGTCAAATGTTGGAGATATTACATTTGACATAACTTAACAAACATGCCACTACATCTGCTATTTACAGTCTGACTATGTCAGACCTCGTCACATATCAATTTCTAGACTTGCAAAATTGACGGCATCTCTTTAATAGGTAAGTGTGCATAAAATTACAAATGCACCCATGCATCTTGCGTTGTTTAGTCACTACCAGACATCATTGTTTTGGCAGACACACTAAACAGCAAAAACAAATGAATTTCACTGAAACCTTAAAGCTGCGTCTTTGTAGAACAAAAACAAAGTTAAATTCACCTTTTCTAAACCAGATGTGCCTCCACATGTTTTCATAGGGGGCATCAAATTTTGGGGGATGGCTAGAGGCACCCTCACCCCCACCCCTTGGTGGTGCCCCTGTTCCAAGAACCAGATATCCTCCTAATTTTCTGTTTTAGTGCAAACACCACTGCAGAACATCACAGGACAAAGTGTCGGAGGCGGCCACAGATCATTTTAAAATCATCAAACATTTCTCAGGTCTGTTGAGTTTTTCCTCACTTTGTGTTACAATATCACATCTATTACATATTGAGAAGGAATCAGTTCACAGCTAACAACAAATTACTCACTGTGTGCTTCTCTTTCATACAGAGCCGAAAAGTTTAATAAATGTTTTAAGGACTGTAAAAATGACAGTCCTTACTAAAAAAAATATTATTGGATTGATTAATAAATCAATGTTCATTTAAAATCATATTTGGTGAATTCTTTCATACATTGTCTGATGCCTTGACTCCACCTCTGTCTCCTTCTGATTGTAGCTTTCAGTTCTTTAGCTAAACTGCCACGTAGTCCATTTGCTGATAAATTAAATGTTACTGTATTATTTATTTACACTAAAAACAGTGTTTTTTGTATTGATCAAATCTTTAGTTTTGTGACTTCAGTAATACTGAAAATGGTGTTGAGTACTTCCCTCTTTATTGATGTGTATTGACTAATTATTAAAGCATTTAACAAAATATAGATTCCAAGTTAATAAAATTCTGAATTCATGTTCTGTCATATCTGTGTACTGTTAAATATAGATGAAATCGCATGTGCACTGTGTCTGAATAAGGCCCTCAGGAACATAAACTAAAAGCAAACTAGACCCAGCGATTGCCGTCAGTTTAGCAAACTGACAATGCCAGCAATGCCGTACATGCATTGTCTGAAAAAGGCTGCAGTCTTCCAATAGACCAGACCTTCCCAAAGTGTGGGGCCCGCCCCCTAGGGGGGGCGCAGAGCCATGGCAGGGGGGGCGCGGTATGAAAAGGAAAAAAACAAAACGCTTGGACACTGCTAGCACCGGGCGCCCACAGAAACGCAAAGCAGGAGATGAAGCATCGCTGAATATGTTTCCAAACCAACTTCATTCTAAGCCAAAGACTAGAAAATATGGTGAAGCAAATCTGCCCTTTGGCTTCACCTGCACAGGTGCTGAGGTAGGTCTCCCTGCAGGGTTGGTTTTCCCTGCGTCGGGAGCAGCGCTGGGCTGTTTAGATCACGGACAAACAGGATCCCACATTCGTGATTTTTAGTTCACAAACACTTGTTGTAATGACTCACTACTCCTGACATGTTGGAGATGTTTGCTCTTTATACAGTAGAGTTACAGCGGGATACAAATAACATCAGGCTGATCCTGCCACAGTTTGTTCCTCCTGTCTAAATCACGGACAAACAGGATCCCACAGCTGTTTATGTTTTTAAACCCATTTTGCACAGAGAGGCGTTTTTTGAAAAATGTATTGACAGCAATGTTGAATATTATTACACAGGAAAAAACAAGTAAAATATGTAAAATAATGACACCGTGACGCCTCTGCCTTTGTAAATGGAGGGACAGTAACTGCGTGTAAAACCTGCAGACAGTCAGATTAACAGTATTTTGTCTCTATCTGCCATTCTGCAATTCATCTCATGTAAACAATAACGTGGCCACAGCGTGGCGTGGAAAAAGGCACATACCTTTGACGTTGCCAGATGAACTCTGTATTCCTCGTCCGCAAAAAAGGAGTTTTAAAAAATCTCAGTTTTCGGTGATTCGATGCGGCCTTTACGTGTGGACGAAACAGCTGCGTTTTCAAAAATACCCGTGTAGGTGCGGACGCAGCGTAAAAGAGTTAGTAGTTTATTTTATCACCACCTGTAATTTATTGCAGGTTACTTGTATTTGCTTAATTGTTTACTGAGTGTTTGAGGTGTGAAATAAACCGCAATGGAGCAAAATATGGGCGTGTGTGGTTGGAGGATGTGTTAGTGCGTGTGCACGCGCGGGGGGATGGGGGGGGGGCAAACGTTTTTTAAAACAAAGGTGGGCCCAGCAAAAAAAGTTTGGGAACCACTGCTATAGACTAACAATTACTGGCAGTTTCAGAGGTGAACGTAACCTGAAATAGTCAGTTAGTAAATGCAACTTGGATGGAGCCACAAAAAAAGTCTTAATTTTAAAGTAATAAAAGGGACAAATGCAGGCTGGAAATACATGCTCAGAGCTTTTATGCTGGGCCCATTAAGGCCCCACAAACAGGGTTTGAATGATTTCTAAGCCTTCTTTGACATTTTTGACACTCTTGAGTTTTTATGTTTTGCACAGTGCAAGAGACGTTGCCATGGGACCCAGAGAGTCTACTCTGTACTTAGCATTGTGTCACTTATCTCTCTACAGTATGTCTCTTGTTAGCCTCACTTTTCAAACTGACACATGACACTCTTTTGGGTGGCATGAAGCAGCTACTTTTTTTCCAAGGAAAACAGTGTAGGGCTCGCTGAAAATCCAACTAAAAGCCTCTGACAAATTAATCTTAGATGGGGACCGAAGGCCAGCAAAGTATGTGGTATAGAGTCTGTCTCTCTGTACCAACCTCCACAAACGTGGCTTTTAGAACAGAGCACTGCCAAGAACTGTCTCTTATATGTGTGTCTGAAAATGGAGAGAATGCAGGAGTGTTATAGAGGGTTCGTTATACAGTACAAATAACACTTCTGTAGCGTCACTGGCTCCCGACTATTCTTTCCCCTTCCAGTGGTGATTGGTTTTGCTCGAGTGTCCTGTTTGGAGCTTATCCTCATTGGTGCTCGCTGCTTCAAAATCTTATTTCTTCCCCATCTTCAATTTGAGCTTCCTGTCTTGCTTGAGACAAATGCTTTAATTCATTTTGGGATTTAGTTACAGGGTTACAGTCACTGTGCAGTTTTCTGATTTTGTATCTCTAGGCTTCTGTTTTTTAAAAGATATAACAGAAGGCTACTGTGTCACATATTGTCATATAATATTGCCTGTAGTACTTTGTATGATCACTGGGGAGTTTTTGTAGAGGCAAGCCAATGGGCAGATTGATTATAGTGAACCAGACATTAATGTTAAAAAAGTTTAATTAAAAAAAAGCATAGATTAAGAGACAGACCACCAAGCTTTTACTAAGTAAGTTGCCTTTTTCCTTATATTTGCAGAGTGCTGAGTTGTTGAGGACCAATTAATTCAAGAACAAATGTCCCCGAAGGCTGCAATTAATGATAAACTTATTAGACGTGATGGTGCCCATGAGGTCTGAATCTCATTGTGGTGTCCACGTTCCTGGTGGTGTTACTTACCCAACTGCCACTTCAAATAAAGTAAGTGAAGGAACAAACTGTGTGTATATGAGAGTGCGCGCACACTCTTGTAAGTCTGCCTTTATAATTCCATTTTTCAAGACACAGTCAGTCTTCAAATACCCCCTCAATCTAGGTCTATCACTTGACATTTGACATGACTCTGTTAAGCTCTTATTGACTAATGAATCTGTCAAAACTGGAGTCTCTGGAGAATGGACGTCTTCCTTACTGCCTTATACAAACTGTCAACGCTGAAGAATGGGGGTGATTCACTGACCTCCCTTCTTACTTACTCCTTCAGACTACAAAAGCTGTACCTGCACATTTACAATTTAGTTAAACTGGCCGCCTGAGCACAGTTACCCTATCTTGCCATACTAAACAGAGGAGTGCTGTGAGTCAGTGTGCGAGTGAATGTCTCTGTGTGTGTGCAGGAGTCTGAGGAAAAATAAGAAATGAATTTAAATTCAGGCAGGCGGCATTCAGGGTAGCCTCACGCCTCACCAGTTTCACTTGAGTTTTACATCCTGAGGGGTTAATACCTCTCACTGCACTGCCCCACTCCAGTCTAACAATGTCAGGTGACGTCAGAAATGCCGACTGTTTGTCGTACTTAAGACTGTGGATGATGTGTGTCGGCCACGTGCTTGGGCTTTATCCACTGGCTTACTCAAAAGACATTTTTTACCTAATGAATCAGAACTAAAACAAGTTCACATGAACTTTTTAGTGGAACGCAGAAAGAAAGGCCGCCTCGACATTCTTCTGGTTGGCAAGTAATTCTGAGTCATTATGAGCTTGTTTGACTTTGACTTGGTTGACAGAACAATGGTCATTATGCACTTTTAATGTGACTATATAGCTTTCAAGGCCCATGCACTTTATTTGTACTATTTTCAGGTGATATTCAGCAAATTTGAATGCTCCCAACTCTGCTGTAATGTAGTAAAGATGTCGGCATACTTGGAGCTGAAGAACAGGCAATCGGAGGTTATTGTGACTTTGAATACACTCAAGGAGAGTGTGATGGTGTGCCAGCTTATTCTCATCTCTATGTTTCATTGCATCAAGACACTCAGTAGTAATATACACTTCACATAGTTCATTTCAAGCATGCAAAACACTTTAAAGTTGAATGTTTTGGATGTTCAATGTTTTTCTGCTGATCGCCAAGCAGCTCTACTGGCTGAGAGGTATCCCAACACTAAAAGTGATTGCGGGGTAGTGGCGTTACTCCAGCGGTCCCCAACCCCCGGGCCCGGTCCGTGAGTCGTCTGGTACCGGACCGTGAGAGTTGAGGCTCAGGTGTGAAATTTCTGGTTTTCAGGGTTTTTATCATTATCTCTGTTTCCCTGGGTCTTTTCCCGTGTTGTAGTTGTGCGTCTTATTTTGAAAGAAATATTTACGTGTTACCATAGCGACCAGAGAGCATTAAGGGGCAGAGAGGAGGGTGTTACTCTTAATGTTGTTGGCGCATTTCAGGAGGACGCTGCTAATAAAGTTACACAATTACACATTGAATTCATATTTATTATTATTTTTACAAAACACCACAGTCTTTGTCTCGGTCGTATCATTTTATTTTGTTGTATTTATCCACAACACCTTAAAGGCCAGTCCGTGAAAATATTGTGTGACATTAAACCGTCCGTGGCACAAAAAGGTTGGGGAGCGCTCTGAACCTGATAAGCACAGGCATAAGCCATATGGCTGCTTGTAATCTTCTGAAATAGTGCCAAATTCTTTCAATGTTTATATTAAGTGCTCTACTTTTCATTCTTTATATTTTGGATACTTGTCAAAATGAAAAAATAAAGGCCTTGGCTAACATTAGGGCAGGTGGACCAAAGTACACAAAGTACAATAGAGTGCACATGTCTTTAAAAGGCACGTGCAAAATACTGCTAGTTGTCAGTCTTCACTTAATAATGTCTGTGCCATGCATGTGATGTGTTTTCGCCACTTTCTCAGCCTCTCCCAGTAGTTTCAGGCCAAATGGGCTTTCCAAAGGCGCAAAGAGTTTAATCCAAACTCCAGATCCTCCGGTGCATGTATGACGATCCTTCATTTCCCAGCTCCTTGCTTCCTGTCTTGAAAAGACTCTCTGTGGGGGGAGTATATGTGTCTCTGATAAACCCAGCTAAATTAGGAGGTAGACTGGTTGTGGGCGAGGGGGATGTGGTTGTGGTGGGCTGTGCCGCTGCCAAAGGGTGTGTCAGGGCAATTTATTAGCTTGCTGTGCATGCATGTGTACGTGAGTGTGTGTGAGACCGTTCCCAGCCCTTGGCAGCTTGGCAAACTCAATGTCTGAGACACAGCTGTACCACTTTTCTAATATGGACTCATTATGGCCATCCACTGTGTGCCTCCAGTTACTTCACAAATTTGCCGATAACACACCTATTTTTTTTTTTTTCAAATACTCTGATGACAGTCTTGTGTTCCCAGTTTTATTTTAGCTTAGATTAACCTGAAGCGATGGTTTAATTTTGCTACTCTGCCTGGTTTTGCGTGTACAACGACGACTGTGCGGTGCACGTGCAGTAGGTAACAGGTGTTCGACGTAAAAACATAGATTGGTCCCTCTGGGAGGAAGAGTTTGACTGCATGCTGCAGTGTGACCAGTGCTGCGGTTTTCTTCATGTGTGCTTGTCTGAGAATACTTGGTTGTGTGTAATTACATGTTAATGACCCCCTATCTCCCGTATACAGCTGTGTGTCGAGTAGAATAGCTGCCGTCTGATCTCGGCTCAAACGTGGAGGATAAGGTTTACATTCTGCCGGCACCTGCTCCGCTCCCGACTCCCCAACTTTCTTCTGAGGCTAAAACAGATGCTGGGGGACACTTAGCCTGCAAAATGCAATCTGCAAGACATAGTCATTGTGTTTGGGGAGCAAAAACAACAAAACATGAGAAAAAAGTTGCTATCAGAGTCTGTAAGCACCTGCAGGTCTTGCTCACGCTGGAACATTTTAATTGACCAAGCAAAAACGCCACAGAGACAGGGAAACGCCTGTACTAGTATACCTACCTAGTCTGAACAAACGGCTGGTTTCAAAGCCCCATCAGCAATCCTTTGCAGTAATGAGGGAGTTTTGGGGAAATTGGGGGATGGTGTCAGTTTACTGTCTCTGAGCCGTGGGTCCTGCTGTCCAAATTGTGGAATAGCAGGCGAGAGGTGTTGTCATAACACAATAGGCGCACGCATCAGCACAAAGTTAGCGAGAGGGGGTTCGAGTCACCGTGCCGAGACATGCAGTTCCTTTAAACGGCACACAAATGAAGTCTCTAGACTATTACGATGCTAAAGAAAACACACGTGCGTACCGAGTTCGTAACAATAGCAACACATAACATTTTTCTCCAGCTCGTTGATTAACTAAGTTTTAAAGCAAAGGACCGCAGCGCCATCGAGAAACAAAGCCCCTTATTTGTCATTTGTTTTCAAAGTAATCATCGCTCACCCAGGCACAGTGCGGGTAATAAATATTTATTCCTCCTTTTTGGAAATGTAAACCATATAAATTTTTCCCAACCTTTTGCTTTCAGAGCAACTGCCCTTGATGATAACAGTATCATTTAAATGTCTTTTCTCTCCGTTTGGCTTGTTTTCTCCCTCCCATTATCTCTCTCCTGTTCGCTCCATTTTCCCCCAACACAGTGTTAACAAGCTCCTTTTCTGCCCTATCTCGTGTAGGTGAGACAGCTCCACAAAATGACAAGGTGAGAGGGCGTGCGTGTGTTGTTGGGTTTTATTTTTTGCCTTCTGTGTATCCATCTGTGTGTGCCGTGTGTTTATTTGAGCGTGTAGCCACACTCGCGGTTGTGCTGCGCGTGTCATGTGTGACCAGCAGCCACTGTCAGGGCTCATGTTGCCCCCCGACGGTAACAATAATCATGGGATTTGATTGCCAGTTCCCTCACCCGCCGTAATTGATGAATCCAATATTTACTCTGTTACCTGTGTGTTGTAAACATTCATTACAGGGTACCTTCCCAGATAGGTGAGCAGCAGAAGAGAATGGGACAAGTCCAGCCTGCAGGGAGCAGCTGTCAGTTTGACTAATGACAGAAATGAATAAAATCTCATAATTACTTTAGAAAAAAAGGACAGTCGCCACCTTATCTCAGGCCAATATGCATTTTAAAATTTTTTGGCGGGTTTATTAAATTCCACCCCACCACTCCCACCACCCAACCCCCCACTGTAATACATTACAGACAGAGGCAAGTTCTCAAATTTCAAATTTAATTTTCCTCTCGCCATACACACACACACGCACAGTCTCTCTAATCAGATTGCGACATTATTGTGTTTCTATTGACATTAGCATTGTTATTATTTTGTACTGTGTAAATATCAGTAACTGGAGCATGCCTGGTTTCTTTGCCAGGAAGGGATTATTTTGTGTATTTATTTTGTTCTAATGCTGTCAAAAAATGTCCTTCCACGATTATATCTGATGCTGCCTATTATCAGAAGATGCCGTCTCTCGATGCTACGCTGTTATTTTAATGTAATCCTGCAACTACATAAATATTGATGTCTAGAGTTTTGTCGCCTGTGCGTTATAGTGACATCCCTTAAATGTGAAGGAGAAGAAAAAAACACTACAGGCACCTGCGATACATTACACAGCCCCAAAAATAGGGTATCAGTGAAACACATCATGCTTTTAGATAGAAAGCCACCACAGGTCAGTCCATGCTTTTAGAGCTGTGTGTACGTGGACCTAATTAGATAAGGCTTCAATAATGTGTGACTGCTTTTTTTTTTTTAGTTGGCACATGTGCTTTGCAGCACACCAAGCCTGAAGAATTGCAGTATTGTGAAGTGCAAAGCTCTCATCCGAATCAGGTACTCAAGATAGAGGAATGGAGGGGTAGATTAATGGCTGCAGGGATGGAGGGAGAGTGGAATGGAGTGGAGTGGAGGGAGGGACAGATATGGGGAGAGACAGGGCAGTGATATACAGTAGGCCCTACTTAGACAAGTCGACTCCTGTGTGCCATTAGGCCTAACAGGAGGCAGACTGGGAGGGCCTAGAAGTAAAAGAGAGGACTGCTATCAAATAAACAGGATCATCTGCCTTAGTTTGTGTCTATTGTACATTTCTGCATGTGCCTGCACACATGACTTATGGCCGCATGTTCCAGGATGCTCTCGCAAACACACAGAACTCTAAAAACCAGACAAAACTCTGCTTGATTCCATTTGAGTAGCTTCTCTCTAATGTATTTTTTGCCGAGTGGAATCCCACATATAGGAGCGTGTAATATGGCATATTTGTGTCTTATGGGGGCAGACAGCTGATCATGTCCATTTGTCATGCTGTCAAGTTAATTACCAGATTTAAAAGGAGAATGAGATTACCCCTCCCCTTCCAACAGACACTCCTCCACACAACTGCACTTGCAACACACACACACACACACACAGGGAACCTGCACGCTTAAGGGCCGCAAGGAAATTTTCAGTGTGCCATTTAACAACTTACTGGAGTAGAGTGAACAGCATCTGAAGTTAAGGGAAGAAAAACACACAAGGTCAGGCTAATGCGCAGAGCTGTGAGTGTGTGAATGATGCAGCAGATTACCTTTGCAATTTTCATTCTTTCCATCACGGGGGAAAAAGGGAAACTTGAGGCTCCTTTGAAGGTCTCCATAAAAAGCAACCTTTTGCTTTATTCCTGCTCTCCTACCCACCGTGAAACTAGCTCTCACCTGCGTGAGCGAAGGTAATTTTTATGTACCTCAGCTGTGTTCTGTGCAAAGAAGTTTGTGTCCGTGCTCGTGCAATCAAAGGGGACACTTTGAAAAAGCAGACAGATCATTAGCGTATAATGAGCTGAAGTACTTTGGGCAGTGAGCAGGATATCCTCAGTAAGCGATGGCTTAAGGAGATGGATACAAAAAGGTGGAAATCAGATTCTCTCAGCTTCAGACACCTTTTCTTTCCCCCAGGTGAGTCCTCTGTCTGTGTGCATGTTTGAAGTAAAGTATAGCTCAAACACACTGGCTAAGAGCATCAACAAAGCCTTTTGGCACCCTGACAGTCACGTACTCGGGTCTTGATAGTTCTCTTGTGCGGCCCATCGCTTCCGTTATGAGAACCCATGCTGAAGATCTAAGCTACGCGGTCACGGGTTCAAAAGATGTGAGAACGGCACCTACAAAGTGTCTCAGCCCTCACAATAACGCTGGGATTAAAAGCACCTTTTTTTCTTTTGCTTTGTTTTTCCTCACTGACAAACAAAAGTATCACAGAAAAGAGAAATATGCTTTGGTCCGCTGAATGAATTACAACACAGGACAGAAGCTGTTGCAAACTTGAAAGACAACCAAAGACCCTTGGGGTTTGAGACAAAGCGTACGGGGATATCAAACAAGTGATAAAAGTGAAGAATGAACTACTGCGCATGTCTGGAGTTTGCTTATTCATTAAAATCATGAATAAACACCAAGTCTCCCCGTCTGCCTGATCTTCATCCAGGAGCCCAGAGTAATTTGATTACCTGTTTCAGAGCAGAACCTCTAATGCAACTATTTTCCAATATCCTTGTTGATCGTGTTACTGTGCAGCTCTATTCATATCTCTGAACACCTCGGGGTTTGCGGCAGTCGCCGGCTACACGGTTGAGACGTGACGAGTCTTAGTGACGGCGCCCAGCTGGCCAAAGTTCTGTGAGGGTGGCCTTTGTGACATCACCGCAAGTGGCGCGTGACAAAATGGCAGCATGCCAGTCGCGACCCACAAAATAATCCCCCAACAGACGAGGACAAGGGCCACGTTGGCGCGCGTGCCCACCTTACGCCCCTTACCCCATCCACTGCCATCGCAAGCATCAGGACGGGCTTTCGAAAATGTGTCAGATAAGCAACGTGGATTGCCAGTAGGAAAGGGGCTTCTTGTCAGGTGATGACAAGTAAGTGGCAGGCGAGGAAAAATCAAACATCACTCTGACCGCCCCCTCCTCCCCACGCCCCCAAAAACGCCCCAAACGTTTTTATGCTGTCAATTAGTCTCAATCAATCCCTCCGCTCGTGTTTAGGACTCTTATGGCAACTCCAGTCTGTCTTCCCATCAGTCAGCGCATAATAAATATGCTTTGCAATATATGTTATCTCTGTCAGCTGTTGGCAGCAGCGGCCCTGCGTAATTGTCATGCCATACTGGACAAAGTGAGCGCTGCTACATTTGATCATGACAGGGGAGAATGGCAAACAAATGAAACCCCAGACTTGTTTGGCTCTGTCAAGACATGCTGCTCCCCTCTAGCCTCTCCGAAACTCAATCGCTTCGGAGCCTTCTGATCGTAGATCTGAGGCCGAACCGGAGGGAAAAGAGGCAGAGAAAGTCATCTCCTCAAATGAGAGGACGTGATTGGCTTCTAACGACTCTTCTCTTGGCTGTATTTGACTAAAGTGTGAGGTGAAGTAGTGCTTATCAATAAAGTAAGTCTGCTGCAATGTATTATTAACAGATGATTGCATGCAGGGCTTGCTTGGCTAAAAAGGACTTAAGTGATGTGGGAGCGACACTGTCAATCTCAGCCTTCCTCTGAGAGTCAATTAGGAGATAAACAGGGCTGCATGTCTTCGGCAGTAGGGAGAAGCCTGATAGGCTGTCCCATGGATGTCCTGGGGCAAGGTAAACTGACAGTACAGCTTTGCCGTCAGGGATGGAGGCGAAGCGAACAATGTACGACTGGCCTGCCACTTGAGAGAGTATGTGTGTTCTTAAGTTGGCATCTGTGTGTGCACTTGAATTGTTTTGCCGGATTTTGTTTTTTTTCCTGTGTGTGTGTGTCTGCTGGTTTGCCCACTCAGCTGACTGAGCCCCAGAAACTGAATAAGAGAATGGCAGTACTCCAAGAAAAATCACTTTGGAGGTCATACGAGTAAAAGCGGTGCTGAGGATGGTGGCGATAATAATAACTGCAGTAACAGCGATGGCTGCGAATCAGTCATTGCTCTACATTTGTACGTGTGGCTTCAGCTGTACATGAACGTGGTGAATATGGAGCTCACTGTGTAGAAAACATATTTGTGCACACGTTCGTACTCCTGCGTGCTTGTTTAGATGTCGTGGAAAATGGAGAATTTTTAATACAGGCATTAAATTAAATATGCAATACATATTTTCCATTTAACATCACGCCAGTGTGTGTGATGGTAAACACGTTCAATTTTATACAAGAAAATAAGTGTATTGCAATATCATCAGTGTTGCATCACATGCAGTCCTTGTATTGTAAAGTCTTTCCACAGAATACATATTTGACCAGCGTGGTAAGGCCTCAATCACTCGAAGGAATTATTTCATGCTCGTTAAATACATTGATATAATAAGGTTGTACACCAACAGTGGCTTTTTTCACACAATTAAGTGTGTCAATATAATGAGATGATATTCCAATATCTTCTTTCTCCGTGTCATGTCGTTTAATTCATGCTCAATACTGAGCTGAAACAAAAGGCTCAACAGATGAATTTTAATGAGTGGTAGGCCATTATTGCCCTCATTATTTTCCAATTAGCAAACTGTACACAACATCAGCACGGAACAGAAATATCAAGTACTTTACCATGCCGTAAATACACCTTCTTTCCTATCTGTAAATAACTCGAAACCCAATACCAGGCAGTAAAAGACTCCACAAAGGATAGATCATTGTAAGTGCACTGCATGAGAAACAATTCCATTGAGCCTGGATAAAATGCATTAAAGTTAATGAAGTGGTATGGCAGCCCAAACCAGGAACCATCCAAGGCTAGAAAATAACAAAATATCTGAATTAGAAACATTTATTCTGCAGCATGACAGGAAAAAAGAAACAAAACAATAAAATAAATGGAAATATCAGAGGTAGCGCAGCAGAAAACTCACCCTGCGTGTTTTTCTTTCATCTTTGTAAAGGGAACAGTCCGGTTTGTTTTGTCACAGTGAATTAACAAACGTTTTATCATTTAAATGGAGCGCTCCAACGTAAAGAAGTCAACCAACACCCTCGCAAAAGCCTGACAAAAGTTTGAGATACGGACAGATGCACAGATGGCGCGGGAGCCAGCGGTGAGCGGCAAAGTGGGACATGAATGAAAATTAAAGGAAGGGTTTCGCCCTAATGTTTGAGGCTCATAATGTCATCAGGTGCCGAGTATTTACTTCAGTATCAAAGTGTTTTTGTATCACTTCAGGAACAAAGTGGTTTGCGCCTTCTTTAGTCTTCACGAACCAGGAAGAGGCTGTGCAATATAGCATGATGTTGCTCTGCATTGTAAGTACAGTAAGAGCGCCACCCGTCTCCTCTCGGCGCTATTGCATTCCTCCATTCCAATGAGGAAAGCAGCCATTTTCCGTTGAACCACATCCATGTAGTGTTTGACCTATTTTCTGCCCACTTGCCTTATATGTGTAAAAGGGGGGCGAAAAAAAGTACAAACGGCATCACTGTATTTGAGTCAGCTCAGTTATTTTGGGGTGCAAAAGAGCCGTCTGTGGGTGCATATGTAGCGTGAAATGCAAGTGGCGGGCGAGTGACACTGTCAGCTCCTTTTCTCCACCTTGTCTGTTGGTCGCAGAGCGTAAGAGCTGGTTGGCTAGACAGGCGGGGCCAATAGGGTCATTGTGTGTGTGCGGAGAGATGCGCTGAGTGAATAACCTTTCTCGGTAACAGCTGTCAGATCCACCAGAGCAGAGCAGAGGACAGAAGAGCACGCCTAGCTGGGCCCAACCCAGACACAAGGCTGATAGGGTTGCGTGGCAGAGGGGGTGGATGTGGGACGGACTATCTGCCAGCCTCAAATGCCGGGCTCAAGGGTTTTGATGGGTGGCCACACCGAGCCTTGACGGGGGTCTCGGCACCCAGGCAGCTTATTGTTTAACACACTGCTCATCGCTTTCATTCCCCCCAATGCAGATTCCATGCACAGCAGTGCAGAGCACACAGGCCCAACAGTGGCCTGTGGCGATGCTTTTGTCGAGGTGTCACTCCCCAACGCAGTGTCTCAGCATGGTTCGCCACTGGGCATGACAGGGGATGCAGACCCCATGAAGGGGGATTAGTACCGCACCCATTGTCTGAGGGCAATGTGGTGCTGGATTTGGCTGCATGGCTATTCAGTGACTGTATTTCTATTCTTTGGCACTTGACAGAGACGCTCAGTGGCCCCACTTTTCTTCTGCTGCAGTATCAGAATGTGTTCGTGTCATGCCCCCAGCCGAGGCCCTTATTATCTCAGTTGACATGACGAGGAAAGGTGTGATGGTGGATTCTGTTATTGCTGTCTGCTGCCCGACCTGCAGGTTAGGCTGGTTTTTTTTTAATGGGTTAGGAAGAGGCTTGCTTCTCATGTATAATTTACTGTTGATTCTGTTAACGCTGAAAGGAGAGCATGTTGACCGAGACTTAACCTAAGGTCGGGTTTGGTGTTATGAATACAAAATTAAGAGATTTTAGGGGGCTGTAGGTTTTATTTTATTTGCACTGTTTTATCATTCAAATCAAACCGCATCCACGTTGCATCACTGAGTGCTGTGAATTAAATGGAAATTCTAGCTAACAATCCGTTGCTGTTATTAAAATTGTGTTTTAAACAATAAATGGCACTTTACACAACTTTGAAACCACCAGTAATTTTAAATATAGAAAAAATGAAAATATCTGATTACATTAAAAACATTTGAAGCAGATTTGATTGTTTATTTATATTGTTTATATATATCATTTATATAACAGCAATATCAGCGCGCAGGCCCATAGGCTCACAGGACTCATTTCTATGTTGAGAGAGCTGTTTTGGGCAGTAAAGCACTGTGGAAAATAGTGATGGATGGCTCCTTGTTCCCTCATAGAATAGAGAGGCAGTGGAGTTTTTCCTTTTTTCCTTTTTTAGATTAAGGCAGCAGCTCAAGGAGATACAGGTTTACAGTAAATGTATTTTTCCCCCCCTGCTGTGCTGTCTGAGGCAGCTTTTCAACCTCAGAATTTCTTACATTTTCTGGTGTTTGGGGCCACACTCATGCAGACTCTATTACAGCAACATGCATTCTTCTTTCAACTCTCCGTTGCATCTTAGCAGATAAATCATATATAGTTTGCCTAAAATCTTTAGCTCTTGATTCTTTATTTCCGACAGTAAACAATGACTCATTGAGAAAAACCTCACCCACACAGTAAAACAGAGAAAAACACTTTCACATGCAAACAAATTATGCAATTGTTCTGCAGTAATGCAAGCGCTGCCAAAGCATGCTCCGATGTTGATGATAGCGTAAACAAAAGTCCATTGTGACTTCATCTGGACTTAAAACTGAATTGCAGACATATGCTTCAGTGTACACTATCCTGGTCTAAATTTTAGTTGGGGGCTTTTCTCCCCCCTCAGCTCTGTTTATCAAAAGACTTTCCACATACCTTTCCAGGATATGTTGAAATGAAGAGACATCCTGCAAAGCATAGCTCACCAGTGCTTTGCCAAGAAGCATTCCCCAGACAAAAGAAGCTCCGAACCTCAGAAGTACCAAAAGCGCTGAAACTGATATTTCTATTACCAGATATTACAAACACGGTTGCCTTACAACTGCTTCTCATTTACGGGGATTAAGAGAAAAGAGTCAGACAAGAGCGTGTAAGGAATGCCATCATTGTTTTTGTTGTTCTCCCTCATCTCTTTCCTGGATTTCCTGTTGATGTCACTGAAAGGTGAGTAACTGGGTCATTTGGTAGCTCAGAGGTTTTACTGGCCTTGATCCTTGTCAAATGGCCATAATGACGAGGTTCCGTTTTTCCCATCAGCCGTCATAAAGGTCTTGATTGCAGCTGCATTAGACCATCCTCCACATGGCAGTGTGACTGTGGAAGTCCCTCAATTATTCGTTTGGTTCATAGACATGAACGTGACATCTCATTAGATCGCTCATTGATCGGCCACTTAAACCAACCAATAGCACAAAATGAAATCTTCCCATGAAATATTTAGTTATTAATTTTTTGCTGTCAATTAGTTGAAGAAGTGCCAATAATATAGTTAATGTGATACGTTTAGTATAAATCATTACATTAATTACATATGAGGGCAGGGTTTTATTTACAATTCTCTGTGTTTGCTTAACTAGGTAATGGTTAAGTATTGTGGATTATTCTGATATAAACTCGCCTTAAACATGTTTACTACCCACTGCACTCATGGTGTCACAGCTTTATTGAGCTAACATGAGAAACTGTGGGCACAAGCAATAAAAACACAGAGAAACTCAAACATGTCTGTAACCGTGTTAAATAAAAAGCTGTAGCAGCCTTCTTATTTTCTGCTGATATTGTATTGTAAAACATTTGTTGGCATACCTTTTTTTGGCTTGTGCTGGTAGCTGACCTCTGTTTGTTTGTATCAACCAGGCGCTGAGCCATTATCAGAAGGCCAGCTTTTAATTGACATGTTGTTGTGCATGTTAATTGTTGCCTGTTATATGTTCGGTGCATTACAGAGAGCGGAAGACGTGACGAGAGTATTTATTTTAAATCACAAAAAACGACGTGGAACGTAAGCTTCTGCCTGAGTCTTCAACCTGCTTAACATTCATTTTATTTACAGCCTGGAAAAAAAGCATAACACTTTGCTGCTTGTTTACCTGTTAGACAGAACATCATGTCGCCTTGTTAAAGCCCTGGTCTGTGACAGCAGGGTAGCTGCTTCTGTTGAAACAATGTCACTCTACCACATGCTGTCCCCATACAGTTGATTTACTTTATTTTTAATTTTGTTTGCTTCCTATACAAACAATCATTTAAATGCATATTCTTGCATTAATTGTTGTTTGTTGGAATGTTTTAAATTATAGGAGTCAAAATTGCCTTTGAATAAAACCAAAACCTATAACTGTGGATGATTGTATGTACATTACAAGCTTTCTGTGTCTCTCTAAGAGGATAATAAAAGTGTGGTAAAAAGGGGCCAGGCAGGGGAAGATTTCTTCAACATCTTTTGGGCAGCCACAGCAGAGTGTGGGCTGTCACCAGACACGGTAGAAATCTGCAAGAGGTGTCCCACTTTGTATAGGTCACTTCCAATGGACTGGATCACCATGTTCATTTACAATCAGCCCCGTAATTAAGGGGAAGCAACCCCGAAATTATCAATCAGTTAATTACTGAGATGCTGCATAACAAATCCAGTTTCTGATTGAAGCACAACAGTTGCCCTTCCAAGATGCTGTCGTCATCCAAATGCAAAAGCCGTTCATGAATTGACCAGCAAAACAACAATGCTGATTTATCAGCGGTGCAGTGTTTGGTGGATATGTAAAAATCATGATTCTGAAATTGTCTTTCAGTTAAGGTGAAATTTTTATTCACCTTTAATTTACAGTGTTGTAGCCGTGGCTTAGCAAATCTCCAGGTTTCGGCCATAGCCTGCTATTTTTTGCAGTTTTACAACAACTGACACAATAAATATGTCACATAACATGTAACATAACATGTAACCAGCTATTAACTCCCCAGTGACCAGGAAATACAGAGGTAATTCGACTGTGGAATACCATATTTAGTGGTTTCCTTGTTCCTAAAACATGCTTAGGCTACAAAAGGCAAATAATGTCGAAGCTTGGTTGGAAAAATCTGCTCTTTATTTCAATCTAGTGATGCATAGAAAAAGTGGGCACAAAACTATACTATACACTCACACACATACACACAGCGAGACATAAATCCACTAAGGGTTGTGAATCATTTTCCCCTTCAAACCTCCATCGCTTTTTCATGGTTTTCTCACACATCACACACTCTTTGCTAATTATTTTCGGACCCGTTTTATTTACTCACGTACTCTCAGGCCATCACGCGAAATCCCAAAACAATTAAATTCTTATTATATGCATTTTTCATTACATTGAATGCACTTAATATTTTTGTGTATCCCACAGAAGCCTAAACGCTCCTCACGAAAGCATGCATAGGGGCCGCAGCTGGAAACTCTGACCACCACAGTGCAAAGTGATTTACTTAACTCCTTTTCCCCCCATATGGGAAAATAAAGGACTTATGAGTTGCGTGGCTAAAAGCCTCTTTTTTCCCCATCAATACATTTTTTGGCCCTTCTTAAAATGCATAGGAATCCCTTGATGGTATTAACAAAGTACAGCTCGTCTTTAAAATAAGCGCAGGTAAAATTAAAGGGAGTTCTTACATATTTTTCAGGATGTTACCCATTATTTATGATTTCAAAAAAAAAAAGGAGAATGTCCAACTTAACAGATGCAAGGTTATGGTGTGATTTTGCATGTATTATATTTGGAAATACTGCAGTCAGTTAGACGGGACCCAGTGTAATTATTATCTTGCATAAGATCCCATCACAAGCTAACTGGCGTCTGCATTTAGTATTATAAAAATCCGTCATTACCAGCCATTATTGTCATTTCCTGGTTTCCTTTTTGGTGCTCTGAACATAACGCAGATTGCATAGTGCTGCAGACATAAGATTGCTCCAGCATTTTTTTTTTAAATGACCCCATAGCTGGTGTCTTCAAGATTGTCATCCTGGCTGCAGAAGCTGGGATGCAGCAGGGTCCTCTGCTGGTGGCAGGCAGAAAGTGGTTAGGGGGGCTGGAATGACACTCAAGAGGCCAATCACCGAATCTGGGCCCAGGTTTTTTTGGCAGGCAGCAGAGTGTGAAATTCACAGAATTTCTTATGTTGGTGCTGCAGCTGCCTCTGTGCCTACACTATGGTATTGTCAGACAGTAGCTCTGAAAGGAGACTAGAGGGCTGGATAGAGAGAACGGAAGAATTCAGATGTGATGTTTTGCCAGTTTTTGTTCAGAATCCTACAATGCAGATAGACGATAGGCATGGGATGATTACAACATTTTTCCCTGGCAGGTGACAGCACTCAGTTTCTTAGTACTTGTTTATTCCTATTGTTGTTTTTCTAGTGTTATTTTATAAGTCATTGTTCCTTTATTTGCAGTTAACATTTAGTTTTTTGTAGCACGTACAAAAAGTTAAATATTTAATGAACTTACAAAAACACACTCAATCAATATTTTATTTATTTATTATTTTTTTTACTTCACGTTATTACATATATGGCAGATAAAAAACAAAATATAGCAAATATAGAGAATAACCTCAAACACGCCTGTAAAAAAAATGCTTATGCAATGAACTTCAAATGTGTTATGTAAAAAATTATTTTAGTTGGCTATAGAGATTTTTTTTGGTGGTACAATAATATTAATAATAATAATAATAATTAAATAATAATAATAATAATAATAATAAGCAAGTTAGTCACGTCCACAACTGATCCAGTATTATTACCTTTTGTGCAAATTTTGCCTGATAGCAAAACAATTAAAAACAGACATTTTCAATGGTCTGTGTAAAGTTATTTATTGACAATTTATATTTGCCGTTTATTAACCGTGTGCAATTGATGGCTTTTTAGGGGAAAAAAGTGGCTTGTCAGTTTATTTGAAAAACTGGTGATCTAACTTCAAACAGTCAAAATCATGAGTAGGAATGATGAGCCCAGCCACAGGAGCGAGCAGGCGGGCGGGCAGTGTAAATAGCTATATAGTTAGCATGGCTGCAGATGATCTTATCTTTGAAAGGAAAATTTGCACATAGATGGCACAAATGCCATTTTCAGAGTTTATTTTTAATTGTCATGTGATTAGGTAAATGACTGTTATGTTGCCATCTCATACCTAAAACACGCCTGTAGCTTCTGGTAGGAAGATGCTGATTACTCTAAGCAGCTGGGAAATGCTTGAATGTGTGTACGATGGATTCTGACAAGATCTTGCGAATCTTGAAGGTATCAAGTTCTTCTCCAGGTAAACAGAACATTTGCATTTTTATCTTATGATGTGGGAAAATTCAAAAGAACTTAAAGTGTGGTTTTATTGTTCTTCACTAAGGAAATATGCTGTATTTATATCTAATTTTGTTTAATTTTTTATACATCATCAATATGAAGGATGTCAGATGGGTGATATGCAAAAAGCATGTTATGTGTGTAATATTAATATATTAAAATTTTAAGTCTTGCGTCTCTCAGAGCACAGGAATGATCTCCTGTATTGTTGGATTATTAATAATAGTGTTTTCATCAGTGTTAATTTTGTTGACCAATAATTTTTATTATAGTTTTTGTCAATGACCTTTTTTTCTGACAACAACAAGACAATAACTAAATAAAAAATAACGCAAGAGGAAAAAAACTATGATGAAATGTACTGACACCTTCATCTACGAATAAAAATGAGCTCTTGCGAGACGAGACCAAATCAAAACCATTTAAGCTGCGTAAAAAGGCGGGATGAGTTTGGAAGTAATCCAATCAGGAGTAATCTCCTTGTGCAGTAAGGTTAAGCGTGCCCTGTCCCGGGGAAATGGCACACCTTTTCTTTTTTCTTTGGGCTATGACAAAATTTAGTTGTCAAGATTAACTCTAGTTCATTCAGCTAGATCAGATTTACCTGAGCATTGCTAAAAAAATATTCTTATAAGTCCCGCCCCTTCATTGTGATTTGTTCACCAGAGAGATGTTACACTGATGAGAGCAGCGGTGATGCAAAAGTTGCAGCTGCCATAAGTCAGTGCTTATGTTGAAGACATTGAGTAACAGCTCTTTGTAGGTACAGATACATCACATCTAACCTCGGTCCCTCTGTCTATGAGCTGCAGTAAAGGTTTAATAATAACATAAAGAAATGTTTTTAAAATGTTTTGTGCTCCTGAAGATAAACTGTTTATAAGCGTCTTGTAAATGCTGAACTTTATTACCTACTAGCCAACGCTAATTTCAGTTTTTAGTACATTAATAAGTATGTAATAATGCAGTTGCATGTAACAAACAGGACAAAGGAAAAGATTAGTAAAATTAGCGATAGCTTCCAAATTCTAGGTAGCAATCATTGATGATGAGCATAAACTGTACATGACAACTAAGCAGACTAATTTAAAATGTATTTATTTTTGCCCTTTTTACCCAGTCTTCCCTTCCTTTCTCCCCGTCATGACCTAAAACCGCATGTGTTCACATGAAAGTCGGGTGGAGGCGGTGGAGCATTCCTAATTCAAAGCAGGCCTCATCTTTTCTTTAGAAACTGCAGTCACATGTCATTTAGTTTCCCTTTATTATTCCATAGAAGAACAATCAGGAAAGCTCAAATGGGGGGGCACTATACCCTGGTCCCATCCCTGACTCCGGCTTCCTTCCCAGTTCGTCTCACTAACTGTCTCTGCTCCTGCCAGCATTTGCTGGAACAGATGCCTTCTTATTTTGACGGCCTGCTGCTTGCCTCAGTCAGTTGGGCAGCAGGTCACAAATGCTCACATACCCATGAGGACACATGGGCACGCACTCGCACACAAACACAGACATATCCGCACTGTGGTGACTGTGAGGCGTGTGTGTTTAACTTACTAGTTGTTTAAGTAAGCTGAGAAGAATCCCCTCAGGTGATTAGTTCATTTGCAAGTCCCAGGCTGTTGAAGCTAGTGCAGGCCTTCTGCCCCACACTCTGCCTTTCTCTGTTTAGTCTTTACCCTCTTTCTGTCTTAATCTTTTACTACCAGCCTTGCTTGCTCTCCTCTTTCTCTGTGTTGCCTTTTCTGTTCTTTGGTTTGTTTGTGTTTCTCTGGACTCTGAGGGAGAGGAAGGAGACAGAGTGCAAAAAAGGGGAAAAAAGGGAACGAAAATCGAGAGAAATGTTAAGCCGGCTCGAGTAATAGCGCTGGTCTTGGTTCTGCACTCATTATTTACGCTTTGATTACAATCTTGAGGAGCTCGAGTTACCCTAATTCGGCCGGCTGAGACTCTGGCTGAAATTGTGCTGTGCTGAGTGATGGTTGAATTGAATATGCCAGGGGGGTCAGCACTGGATCTGGTGTGGAACGGGAGGGGGAAAAATCAGAATAATGATTAAATGAATAAACATGCAAAACAACGGCAATATCTGTTGTAATAGTGTGCCAAACGTGCAGCATCATAGTATGCGTGGTCTCCAAGTGCATTTCAGACTCACCCAGCATGGAGATGTAAACAATGAGACCAACCGTGTAATTCCTTCAGGGATGCTTTCGTGCCAACAGGACGTCTTGTTTATGTCACATGTTGAGAAACCGTCTCGGTGCTGCGCAGCACCGAATGCATGGAAGAGCAAGCAGACGTGCTGCGTTTCTCTGGCCAGTGACGGTGGTACCACGGGAGGGGAGCGAGCGCTGAGGACGCCGCCTCGGGGAGAACTACCACTAGACACTTAGCGTCACAGTGGCCTAGTCACCACGTAGCACTAATCACAATCCCTGTCTCCTTCCATCTGCTCTCCATCAGCAGCCTCGTATTCCCTCTCCACCACTTCACCTCCATTCTCGCTCTTCCTCCTGGCTATTGCTCTAATTGTGTCTTCATCCTTTTTTGTTTTCTAACGTTTAGCCTGGCTGGTGTTGCGTCACCTCTGAGCACGTCTTAGACCCCTCTGTAAATGCTTTCAGTGTAGCAGCAGGTGGAAACATCTTGAATGAGACCAACAAAACAAACCTGATGCACGGAGGCAAAGCAAGCTTGTGAGCATGCCCAGCTAACTAGACGTTCAATGTTAACTAGCCGGCTGACATTACTGGATGTTGGTGTTTGGACGGCTAACAGTAGCTGTGAGGACAATAATCCTCCAAGTGGCAGACGATCGGTGATGAAAGTCTTCTTGGTTTGTTTTGGGGTTTTTGTCCCTCCATGTGTCAACTTTTGCTCGTGCTGCTAAACTAAAACACATATCTAGAACACAACATATTGATCCTGAATGCTTTCATGCACTCCATCTTTGTCACTGTTTTATTTTCCCTCCCACACAATGTTTTCCCTATTAACGCTCCTTTTGCCTTCTGGTCTCAGCACGTAATCTGGTAGAGATGGCAGAAAGTGTCATCAGACAGATGTGAGTTTTTCTAACTACGACGCCACCGTCACTTCAATTATTAGCCTGGCTCACAGTTGTACTATAGCTATGCTGATTTTTTTTTTGCTGCCCTTAATGATCAGATTAGAGTTACTAATTAAAAAAAAAAAAAAAAAGGAAAAAAAACAATATTACAAGCGGCCCTAACGCTTCTCTGGGTGGTGATGAGTGAGGGCAAAGTTATTATTCTTTTGAACTCCTGCGGTGTGGGGGAAAGACGGCAGACATTTAAAGCAGCATGACGTTTGGTGTTTGTTATTTCTTTTTCACTTTTTTTAATTCCCGGGCCGGAGATTTATGACTTGATAAGTGCCTCAAACTTTTCTTTTTTTTTTATAAATGGAGTTAATTTAAGTACACCTCACAAGCAGACAGAGCCCCCCTCTTCTTTCTTTCCTCCTCCTGAGCTTTTTGTCCGTCTGTTTCTCTCAGTCTTGCTGTGTTTTGTTCCATTTTATTTCTTCCAGCTCTGCTTTTTTTGCTTTTTTCCCCTGTGGGGTTCTGTCTAATCTCAACGTGACACGTCCAGCGCTTTTTTTCCTCATATGTTTGTCGGTTTGCAAGTCATGTTCGTGAGCTTTTATACGTTGTTTCACATGGATAATGTTTCTCGCTGTGCATTATGGACAAATGCAAATGTTTTGAGACAGAAGCCTAACAGAGCGACCCCCACGCAGACAGGTTGTCCATTTTACCCACTTGCCCCCAGACTTATGGTCGCTCTTGTTTTCCCACAGCAGCTGCCTGTGTGTGTGGATCAGATATTTTTGACTGACTTTTATTTCCTCTATGCGTTCCTTCTTTAGCATCTTGCTAAGGGGCTTCCTGCGCTTAGTGCCCACCAATCTATTGATAAACTGCACTTCCTTATTCAGCCATTACATCATTTGTTTCCATTTCCTGTCAGGCGTGACTGCTCGACAGCCCATCCGTATAATTAAAACGACCTTTAAGCAATTTGCTGCCGAGTTTCTAATATTTTTAGCCTGGTCATTATTCCCGATACACAGATGTGGAATGTCAAGGAGGGAGTTGAAGGGGGTTGGAGGGGGGGCTTGACAGCATCTCACTCCTATTCTTCATTTGTGGGGGAAAGGTTTTTTTGTATAGGTAGTCGGGTTGGTGATGGAGCTATTGCCCAATTATTCATACAAGTGTCACTTCTACAGACAAATATGTGTAGCCTCTATGTGTGGCTGGATTTCGGAGCTGTTACAGCCTGTCAACACAGTGAGGGCGCAGTCATTAATCACCATACATTTGATCAGAATGCAGCAAACCTCTACTGTTTCCTGTGATGGAAGGACAATGGAAGGCTGTGTTAGATCTTGTTCCGCTAATTGGGTTAGTCCAGCTAATGGCCATTTAGATGGTGGATAACAGGGAGGCATTTTACTCCACAAATGTGGTGATGGAAGCAGACGCTATCACGTATTTGAATTGTACTCACACACACAAAAAAGCAAGGAAAGGGCAGGCATTTTTGGTAACGCTTGCTTCAAACTTCTTAGGGAATTGCGTACTTTGCGTACACTCAAGTATGCAACAATGGCTTTGTTGCCGGGTAATTATTTTTACTTTGCCACAGCAGAAAAATGCCCTGCAGGTATTTGTTTAGCTTTCCCTTTTACTCTCGCAGTCAACGTGTGATAGGTTTGACAGTATCATAGAGGGCATGTGAGAAAGTGTGTAGAGTGGAAATCAGCAAGTGTTTTCTACTTTGAGCAAAAATATTATGTGAAATCACACAACCCACATCTGTGGTTCCCTCACAATTTCAGCGCACGGGGCGTTTTCAATGACATTTTACCTCAAACTCGTTTGAGAAGAACAACAGCCCACTGTAGAGGGACGTGGGAATTGAGAAGGGAATTAAAATTACAATACCTGCATGCCCAGCTGCCCAACTCAGATTGCTCAGCTGTTATATGCTCCTCTATGCAATATCCTGCCACTGAGCTCTGTGCAAGGCACGCTAATAATGAAGCTGTCTCTGGCGTGCGGATTTCAATGTGCAGGTCATGAAAATTGGAACAGAGGGAATAGATATGTGACCGTACCCACCAAAATGGGCTAAGGGGCTTGCTATTCCCCAATCAAAGTCACTGCTACAGTTTTTGTTGTGTCCAGTGGAAATGACTGCCCAGTTGCAGCGAACACACGGCCAGCTTGAAATAACAAAGAGCCAAAAAAAAAAAAGAAAACAAGTAAAATGACCCCACAGTATCGGAACACAACTACACAGCCCTTTAGTGTTACTAAAGGAAAAAACAGAAGAAGAAGAAGAAAAAACAAACAAAGACTGGCTTGTGTCCTTGGTTCAGTATAGCTCTAGGGCGCAGTTTCTGTTTGGCTGCCAGCGCAGTTTCTGGCCCCGTTATTTCCTTCCAAATGAGAAAGAAATGTCGTTTGTCCCCACCATGAGCGAGCAGCCGCTGAGATGAGGAATAGGCCCACTGCTTCACACAGACTAACGTGACAGGCTGCCTGACATCACTTAGCCAAAATGGATTGCCACTTCAAAATGGGACAGTTCTGCCCAGTGTTAGGAGGGCTCTCACTGGAAGAAAATAATTGACTCTGAAACGTATTCAATGTATTTTCATTTTTGTTTTAGTTCTGGCAACTGCGTTGTTTTTCTGCGGGTGGCAGAAATTAGTTGGCAGTGTTTGGTGTCTTCAGTCTTGGATTTGTGTGGGAAAAGTGAATTAAAGAATTAAAACTGCCTAATTAGAGCCGCGGATAGTATTTCACGATAGCCTATGGTGCGTTTGATAACTACGGTTCAGCTGTATTTTCCAGGTATTATGCGTAGATAGTGAAGATTACCTTAGCGACTCCCAAAGAGCACATTTAGGGAAATTATATTGGTTGCAAATCATAAATTTTACATACTCTGGGAAGAACGGTAGAAAACGGCTGATGTGTAGAGAGCCAGTGTTAGATTTTTAATTCTCACTGCATTAGTTCATGAAATGTACATTTATTTTTCACACTATCAAGCCACCTTTGTTTTATTTACTGAAGTTTTTTTTTATATTTAAAAATGTCATCACCCGTCAACGGTTTTCTTTAGTGATAGTTGTTCTGTGGGTTTCTTAACTGGTAAGATCTCAAAATGTTGGCAAATGAAACCAAAAGGTGGAGAATTTATTTGCTTATTAAGCAGGACTGTCTTAGAATCGACACTTTTTAGGAGGCTGATTGATTCAGATGAAATACAAGCTGCCTTACAGCGTGTGAGAGTGTAATTCATCCTCTCACCCCATCCCCACTTTATCTTGGGTGACCTGCGCACCACTCGGGCTCTAGGCTGAGGTGACCACACGGTCTGATCCGCCGCTCGCTAGCAGCCACTTCATGTAGACGTGTACACAAACACCCGCATGTTCTCACAGCGCAGCACATCTGGTTTCCAGGATCCCCTCCGCCTCCATGAATGCAGACCCTTTAGCTGCAGGTACAGGCAGGCTGCTGGTGTTAATGACCCGGGCATTTGCCGACTCCCGGGATGAAAATAGGGAGAGCATTCAAAACAGAGGCAGCTATTGCTGTTAAGGGGTAACCCAATCCATTAAGCAGAAGCTACATGTGTGAGTAAATGGCCAAAGGGGGTAGCCGAGCGAAAGGTCCCCGAGGTCAGAATAGGCTGACATAGCATCCCTGTGTGTGTTTGCTAGCTGTGGCTTCCTCCCAAAAGTGCAAAGCGGTCAGAGTAATTTCCCCAAGTCAGGATTGGGTCAGGGTCCCACTTCCCTTACATATCAGTCATTGAAAGGATGAGGAGGAGAGCGCAGGGCCTGTTCTTTGTAGAATTAACTCCCCTAATCCCCAGAGTGTCAATACTGCAAGGAAAGTATGCTGTTGTTCAGCAGGGCATGAGGGAAATTTGAACTATAGATGGCACTTTTCAGTCTGAAACTTAAAATGTAATTATTGCATTCATAATTGGAGTGAGATTTCCTCGCCGGTGTCATTATCTTTCTGGTTATTGGAATGGGCCACAATGCTTTCCGTTAAGTTGTTCGCCTAACGTCACCTAACCTCACTCAGCAGCAGTAAGTGAACGGGGTTGCTTTGCTCAGGAACTGACAGAGAATACATTAACGGTGGAAGCAAAACGTTGCCCCTGAAAAGAGCTCAATAATGATTTAAGTAGCTTGCGGTAGAAGGGATTATTTTACCGATTTCTTTCTGTGTTTTTTTGTGTTTTTCCTTGACCCAAATAGCAGGTCTCTCTCTCTCTCTCTCTGTGTCTCGCGCTCTCTCTATTTCGCTTTTGATTCCCCAAAGAGAGGTAGCAGTCCAAACATACTCCATATTCATTGCAGTGTGGTCATTCAGCGGGCTGCTTTGAAATACAGTCCCTCGCAAAAAAAAAGAAAAAGCCACCTGTGTGAAGTTAATGGGCCACTGCTGCAAACCTAAAACCGTCCACAGATGATGTCGAGGGACTTAATTTAACAAACTCAAAACTAACACCATCAATACATTAAATTCCTTGATCCCGGAGTTCTGCTCGGTCTCTTGACAAATTCAAAATGTATTAGGGATAGTCGAGCTTTCTGCTTGGCAGACATTTCTGTAGACTGCAGCGATGATTAACCGTAATAAAGATGTAAATCCCTCCATCTCTGGCTAAGTCTGATTCTGACTGTCACTCCACAGCCCAGGAAGTTTGCACAAGGGCACGGGAAGCCAGATATTATATTATCGTCACAACGGACAAGTCACTGGTAGCCCTCCAGTGATGAGCTTTATAAACTGAGAAACCCATTGGTTGGGGTTTTAATATCTCAGAATGGTGGGGGGAGCTCAATTCAGGCATCCACGTATCCTTTACCTCTGGACTAAGACAGCTCAATCGATATTTTTGGAACATGATCCACTCACTATAGGGGAGAGTATTGAATGCTCATTTTTATGCAAGCAAAGTAATCCAAGGGCAAAGGGGAACATCAGAGTCTCCCTTGATATTCTTCCATATGTGTGTTTGTTTTTTTCTAAATGTACTACACAGCCTTTCATGTCCTGGCAGCAGCTGTAAGGTTTTACCATGCATGCACTCTGCCCAAATCATTAACAATTAAGGAGTATTTATTGGCACATATAAAAAAAAGAGGGGGAAAAAAGTGATAGTTACGCAGTCCCTCGCCTCGGGAGCCTGCTGACCCGCTAAGATCGAAACCCATCAGAGCTCTGTCCTGTACAGCTGCCAGAAAATCTTAATAAAAATGAAAGCGCTGTGTTGCTCGCCCTTTAAAAAAAAGCGAGCATGCAGAGAAGAGTAAAAGAATTTGAAAAAGAGATCGAATCGCCGGTGAAATGGATGATAAAATAAAATGTAAAAAAAAAATTAAACTTGGAGGGCAAAAAATAATTTAACTGCTTCCCTCTTTCTCCCACTGTCCCTGTTGTAATATCACATTTCAATGAATGCATGATTAACTTCACATCTGAAGGCACGAGTCGGCCACCCGGACACTACAGCAAACAGGCAGCCTGCGCGCCACTCGAGCTGTTGATAACAAAAGCCATCACCCTGTGCACCGCTAAGCAGTTACCACATGATTTTATGAGAGCCATGCTCATTTATGAGTGCAATCAGTTGCAACCCAATGCCCCATAGGATGTCAGTGTTAGCGCCCCTCTTTGTCCTATGATGATGGACTGTCAGTTCAATGGCGTTATTGTAGCTGTAGTGGCCATCGAGGGAGTAATACATTGATAACAATATCAGCTCATAAAGATGGGCTGTTGGAGAAAAGGTCACTCCCTTTCTTGCCCACGCTGTATCCCTCTCTCTCTCCCCTCCCTCCATCTCGTGATTCCTCTCCGGATTCTCCATCCCGCTCTGCGTGTGCGAGTGTGTGTCTCTCTCTGTCTCGCTCACTCGGGGTGACGACGGCTGGCCGTCAGCGTGTAAGGAAACTGGAATGTTGTGTTTTAACTGGAGTTAGAGGTATGTTGACAGGGGAACAGACAGAGGGAACAGATGGCAGCGTGACATGCCCAAGGTCATCTGACATGCCACTGCCGGGAGCGCTGGATTTGAAACCCAACACGTTTATGCCTGCATCCTTTGTCTTTCTTTAGGTTTTTTTCTGCGCCCACTTCCCCTCTTTCATACTTTATTTAATTTCTGTCTCTTAGCTCTTTATCACTTACTACTTTCTCTGCTTCTTGCTCTCTAACCCTTCCCCTCGTCTCCCTTGTGCTTCTCGTGTGTTTATCGCTCCTTCACACCTCAATATAGGTCACAAAGCCCTCCTGAACAGGCTTCAGCCTATCTCTGCTTAAACACACTGCCCCCTAAACTCTTCTGACTGCTCTATTCTCTCTCACACACACACACACACACATTCGATTCTTGCTTTCTCTCTTCCACACATCCTGATTTGGAGTCGCATCGTCAAAATGTGCCAAGCTACCTTTTGTCTCCTAGAGTCTTGCCCCAAACAGCCCTGTCAGCAGAGATGTAGAAAGAATCCAAATGAGTTTTAATTACCTGAGCAGCCATGCCTGGAAGGTTGTGCACCGGAAATCCCAACCACATGGGTACAGTAAGCATGCCATGTCGCAACACATAGCCTCTTTGTCTTCAAGCTAATTTCTAACAGAAGCAAAAAGTCAGACGGGGGGGGGGGGGCTGTGGGAAAAGAAGAGAGGCAGAAAACTGCTGTTTCTCGCTGGCTGCTAAATGTTTTTGAGGGGTTGTATCAGAATCGCAGGCGGAGCAGGGCAGAGAGCAGTGTCCTCACTTTACCCAAATACTGTCAGAAGTGTTCGTCTCAGCTCAGCAGGCAGAGCTGTGTGTCCCACAACAACATTTCCTTTTTTAGTCACGTCTCTTGTGATAAAGAAGACATTTCAATGCTTATGCAAAAAAAAAGAAAAATTGCAGGAGGGCGGGTAAAAAGTTAAGAGGGCAACACATTTTTTTCAATGATGCAATTTACATTTTGAGGTTTTGAGAATACAGCCTGTTACGTGCAGCACAGTGTGTGTGTGTGTGTGTGTGTGCCTGTTTATCAAGCATTTCAGACAGCCTGTGGCCATCTGGGCCCAAAAATTGGTGACCCCTCAGTATTTCCATGTGAGACGCCTTCGTGGTGCAGCACAGCGTACAAACCCTAACAAGCTGGGAAGGACAAAATGACAACAGCAGCCTCCAGAGGTGACATTTCCTCAACAACAAATAAGTATACAGATTTGTTTCTGAGGCCTTGTTCAGCTAGGTCTGTTTAACCCCTACTCCCCTTATTACCCCAGCCCCCCCTCGCCCAATCGCCCGAGATCAGTGACTCAAAACAGCCTGCGTTCGGTTTATTAGCATGTGTTTATGGTTGGTATTTGCAGTCATTGGGGCTGTGTTTGTTGCTGCTGTTGCTCAGGCCCTGTGATTATGCCTGTCGTTTTTTTGGCAGAGGGTTGTCTGAATATTAACAACATAACAATGCTAGGGCTGATTAGACTTGAACGCAGCATAGACGGCAGATCTCTATCTGGGGTGATACAGCATCAAAATCACGCTGGGAGAAAGCAAGAGAGAGAGACGAGAGGAAGCACAGAGAAGGGAGAGGAATCGGGGGGAAGGGAGGGAAACTGTTCCAAATCTTCTCATCTACAAAGGTTATTTTCTGAATAGTGAGTCTTTCAGTATAAAACCGCATGTTTTTCCTTGAATAGAAATATGCGTAGCCACAAACAGAGAGCATATGGATGTATTTATGGCACCACTTTGTTCCTGCAGTGTTGAATGGGTAATCTCGAGACTTAAAAGTACCTATTTTCATCTCTTTTTTTCTCCCCCGAAAATCTCTTTCTTCCTACTTTGCTCAGATTTTCAGAAAAAAAGCCTTTTACGCTACAAAAATGGACTTACAAGGCATATTACGAGTAAACATTAGTATAATTTGTCACAATTACGCCTTGCGCGTCCTGCTCGCTTGCAGTTTGCTTGCAGTGGTGGGAATTTGCTGTTTCAAAGAAGTGAAAAAAAAAAAAGAAAAAAGGAGAGAGGGACTAAAGTTTTGGGGGAAAGGAGGGGGGAGCTAAATTTGTACACATGGGGGACAACAAAACTCGATGGCAGTCAAAGTTTAGGTTCGGATTGACGTGTCGGTGAGAAATTTGATTTTGTGAACAACTCTGAAGTTGTTGCTTCGCCCATTAATCATCCATCCCCGGAGAAGGGAACTCAGTGTAGCACGCAGCCCTCTCTGTGTCACCACAATAGAGTGAAAGCCAGACCCAGCGTTCTTGAACAATAGATGCCCCAACATGACACCATTTTGTTACAGTGCGTGTGTGTGTGTGTGTGTGTGTGTGTGTGTGTGTGTTTGGGGAGCAGGACGGATTCTTGAAAGTACAGTGACACCTAAAGGCCTAATCCCACAGACCCACTCTCACTCTCTCACTTGACACTTGAATCAAGGTCGTGTGGAAATTTTGGGGGAAAACTGATGAGTTTTCACTTTTACTGCACTTGATAGTTCCAAGCATTTGTGCGGGGCATCAAATTTTTCTCCTAATGACATGCCCGGGGCTGCCTCCAGGAAGAGTGGCATTTTCATCTTGCGACCTGAGCATCTGATTGGACATTGGGCGGGAAAGCCAAAAATGGATGCTGTGCTCCTTTTTTTTTTTTTTATAAGCGAGCGCAGTTGGGATCGTACTGTGCTGCAATGTCTGTTTTATGCCCTAAAACCAGTTTTTTCTTCTTCTTCTGTTTTTTTTTCTTTGCTTTTATTTTATTTCTCGTTTTGTAGTTCTTTGAAAAAACTTTTTCCAAAGTGAAGGTCAGGGACGGCCTGTGTCTTCGTAAGTAAACACTGATTTTGTACAATACACACAGGGTAGATGATAAATAGAATATAGTTTGCTCATAGATAATTATTCTAGCTGGAATATTTTCAGAACATCTTCTTCTTCTTTATTTTTTTTGCATATTATTAAAATCTGTTGTGTCACTTAGCTTTCACAGCCCTAATATGACCTACAATTTCCTCGAGTGAGTCCACTCACGCAGTGTTATTGTCCGTTTTCAAATGAACCTACAACCTGGATTAACTCGCACAGCACACATTTCCATAAACACACATTCCCAAGCTCAACGGTACCAGTGTAGTGGTGAGATCTTCACTGGGCAAACCTTTGATCTCGCCTCGTCTCTTGTGTCTGTTTGACGGCCAGCTCTGCATGCGGAGCCAGTTTTTAATATGGCAGCACACCCTGGGTCCCAGAGTAACAATAAACTTTACCTTCAACTGTCAGCAGGTCTTAATCACTGGGATTACTAGAGCACTAAATGTTGGGTTCTTGTTAATATTCCTGCCGGTGGGGGAAAAAAGAAAAAAACAGGGAAACAGACCCAGAGATACGTATCGCCCGTCCCTCAACAGAAATATCCTTTGGAGTTTAAAATCTCATTTTCATCACTTTCAAATATGGCGCAGAAGTCGAGAAGCAAAGAATAAGCCCCAGTTTCAATGAATGTGGACAATCACAATGGGATTCTTTTTTCGGCTGCAGCCCCCCCCCCCCCAACACACACACACACAAATGTGAGATCGGTCATTTTCAAAGAGCCTTCAGCGGAGCTGTTATTTGCTGTCCCGTGAGGTATCATAGCCGGAGCTCACCAAGCCAACTAATGGAGCTTCAGAGGGCTGCAAATGGCAGCAGCAAGCGCACAGGAACCTCTGCGAGCGAAATAGAAATCCATTTAGTTTAGTTTCCCCACGGAATGTAAAGAAACAAGATGCACATTACAGAGTAAAGTTATTATTATTATTACTATTATTATTTGTAGTAATAGTAGCAGTATTGCTTCACCAGTTTTGGTAATTTTTTAAAAAACAGTATTTATACTGCATAATATAATATTCTCCTTTTTTTCCTTTATTATTATTAGTATTTTGTATTTGCTGCAAAGTTGCGTCTACTGAATCTGTATTTTCCATTTCTTTTTTCAAAATTAGAATTAAAGCGGGGATGTCGCTCGCATGTTTTGTGTTTGTTTCTTTGTCATTTTGTAGATTTTCTTTACATTCTCCCAAAGCGCTGAGACACGAGAAACGAGCACAAACTCAGGCTGACAAATTTCAATGTTATCCATATATTCACACGCCCTGAAAATGGCGCCTAGCGGAGTGGAGCGTGCTGCTTCAGAAGCAAAATCCCTGCTCTGCTGGGTCCAAATATTTTACCATAGCTTAGCTGCTCCACTAAAATCTGCACTTGTGTGCACTCCATTGCTCCTTCATCTTGCTTTGAAAACACCACTGGATTAGAGGCCGTTGTCTCAGGACTCAAGCGGCTTGACTCCGCTGTGACACGGGTCTCACGCCCGTGTCATGTTGCGGGGATAGTCGACGGGGAGAGGGGAGAGAGGGAGCGAGCTCTAAACAATTCAGGCCTACGCTCTATAGGGATGAACCACTGAAAGGTTGGCTCTGTGAACAAGTGTTCATGCATTTTCATCAACAGTGATATCATTCACAGGGAATGCAATTCAGGTTGGTTTGAATGAATACGTTAAGTAACCAGGAGACAGACATTTATGTAGGATCTGCTGTATAGCCAGTGTTTGGGCTGTGCACGGCTGCGTTCTGGTAACACGTGCAAAATGGCTTTGTTTGCATTTTATTCATTTCTTTTTTTCCAACGTTTGCATCCCTGTTCATTCAGCTGTTCTCCACGTAAATGAGCCTACCTTATTTCTGGTTTCTAACAGTCTACAACAGATTTGAATGTATGAATAAACCCAAGCAATCACATGGCTGTGAGATCCCCAAAAACCAGCGCCACATGAATATTTTCATAAATAACTTGTGTTTTGCTTGAAAGGCAGGGTTTCCTCACACATTCCTCTTTAGTTTTTTTGACACAAAGCTTGGCGAGTGAAGCGAATATTATCAGGCAGAGACGTTTCCATCACTCTATTTCTTTTAGCTAATTAAATTGCCATGAATCCTGCTATCACAGTGTTAGCACCACGGATATATGATGGTAGTCTTTATTGAAATGATTTCCATGGGTGTTTGTCTCACTCCTGGCTGTGTGGCAGAGAGACTCGGGGAAAGGGTTTGGGAGAGATGGAGTGGGGGTGTGGGTGAGGCATGGGGGGGGGGGGGGAGAATATGAAATTGATTAGCGAGCTGGAATGGAAAATAAAGACTTCATCAGGATCACTTTGTGCAGTCCTCACAATCAGCTGTGAAACAATGCAGCCACCCTAATGAGGACAGAGAGGCAGGGAGCGTGTGTGCATCTGCGTACCTGCGCTGTGTTTGTGCGCGGCTCTACTTGCTTGTGTTGCGGCACTGAAATGAAAGCCAGAGGACTCAGACGGGGCGAGGGTTTACGTCACAGTCACTCAGATCCCCCGCGTCGTTCACAGAAAGTTTTCAAATCAGAAAACTCTGTACCGCTGTTACGCCAACCTTCAGGCAAAGAATCAAATCACTCTCCTTTTAAACTGTCACTTGAGTGCTGTTGAGTTTAATTTTTCAAGTCCCATCAAAGATTACAAGTTTAATTATTGCAAACATTTGCAGTGAAGGACAGTGTGAGTGGCACCCTTCTGTGTGAAAGGTCTCACAAAACAAAAATGTAAAACAAAAATTAAAAATGCTTAACTCGTACGCTACAATAAAGCATCAGAAAAATACAGAAATCTCACATTTTTATAAAGTTGCAATTTGAATTTAGTTTTTCAATTTGACTCTTTTTTTATTTTATTTTATTTTATTTATTTATGATTACATTTTAGTAAAAAAAAAGATTGGAAATTAATTTAAAAAAATAAAATGTTTTATTCCACTTTCTGACACACAAGATATTTTTTGTGAACGCACTGAAATGTAAAATACTGCCACTATAATTTTATCATATTTTTTTTAGCAATAACATAATTCAACTGTGTTGTGCAAAATACAATAAGCCTATAAAATATAATGCATTGAAACCATTGCAGTTTGTGTGGTATTGCTGCAGTATGTTTTAGATGGAGTTTATGCTTTAAAATGTCTGCATTTTATCAAAATAAAAATAAAAGCACACATGTGTAGATCTTGTTTGCTCAGTGAGGCAGTTACAGTTGGTGGTTCACATTCACCGGCCGGATTATGACACCTTAACATTATGTTTTCAGCTGGGTTGTCACTGCTGCAGGAACATTAACAGCCCAGTCTCCTCCCTGTACCTGAAAATCCACTGAAATACATTAAAAAAAACCTGATGCTTGGCACATATAAAATATAGAACGCAGTACTGGACACAGCTTTGAAAAAAACAAAAAAATCGTGTTCATGCACTGCAGATATAAATGAATTTAAATATATTTGCAAGGCAATCGCAACTGAGCAAAAGGACAGAATCATTTCATGTTTTGTTTTAAAGTCGCCCATCTTTGAAAGTTACTTTAGGTTATCATCAGCGTGCCAGTAACTTTGTTAGGCTGTGTGTATTTATAACATGCTCGAATACACGAGATCGTAATTTAAAAGGCTAATTGTGAAGTTCTTACTATCGACACCATGGACATTTATGAGATTCATTAAATTCAAGTCTTCAAGCGTGAGAGAAAGAAATGCACCAAACTGGGGCATGTTGCACTAACCAATCATGGGGTAGTATCATTAAAGCAGGTGGGCCAATCAGGAGCCAGCTGCAGGTCGTGCTGACGAATCGCTCATAACTTTTTCTTTTTTTTAACTCTCCATTCTCTTCTCCTCACTTATCTCCATGCTGATAGAGGATTCTGACTGAATGTGAGAATGGCTGTATTGCCAAAGTGTTGCTCTCACACTCTCCCCTCCCCTGGTTATTTTGGTATGTTAGAGAAAGTGTGGCTGACTCCTGGAAGAAACCCTCTGGCGACTGCTATTTATAGGGAAGAGACAGTCACATTTGCATCTGGAGCTTATGAGGGAGAGAGAGAGAGAGAGAGAGAAGCATGAAGGATACAGTTGATTTTGGAAATAAATAATTTATCCCGTAACCCAAGTTATTTCTTTCCAGGACAAATAAAAGAAGAAAGGGGAGTGGGAAGTAGGCAAGAAGAGCGACTATGTCCAGATTCTCTTTTCTTGCCCATAAGTGAAAAAAGCTACCTTGAAATAAGACAGGCTGACCCAAATTGAATTAAATTGATTTGGATTCTCCTGAGCCTGCTTTTTCTCCCCACAGTGTACACAGTATTATCCTCCATTTCCTGTGACAGTGTCATGAGCAGTATGCATTAGTCAGCTCCTTATTTAAAAAAAACAACTCTGAGGCTACGGTATCGATTCTTGTGCTTCAATAATTGAGCCACCGATGCAGAACAATGACGTCCCTGTTGTTCCTTGTTTTTGGCGTTGAAAGTGCATCTCCCCTCGAGGCCTGCTTCACAAAGAATAAACCAGGGTTTGCCTGTCAGATCAGCAAAAAAAATAAAAGGGCCATAGTGCTGATTTCAGTCAGGCTGTGTTCAAGATTCAGGTTTGATTCCTTACAGGGAATATTTTAAGAGACGAGAAAGAAGCTAAGAGTGCCACAAAAAAGGAGTGTGTTGGTTTGCTGCATGTGAGATTTGCGTGCAGAGCGTGGACACGGCGCGCACAGACGCACCGCTCGCTACGTCACTGAGAGCATCACAGAGAAGGGGCCTCTCAGGCACATCTTCCACGAGAGACTGAGCGAGAGCGAGCGTGTGAGCTAGTGTTCGGTACGTGCATGTGTACGACTGGCCTTACTGTAAAAACCACAAAAAGTGACCAGTCCCGGAGCACTGGGGCTCAGCGACACATTACGACGGCATAATTAAAGAGCGGCGCTGAAGTGTGAAAGGAGTTGTGTTCTCGGGGCTTTCAAATGAGCCCATTTACATCCCCGTTGTTGTTGCAATTTTTTTTTCAGATCGGGGGGGGGCTTAAGATATAAATATGTTAATGTGTGTTTACCCCCCATTCACCGCAAGGGCACGGGCACATTGAGTGTGGCGGAGCACGCTGTTGTATGGTGCAAGGGTTTGGTGAGGTCTTGGCGGCGGGGGGGGGGGGAGTTAAGGAAGAGAAGCAGAGGGAGAAGTGGAGAGGGGTGTGGAGGGGATAAAGGGGTGGGGGTGAGGCGTATACATTATTAACTACGACTTCATCACATGTTCCCAGTTTCTTGGGGACTTATTATTCCGAGGCGCTTTAATGAATAACAAGAAGAGAGGGCAGAGGGAGAGAAAGTGAAAGGGAGTGATTGATGAAGCAAGTGCAGACACCGCCACCAGCTGGATGGCTCCAGTACTGCTCCACAAACAGGAGCCGCAGCAGGGAGATATACTGTTTCTTTCTTCCTTTTTTTTAAATAGCCACAAAGGGCAACAACCTCTAAAGTGTCCCTGGCATTAGCATTTGACAAGGTCTCCGCCTGCCATGCCGCATATAGATTGGGATTTGCTTTGTCAAGGATACTTGTCAAGCGGGCGCATGACAGCCAGATTTCATGAGCTCTGTGCAACAGCGAGGTTGGACATCGAGGCGGGCACTCTGTAAAGCCTCCCAGTGGGTGTGTGTACTGTTTGTGTGTCTGTGTATGCGCGCGTGTGTGTGTGCACTTCTCCCTTCTCAGGGAGAGGGAAAGTATATTTGAGTTGGGGCAAGTCTTTGTGCTTGAGAGTGTTTGTGTTTGCAGGTGTGTGTGTGTCCATACTTGCTTGTGTGATTGCAAAATAAAATCAGAGGGTAAGATTCACTGTATCCAAGGTGACTGCTGCTTTTTTTTGTCTTTGTGAGGGCATTTCGGTTCGCAGTTACTTTAGACAAGTTTACCCTCTCACAGAAGGAGAATTGACGTTACTGCGTGATTCCCTGTCATATCAGCCATTGTCTGCTGGTTATTACACATGCAGAAGGAAAACAGGAAGAGAATGAAAGAACAAGGAAAGATTGAATTAGGCAGAATTTTCAGGAGTTTTTTGCAACACGTATAATCTTGTGTTACTGCGCACTTGATGCATCCTGCATAGATTTGTGAAGGATTTCACACTGAGCAGCCTCCGCCTGCTGCGGGGTCTCAGAACAGAGAACGAGGGCAGGGCGAGCGAGCTGGGGGAAAGTGAGGACCTTTCGGGGGAAGAGGAAGAAGAGGATGCAATATCAGAGGTTGTCAGGTCCGTTTACAGAGCGGCATGATTCAGGCCCCCCAAACTCCCCGCTGCTGCCTTTCATTCCGACTGCAGTGTAGAGGGCCATTGTACGGGAACTCATAAGAGAATAACAGCTTTTATATTTTTACCTGATCCCTTCGCCTGTCCGAGCCCCCCCCCCCAGCTCTTCCTGGCTCCAATCCAGATGAGTGAATTTCTGGCAGCGTGCACCACATTAAGGCCACCAACCTTTTCAGAACCATTTGCTGTCCTCAAGAGTGAAAGGTTTTCTCATTAAGGAGTAAATATAATAGCTAGTCCTTTAAAAATGTGTTTTAATTGTTGCACTAATGAACGCCCAAAGTTCAACCATCCATAATGGATTTTTTGTTTGTTTTCTTGCTTGTTTGTTAGATTTTTCAGTGTAATGCACAATGCAATGTTTATTCTTCACAATATAAAATGCGTTCTTAGGTCATCCAAACAGTTTGGGTTTGTGCTTAGTAGATATTTAGTAGATACGTGTTAATCAATGAACAAAAAGTCATATGCAGCTAACATTATTAAAAATTGCTTAAAAAGTGCTATTTATACACTTTAGCACAATTGCAGTCTCCCAAAAGAAGATGAATTATCTTCTAAGGAAGACATCAAAAAGACTGAACATAGAGAAATTTGTATCCTCAGTGACAAAAGAGGTTTGCATTAAACGAGCACAATAAATGAAATGACAGAGTGCATTAATTATGGTTTGTTTTGTGTGTGTTCTCAGTCGTCGCCTTAATTTTGACGCCACTCCAGATCAGAAGCAGCAAAAGTTAGTGAAAGGTGACGTCTTGTCAGAACTTGAATAGCAGCCGCCCGTTAATGGCCTCAAAACTTTGACTTTCAGTCTCCCACAAATGACCACAGTCTGGCCTGGTCCTCGTCATCTTTATTTTGTAACCCTAACCTCATCTGCAGCTGTTTTCGCAGCCCTTTGATTTTCCCTTTTCTTCTCAACAATTGGGCCAACTGGTACTGCGTTGCACAAAAGGCTGCTGCTTGTCCTCTGTGATGTGTGACAGCTTAACTGTTTCTTCGCTTGCCCGAGACGGAGTGCCGCAAACAAGCAGCAAAGTCCCAGGGTTTCAGCTGGTGACTTCTTACAGCCAGACTTCATAGAATTGGGTAATCGTGTTTATTACAGGAGGTCGGAGGTCACGCGTCGCCTAATGACCTCAGGCGGGCCGTTCTGTCAGGACCGGCTGCAGAGAAAAGCCGTTTGGCGTAAAAGAGAGCGGCTGTCACACTCGTTTGCATAGAAGAAGAAAGAGTTTGGGGGAGTTGCAAGGTTTACACCTGTAACCTGTCACTCAAGGCCTGTCATCGCCCATCTCAGCCATTCATCATGTTCATAAAATCATTAATCTCATTCTTTCTCAGGAGCAACTGGTTACAGATGGGATCTAGCCCCATCTCTCGCCGCTAACCGATACCTTCATCTGTTACGTCTCTGTACTGAGGCAGCTTACATCCATGCTGACATGTTACAATCTGAAATTAAAGCCTGTAGTCAGTTCAGGAAAAAAAACACCTCTTTTTTTTGTTTCCCAAGGTAGTAGCATGCACTTGCAATGAGCAGTGACACATAAATGTATCAGCAAGTTTTCCAGGTGATGAAAACCAGGATGAGTTCTCATGCAGCCTCAAGACTAAATCATCTATCATGTTGTCGTACAAGACTGGACAAAAAGATCACACGCGCAAAATAGAAAGCAATGGGTTTGTACATTGGCCGCAGCAGAGGTAATCTCCAAAGACTTGGCTTTATTGCCTCTCTCAGCCCTATAATGATGTTAGGACTCTGGGCTGCTTTGGTTTGTCGTGCTCCGACTCCCCAGCCAGGCTCCATTTGGCTTTGGGGAAGGAGGTGATATTGGCCAGACTGCTCTGAAATTTCCCCTAACGGGTCAAGGCTCAGTTTGCATTGCAGGCACACATAATGATGCATGTACACAAGGCAGTGCATAGACTAATGCAGAAAAGACACACACCTTTCCTTACCTTTACAACATTAAATATTCTTTTATGACATTTTAATTATTTTATGACTGCACCAATTACATCAAATGCAGTTATAATTAGCCAGTAAGTGGGGTGACATAGTCGGTGTCTGGAAAACATTAGACATTTAACTTTAGTGTGAAAAATGGCTAGCTGCAAAGCACATTTGTAATGTGTGCTCCACAGTGGAGTGGCACATGTGAAAAAATGTGATGCGACTTGATTGGGTAATACTGACTCCATTGTGAGCTGACCGCTTAGAAGCAAACACACGGATTAAGAAAATCTCTTCAATCTAATCATCTGTGATCAATATTTCCCTTTATTTTCTCATTTGGTAAAGTTTGGCTAACTTTGCCAAATACGGTATTTTCTGCACTATAAGGCGCACTTAAAAGCCTTTAATTTTCTCAAAAATCGACAGTGTGCCTTATAATCCAGTGCACCTTATGTATGAATTCTGGTTGTGGTCACTGACCACAAACCATTTTATGTGGTACACGGCGCTCAATAATCTGTCAAAAAATGTTTTAGTATGACTTTGGTAAGCTTTGAAGCCGCACCGCTTGATGGATTGTCGGAGCATTACGGCTACCGTAGTCCAGTGTTGCCAACTCCTCAGTAAGGAAAATCGCTATTGGCTGTCCTAAAAGTCGCTAGAAGTCGCTAAATGACGTCATCGCCTAATTTGCATAATTGGTCATGCTAATCTAATTGTAACCTATGTTGTTGGAGAGAGAAATAACATCGTGGAAGAGACATAAAGTGAGTAAAAAACATCCTAAATGCATTTAGAGTTTATTTAGAACTACAAATTAAATTTCTTTTAGCAATTATTGTTTTTTTTAATGTCACAATTCCAACCCTGCTCCTTTACCCGGGCTTGGACCGGCAAAAGTGACCCGAAATAGGCACTCTGGTGGAGTTACTTTGTGTGTGTGTTTATAAGTAGTTTTAAACCTTGTGATCCACAAAACAGCATAAGAGTAAAAGAAGAACTGACTGCGTTACAGCACCCGCTGCTTGTTGAGAGTAAAAGCAATACGCGCTTTCACGTCTTTTTTTTAGCCGCTAAGCCTAAGGCAGGGGTGTCAAACTCAAATACACAGTGGGCCAAAATTCAAAACTGGAACAAAGTCGCGGGCTAACGTTAATATTTATTGAAATATATTTATTCCTCCAGATATAAGAATGAATCTTTTCTTATGGACTCAAACACGTTTTGCTGAAAAACTGAATATGGAACAAGCAAAGCTTAATACTAAACAATATATATATTAGCTGTATAATACCAGTAGGCCAGCTCTAATAATAATTTGGTATGGCTTCGTGGGCCAAATGTAATTAGGCTGCGGGCCAAATTTGGCCCGCGGGCCAGAGTTTGACACCTATGGCCTAAGGGGTCTGAAAACTCGCTAAATATAGCGACAAAGTCGCTAAGTTGGCAACACTGCCGTAGTCAGGAGCCTCACTCAGTAATCTGGGTCCTAAACTCCGTCTGCCTCATAGTTGCTTTAATTAATTTATTGTTAACAACAATATAAAATTATGCGCAAAAAGGAATTACTAATGTAAAAAAAACAAACGTGGTTTTACTTATATATGTTTATATATAAATGTATACGATGGCCAGTAGAGACAAAGCATGTACAAACTCCAAAACACATTTCTAGCGTTAACTGACCTTCCAAAACAGAGCTACCTAGATCACTTAAATTACACAATTGAACGCATATGTGTATTGTTTGTGTATTTATACACAAGCATTCATATATATTCTAATAATTTAAAAAAAAAGTTCATTTACCTGTTACTACCACACACCAAATCCGGTTGTTGATACTTCCTGGCTTGTGTAGCCACTAGGTAACAAAAGCCTAGCATCCTGGAGCACTTCTGTTGTGTTTGTAGTGTTTGGTGATGTCGGGTAATGCTTTGGAGTTTGTACGTATTTTGGAGTTTACGTGCTTCGGGGTTTGTACGTGCTTCGGAGTTTTGTACGTGCTTTGTCTCTAGCGGTTACCGTAAATATACTTTTATTTATTCACTCCACATAAAATATAATAAATAAATCATATAATACAAAAAACAACCATTTACATTTCAACTTTTAACAATTTAAATTTTCAGCTTTTTCCTTTTAAACAAATTTAAAGTGAAACAACACAAAACACTGCAAACCACAACACAATTAAATATAAATTAAAATATGAAAACAAAAAGAAGATGCACATTTTCTGTCATATGGGCCTGCATGAAAAAACTTTCTGAATCCTTTATCATCCGCAACTGAAAATAGTTGTGGATGATTACTATACTTTTCTAATGTGACGTTGTTGTCCCTGGCTCTCTTTCTCTGTCTCTCCCTCCCGCTCTGTTCCTGTGCTACTGCGAGTGTAACTACCGCCCCTCTTCCCAGCGCAAAGCACAAGACTCGCATGCGGAGTGAAGCGGGAAAAAAGTGTGAGAGAGAGAAAGAAAAAAAAAAAATACGGCTCTTGTTGTTCACTTCAAAGACTCGGCTCTAAGAGCCATTTCGTTCGCGAACGACACATCACTACTGCCTCAGGTCCCAAAGTCAAACGAACACTGCGGCATCACTGAGAGTTAAAAACTGACTAAATTCTTTCATCTTTAATAAAATGATCAGCATTGCTGCTTTACCAGGTGTAACAATTAAGTTTAACATCCAGGCATCCATTAAAATAGAACTGATTACATTTAACAAAGTTAGAAGTTAGCAGGAAGTTAGCTCGCTAGCTTCCACCTAAACGTGATATAGCATGTTCTGACTGAGAGATTTCTGAAAAAATTCAAACGTACAGCTCTGCTGTCACTTCCAACATAAATGAAGACAGAAAATTAAACAGCAGTGACGTTTGTAGGGTTACTGAAGTTGGGCTAGCTGGTATATAATGATGTGCTACATGATCGCTAGCAACACAGCTATGTTAGCATATCATAAACATAGTAAAGCTGAAGGATGAACGCGAACACTTTTCCACTCGATAAAAGTTAACGTGAGGGTTCCTGGTGGTTAGAGACAAATGCAATCGCATGGCAGGATGCTGTAAACGGACCAAACTTCAGCAGGAGAACAACTGAGATAATCCATCCACAATACGAGGTTAGTCATTAATATACTGCAACAACATGGGAATAGAGCAGCTGAGAGAGGATTCAGCATTAATGACTCAATGGTGCGGAAGTGGAGGAAGCAAGAAGAACGATTTGAGTAAAGTTTGACTTTTCTGACTTTTTTTTTCCCGCTTAATGTGCGCCTTATGGTCCGAAAAATACGGTAGTAGTCCACTCCCACACCACATAACCTTGGACTTTTTTTACTTTTTTCTGGAGTACAAACTATAATAAATGAGAAAAAAACCTTTTAAAAAATACAGCAGAGTATTATACGATGGTATCATTGTGAGTTTAGTGCAGAGTTGTTGTAAATGTGTTTCGGTACATGTGAGTATTTCCTAAAACAAATGATGCAGTTACCTAAAAGACACTACTCATCCCTCTCCCAAATTACATAGCTGTGACCGTGTGCACGGCTGCTCGTTCACGTGCTTTCTTTAGAATTTATCATGTCATATAAAGTTGCTAAACTCTTCAGGGGGCTTTTTTACGAGCACTCTCAAAGACACACACAGCCCTGCTTCAGGGTTCAACAGTTCACATGGTCACCTTGTGAACTATCCTTCAACCTCTGTTAGACATCAGTGGGCCCTCTACACGCCAGAGCAAAGGGAGGACTTAAATGAAATAATAAATATCCGCGGTATGGCTCCCACTTGCGCGCCAGGCCACTCTGACCCCTCTCAGGACCTTCCAAGCCAGGCAGGAAGAGCCAGCGAGATACTTGCGGTGCGGGGATGTCGGGGTGGGGGGGAGCTTGCTGTTCAGGTGACCCAGGAAATGCCTGGAAAAGGCTGGGGACCATCTGATTGTTTCAGTGAGGCCAGACGGCTCAGCACTGGTCAACAGAAAACTGGAGCCTTAGCTGAGCTAGGGTGAGCCAAGCTAAGCCAGGCAGCTGGCAGACATCACAGAAAATATGTTTGTGTGCTCTAGACAAAGCAGGTCAGGAGGGCTGTGATCCAGGAGGGAGAGAGATGGAAGAGGCAATGAAACAAAATGTGGGGGGATAATGTGGAGGGCTACAGAAAGAAGACTTGAAAAGCATAAGCTAAGGAGATCAGCAAGGCAAAAAACGCCTCGCTGCTGGAAGTGCTGGGGCCTTCCTGCATTTTATTTGATTTAGTTCATTAGATTTTTGGCAAAAAAAAAAATAAATGTTTAGGAAGTAAAACAAAGGTGTGATTATCACTGAATCTTCTGTGTTTCACAGAGTCTGTTAGCTGTAACACATGATATACAGCAACTCTTTTTTTGATCCTCCAATGTGTCCTTGACCCTGAACAGGACACTGCAGGAGTGACGTCTCCAGGCCCAGATGCTGCGGTCTAAGAAAACACGGCGTGGGTGAGCCCCTCTCTCTCTGAGGGCTCGGGTTCAGAGCTGTTATAACATGAGAGGACAGCAAGATTAGGTGAACGCATACAGCTGTGGCTGCTGTGTGTGTGTGTGAGGGAGGAAGAGAGGATAGAAAAGATTAGAAGATGGGTGATAGACTCAAGGAAAGATTGTGTTTGACACTTGCACGCATGCAAACGTGCGTACTTTAACACGCTTCATGTGTGCGTGTGTACGTTTGGCGAGGAAGCAGAGGTTAGAGGAAGGGAAAAAGGAAGATGACTGTAATTGTACCGGGCAGGATTTAGTCTGGAGTGTGGAGATGGTGAATCTGCATATGGTATGCATCCTTCAGCTGCCATCTCCTCTGTAGTCATACACATGGCTTAAAGTTAGCAGCAAGAAAAGGCACGTACACTTCCACCAGCAATAATGACGCCATACTTTCATAGTGTCTGTATGGAAGCATGTGGGTCGGAATAATTCAAAGACAAACTAAAATGGATTTTAAAAAAAGTCAAACAGCTGGAAACATGGCAGCAGCGTCAAATAGTCAATCACATCCTGAACTGAATCCAAGCCCAGCTGTTTGCCAAACCTCATGCCAAGAGCGAAATATCAAAAAATTCTCTTCAGTCAATTTCCAAACATGAAAAGCAAAATCCCTGTTCAATTTCTGCTACGAACTGTGGTAATCCACGCACAGGAACCACAACACTTTCTCAGATTTTCTCTTTTTTCATAATACTGTATGAAAACATTTTTGATATTTAACTTAACACATGTTATTTGATTACATTTGTTCCACTGATGAAAGCTGTTTTTCATTCACTCAGAGCCATCACAGCGCCTGCCTGTGTTCTTACTGTATCGGTCTTTTTTCCCACCCTCCAAAGGCATCCAGAGACAGGCTTCAGTACAGCGCATTTCTAAACAGGCTGTCTATGGGGGGTTCGTTTGTTTTACTGTCCCTGCAGGAGGGCTGATGGGAGTCAACCGGGGTCAGGGCAGACTCCAACTTCATAGCAGTGCTTTGACAGAGGGGCGTAGCCTCTTCAGACCCCACAGATTGCTGGTTCAATAATGGCGCCAAGCACCGCTCTCAGGGAGTTCGTATACCCTTTATAGAGGACAACTTTAATCAACCATGGTTGAGCTGTTTGTGCTATTGTTTTAAAGGAGTAGTAAGTCACTTCTTTCTTATAGACAGTGTCAGTTTTTCATTTCAGTGTGTGCGGAGTGCAGCTGGACTTTCCATACAGCCGCACTGTGAGACCTGGGAGGATGTTTTTCCTGTTCCTTATGAGAAGGTAACAGTAAAAATGAGAATCTAATTAAAAACTCAATTCACGCGCACCACTTTAGCACACATAAAGCGACTTCTTTGTGTTGGGATGTATTGAGGCCATAGTTTCTACGCACTATTGTCACAGTCTTGCATTGTGATGTCCTGCCCCTGGAGGATGTATAAGAGGAGTTTACAGGCATGGCGACAGCTCTTGGCAGATGTGAGCAGCTGGGCTCTGCAGAAGGGCTACTTAAAGAGGCCTTACAGGTGCGGTAATGAGCAGGTTTTTAAACCCCCCTCTCCGCCTCGCTCTTAATCAGCCTCGGGGCTATTTTTACCAAACCCGGCGGGCCCCTCGGGCTCATCCACCTTCGGTTGCTGAGAGAGGGCATGTTGTTTTCAATGAAACACACATACACACACACACATAGTGACAGGAAACACACTTGCATACATGCAAATTCAGTACGCACTCAAATAATCTCACATGGAAGTACAAGATGCCTACAAAGACATAGATGGCAGAGTCACATGTTCTCACTGTGTCGGAGCTGGTGGAGGTTCAGAGTTTTGCCTGATGAATACTGAAGCTGGTAAATCCAGCAGTGTATCCTGCATGCATTACATTTTATTTCATTTTGTTACCTTTTTACTGTATTTTTCACCGGGAAGCTTTCTGTTGCAAGTCATTAACCCTGGATCACTGAGTCATACTGGTTATCTGCACTGTTAACTTTATGCAGCCTTAAGCATTGTCAGTTTTACAGCCCTCTTACTAACAAAAACATCACCCGTGGCCTATCATACCACGCCGAAGGGGTTACGCCAAGGAGTCAAGCTGATGCGTTTCTTTGATGCACGACGGTAGCGTTTCTTTATAAAGACATCAGACTGAAGTTGCTGCTATTTCTCTCAGCACATTTTAGGCTGTTCATCATTTGTTTTCCAGAAAAGAAACGGTTGGGGAGGAAATAAGATGTTTTGTTTGTTAGTTGTTATGCAGAGGTTTTACTGGTCTGGGCCACTTGAGATCAAATTAAGGCCCCTGAACTAAAATGACTTTGACACCAGCGAGTTACAGTTTTTTGTACAAAGGTATCAGAGTGTGCAGCCTGCGGCATCAGAAGAGAGGGAGAAAAGACGTAAAAAATGTATCGGTGTTAAATAGATTTTTGATCAGCTTTGACCTTTCTTCTTTTCTTTTTTTTTTTACCATAGCAACAGTGTCTGATAGGATGTAATGAGGAAACACGGGATTCTTTTCACAGTGGCTTCATAAACCTTTTGAAGCAGTGCTTTTTTTTCTTTTAACAAATGTGTGAATTATACAATATCTCTTTACAGTTAATAGATATTAAGTTAAGAACAAGGGGCAAGAATGAAGCAGAATCTGCACTTCCTCTAGCTGCCACTAGGGGGTGGCCCCAATTCCCATAAACCCCCATGTTATGATGCAAAACTTTACTATATTAAAAAGCTTCTTTATAATTTCGGCCTCTATGGAAAGTTTATAAAAACTCTTGAGCGGGGTATTAATTTTTTTTTTAATAATTCATCTACTTGCGTAACTGAGTTATGGGCCTAGCTGTGCCGACTGACAGGAGTCATCAGAGTCTGCTAGGCCTCATCCAGTTCTTTGAGTCATTGTAATGGATCTCTTCAGTGTGTGTGTGCTGTTGGAGCCTTTTGAAGCACTTTTAATGGGTAATCTGCAGCAAACATTTCGAAAGTGAATAACTGTTGGCTGATGGATTTTTGTTGACATCTAGTCCCAGTTCAATAATTGTGCCAGAAAACATCGTGGACGCTACGCTGACGGTGGTTTGAGTTAGTTACTCTTCAGCGTTGCAGAGATATTCTTGGTATATTTTCTGCTACGGAAAAGTTTGTGTTCAAGAACTGTTTTCTCCTATCTCTTCATCAATTATATTAAAACAAAATAAATGTACTTGTTGCTCAGCCAGTCCCATCTCTGACACTGGGGCAGTTGTACTGCAAAAACCAGTTTCGACCAAGGAGACAATCGGATTTCACCGCTGTGTGGTACAAACCTAAACCTAAGAGGTTTGTGACGTTGTGGGGAGTACAATTCCTGTATTTTATTAACATTTGCACTAATTAATCAGTATCTGGGTCTCCACATTGCACCTTTATGGTTTACGAATGCAGGTTGCTAACCACGCTTTTGAGTGTTAGGCTAATAACTTCACACTCTGACCTTTGAACCCTATAAGGTCACTTCAGCCTCGAAAAACAACACAGCAGCAGCCAAGCGCTGACATTGAAGCTTCCATTATTGATGCATGATGTCATGCACACATCTTTAATGCTGTCTGTGGGACAGACAAGGGATTTAAAAAATCACATCGGTTCTTTTTTCAAAGCCATCGTTTGGCATTAATGTAACAAAGACTCAGTTGTACTTTGCTGTGCAATCAATTCTATTGACTCTGACTACATCTCTTCAAGCCATCTTTTTCTATCCTTCCTCCCTCCATGATTTCCAGCTTGACTGACACTGCAAAAGGTCAATAACATGCTTAGCGCATAATGCTACGACGCACACACAAATGCACATCGTGATACTTGGCAGCGGTGGAGAATCACGATCCTGGCACTTCGAGAAGAGCCGGCGCGGCGGGACATTAGCACGGCGGCAGCAAACACGGGAGCTTCATGAGATCGTTAAAAGTTTGCCACTGCCCAGCTTAGAGTGATTTTAGTCGGGCTTTTGGTACTCTGAACTCCAAGTTGGAAACACAGGAAGGCTTCTGATTGATGACTTGATTTTTAAACATGACACATCAAAGGGAGGTTTATGATTGCAGTCCTGCTCTGGCATCATCACTGGGGTACTAGTCATGCTTATTACTTGTGTATTGGCATGTTTACTTTACTGAAAAAAAATCTGTTGCTCCCCATCTGTCTCTCAGTCTGTCAGTCAGTTAAAGCCAACTATTTGTCTCTGTGTCTTTCTTCAAACCTTCTTTTTCCCCTTAAATACTGAAACTGCGAAGATCATTTGATCACAGGCATGAAAAGAGAGGATTGGGATTAATTATCCATCATTGCACATATTTGAGGAGCACAGTTCGAAGTTCAAGGCAGCTCGTTTTAAGTTTTGCCTTCCACCATCAGCTAAGTTTGAACCTCCTGAAATCCTCAGATGAGCTGTAACATTTACATCTGTTGGAGGCCTTTGAAACTACTCCACAGCGTTTTTAAATCAAATGGATTTTTTTTCTCCCCCCATTTGAAGTTCTGAACTGGAGACGCTCCTGCTTGTCGTCTCTTGCATACAGCAAACACAAAGTACAAGAAACTGTCCTTTCCTTTGGAGCTGTAGAGTCTATACCACAAGGCCACATTTTCCTCTAAGACAAAAGAGAGCAGAAATGAGTTATTAATCTGGTCATTCATCCTCCAGATTTATGCAACAAATCTGCTTCTACAGATGACGGTAGCTCAGTCCAGAAGCCTCGAGGCAGAGTTGTTCTGACACTCTTACCGATTACCTTGGCATCCTATCCATGTGACTTCCTAAATTACTTAGAAGATTTAACTACTGCTCTCCGAGAGTGCTGGCCACAACATGTTAGGAGCTACACGTTTTTATTTAAACAACTTAGGGGTTGAAATGTTCAGTCGTAAGCGATGCGTAACCCTCGGTGGCAGCAGATCTCATCAGACCAAAAGTCACAGAGGTTTGTCTGTCAGTGCCGTTGGCAGGTTCTTACCACAGATTTATAAGTAACACATTCTAGCTGCTAGCTCGTTTAGTCGAGGAAAAAAAAACAAAGTGTGAAAACAACAGTTTGTCATTTTATAGGTGATTACGTGCTGGACGGTTTCTTGGCTGGCAGCAGAAGCTTCCTGGAGTCTGCACTGGTTGCATGGCAGCTGGTCCCAGCCAAGAAATAATTATGCTCATAAACCCCCTTAAAACACTAAACGGATGTTTTGAAACATCAGTTTATGCATGGAATAAACAAACAGTATATAATATGTGAATTAACATGCTTTAGAGAAATGGTTTTGTCACTTGTGGGCCATTTCCAGATTTTCATGCGACCGGTAACCACATGGCGTTAACTTGGTCTGTCAAACAGAGGTTTGAGGTAACACTGTACAAATACTCAACCGAGGTACAATTTTTTAAGTATCTGTACTTTACTTAATTATGTATTTGTACACAAATATCTCCTTACATTTTAAAAAGATGCTTGTTTGGCTTGACCGAATTTGAGGAGAGCTATTCACATCAGCGTACGCTTTCAAACATCAAACCTGTTGAATGGAGGGAGCAATAACACAGAACGCCGGGGTTTATCACGTACAACAGACACGAAAGAGTTAAAAGCATCAGTTATGGTTAATTCTCTATAGTGAGGGTTTCAAGTGGACGACATTTCTGGTGCAGATGTCCATAAATTGTGGTATCAGTCAGTGTTGTGCATTACTTTACTTTCCCGTTATTCCATAAAACGACCTGCACTGTCACATAATTACCAGACAACAATATAAACCTACAGTTTACCAACATAAATCTGTGTCCTATAGAGCAGCGGTCCCCAACCCCCGGGCCTCGGACTGGTACCGGTCCGTGAGTCGTTTGGTACCGGGCCGCGAGAGTTGAGGCTCAGGTGTGAAATGTCTGGTTTTCAGGGTTTTTATCGGTTTTCAGCGTTATTTTGTTATCGTTTTGATCGTTAACTCTGTTTCCCTGGGTCTTTTACGTGTGTTATGAATAAATCTTCTTTTTCTTGGTACCAGTACTGGTTTTATTTTGTTGTATTTATCCGCGACACATTAAAGGCCGGTCCGTGAAAATATCGTCAGACATAAACCGGTCCGTGGAGCAAAAAAGGTTGGAGACCGCTGCTGTAGAGTAGCGGTCCCCAACCTTTTTTGCGTCACGGACCGGTTTATGTCTGACGATATTTTTAATTTCACGGACCGGCCTTTACGTTATCACGGATAAGTAAAACAAAATAAAACCAGTACTGGTACCAAGAAAAAGAAGATTTATTCATAACACACGTGAAAAGACCCAGGGAAACAGAGTTAACGATAAAAACCCTGAAAACGATAAATTTCACCCAAGCCTCAACTCTCCAAACGACTCACGTGGCCCGGGGGTTTGGGGACCGCTGCTATAGAGGACTATAGAGTCTTTTTTATATAGCGCTTTTCCACAGGTACCTACTCTGTTTGGATCGGCTTAGCTCGACTCACTAAGTTTTTTCCAGTATCTGTAAATGTCTGTACTTTTGCCACCTCTGCTGGCAACCACCAGTCACCAGGGAAAAAAGTTTATTCCCTGACTGCTTGGTGAGATTTTGCTGGAGGGTGGTGTAAGAAGCCGTCGCAGTGATTGCTAAAACCCCAGTCACACAGGAAAAATGTATATTCCCCAAAAGGTTGGTGGAAACCTCCTGCGACTGCTTTGGTTGGTAGCATTTTCCCGCAGTCACCAGCTTGCATGCAAGACATTGACTTGTATGCGAACAATATTTAAGCCTCTGGTGAGCTAAATTGCCACCATGTACAAAATTGTAGACAAGTTAATGTCACACATCTGCAAAACCTGAATAGATGCATCACCCAGACAGACACCTGCTAAGTAAGATAACAGAAAACAGATTCGTGGGAATGGCTGGTAGGAGAACGAAACACAAAGCAAATCATATTAATTGACAGATAATTACAGTAAAAGTGCTCCAACATGCAGCAACATCACAAACATGGTTGAGAGGGACAGTTACTGAAACACACATTCTCACACATTAGCAATAACTTACGCAATCCCTTCTTTTCTTTAAGCCAGCTGTAAACACTTATTTCTGCTGTGAAGTTGAGGATCTATGAGAACTTTTGGAGCCAGTCTCAAGTGGCCACTTAAGGAATAGCATGTTTGTTATACACTGGTTTCATTTTTCACCCCCAGAAGTTGGTTGTTTAGGACAGAGCAAGCCTGATAAGTTAAGCTAACCAGCTGTTGAGCGTAGTACCAGAAATATAGGTGCACGCAGGACGTGTGTATTAGACTCACACAAAATCAACGACAGCTGACATATTCAAGACAGCTAAATGCTGCAGTATTTTAAGCACACATAGGGGTCTGTGTTACAGAGCAATAGTTTTATTAAGCTTCGACAACACAGGAAATGCTTATTAGGAGGCTCAGTTGTTTGTTACTGGTTTTAAACGGGATTTGTTGGCAGTAAGAACACAAAGAGTTACCAGACATACACTTTACTGCTCAGTCATGCCAAATCAATACTAGCTCTCGCAAAACTGTACTTTAAACTTGTTTACTCATGCAAAATAAGCAACATGTAAACAGTGATGCTTTTAATTTATCAGCTTAATTATAAGTTACAGTATGTGTCATCATTTGAAAGCCAAAATGCAGTCCCTCTGCTGCCATGCTGTAAGCTGCTGTTTAAAAGATAAGCTCTAAAATATGTTGAAATTACACACAATTCCACTGGTGTGACTCCCAGGCACAGTTAGTGTGGTGCTATTTAAAAGTCTAGCTAAGCACAGTTAAAATACATTTTATGTCAAGTCTCTGTGAATGCCTGTGTGTGTGTAATCCAGCTGAACTTGTAAGTTCGCCCTCATCCTGGAGCCTCACAACACAAAGTTTAAAACTTCTAAAAAGTTTTCAAAAACTTGACGGGATGAGTGACGGCAGAGAATAAATGAAGAACACCACAGAATCTCCAGGCACCTAAGCCACATAGGGCTTTGTTGTGTGGTAGTGGACTTCGGAGTGCTCCCTCCAGATTCCCTGAAGCAGACAGTGTGGTAAAGGACCACTGTGGTCCAAAGCCATATCAATTAGAGCCATTGGCTCCAGCCCAAGCAGCAGCTTCCAGGGCTGATAAATGAAGAGCCAAAAACTAAAGTTCCTCAAATGGCCTCTTGAGACTGGCTCCAAAAGCAAGTGAGTCCCCACAGACCCGATTTAAGTAGATGGTGTGTGGAGCCATTTTCATTCCATGGAGTGCCAGTTTTATCGCACTTGGAAAGAAATGTTAGTATTACCACCACCATTAATGTGTTTCAATAATACAGTAATATCATTAAAAAAAAAAGAACAAGCTTGAAGTGTGGAGCGCGTGATTAAATCACAGTGTGTGCGATATAGACAGTGGTGGTGTTTAAATAATTCACAGAACCTGAATAAAAATTGCAATCGCACACTACAGATGAAACTCTTTGACTCCAATAACTGAGTATTTGCCTTCTACTCTGATATTTTCCACTTCCCATTTATATCCCACTATTGCACATCATTAACTCAGTGTCGTCTCGTTCCCAGTGTTTTGCCTCGTACACTCTTTGCCATCTCTATGCCGTTCTCTCTGCTCTTTCCCGTCACCATAGCTGGTTGTGACAGATGGCTGCCCTCCCCGAGCCTGGTCCTGCCAGAGGTTTCTTCTTTTTAAAGGGTGTGTTTTCTGCTGCTCTAGCCAAGCGCTTACTCACAGGGGATCATTGAATTATTGGGTTCCTGTCAATAATGTTTGTGGGTTCTTGCAGCATGATTTATTAAGTGCCTTTACACGACTGCTGTTGTGATCCAGCCCTTTGTAAATGATTTTGAAATAAGAATAAACTGTATTAGTACCCTAGTAAGAGAATATGGCTTCCTCAGGTTTCCATCATGTACAATTAGCCACCTGTAAGTGATGTCCATGAGCGTGCTTTATTAATTTGGAGTTTCCCTGTTAATTAAAAAAAATACGTTTTTTAAAAGAAATTTAAAAAAAACATGGTCTTGCTAAGAGTATCAATATATTACTATTAAAAAATGTATCAAAATGAGGGAAAGAATGAGAGAATGGTTACTGTGGTGGGGCGTGGTCTGCGGTGCCGTACAGGGAGGGCGGACGTGAGTTAAAACACGGGGACTCAGGTGTATGGGGTTTTTTTTCTGTGGTGAGAAGTGTAAATAAAATGGCTCTGAATGTTGATCTGTGGTCCCGCCGTGCCTTATTCTCACCACACTGGTGCCGAAACCCAGGATGCGGCATGGCGGGCCTACAACCGAGCCGGAGGAGAGAGGATATGGCACAGATAGGGGCCGAGATGGCGGCCGCACAGCGGGAGCAGGCGGCGAAGGTGAGCCGGCAGCGGGAAGAGCTGAGGGACGAGACCGAGCGCCACTTGGAGAGAATGGCGGAGCTGGCGACGCTGCTCCAGGCCTGGGCGACACCGCCGCCGCCGACCCTGCCAGGGTTGCCTGATAGTGGGGAAGTGGTGGAGGAGCCGCGTGGGGCATCTCGGGAGCCGGAAGTGGTGGACGAGGCGCCTGTCGGAAGAGGGGGAGCAGCCGGGTAAAGGGCTGTTCCTGCCGAGAGCGGTAGAGGATCCGCTCCAACCGGAGGCGGCGGACGAGGGGCGCGAGGGTCTGCGCTGGCCGGAGGAAGAGGAGCCGCACGAGGGGCTGCTCGAGCCGGGAGTTGTGGCGTTGGCAGCGGTGACGGAGGAGCGGCGCAAGGGGCTCCAGCCGGGAGAGGTGGAGACGGCTGTCCCCGTGCCAGGGGAGCCTGCTTGACCTGGGACCGAGGTCGAGGATCGAGCTGCCCCGTCGAGCTGAGCGTCAGATGCCGGCCCAGTTGCCCGGGGGGGAGGGGCTCACTACCGGGCTGGCGGGGTCATGCCGGCTTGCCAGGTAGCCGGCCTCCGGACCAGTTTCGTCGCTGCCGCTGGAGGCATGGCCGACCCCCGGACCAGCCTCGCCGCCACCGCCACTTGAGGCGCGGGCGGCCTCCGCAAGTGACTTTGCCCTGTTCCCAGGTTGGGAACCGGTGGGGTGGGGCAGTAGGCTCCCCAGCCTCAATCGGGCGATGGGGGTGTGTGGTGGGGCGTGGTCTGCGTTGCTGTGCAGGGAGGGCGGACGCACCTGCACGGCATCCGTAATCACGCCCGCCGACTTAAAACACGGGGACTCAGGTGTGTGGGGGTTTTTTCTGTGGTGAGAAGTGTAAATAAAATGGCTCTGAATGTTGATCTGTGGTCCCGCCGTGCCTTATTCTCACCACAGTTACATTGCACAAATTTTAAGGCAGTACATCTCCATCTTTTGCTAATACTGCGGGTAGTAATATAGATATTTGCAACATTAAAAATACACTCACTGGTACAGTCTCTTTGTTTGGTGCATCTTGTTACTCCAGGCTTTAACCTGCTTTTTCTTTAATAATGCCAAATTCTAGTCCTACGATCTGAACATTGCAGCAGAAATCAAGATTTATCAATTTATCAGTCTGATTTGTTGACAGCAGTGGAACCCAGTATGGTCTTCTGCTGCTGTCCAAAGGTTACGCATTCAGAGATGCTCTTCTGCATACCTTGGCTTCAGCGAGAGGTTATTTGAGTTACTCTTGCCTTCCTGTTACAGTCTGGCCATTCTCCTCTGATCTCTGGCATCACAAGGTACACAGAGAGCTGCTGCTCACTGGATATTTTCTTTTTCAGACCATTGTCAGTAAACCCCAGAGACGACTGTGTGCAAAAATCCCAGCAGATCAGCAGTTTCTAAAAATAATCACACCAGCCCATCTGGCACCAACAGCTACACCCATTCAAAGTCACTTAAATCCATTTTCTCCCACTTTCCGATGCTCAGTTTGAACTCCGGTCGTTTTGATCACATCTATGTGTCTAGAGTTGCTGCCATGTGATTGGCTGATTTGGTTGTCGCGTTGATGAGTAGTTGAACAGGTGTACCTACCAAAGTGGATCTTAAGTGTAAATAACAATATTTACCTAAAAGATGTAGTACAGTTGGTGTACCATAAAATGGAAACTCAAGTGCTGGTGTGTTTTTACTCGGGTACCTACAAAGCTGTGTTGAATCTACTTATTTGTGTTTACGACTAAAAGAACGTAAACCCGAAAGAAAGCCGCTGTCAGTCAGACACCCGTTTTTGATTAGTATAAGAAGCCTACATGTAGATGATTTTCCAATGTTTTATGTAATTATATGTAAGTTCTTAGGTGTTCCACGTACACGTCGTTTCCCGGTGATGATGTCAATTAGCGTTCTCTTGACGTTGCGTAGACAAAGCACGGAGTTCAAGAATGAAGCTGTTGAAGCCGAGAGACGCAGACACACCAGCAGTTTGAGAAGCCAATTATTTTCCAGTTGCAGAGGCTGTGAGAATGCACAGCTAATTATTGAAAACTGAGCTTGTTCAGTTGCTGAAAAGCTGCAGATACTCTAGAACAATTTGCTCCCATTGAGTACCTAGGCTAATTAACGTCAGTCTTACATTTGAAAGAACATTTTTTTAGTTATCCATTTACGTAACACACTTTGATGCACCACCTTAACTTCAAAAGTATTTTAAGCAGCTGCGACGCCGGTGAAAGGAAACAGAAGTTTGAGGGACCTTGAGTGGTGCATGTCTTCCTTTGGGTACATATATTTAAAATGTCATCTTCAAAAGACGGGGCTTTCTGAGACATAATGGGAGCAAAATAACAGCTATGATTACTAAAGTGATTTCATGCCGAATTACTATTCTGCCAGTGAAACACAAACACCCAGTTGCCTAAATACACAATAGAGACACACACAGAGAAACATGCCTACACATAAATGCATGCACACAAATTTCAGATTAAGTTTAGGAAGTCTAAAATTACACATCCAAAAAGGGAGAACAAATAAGGTCCGTGATGTGACTCCACACCTACGATTTATGAAGCTAATTGTGGCAGTCTTGATCTATGGGAGAAAAGCTTTTTGTGAGTCACTCTGGGATATTTACCAGACTAGACTAGACGTTTGCTTTCACAGAACGGTCCTAGATACCCCCGGAAAAAGTCACAGGAGAGGTCGTTAACACCGGTGACCTGTGTCCGGCTTATTGGTGCGGGATAATGGCTGGAACAAAATGAAACACGGGGACCTGTAACAAAGACAGTCAGACAAGCGATGTGGAGTCAGAAAAGATAAAGGGATTGCAGACAGTGGAGGGGAAAAAGAAGCTTCCAGCTATAAGAGGTTAGCACGGTCACCAAATAAATTCTTTTTTTTCTTTTTTGACACAGAATGAGGTCACGCTGATGGCTTTTTAAGTCATTTGAGAGGTTGCTGGCTCCAGAGACTAAGTTGTGGTTTCTGCAGTTTCCACTGCGCAGGAGCTGCAAGCAGACAGGCCAGAGAGGGCTCCCCGTGACTCATCAGGGGGGTAAAGTGAAGATTTAGGATGATTTGCTGCTACCTGTTAGTCAAAAGCCAAGAGGTGAATTTTAAAGTTGAATATTGGAAAGTGCCGTAGCAAGTCATGCATCCATTAACCTCAAATCATTGAGGGGTCTCAGCGATGCATCTGTGGTTATGCATTTAGATCAAGGTTATGCTTTTTCTTTCAATTTAAAATTAAAGTAGACGATTATTGAACAGACAAAGCGTAGTATTCACAGTAAGAGTGTGGAATGGGAGGAAAATTACAGGAAACCATAGAAATATCATTTCTTTGGCATTCATTCAGCACCCGGATGGTCTCAACCATTTGCAATTTTCACAAGTAAAATACAAGGTCAGCCTCCTCATTACACAAATGGAATATAAAGCAACTCTGAAACAAAGTGGAGATGGAGATTTAAAATACAGGGGCAGTGACACTGACACGAGACTGCACACAAAAAAGAAAAAGCATTTCCTTTGGAACAAGGCTCTTAAAAGGGGAGGACTAGTGTAATTACAGGAGTGGGCAGCACACTGTAAGTGTCGGTGTACCTCAGCACCATCAAAGACACGGGACCGAACAAGAAAAGAGTGGAATAAGATTATGAAGCAATCTTTGAGAGAAGGAGCTGAAAATAAGTCGATTTACAACGAAGGCTGAAGAAAAAAGTTCGCAAATAGAGTGAAAAGACGAGACTGAGGCAGCCTTTGAAATAAACTTTGAGCAGGTAAAGATGAGGCAAAGATGGAGGACTAGTTGGCAGAAGCTCCAGTCAAACCAGCTGTTCCCCCTTACACTGATGCTCAGCAGTAGACTAATAGGCAGTGTGAGTCAGTGGCTCCGTCTCCTGTCTCCCAGGCTGCCTGGAGGGGCTGTATTGATAATATCCTAGCCTGCAAGGCTCAATCCATCCCCTGGGGCGCTCAGCAGCAAGTGGATGAAGAGTCCCCGGACGGTCTTTTGGCTCCACCGCTAGACATTGCAACAGAGGAAGAGATCTGAACTCGCTCGAGTGCAGGTACACGCATGCACAGACACACACGTGCGCGCACAAACAGGCACGCTGCCCGCGCACCTTCCCCACACCTCATTTATTCTCATTTTGAGTCTCCCTTCTCACACTCGTAGCAGAGCGAGGGGCAGAGAGCAGTGATCACAGAGGAGGCGAGGAGATGTATGAGGGAAGGGATGGAGAGACGGGGAAAAGAAAGGAGAGGAAATGACAGCCTGCGCCAAGGAACGTCCTGCTCTCTTCTCTCCCATCAGAAGTGCTAATCCAACCAGCGGAGGTGCAGACCACCGCTCACATCTGCCTTCTCCTCTCCATCTTGTTAGGGACCAGATGGGAGAGAAAGTGACTTCCCGCTGTACTTCCACTACATGGCTTGTTCCCTCACATTAATACCTTCGCTGCTCAGCTCCATTTGTTACACACACTCCAGACACACACTCAGGGGGAGCCTCGGGCTGTGAATGATGGCCATATGCAGAACTGCGCTCATCTATAACCCCCCGTGGCTGCAACAAAGTACAGTAGGCACCTTGAGTGTTTCAACAAAGGTTAACATTTAGAAGTTCTGCGGGCCTGTCTGATTCGGCATCTCTGTGTAGTGTTCTCAGCTGAGCCGTAAAAAGTTATCAAACTGGGTTTGTAGGTAGAAGGTCACTGGTTTAAATTCACGTGTCTGTGTGTGTGTGTGAGTAAAAATCCATCAGGAAAAGTGAACAAGTAACTCAGCATCCGCTTCAAGCAACCGCTGTGAGAAGTCACGTGACTGCTCTGCATCCAACAGCAGCCAGCAGTCGCCGCACAGCTTCCAGGTGTGAGAGCGTGTTAATATGTAATTTGGAAACAAAGCAGAGTGGGAAAGCGTGCATGCTCAGCACAACATTTCCCCTGATGGTCATAAAAAGAAAAATACAACACAGCTGATGAGACGAGCGAGCGAGCGCCCGTTAACGACCAGCTCACCATTAAAATGAATGAAACCAACAACGACCCGCAAACCAGGGGTGTGTAGATTAATACACAACAAAGTGGCGTCGCGAACAACTGTGTGTGCAATCGGCTAGCTATTTGTTTATTTGCAGAATGCAACTTTCTTTATGAGGTTGGCTGTTTACTTTATGTTCACTTAAAAAAGACAGTCATCACCGCGTGCACTTCTAAACACAGCACTTTTGTTTTCGCTCCCATTTTCATCAGCTGAACGCAAACATCTGAAATTTTTTCTACATACACAAAAGACCCATGACTCTCAAATATTGTTCTTAAATCTTTATAAATCTGTGTTAGTGAGCACTTTTCCTTTACCAAGATAATCCTTCCCCCCTCACAGGTGTGGCATATCAAGGGGCTGATTAGACAGCATGAATATTGCACAGGTGTGCGTTAGACTGCCCACAATAAAAGGCCACCCTGAAATGTGCGCAGTTGTGCCACCATTTGCCTCACGCAGGGCAACACATCTCCGTCGCATAGAGTTGATCAGGTTGTTGATCGTGGCCTGTGGCCTGTCCACTCCTCTTCGATAGCTGTGCGAAGCTGCTAAATATTGGCAGGAACTGGAACACGCTGTCGTACACGCCGATCCAGAGCATCCCAAACATGCTCAATGGGTGACATGTCTGGTGAGTATGCTGGCCATGCAAGAACCTTCCAATATGGGGCCGTGCATCATCATCATGGGGCCGTGCATCATCATCATGCTGCAACATGAGGTGATGGTCATGGATGAATGGCACAACAATGGGCCTCAGGATCTCGTCACGGTACCTCTGTGCATTCAAAATGCCATCAATAAAATGCACCTGTTGTTCATAACATACGCCTGCCCATACCAGAACCCCCAGCCACCATGGGCCACTCGATCCACAACGTTGACATCAGCAAACCGCTCACCCACACGACGCCACACACGCTGTCTGCCATCTGCCCTAAACAGTGAACACCTGGGACTCATCTGTGAACAGAACGCCTCACCAACGCGCCAAACGCCATCGAATGTGAGTGTTTGCCCACCCAAGTCGGTTACGACGACGAACTGCGGTCAGGTCCAGACCCCGATGAGGGCGACGAGCATGCAGATGAGCTTCCCTGAGACGGTTTCTGACAGTTTGTGCAGAAATTCTTTGGTTATGCAAACCGATTGTTGCTGCAACTGTGTGGGTGGCTGGTCTCAGGCGATGTGGAGGTCCTGGGCTGGTGTGGTTACACGTGGTCTGCGGTTGTGAGGCTGGTTGGATGTACTGCCAAATTCTCTAAAACACCTTTGGAGACAGCTTGTGGTAGAGAAATGAACATTAATTTCACGGGCTCAACAGCTCTGAGCTTCCTCAACAGCTCTGGTAGACATTCCTGCAGTCAGCATGCAACTGCACGCTCCCTCAAAGGTTGTGACATCTGTGGCACTGTGCTGTTTGATCAAACTGCACATTTCAGGGTGGCCTTTTATTGTCTAAGGCACACCTGTGCAATATTCATGCTGTCAAATCAGCCCCTTGATATGCCACACCTGTGAGGTGGGATGGATTATCTCGGCAAAGGAGAAGTGCTCACTAACACACATGTAGACAGATTTGTGAACAATATTTGAGAGTCATGGGTCCTTTGTGTGTGTAGAAAATGTTTCAGATGTTTGAGTTCAGCTCAGCGAAAACAAAAGTGTTGCGTTTATAATTTTGTTCAGTGTATATATGTGATCCTGTGTGGATTAGAAAAAGTCTAAAATAAATTCAAACTTGTGTGACCAATTCTTGTTTTTTAAAGACATTGAAGACATAAGCTGTACAATCATTCCACTTCTGGAAAACAGCTGCACAACTTGTAGGAAGTTTAGCTCTAACCAGTAGTTGAAAATTGTACAGATATTAATAATAGGTTGTCTTGTACATGTTCAAACGTACACACACGTGGTTTTGGTTCATTCCTGCACACACAGTCGTATGCACACATATTAGAACAAGCAGCTACAAAAAACTGGGGAAAAGGTTAAAGAAGTGCAAACAGAAATGAGTTTTCAGCACAGAAACCACAGATTCAGGCGATCGAATAGGCCTGTTCCAAAGTTTAGTAGCTACTGCTGTATACACAGTGCCCTGGCCTTTTGGGGCTTTATGTGATATTGATAACATTTTTATGTTACTTTTGAATTTCACTGGAAGAAACTGAAGGGGAGCAAGAATAGGGCTGATGTCTAAGTGTTGTTAGCCGAGCTGCTGCCTTTGGACCAGCTGAGAAATCACCTCTCAGTCGTTTCTCGTGACTGTAGAAACAGTGAAATGGGAGTTTCCAAAATGGAAACAGGAAAAAATTAAAAGTGTGTAGTGTGACATTTATAAAGAATTGTTGAAGCAACTATGAAAAGGCTCTAACCATTCAATTAATGACCTAATCTATTAGGCCGTTATTTAAATTGTTGGTAATCACGCACTTTGTGTTTGAGCACTGCTCCTACAGACACTCATCTGAGGAACAATAGGATTATCCTGTCCTGTGTCCCATTTTTATAGCATTACTGCACAGCCTGCCACAGGTTATTATAGAAATAAAGAAGAAGTAAAGAGATCCCTCCACTAACTTCAGAGGAGCTGTTATATTAAAATCTGGAGAAAATTAGCAGATGCGCTAATGCTCACAGCAGAGCCTTTCTATTTAAAGAGTGAGCAAACTGTTCAGACCATAATCTAGTTAACTACATTAATGATGGGATGAGATGCATCAGGATCTGTCTGATTCAGCTCAGCAGGTCACACTCTTTGATTGATCGCATTACTTTGCGGTAATAAATCAGAGCAGCGGCTGAATGCGGGGAAAAGTCGAGGCAAAACGGCTAATCAGTTAACCAGGGAAGTGAACGGAGACCTCTTATTTAAATAATTTTACACCCAGTTTAAAATTTTTGCTCATCTGTAAAATATATGAAAATAAAAACTTTACTCTGAAAATACCAATTTGTTGCGGAGAGGCAGAAGCGCACACGCAGTAAATAACTGGAGCCGGCAGGATGAGACCGTCCAGGCTCCGTGGCGTGCATGTGTTTGTTTATGTGTCAGTTACATGCAGGATCCCTGCTGAGAGCAAAGATGTTGCTATCAAGGCACCACACATAATGCACTGCAGCGTGTGTGTCCCAGTGAGAATACACATAAAAACACACACACACTCGGATGATGTCAGGACAGTGAGGCAGGTGTGAGGCCTGAAAAACTAATAAAATACAACTCATGTGAACATGCTACACACACACATACAACAATGAGCCAAAATATAACTGATTTTCTTTTCACAGCAACACATGTGGGGGAGTATTACAGAGCTGTATTACAGAGCTGGTGTAGAATCAGTTATTGTAGTGAATTGGATGTGGTGGAAATGGACAGTAAAGGACTAAGCAACTTTAACAAGGGCAAAGTCATTATAGCCATATGTCAGGGTCAGAGACGAGCGACAGCCTCAGAAATGAAGCTGCTGTAGAAAAACAATGCAGTTCCTCTAATGTCCACTTGAGGCTTGCAATAAAAACGAGCTTTTTGTCTTTATAGTTCATTTCTACCTGCACGCTTTTTCCTCTAGCTCAGCCTAACCTTAGTAGCTGCTGTGAAACTGAGGCTGCTCACAGAGGTCTAGAAAGCAGTCAGTAAAGCCCTCCCACCCCGCGGTAACCGTCAGTCAGTACGGGAAACTGGTGGTTGCTGGAGGTTAGCGGCAGTCACCAGGAACCCAAAACATGCTAGCTGTGTTTTATCATGATTCATATAATACTGATGACGGAGTTTTAGGCTAATAGTCAGGCTAACACGCGTACCAATCATCTTTTCTTTCCTCACAAAACCACTTCTTTTAAGTGTCTTAGCATATTTTGGTTCCTGCAACTGGTCCGTCGGGTTATTGTTTCCCCAGAAACACTTCCCTTGTGCTTTTGGAAATCTGTTTTTTCCTACTTCTGTTGTGTTTTGTGTGCTTTTGCAGCATTTTTCTTATTGCTGGTGTTTTCTTCAGTTGTGTGTTTGGCCTCTCAGGGCCACCGTAGACTTGGATCATTTCCTCATTTACTCTATTCTAGCTCTAAAATCTAAGCTGGACATTTCTGCGTTTGAGATGCTTAAATATGTTGGAGAGAACTCACACAGAGGCACGGGTTTAACTCATGACTGTGGGCGATTCGGATGTTTGGGGGTGTCTCTGCCCACGATATCGTCATGGCAATGATAACAAATCAACACAAGGAAAGTTAGCTACACTTTGATTAGCAGATAGCATCATCCAAGCTAGCTTCCTGTTAGTAACTCTGTTTGTCCAGACCAGGTAGATTGTTCACTGCAGTGATCAACTTCTCCCACATTCTGACACCAAAGTGCACAGGTAACCATGATGCTATCTCATGATATTTGTATAGTATGGCTGATCCTTCAGAAGTTGAATTACTCTCAAGTCCCCCTAGTCAGCAACAGTGATTTCCTACCAACATGTCTCCAAGGAGGGACAAACCATTAACTTGCAATAGAGGATGTGTCAGAACAAGTCTTATCTGCGGCAGCTCCACCTCACACCTTTCAGGACTTAAAGGATTTGCTGCTAATTTCCTGTTGCCAGATACCACGGGGCACTTGCAGAAGACTTGCCTGTATGGGTCAGAGCTATTTTGGCAGCAAGCAGAGGACCAACAGCAAATAAGGCAAGGGTGGTCATAATGCTTTGGCTTAAGTGTACAGCGCATGCTGCCATTACACACCCCATTGGTAGGAGAGAGTCATAATCCACACACACAAACCCCATGTCATACACAGGCAGTAAACAGGCAATATTTGTCTGATAAGAAAGGTCACTTTTGTTATTCGAATGCACACAGACCACTACAAGCTCCACTTTTAAAGCTTCGATTGAAAGAAAAAGGAGGGCAGCTGGGTTTCTGGACACCTCGCTCAGGCAGTCATAATTACAGAATAAACCACGCTGCTCTTTTCCCTCCATGTCATTTGGAATAGTGGATTAAGAGCAGATTTGAAGCCTTGCCATCTGTGTTTTGCACCAGAGTGTGCTTCCTTATCTCATCTGAACCATCCACCTCTCAAACAGCTCCCAGTCGCTTTTGTACTCTCCAAGCCGAAGAGGTCGGCTTAGGGCCCCGAAACTGGGTCATCTGGGTTTAGCTCAAAAAAGAAAGAAAGAAAAAAAACCAGGCTGGACTCTGGCTGCAAAGCTGCCTGGACCACACACAGGTAGGGGGAGAGAGGGATGGAGCAATCAGTGGGGATGGGGATGAGGGGAGTGACGGGTAGAAAGGTCAGGACTGAACAGTGCAGTCCCATTGCAAGGGGGGGTGGGGGTATTTTTGGATGGCGCGGCAGGGTCGCAGAGCCAGACAGTCACTGCCCCTGCTCTCGTCTGGTTGTGGGGGCCGTGGCCAAGGCGAAGGCCAGAGGGCCTCAAGGTCACGCCCTGCAACTCTTCTGTTGACAGGAACGGGGAGGGCGAGGTAGAAAGGGCACAAGAATCTGTAAGGTTAGCTGCTGTTACAGGTCTAAATAAAACTGGCTCTGTCCTCTGTCTCCACACGCACAGACGTCAGTGCAGGGTATCTACAGGTCAAGACAGAACGAGAAATAGCTGATGCACACACGCTCTCATTTCTGAGGCAAGTGGCGGGTCAGGAGTGTCACCTGTCCAGCACGGCCTCTGCTGTGAAATGTAATATCAGTTGGAGGTTAACCCACATGGATATCGAATGGACAGGGAGTTTGAAAACCATTAGAGTACAGCAGCACTTAAATTAAGTGTTTGCACTTAGTTACACTTGAATTTGCCTCTTTGTTTTTTTTTTCACTTTCCATTTCAACACCTACAGATTTTGACTTAATGGTTCTCGCTCAATTATAACATAACTGTCTCAGGTCAGCATAAGAGACAAAGTTATCCACACCTCGAGTTCCCAGACTCGTGGCAGGCCATTAAGTTACTTCACAGCAATTTTTTTTTGTTTACACTCATCTGCAGTAATTAGCCTGAACTTGATGTCGTGGTTAGGTTGTGTTCAGGCTCTGAAAGCTAAAAGCATATTTAGTCACCCCACTCCCACTTAGTCATCACAAAAAAGTCTGACTTTGTGTTTATTGTTGAGTGTTTTGTACAATTTAAGGCAAGAAAAAAAAAAGGTCCTCCCGGAGTGTTTTTCCCTCCTCTCAGCTGACTGGAGGGGGTGCGTCAGGGTCTGCGTTTGATTGGCGTCCCACCAGCTGCTGCCAAAGTGTCAGCACTACAGCAGGGAGCGAGAGCCAAAGTAAAGAAAGCTGTTCTCCTGTGTCACGGGCAGACAGTGTGTTTGTGAAGAGTGACGACCACACCGGCATCTAACCAGACCCGAGTGACATTTGCATTTACATTTAGATGCTGTTAAAAGTGCTGCAGCTGAGCAGCTAATTATGTGTTTAGCCTGGAAACCAACCCCAGCAGTGAATGGCTGTTTGACACCCTAAACTACATGCTACGGTTCAAAAGTTAATAAGGCAGATACTTCAGGAGAGAAAAAAAGTTTGCATGAGTCGTGTAGAGTCGCCTTCGAAAACGTAAAAAGTAATCCATCAACTCAAATACCACAACAGTATTTGACTCAGTTACTGCGAGAAATAGAGGGTCCTGTCCACCTGTACAGTACAGTTTGCATCCAAGGAGCCAGACTTGTCAGTTTTTATATGCTCCTTTATTCCCAAGAGGTTGACACAGCGGGTAGCTCTGCATACTTTGATTGCTTGGACTTTTTACACTTGGCTTTTTTCCTGATGCATCCCCCAAATGGATTGATGTCTTATCCCAGGATCAAACTGGGAATCATTTGTTTGTTTTCATTTGCAAATGTATAACTGCTACACTACGGGGCCACCTGTAATTTTTAAGTTGTCTGGAGTAATACTTCCATTTTTTCTTTTCTTGCTTTTTCCACTCATTTTCAGTCCAGTCCTTGTACCTGATCATTTTCACAGGAATGTTTTTATGTTAAGTCACCTAACACAAATTTTTTGAATCATTCAGGCACAAAAAAAAGGCACCAAACACAAGGAATGAGCAGTGGTGCACATTGCTGTGTTTACATATAACAGAAAAAACTCAGTAAAGGACTAAACTGCATCTTAGCAGCCTCTCACAAAAAAACAAAACATCTTTTGTTTCAATTTCTTTAGCTGAATCTATGAAAAATGCCAAAGATAACTCAGTTTGACAGGCATAAAATAGTATTTTTTAACAGCAAGGTAATTCTCAAAGAGCTATTAGCCAAAAAAACTTGGCATAGCTCAGCATAGTGTGCAGTGTGTTCTTAAATCTTTTGAGAGAACTGGACAAGTGGAAGACAAAAGAAGAAGTGTCGAGCTTGAATTTAGAATTGATCTGCAGCAGGTGAACCGATCTGAAAGTCATGCCTTTAAGAAGAAAATACAGCAAAGACTTGACACAAGACTCAAGAGATGCATCTGTCTCTACAGTTGATCCAACTACTGTTCACTGAAGCCTCATCAGAAATGCTCTCAGTGGAAGGGTGGTTTTCACGAAGCCATTCTTAAGGAAAGGAACCAGGAGGAAAGGCTGAGCTACGCCAGGTTACACGAGAACTGGGCTGAAAATCAGTGGCAGCAGGTCTGATGAATACAAATTAGAAGTTTTGGGGTCAAATCGTTGTCAATATGTAGAAGACGTACAACAGTGAGTGTCTACAGTCATCTGTGAAACATGGCAGAGGCTCTGTCATGGCTTGGAACTGCATTTCAGCCTGCGGGGATCTGCTGAGTTTAAGAAAAAGTGCCATCAGATTAAAGTTTTCATTTTTCAGCCACTGCAGTAAGTGCATAAATGGGTAGAAATGGAGCACTATCAGTCATGGATTAGCCCAGACCTCAACATTATCGAAGCAGCGATGAAAGGTCATCTCGACAGAGACTGGAACAAAAGGCAGCAACATCCAAAGAAGAGCTTTGAATGTCCTTCGAGAAGCCTGGAGGACTCTTTGTGGCCGATGGGCCTGGTTCTGCCGGAGGTTTCTTCCTGTCAAACGGGAGCTTTTCCTTCACACTGTTGCCGAGTGCTGGCTCGTAGCAGGTCATCTGATTTTGGGGTTTTCTCTTTATTATTGTAGAATTGTCACATTACAAAGCTGTTCTGATTTGGTGCTATAAAACAAACTGAATGGAATTGGTGGTCATAACAAATATGGACTTTGCACCTATTTCCCATTTTCATGTGGCTTTCAAGGGTTTGCGGACGGGGTCGTAAAAGCGAAACTCCTCTTCACATTTTCTTTTTTAAAATGTAAGTCATACTCGGCTTACTTTTCGTCTCCTTTTCACAATCTTCCATTTAATCTGCGTTCTCTGTAATTTTTCCAATTCAGCACCAAGGCTACATTTGATTGAAAAGGAAAGCAGAGCACAATCTGTAACTACACTGCCACTTTTTAAAATAGTGTAAAAAAGTAATAATAATATTAATGAATGAGAAAAAAGGTGAAATCAGTTTGTTTAAATATTTTATTGCTATGTAAAATTAAAAATCTCATACCTCCAATGAAAAAGTCCGGCTCTTAAATAAGACAAATCAATCAGGCAAAATAAAAATGTTTGGCATTGTGAACGGATGCTGGGGACGAGGGGAGAGGTCAGTTTGAGCAGATTTAGCGCAGCATTGCTGCTACACTTGTTAGTCAAAACTGTTACAAAACGCACCGTAGCGTACAGACTACCATCTTTGAAATTCTAGTTATCAACTCATGGGCTAGTACACATAGTAAACTACGAAACATGGACACAATGTTTCTCCCTATTAACATTTAATCATTTAACCGAAGGCTTACAGTAGTTCATGACACATTAACCTTAAATAAAAGTCAACCAACACATGATGCAGATGTGCGTATTATTGGCACATCTGTGAAATCCCGAGCACTTAACTACAGTGCGGTGGTGGGTGTTGGGGGGGGGGCTGTAGCTGCTCATCCCAGCCAAATCTCTGCTGTTACAGTACAATACATCTGAACAGATCAGCCAAGTAATTCAGCGTGTCGAACAATCTCTAAATCGTGCAACAGATCCTCGTCATCCCTAACGCATCCAAACTCGAGACGACAAATATAAAAGTGAAGTGTCTTCTTTTCAGTGCAGCCAAACACAAAGAAGATGAGAATAATTAATGTCAACGCAGAACTTCAAGTATATTCCAAACGCAGCTCCTTTGTCTAACCACTACATCAGAGTCTAAAGGGACTAAAATCTAGGCATGCAAGCACTACTAATGTGCAGCCACTTTTCTCTCTCTGTTACAAACTGCAAAGTGCATATTAGGAACTGGTGTGCGCTCTCTGAGAGGTTTGGCTCTTGATGCTGTGGCATTAAAGTCGTCTCATTCTCTAAAGAGGCAAATAGGCTCGGCTTTACTACACTGACATTCTAACCGTTGTGTTGCTCAATAGTGCTGCACTTAATAATATCACACAGGGAAAACATGAAGCGTTAGCATTCAAAAGGCGACCCGTTTTCGGGTCCTCCGGGCACCACATCTGGACTGCAAAAAACCTCCAAAAGCGAGAACATAAAGTGACCGTTGTTAACATAAAGCCTCTCTTATAAGTTACGAAATAAATAACATTTCAACATTTCAGAAAATGGAAACAAAATAACTGATTATAGTCGGCAAAAATAAGTTTTGTACATCCACTTTTTTTAAATTTAAATGATGGACAGCTTTGTTAGTCCATGTGCGTTATGCATCAGCATTCACTGCAGTCATGGAAAAACCTTAGAAAATAAATAAGTACATAAATAAATAATCCTTGCATTGTTTTAGTGTTTGTTATTCTTTTCTTTTACAGTACCATGACTTGTAACTGTACAGTGAGTATAATACAGCAGTTACAATGAGAAACGCGGGGCAAGCCCATCGCCTGGCATTCGAGGGGCTAGAGGGAGGGGACCGAGGGTAATGGTGGTCTGCTGAGCAGAGTGAGCAGCTCCCTTTAGCGATCCCAAATCATCCAGCCTTGCTTTGTTGATCTTCCACAAGGAGACTGGGCCAAAACGAGGCCCCAACCTGGGGTCCAGAGCAGCACCAAATTCAGATCTATACCAGGACACCTAAGATCTGGGTTTGGCTAAAAAAGTCAAAGGAGGCGAGGTTGGGGAGGAGAGGGGAGGTCAAAAGGCCAGGGTTGCCACGGTGACCTCAGAAGTGGCCCATCCTGGCGGCAAAAAGGTTACGGGAGCGTGGCACGGCTGAGGAGATGCTGCCAAAGCTGGACGAAGGCCACTTCATGATGAACTGGGAGGTCACTGGCAGCAGATACCTGGACAGACGGACAAGAGCGAGGGACGGAGGGATTAGGAGAGAGGATGAACATAATGAGAGGATTAGTCATGCAAAGGTCGCAATTTAGAGGTCGGGGCGCCTGAGTAGGCACTGAGACAGCATATAGCCAACTTTTCATTAATGGTTCTACCACTTATGACCATCTCCATTTGCACAATTCAACTTTAATATTTGCTTGGAAGTTTGAAGATTAAAAAAAAGAAAAGGAAAGAAAAGAGAAAAGAGTAGAAAAAATGAAAAACTGGAGACTTGTGAGATCCGTATGAACTGCAGCACTTGTTAAAACAGCTACGTTATTTTTTTTAGAAAATTCCAGAAGAAAGTAAAAAACGCCAGTTGTACATATCACCACGGACCAAGATGGCATCTTCAGATGTTTGGTTTTGTTTGTTCAACGGTCCAAAAAGCCCCAAATAGTCTTTTTTAAATCGCATTTAACCAAAACAAACAAATAAAAAAATCTTCACATTGAAAAAGATGAAAATAATAAACATTTGGCTTTCTTCTCTTTGCTTGGCGATTCTTGCGTTTATCAAAATAATGATTTATGTTCTAATCTTTTAATCTTTTCAGCTCCAGTTTTGTGTAATGTACCAAATCTAAAGTATCATACACACAGAGCTCTTAGCTGCGGTGCTGTTTAATTAGGTTATATGCAGTAATTATGCATCTGCTCGTACAGTAATAAATCATGGACCTCATACCGACTGTCTTTTCTCTCAGTACAACTGTTTTTTGGGGGTTTTCAGCTTTGATCCTTACATTATTTGGTATCATGAACATAAAATCCTCACCTATCATTCCGAGGCACAGGCGTCAGTACCTTTCTAAGACTTTTCTATGACACCTTCCACCGAGACAGAGCAGTGAGGCAGCTCCTGCTAACAGCGTTCCAGTACCTGAGAATGAGACCAGTGTCAGGTTGAGTCAAGGCGAGGGCTGAACCCCGCTTCCATCTTCCTTAGTTAAGGGAAATGAGTCAGGTATGGTTGTCAGAGAAATGTCAGATGAGATGATCGGGATCCTGGACAAGGTTAACTGAAGGTTATGCAAATGTTAGGGTAGCGTTCAGAAGACATGAGACGGGATGCTTGGATTCTTCTAGACTGATCGCTTAGAACAAGATTTACATTTATGGGCTTTCCCAGCACACATTCATATTGTGATATTAGACATTATGCGATCTTATTGCTATATCCGTGGCAAAAATCCTAAGCTAATAATAAAAATACAGCTAATATTCGTTTAGTTAAATGAGTACAATGGTCAAAGGGAACGGTCCCCATGGAAGCTCTTAAGATGTGACAATCTAATCAAAAGGGAGCCACTGGCGCTGAGGATTACAGAGCGAAGAAATAATATCTCCTTTTAAGCCAGAGCAGCGATAGCACACTTTTTCTCTGACAGCCCTCGTTTCTTGTGAAATAGCTCTTGGACAAATTAGCTGAGCAGCTTCTTCTGAAGTCGACCGGAAAAGGGGAGGAAAAAAAAAAGCATGTCGCTAAGGGCATCTGTTTCAACACAGCCCCAGACCCAGGAGAGTTAGGAGGGATTCAAATTAACTTGATTTACTCCAATGAGAGTGTCCTTGAAACGGCTTCAAGTGGGCCGCAGGTATCCCTCCAGCACATCATCTTCATCTGTGACTGGACTCGGCTGAACAATGGCTCAGTCCGACACTTCATCTCAAAGTTCTCCACTTAAACCCCAGAGAGGTTCGCAGGATACGCTCTGCTCTCGGCCTTTCACATCCGTTCCCAGCAGGTAGCTCAAAGTGCGCTCTTAAAAGAGCCTTCTAACGATTTTATAGCACGGTGTTGGGTGCCACCCTTTGGATTAACTCCTGCTTTACTTATGTTTCTCCTCTCTGTGCTCGACACCTTAAAACATGTAAAGATTCACCCTACATCCACCGGGAATTCTGTAGCTTTGCAGTGTCACGCTTCAGTTCGTTTCCAAAGTTTTTGCTGTAAACTCCAAGAAAAGACACGAGGGAGGAAAAAAAGATAAGAAAATTGAATACTGAACATTCATTAGGGGCCAAGTGTGTGTTCTCCGAGATCCTCGGCTAGTCACTTTGAGAATATTCAGCTCATAAAAAGAATCACTGTGGTGATACTGGCAAGGGGTGAGATGGGGTGAGATGAGGGGGGGATCTTCTCATGTCCAAATGGCTGTCATCTCTGCAGGCTGCATTTAATTGGACCCTCGTTCAGCTTCTTCCAGGTTTGTCCTCTGTTTGATTGTTAAGAAGGTCTTGGCAACAATGTGCATGCTTGAAAGCCAGTGGGTTGCGGCTCATTCATGCACTTGTGCTTTACTTCAATTCATCAATTGACAGGCACACACTCTATGCACCAATCCATACATGCAATGCTACAATCTAGTGCAGTTCCTCCTGACAGGCCGATCTTAAGTCCTCCATCAAAATTCGACTGCCGCAGTGAAATGACAGAGGCCCCGACAAAACAAAACACCATGACTGAGGAAGGAGAAGGAGACTGCTGCGATAGCTGATGCAATCAGAAATAAGAGGTACAAAAGAGGCTTGAAGGTTATCTGCAGCCCTCATTCAGCTCCACACCCCAATTAACCCTAATTACTGCCACAGTTTTCAGACAAATGAAAGTTAATAGGATCTGAAACTTTTGTCATCATGGGAAAATTGTCTTTGGGTATTGACAGCAATTCCAAGCTTAACAAGAAAGTCATTAGTGGGGCTATTTGGCTACTTCTTCTCATCTGCCCACACAGGACGAAGGACTTGCCTATAACCCCGCCAGGCTGTTGACACACCTGATCGGGGCACTTCTCACGGGGAGGATGCTTGAACTTGAGCAGGCAGGTGTGGTCAACAATGGAGACCCCGTGGACCCGATCAACGCTGATGTGTGACAAAGGCTGGTGTATGTGTGTGCACGCACATGAGACAGTGGGTTGAATTTACAGTACAAAACTCATTTAAATGTTGCATAGCAAACTGTTTGAGACCATCATAGCTATCTATAAGATTTAAAAAGGAAAGCCCGATACAAATGGATCATTCTATTAACATGTCCTTAAAAGCCTTTGAGGAATAAGAAATATGAGTGTCAATAATGAATATGGTCTTATTATACTGCAGTGTTGCAGTCTTTGACAACAGCAGGTGGATGAGTGCATTTCATTTTTCTAATTCAGGCCTGAAAAGTTCTGAAAGCTTCAGTTTATTATTGTAAAGTAATTAGTAACAATGTATTTATTTAAAAGTCTCAATTAAAGCAACCATTAACCACATTCTAATGTTTAGGTATAATGGTCATTACTTGTGTGATGCAAATATTCATTTAAGCAAAATCCACAATCTGTCTGCCATGCAAAGATGCAGTGTGTTTAGTCCAGCTGATGTCGCATCACCAAGAAAACAAAAGCAAGCACCTTCCAAAGTTTAGTGTGAATTTCACTTTTTGTGGAAGATGTTGCTTTAAAAACAGATAAACTCAATCAAACAGTGACATATCCTCCAAATTTCCTGTGCAGCTGGATGGGAACAGAGCAAAGGAAAAGTAGTTGGAGGTTAGTGGAGTGCGAGTTACTGAAGAGGGACTGATGATCGTTGTGTAACAGTCACATGACATGTGCATGCACACCCACGCGCTCTCATACACACACAATTTACCCTCTCATAAAAAGCTTATGCATCAATGACAAAATAATCCTAATTGCTTCTCAGCTATCTGAAGTGGTGGTGGGTTGCAACTGTCCCCTGCATGCCTGATGGAGAGATGCGAGCCACTCGTGCCGTGAAACTGCAAGCCACGCCATGTGAAGCCGAGCCAATTTCTGCCTTCTTGTGACAAGAAGAGAGGGGTGCTTAGGGTTGATCATGGCACTGATGCGGTGCAGGTGAGACGCTCGGCTCCCGCCGAGGCCACTCGTACTGAAAATGCACTCGGGGTGAGATGCTCTTGATAAAAAGCATTGAGTGAAAGGCGCAGTTGTAAAGCATGTGGTTAAAAAAGGATGATGCGCTGCAAGCTGGCCGAATGGTTGCGGGGTTGACCAGCAGAGCTCCAAACAGTCTGAATACGCCTCTTTCCCTCTGAACACACTTTGTCACCGTTTTGCTCTATTTGAGCATTTAAAACACATCCTGTTCTTTTGCCGTATCAATTAATCTCAGCGTGGCTTATTTATTAAATGCTAGTGAGGGACAGAAGAGGAGACCATGCTAGACTGTTGGTTGTGCAGCCAAAACAACCATCTCTGGGCAAGTGGGATCAAGCCTGTGTTACAGCTGTGAGGGTGGTGGAGGCAGCAGAAAGCAGTGAGTAGGGACAGTGCTGGAAGATGGTGGGGAAAGGGAGGGGGGCGGGGGTTTAGCAGAACTAAACCAAGCAGAGACCTGCATCGAGGGGCGAAGAGACGGAGGAGGAGGAGGAAGCGGCAGCGACAGCAGCAGGAGTGGAGCCATGGGTAGAGGTTGGTCCAGCAGCAAATGGGAAGCTTTTTTTACACAGACATATATAGACACAAGAAATAGGGAGAGACACACCAACGCGTGCTTAAAGGATACCTACAGCGAGTATATGGACACACTGGGCTTGATGGAGCTATGAATTCTAGTTGTTAGTTATTTCATCGCGTTATCACATCTGAACAAACTGAGTTAAGAAAAAACATGAGCAGGATAGTCAAAACCTAAACCGGCTCTTCAGCCATACACAAACCCTTAATACTTTTTTAACAGCTGAGGTTTTTATACAGTAGGTGCAAAGTGATAGCCTGTTAAAATATGCGCAAGAGTTATGAATCATGTAAAGTGAGGCCCCAGGAAATAAGGAGCTCTCTCTCGTAAGGTCATTTGCTGCACAGGCTCATCTGGGGTCTAATTGAATTAAGCAGGCCTCGAGGGGCCCCGGGCTAACCTGAGCGCTAATCTGTGGGCCATTATTTCCTGTTAACAGCACACTCCCTCTCTCCCACTGCCGACCCAGCTCCCTCCCTGTCTGCCAGCCCAAAGCATATGTGATTTAAAAGTTCACTCATTACAAACCCAAGCTGCTGTCTCCTGCGGGGATCAACCTTAAAAAACAGAATGAGGCTGATTTTTTTCTTTTTTTTGCTTGTTTGTTTTTATCAGGGTCTCCTAATGAAGATGATGTCTTTAAGGCTCTGCGGAGGCGAGAGAGCAAATGTTTTCTGACAGAGGTATAATGATGATAGGGCTGGAAATTTTAAATCAGAGTCTTTTTCTGTCTGTATCAGTGACTTTAATCAGTTTTGTTTCAGTGGGCTTTTGTCAGAGTTGTAAGGTTATTAATAGGTGCTTTAACAAGTTTCCAGCTACACCTAAATATTGGAGGAAGACACTGAAATAAGTGTCTTTGTTCCGAAGCCCAGTGGAGAGATGTGCAGAGCAAATAATGTCTAATTCCTTTAATTTGTTGCGATACCATTATGGCTAAACTGTTGCTGGTAATTAACTGTAATAATAATGAATTTGAGACCCATTTCTAAAGATGCCTCCTGGACCAATCCATTACCATTTTTTTAAACAGTTCAATTCAATTTTCTTTGCAGGAGTTAATCTCAACATTGTGCACGAGGATACCTATGACATTTGAACACCCTCAGATCTTATACAGTATGGAGGATGGATAATTAGCTCTCTGTGGCAGCGGGAAGCTAGAAGAATCTTTCAAAAATACAGCTGAAATGCTCGGATGTCCATCTCACCTGGTGTCATCCCACTCCGGGCTGAGTCCGGTCAAAGAACCGCGAGACTCTGAGACAAACTTGTAGACGACCAACAGGCAGTCTCGGCACAGCTGGACCAGCCTGCGACAGCACTGCAGCTCCTGGGGTGACACCACCTCACTGCTCTTGCTGAAGATGGTCTCCCAAGATGAACTGCAGAGCAGAGAGAAGTAGTGTAACACACACACACACATATATATATTTAAATTCTTCTTTTTCGCTTTAACTCATCATTATGAAGTCAATGTTGCTTGCACAATGTAATGACAGCGTTGTTGTTAAATTAGCTCCCTATAAGTCTTTGTCGAGCCGATTCGGTCTCCCTCCAGGCACAAAATTACCAGCTGGATGTCAATGGCATCTAAAAAGTATCATTTTAATGTACAGTGTCTAGTGTACGCATGATAACCACATACAAACACGCAGCCTTTCCCTCTCCATGCGTGCGTACACAGCGCAGACATACAGGAAGACAGACACACTGAGGGGGATAAAACAAATCCTGGTACAGTTAACCCCCTTTACAACCCCGGACATACCCCTGACTGTGAGAGAGCCTCAACAACTGAGGAACACAACCCCGGGGGGTACTTTTGATGTCTACCCCGTTTCACTTCTTGGGAGGTGGGGGTGGCTCCTCTGAAAGGGTTCAAAACAGTGTGCGTTTCCATTCTCTTCCTCAAAGTCGTTTTCAAAGCCTGTTGAATTCATCAGCAACAATAGCTGCGAGGCTGTTTGATTGTTGTTAAGTCCCTCAGATAAAATATCAAACAACAGACCGAGAGGAGGTTGCGGGGGGAGCGCTTCCCCTTGGATTTGGCGTGTGCTATCCGAGGTGCGCCGCTTCACTGTCTCCATGTGATATCAGGGCCCCCCGTTGGGTTCATTCGTGTTGGGGCCGTGGCCCGCTGTAGGGAGGGGCCAGACGATAGGCTAGCAAGCTAGCTGGATGATCCTGGGCAGGCTGTGATCAGACAAAAGCTGGACGGGGTGCAGCATGATGGGGGTGGCTGAGGCTAGGGTTGGCTAATCCTCATGAGCCACATGAGCCAATAGCCCTTCTGCCCAATCTCTCTGCTCTCTTTTTACCGTCTCTTTCTCACTCGGTCGCTCCTCCACTTTTTCTCTAGCCACACTTCCATAAAACGGGAGCTTTCACCAGGGAGTAGCACTTTTTGAAGGAATTCAACATGTTTCAACCACAGGGAACCAGGTCTAAATTAAGTTCTGGGGTAATTAGTTTAGCCCCCTAAAAGCCCTGGGAAGGTAGTATTTTCTGAAAGTTCAGGTCCTCTGGGGTTGGAGCTTGAAGCGATAAAAAATGTTTGATTGGTCGAGCACTCGGAGCGTTTTAGCCGGCCTGAGACTGACTGTGTGATCACACAGTAAAAATAAAAAAAATAAAATGTTTGCTTACTTTCAGAAATACAGCAGGAATTATCAGTTACTGTCTGTAAACGCCACGTTCAGACTGGGACAGACGGATGAGAAAAAGCGAGAGCAGAAGTGGTCAGTCGAGTGAATGAATAGAGGCTATGTGTCCAGAATCATTACTACATATTATTTAGTACACCAGGAAGAGTTTCAGTGGATCCCCGTATACAGTAGTTTGTAAGGAAAGCTGCAATCAGTAGTGGAAGTCAAAATTCGATTTTAAACTGAAGGAGGGAGCAGAGTTATTGACTGTGGCAACATTTTAACGCACAAACAAACACACTCAGCCCTCCACACCTCTGCACCACGCTGCGGGGAAGATGTAGGCTCTAGCAGATTTTGTGTGAATGGTCGGTGGACTAATTTGCATCATCTTCAGGGCTCTTCAAGACCCGAAACGTAGACAGCCATCGGTCAAATTCCTGCAAACAAAAGTTTGGAGTTGTCCAGCTGCTGTCTTTCTTCTCTCACTGCGTATCAACCCCTTAATCTCCATCACCTTCTCACTCTCTTCCCCAGTCTCCCTTAATTGAGAAGGGACAAATGGAGAACTTAGAGCAGCGACTTAGGTTACATCCTCTGAGCCCACTGCATCAAGAGAAAAGTCGCTGCTGAACAAGTGAACTGTAAGGAATATGGAAGGAAGGAGATGTGAGGAAGTCACACCTTTATCCCAGAAGACAAAGATACTGGCAGCCACCAGCGTTACCCCTCAGCCTCCTAGTAGATGCACCTATGGAGTAAAAGTAGTAGGTGAGTTCCTTCCTAAATGATTGCACTTGGAAAATGTTCAGCAGGTCGAGATCACTGAGATTCAAACAGATGAAAATTCAGTAACACTTGATAATATAACCCATGACTAAGGGCATAATTCCTCTGTTATTAATGGAATTTCAATGTATTTTATTTGAAATTACAGCATAATTATAGTTACGAATACTTAAATGTAGGCACACTAGAATAAGGGGGTAACAAGTCAGGCTTTTACAGGAAGCAAAATAATTGCACTGCAAGTAAAGTGTCTGACATGTCTCGTGGAATAAAAATGTATTTTTCCACTGTAGGTATGCGTGTCTACTTTTTGCGTGTTTAAGCAAGTGGAAACTGGACGGTGCGTCTTCCTGACATGATCAAGTGAGCTGTGACCGCAGTGATTCATCTTGTGAGGATTCATCTTCTGTCGCTTCAAGAAGCATAGAAATAAATAAATAAAGGCACAATAAAACTTCAGAGTATCAGATAACAACCTAAAGTGAAGGAACTCAGAGGCCTTCATTCACCTTCCCCTGCTTCTGTCCCTCCCCTCGCTTTCTTCTTGCTCTCACCAGTGAAAAAGCCTTGATTAACAGCCCAGATTTGTGACCTGAATCTGCACCCTGTCTACAAAGACTAACATGTTTCTTTCATGCCCAAAAGCTTTCAGGAAAGTGCAGTTAGGTCTGGTTGGTCTGTCACTCATTCTCTGTCATTCAGCTGCCATTTCTTCCGCAGTCATACTGAAAGAAAATGGCAAATTGTCCCTGCTGTCAGTGAAACTGATATATTGATGAAAAATGGGCTTAAGGACATGAAGGAAATTGTGTAGTGCAAGAACCTCTAGTTATGGAGATGGAAGAGTGACATTATGCAATGAATAAAGTAAGTGTAATTGGCCTGCAGCGTAATCACTTGTTTGTGTTGTTTCTGAAGAATTAGACTCCCCGAACATTTCCATTCATTCAGGCGACTTCTTTTTGATAACACGGGCAATTTTTCAAAGTCTCTTTTTTAAGTCCTGATTTAAGTAATTGCTTACCGTCTAAGTTGATGTTACATTATAGGTACGAGGCTGGTTTCATTCAGAGGTGCGTAGATTAGTTTTTACTGATCATTTTTTTCGCATGACCCCGGAGCACGCTCAGCTGAAAGAGCCATTTTAGCATCAGTGGAAATAATATCAGCAACAATTGTCTGTTTATCTCCGTTGTAGCACCGCTCTGTGTGAGTCTGCAATAAAACCTGCTTGTTGGATCCATGCACACAACCGACGTTTGACTTTGATATTTGGTGTGTATGCAGCCTTCAAGAGGTTGATCTTTTTAGTGCCCATTTAGAGAGAAGTTACGCAGTGGATGGATGTCAGTAAATATAGATTTTCAACCTGAATTTTATTTCAATAAAAGATCCGATGTGTGATTTTAGTGATTCTGTGCAGAGATTTCTTCATCAATTAATTACTTCTTTTCTTTTTTGCTTCTGCAACTTATCTTCAAGTTGTTTCTGTCCATCCAGTCTCTTTCTAGGAGGTTTTCTACCTTGAAATATAAAATTGCACCAGGGTGGATGAGCTAGCTCGCTTCCAATAAGTTTGGGTGAAATGTAAAAATTTTCCAATTGACAATCGTCAGTCCAATAACCGACGACAGGCGATACATTTGCACATGCACAGACTTTTTGATGGACGGAGCAATGCAATCATGCACGGACTGATTTGCACGTTTAGAACAGAGAAGAAGTCCAAACATGGACGAACGAATTGCCCAATCACAGACTGGAGGCGAAGGCGCAGATAGAAACGGACTGCTAGCTCAGCGAGGAGGTCGTAGACGGAGAAGACGATCCACTGGTCTGGACAATGCATCTCCCAGTGATGTCACGGAAATATCCTTGTATACCAGCCACAAGCACACCTCCAGGACGCATGTTCAACACCGCCGGCAATATTGTTAACCACCTCCGCAAACATTGCAGTAAACAGGAAACGTGCTTGTTTTCCTGTCAAAGAATTTAAGTTTTGTTTGGAGGGAGTGAAGCTACTTTTTGGATTATTCCTTTATTTATTTATTTGAGACTTAACGTTACATCGCAGCTGGAAGAGACGATTTTTAACTTGTTGTTTGGTCGAGTGTGTCAGACAGATAAACTCTGGATCGGCCTGTAAACACGGTACAGCAGAAAAAAGAAGCCAGTTGTCTTTGTTTCCCTCCCCACCATTGTGTGTTTTGTTATTTAAATAAAACGCTTTTTTCTGAACATTGGCTACAGCTGTTCTTTCTTTCTGTCATGAGTTTGAGTAAATGAATCGCTGCTACGTTTGGGCGCACTCTGAGGAGGGTGCTGTTAAAACAGCGGTATTATTTATTTCTGTTGACTGCTTCAACCAACATTATCAACAAACTTACTTAAATAAATAAATGTTCCTTGTAAAACCCGTCGACGACAGTCGATATATTCGCCCAAACACCCAAACTTACCTACCAATAACTCCTTTGTCATTCTAAGGCCTCAGTCACAGCAGAGTAAAAATAGGACAGCAGCCTCCGACAAACACTACAGACTGATCGCATTGAATTTCTTTGCTGGCTGGGATCCACTGTAAGCAGTTGCGTTGACAAACTGGTTGCCCAGAGGTTCAGTGTGCAGAAACCTCAAACTCAGTCTTTAGAAGCACAGGTCACCTGGTGTGAGGCAGCCACAAGCTTTGCAATTAATTTCCATTTAATTTATAAACACAGAAAATTATTGTGACCAGCTGGAGTCAAAGAGCGCAACTCCTCCACTCCATGAAATAATGAAACATTTATGGCAGAACGTTTACTGTAATTTGCACAAAGTTTAACACCGTAAAGCATTTCTTATTTTGCACTCAAGATGCGAGTGATAGTTGCCGCGTTGAGTGTTTATTCCTTTGGAAGGAGAGGGAAGGAGTCCGTAATTCACACAGCTGGATGTCTCAAAGCTGTGAGCAAAAAATCCCCAAACTTTAGCTCTGTCGTTTCGCTTTTTTACTCAGACTTTCGAGCCAGGAGCATTTCCAGAATATTTTAAATGGAGCGGCGAGAACGCAGCAGGGGAGCCACAGGAAATCAGAATATTCAGTCAGAAATATTTAATAAGTGTGAAAAACTGGTGTAGCTCTAAATCCTGTTGCAGATTTACTATGTGAAAAGTGAAGCTGCATAAGAATGTTAACATGTTGTTGTTTGCAAAGTGAAAAAACAGTGATTTAGGTAAGAAGCCGTGTCTGTCTGTTTTGCAATAGGTGTATCACAGTTAATTGTGGCATTATCGCGAACACATTACACAGAAATGCCAACTCGACTCTGTTTAATCAAACAGCTCAAAGCATCAAAGTCGGTTTGATGACAGCGACTGACTGCGACTGGTCCCAGAACTGCTCCCATCTTTGAAGCAATTTCAGAGACCAGTTGACTGCACACAGTTGCAACAACTGTGGCCGCACAGCTGTGATTTAGGGTGACTGTGGCCGAACCCAGTCCATCACCTGGCTCCGACTGGACCTACCCGGTGTTGGAGAAGCAGTTCCACATGCCCTGGCCGTGGCTCCAGAGCAGCCTGTTGAAGACGCGATTAAAAAGCCGGTAGAGGTGAAGGCTCTCCACGTCCGGCTCCTTCCAGATCCGCTGCAGCACTGAGCGCACATTGGTACGTACAATGTCCAGCACCTGAGTGATGGAGAGAGTGAGCGGGAGTTGGGGATGAAAAGGACAGAGAGGCTCAGGCTTGAATGGGACAATGAGGGAAAAGTAATGCTACACCTGTCATTTCTTTTCTCCTTCGTTTTTTAATCTCACCTTAAAATCAGCAATGACGGAGGCCAACACAGAGAGCAAACTTGCAATCGCATATATACACATAATGTGCATAAAGAAAGATAAAAATGATTTGAGCGGGTTTATCTCCGGATTCAGGCCTGTGGACTCGTGCAAGACTGCATGCAGAGACATGCAGCCTATTTCTCATTTGTGTGCTTTTAAGGCTCTTCTACAGGCAGGACACAAAGTGCCGGGGCAGACAGTGGAGAGCACGGCAGAGGACTAATTGCTGCACCAACGTCAGTCTTGGAGATAAGGTGTCAGAAGTTCCCGGGCGGTCTAAGGACACCTGCGCCAGCCTTCCGTCATCCCTTCTTCGTTTTCCCATCCCTCCCCACCTCGCTGACTTCTCTTCCTTCCTTTTCTTTCTCTTTTCACCCCGCTCAGAGTGCAGCACTGTGGCTCTTTTGACTTTGATTCCTCGCTCCTCATTACTGAAGTGCCCATCGGACAGTGTGTGTGTGCATGTGTGTTTGGGATGCGAAGAGGCAGATTTCCCAACAGCAATATGAGGCGAGTGAGACATGCATACACACTCAGCCAAACTGATAGATGAGTAAACACACACAGATATGTTTTGGTATGGTAATCAGATAGCAGAGCGGTGGGCGCTATGTTCCTGACCTCTGCCTGCTGCTCATTAGGCTGCTCCACTCCAAATAAAACATCAGCTCGCACCACCGCAGCCCACAACACGGCCGAGCGCAGTTGTGCAGAAAGCACTGGCTGAGAGATCACATCATTACTGACACGCCTACTGGATGCCATTACATGTCTTGTCCCCTCTTGTGTTTTGTTTACATCCTATTTGGTGTGTCTGCCTCTCACTGTCTGACATGGTAATGATCTTCATGCTCGTCTTATTTTTTTCTCTCGCTCTCTGAAGTTTGATTTCGAGGTTATTTTTCGTGCTTTAAAAGTTGTACAAAAGCTTTCAGAGAAACAGGTAGGAGAGGTGACATCTTTGTCACATTCGCCGGTTTTAACAACGTCCATTCTGTAGAAGGTGACAGCGCAGACCCGGCGCCGGCAAGGGCAGGCAATTTATGCAGGTGCCAAAAGAAAAACGGGGATCTTTTTGTTTTACAGTTCCAGGATTAAAATATCCAAGAATGACGCCTCTGACAACAGTGTGTGAGGTACTGATTAGTATTTTGACGAGTATTTTTAAAAAGTTCTAATAACTAGACAAAGATCAGGTTTTGGGACGTTACTCTCTGGAATTCAAAAATCCACATTTCCATCTGTCTTTGCAGATGGAAAAAAAAGCTACAACTTTAATTTTTATAACCTCTTTTTTGCAACCGTCTCTTGTTGTTTGCTGGGATTGCCTTCTTTCTGCTCCCAAAAGCAGTGATACTCAGTTGGCCCTAAATCCACCAGAAAGTGACAATTTGAGACAGATATCCCGGGAAAAACAAAACAACGGTTGCTGATACAGACCTGGAGCCAAACTGTTCTATGAATGACGAGTCAGGTGACCTCGCTCAGATCTCCTGAAATGTGGACGTCTGCACAGATTAAGAGGTTTGGTGTAAAAAAAACCATTTGCGACTTTTTCGTATATGTATTTCTGGGAGTTCCTTTCTCAAGGTGCAAAATATGTAAGCGCACAAACTGATTTAGTAACCTTTACTTTTACTGGTAGTTGCACCTGTTTTTAACGCCGGGAAAAAAGCACATCTTTTTTTACTGACACGAACAAACTGGGCCTGGGTTTAGGAAACAGCGCAACCTTTGCTTGCTCTCACATGCCACTTCACATCTGGCTCTAACACTCACCTTCCGCTGTTTGGTTGAGTCCAGCTTCACCAGCCAGTAGGAGGCGACCTTTGGTTTATGATATTTCCAGTTATCCAGAATCTGTGGAAGAAAAGTAGGAGTTAACAACTGAAAGGTAACCTTAAAAACTGCTACAGATTACCTGCAGAGAAGTGCAATTATTAATAACAGCCTCTGCATCATTCCAACAAAAAACAAACCAAAACAGACTACATTGCTGCTGCTGTCTCCCAGTAGCAGTCCATCATACCTCGGGGTTATTACCGTGTGTTAAAGGGCAGTTACTGTGCTGTGCAGTTCAGTCACAATAAGAAAGCATACGAGGCCAGGAATACACCTCCAGGGGGAAACAGATGCACCTTTTTGACTCCAGGGCAGGCGGGTCTTGGTCAAAGTTATTCTGTAGAGATTCCCTGTCCTCATTAAGATACTATACAACAACTTATCACTGCCAAGTTAAAGAGTGCTGTGCCAGAGAACAGTTAAACCTGCACTTTTACAGTACTTTAAAACTGAGAGAGTATCTCAGAAAAGCTGTAAATAAGAAAAATGCACATAAAATATATCATTTACATGTAGCACAAAAGAGTTCTAATGATAATAGATTTTTTACAGGTTATGACCCTGTGAGTCAAAAACCCTGGATGTGTTGTTATGCTCAAAAGCTGTCCTGGATATTGCAATGCACAAGCTCCCACTGCCAGCATTACTGTGTAACTAAAGGCACTGTTATTGTTGTCATGTTGACACAGTCTACATCTCCCCACTGGTGCACATACCTCACACGTATCGTGCTAGATCCCCTGCAAACACTGCTCCCATCGGGAAGCTGCAGCGCAAACTTTATGTGTACACACACACGCTCACACACACACTCACACGCTCAGAGTTGGGTTTCCATCATTTCAGAGGACATTACGTTGACTTTCCTTTACATTTACCCCGTCTATTACCTCTTGCCTGCCCCTGTCACCCTAACATTAAACCAAGTCTGCAGTTAAACTTGGACAATTTGCATTTTTATCCCCAAAAGAGAGACGAGTCCCCACAGTGTGACAGTATAAACATTTATATCTATTGCCCCCCACCCCCTACACGAGTAACACATGTACACACCCGTACACAGACAAACCAATGCAGCAAATAATTTGTTCACATTCTAGAAAGTTGTTTGTTTACTTGTTTAGTTTTCTCTCTCAGTAAGAACCCAACAAACAAGGTGAGAAATTGGTTACCGCAGCACATCTAACGCTTCTTACGTTTTGGGGTCTTTTTTTGTCTGGTAAGCTGCGTGCTCATTTGTCACAATGTGTTTTGTACAGGCACAAATTACCCTCAATTTCATCTTTTTATTGGTTCCAACGCCGGCAAAAGAGACGGTTCTGAATGAAAGATAAAGGAGCCAATTACACGGATACAAACACATCATTAGCCCAATTAGACCCAAGTTTAAATCACGGAAAGCAAAAAACGCCAAAGATTGTTTTCATGCCAAGTGAACACTCGTTTTCTCCTGAGGCAAAGAGTCAACAGTACAGGTGCAGCTGTTCGTCTGCGTTTCCACGGCGCTCTCATTAGGGTTCGTTAACAGTACAGGTGTGGCGGTAATTGTCTCCCACAACCCTGACACACCCAGATGTTACCCACACAGACACACACACACACATTTTGCTTTAAGGTGTTTGTGTGAGGCCACTAATAAGGTGCTGCTGGCTCGCCCTAACAACAAAAAAAATGCTGTTAATTTTTCAAGAATTGTCACTTGTTTGTCCATTTTTACATGACTTACCTAAACATAACGATCATTTAACTTTTGACATTTAATAAAGTGCCTGTCTGACCTTTCACACGATGGCCCAATTTTTTATTTTTTTTTTTAACGTAGGCCTTGCTTGGATCCAGACCAACACTACATTTGCTTCTGTCATTGTTACTTTATTGCATTTTAAGAATGTGGTTACTTTGATATATTTGTAAGTTTTATCCTCGAGCTTTGCATGGTTTGCATTTTATTACCTGGCTTGTGTAACTCTGTTTGAGAAACTATTTTTATTGTTACTATCATTTGGAAAATGTGTGTATTAATCTCAATCTTTAGCTACCTGCACACAGATGCTGATTGTTTTAACAGATATTTAAAGAAAACAAAAGTATCCTTCATTGACCACTATTTTAAGTTCCTAACTCCTAGGTTTAGCTTTATGAGCCAATTTCTTTACATAAATTTGAGTAATAATTTGTAGCACAATCACACCTGTGAAAACACGAACACACCGGGATGTCCAGGCCTGACCAGAAGCAGAGGAGGAACTGATTTATACAAAGGGGCAGTGGGGAATAGCGCGGGGCGGTAAACTGTTCGACAGGTTGCTGCTGGGGTCGTTTGAAAGACAATGGGAACCGAGCCAGAGCAGACAGGCTATTGTGAGGGAAGTGAGGAGGTCACTTTTAGTTAGGCTGCACAGTGACCGCACCTGGTCACAGAGGGGCTCTGGGAATACCGCGAGTCTGGACTCCCGCTCAACACCACTCCGTGTTGTCTTCCACTTTATTTTTCTTACACGCAAAAATAACCTTTTGATTATTTTGTGAATTATTTTCACATTTTGCACAATAGCGATCCTTGACTCACCTCGTCCAGCACACCCTCGGCCTCCTCTTCAGTTTTGCCCGGAAACCTAATCCTCATGGCGGTGAGCACTGCCAGGGTCTGACGCACCAGCTCTGCCTCCTGCTCTTTACTCCTCAGATTTATCAACGGATCGCCCTGCAGACACGTAAAGGCAAAGCATTAAAACTCGACAAAAAAACACAGCTTTTAATTAATAATATTGTGTAATCGGATGTGTTTATTAGGCCTAAAAAAATCGGGGCCATTACCAGATTATTTATGTTATAATTACTCGTTACTTAATGGTATTATGTTCTTGAACGTGACGAGAAAATTCTATTTTTGTTTTATTATCACATTTTGAGTTCTTCGGAGTTGCACTTGAATATTACGTTTTTAGCATTTATACATAATGACTAATGTATTTATACTGCTCACATTTTATATATGTGTTATAAATATATTATCAGTTATTATTTATTTCTATTTATCACAGTAAATTTAGCTTGAGATTTATGTGCTGCCAGTTTCACCAATAAATTTTGCTCCCGCCTGAGTTTCCGTAACGTTCAAAATAAGCTCAGTGAAATACAGCTCATTATGCTACAGCAGCGTATTCACTGCTAAACCTATATTTAGTTTCCTGTGCAGTTGAAGCTCGAGTGTGCAAGATGGCGAAAAACTGGGTGAAATTAGTGGATCTCATGTCATTTCGTATTCACGTGGAAGGACATTACGTGTTGTGGTGCTTACTACGGCCTCTTTCAGGATGAAGGCTTTGCACTTTGTTCTGCTCTCAATGCCAAAACTCATTCGGCTCTATTTTATTTGATTCCACTGCATCCAAAGGTTACCAGGGCACTTTAAAAAAGGAAGGGGAATGGAGGAGACAGGTGGAAAGCAACAGATGGCAACATAATAGAAGGTTATTGTTGTGGGCTCCAGCGGGCCTATACAGTATTGACCGGACTGTTTAAACGATACTAAGCAGGGTCTGGGTACAATATGTCAGAAAGGGTGAAAAGGGTAACGATATGATGGAATACGCACCTCCGTCTTTAGTGATAAAGCTGTAGAGTAATTCTCGATTGTTTATTTTAATCCTAGCTGGAGCATTTTAGAACATTTCTTGTGACTGACAACTCGCGACATATTCTGAAGTCTAACCCTACTTTGTGTGTGTGCGTTGAGTATCTTACTATATTGGAGTGGATGGTCCCCAGGCTGTTGCTGTGAGGCACCCGGTGAGCGGAGCCGCTGCGGCTCAGCGAATGCGAGCGGAGCGTGGCGGAGCTCGGCCTGACGAGGGGTGTGGCCACGGGAACCGTAGGGGAAGGCCTGGTGGACAACGCCCGCACTTCATTTGGCGACGACAGGGAGGCGATGGAACGAGGGCACGAGATGGAGCGCCGGATTGGCCCAGAAAGCGACGGTGACGCGGACGGGGCAGTGCTCGTTTTGAGCGACTTGATTGGAGGTTTCCAGTGCATGCGGCCTGTAGAGAAACAGAAGAGACGGAAAGAGTAGTGGGGGAGGAGCTCACTGACTCGCTGTCACACTTCGGTTTCTTCTCTTCAGCCTGTCTCAGTGCCTCCGTCACTGTCAGGCTCTCTCCTCTGGTTTCTATCTGTCTCCGGGTGGCTTTGGAGATGAAGTGTGGCATTAAAACTCCCACAGCTGCACTCTGGCACACTGGCCCAGTGATCCACTGTGTGTGTTATTAACAACCGCAGCATGTGTAGCCAAAACCAGAAACTAAACATTAGTCCTGTCTGGTTTGGGGATGGATTAAAGAGCATGCCTCTGTCTGTCTCACACACACACACACACACACACACACACACACACACACACACACACACACACACACACACACACACACACACACACACACACATTAGATGAACACATGTACACAGATGGAAAATGAAGTAGAAAACCCACAGTGACACTTTCTATCACCCTTGAAACTCTTCCAGTTTGTCCACTAGCCAGTGTATTAGTGTGTGCTTTCTGCTGGTGCACTGTGTGTGTGTCTGACATCAAGTGTGCACACAAGTATGGGTGTGTTTGCGTGTGTCCATGTCGCCGCTAACCCTTCTGAGGATCGGCCATTGCCAAATGAGAGCATTATGTGGCTTAGCCGTAGCAGTCCTTTGGTGGCTTGGTATGGAGTAGGGCTTGGCAAGGTTGCCGTCTCTCTCTGCACACACATGCACACACACACATCCGTAGACGCTTTGTCCAAAAGTTGGGCTTTTTCATGGCTTTGTCCTTTACTTTGTAACAACTAGAATGAGCTCATGCAAGGGTCCTCTTTTTTTCTGGACTGGCAACCCATAATGCAACCAGGGATTTTTTTTTCTTTCTTTCTTTCCAAGGTCGCCACATAGGCTGCAGTGAAAGCTGCTCCCTTTCTCACTTCTGAGGGCTGAAAGTGAGTTGATGTATGCGACTTATGTGAAATTGAGGGAATGCTTGAGACTTATCACTCTAACTATAAAATAGACTATTTCAGCATTAAACTCAAGGTGTTTTCAAGGTGCACAACAAAGTCCTTTTTCTCTTTCTATAAAAATTCCTCCTTCTCTTCATCTCTGCCTCTGCTTTCACCTTCTATTCACTGGAACTGCACTGGTCAGGACACTTTTCTTCCCTCAAGTGCTTTTCAGCGCTGCAGCATTTGTGTATGTGTAGGTCCACGATTGTGAGACGTCTTTAGTGTGAGCAGCTCGGCAACAAAGATCCACGTTCGTCAAGTCACAGGCCACGGTCACTCTGCTTAGGCTTTAATTAGACGACGAGAAGGCTGATGAACACCTGTTCGCAGCACTTGCCAACTCAAACCACCAAACCTGACCTGCTTTGTTATTGAAGAGCGTGCACCACAGATGCTAATCAAATCAGCAGTTCTCGGCATTTGTGTGTGTCCGTGTAACTGGAAATGGGAATTTGCAAGTCTAAACGTGCTTTTTCACATGTTGATAAATTTGAAAGATACACCAGTGGGTGCGCTGCGAAGCAAGTTCAACCTAACCAGGCTTTCCTTGGGTCAGCTGGCTTCACAAAACCTAAAACCCCAGTCACCGCCTTAAAAAACTTTCTTTGTTAAATTTGTGCGCTCACATAAAAGGGCGAGTTTAACGCGTCACTCGACTCTTCTCTTGCAAAGTCCTCACCCCAATCTGAGAAATTATGAGAGGAATGGATGTTAGAGCAGAACATAAAAATACAACACTGTTGCTGCAAATAAGATTAGAGAGTAACGCTGCAGAAATTCACTTCTTTTGAAATCGCGATCATCACAGGAGCACCAAGAGCGGTAAAATAAATATACCAACTTGAGTTAATATATTTATTTTACCGCTCTGTGTGCTCTCGATGCATTCCTAATGCGACAGCTGCACATTAGAGCCCTGCAACTTTAAAGTGCATCCATTTAAACATTAAAGCTTACTCGCTTTGTTTAGCTCTGACACTCTCCTGTGGCCTAATAAAGAAGACGCTAAAATCACTTTAGTGAAATCCATTTCACTGATTGTACAGATAAAAAACCTACAAATGTATCTGATCAAAGATACATTAGCAGGCTTTGTAGGTTCTTTCCTAATCAGTGCTCTATTACTTGTTATTGGGACACTATGAAACAGCCAAGCATAAAAACATTCATGCATTATGCAAACATTTCTGTGACTGAATGAATGTACAGGACAGTATAACCAATGTAAAGCACAGTTTTCTCACTGCACAGTTTCAACTGGTGGTGCTACGGCTCAACAGGTTGCATATATAATAAAAAACATATTCATATAGTTTAAAAGAAACAGCCAGTGAAAAGGTGATTTTGAACTGAAACTCTGAACATAATCTTCTCTGGACCAGGGGATGCTTTCAGTATCAGTTACTATGGTGATCTACGAGGTAAAAAGAGAGCCACCTCTCTGAAATCTGTCTTAAAGCTCAATATAGCTCGCTAATCAATTAATCTCTCTTTGCAGTACATCCCTCAGGCTGCGTATCGTATGTCCTGAAATTCTAAGTGCAAAGGCCAGGACATACATGTCAGCTTTGTTATACATTATACATTAGTCCCACTGTATGATTCCAGTCTGACTATGACAGAGACTGAGATGTAAAGTAAATCCTGACAGAGCTGAAATTCAAACACAAAATATTAAAAATGTGCAAATATGTAGGCGTGCGACTGTTCACATTCACAAATCTGAAAAACAAGGTTGTTTTAGCAATTAGGGTAATGCTCGTAATCAGACGGCTTCAGCTGAAAGAGGAAGAAATAAACAAACGGCAGAAAGAAAAGAGACGACTGAGAAAAGGGGAAGCGAGCGCAGAAGAAAGTAAACAAGGACAGATAACAGCTCCCTTTCTGTGGCGTTTGCATCTTCTCTCCAGGTACTCGGCTTCCTCCAAACACATGCAGTTAGTGGGGTTTAGGTCAAGTGATGATTCTAAACTGCCCATAGAGGTGAATGTGAGTGCAAATGGTTGTCTGTCTCTGTGTGTTAGCCCTGGTGACCTATGACCACGATAAGGACGAGCGGATGGATGGCTGCTTTCTGTATTAAACACGCTCTTAGACAGCCTGCTCCTCTACCTGAGCGCTCAGCCAAGTTCTTCTCCTTGCTCTCGCCAAGGTCGTAGGAAACTTTCTTTTCCCCTCGCTTCTCTCCACTTCTTCTTCCTCCCGCCTTCCTCCTCTCCTCCTCCTCTTCCTCGTCTGAAGAGGAGCAGGAGTTATCGGCGCTGCTGCCGCTGGTGAAGTCGGCCAGGTAGTCTGGTCGCTGACGTCTTGGAGTCTGACTGCATTCTGGCATGCTGGTCAGGGGCTGGCAAGAGTACACAGATACAGGACGTATTTACACTCATACTATAGAGTAGAGTAGTATACATACATTCATAATTATACAGGAAAAACAGAAAAGACAGTTCACACATGGACACACACTCTTGCACACATAAACATCTCTTTTTGCTTTTATCCTCCTGGGACGCTGCACTGAATTTATTTGCTTTTTAAAACCAAACCATCCAAAATGACCTCATTTTGGGAAAGCGTCCTCCTTCCAAAGGTCTGCGCCTCCACCAGAAGCTCACAAGGACAAAAGTGCAACGAGACAAACACACACACATAAATATGAAGATGTTGAGACGTTGTCAGCCTCGCCTCACCCAAAGCTCATTACCATCTGTCACTGGGAGACCTGCCGGTGACACGGCCGGCCCGCATGCCCACACGTGTGCACGTAATTGCAGCCTCATTATGCACAAATACACAATCGCACACCTTCGCTGCTTTCTAAGCTGTCCCTATAAAAAGGAACATGGCTGGCTTCACGCGCAGAACAAATGTGGCCTGATTAGACACGTAAAGGTCGAGTTTAAAGTGAAGCAGCTTTTTGTAAATGCTGTAATTTTTTTTCTTTAACTAGTTTAATAAATTTGTTTGTGCAAATGAAAAAGCGAGAGCTCTGGAAACTTTTAAGAGCGCCTTTGACACCAACTTGCTGCTGTAATATCTGCTTCTGTAAGTATTTTCACCTTGCTCTTAAACGTTCAGCTGTGATGCTTCACAGACGCAAGCTTTCTTTTGTTGCTTTGGTTTGTTTTACTTTTTGAGTTTATTAAATTTAGTGTGTGGAAAAGGACACGCTGAAAGCATTAATAAAGCATTTACACATCTGTTATTCAACAGTCAGCTCGGGCAGTGCTGTCAGCCCACCCAAATTAATGGGCAGGAAGTGATCAGGGCTTACACAGCCACTGCTGGGTAGTTGTGTGGGTGAGTGATGGAGGATAGAGACAGAGAGAGATTAAATACATGAGAGGAGAATAAAAGGGAAGATGGGAACATCAGATTGATGGGCTGAGAAATAAAGAGGAGGACAAGGTGAATCTGAGTATGGCAGATACAGAGAGGAGGCACTGAATAGATGGAGAGAAACGGAAATGAACATGGAGAGAAAGGGGCTCTTGACATACAAGAGGACAGAGAGAAAAGGATGCGAGGACAGACGGTGAATAAACAGTGGAGGGTAAAGACAAAGGGAGAGCCCTGAAAGGATGAGATGAGAGAGAAAATGTGTAAAGAGAGACGTGGGAGTGACTGGGTAAAATCAAGTGATGAGCTGAGGAGAGATGGTGACACGATAAGAGCCAACTGTGATGAGCTATATGTCAAAATTAGCAGAGTTGGGAGTAAGAAAGAGCAAAGAAAGTCAACAAGAGGAAAAGGGGACGAAAACCCGAGGACACTTGCTCGCTTTCTTTGTGCCTTCCCGCTTCTCTTCTTCTCCACCTTTTGTTCTCTCTCCGCCTGAACATTTTTCCCCAGCAATAACAAACCTAGCTTTGTTTCCTTCCCTCAAAAATCCTGTTCCTAATCCCTCTGCCTCGCTCCTCTTTTCTGGCTTTCGCACACTCGTCGGTTCAGTTTCACCAGATGGCTCGAGAGCGCTACACCCCAAGGAGCGAATCTATCCGTCACAGCGTTTTCTTTCCCTTCCTCTCGATGTCTCTCTCCGCGCGCTCGCTAACATCGAAATTGACGGGGCCCAAATTAATTTGGACAACAGCGATTGTGTCTGAACAAGTCCTCATTCCAGCTAAGGCCTCTCTAATGTGGCGCTGAACTGCCCTGCCGAGTCCCTAACACGCTCTAAGTGTTCCAGCCAATTTAGCTCTCGAATGAGGGATGGATGTAGATGTGCAGGAAGAGAAAGGGATGGAGAGGTGAAGGGAGGAGAGTGAAGCAAGGTGATGGAGGGAGTAATGTGCTGTCGTGGGAAATCGAGGGGGCGTATAGGTGCATGTGACAGAGAGAAAGAGGAAAAAGGGGGAGATAGACAGAAAGAAAGATAGCAGGGAGAGAGTGAGAGAGACAGCCTGACAGCTCTCCCCTAAGGGAGTTGGGTCTTTTCTTTGGGCCTCTATCTGATTCTTTTCTTTTCTTCCTAACCCAAGACCCCCTCCTCTTTATTTTTCTGAATCACGTCCTATGTGCTTTCCGTGGGCGTTAGCTCTAGGCATTTGACTACCTGCCACCCTCTTCCCTCCCTCTTCCCTCCCTCTTCCCTCCCTGTCACTCTTCTTTGCACATTTTTTTAAGGGCCTCTGATGCATGTGGCCCCTATTCTCCCTATTCTCTCCTAGCTTATGTGTCTTCTCTCTCTCACCCACCTTAGGGCCTCTTTGCCTGGAGGATTTGCCCATCAGCTTCTCGTCGTCCAACTCGCACTGTTCCAGCAGATCCAGGATGTCCTCTTCCTACACAAAGAAAACACGAGATGAGAATATGGCAAAGGTGCTGATTTCGGTAAACAGAGCTTAACGGGGTAGTTAAAACCTCGAGGAGGCACTGATAAAGTTTAATAAGAATGCTTTGATATTTCACACTTTATTGCTTTGAAGTCAAAAGTGTTTTTAAGCAAACTTAAATCATCAAAAAAGAAGAAGAGATGAAAAAGTTTAACTTCAGAGCCATGCGAGCCTTATCTGGGAGCGAGGGTTAGAAGCGAGGCCCCGGCTGAGCACGCACTGCTCGCTGGCAGCGCTCGTGAAGGCAGCGTCATGGCGGTCGCCAGTACACTGAAGCCTTGGCCATTTGGCTATTGCTGAAATGCAGGCAAAGGTGATTAATGTTGCTTCATGGCTGCGACATAACAAGCTCCCACTTGCTGCTCAAATGCAGATGAAAAGTGATTGTTTTCTCTCAGATAAGCCATCAAGCTGCTTTCGGGGTTTGCGAAAAGGTCAGTGTGCCCCTGGCTCACAGTGTTGGTGAGTGTGTGAACATTTACAGTGGCATACTTCACTGTCTGGAAGACTTTGTGCTTTATGGTAAAGGTATGCATCACTGGGTTCATACAGTTTGTAAGTTTTCGCTTTTTTCTGATTGCCATGCGGCTTTTCGGTTCGGTTGTTTTGGCGAATTGTCACTGTGCAGTTATAAAAGCTGCTCAGACAGCTGAGACAGAGCCACGCGCAGATTTACAATTCTTCATCAAAGCCTCGTAATTTAAGAAGCCCAGTAAAAGAAAAAGGAGAGCTAACAGGTAACTGCTGAGTTATTTAGGGCTTGTGTCCATATATTTTCTCTGGCAGAAAACAGGCAGGACGCTGAGGAGCTCCATCAAACAAAGCACCCCGTCACCGTGTGTGGGTTTTGTTTCCATGACAACAATATCCTGACAATATATCGCCGCTCCATGCATTGTCATGTGACAGAAAAGCATCACTCCTTTGCGTTTTATTATCGAAGCATAAAATGGACACAGCAGGGACAAACTTCTCCTTCGTTGTCTTGGTTATCGGGGTGACTAGTACTGTATGACACGCTTCCTGAAAGGCAGCAGAAGTGAGAACGCCAGTGCCTTTCTGAAAAGTTCTGAAGTTTTCAACTAGAAGGTCCCGAAGCGTCTGCAAAAAACGTCAGAGTGCTCTGAAAATGACGCCGAGTGCAGGGCTTTCTCCCCAGCCTGCTGCATTTGCTCTTTCATCATTAGAGTGACTGAAAAAAGACAGACTGAGAAGAATATGCTGTATGAACACAGTCTGAGTCAACTCCATCATTTTAAGCTGTATTTAAGTTTTTCATGATAACAACATTCAGTGTTGCGCGACGTCTATTGCAGTGAATGTTGAAACACTATGTTTATATTGTGGCTTTACTGTGCATTGCTCTGATAAATTCATTTACAACTTGCAGCCATTTCTATGCAGTAAAGAGCAAGCCAACTCAATGCTCGCCTCCTCTCACGAGGTGAGCGCTTCCCCACCCACAGTAGTTTTAAAATCACTGAAGGACCATTACCTTGTTAAATTTCACCAAAGCAGATTACATGGATGCTTTCAAATGCTTTACAGTACGTGGGAAAACCAAATCTGACGCATATACAGAATTTAAGAGAAGCTGAGAGCTATTTAGCTTTTCTTAAGTACTTTTGTCAAGAGTTTATAAAACTGAGCGTACGTGAAATTTAGGCTGCGACCTGCTACACTGTCACTACTCAGCTTTTTGTTCCTACTTTACTCCCAAAATAAACATTTTCAGCCGTGTGCCTGTGTGCATGTTACATAAGCTGCATGTTATAGTACTGCACTACCAATGGTCTCTGTCCGTGTCGGATCCATGTAGGATAATAAACTGTATTTTACAAACACAGTACTTTTTATGTCACTGGACAACAAATTGTGTAACGCAGAGGTCTTTAGGACAAACCTTTTCCCCCTTTTTAACACTGCAATTTGCTTTTAAATATTAGATACAGCGAGACTTACATGTTCTTACCATTCTTGTATTAATTTCATATATTTGCACCCCTTACCGCTTTCATGGGCTCTGCAATTGCTCTAAAGTGCTTGGAGACATCTTGTGCAGTTTGTATACTTGTGCTGTTCTGTTTCTAGAGCTCCTCAGGCAAACTGAGCGTGCATCTGCTTTACATCCTTTTTTTTCAGTCAGTATCCAAGTGAAACAGTTGCAGGATTAGGAAGACGTCACCTGAGCGCACAGGGAAACACTGGTAGCTAAGATAGACGAGAGGACTAACAGCCCGACTCATACCTGTTCCACCTAACTGTAATCAGAAAAGGAATAAAGGTGAGCGGAACCCAGTGGAAACCAGTGCAACCTGTGGCTGGGCTGTCTGTAGCACAGTGGTCCAAGTCAGGAGGGTGCTCTACAGTCAATCAGCATGTTTACAATGCAGGTTTTACTTTCCTTTGATCGTGTGACAATCCATGACATTTTTCAATTCGTGGCCCCAAGAAGCCCTCAAAGGCAGCAAACGTGAGTCTTGCAGGTACAGCGTCTGTCAAACATGATAAATGGCATGCTGGCAAATAACCTCTGGCTTATTTTAAATAAAAAAGTGCCTGAGGTAGCAGGCAGTGCTTGCCAGATGATGAATTCATAAACATGCAAAACACGAGATATTATTTATGTTACCAATAATAATGGTTTGGTTTCAAGTAAAGCTTAAGATGAGTAGATTTAAATTAGATTTAAATTTGGTCTATAATTTGTTGGCCAACGACACAATCTTTTTGTGGTTTTACCACTCTACATCATCACAGTGGATTTTAAATCAAATAATCATCGTGTCACTGGAGTGCAGGCTTTCTGGATTCATTTCAGTGAGTTTGACACACATGTTAATACACGGTCTCGTTATTAACTAAATTTGCTGGCAAAACTGACAGAAATTAATTACAAGGATTGTTTTTAATACTTGTACTAATGCTAATCCTCTGCAGTCATCGTTCTGGTTCACGTTGGTTTTATCTCACAGGCCGTGTACAGCCTCTTTTCTTGTGTGTAACTAGTGGTTTGCACTTATAAACCTCTGTTGTCACTGATGAATGCGTCTCTTGGTCATAGACTCTGGCAGTGAAACATGTAGGTCCTTAAGAACATTCTTGACTTTGTTATATGTTGTTTTTTTCCTAATCATTGAAATAATTCTGTCATCATGCACTTCAGCTGTTCTCTGTGATCTGTGGGTGTTGCTGAGCTGATCAATGCATTCATTGCATTTAAGAACGCGTCAGGGAGCAGGCCTTACCTGGATATGAACCTGATTGTCAGTCCATTTTCCAATTAAATTTGAGTCTTTGAAACTACAGTATTGCATATAAAAATGTCTGTAATAATTGTAGATTAACTGACGTTTGTAAAATCCGCTGAATTAAAGCTAAAAGTCTTCACTTCAATGAAATGTTGATTGCTTGATTTAAATTCCACTCTTGGTGGTGTACGCCACGCTGTGGAGGCAAAAATACAAAAATTGTGCCTTTGTCCAAACAATTATGGACATGGCTCTGTACTCAAAATTGTAAACTTTCAGTTAAAGAAGTTTTAGCGTGGTTAATCTGGGCCAGAGGTGCTTAACTCATGGGTACACTAAGAGTGAATATGGTTAAAAAAGGCACAGAAATGTGTACCGTCAGCTATGAAAACAAGTAGAGCAGGTGTGTCAACCTCAGTTTACATCGCGGGCCACATACAGCCCACTTTGACCCTAAGTGGGCGAGGCCAGTGAAACTCTGACTTTCTGTCAGTTACAAGTTACATGTTTAATTGTTTTTCTACATGATAAAGAAAAAGCTGCTGTGACAAAGAAAGAAATCTCTCAGCTCGACTCTTTGGACTGAAATTGTAAGAAATAAATGAGTAAAATGACAGAATAGGTTCTGGTAGCTCAATGCCCAGACTGTCCAGGGTTTTAGTTTTAACTGTAGAAATTTCTACAGCAGAAAAGGAAAAACAATCTTTTTCAAAGAAAAACAGAAACTTTTCTGTTTTTCACAAAGTTGCAAAGGTTTTATTAAAGGCATAGCTAAGCGTATTCCAATTTGCCCTAATTTGTAAAAGTTAAAGTTTCTTCTGTACTGAACAGCAGAAATTAGGATCTCAGAAACGCACAGAGATCGAGCTGTGCGGGAAGTGCAGCCAAAGCAAGAGGGAATTCATGACGATGTGAGAAGCGTAGTTTTGGGCTACTTTAGCTGCTGGTTCAGTGAATTTTGGTCAGAAAGTGACAAAAACCTGCAGTTTCAGAATCTGTGAGATGACGCTTTCAGCATCTGGCGGCATGTCTGTGTTCATGCTGTCAGGTGAACAGACGGATCTGCGTTTTGTGTTTTTCCAGGTCAGGGACAAGTTCCTGCCCCAAGTGGAGGAGTTTAAGTATCTCAGGGTCTTGTTCACAAGTGACGGCAGAAGGAAGCGGGAGACAGACAGATTGGTGCTGCGGCTGCAGTGATGCAGACGCTGTACTGGTCCGTCGAGTCTCAATTTACCGGTGGATCTACGTCCCTACCCTCACCTACAGTCACGAGCTGTGGGTAGTGACCGAAAGAACAAGATCACGGATGCAAGCGGCAGAAATGAGCTTCCTCCGAAGCGTGGCTGGCCTCTCCCTTAGAGATAGGGTGAGAGGTTCAGCCATCCGGGAGGAGCTCAGAGTAGAGCAGCTGCTCCTCCACATCGAAAGGAGCCAGCTGAGGTGGTTCGGGCATCTGACAAGGATGCCTCCTGGGCGCCTCCTGGGCGAGGTGCTGCAGGCACGTCACACCGGGAGGAGGCCCCGGGGCAGACCCAGGATGCGCTGGAGAGATTATATCTCTCGGCTGGCCTGGGAACGCCTTGGTGTTCCCCCGGACAAGCTGGAGGAGGTGGCTGGGGAGAGGGAGGTCTGGGCTTCTCTGCAGGGGCTGCTGCCCCCCTGACCCGGCCCCGGATAAGCAGAAGAAGATGGATGGATGGTATTTACATGCTCTTTTTGCTGTTTTAGCTTTTTGGTGGTTGTTGAAATGGTTTTGTGGGCTTTTGGATGAGATTCTGACGTTTCTGTGAAAACCACACGCTTCTATATTTAAATAACAGATCTGGCGGTAATTCCAGATGTTCTCCCTCTCGCCTCCAGTACTGGGGGCATTGGGGTTCAACAAGTTAATTGTTTATTGCTTAATTACTTTGTGTTGTATAAATGGCCATATGGGAGGTTTTTATCAGTAGGAAAAGCTGTGAAACTTGTGAAAAAGCAGTTAAAAGTGCGAAATTTGTGCTTGTGCTTGTTGTGGTGAGCGGCAGATTCAACAAGTTAAGAATCATAAATGGCTTTAAACGCACATTCAGATTCATTTAAACAATCAGAAACCCAGAGTCACTGAAATGCAGCCAGACGCTGCTCATTTTACATCTTCACGTGTTTCTTCCATTTTTCCCGACCGGCTCCCGTCTCTTTGTACCACAACACTTGCTGTCTTGGAAACGCCCCCTTCCTTCTTTCACATGATTATCCCCTATGATCCCAATCTGCCTTTGCATTTGATTGGCCGCATGGGTTGCCCATCTAAGCAGAGCTAAGGGATGATGTCTCAAAGAAAAAAAGCAACATCACGAGTAATGAAACTCCCTGATAAATTAAGTTTTTAATGCTAATCTAACTTAAACCAGTCTGGAGGTATTTTCATTTTTACACACTTTCTATTCGGTTCTCTTTAAATTCTGTTTGATTTAATTTAGACTGTCAAACAGTCTCAGCCGCTGACAATGACAGAACAGCTCTGGCTCTCTCAGGCTCTCTTTCTCATTTTGTTATGCTTGGTTTAACACTTGTTGGGAAGCTTTTGTTTACAGTAACATAACAAGTTGTCATCTCTTCGAATGACATTATCTTCCTTTCACTTGTCTCTCAGCTGCTCTGCTAGGTGTGTTTTGCAAAGGGCACACAATAAAACAAAGAACAGAAATGGAAGGGAGGGAAACTAGTAGAGCCATGCACGACAGCAGCACACAGCAGACGCATGCACACGGAGCTAAAAAGAAAGCTCACTAATTTAGCATTTGAATCGTAATGATCCGACCAATAACTATGAAATATACACCCACCATCTACTTTGTTAAGCACACCTGTAAAAATGCTTGATAAGGTTAATATCCAGCAATTAAGTGCATTTAAGCAGAAAAAGGCAAAGTCAGAGGAGAATGGCCGGTTTGCTTCGATCTGATAGGAAGGCAACAGTAACTCAGATAACTACGGGTTACAACCAAGTTCAGAAATGCAAAAGAGCATCTCTGAACATCACATCACATCAAAACCTGAAGCAGGTGGGCTACAGCAGCAGAAGACCGCACCGGGTGCCATCCTGTCAGCTAAGAACAGCACGGGATCACAAACATCATCGGAGGAAATTGTACAAATAATACACGTTCTGATGCTTGACGATTTCTGTAGCACAGTGTTGTTTAAACACCCTAGCCATTGTTTCTGACCACGTCCATCTCTTCATGACCACAGTGGATCCATCGTCTGATGGCCAACAGGATAACGTGCCGTGGCACAAAACTCTAAAACATCTTATTCTGGTTTCACTGAGTTCACTGTATCCAAATGTCCTGCACGATTACCAGATCCCAGTCCAACAGAGCACCTTTGGGATTTGGTGAAACATACGACGTAAATCACGGATGCTGATCTGAAAAAAACTGTGACGCAACCATGTCAAGGTAGACCGAAACCTTTGGGGATTTTTTTAGCACCTTGATGAATTAAAGCAGTTCTGAAGGCCAAAGGGGTCCAACCTGGTGCTAACAAGGTGTACCTATTAAAGTGGCTGGTTAGTGTGTCACAATTTATAAGGGACAAGCAGCAAACTTCGTGTTGCCGAGTCACGCCTCACAGTGAGTCTGCTCCATCTGTGAGCTGACTATTGAAAATTGGCGTGCTTTATGTTTTCTGTGGGGGAATAATGAAAGTGTGGGGAAAGCCAGTTGGCAATTGTCAAGAAATGTGTACATGCTAATGCAGTTTTCTGAATAGGTCCAAAGTTGACACTGTGCATAGAAGAATAACATTTCAGACCGTCTGTGGATAACTTTCATTCTCTCCATTCTGTGTTAATTCTTCTCTACTAGTGCGACGTACCTATTAAAGTGGCAGAGTAGTGACTAAACATAGAGCTTGGCTCCACAAGCCCCCTCCCCCACTGCTTTTAGAAAGGTACCTGAAAACACTCGCAGACTCTCTCAAAACTAGAGGAAATGTTTAAACATAAGGCAAGAAAACGTTTGCATAAGATGTGTTTTTTGTGCTCTGATGAATATCATACTGCAGTTCAGGAACATCTTTTTCCCCATAAATGGTTCAGATTAGTATCTCACACTCTGTCTCTGAATAAGGACAGTCGAGTTGTCACTCATGATCGTGTTATTAGATAGGAAACACAAAAGCAACACTCGCTGCCTTTATATTTTGTTTCGGCTCTGACCAGTCTTTGATTGACATCTCTAAAAATGCTCTGCAGAGATTTCCATTCTTTAAAGGACACACAATAAGTTTTTGAAAAAAAAAAAACACTGCGACAGGGTGCAAACTGCTGAGGCAGTTTCCACAAAAGCTCCGATGGCTCCATATGACAGTACTTTGATATGTACTTGTAATGTCAATACTACTGTCAAAAATATCCACATTCTGCACAGTATTCACTTCTGCTATTCAGTTGCCAAACGCAGTTAAGGCTTTTTTGTTCTATCTGCATCGTTCCTCCTCATCATTGCTTCTTCGCTCCGTGTTTTTAAATATCCCACGGTTCCCTCCCCTGTGTCTTTTCATTCCATTGATTTGTTCCTCTTGAATACATAACCAGACATGAAAACCAAAAATTGCCCCTTTCTCTCCATTTTTTTGTACTCTAGTCAAGTCAAAACAATAGTAACAAAACAACTCTCTATCAGTGTCTCACCATCCTTTTTACTTTATGACTATATTATCCTCCGCTCATCGTTCCTTCATCTCCCATTCTCATCTTTCTGATGTAGATCAGCTGTTGTCCTCTCTTCATACCTTTACCTTCAAAGCTTAACTGAAGATGCATTCCTCCTGATACTGCAGAGTGCTGGTATTCATAAGCATACAATGACTTTTACAATTTCATAAGTGCATGACTGCACAAGCTTCTGAGTGTATATACCTACACATATATGTGTGTAAGTGCGATAAATATGTAATCAAACTGCATAAAAATGCATTGAAATGTGTGGCCAGCAACTTGGTTAACCTTTGCAGAAAGGAAGAAAGTTAGGAAAACACAGAAGAAGAAAGAGGAAAACAGGGTGTAACTGTAAAGTAAATAAAGTAATAAAAGTGACATTGTTGTTTGCTTTTAAAAGCTCATGTGCACAACATAATGAATATTTGTGAAAAGGGTGAATGACAGCGGAAAGGTAGAGAGGAGAAGAAGGACGTATTTTCAGGTGTTCTAACAAATACCAAGGGCTGCGGCACACTTTCGCGCTATTTGTGCATCCTTTTTGTCTCTATGGGCAGAATCTTAATAGAAATGTGTGTGTGCTTCTTTTCTTTTACGTTTGCTTGTCCACAAGTGTCTGAATATGTTTGGGTGTGGGTTTCTGCAGTTTTCTTTGCTTGTGTGCGTGTGTTTGTGCGTGTGTGAGTCCGTGACAGTCTGCCACTGACGTACGTGCCTTCATTCGTTTCAGAGGATTATTCATTTCCTTTTGAAGTGAGGCAGCTCGCCCGGCGAGGAAGGTCTGAAAGGCGGCCGAGAGCAGGCTTTCATACTTTTCCAACAGCAGCTTGTCGTCTGGGGGGTAAATACGTCTGTGGACCGCAGAGAAGGAGGGAGAAAGGAGAAGAGAGTGAAGACGAGGTGAGGAACAATGGACAAAGGAAAGGGGAAAATGAAGGGAAATGATGGGTCACAAATGGGGTCATAAAAGTAGAAGGTGAGAGAGACGGAGTGGAAGAATGAGAAAAAGGGTGGTTCAGGTTAAGGAAAAGAGGGATATGGGGTGGAAAGAGAAGCCGTGAAATATTTAGGAAGTCAGTGGGGGTAAAAAAAAAAGTGGAAAAGGGGTAAAGAGATTTAGAGAGACAAAGAAAATAAAAAAAGAACAGGGATAGAAAGAAAGATAAAGATGAGGCACAATAATTGGTGGGAGAGACAGAAAGGTCAAGGTGCAGCAAGTGCAGAGAAAGACAAACAAAAGGTGAGAGTGAAGGATGAGGAAGGAGGCAGCAAAGAGCAAATACAGACAGAAGAATATTAATGAGACCTTAACAGAAGAAACTGCATGAACATCAGTCAATCTTTTCACTCGGTGCATTAATACAACAGCTTTCTACACGCTGTACACCGACGTGTGCACGAGCGTCGCTGTGTTTGCAGTCTTTGCTAATGCGCCCATTCACACATTCACATTTGTGCCCTTAAGACTAAAATAACAGTGCTCGGTGTTTATCCAAGGCCTGAGGGGATTAGAACAATGCCTGGTTACCCTCATAATACATCTGCAAACTCCCAATGCCATCGCTTTAGCCATTAAGTCAAAACAAGGTTATTGTTTTAATCAAGATAAGAACTGGCCTTAGTTATTGCAAAAGCATGAATGTAGTCTGGCGTCTGCACAGACGATATTAAGCACTAAACTCCCCTCAAGTTGGTTAGAAAAACACTCACAAGCACAGACCTGTGATTAAAGGAGAAAACTATAGAGATGAATGAAGTCACAGCAAGGACACAGCAGTGGAAAACGTTCTACCATGGCACAATGACAGGCCGGATCTTTTTAAATATTGATTAATAGGCTTTGAGCTACTCACAGATACCCGTGTATGTGTAGCAGATTTCTGTGTAATGCCACGTAAAGCTGAACTATTTAATTGGACCAAAGCCGTTACCCAGTATTATGCAAACAGGTACATTGATTGTGACACCTGAGATAAAGCTGCCATTTGAATCCCATCCCTTCAATTCACTATATGTGAGACTTCTCAGTTTCTAGGGTGCATGTAATGGTTCTTTTCATTCCCAAGACACATTTTTATAACGGTCACATAAACGAAAATGGATTCATAACATATGAAAAGAGCCAGAACGTTTCAATCCTAAAGAGCGTCATGAATCACTCGACTGAGAAGCTTAAGGTGAGGCACTTTAATAGTGGGTGTTAACTGCTCAGTCTTTTTGGCAGCGTCTATCTCTGAGCAAATGGACGTTTTACGTGGGGGTGACCTCTCACTATTGTTTAACTAAAACGTTTGCTGGGCCTTACTTTCAGTCCTCAACTGGAGTTAAAGAAAAACTAACATCTGAAACTCTACTGAATAACAACATTTGATTTGGTCAACAGGTCTTTAAAGTTTGCTGTCCCCAGACATTTAAAGGGGCCCGTTCACTCTGGGAGTGTGAACCACATCCCAGAGTGTGCAAAAGATACAAACAGCAGGCAGACAGGGCTTTATCCACTCGCATTAAGTCGACAGTGCAAAAAAAACCTGTCTAAAAACGAGCATTTAGAGTAGTCTGATGTCTGAGGGTCTGCTCACGGGGATTACTGTAGAGTCATGTGAAAAAAGCAAGTGAAAACCTAAATGCACCCCATGATTCAATAGCTCATAGAACCACTTTAGCAGCAATAAGTTGAAGTAATTGTTTTCTGTATGACTTTATCACTCTCTCACATCACTGTGGAGGAATTTTGGCCCACTCTTCTTTATGATGTTGCTTCAGCTGATTGAGGGTCTGCTCAGCATTTCAATCGGGTTGTCTGCTGTGGATTTGGTGGGATCGCTGTTGCATTGCCCAGTTTAGGCCGAGGGACGGGCCAGCTATCACCACTTTGGTTTTGTCTGTGTAAAGGAAGTTGGTCTACAAGTCTTTTGTCTCAGAAACTTTCTTTTTCACATTAATTTACATATGCTGACCTTTTATTTCTATTCTTTATTTTAATATGAGCATTCTCAACTGTAAGCGTACCTCTTTGTGCTATTCACACATATATATATTACATGTATATATAAAACACAAGCTGTACCCTTTAAAGAATCCTAAATGAAGAGCAAATACCTGCTGGGTTTCCCTCGGATCACGGTCATTGTCTGTACCTGATACAGTTTCATCTAATAGCACAATGTAAGTCAGTTCATTACCCAAACTCATCTAATGAGAAGCACTGTGTTAATCAGACTTCAGCGTTGTGCAGGGACACTATTTGAATGCTAAGAGGTCTTTACCAGGGTGCTCCAGACAGACGCCAGCCTGCCTGATTGACTGTCTGACTGCCTGTCGAAAAATAGGAAGGAGGTGACAGCACTTCATGCAGGCCTGGATCAGCATTCAAAATTCACCAGCCATTCACTCAAGTGATGAGTCAAGAAGTCACTTAGAGTTGGGAAGACAGCAAGAAGGGTGTGTGTTGTGTGTGTGAGCCAGTTGTGACTGTTTGTCTTTGTTTTTGTGTGTAAGTGGGTGAATGAGGAACATACTGGGAGAGAAAAGGGGGGGGTATGTGTTGGATTAAGGCAGGAAGAGACACAGAGGGAGGAAAGAGCATTAACAATTTATAAGGGACAAGCAGCAAATCTGAACTTTGTGTTGCTGAGTCATGCTGTAAGGTGAATCTGCTCCATCTGTAAGCTGACTATTAAAAATTGACATGCTTAATGTCTTCCAGTGTCCCTGCTGGATTTCGGGGGGAGATAAAAGTGTGGGGAAAAGCCGGCTGCCATTTGTCAAGAAAGGTGTACACTAAAGTAACTTTGTTGTGCACACTGTGCATAGAAGAGTAACAATTTGGTCCTTGTTCCTACACATCACTGGACAGCTTTCATTCTCGTCATTCGTTCAGTCAGTTCTTCTCTCCAAACAATAGATTCGCTTTTGGTTGTTCTTCCTGCAACAGCTTTATTTGTTTTCCTGAGAGCCTGGCACTCTCGAGATGACCCCCATAAATGTAAGAGCACTGGCACAAGTACAGTGGGTGGTGTTCCTGGAGGGAGAGGCTCTTCGCCCCAGTTGTCTGTCTCTTTCCTACCTGTAGTTCCCCAGATGTTGCTTTTCATGCTCCTCCCTTGAAATCTGCTTGCGAACCTGTGCCAGCCGCTCTTTCTAAACATAAGAGAAGAGCAAAGAGACAAATGACAACTTCTTCCAGATGAAAGTCAGTGCCAACAAAACAATATATTCTATTAGAGGCAAAGACAGAATGAATTCCTGCAAGAAAGAAAAGAGCACAAAGAGTCTCACTCATCAATGACTCATAATTGAGTCCATTTACTCTTTTATTAGTATGTTACAAAGGTGTAATTGTGGAGCTCAGTTGGCCAATTTGGCATAAAGACGAAAGGAGGGGACCACTTTCCTACCAGCACTGCAATCTCATTTAGCTCTAAGCAGCGTGTGCCTTTCATAGAGCCAAACCTGGTCTCACACTTCAGCCATAACAGCACTCGAAAACGAAGCGATGCCCTTTTTCTAAAAGGTGCCTTTCCGCCATCTTTCCTCATTCCCACTGATTAGTGCCATGGCTAATCAAAAGGCTAATCAAAGAGGGTGGGAGGCGTTAAAGTACTAGTAGCTGCCACTTTTCCCCATATACATGAGCAAAGCTCCCCCGACTTCATTTCAAAGAGAAAATAATTAAATGGTATGCTTGTGTCAGAAACTTTTGAGTCTTCTGACACAAAGTAAGAAGTAACTGAAACTGAGTTTCTGCTTTTCGACTTGTGTTTCAAGTGCATAATACAGCAGGGTGCTGAGACATATAATTTATATGTCAAATATATTGATGTGCCAGCTGATCGGTGTGTTAAGTAAATGTCTGTAATGACACGTCACAGATCTCTGATGTGAGCCTGTCTGAAGCCAAACCACCTTTTTGTGCACATTTTCGTGTGGCCTGCAAAGCTTAAAAGTATCTCATGACTTACGACCGCCGCTCGAGACTGTGCAGTCATTGTTCTAATCCCCAGGCCGGTTTTGAATGTCCGGGTGGGGAAATGAATGAGTAGCGCTCTCAACTCCCTCGACCACAGTTAAGGAGCACCGCCTTGTACAGGTGCTTAGCATCGCAGATGCTGCCCTGCAGTTTGATACCAGCCAGCGCTTTAGACAACTGTGGTTGTACCTGCGGTGGGACAGTGTGTGTGAAGGAGTGGATATAAAGCCCAGTATTTGTGAATTTAAAAAAAAGTTTTAAATGAATGGATTTCTGTTCCCCTCCTGCTTTCTCTTTCTTTCTGCTCGTCCTCACCAGCTCTTCTCTTCGTCGCTCCAGCGTGTGACGTTGTTTCTCCCAGTCCGAGGAAGCGGCCGAGAGTTTCTTCATGGATCCGTGTCCGTACAGCCGTCTCTGAGCCTCTGCCTTCTGCTGGGCTAGGTTGCGTTTCTTATCACTCGCCCTGGATCAACGAAAAGCAAGACAACTAACATCGCACATACACGGAAAGGGTTCAGATTTAAGAGCTAACTAAGAGCAGAAACATTCTGATCGCACCTTTTAATGTTTGCTGTCACCAAAGCTCTCTTTGTTTAGTTTTGCTTTGCATGTAATGGTTATTTGTAACACTAGACAGTACTGGGAAAAACACACACACACACATAATCAACGGAAAAGGGTTTTTAAAAGTGTCATAATAAAGCCTGACAGCTTGTGGGCCTCCTCCCTAGCTGACCTGAATATCTGCCTTATCACATCATTGTGCTGGTTTAAAAAAAAGACAGACAAAAAGCCCCCACAAAACACTCAACAATACAAAAACAGAGATGAAGCTGAGACACAAACAACTCTGGGATGAACAGGACCAGACAGCTAATTCTGAACAAGTGGGCCACTGCGGTCTAGAGAAAGGGCAATTCATTTTAGTCAATCGCTGGTCCTTTAAATTGGATATTGAGTGCTTTTGGGGGACTGAGGTTTATCAATGTCCATGCCCGACCGGGTCTGAATTGATCCCATTTGATACAGTTGATGTGGTGAGCAGAATCAAGAGCCAAGCCTACCTCTACACAGCACCAGCTCCTCCCTTTGGGGGAAGCAAAGTCATTACTATACAAGGAAAAAGTGAGCGAAGCCCCCCCACACTCACTGTAGCGTGAACATAAGCGCTATGTCCAGTGGAAAGAGCTTCCCCGTGCCTTTCAAGCCCTCCTACGACGACTTATTTGTCATAAAATAACCAAATCTCCCTTTTTAATCTGTGGCAGCACATTAAACATCAGCCATGTAACAAATCACTTTGAGAAGAGATTTGTTTGGCCCACATGAATCCATTCAGGAGGATGGAGCCGGTCTTTATGTGGGCCCGGTGCACCTCACTTGGCCAAATTAGATGTATACGATGTTGCATGTAATTGATCCAGTGTGTGTGTGTGTGTGCGTGCACTTTGTTTGTATATATGTGTGTGACTAGCAGAGCTGAGACTATATTTAGAGCAGTAAGAGGAGGACAAGCACACAGAGAAAAGAGGGAAAAAAGAGCAGAGGTCTGGTGTACAATGATCAATCAGGACAGACTCTCCGCAGCCAGGGGACACAAAAGCATGCCAGCAAACACAAACACACACACGTGCACACAAACACGCACCCTACCTATACGACAAATACATTCCAAAATAAAAACAGTGCGCATTTAAAAAAAATGAAATACACCCACAAACCAAAACAAAGAGCAGCAGAGGAAGCGTATGTAGATATACGGACCACAGATCAGCGCACAGGTTAAAAAAAAGACACATTCAGAAACTCACAAACACCCAGCATCTCTGATTGAAGGGTTCACAAAGCACACAGTGGATGGTATTGCATGGCTTTGTACCTTGGCCATTATCCGTCTTTTTATCCACCACAGAAACACCAACACACAAATTTAGAAAGACAGCAATTTATTTGTCCAAAGCTTCAACTTCCTGCTGCGTCCACGCTAATGTCACTACTGTCTCATCAGTCTGAAACCAAAACAAGATAATGGCCGGATTGTACTGTGCGTCAAAATAATTTTTACGTTTGCTCGGCTGTCAAATTAAAAGATAAATAAATAAATAAAAGAAACCTAAGCACCGATTGGAATTCTGAGCATTTAAAGCCCTTTAAAGGAAGGCTTGATACAAACTTCGAGTGCGTCTGCGCACAAAACTTCACCAACTAAACAGAGCAATTGTGAAGTTTGTTGATAAAACATGTAGTGGTCTTATAGGCTTCAGATCGAGCGTGCCAGCAGCAAGGACACAAATCTTTCCATGTTAAATTCTTTGTTTTCCTGTTATTTCTTTTTGAATGCATAGCTAAGGCTACACATTTATGTGTTTACGTGCATCCATGCCAGACACCTCTACTGATTTCCAGCAAAACTAAGAGGATAAGGCAGCAGGTGACCGGCTGGCTGAGAGGAACACATTTTTTTAATTCAATGTAAAGGCTCCACATTTTTACCGCAGCAGCATAGTTACTTTCCATATTTATATTCAGCTACTTATTTTTGTGAAAGCCACAGGGAGCCACTAGAGACGGGCAAAAGAGCCGCGGGCAGGATTTGCAAACCGTAGATGCAGTTTGTTGCATCTATTTGCATGGGTGTGTATGTGTAAGACAGGGTGGAAAACAATACCTGATGTTGAGGAGTTTGAGGGCATTGAGCAGCACACCTTTCTTCACATCGTAATCAATCTTCTGATCTGTCCCAAAGCTCGGAGCTCGATTGATCTGTCAGGTAAGAGAGAACAGACACATTCAAAGGATGCTCAGTATTTTTTTCTCTTCTTGTTCTGCTTCATATCACTTTTTTCTCCTTTCTTATCAGTCCAACAGACAGGCTACGCAATTACAGGAGTGAGTTTAGAGCATCTTTGGAGGAAAGAAAAAAAAGATCTATTCCGACAAGGAGAGAAGTAGTGAGAAAGAGATGAAAGTTGAGGGTTTTTTCTCTCTTTGACGGACACTTTGCAACTCTTAGCCTTTGCCTGGGCATAAATCCACTCTGGCTCTGACGAGTGTATGCCCGTGCATTTAGAAGAGCATATTTGCGTCAGAGTGAATGCATACAAACAGACTGTGTGGGTTAATCGCTCACCCCATAACTGACCCTGGTTCCTGACTCTGTATCCTAAGATTGCTCGCAACAGCCCGACGCCTCGACGCGCACGTCTTTGCGAGCATCAGAGAACTGCCGTCGCTCAGCTCAGTGCCATCACGGACAATCAAGAGCGCTCAGAGAGATTCCGCTCAGCAAGAAACAGAAAGAGCCACCTCGGATTCGAGGTACAAAAGCAGGTATCATCTGGGGAGAAATTCAAGAGCAATGTACCATTCTTAACGGAACAATTTCCAGCACCAGTGCAAGGTATTCAAATATCAGTTATTATACCTGACACAACAAATCAATTCTTTTTACTCTTTGTTATGTTCCCGCAGTGAGAAAGAGATTATGTGAGACAACAAAGGCTGCAAAAAAATGGAAGAGAAGTGCAGAGGGAGGGTGAATGAACTGGCAACCGTGAGAGGAATGGTGTCTTTCTATGAGCTGACTTCAAATGACAGTGCAACAGATGCCCAACGAAAGGCTGGCCGAGTTTGATACGGCTTGATTGTGGAGATAAGTCGGCTCTTTTATTAACACTGTCCAAAAGTCTTAGACCGCCCATTTTTTTTTTAATGTCTGGGTGATGTGGTCGTATGGGATAAGGGTTTATTTGTTGAGTAGCGAAGGGAATTTTGTTACTTTGTTGCTATAAATCAGTTCAACAAAATCAGAGGTTATGAACAGCAACAGTTAACATCACCTTAATAGACAATGTCCTCCTATTAATATATTTTCCGGGTGTTTTTTTCTCAATTCATTGACAATGTTTATGTACCCTGAAGTCAAAATTATCTGCTTTTATGAATGAAAATCACAGCCAACTGTCTGGGCGTCTAGCTGGAAATTCAACCTCTCCCAGTAGCCTTACTCTGCAGTCAACGTGAGTACTTGTATCACAAACACTATTCCTCTAGTTCCCGTCTTCCTTTGGAAAAAAGCCGTTGGATACAGTTGAACACATCAAAGCAGGACAACAGCCAATCACAAATCGGGATTTCAGTAACAGAGCAAAACTGAGCTAATCACAGGTTTTAGTGTCTATTACAGATCCCGTTCTATCCACCAATCAGGAATGTGGGGTAAAGGACGGTAAAAGAGATGGATGGAAAAAAAGGCTGGCGTGCAGCATCAAGCTATTTGGAACCATAAGGTTTTCCCGAGCACCAAAATTTGAAAGCCCCTTTGGAGACGGCATGCAAAGCCTCTCAAGGGTTGTGGGGGTAGCTCTCTGTAACTCCATCCCTCCTTCTCTCTCCTACATCTGAACTACCCATTACTAATCCTGACATAAAGGTGCTCAGTGCTGTGTGGCAGATTCGGGAACAGTGATGTAAGATAATATTTACACCGCTGCTAGACTCCCAGGAACTGCGAGAGCCAGAGCGTGTGTGCGTAACCCCCCAAAAAAAGGCCGTAACTGCTGAAAGACTGCGCATTAGGATCACGAGGCAGCTATAGAAAATAAAATAAAGGAGAAAAAATGTAAATCTGCACCTTCCAGCGATCAGCAGCTACACCCAAACTGACCTAAGAAACGTGACTGTTGTGATACCAGGAAGCTTTTTATTCTTGCTATTTCCTCAGAAACTCGATACTGAGCTGTGGCTGTCTGTAAATATGCATATAACCTTCCCTGGGCTGTCACTGCCTGAGTCCCTTTAACTAGTTTAGGCAATAACTCCATAAATATCACAGGTGAGCTACAAAAGCCTCACAAATATGAAGTGTGTTTGTACGGACGTGCCCTTGTAAGCGTGCGTGTGCGTGTGTTTTTTATTATTTTGTATACAGCAGCCATTTATCAGTACGGGGGTGATGAATGTGTTCTAGCGCCATGAGGAAAACAGGAACAGAGAGACCCTATGCAACTCTTTCGCTCAAAAGAATGAAGTGTACAATCCTCTCTGTGCCGAGGAGGACGGCGCTCCACTTCATCCTGCAGTTATCTTATCAAAGAAAGCGAAACATTACTAAAGAAAAAATAAATAAAAAAGAAGGTCTGTGTTCATTTAGAGCGCTCGCCAATGTGACAGCCACAGTGAAAACAGTATGGCTTTAGAGCGCCGTAGCCTATAGGTAAGAGCCAGACTGGCAGTGATCCTGGTGACGCTCGTCTCGTTACTCGTCTTCGTTTCTTAGTTTGATTCGTGGTGTCAAGCTGTCACAGGAGAGACTGGCATCGCAGCGCTCGCTGGCTTTCTTTGCTCTCCCTCAGCTGTTTTGTCTCTCACCTTCTTCTTGCTGCCAGTTGCACTCCTCTCCTCCCTAGTTTCTATTTCCACTCTTTCTGTCTCTCACCGGGTTTTTCTGACTGGTCACCACTGACCCTGCGCTCCCCTCCCGTCCCCGCTCCCTCCCCGTGCTAGCCCTCATTCTCCGGTCGTTACCTCTCTTCATTTTTCTCTCGCTCTCTGTGTTTCTGTGTTCTCTGTTTCCTCCCTGGCAAAAGGAAGTTGAACCAGTCTGGTCCTAATGAACCCCTGCAGGCTCCCAAAACCCCCACTCTGATTTCCTTAAGTGACTCTGGCAGGGTCTTAAAGGAGCCCTCGGTTGCTCCAAGATGCATTCAATAAAAACGTCAGATGAAAAGATTAGAAACTCCTTTTTACTCATTCTTTGATTCGGTTCAGCTTCAGCGACGCATCGCTGTAGCCAAAATATCACTTGGTCAAAAAGCATATCGGTCTTTAATTCTTTCACAGGACCCTTTATCCCCATCTGATTACTGAATTAAACGTACAGAGATGAAAGGGTTACAACAAAAACAAAGACGGGAAATGTAAAGCTTTTATTTTCAGCACCTTGAGTCGTGGGATTGAGATGACTCAAGAAAAAAGAGAAAACCGTAACCTGCCATCGTTCATGAAGACCACTGTGAAATACAGGCTGTTGCCGGGGAGCCTCGTGAGACTTTTTTTTTAAACCATCCATTTGGTTTGAATTTTCGGTGAACAGCAAGTCCCTCTACTGATCTTTATTTTGAGCACTAAAGTACAAACAAAACAGGGAGAAATGCAACCGGTAAATTTTACATGGCTTATTTAATTTGATAATGCCTGGTGATTTCCAAGTGGAAAATTCCATTCAGCCACTGGCTTGAACATGGATCTGTTGATGTTTGATCTGTTGAAGCATCTCATTCAAGTAAATTTAATTCACTTTTATTGATATAGCATCAAATCATAACAGAAGTCATCTCAGGGCACTTGATACATAATGAAGTTGCGGCATTATAACATTATAATTGAGATCTAAGTGCGTTGCCCAAGGATAGCCAGTAAGCAAATATGAGCCAAACAGCACAATAAATGCCTAACAACGAGATCACTATTAACCGGGTCATAGGTCGTTCTGCACAACTACAGAGAATAAAGTCTCCACTCGTATTATGATAAGACGCTAACTGATGCTCTGTCTGTTGTTATCACTTCAATTATGAATAAAACCATTAACCTGGCGATGACGACGCGTCTCGCTCGCTGCTAAAAATGCAGCGGACGTTAAACAGTTTGTACCTGTGGCTTCTGCAGCTTCGCCACACAGACCCTAATAATATAGCAACGGCACCGGATCAACAACAATCAGCTGCTTTATTTCCACAACAAATTGCCACCCCACATCGACATTTATTCTGCGTCTGGAATGCTCTCTAAAACAAGTACAAGGGCTGCTCGTGATTAATCGGTTCAGAAAAACGACCCCCTCTTATTATTCCTGGCAGAGTGTAAACAACCACTGCTTTGACAAGCCTCCCATTTTGCCCCGCACGCTCAAGGGTATCGGCACAGTTCAACCGCTGTCAGAATGGAGTGTTTGTTGCTGCACAATGGTGGAATGAGAGAGGGAGGCAGAAAGGGAGAGGGGGAAACCGAGCATGAGTAGTAGAGCGACAGCAAGACAGACAGCCAGCCACCCTGTTAAGTCGCTCTCTTGTTTCAGCCGTCTTATCAATCACCGTTTTGTTCTTTTTGTGGCATTTTACGTAGTCCACTCGGATGCAGGGACACTCTAGCGGAGTCTGGTAAAGGTCCTGGAAGTGAGTGGGACACTATTTAGCTTTGCTGACCTCCCTTGCTTTTTGAAGACATGGAAAAGATGCAAGGGGTACAATCCAAGGTAGTTAAATGCGGTTTAAGTGGATCTAGTAAGTCACCTATACACAAAATTCAAAATGCCAAAGAGTCTTCAAACAAAAACAAATCATCAGTCACAATCTGAAGTCCAGAGCTGACTGTCACAAACATGAAGGGAAAACATGTCTTCCCTTCAAAGATGCCACAGAGCCAGCTGTAGCTGCTGCAGTTCCCTATGTCACTCATAAACGTGCATCTTCCTTCTCAATCACACGTGCGCACACAAACACACTGACACTGCCATACACGCCTGATGATAAATGACTAAGAGTTGGTGTATGTTTTCAACTGCCCCACATACAAAGCCCGTGCGCGCCTAATTTGATACTTATTCCATGAAATAGTCATGTTGGGGGAAAATGGATGTGGATAGAGACAGACAGTCCCATACATCATTCTAATTATTCTTTAATAAACCTCTTTTAAGCCGGGGAGTGGCTCGCAGGTCACTACTGCCACCTAGGGTTTACAAGTGGAAGGACAACCCCTCAGAGCGTAAGGACGATATCCATGTACATTTAAACAAGAATGAATCCCACTAAGTGCCAAAGATTAATCAAAGACAAAAGGAGAATGAAAGGTGGAAGAGGGCAAAAGAGACTCGGAAAGATAATTGAGAATATCAGACTGTATGTATTCTCCTCTATCATTTACCCTAGAAAATTCAATCATGAAGGGATGAAAATTATTTGGAGAGCACAGGTAGCAAGTAAATTCCTCTTTAATCACTCTGAATACACAATAATGTTCGAGTCGGCTGTAGCAGGTGTTAGGAAACACTTCTGAAATTTCCTCAGGAAATATGTGAAAGGCAGGCTAACCTCTAAATCCATCCTCTAAGAGTAGCCGGAAAACATCTCTACTCTTTACACTTTTATGAAAGGCTATAAGAACATTACATTTTTACCTCATTCTCCACAGATTAAATAGAATTTCTACTGGAAATCTGAACAAGTGTGAGCCACTATTTATTCCACCCAAGGCATTAGCAGTATTTCCTCAGATCCAACTCATTTGGTGTCTGTATGTGGTTGGAAAATAGGAAAGTGTGAAAACTATCGATGTGTTTGTCTCTGTGCATCTGTTTACAGTTGCCAATGCAGATTACTAACCACAAACACGCCAAAGAAAAAGGAAGTCTGGATTACGTTGGCTCTGATGGGCTGGAAGGACAAACCAAAACTCATCTTGAAACAATCCGAGACACAAAGCACACAAAGAGGGGAAAGTTGCAGGAAGGGGTGAGGGGAAGGGTGAAAAATCGCCACCCATGGGGAAGCAGCTCAGCTGCAGACTGTTGGTCTGTTTTTGTAATGGCCAGTCACACATACAAACACACAAACAGCCCGTGACAAGCAAGCCCGTGCCACAGTTTGCCTAACCACGCCCGCCTCATTAGCTGCCAATCATTTTGCACGGCGGTCCTAAAAAGGGGGACAGGACACGAAGAAAGAGCACATGAGATGGATGAGGGGATGGTAGTGAAATTGTTGCCGTCAATAATCAAGCTGCCTTTGTGCAACGCTATCTTAACATGACATAAAACGCAGTGAAAGTCGCCCAGCTTCTTCCTTCTCTCTTCCTGAATAGGCCCGTGTGTGTTTCAGAAGAGTAAAACCTGCCAACCTCACTGAATAAAAGCAAGACTATGGGCTGGAGTCGGTAAGCAGATGAGGGTAGCGTACCACACACTACAGAGGGCTATTCCCAGAGGGGCAAAGACCATTCATCCAGACACACACGCACAGACACACACGCGGACAGGGAGTAGAAGATTTACACAAAATCGCAGACACATCCTCGGCTGTATCTCTCATGATGTGTTTAACGTCCAGCCGAACACAGTACAGTACCAAACACTGCAAACATTCACACAGTGCAAATCAAATTTAGACACGCTAACTTACATTCACTCCTGCACACAGACACACACACAGACACAAGCACACCGTCACATGCTGACTGTAGCCCTAACAAGCAGGCCGACCAGCCTCTAAGCTGCCTGGAGCCCGGCACTAGAGAGACAGCTTCGCGGGGACCGGGGAGGTTTCTAATTATTCATGCTCACTACAAGCACTCGTTTCTTCTTATTTAGAGTTGACCAGCTGGAGCTTTTTTATGCTGCATGTGGGGAAACAGCTTAAAAAAATGAAGTGAGCCAGAGCCTGTAATGAGGCTGGGCCTCAGTTCACTGGTCCTTGTGCTGGGGGTCCGCGGGTACCCATCAGGACCTCGTGAGAACGCTAAATTGCGCTCTTTGTCAGATTCTGTTTCAGGGGTGGAAAATTTAAGGCAATAGTTTTGTGTGTGTGTGTATACGTCTTGTCCTCTCCCATTTTTATATTTTTCTCTGTAAATTTGAAACTATTTGTCATGCCAGCTTACAGGCCACGGGCCCTAAAGAGGCTGCAGGGTCGAGGGGTGCGGGGCCATAATATTGTCCCGCTGCTGCATTTCCCCAACAAGTAAATGCACTCCTTACACCTGACGCTGGATTTTTTGAAACTTGCTGGTCCCTTTGGCCTGTATAGTGCCATCTGATAACACCACTACATGCTAACAGAATTCATGAGCTTGTGCCACGAGGCAACTACTGAGCTAAACAGAACACGTGCAGCGATTTTTACTTTTCTCCTGGTTTGCTTCGTTTTTTTGTTTGTTTTTTTTTCTGGGTTTTTTGCTTTTAAAAGAGAAAGAAAACACTCAATGAACCGCTAAGAGCAAAAGCCTTGGCCTTGACGATAGAAACTACAGTCTAGGCAGAGAGGCGTGTTTGAATGCGTGCTTGGATACGCAAGTGAGTGTGTGTGTGCGCACTTGAGTGTGCGCCCGCATGAAGCAAAGATCACGGCTCAATGAAACGCCTTTCCTATACGAAACACAGATGCTGTCTGGGCTGGTTTAATGAAAGTGAATATCTCAGGTTACGCCATTTGAGCAAGTGCGTGTATGTGTGTGTCTTTGTGCATGTGTGTGCCTATGTAGTGCTGATGTTTTGAATGTCAATAGGAGGTAAAACTTGTGTTGAAAACTCTGCTGAATTAAGACAAGGATCGCACAAAAGCCTGTCTCTCTCCCTCGCTCTCGTTTTTAGCTTCCCGTCTCCCCTTTCTCGTTTTGCTTTGAGCACAATGCGCCTTCTTTGATGGCTGGCCGTGGTTTGAGACTCATCACCCCCTTGCCTTTTCTCTACTCACCGGTGTGACAAGCTACTTAGCAGGTGTCTGCAGGTCTGTGGAGTGTCCCTCTTTATTCCTCTGTGTTTGTTATCAGTATATTTCCAATGATATCTCTGTGCTTGTGTCCACTTACAAAGAGATAGTGTACTGTATCACAGAGGGTTTTTCCTTTTTTTGCAGTTGCAACAAAGAGGCAAATGCATCCTCTAACACAGGAGTTTGGAGCCTTATTTTGAATATCACGCTGCCCCACTGAAAAAAACCCTCGTGTCTCCTTTCTGAAGGTATAATTGGAGGATGTGAAACACAACCTTTTTCTTCTTCCCTCTCTATCCTCCTACACGCTCTCAAAAACAGCTGACAAAAACACAAACTGAAAGAACAGGGATAATATGATCTGACAGTTTCTTGTATATGATACCATCTAGCTTTCACGTATCCAACTGGCTTTTGAGTCTACGCAGGTTGAACATTCATTTCCTGGTTGTGAGTTTGCATGTCCGACAACCAACTCTGACATTTAAAAGAGCAAGAGAGGACAGTGTCGGAACAGCAGTCTGGGTGAAGCCCCAACGAAGCATGGCACGTGTAATTCACAGTGACACCAACAAGGAAACCTGAGTGGTGGGCGTCCACAAATCCAGAACAAACCCGTAAGACCTAGATTGTGGTTCAATTTAATTTCTACTGTTTCGTATCGACTCGAGGGCAGGAAGAAAACAGAAAGTTAAAACAAATGGTGAAATGGGCTGAAATAGATTCAGTTTACTACAAAATGTTGCAAAGCGATCTGCTGAAAAATTAAATTTAGACCTGAGGGCTTGCCATAGGGTACCGTTTGTGGAAACCAGCCTATGGGCCCGCCTGCTTGTTGCGTCCCTGCTGAATAGCAACGAACGTCGACGGGCTAAAAAGTGGTAATAAAGTTATTTTCAATCTTGACAGGGTACGCAGTGAGGATTTGAGAGGGGGTCTCTTTGCTAGCAACTATCCCCTGACTAATCAGTTGAATTTGGGAAATAAATTATTGTTGCTGTAAATGTTGCGTGAAAGAGAAGCAGGGTTGTGTGTGTGTGTGTGTGCGTGGGATGTTAATTGATGAGACTTATAGAGAGCTGCTAGTAGCACAGGGGGGATCATTACTGCTGGAGTGGAACAACTGCATTCACGGCTGTTTGCTATGTCTCATACACACGCACACACACACACATGCACACACACACACACACACGAAATGCTCACAAATGCTGTCACGGTGCACCAGCAGTCAAAAGGAACACCATCCTCTTGCTCTCTCTTGTACATCCTTTTGTCTTATACTGCAACTGCTCGGCTACACAAGAAATGTCACCTAGGGTAATAATAGCACCCTAATTCCAAGATGACAGAAAATGCCAGCACCTGAAAATACCAACCAACTATCAAATGTCACTTTGTTTCTCCAAAATCTCAGAAAAAAACCTAAAAATGTTATTTTGGGTTGGCATGATGGGGGGAAGAAACCCCAAACAATTATCCCCAAGGCATTTCCCCATCCTCGAGTCAATTTGTGGGATGGGGGTGGAGGTGCAGCCACTTTGGGTTAAAGGATTTAGGTCACACTTTAACTCACTTGCTGACATCAGAGCAGTGAGATAGAAATCCTGGAGTGGAATCTGAATTTGACTCAATCTCCTGCGTGCCTGACACTCGAGAGACTGACACTTGAAGAATTACTAGTCAACCTGCTATTCTGGCCTATATTTTAAAGCCTGCAGGGGGGTATGGGGTGGGGTGTCTTTATCGTGTCTTATAGGCTGCTGTATATTCATGCATTTCTGTATGCATCTATGGGTGTGCATGAATGCCCGCATGCGTGTAATCAAGCGTGCATGGCTGCGATTGTGTGAGATCCTTTCATTTTACGAGAGTCTCTCCGTGTGTTCGGAGGCGCGTAAACACGTACTGCAGACCGTGCGGGTGTTTGTGTGTGGGGACCAGAGCGTGTGGGCACAAATCAGTGTGTGTTTATGCTTTCTGTCAGTGTGCGGTAACGTCTCCCTGTCTCCTGCTTATACCACATTACATCAGTCTGGAGCCGCTGTCACTTCAGTAGCAGCGCAGACAGGTGAGACTTTACAGAAACGTTAGAAATCACAGAAGACAGAATACAAGTGTACCTTCACTCTTTGTTGAAAGTGTTTTTAAAATAGCACACACAAATAGTAGCTTAGCATGACATACTAACAGTATACAGAAAAATAGTAATAGTAGTCTAGAAATTAAATATCTCAAATTATCTAGTGAAATTACGCCTCCAAAATATATTCTAGCTTTTGAGAGAAACACACTTCTCCAATTTAACCAGCTTTACACACACATGCATGCTGTACATATACTGTAGATAAACAGAATTATACCTCCAATAGCCAGGGTTTGAGTTTGCGGTCCAGAATAATGTCAAAGCCCAGGACCTCGAAGCAGACGCTGTCACTCCCCGGTGGCTGGCCAGGGCGACACATGCGGTAGGCGTGCAGCACGTGGGGCTCAGCTACTATTAATGTCTTCACCACCAGCTCCTGGCAAGACAGACACACAAAGCCAGAGAGAATCAGCCAGCTGCATTTACAAAGAGAACTCAATTGTACTTTTTTCTTTAGTAGGTTTCGTTTATCCTAAGAAGCCATAGGCTGTGGGCTTTATAGCTGCTGATTAAAAGGTCTCCTTAATCAGGAAATGGTGAAATTAAAACTCTTTGCTTTAATTTCATTTTAAAACTGCAGATAAGGGATTGTACCTTTGTATTTAGGACAAAACTGACAACGAAGCAATGGTGACGGACACACTAGAACTGCAACCCACAGACATGCTCCACAGAGGCGCGAATGAAATGTTTATTTAATCCTGAACTCGAATGCGTTATAAAGACAGTCTGTCGGTTTAAAAGCTAAAGCCTTTTGAATTGCTCTCACACAGAGACTTTCACCAAAGTTGGTGGTGGTCCATCTCCGTTGCTTGTGGTGCCCAACCTGTGCGCATGTTTGTGCTTGCACCTATCTGTGCTGGCTGCTACCAGCCTGCCTACTCCCAGCGTGCAACTGGGGTAAACATGCTCAGTCTGACACACACAAACACAAACACGTTGCACATAGCTTACCCTCACCAGTCAAGCCCCACACAGTGCTGCTGGCCTGCAGTTTGCCCAGTCCAGACTGACTGCTGGGTGCAGGAGAGGTGTATGGTGGTCTGGCCCTGGCCTGATAAGGCTGCACCCCCCTCTCCCTTTTCTATCTGTCTGTCGCTCACACACCTCCAACCATATGACAATCCATCCACCCGTCTGACCCCACAGGCTGCCCAGCACAAACACCTGGTCCCACTACCACTGTTTATGCCCAGAGTCCCCAGCAGTGACTGGTGTATGCACACGCGTGTGTGTCCTTTGTCCCTGCCCACATCACCTCCCTCCTTATCCTGAGCCCCCAGCACTGGCCACTGCCTCGCACCTTATGTGTGTGGATGCGTGCCTGTATCTTGCTAGCTTTGAGCTAGAATGGTTTAACCTGCTCCTTTTTAAATCATTTTATTCATTTTTGTTTTTGTAATCTTTATATTTATCCAAATACCAAATTAATACACAAGTTATTTTTTTTCATGTTTCGATCTGTGGCTTCTTTTGTTAAATTTACGTAACAGTATCACTGGATTAAACGAGGCACATTAAAAATAAAAAACCAAAAGGAAATATTCTAAAATGCAATAAAGGAAAATACTGAGTATATGGAGAATAAATACTGCATTACTCTGTCAGTGATGTATTATTCTGTCGAGGAAACTAATGCATAAAAACATGAGAATTTTTACATATGAACAAACGTATCTTTAGATGTTGGAAAAAGTCTAAAATGCAGTTTCAGATTTTTTCGTTTTTATTTATTTATTTTCGCCTCAGTGTGTGTGTGTGTGTAAATATAAAAATATAAAATCCATAACTAGCTCATTTGTAGTCAGACGCTGTTTTCAAAATGACCCCTGTGGTGGACCACCAGGTGGCTCCACTCACACCCGGTGTGAGGGGAAGTGAGAGGGTTGGGCTTTTGGCGCCTTGAGTGTTGAGTTGTGTGAAGCCGAGATTAAAGTTGAAGTAAAATATTGAGATCTCTCGTGTCATCCTTTCATACCTCCACATTGGTGACCCCTGGGGCGAACATGCTAAGGTCCGAAGAGGAAGTCAGCTCCTGCCTGGAAGCATCGGCGGCTGCCGGACTGCCACCTCGGCCTACAGCTGCTTTTGCTGCTAGCTTGCGACTATAGAGCGCCTGGGCATTGTGCAGCGTTCGTTATCCCATTTCCCACATCCAGGATTTTTCCGCCCCAAAACTTGATTCTGTTCATCTGGAACGTAGCGTTTTCATCCAGGTGACTTCTGAAGAAGTACGTGAAAAGGAAAAGATCACCTCTGAATCGAGGAGGGGGGCTGAGGGTACATCGTTCACCGTGTTACAATGCTGTGAGTGCAGCCATTCTCCAACTCTCTGTGAATGGTACTCATGGACATTGATCAGTGGGCTTTGATCAGTGAGCTTTGATTAGTGGTTGTTGATCAGTGGTCACGATTTGCATATTAATGATCAAGAAACTGACCTCACAGCCCATTGATCATGCGACGTTTCCATCAGCCGCAAACGCTCGGTGGTTCCCGTTTCATGGTGTTGTTGCGTTTTTGAATCGGCGCATGCTCTATCACACCCGGGGGTCCGGGCCTCAGCTCCAAGTTTGTTTGGGCAGGCCTTCGCAAATCTGTGAAGGAATGGGCAGTGGCGTGCAGTTCATGCCAGCGCGCAAAGGTCCGTAGACACACTAAGGCACCCCTTGCGCCATTCCTCATCCCTGGCAAACGTTTTGATCATGTGCATTTTGATCTGATGGGTCCCCTACCACAAGGTTACAAGCTACTGTACCACCTGGTGGCCAGAGGCGGTCCCCCTGTCATCCAGGACCGCGGCGATGGTGGCCAGGGCATTTTTGTCAACTTGGGTTTCGCATTTCCCCAGCTGACATTACCTCTGACAGAGGCCCCAGTTTGTTTCGGAGCTTTGGGCTGCCATGGCTGATGATCCACTGCACCACTGCGTACAACCCGCAAGCTAACAGGATGTGTGAGCGGTTCCACAGGTTGCTTAAGGCTGCGCTCCATGCTTCTCTAACAGGTGGCAACTGGGTTGACTCCCTACCATGGGTTTTGTGGGGGCTGCGGTTAAGGAGGATCTTGGTGCTTCCAAGGCTGAACTGGTTCTTGGTCAGCCCCTCTGTGTTCCCAGGGAATTCTTGCCCGAGAAACCCCCCAGCCGACCCCCCACTCTTTCAAGTGGACTCGGCTCACATTCCTAGTCCAGTGCACCACTGCCTGCCTGACACCTTTGACCCAAAGACTTTAGAAACTTCTAAGTTTGTTTTTGTCAGGCACGATGCCCACAGGACACCACTGCATCTGCTGTATGACGGCCAGTTCAGGGTCCTCCAATCGAGTCAGAAGCATTTTGTTTGAGACTTCGGGGGTTGTAGGGAGACTGTATGTGTTGATAGACTTAAACCTGCACCTAGCGGGGCCTGGCGCCTGTTGCTCGGTCAGGCCTCCTCCGGGGTGCGGGGGGCCCTCGGGCCTCCGGCCTCTGGGCCTGCGGCTCGGTTCACTCTGGCACAGCTAGCTGCCGGCAGAGCCGGCGGGCACGCCGGTGCAGCCCCCTCTAGCTTCTGCTCGGTGGCTACTGGGTGACGCCTCGTCTGGGGATCCTCAGCCCTTCCCATGAGGGTGGCACGGATGCCCCTCCGGTTGTCCTCCTTGGGCTCTCGCACTCTGGGGCCTCTGGATCTCTGGGGCCTGGATCTCCTCCATGCCTGCTTCATGCCCTGGGGGACGGGGCTATGGCTCTCTACATCCTCTTGCAGACCATTACATGTGGAAACCATTTGAATACAAGCGCGCTGATCCACACAGGTGTGCACACGGGTGTTCACTGTTCGTAGACTTAAATTACACCTTTCTTGGCTGCTACTTCAAAGCACATTGTGCGCTGTCTGTCCTGCGTGCTGCACAACAACATTGAATATTTAGTATCTACTGCTGTTTACACTTAGCTAGATTAATGCGATGGTGTTGTGTTTAGTATGTTGCTTTGGGGTTTTTTGCTTGTTTTCTATTCTTTTTCTCTCAACAGGTGATCCAGGAGATTTTTTTTCTCCCCCCCTTTCTCGCTGTCCCTCTCCCCTTCTGTTTTTCTTTTCCTTCCTCTTTCTCTCTCCCTTTCTTATCCCTCACTCATGTCTGTCCCGTCTGTAACATCTGAAAATAAAATAAAATAAATAATAAAAACAAAGGTCGATCAAATGGACCAATACGGCAATGCCACGATGATCCATTTGGCAAAATAAATCCATTGGGTATCCTTGTTGGTCTTCAGACAACAATTCTGATGGTTAAAGAACCAAATGGGACAGGCAAAAAAAAAAAAAAAAAAAAAACCCTGCACATGTTCTTGTGAACAAAATTCACATTTAAAAAAACAAAGCTACAGCTCTTCAGAAACCTAGGTCCCATACAGCACATCAATAATGCCTTAATACGAAAGAGATGTCAGTGTTTCACATAAAATAGAATATATATATATATTAGGGGTGCAACGATATTCGTATCGATATTGAACCGTTCGATACAGTGCTTTCGGTTTGGTACGCATATGTATCGAACAATACAAAATTTGTAATTTATTTTATCAACTTTCCTTCTGACGATGCTGTCTGTGTTGAGCGCTCAGTGGATCTGCGCTCGACAGTGCAGCCTAGGCGGAGTAGTCGAGCGCAGATTCACTGAGCGCAGGGCAAGCGAGCGAGACAGAAGTTAAGCTCTCCTTGCAACATGGCAAATTGAACCTCCCCCACCCTCATTCAGATCTGGCGTTTGGAACTATTTGGTCTTCATGTGACGTATGACCCTGAAGGTAAGCGCGTCATGGACTAAAGTAAAACAGTATGTTGGATGTGCCATGCAATGCTCAATTACATGGGTGGGAACTAGTGTGTTAGCGCAGTTAGCTCGTTAACGTGTTGACACCGTCCAGCCCCATGCACGGGGCGATCCGCGGCAGCTCGTTAACGGAGATTGGCCGTGTTGTGGCGTTAACGTCATTTCAATGAGATTAATGCTGACAGCACTAGTGGGAACACAACGAATATGACTGCACATTTACGCCGACATCATCCTAGTGCAAAGACAAGTGGAAGCAGACAAAAACAACAAGCATGCATGCTACAAACTTTACCCGAGTCATTTAGACAGCCGTTAGCACATGATTCTCCTTATGAGGACCTGATATGTTTAATATGCTGCTGAGAATATAGCCCAGAAGAAGCGTATAGTAGAGCTTTTATTTTGGAAAGAGCCATTTCTCTGTAATAAACTCTCTTTTTCCAAAGATGATCAGATAGATTTATTATTTTATTACTTTGTTGTTTCAGCAACATTAAATTTAAAAACTGTACTTTTGAGTTAAAATATATATTTATAATTTTAATAAATGACAAATTAAAAAGGCATGAACATTTTTTTGTATCGAAAAAATATCGAACCGAACCGTGAATTTTGTGTATCGTTGCACCCCTAGTATATATGTGTATATATATATATATACACATACATATATACATATATATGTATATATATATATATATATATATATATATACACACATACATATATACATATATATGTATATATGTATGTATATATGTACAATATTCTTAACCTGTACAGACAAATCTTTTGGCAAACACTCTCTGACTGCCTGACCATGAACACTGGCAGGAAGAGTCGGGGCAGCCTGCTAAGGTCTGCATGGTAACAAAATGTAAGAGGAGAGATGAAAAGAGAAGAAGAGGGGAGAGGGCGCAGAGAGCATAAATACAGAGTTGAAACAAAGCACAGTGTGTGAGTGCAAATGTACAGCACTAACACCAAAGTGGTGCAACTTCTGAAGAAAGCTCAGAGAAAAAGAGAAAGAAAAGAGAAAACAACACAGAGAGCAAGACGAGAGGTGGACGTTCTGGCTGAGTCAGGAGGTGACACGCGGTGTTACTAAAGGACAGAAAACAACCAAAAAAAACAAGAAAACTAAGTAAAATACAGGAAAGGAAATGTTAGTTCCTTCACCAAATGGAGCACATGGACACATCACACAATGTGGATATGAGACGGGAATAAAGAGGGGAGAAAAGAAAATGTTATCTAAACAACAAATTTTCCCAGCAAGTAATGCGCATGCCACATGAACATGAAGAAACATTAAAATTAAAAAAAGAGGCAGTAAGGAGAAGAGATGAAAGCTTTCCTTGAGTACAGAATAATAACCAAAGGGATTTCATTTTGGTTTTGAGTGGTGGTAGCATGAGAGCAGGCCGTAAAGCAGGGAACAAGTACTGAGGGACCACACAACTCAAATGATTATGGACAGCAGGACAAAGACTCAAGGTCAGGAATAAAAGAGAAAATAATACTGAATACTGAGCGCATGAAGAGAACCTAAAAAAAATGGGTCAAACAGAAAGGAGCAACTAAAAGAGTAGAAACAGAAAGATAAAAAGGCGCATGACCGGCATGGATGGATGTACAAATTTAAAAAAGAAGGAAAAAAAGAAAAATCAATGAGAAGGTGAAGGAATTTTACAAACAGACAATGATGAAAGAAAATGAACAAGGTTAAAGTGTTTGGATGAGCAGGGAGCAATGCCAAATCGGGAGAGCTCACCCTCCAGGAATGATGTTTCCACTGAGCTCTTCCTGGAGTTAAACAAGCTCACAGAATCACTGTCATAACAAATCATATCAAGCCGTAGCTCGTCCACTTGTGCATTGCGTGCAACGGGTGTTGTTAGCAGGAGCAGCATGTGTATGTATACACACACATATATATGTGACAGCCTGCGTACAGATTACTTCTGAGGATGAAGTCATTCACTGTTTGCATTTGTGGAGTGTTTTGTTATCATACTCTACATCCTTGCTTTTGGAAGTGGACGTCAGGCGCAGCGCGTCTGAGTGTAACTGTATCTGTGTTTGCACGTGTTTTGGGTGGACTGCCCACGTACAGAGACGTCGCCCCAGAATTTGGCCACATCATAGTCATTGGTGCGGAGGAACTCGGTGAACCAGCTGATGGACCTCTTGCTGCCTTTGTCCACCGTCTCATCTCGCTCAAAGTTCTCGTTGTGTTTGTTGACCGAGTAGTTGGTCAGATGCATGTAGAGCTGGCTCTGTGGAGAGAAAAGGGAACAATAAGAGGCTTTTTGCATTACACGTGTCTCTTTTACATAAGTAGCCTGATATAAATAAATATGCTCAAAACAAGCTTTGCCCTTTTCATTTATATGGAAGAATGCAGTATATCTGATGATAATTCGACTAAATGTGACTGCGGGATCCAGCGTTTGGAGTGAATAACAATAAAACTTCTTTTTACAAGCTCTAACAACCTGTTCAGGAGTGTTCGTGAATTTATACTACAGAGCACCAGCTCACAATATGGTGCAAAACATTTTCTCTAAAAGTAAAGTAGGTAAATAAGACTGAAGTAAAAATATTGCATGCTAGTCCCTTGGCAACTTGAGATGGTAGAATGAGTGTTATAGTAAAAGAAATAAAGAATATATCACTGTGTGAACTGGGAGATTATCAGTGATGTATTTCAGAAACGCTCCTTGGGTGATTTCCACTTATTCTCATGAGAATAAGTGGAAATCAAGCCAATAGCTCAATCTTACAATCACAGACCTGCAAAATCTTAAGAATATAAATCTGAGTTATAGTGCCCAATAGTGTATGGTTAAAATGTTTTATTGGATGGTTGTCTTTAACTTTTTGTATCCCTCTCTTTAAACACCATCCCTTACACCTGAAGACAATACATCCTTGTCCTTAGCCTACAAGGTAATAACCGCTGTGACCGCAGGCCACTCCAGCACCTGATGGCTGTCTGGAAGCCACTCTCTGTGGGATTAAACATCCATCTCCACGGCATGACTCACTCCATCATATGTCACAGACTAACACAACGCACGCTTCATGTCATGGGAGAGGTCCTGCATGTCTATGCGTGCACGTGCGTGCGTGCTCATATTTTAGATAAGTACCGTGCTTGATAGGAAGCGGTGATACAGGCATTACTCATGTAAATCTATTTACACACATTATGAGGCCGTGCCTTTCTTATGAGGACAAAAAGCAAGCACCCGTAACGTAAATCATTAAATTTAAGGTGAAGACAAATTTTAAAGACGGGGTAAGGTTAGGTTAAGGCCAGGGCAGCGGTTAGGGCTCGGCAAATAGCAGTAATGGTTAAGACTAGAGCAAACCTACAGGAATGAGTGTAAGCCACCATAATGTCCTCTGAACTCACTGAGTGCGTGTCTGCGTGCGTGCACGTGTGTGTATGTGCGTATGTATCCCATCATCAGCAACAGACTGTGCTTCAGCAGGTGCAGAACCTCAAGGCAAACACGAGCGGCTTGATATTACAGGAGACATCTGGCATGTGGGCATTTGTGTGCATACAGTATGTCTGCATATTTTGCGTCCGTGTGTGTGTGTGTGTGCGTGTGTGTATGTGAACAATATCAGTTATTGCCAATTGTGGACTATTTATATGTGTGCATGCATGTTCTTATGTAAAGACAACACTGTTTCCAACCTTTGTTTCATCTGTTTTTAATCTGATTGTGCTGAGTTGCACGAGGCTATGGCTGCAGGTCATGGAAGTGCATAATAAATAAAATGTTAGCAGTGCATTACTGAATTTATAACACGCTGAGCACTATATATGTATTGTTTTCAGTAATATAAATGCACCACAGTGCCATGCACTTTTATCAAACTCAAGAAAAAGGCGCAGGTGTGTGTGAATACCTGCATAATAGTAGCTTCATTATTTGTCACTCACCAGGTTGGCTTCGCTGGGTGCGTGGTACTTCTCTGTGCCCATACGAACGAGGCCGTCGTTGTAAAGGAAAATGCGGAGAGGGTCGCAGGAAGTGACGAGGATGTAGATCCGCAGGTCAAACTTGTAGCCCTCCATCAGGAAGGGCTTGTCTAGGTACTCCTGAACGATAAAGTGCTCCTGCGCTGGCAGCTTCTCACAGTTACGGATAAGTGAGATCCTGGATCGAGAGAAACTTTATTAATCCTCGGGGGGGAAATTATGGTGTCGTCAGCAGCATAATAAAATATGGCATAGTAAAGACAAAAAAGATAATTAAAAAAATGATAGATGGGAGCACAGCAGAGACCATGAACATGACTGATGACATTGGCACTGTCTTATATACATGTTGAAGGGAAAAAAAAGGAGGGGGGCAAACAAGATACAGATTTTATGTGTCTCAACACAATATTTCATTTCAAAGTCATCTGGAAAAGTTGGAGATATATGTCTGGCTTGCTGCAGATGCCAATACTAGTGGTACTTTCAATCTTCGCATGCCAAGAATAGCTTTAGCCGAATAATCAATAGATGTAGTTGGAAGGAGAAGATAACAGTATGTCCTTACTGAGCACAAAATGATTAGAAATACTTTTATAATAAAGGCATTTAGCATTAATAGCTGAGAGGATCAGAGTCATGCCCTGATGGTATTCAGTGAGCCTCCACAGCCTTCAGTGAAAATATGTAAAAATGAGTCCAGTCTAGTTTGAACAGGACGAGCTGTCTGGCACTACGACGCATTCGACCATCCAAAAATGCTGTTACTCTATTCATTAACTTGCCATCTAAACAGAACGGTTTGAGAAATGATTGCGCATGAAGCAGACAGGTACAGCGCAAATAATGGTTTGTCTGGGCCATAGCCGGCCAGCATCTGGAGATTATTGTGATTTTCTGTAGCCAAACTCCATTCAGTCTAAATGGCACAGTGCATCACATGTTCTAATAGGGTCATTTAGCCATGCGCAGGTTAATAGCAGCAGACAGTGCGCTCCGTTTTAACCTCCACTCTAATTCATTTGCTTTGGTCTCATGTCACTGGCACTCAGTTCTTATAAAGAGCAGACTGTTGCCGGCTGGACTTAAGATGTGTTTTATTAGTTTGTGTACGTCCACGTGGTTGTATGTGTGAGAGGACGACATTCGCAACAGTGTGCGTCTGTCTGAATGTGTGTGGTGTACATACGTGTGCAGTGCGGGTGAGGGGTCATTTTTAAACGATCTTCCACTATGCGCGCACAAAGCGACTGACCTATATCACCATCACTCATAGTTAAAGCAGACTCGGGCTAACCTGATTACATGCACAGCCAGGAAGGCTCCATTATACGCAAGCGAGCAGGAACACTGCACACATAAACGCAACACAGGGCTAAAATGTGGAGAACTGATTGCTCCAAAACAAACACACACAAGAGTAATTTAACTATTCAAGAGTGGTGGTAGAAAACTACCAGAGCTCAAAGATTATTAGGCCCCAGGTAATCAGAATATATTCTTATTTAGTTCAGGTGCTCAGTCAACTTCATCAACTCCTAGCTTACCAGAACACTGCACTGCTGTTGATAAGCCTCAAAGGGGGGGGGGGGGGTTACTAAGGTTTAGTTTTTCAGGTTGTGATCAAATAAGGTCTTAGCTAAGCTTGATTAAAAAAAATTCATTACTTGTAGATCTACTCGAGTATAATGTCGCTGTTACTTTGGGTTTATCAATTAGCGGCGACTTCTCTACTACAGACGAGCGTTTTACCTGCCTGCTTATTGCAGCACTCTAAGTTTTTTCAGTTTTTATGTGGAGGGGGGATTTCATGGACGATGTGAGGGGCTTTCCAAACAGGCAGACAGAAAGCTGAATGATGAAGACAGGGTTAACAGTGTTAGTTAGTCGAGTGGAAGTAGCAGAGGAGACGACATGATTGATGAGCCAGGGTGTCAGATAATCACGGCCCACTCTCCCCTGCCTATTTAATTTGGCACTGGAGGGGATCTCGCCTTTTTAAGCTCTGCACGCGCTTTTATTTTGTTTCCCTTATAACAAGCTGGGCTTCAGACACAAACAATAACTTCATTTAGTTGGTTGACGGAAAAATAAATTACAGGGGGTAGATATAACTTAATTTCCTGCCGCGTCACACCATGCAAAAAAAAAAGGAGAAAAAAAAGAGAAAAATCTAATCTTGTGAGCCGCCTGCCGTTGAGTGGTCGAGCTAAACTCATCATCTTTCATATTCTTAATGTATTGCAATAATTCAGCCTTTGCTGCCTTTTATTCTTTAATAAATAAGGGCTTAGTGCAGCATGGAGTTATAAGTAATGCGCACATTATACCAGAAAGGACAAATTCAAAGAGAATTAGAGGGAGAGGTGAAGCACGCTGAGTTATTTGTACTTCAATATCCCCACCTATTGGCGCCAGTGATGATGGCACTCCAAAGGATTTCTTCATACACACACTACAGGGCTCATATTTTCAAAGAATAATAAGTCAGAAAGAATATTAAATAAATATCTGGGATTTTCAGAAATTTCAACATATTCTACAGAGCTTGAGATAGAAATGGTGCAACATTCAAACCAGATTATTTTCCCATATTTTAGCCTCTAAAAATATTCCATCTATTCATTTATTTATTTTTCTATCCTATAAAACTGTATTAGCTACAAAAACCAGCCTGGCCTGAATATTTAAAACCGAAACCACTTCACTTCATTTCCGCTTGGCTATGTGACTGTGAGCACCACACAGCTTAAATCGACCCTGACTGCCTGCTTCATGTCAGAATATGAAATACAATTTAGGATATTTACCTTTTTCTCTTTGATATTAAATAGCAAAAAAAGAATGAGGTGCATCATCAGAGCGCTGTGCCCCTCCACCCCCTGGACCTCCTCAGGATCTATCGAACGCACACTGTTTTGCATAATTTTTGTCTGCCTCCTCCTTTAGGCACACCTCTCAATATAATGCCAAAAACATCACTGGTTACATCTTTGAAAGTTACTCAAGTTGCTCATCAACAAAAGCTAAACAGTTCAAACTAGGTCAGTTGTGTTGCTTGCCGGGGTTTTGTCTCTTTGCTTGCTTACAGTGCACACGTGTACCTCATACATTTAAAAAAAATCCAAGTCTCTGTGCTTGCATTTGGTCTCTTCATGTTTCAACTCTCCTGTAGTCAAAACATACAACGGGCGCATGACATCACAAGCATGAGATAGGCACTCAGCCCATGGGACCGCAAAGTATGAAATATGCATTCAGGTGCCACAGCCGGCTCATCTTCTGATAAAGCGATGCTATTGAGAGACGGAGTCCCCTGCAGCAGCCATCGTTGTCCATTTTCTAATCTGACTGGTCTCTGCTGATGGTGCCTCATAAAGGACTCCAATAATCACATGCAGAGACCTTCAGGGGGGGAACTACAGTAACTGCCAGCAACCATGTGTGCATGTGTGTGTGTCCTCCAATGGCGGCGATAACCTCTGATTTATGGAGAGTGTGACCATCGAGGACAATGAAGGCCACAATGAGATTCACCACACCCTCTCAGCTCAAATACTCAATCTGGTCCCAGCTATAATGCTATTTCCACAGACACCCATGTCAGGGTCACAAACCTCTTATTGCCTTGTTTTGTTGTGCTTGTCCTCCATTTGCTCTAGCGCTAATTTCCTCCTTCACCCACTTACTTATCATCTCCTTCAGCTACTCTCTCCTTCTGCTCGCTCTGCTTTCCTCTGGATGCATACAGATTGCACCAGCGCTCGCTGGCCTCTGACCTACCCGTGACCCATGGCTCCGTTGGCAGGTTTGACTATAAAGGTCTTCTGCTTGCGTTTCCTGCGTAGCTCTTTGACGTAGTTCTGGAACTGAGTGTACTCAGCAGGGAAGATCCAGGTTTTGGGTATGAAGCTGTACTCTTGAGGCTGGCACTTGATCATTCTGGAGAGATAAAAAAGAGAGTAACATAAATGTGTTTTATTCTCTCCTTTTATAACTATCTAGAGTCAGCCACTTGTAGTTTTTAAAGGTGCGGTTGTGCTTTCACTGCAGTGTCTACTTATTTGTCTCCTAAGTGTGCAGTGCTGCAGACACCCTGTTGTACCTTGTAGCGCATGCAGGCTTTCACGCACATCTGCAACTCAACTCGTCTTCTAATTTAGCCGGTGTTGTAAGCGAGGAACAAAAAACTTACTTGGCCATGTTTCTTGCTAGGCAGTCTTTTCGGCAGATTTCGCCCATCCCAGGGAAATGGTTAATTCTCTGCGACGGGACAAGCAGACATAATAATGTTGTTAGGGCCATTACGCCACTCAATTTCACCCCCACCCCTTCATAAAAATGAGCACATTAAAGGCAGCAACCTGAAGTGAGCTTACAATGTTCTGACATTTATGCCCAATTACGGACTCAAAACAAAAAGGTGACGCTGAGACCTTTCTTAACCTTTATTTAGTTTACCATGGGTTTTTTTTATACTTTAAAGGTTGGGGAGGGAAGAGGCGAGGAAAAAAAAAAAGATCAATCTCAACTCAGAGGGGCCAAGGTAATTGGTTCTGCATCGCAAGCTCCTGCAGTGACAGTTGAATGAATTGCTTTGAATGTGCCGAAAGGGAGGTGGGGGTATAGGAGAAACTCTGGGTTTTCTGTATTCTTTGACCAAATGAGCCTGAACAGGGGCGTTAATTAGGCTCATATGAAGTGAAACTTGACAGCAAACTCTCACAGTACATCACTAAAAGGAAAAAAGGAAAAATTAAAAGAGGGAGAAAGAGTAGGAGAAGGGAGGGGAAAAAGGGAAAAAAAACAAGGATGCAGAGGGTAAAGGGAATGCGTGATTATTATCCAAACGAGACAGACGTAATTAGGGATTCGGAAGAGATTGCACAATTATGCCAATGCTGCGAGACGACGTGACTCGTGAGGGGAAATCAAAACCAATTGTTGAGGGACTTCTACTTTTCTTCTGAAAAATTATCTCATGAAGCACCACAGCAGCGTGAGGGAGCACTTAAAAAAAAGAAAAAACCTGACATCACCAGTTCTACGTGAAACATTAGCCACGTTACAACATGTTAAGCTGTTACACTATTTGTAATATTCAATCTACTTAGCTGAACTCTTGCTGCCCCTTTCCTAACAAGCCATACTATTCCTGACTAGCCTGTGATTTAATCGATCATTAGTGCCCAGTCTAATCAAATAAGCGCTCGAGAAGATGGATAGCTAATGCTCAGAGCTGACCGGGATCAGCCAAGTTCACTCAGCAGGGCGGGAGGGTCAAACAGAGGTAACATCACTCTCAGACCAGCATGGAGAACTCAGAACAACTCTTGTTGTTCAGGGCCTTCTTATCAACTTCACAGGTGACGTCTGAAACCCGCCCAAACATCCCCTGCTGCTCACAACTTGTCAGTTTACCCGTCAATCTTCCCGTCTCTGTGGAAGATGTTCGCTCTCATTGGGCTCACCCCGCCTTACTATTTGCTCTCACTCCTCTGATGGTTTAAGGAGGCCAAGAAGCCAGACTCTGTCTTCTGCCAGCTTATCACTTTTCCTTTTGTTCAGTTATATTTTATTAAATTGTTCCTATTATGACTTATTTAATTGTTATTTAATTTTTATTATTGTAACTGAATGCTCTCATTCAGTTGCCTTCCAGCAAAATTCTCCAAATACCGCCTCCTTCCCATCTGTTCTCACCTCCTTTCTTTTTTAAATATACTCACAGTTTAATAGTTGTCATTTGGTGGTAGACAGAAATAAGCAGACTGGTACTGCAAAGAGACCCTGGGTGGGATTGACCACATTGTACAGAAACACTTGGGGTCATCAGGTTCAGCAATCCCAGTCACGATCTTCATGGAAACAGCTGTTTCCTAAAGTGTACATATGATGCTTCCTGTGTTCATTTATTTGATCAAAAGCTAAACGTCAGCAGGTTTACACGTTATAAATTTGACATGTTGTGGTTTACACAACCGAAGGATAATAAAGCAGCGAACCCTCCTTTTCTTCACACACACACGAATGACCTTTTTTTGAAATTCTATCTCTAATTCTTGGCAAACCTCTGGTAGCTAAGATTTATTCACATTTCATTTAATAGTTTGTTCTGACTATGTAAGAAACCGTCTATGGCATCTTAAAAAGTAGAGTTTTAATAGAAAAATCAGTTATAAGCAGCATGGTTATTACAGCATCTAAATCTTGTTTTTACTGACAGTGCATTTCAATCAGAGGCATCTTTCACATTCTTCTAATTAAACTCTTGAGGAAGGTAAAATCTCACCTTTCCTACTCAAATAATAATCTTTTTCAGACGTCTCGGTCCATATTCTTGAGCTCCAAAGATTAAGAGCCATATTTTCCTGGTCAGCAGAGGAATTGAACCCTTATCCAGAGAGCTCTCCTCTATAACCTCTAGACCAGCGGTCCCCAACCTTTTTTGCGCCACGGACCGGTTTATGCCCGACATTATTTTCACGGACCGGCCTTTAAGGTGTCGCGGATAAATACAACAAAATAAAACTAGTACCGGTACCGAAAAAAAGAAGATTTATTCATAACACACGTGAAAAGACCCAGGAAAACCGAGTAAACGATAAAAACGATAACAAAATAACGCTGAAAACCGATAAAAACCCTGAAAACCAGACATTTCACACCTGAGCCTCAACTCTCGCGGCCCGGTACCAAACGACTCACGGACCGGTACGAGGCCCGGGGGTTGGGGGCCGCTGCTCTAGGCTATTGAACCACTAACAAAGGTGTACTGACTTGACATGGTAACCATGTATACCTGATAATTCCTGAGCTCAGCGATTTTCTCATGCTGCACAGCTGAGTCGTTCCAGATGAGGTTGGCAGTCTCATCATCATCACGGGTCTTGATGAAGTCCATTTCATTGATGACTATACGAACTGTGAGGGAAACACTCTCATTAGATTGTATTCCATTAATAGAGTGAGACATGCAGTCACTTAAATAAGCTTTACATACACTTTGATTTTAGGAAAACACCCCCAGAGGATTGACTATACATATCCACGACGGCAAAACAACTCAATGATATTGATGCAGAATAAGAATAAGAAATGACCTGGACCCACAAATCAATTATTTCTGCTTTGCAGATCAATATTTCACTCAAACATTTTGCAAGGCTTAAATTTTGTTTTTGCATACATTAGGGGAGGAATGAGACCCGGAGATTATAGATCAAAAAGCTCACAGCAATATTTACCATTCATGGCATGGTTGCAGAGCAGCCAATCGTAATGCCTCTCTTCAAAAAGATAAATTAATTGTCTGTAATGCATTCAAATCCCACTGGAAACCCCATAGTATGAGAGATAGGTGGCAAGCCCATTTGGACATTAATCCAACAACTATTCATTATTCAGCGAGTAATGAAAAATTCATATGCCCTAACGAAACAAGGTATTAATTAATTTCTTGAAAGCCTCCACAAACCTGGAGAAGGCTTGCCTAATGTTGCGTGTTTCCGATGTGACTTCATCCATCTGTTAACGTAGGTAGAGGCTCACAGTGTTTTGCTAACTGGAACAGGAAGGGTTTACATCACAGCAGGCCTATGCTTGCAGTTACTAGCAGGGCTTTGAGTCCAAAAAAAAAGATTTAATCGGCCTTTCTTACACATCTTACTAAATAGACATCCTCAGGGTAAAGAGTCGGCATTCCCTTCTCAGTGTGTGTAAAGCAGATTTCCAACCACATACTCCCTAACCTTTAACCTTTTCTCGTAATGCTATCAATTCTGAAACAGAAAAAGACAGCTGCAAAAAAAGGTAACAGCAAAAATGAGCCATCTATCTGGCCCTTAGTGTTAATTTCCCTCCAAAATAGCTCTGCTCTACTCTCAGAATGGCCACTGTGAGGGTCTCGTCACAGCTAGCTGACTGACTCACAGCTGGACTTCCATCTACCTGCAAGATCCCTGCAGCATCCAACTTCTACTTTCTGCTGCTGACTCTTTAGTTTCATAGGTTGTAGTTCACCCCTGAGAGCCCTGCTGCCACATAGTATATTGAACATGGGAGGAATGCTTACAATGCTATTTCAGCCAATCTAAAAAAGCTCACCTCTAAGTTATATTACCTCAACAAAGATTTATGCATGTATATGAAGCCAAGCTGTCTCTTTGAGAAGTGTTTTGCTGGACTGCAACTCTTTTAGTTTTAACTGAAGCTATTAAATAAAGGTGGTATCTTTAAAAACAATCCAACGCAGCAAATTCGATTTTATTGTTGTGAAAACACTGTGATTGGATTTTGTGGGGTTTTGACAGACAGAGTAAGCCGTACTGAGGGCTGTTTCCGAGATTAATAGAAATTCACCTTGTCAGAGAACATTAATTCTACCATACGAGTTGCTGGTCTCACTCACAAATGAAATTTTCACAAGGAATGAATCAAAATAAAGATTCAGACGCTTGAATTTCGGAGACTCTGCGTTAAACGCACTGTAGTGGAATCTTTTACGAGCTCCTCAGTCATGGCGAGAGAAGATTTCATCTTTCCCGACACCAGACAGTGGTTTGTATGTTTATTTATCTCATTTTTTTCTATTGTCAAATAATTTCAAATGCTTCTCACTAATAAATACAAGAAAGCAAATTACAATACCAATTTCATATTTTGTGCCAGCGACGTTGGCGGTAATGGTGCCTTTTTTCTTTTTGGTGTGCACCTTCCTCTTCCCGCTGCTCTGGTAGGAGCCCACAGATGGCCTGTTCACGGGGGACGCTCCTTGATCCTCTGGAGGAGGAGAAAACATACAACAAGGCTAGATACAGTCACAGCTTGTGCTCCAGACTGAGTCTTCTAATATATTTTGCTCATTTCTGCAGGGGATTTACTCTGGTGTGTTTATGAGGCTAGAATGTAAATGGTTTCGGCATCTATTTCGGCGTAGCTCCGTGCGTCATGATCCCTAAATTATTTGTGTGTGTATTTCTGCTAATGTGTACTTTTATAGGTGGTGTATGCACACACACACAAAAAAGTTGAATCTCTCTTACTCACCTCCATCATTGGGAGGGGAGGGCATCTCAGGGGTTGGAGGAGTAAAGGGACAAGCCAAGCTTTCTGCCAGGCTTGGCAGGTGGGCGGGCCTCACAGGGTGCTCGCAGCACCCCCAAGGACTCTCTCACACTCACACTAGTTAGTCTTCCCTGTCTAGGGCTGTGTGGACGAAGTGGTTCACAACGACCCAATGGATCATCTGAGCATCTCCCTGGCACCTTTCAGCTGCATAAACAGCAGTGGCGGCGGCGGCAGCAGCAGAGTGTGAGTGGGCAGGGAAGTCAGAGGGGGTAGCAGTGGTTGGGAAGAGCGGGAGTGGGAGGACTTCTCAAGGGTCTGCACAACCCCAGCTTATTTACATCCCCAGCAGGAGAAAGGTGGGGAGGGGGTGGACGGGGGGGGGGGGGGAGCGGGTAGGAATGCCTGTGGAGGAGAAGAAAAACCATATTTTACAGCTGCAGAACAGTAGTAGTAGGTTGACTGCTCAAAGGGTGACTGCAGTGCACAGCGTGGATCAGTGTGTGCTTTCGACTGGAGCGCACTGGACGTGCTCTTTGATGTAAAGCAGCTCCAGCAGCAGCACACAGGCCTAACCCAGGCTACATCAGCCAATCTGACACTGGACAGAGTTCAGTCAGGACTCCATACAGCCGCGAAACTGCAATACTACTAATGAGATAAAGCTGTGTGATGGCTACAGTAATAATTGGCATTATTTGGAATCACTGTGAAATATTAATGTGGATGTCAAGTAAAGAGTTCTCTGCTACTCGTTGTGTCTTGTGCCAGCTGGGTTTAATTGTATGCCTGGGAGGTCACTTCATTCAAACAGATGGCATCTTTACAGTGGTTTGTTAAAAACATGCCCCGGGCTATAAACTGTGCGGGAAATTAACACCAGTCACCAGCCAGATTCTGTTATTATTTGGCTGTGGTCAGGGAGTGTGTCTTTAAACCTCTTTTGAATATAATCAACCATTATGAAGATTAAAACGGTCGCTGCTCGGGTAGCACAGTGTCTCGATGATTGGTAATGTTGCCTCACAGTGACACGTGTTGGACTAGGCTTCATTTCCTGCATTGTTTGTGTGTGTTTCTATGTTTCCTATGACTTCAGCAGTCCCTGTGCTCTAGCTGTAAAAAAAAAAAAAGGCAGCATCAGTTGGAAAATCTAAACTGCACACGCGTGATCCTGTGTGACTTAATCCAGTGATGGATTAACAAGTAATACACTGAGTGTGCTCACACAGAGCTGATTTTTAGGGTTTGGTGGTTGTGTGTTGCACTGAGCATGAGCTTATCGTGGTTTTGAGAAACCTGTATATACTACATGGATGCTGGATACTGTATGTATGTTTTTAAATTGCATTGTTTTTTCTGTGTTGCTTTTATTTATTTATCTTTTTTCAGCACTTTGTTTGAAAGCACTTTATAAATAAAGTTATTATTATTATTATTATGTAATCACCTATTATACATTTCGGAACATTTTCTGCTTGTAAAGAAAGACGGTGGGTGAAATGGTGAGAAACTGAATGCACCATACAGAGATTAAAAGAAACCTGGCAGGGTTTCCTCGTAAAAGTTGGTGCTTTGATGTATCAGTTGAAGATACATGTTTCCATTCAGACTGTCCGAGCTGAATATTCATTTATCAACCTGCACTGTTGTTACTAACGAATCCTTTAGCATCTGTACTTCTACATGTGTCTTAGTTTCAGTGTCCCAGCTATCTAAATGTTGTGCACCATGTCTGTGCACTAAAGGACAGAAACTTCCTTGGGTCATGCAGCCTTACAACTTGGTCATTGAAAACCAGTTCTAGATGAGAACTGGACTTGTGACGTGTCATCAGCCGCAGACCAAGCACTGTTCCAATTCATAGTACGCATCAAGCCAAGTATGCTAAAAATTCCAGAATGTGTTCTCGCTCCTCCCGTTTTATCGAGCACGCATCGGTGGTGACTTGTGTCAACTTGGTGCAGCCAAATATCCCAGAATGCATTTCATCCAAAACTCAGCCGCGGAAAGCAGCTAAAAAGTTTGAAATGTTCCTCTTTCTGGGTCACAAAATAAACTTTTAAGATATTTCAGGCGAGAATGTAGCTGTGGAAGCTTCAAATATCTGCTCGATTTATCGAGACATCACATGTTTGCAAAAGCGCTCAGACGTTTTCGGAGACGTCTGTTACCCACCAGCTCGATAGCTGACCGGGAGGTCAATGTTCACCAGGGCCGGCGAGAACAGCGGACTCCCGGCACGTCGTTTTCAACACCCCCGGTCTTTCGCCACTCAGGTTAAACATGATATATAAGTCACTTAGGTAACTTCTAAATGTTAATGTTTGGTTCTTTCAGTGTTTTATTAGTTATCTGTCTGGCTAAGATTCAATTTAAGCTTCATAACTGGACCATTTTATTTAATATTGAAGTCTTGGAGAGCTGTCAGTTTTGAACTTCACCTGTTCTGATTTAAACAGCTGACTCTGAATTAAATCAGAACATTAAAAATATTTAAATTCGGGAGTTAACATTTTCAGCGGGAGCAAATTCAGCATGTTAATACACGGAGATCCCGAAGGCTGCTCCAAGAATTCTGATTAGATTTTAAATATTTGTTCATTTCTCTTCCAAACCCCAGCAGCTGTCTATTGTAAGTTTTGAGTGTTTACTAAAATAAAAATAAAAGCATTCTAACATCTCACCTGTTTGTTTTTATTCAGCCATACATGTATACTATTTTTATTAAGAGAGAGATGAAGCTTGTGATTCTGTCACGTAGTGATTGTGCTTAACATTATGAAACAGATGATGCTTAAAAGCGAATTTCGTCAAAGTGCTTAAGATACTTTTTTAAAATATCTTTTTTTCTTTAAAAAAATCTGCTACATCTTTCCATTGCAAATATTAATCACAGCTCAATTAAGAGGGAATGGCAGTAAAAACTCCGGAGCAGAGATGTCATCGAGCACACCGCCGTGCCCTTTGTAGAACGATCGTGCTGTGTTCGTGTACTTGAGAATTGAGAAACGGGCAATATGTAAATAGATTCTAACATTTGCTGTATGTAGCTGTTCTTAACTATGAGAATATGACATTAAAAATAATGTTTTTTTACTGTCACAAGAAGTCGTGTCTTACTCATATGTTCTGCCTGACTCTGCTTGGAGCAGCTGCTTGTTGTGTTTGTGGAAATCCAAACACACACTCCCATTAGCGAAGCTACAGAGTGCCCTCTGGTGGACAAATAATGTAACATCAGCACTCGTGACATTGTTGAAGGGTGTTTCTTTTGTCTCTTCTTTACTTCTTACATTTTCATTCATCATAGGCTGTAATAGTTTTATATGTCAGACAAAAAAGGATCAAGTACTCTCATCATCTCATACAATGGCTAAATCCAATTTGACTGTCAAATTTTAGATTTGATAGCAGCCATGATGCCTGGGTGCTTTAATGTCCACACATGAATAACCAAGTTTATCAGGGCTACAGTCTGAATGTCAACAAAAGGATTAAAAACCTGGATGCTAGACAAACCTATTTCAGCCACTCATGATTCTCACAAGTAAAAAGGAGAGTTTGTAGAAGCTGATCTTTGAGCAGTGATGATTACTAATGGCCTGACAGTTTTTAATCTCCACAAGAGGTTCTGTGATACATGTGAAGGGTTCTGAGGCAATTAACAAGACGCTGTGATTGTTTTTCTGTGACCAACTTCTTTTTTTTACTTTTTACTTTTTAATTTAATTTTAATTTTTCATTCTTACTATTTTTGAATGACATTACATCATGCCTTTTAGACATTACATTAAGTCTAAAAAGCAAAGTGTCACTGAAATATGTTTTCTATGACAAATGCTATGTGTTGCATTTTGGACAACGCCGACTTACATATAATAATGCATACATTTGAAATAAATCGATATGATTTTCAGCATAGCAAAGTTAGCAAGATAGCAAGATTAATAAGTCTGTGAAATATAGTGATATATATTATAGTTTGCCATAAAAACACGTTTGCCCACTTCCTGATTTCTCTTTTTGTTTTGCATATTTATCACACTTACATGTTCAGATCATCAAGCAAATTAAATATTAGATAAGATAAGCCGAGTAAATGCAAAATGCAGTTTGTTAATGATGATTTATTAAGATGAAAAAAAGCTAAAAAAGTAAATGCACCCTGATAATTGGCCAGTCTTGACAAAAAGAACTGCAATCAAGCATTTGCGATATTTTTTTATATCATTTGCAAAAATGATTTTAATCCAGCCAAACTGGAGGCTTTTCAAGCATGAAAGGCTCGTTTACAGTCACACCAAAGAATTCATTTGGATTTAAATAAGGACAAAACTGACTTTCTTTCTATGAACTGGTGTTAGTTTCACACCAGATGTAACGAGAAGCAAACCTTCCAAACAGTTCAACTCTCCTCAGCCTGCAGAACATTTTTCCAGACGTCTTGTGGATTCAAGATGTTCTTTTTGTTCAGCAGTGGTTTTTGCCTTGGAAATCTCCTATGGATGCCATTTTTGCCCAGTTTTTCTTAATGTTAATTCATCAACACTGACCTTAAATCAGGCAACTGAGTCCTGCAGTTCTTTAGATATTGTTTAGTGCCACCCTGGATGAGTTTTTGATGTGCTCATAGAGTGATTTTGGTAGTCTAACCACTGCTGGGAAGGCAGGTCGGTTTATTTTTGAGATCTTTTAGCTCAATTAATTTTTCATATAAATTTTATTTGACTCTTGAGTCAATAGGTCACACAGGGCAGGTAGACTTGGATAGCATTTTGCCCTTAAATGAAATGATCATTTAAAAACTGTGTTTTATATTTTCTTGCATTATCTTTGTCTAATGTTAACATTTGTTTGATGATCTGAAACATGTAAGTGTGACAAATATGCAAAAAACTAAGAAATCAGGCAAGGGGGGCAAATACTTATTCGTGGCACCGTATAAAGAGCACATATATCATAAGAAACATAAACTAGTGATACTACATCTGCAGTGCACCGTCTTGTGGCGTCTCCACTGCATTTCATAAAGAGATCAACAGCAGCCTCTAGTGGCGAGAACACACAGAAAAGTCCATTTCCTATCGACCAGTGTTTACCGTCCACACACTCTCCTGTAGGAGCACAAGCACACGGGCTAGCTTGCAAAGCGACCTTATTGATCCCATCAGCAGCCTCTGGACAAATTAGAATGAGGAAACAATCTGATCGCCTTGCTTGATCACTCAGTAGTCGTCACTGTCAGCCTCTTGGTCTGCCTGCGGAAACCACGCGGCATTGATCCTGGGACGAACGGAGACTAAAGTGAGCTCAGCAGAGAGGGAGGGAGAGCAACAACAAAGAGTCAGGGTGATAAAGTGAAGCAAGCTGTGCTGTTGACAATCTTCCCCCACCTCCCAGTGGTGTACCGGCTCTCTGTACAGTAGGCAGGGAATACCGTCTCCATAGGAGCAGCAGACCTTGGTGTCACGTGAACCCTCAGGAACAACGGTGGAGCTGACGAGCACATATGATGCAACTAAACTAACACACAAGCAGAAAGTGCACACAATCTCTAATGCAAGTATTTTAAAAAATGAAAATGATACACAGTCCCCGGGCAAACGCCGTGTTGTTGCTCTTAATTATCCTGCACAGTATTGCAGGGTTATTTATTCCTAATTTGAAGAAGAATTATTGTAGAGGTTTTTGTGTTTTTAATCAAGATTTATAATAATTACTTTTCAGGTATGACAGACATTATAAATTACACTTTTAAAAAAAAAGAAATTAGCTACTGTAATAAAACATGCTTCAACCTCAAACAACAAAAAAACCAAGAGACACATGCGCATAAATATATTTATAAGTATGTCGGTAAATATGTCACTGATTCGATGATTTAATTTCCCCTCCTTGTATCTTATGGGAAAAAATGTCGACACGGATTTTTCTATCTAGGCTTGTTTTTGCGACCATATAAGGTCACAGGTGAGACATTTCAGCGGCACACTGATGGATGATCCAGCAAAAAGAGGCCTGCTGTTGCTTTGCTCGTTTGTTTCGCTGGTAGCGGTGGCTGTAAACCACGAGATGGCCTGATTTTACCTGAACTCACTTGAAGCTGAGGATTTATTGTTATTTAACAGTAACTTTAAAAAAACATTATTTTGTGACAATCATCCTGTCAGTCATTTTAGTCAGTCTAAAATGTAAAATATATCACAGGATTAAAAAAAAAAAGGTTCAGCTTTTAAATTTTATAACATAAAATATAAAACACGATTTAGAAAAATTGTGATTTAGCCTTTTCTACAAAAAAATACATTTCAAGTCCATAACAACCATATTTGTTACCAAAAACACCTACTCCCTTTAATCACAGAAGTCTTAGGCGACCTCTTCTGTAAATGCACCTTCAGAAAATGGCAGCAGCTGCATTTCTTTAACAGCCACAGGCTTTAAGTTTGTTAATCCGGTCCTCAGATTTCTATTTAAAGGACTCTGTAATGAATAGAAACACCAACACAATCTGGTTTGGAGGTTTTAATAACTATTTGTCACATTTGTCATATTCATAAATACTGACAGCATTATAAGTACAAATTACTATTCGTCCCTACATATAATCGTAATAAAGTGGAGTTTCCACTTAATCCTCTGCTGCAGTAGCACATTTTCACCAACAGGGTGAGCCAAAGGGCCATCAGAGAATTTGCAGTGCTATGACTGCAGACCTGGTAGAGATGCTTAGCTCATGCACTTTCCCTCCCTGCCACACGACACAGAAAGGCTTCATTGTAGCGACTCAGCTCTTCATGCTGCTCAACAAATGCATATCTGTCTTTCAGGGCATTGTTATGCACAATCTCACCCTTATTATCCAGCACAGGTGGTAAATGTGTAGTCAGACTACTACACACCGTGGTCTCCCCACACAGGCAAAGTGGAAAAGTAAAGGAAAACAATTGAGTCCTTGACCCATACAGTGGCTCTGTTTGGCTGTGGGGGCATTTTGCTGGTATGGTTTGCAGTTCTTCTTTATCCATAGAGGAACGTGCAATACAGGATGATACTATCTCAGTATTTTAAGATGACAGCAAATCACTCTTTAAAACAACCTATTTTATACCAAAAACGAATCCACAAAGACCACGTAAATAGTCTGAAAGCAGTGAGTCAAAGGAAAAGCAGAGCTTAAGCAGAAGACTGTGTTTGTACATGACAAGGTTGTGTCACACCTATTACACAAGTCCTGTCAACAACTAGTGGTACATCCCAGAGGGACTTGTTTTTATTCCTCCAGCCTAACATGAAACTACATCTTGAAAGCAGAAATCAAATACAGAATCAATAGAAAGTCCTGGGGAAATACCATTTAGCCTTGTGTTAAACTGAAAGAGCAGGATTTCCAGACAGAAGTTCTTCTATGTACATAACAGTATGCCCGCCATTACGGCAGCATTGGGACCCCCGGGGATGTACGAGCATTCAGAAGAAGGCACTGGCTAAGAATGGAGTCATGTTGTACTATTACAGCATGGCTCCATCACAGATAAAACGCAAATGTAAACAAAGAATTTAAGCAGAAAACTGTGAGTGGCATTTGACAGTTTTTCTTGCTCTTTCTGCAAAATCGTAAACAGTTTCCATCTATTTAGAAACAATTTGCCGACTTCATTTGAACTTTTTTGCAAACCTGGTCTCACCCAGTAAAACATATTTTTGCAAAGAGATGCTCTTCTACTTTATAATGCTACAGCAGAGTTGTGTTTAACATTTCACATCTTACCCAATATCACATTTACTTAACTTCTTACTTGATTCACACTTCTTGTAATCATGCTGGATAAGTAAGAAGTGAAACTGGACACTTTCAAAAGGAAATAACAGTATTACACAAAGTCATGTGAAAAAGAAACATTTCACAGGACTCTATGCAGTCCTCTGCAAACTAATTACACCCTTGCTGCTTCCATAGGAATTAAGAGGGTAAGCAGCAGCCAGAAGCTGCTAATTAAATGAATTTGATTAATTGATTATCCAGCAACTGTGACCACTGCTATAAATATAGATCTTTAAATCTGATGTTTTGGTAGTTTGATAGTCTGAAGCATTCAGGCATGCTAACACAAAGCCAAAGTGTTCCCACGAGTGGACCTAAAATACCCGAAGGTTAGAGCACACAACGTTCAGAAAAAGTGCAGAAAACACAAGGGCTACATCTCAGATTCTACTGGCCCCATTTATCATGTTAAATGTTAAAATTCATGACAGTACAAATAGAAACAAGTATGGCGTCTTTGAAACCGTTACCAGGAGAAAGTCTTTTCTCTCTATAAAAACATGGCAGCACAGCTTAATCAGAATCAGAATCAGAATACTTTATTAATCCCGAAGGAAATTAGGGTTACAGCAGGTAGCACGCTAATGGCGCATGCCAAGTTTGCAAAGTTGGATCTGACCAAACAATAAAGCTTCTGCAACAACGTCTTTTAGGTAGACCATCCAAAAATGGAGATGTGCCATGATGCACAGCACCATGTTTGGAGAAAATCAAACACAGTGTATCAGGCGCAAACACTTCAAGCATGGTGGTGGAGGGATCATGATTTGGTTTGTTTGCAGCCAAAACCACCAACAACCATGAGCTCCTCTATATGCCAGAGTATTCCAGAGTCAAATGTGAGGCCATCTATTAAACAGCTGCAGCTTACATACAATTCTTTCACGCAACAGGACAATAATCCCAAACATACAGGCGAATCTGCAACAGAATGACTGAAAATTTTAAAAAATAAAAAATAAATAAAAAAAAATCAAGGTGTCGCAATGGCCCAGTCAAAGAGATGTGCCGACTGACATGGTGCAATAAGACCTCAAGAGAACTGAATAAGGTCTCTTCAAGAAATGGATGTCCAAACTTCAATGATTTTGAAGCAACTTTTGAATGAGGAGCAGGCCTCCACAACAATGTGAGAGACTGATATTGTCACAGTCTGGCAGTTCTCCGCTGTTGTGTATGTGTGTGATGTTTTGTGTGTTTCTCCCTTCCTCCCCTCCCCGTGTTTATGTTTTGTTACAGGACGATCGGGACCCGGAAGCTTGGGCACCGAGGGCAGTTCATCCTGGAAGCGTTCCCGCGCTGGAGCTTGCCACACCTGCAGCTCATCAGCTGCTGCCAGGTGTAGCTGATTACAGTCTGCACCAGCGTCCCTTCTTAAACAAGTAGCTGAGCTTCAGTCGACGGTGGATCGTTGAGTTCGACTCATTAGCACAGCCACGGCTTTCTATTTTTGAAAACCTCTTTACCGAAAGGTACCTAGTCATCGTTTGTGTTTTGGAATTTTTTCACTAGGAGTCGAGAGCGGGGTGTTGCACGGGAGCAGAGCCACAGCGGGGGATCGGAGTTTGTTGTCGTCACGATTCACGCCATGCACGTTTGCACTGTGAGGAATTCGGGAGGAATCATCTTGGGAGCCACACTGCTGGAGCTTGCACATTTATTGTTCACTGTAAATAAATGAACTGCCTTTTTAGAGTCCTCTCCTTACCTCAGACGTGACAGATATACAGAAAACAATTAATTCAATTCAATGACTTAAGTAGGTGCAGCTAAAATGGCTCTGCAAGCTATTAAATAATGGGGTGTACTTAGGTTTCCATTTCGTTTTTCACATGACTGTAAAAATAATCCCCTGATAATATCAAGTTAGTGCTACTAAAGGTTGTTCTGCAGGCTACTGAATCGTGCGATGTGAAAGCTTTCTTTTTTACATGACTGTATATAAATCCTGTAAGATACAAAACACATATAAAACATACACACTTACAACATGTGTTGTTCTATTTCTTTTTCTTATGTGAATGCAAGATGAGCTGAACAATCCATTCCCAGCTGATTCTCGTTTACTGTAATCTTGACTCTTTACTGTGTTTCTGTATATCAATTGGACCCCCCCAATACAACTGTCCTCCGTTAAGTGCCGGTATTGGGGGGGTCCAATTTGTAATTTTTACTCCATATATTTTCAAACTTTATAGAATTTCAAGAGTTTTGATGTGTTTAATAGTTTTACCACGTTTTGAGAACACTTTGGAAGGATTCAATAAACGTGAAAAACTGTAAGAGTGACGCTGCATATTTTAACTGTGAAAACCAGGAAGTTTAATAAAATAAACATAGCATAATTACATTTATTTAGTTAACTATCTGACCACTGACACCTCATTGTCTGCCCAAAAATAATGAGGGCTAAATTTGTGGCCAATTCTCACAGGAAAGCAGAGAGCTTTGAATTGCAGTGGATCTAAAATTAGCTCCAACCAGTGACCCAACACTGACTTCACGCCTTCCTCAACATATGAAGAGGAACAAGTGTGGGAGCTGTCAGCCCACAGGGTACTGAAATACAGCAACAGTTAAATGTTAAGGATAACTTCATCAGAAATAATTTATGCTAACTTGTCAAATGTTACATTAAAGCCACCACCTTGGAAAGGAAATTAACTGAATACATTAACTGCAATCTACAAGCTTCATCTACATAAAATGGGACAGGGTGAAAAAACATGGACAGTGTGGACAGTGCTCAGTCCACAGTTGCACAAAGCTCTGAATGAAAAGTGATTTACAAACAGAAAAAGGGCAGAAAGCCTTTGGCTTAATGAAATCATTTGCTTACTATGCAAAGCATTTTGCACAGAGCACAGGGGACATAGTAAAAAAAACAACATCAGCAAACGCCTGTAGTTTGTAAAAATGGGAACCTCTCTTCAGTGCTACTAGCATTTGTGGAATGGTTGAAGTAAGGTTAAATTTCTCACACGAAACCTTTACTCAAATGTAATAAAGTATATTACTACTACACATCACAAGATGTATGAAAATAAGAGATTAAACATATCATATTTATATTTATGTCAAAAACCGTGTGTCTGGCATATGGCCTACAGGCAGGATGACATTCAGAATATGTTAAGCTTGTTATTAACATGTAATCCATCTGCGCGGATGGGAATGGTCACTAGCAGGGTGCCCTGTCGGCATGTGGTCTGCAAGTGGCACACTCGACTGCAAAAAGCACAGAATCAATCCAGTCTTCAAGCTCCGTATTCATCATATAATTAAAGCTTCTCATTGCTCACCCATATGTTGGCGCAAATAAAATAGGGGTTCTTGCAAAGCTGGTCTGAACTAAAACGCTTTGCTGCACAAGAGTAAAAGGGGGAATCTATGCATGTCACAGCAAAGTAGTCAATATGGTATCTTCCAGATCAGTGGTGGGATTATAGGCCATCCCCCCCTCTTTTTTAAAATATCTTCCTCGTATTTAAAGATTAGCACCAAATACGATTACTTACAATCTCGCGTGTAATATATCGGCTTTTCAAGAAAACTGCTTGTGCTCGCAAATGAAATGTCACATAGCCTGAGCAGGTGTTTTCCTGCCATGAATGAGTTGCTAGCAAGCAGTAGCTAACGCTAGGCTGCTATTGCATAGGTCAGGTGGAAGAATCAAAGCACAAGGAAACAATCTGGCAGTGTGACCATCCAGTTAACTTTCAGCGTCACTGCAGCGTTTACAGTGTAGTCGAATGAGAGCATTTTTATTCAATTTTGTAACATAAAAACAAATAATATATTCCCTAATGACACAATTACTCAAAGACAACATAATGACCCCCAGGCTATTCTACAGCTAGCTTAGCTGTAATGCCTAGCGAAGAATGCACAGGCGAAAGCAAAGTAGCCCCTCAACGTTACCTTATTTATTCCGAGCGCTGGCAGTGTAGCTTCTGCTGCTCTCATCCGGACGACACAGCCACCGTTTGGAGAAGTCTTTGCAGAAGCCCTCCAGTCACTGGACTGTTTACAAGACTTTAACAGTGCCTGCTTCGTGTAACCGCCACTAAACAACAAACAGACGTTGGCTGACAGACAACAAAAATCTGTATATTGTAGTGCTCTTGTGTGCTAGGAGTGCTGGAGCGAGTCCATGGGCAAAACCATTCGGTGTTTAAGAGTGGGGGGGGAAGCCTGAAGGAAGTGCTGAAGTTTGCATTCGCAATCTGGCAACTACGTGACATTTAGCACCCTGAGCGGCTTATATGTTAAGTCAGCACATATTATATTTATCTACTAAGTAGCTGTGAAGGAAGGGAAAAGTGATACCACTACTGCGAATGAGATTTCGTACATCTTCAGGTCGTTGTTTAGTGTAGGTACAGCTCTTCCTCCTCAACTCACTGATACAAACACAGGGCAGCTACCTAGCAACTGTGTCGCTGACCATGGTGCTAAAAACAACCCTGCATTTAATGGGCGCGTCCCGCTCCGAGTTCATTAACGTGTCCAAAACTACAGCCAAATGTGCCACATTTTTAGACTCGTGGGGAAGAACCTGTATTTTCGGAATACTAGTTTATGATAAAGTTTTATGACAGATGTGAACTAAAAAATTTATCATAAACTTATTTTATTTTATTTTTTATTTATTTTTTTTGGGGGGGGGTGAGAAGCTTAAAGTGTTTGTTTGTTTGTTTGTTTTTTATTTATTCTAGAATAACAGTACGGCTTTTCCTTTAACAAAAGGGTCGCCACAGCAGGTAGCTCAGCATGTTTGATTTCATTCACCTGACACGCTTCCTCCCTAAAGAGAGATTTGTGTCTCCAGCTGGAACTGAACTAGCAACCCCTGTTTGCCGAGCAAATTTCCAAACTACTGGTTATAATCTTTTATCATCCGTTGTTATATTCTTATAACCGTCTTATCTGCATTTCAGTTAACAGTGACGCCTCACAGCATGAAGCCCATGGGTTTAATCCAGCATAGGGCCTTATTTGTATTGGTCTTATATATTCTCTGTGTACACCTAACCTCTCACCCTGTGACAGCTAGGTAGGCTCCAGCCCTCCTTCAACCTTAAATTGGATAAGCAAAAGAGAAGGGTTGGATGGATGCATGGATGGGTTCTCTCTGGGTGCTCAAGAATCCTCCCACAGTTTAAACACATGCATGGGGTTATGTATGAGTGGTTGCCTGTCTGTCTGTGTTGGCCCCATCTCGCCCTATGACAACTGGAATGGACATCTTATTTTGTGAGCAGCTGTATTTTTGTGATATCAGCTTAGATTTATATGTGTGTGTTTATCCTTTAAAACTTGCTTTAATAAATTCATTTATTGCAAGTAGAATGACAAACTTCTGTTAAATGCCAAAAAATGACACAGTGGCCATCAGGTCAAAGGCCATATTAAATCTTTTTATGAAAACAAACATTAACTTGAAAGACGTTTCTATTGAAGAGGTGAAACGCGAAAAGAAAATATAGTCAAATATGCCAATAAAAACAAGAGCCAAAAACAGCAACACATTAGGTTACAGCAGTTTTACATAATCAGTATAACGTAGACATAAGTCCACTATTTCTGACTGGTACCTGAAGGCAACATTGCACCGAGCAAGCCTTGCCGGGGTATTCCCATATGACCTGAACGCAGCACAAAACGACAGCAGTCAGAGGTGAAAAGTCTGGATCATGTTGTCATTCCAGCGGAGGCATACTTGAATGACAAAAGGACCTTGATCAACAAGGCGGTGAGCAGAGCACATCGAAGTTCTGTGCACAAAGGGAAGACATTGATGTCGTTTTCAACCAGCCAGCTAGCAAAAGCTGATATTTGTTAGCTAGCTAACGGAGTACCCCCCGTTAGCTAACCGCCACCATCATCGCTCCTAGCCAGCTGTGGATCGCCCTGTCTTCCTACCATGGGAAACGCAGCAACTGCCAAGAAAGGCAATGAACAAGAAAGCGGTGAGCACCTGGAAAGCATCCAGCTGGCCTCGCAGCCATTTAACATTAGTTATTGTGCAGTGTGAGCTTGCTTATAAAAGTGAGTGGAGAGCAGCCTTTAGCAGTTGTCCAGTGTTAGCGGGAGACTACAGTAATATGGTTTGCAGAGAAGAACCATCTTTGGTAGGGCAGTTTATGAGGTGTGTTTGCGGTCTCGTAATGATTCGTGTTTGTTTACCTCAGCGGAAAACGGTGCTACAGTTTTTACAGTCAACTAATTATTGAGAAGGATAATCAAGGATGTGGTAGTGTGATCCTCAGCATCATATTCTTTGGTTATCCAAATCAGTCTGTGTTAAAGACAGCATCTCAGAATAAACTGTATTAAGGCTATGCACTATAACACTATAACGATTAAACGACAAAGCATCGTTTGCAGTTTCCAAAGGGCGAATATCGCGTGTGTAGACCCAGATAACATCAGCAAACATTTGTTTCCACTGAAGCCGCAGAACAAGGCCTGGTCAGTGCTAACAACAGGTATCTGATAACCACTGACTCACAAGCTGACCAGAATGCTGCTTGATGTGGTTAAACCAGATTAATGGTCGTGTAATAAAACACGTAATTGCTTTGTTTTCCACACAGTGGCTGCATAAAAAGAAATGACACTGTCTTTCCCACCTGGTTAACACTGATGTGCCAAGTCAGCTGTCAACAAGTCTGCTGTAAATTAAAGCGTTAATGCCTCTGATCACTGCTTTCTTATAGTGATATTAAAGTGTTGTCCTGATACTGTAACATCCAAAAACAGCAAAATCTTAGTCACACTGCGACTACTGGAGAGGAATTTTGCATCCTAAAGCACTCTATTAATCACTTGAAGACGTAGCCAGAAGGCACTCTGTTGTGTTTGTGAGTAGTGACCAGCCTAATCCATTAAACTGTGCCATTCCAAGTGTTCTGTCTGGAGAGCACTGTTCTTGACCTGCTTTCTGTTTGGCACTTGTTCACACAGTCTTAGCGACTCATGAGACCTGTAGTTTCTGCAGGGAGGGGCTTGGAGTTGAGTAGAATAACACTGTGATGAATGAAGAAACTTAACACACTGTTATTCTGTGTTATCTAGATTTCTGTTCAAATATTACACATTAAATTAAACTTATCAATACTGGATTTATAGGTACAGAAAAAAATGTTTTGCCATCAGGATGTTGGTCAGTATGGTTCCCACATATACACATGCAGATGTGGTCAGGTGTTTACATCCACTCATCATGGAAGTGAATATCATGGCAATTTTGGGCTTTTGATGATTTCTTTGAAGTGTTCTTTTTTCAAGGTAGACTGATTGTATGGTATACGTCTTTAATGACTTTAAAAGCAAGAATTGGATCAAAAGTTTGAATATTTTCTTTAATCCACACAGGGTCAAAAGTATGCATACCAAATATATATATGACTTTTAAAAAGTGTAAATGGTAACTGTTTTTTTATATAGCGCTTTCCTACTCTATCTGAGCACTCAAAGCACTTTACGCAACTCGCCTCATTCATTCATTGACACAAGCGTTTTGTGCTATGCTTTTTCTATATAAATGCTTTCTATCTAACATTCACACACATTCATACTCCAATGGATGCATCAGAGAGCAACTCGGGGTTAGTGTTTTGCCCAAGGATATTTGGCATGCAGGCTGTGGCAGCCAGGGATCGCACCAACAACCTTTCAGTTAGCAGATCACTACCTCTCTTTGCCAGCATTTAAAATAATTTGTTTGTCAGTACTTATTGGGATGGACCAATACTCAGAGTAATGGGAAAGTCCAAGTGCAAATCTAAGATTGAAAGTTGTAGATGTACAAAAGCTGAGGTATCTAAACCACATACAGATTTTAAGACAATCAATTCAAACAACTGTATGAAATTACAAGTTAATTGGATGTGTCACCACTCTGCCAAAGTCAGAAAGAATACCCAAATTCTCACCCGCAGATGAGAGTATGTTCAGGAACAACCCAGGAATCATTAAGGCTCAACCCTGTCATGAACTGGAAACTGCTGGAACACTTGTATCACTGTCTGCAATGAAGCAAGTCTTATAGTGCCATGAACAGAGGCTGAACTGCTACTAGTGGTACTGGTACATTTCACAAAGAAGGAGGACTACCTCCAGATTTGTCAACTTCACCTCAAACTGCTAAATTTTTGAATCCTTGACACAGTTGCATATTCCAACAGTTCCAGCAGGTCAATGATCCAAAACACATCAGAACTGGTTTTGGAATGAATAGAGAGGGCTAACATTTAACTTCTGGAATAGCCTTTCCAAAAGACCTGACCTCAACCCTACTGGGTCTGTGCCAAAACACCAACCAGTTTTAACAAACTCTATTAACCCTCTCAAGAAGAGTGTGGTCAAATACAAGAATTTCGCCACAGTCTTGCTGATTGCTACCAAAGCCAGTTGGCCATAGTGCAACGTGGAACATTTAACCAAATAATTGTGACTTGCGATCAGAGAAAATCCAAAATGGATTTTAAAGGCACTGAAGATGACAATAATTTCTCCCTAGAAAAAGGACAGTTCAAAGAAATCATCAAACGTCCAGAATTACCATGGCATTTATGCCCATGATGAGTGTATGTAAAAGTCTGACCACTACTGTATACTTTGCAAGTGATTATAAAAAAGACAAAAGGATAAGATCATTGTTTTATTACTTCCCAACAGCAGTATATTCGAGAAAATACTTTGCAACTCACCATAAAGATAGCACTTGATTGCACACTAACATCTGCTCTGCTGTGATCGTACTCTGCTGCATGTGCTGCAGATAGTGCTGAAAGTATTGTAAACAACAGAGTCAGAGCTGTTCTGCAGGACAAGCTACGAGTTCACTACATTCTACACTGTTTTCTTAAGTTCCCTATTACCAAATATCAAACAACATCAAGATTTTTCCCCGACTAAGAATGGACGTTTGGTCGCCAACTATGCCAACACCAGTAAATATGTGCCATTTTCTTTATCTGCTTAAACGACAGGATTCCACTTTTATTGCTGTTACCCAAATTGGTGTTAAGCCCCTCCCAAAAGTCACCTTTTTACTGCCCCAGTATTTGCAGAAGTGTGCTTTAAAGGGTCAGCTCAAAAGAGTGACTTGGAGCAAATAGGAAAGCTCTTTAAAAAACTGCATTGTAAAGCATAACCACCAGAGAGCACAATAAGCCAGAGATAACTTCTCTTTCATGTTTCTAGTGGGTGTAACAGGCTTACCGATGTCTTATCAGTCGTCTGAATTAACCCGCTGCACTGTGGTTTTGACAGGACTTTGCATGCATGCTATTTTAATTTTGTATATCTTTATCAAACCAGTGTTATCTCTTGTGAGTGAGATAAAAGAAAATGCCTTTAAATGATTCTGCACAGAATTACTGGACATGCAGTTGGCCATTGAAACTGAAGCAGAGCACTTGAACAGGAAGCTTAACTTTATGTGGTTAGCCAAGCATCGCAGAGCCTTTGAGCACATACAGGAAGTCCCATCGATGCTCTGTCTCAAAACGTACTCACTTTGCCTGTGAGCCATCGTTCTCACACACCAAAATATTTGCCTCAAAATGTCCCAGGGAAAGGATCAGTCCTTCGCCAGCCGTTTTTTTAACAAATACAAAAGTAAAGGTAGCCAAGAGAACAGAGTACAGGAGAGCGACGTGCCTCATATCTCTGAGTTCACCATCATGTGGGATAAGTGCAGTAAGTGCAGTTCATTGCTTTACTCTTAGATTTGCCCGCCACTTCTTGGGTTTCAGGTTTGCATTTTCTACCTTTATAGTTCCGTAGAAACACTTATTAAATCAACTGATTCTGTATAAATTGCATTATTTCGAATTGTTTTTTTGGCACGCCTCTATTTTTGTCATTTGCAAGAAGCTGCCTAGTTTCATTACTGCTTTTAACTATTTAGAGGTACCTTAACCATCAATTTAACAACCTGTATTTGTCCATTTTTTTAGATCTACCAGAGAAGGCATAACGCTTTGTAGTGCAGCCCATTTGTGGTGCTTCAGCTGCTTACATTGTCTTAATATCTGTGTCTTGTCGTTGTGTAACGTTTTGCAGGAAAGAAATGCATTTTATGTAAACCTTTAAAATGTCTCTTCAATCAGAGTTGTCCTTTGTTCTTCACAGACCAAAGAAGCCTCTAAAAGTGGCACAAAAGATAGAAAGAGTTCGATTTAATTGCTGAATACAGTCTAGTGTTAAAAAAAGACTGTGGGCTAAAATAACTGCTTGTTGCTCAATTGTTTAAAAAAAGAAGAAAAAAAAGAAACTATTTTCTTGATGTTGCACAATAAGACGTAAACTTCCTTAAATATTTTAGCTGACGTTTTCAGAGACGATAAAGGAAGTCACCAAACCAAAATAATCACATTACTTCAGTGTAGAAGAGTTTTATAAGTTTTAAATTTAGTCTGGCGGTAGGCTTTGCCTTACGTTGTCTCCTCTGTTATCATTTTGTTGTGTGAATCTAAAATGTGTTTTACATTATTTTCTTTCAAGACTTCATAAATGCTTCTTCCTCTCTTTCTCTTCTCCATCATTTCCATCCATGTGGATGAATGTTCCTGCAAACCCTTGGTGAACTGTAGAGACTTTTGGTATGCTCATTTTTCCATGAGGCGTCCCGAGTCAAAGAGTGAAAGTTTGTTGTCTCACTTTTAGTCAAACGCAGCCTTGACTGTATAGATTTAAATTGGTAGCAACATACCAAAGTGTAGCGGCACTGTAGGCACCATCTGATGGCTCTTTGACTTTGGAAAGCTCATGTCTGCAGTGACTTTCACAGTACGCTGTCTTTCTGTGGCTTGCTCTGTAGTCTCAGATCTGTTCTGCATTTTGTCTGTCTCACTACCTGCCTCACTGCCTTTACCCCCACCTCCTCCTGAAAGAGATGCAGAATAGCTTGCCTTTAAATTGGCCAACTTGTAAAGTCCTCAGAGCTCTTTGCATCACTTTATGAATTAACATGTCCTGCTAAGGTGTGTGGTTTGAGGGTTTGGGTTGTTTTTTTTCAATAGAAATATTTTTTCCTCTTTTGTCAAGTATGACATTTCCTCCCTGGTACTTGACCTTTGCTTGACCTTGCCTTGATTGTGTGAACTGCCCTTGTTTGTTTTTCTTGAACATGTTAAACTATCCCAGTTTGTTTTCCTGAGCATGTGCACTGACCTTGTCCGGTTATCTAAACTCTAATTCTAATTATCAAAACCGATCTTTTCTTTTATAGTGAAAGAGTTCTTAGCTAAAGCCAAAGAAGACTTCTTAAGAAAATGGGAGTGTCCACCACAGGTGGGTTGTTGTTTAAGGGTAATGTATAAACGTTTTCTCTGATTAGTACACTTTTTTATTCTTATTTGAGTAAAAATGAGAGATTCAGTTGTGCCTCGTCATTTCCTTCTTGTTGACTTGAATGCTGGCTGATTGCATAATTGTGTCAGAGGCATGTGCTTCAAAAACATTTCCATTAAGCTTGTGTTTTTGAGCTACAGTGCATGAAGATAAACAGCTAGTGGCTTCCATAAGTACACATAGTTTAACATTTGCTAGTGTTGGTTGTTTTCCTGCCACTGATAATGTGTTTCCTTTAGTGCACAACAAGCCTGGATGACTTTGAAAGGTTCAAGACCCTGGGGACTGGATCATTTGGACGAGTAATGCTCGTGAAACATAAAGCAACAAACCAGTTCTATGCCATGAAGATCCTGGACAAACAAAAGGTAAGCGAATGGCTTGCATTTGCATCCATAAGAGCTGGTGTTGTAAACTGCAAAGATGTTGTGTTTCTCATAAAAGGAAATGGAGCGTTTCCTCTCAGCACTAACATTATGTTTTTGAAAACCTCAAAGGCGCCTCACGCCGCAGTTTCGATCTTTAAATACTGATGTGAAAGTTTAGAGGCAGATTGGCTTGCCGGTAGTGCTCATGTAGCAACCTCGTGTTCCCCTGAATTTCACCATCAGCTCAAGAGGTGAACCTGTCTAGCTTTTGGTTTCGCTCAACAGTTACAACCACAGCTTTCACACTTTTTTTCCACTGTATGGATGTTATTGTTTGTTTCTGCAGCCATTACTTTCCACTAACGTCCTCCGGTACAGCATGAGACTATACCGTCGACAACATAAACTGTATATCCTCTAAATGTCCTGCTGAGCGATGTCTCACAGTTTGTTCGGGTTGGTGATGTCTTGATGTCTCAGAATTAACAGTAAGCTTATAACCAAAAGCATTTTCTACTTTCAGCTTTTGGCTGCATAGCTCGTGGTGTGCACAGCGTCACTGGGCAGCGGTTTCTGCAAGGTTTTGTGCATCAGCTCGTGTTAAATAGATTTTTTATCTTTCGACTGCGTGACCACGCAGCAATAACAGGACTTAAACACCACAGGAAGTTCTTAGTGATGGATTATCTATCTTAAATTGAATAGTTTGATTTTAATCCCTCACCAAAATTTACTCTAAACTGTGTGGAGAGTCACGGAAACACAGTTAAAAAAATATAAAAATGTAATACGTTTGAAGCTGCGGTAAAACATGGAAAAAAACAAGAGGGCACCTCAAAGAGTTATTAACATCACCTGGAAAATCATCGGCCACCCCTTTCCCTGCCTGAAGGACCTCTACAGCACCCGCTGTCTCAGACGAGTACACAGCATGGTGCCGGTCTGAGGAACACCCGGGACACTGGGCGTTTTATCTGCTGCCCTCTGAGAGATTTGGTCACAGACAAATAAACCCAGGGACAGTTTTTACAACAAGCCAACGACTCTGATCATTGCTAATACCTGACCTGATCTGATTAGCTATTTTCTTATGTTTATGTCTCTGCACACACATTTCATTTTTACACTTATTGTATATATTTTATTCTGTACGGATGTTATTTATTGAGATTACCGCTTGCCTTTATTTTAGCGTGAGTGTGGGACAGCACTCCAACTTCGTTGATATGATTTTTTTTGTTCATGTCTCTGCCTTTTTTCTTTTTTCCCCTTTAGGTGGTGAAATTGAAGCAGATAGAACACACGCTAAACGAAAAAAAAATATTACAGGCCGTCTCCTTCCCCTTCCTCGTCAGACTGGTGTACGCTTTCAAGGTAAGGACAAAACAAAGGTGTAAAGACTGTATTTGTTCCAGACAGTTAATCCTGTCGGTTAATTGGCCAACATGTCGTCATCACATTTAGATTAAATACCAAGTCCCCTGGTTGCTTTTGTCCTGTGACAGAGTTATTTCACACAAGATGACCGAGTCCAAAGAACAGAAACTTAACTTTAAACTGCACATGTGGTTAGTCTCTTGTCCTAATGTCCTTCATTTCTCATATTTATATATATATATGTATATGTATTCTTTAAATTAACAGGACAACTCAAACCTCTACATGGTAATGGAATATGTTCCTGGTGGAGAGATGTTCTCACACCTCAGACGCACTGGGAGGTTCAGGTATTATGCACATAATTATTGTTATCGTTTGGTTGTTTTTTGTTTGCGATTGCTGTTGTAGCCGCAAATAGCTGAACAAAAGCAATTTCAGGTGTTCTGTTTTGGTCTGTCAGAGCTATAAATGAATTAGAAACCTACACCTATATAGTGTTTGACTGAGTTGTCTTTCATTCAGAAGAGACTTTAGTTCCTTCATATTTTCCGTCAGTATCTGACTGTCTGTGTTTCCTTCTCTCAGTGAACACCATGCTCGGTTTTATGCAGCTCAGATCGTGCTCACCTTTGAGTACCTTCACTCCTTAGACCTCATCTACAGAGACCTGAAGCCTGAAAACCTGCTCATAGACCAACATGGGTATATCCAGGTATATAGTCAATGTAAAGAAATAAAAGTAGTGGAAAGGCATCAGCAAATCAGAAACAATGTGTTAATAGGACAGCCTGGGGGCTGAAGCCTTCAGATGTTAGTTTATAGCTGGACAAAACTGAAGCAAGATACATCTTAAAGACTTTAGTTGACATTGTTCTGTGTTTGCAGTCAGTCTAAAACCAGACCTGAGAGGTTGTGACATGTACGGGCTCGATGTTGTCTCTAAAATAACGTTCTATACGTAACGTTCTATAAGTCGTATTAGCCTAAATTATTGTAAATAAACATATAAAGAAGACAGGATTTTTAACAATCTCTACCGGCAGAGATTAGAGCCACTGAAACTGTCACTAGATTAAAAGCCATGATAAAAAGTCTATTACACCGAAACAGATCTGCCAGTCTGAAATGTTGATTCGAGTGGTAAACTCTGCGTTGTAACCTGGTTAAACAGTTTCAGAAAACCACAGTTCTCACAGGTCCTGTGTGTAGTTCAGTGGGTTTTGATTTAGTGCGTTTCTGCCTGTGACAGTAACATTTGTGTCTGTCAAACCTGTGATAGTTCAGTCAACCTGCACTGTTATAGTCCTGCATGGTTACCTTTATGTATTTATTCTTCTTATAACGATTGTGTTGTTTTTCATCTCAGGTCACAGACTTTGGCTTTGCCAAAAGAGTAAAGGGCAGGACCTGGACGTTGTGTGGAACTCCTGAGTATCTGGCTCCAGAGATCATCCTCAGCAAGGTGAGGCTTCATACACAGTTAGCCCATCTTACATGTTTGAATGTCCGGCTGGAGGCTGCTGGGTGATGGTTCAGTTTGTGTGCTGACCTTTGTGCACAAATCCACATTCATATTGAATCAATTGTCATTTAGAAATTCAAACAAACAGCTAATTGATCTCACTCCAGTTAAGCACATTTTTCACTGGCAGCCTTTGACACCGAGTGTCAGCTGATTTCTTTCCTTACAGATTTGAGTCAGTGCTGAGGTTAAATTATTCTCTGTCCCATATAACTACGGGATATTAATACATCAGGATATAATCCTTGTATTAGTCATACAGTGTAGATCTAGAGGCCCACAAAATAAGCCGTGGAGAGAGCTCTACCAGTACTGCCTTTGTTTTGTTTAAAGCTCGTTCTGCTGTAGCACAGAGGCTTTACAACAACGAGCCACTGTCCTGGTCTTTATCTGTCTCGATCGTGGCTCAAGAGTTGGGAGTTCGCCTTGTAATCGGAAGGTTGCCGGTTCGAGCCCCGGCTTGGACAGTCTCGGTCGTTGTGTCCTTGGGCAAGACGCTTCACCCGTTGCCTACTGGTGGTGGTCAGAGGGCCCGGTGGCGCCAGTGTCCGGCAGCCTCGCCTCTGTCAGTGCACCCCAGGGTGGCTGTGGCTACAATGTAGCTGCCATCACCAGTGTGTGTGTGTGTGTGTGTGTGAATGGGTGGGCCATTTACATTCTTCAATATCGCTTCATATGTTTAGAAACGGGGACACTGAACCTTCTCTCCTCGGGGACTGTTTTTGCAAAAAGAGCTTAAGATGGTTAAACATAAATATTAATACATCAGATAAAATAAATAAATAGTAAATTACACATTACTGATCTTTCTTTGAAGTCATTTATTTAAAAAAAACAGTGATGGAATTAATTAACATTGGCATTACATGTTATAATTAATAAAATGAGAGCCTGAGAGTCCATTTTACCAAAAATGTTCTTGAATTAAATATTAAGTATCTGGTCCGGGTCTATAGAGGCCATTCAGGCCTTAGCAGACCCCCTATGACGTCTTCCAGCTAGTTCTTTTGCTACTGGCTCAAAGAAAGTCAGCTCGTTCCCATTAATGTTCAGCGGACATGTGAACTCTGGCTTTAAAACGAAAAGTCTGACACGGAGAGTAGATTATATCATCAGAGGCATCAGTAGAAACATCAGACTAGATAGAAATGACTTTACTATTACTCTGTACTTGGACAAGCGAGTACAGAGGGTGGTCAGTTAAGAGATGCCCCTTATCCTGGAGGTCAAAATTGCAACTGTGCCCTGTGTTGGGCTTCTTTAGCTCTCTGAGTCAGACTATCTCCAAATTTGAGATAATTTGTTACTTTTGCCTTTCTAATTAAAAATAGACCAAGAAAAGTCTTTAAAATTTGATGAAACATTTTTTTTCTTTCAGGGCTACAACAAAGCTGTGGACTGGTGGGCTCTTGGAGTTCTTGTCTACGAGATGGCTGCTGGTTACCCTCCTTTTTTCGCTGATCAGCCTATCCAGATTTATGAAAAAATTGTTTCTGGCAAGGTATGCAAAGATAAGCAGGAGCAATGTTTGAGCTTTACTTTTTCCAATGTTAAAATGCTCTGATATTAGTTGGTGAAGCTAGATGAGTTTAAATATCTGGGGTCAACCATCCAAAATGCACAAGAGAGGTGAAGAAGAGAGTGCAGGTGGGGTGAAGTGGGTGGAGACGAGTGTCAGGGATGATTTGTGACAGAAGGATAGCAGCAAGAGTGAAAGGGAAGGTTTACGAGATGGTAGTGGTGTTGTGATGTGCGGCTTGGAGGCAGTGGCACAAAGAGCTGGAACTCTGGGTGGCAGAGTTTAAGATGCTCAGATTTTCAGTGGGAGTGACCAAGAGGGACAGCACAGGATGAGCGGTTTGGAGACAACGTTAGAGAGGCAAAAAGGAGATGGTTGAACATGGAGCTGCTGGGCCAGAGTAAGACCTCAGAGAAGATTCATGGATGTAGTGAAGGAGGACATGCAGAGGATTGGTTTGGCAGACGAAGATGCTGAGGATAGGGTGGAGGCAGATGATCTGCTGTGGCAACCAGCCAGAAGAAGGAGGACACTGCTGACTACCATCGGGACCAGCTTGCTTTTGGCTTTCCAGTTGTTCTTTAGTGCTTTTAGCTGTTTTATTTCAGCGTAATAAGCGAAACAGTGAAAGTATTTTTCTGCAATTTGTGTTTCATAACCCACATCTTTGATTTATTTATGTATTTTTGCAATTCTGCAGGTTCGATTTCCCTCTCACTTTAGCTCCGACCTCAAGGATCTGCTGAGGAACCTGCTTCAGGTTGACCTGACAAAGAGATTTGGGAACCTGAAGAATGGTGTCAATGACATAAAGAATCACAAGTGGTTCTCCACAACAGACTGGATTGCCATCTATGAGCGAAAGGTTGGTGTTTTTTTTTTTTCCCCAGGGAAAATAATCAGTGTGTTGCTCGCGCTTCCTTTTTTGGATGTGGTTCATATTCAAATGGAAAATTCATATCCTCCTAAATTCTCAGGTTGAAGCTCCCTTCTTGCCAAAGTGCAGAGGACCAGGAGACACAAGCAACTTTGATGACTATGAAGAGGAGGAGATCCGTGTATCGCAAACAGAAAAGTGTGCAAAAGAGTTTGCTGACTTCTAGTGAACGAGCAAGAGTCCCAATCAGGGCTCTTGTGTTTTGGGATATTTGCACTCCGCTGAGGGTTAAGATGGAACTGAGGCCATCACGTGCTCAAACAAATGCCTAGTTCCTTCAGTCCACACAGCCGAATGAGCTCCTTTTTTTGCCATGATCCTGCGTGCTGTTAGCACTAATCTATACACAGGCACATTATGCAGACACCCCTCGTGCTGCAACACCGAGTACCAGACCACGTTCCTGTTGTGTTTCTTTTTTTTACCTTGTTTTCTATGTTTGCCACTGTCTGTGTCCTGTCGTCCCTTATTTAAGTTCTTATTTGAGAAGCAACTTGAAGACGAATATTAATCTTACTTTGAAGCAGCTAGCTGGTGTTGCACATGATGTGGTTTTTAGGCTTTTGGATAACTAAGGGACACTTTTGGGCGTTTTGGGCAGAGCGTTTAAATACCTGATATCTCATTGGCTGTTACACGTTTTCTGTTACGTGACTTAGTTTCCCGTAGGATTCAGTTTAGTATTCCTTAATCAGAAACACTGAAAGTAGATCTAAAGCTAAAGCCAGGATTTGAAAATAGACGGCGCCTCTCGCTGCTGCTCTCCATCTCCGTCCGAAGCCCCTCCCATCAGCCGAGCACAGGCTGCAAATGCAAACTTTTGGCTTCACGCAACATCCAAACCCATCTCTACAAGGTGAAAGTTAGAATTCTAACCCACGGCACCAGTTTGTCTTTATTTCTGTGCTGATGTTCTCCTTCCTTTTTATACCACTTTACCTGGTGTCGTTTGAAAGACCCGTGATAGGCCAGAGTCTCCCGTCACGTGTCGCGTTTCGAGTGGGCTTTAGTGGAGATGCAGCAATAAAGCTCCCTCTAAGATCATTTGAAGCTAAATATGATGAGAGGTTAATATAAATGTTTTCTTTCTTTTTTTTTGTCCAAAAAAATGACAAAAACATGTTGCCTAGCCCAGCTTTAAATATCATTATTTATCCCTCTGTTGCCCTCGAGACCTGAAATTGTGTATTTGTGCATATAGATGTATGATTTGATTTCTTTAAAGAACGTGTTTCCTTAGGGCATGACCACAATTCAATGAAGGGAAAGAAGCGGTGATGGCTTCTTGACGTTTTGGCACGCTCAAAGAAGCGGATCAATATTGACAAGTATTATTATGAAGCAGAAACTTGTCAGTGTTGTGCTGATCAATCTGTAGCATCGTTTATCCATATCTGGTCGCAGGACTTTTCCTTTTTACCTCAGTCTTGGTGTGATATTAGCATAATGGAATGAAGTAATATATTTTTTCTGGTACAACTATGTTAGAGAGAAAGGGAACTAAGAGAATTTGAGTATATCACTGTGCACAACACAACATTTACATGGTTTGTTTTATACATTAGTGCGTTTTTCAGTAATTGAAAGGTCAGGTGGTGATATTTTCGTGAGGTTTTATCATGAAGGGGAAGCAGTGTTGGTCTCATTTAGGTTGCTGTTTGTTTTGTTTTTTTGTCTTTTAACTGCTGTGTTTTGAGCAGAACAATCGCAAGATGTTGTGTACCTGCCATATTTGTTTGTCATTTTTTCATGTTGTATAGATGTGTCACAACAACCTGATAACAGCCTAAAAATGTTCCACTTTTTCGTTTGTTACCTTTTAAATTGTTCCAAAGCCTCAGGCATTCATGGAGTAAACAAGTAAATTGGATATGGGTTAAGAAAGAAACACAACATTCACAAACAGTGAAGAGAAAACTGAAATATCATCACCTTAAAGTGTTAATTCAACTCGGCCACGCTTGATGCTTTTTTTCGCTCTTTGTTTTTTTACATCAGTAACACAGCTGACAAAAATAATAGTTTTCAAAGGAAATAAGCTCATAAGACTCCAAAATATCAGTTACTCCTTTTAATTTATTGTTAAATCATATTTTATAAGGTTTTATGAGCAACTTTCATGACCCATTAATTCTCACTCTTTCCCTGCCGCTAAGTAAAAAACAAACAACTCTCCGGTTACAGGTTAACATATCTAAAGGACTTTTCTTTCATCCAGACATCAGAAACGTTCTTTTCTTTGTGAACAGAGGTTTGTCTCTGCTGTCCACACGAATGTCAGAGTTTGATCCTCACAGCTGTGTGAAAATCGAGTTTTACATTTCACACTGTCAGGAATAGCAGTGCACTATTGACAGTGTTTCACTTTATGTCCCTTAAGTCTTGAGAAGCTTCGTCATAATTTGACAAGATGCTCAAGTATTTGTATGCGAGGAAAATGCAATTGAATCAAGTTCAACAATCATAGAAACCAAATGTGAAAAGATTTGCAGACTGAATGCTATTTTGTAGCATTTTATACATAAATATTGGCAACATGTGAACTTTTATTTTACTGTTTGAGCCCAGCATGTGACATTTTTTTATTTACCCTTGTTTTCATTTCCGAGACAGAACTGTTTCGTATGCTGTTTTATTTATATTTAGAGATAATGAATAAACACTGAAATGTTTAATCGTCTATAGTTCTCATATAAAAGACTCCAAATGTTTTATTTGCAAGTGTTAAAACAGTGAATATACTGAAAAGTTTTATCTGTGTAACTTTTTATTTGCCCTGTTAAGACTTACGTTTATGTACACTGACACCTCAAATGCCTATTTAAAATGATAGCCTTTTGATTTTAACTTCTTTTTTTTTTCATTTCCTTTGTCTAAAGAAAGATTTTTTTTTTTAAAATAATCCTTTAAAAACAGATTTACCAAAAAAGATCCAACAATTTTCTTCTTCTCACTTTGAAGTCTGGACAGGGTTTAATGGTAAAATCCAGAACAAATATTCAAACAGGACTTTGGAAAGCACAGTCCAAAACAGTGTGAGTGTGTGTGTGTGTGTGTGTGTGTGTGTGTGTGTGTGTGTGTGTGTGTGTGTGTGTGTGTGTGTGTGTGTGTGTAAATCTTCCCAGAAACTGTGTAGGAAATCCATATCTCTCCACATCTGTATCTCTGTATCCTTTATTTCCCAATCTGTGTAATCTTTGTCAGATTTCATGTAAATGATGGCACTTTTTCCCTGAACCACCTCACACTCCTGACTGCAGGAAATCCGTTTATGAGTTCTCTGTAGCTAGTCACATGTGCCAGTATGGGATCAATAATCTGAAATGTGTCTCTATTTAGTTTGTGGAATTTTTGCACATCATTTAGACGGCTGACACGTTTTTTGTTTTTTGTTTTCCCACTCATATATATTTGTGTTTGCAAGGGGAGTATACTTTGCTGTAGCAGATTTTATGTAACAAAGAATATGTCACAATAATAAATTCTTTTTATTAAAAAGTTTGGTTGTGAGTTTGCTCCTGGGTGATCATCAGCAAGTGTCTAATCTCACTGAACTGCAAACCAAGGCGTTGGGGACGCAAAACTACACTACCCATGATTCTTTGGTGCCCTGTGGGTGATGGAAGCGAAAGCGATGAAGAGGGGGCTAGTTGGCTTTACTTGATTAAATCTTGATTTTATCAAACGACCGCTGTCGTTTAATAATTTGTAAAATATCGCAGTTATTGGAAAACTTTTTAAGATTTAAACTACGTGTAAACGTCGGGCGGGCCATTTCTGTCAAAGCGCGAATCTCTGAAACAAGGTAACTGTTAAATTTTGTATTAGCAAGCCTAGCTAACTACCCCTGGTAGCTTAACGTTAGCGTTAACGCAGAATACGAAGTGGCAGTGATTAAATATCTCGTCATTTAACATAACGTTGTTTTCTTAACTCTCCTCTCTGATAAGGTAATTTTTTTTTTTACTTTATTTGTTTATTTCTTATGTTTCTAATGTAATTCTATGTTTTTAATACAGCTAACAACGTGAGTTTTTGGTCGTCATTTTCACACACTACAGCTCTCCCCGTTGTCAGTCAGAAACGATTGGATTTGTTTTGTTCTTTAGCTGTGTTTCGGGTTTTTTAAATTAAATGAATTTTGTTATTTACTGTACAACTGTTTTTCCTGCAGAAACATCCAGTAAATGGCAGACTGCGAAAGATAAACAATGAGGGTTTTTCAACTGCCAGCACACTAAGTTCCCCGAGAGAAGACGTCTGATGAAAAATTACTGTAACGTTAAAGATCGTAAGTGTTTCCTTACACCTAAGTCAGTGATTAAACTAGCAACGCTTGTGTTTAATCAGGTAGTCGTGTAAGGTTCCTCTGTGAGGTGTTTGGGCTTTTCTGTTGCTTGTGTAACCCGTTGGTAGCGGTATAATTGCAAAATACCTGCCATCACAATGGTTGACGGAGTAGAGTAAAAAAAATAGCTCAGACATTTAGTTGGTTAAGTTAACCAGCTGACAGAGAACAGTTTGATCGCACACGATTAAAATGTGTCATTTTTGCAAGGAAAAAAACCACCAAATTCATATTCTTACACGTTTTTAAACAAAATATTTGCAGGTTTCTGCATATTTTTTTAATAGCAAACTGAATGTCTTTACACTCTGTATCAAGTCATTTGAAGTCATTTGCCTGTTTATTCTAATTTGAAAGAGAATTAGAAAATGAAAAGCATTTTAGAAAATACTTGTAATTTTCAAATTGACTGAATAGTTTCTTTTTGCTTTTGTAATTTTCTTGTTATTTTTATTTTTTTTTAAGCTACAGCCGACATGGAAGACAAGGCAAATGGATCAGTTGACACCAAAAGGTGTGTAGGATCTTGTTGATTGACTATTTTAGATATTTTAAGCTGCTCTTAAAATTAAGCATACATTTTATATTAAGATGAATACATTTAATTTCACCTTACAGCCCAGTGGAGAACGGTCAGCTGCCGGACCCTTCCAACTGGGCAGTTGCTGATGTTGTCAATTATTTCAAAGCAACAGGGTTTGAGGAGCAAGCCATGGCTTTCCAGGATCAGGTTTGACTGTTATTTCCTGCTCAAAATTGCTGCCACATGATGCTGACAAACTAGGGAAAACTAGAATTTCTGTCTTTATCTGACAGGAAATTGATGGTAAGTCCCTGCTCTTGATGACGCGTAACGACGTCCTGACGGGGCTGTCGATAAAGCTCGGCCCCGCACTGAAAATCTACGAGTATCACGTGAAGCCGCTGCAGACTCAGCACCTGAAAAGCAACGCCTCGTAGCGCCGCAGGCCGTCCCAGCACCCACGTCTGTGACAATCATTGTGTCAGGAGAGCCCAGGTTAGCCGTCGTTTCACAGAGACTTTTCAGCCCACAGTGGCTTCTTAACAGGATTTTTGAATGCTGTATTTTTTCTTTTTGTTTGTGTTCTTTTTATATAAGCGTGGACCCCAAAAATGGGTTGCACACAGTGTCCACTCAGCCGTTTACCCTTTCAGCCATTCTTATATCTGCTGCTTGAGATTTTTTTTTTTTTTTTGTATTTTTGTATTTTTTTGTGTTTTATTTAAAAGAAGAAAATTTGGGGAAAATACTCTGCAGGTATGGTTTTTGTGTGCGTGCATGTGTGTATGTTGTGTATGTGTGTGAGTGCAAAGTGAATTAACCCATGAAGGTTTAAAAAAATAAGTATTTGTATATAAGATTATATTATAGTTGAAAACTGTGTATGTTCTGTCGCATCTAAAGACTTTGACACATGCAGATAATGATTCTGGTGCGTTGCCCTTTTTCCCCCTGAAACTTTCTATGTTTTAAAATGTGCATCTGAGTCAATGAGTCGTCTTTAGCATGTGACCGTGAACCACTTTGTTTTCCCAGACACAACGACCCGAGCAAAAGCCACCTTGTTCCTGAACATCTACATTATTCAGGCTTGAGACTCTTGATATGGAAATATTTATGTGTATATATTATTATTATTATTATTATTATTATTATTATTATTATTATTATTATTATCTATCAACCTGTGGTGCTTTCAGCATTGTCACACAGACAACTGTTCAAAAGTGTGTATGACAAATGTACATGTGCAGCATAACACTGGAGTTTTAATATCCGAATCAGAGATTTGCAATAAATGGTGCTCTTTTCTCACCAAAGATCAATGTTAGTTTATGAATTTATCAACAGCCGCTGTCTTTAGTTTCATTTTATTTGGGTTCACATCACATCATCACGAGCTTTAGTCAGGCTACAAATATTAACTTGCTGTTGTTGGAATATTTGTTTGAAAGGTTAATTCAGATGGATCTTTCTGTTAAACGGCCCACTCAGATTGTTTAAATCCCAGCAGGGCCTTCTTTCTGTGGGCGCCGTTAGAGCCGCGCTCGCTGCTTCCTGCGTACTGTCCCCGTTATGTTCCCTGAGGGATTATCCAGAGGAAGGAGTACCTGTGATGGGAAAAAGATACTAATGTCCACAACCCGATCATTTAAAGAATATGAAGGGCCATTTGTGAGAACAGAACTTACTTCATCATTGTTGACAATACCCATTCTTGTCATGTCTATGGTGAAGTAATGCTCATTGGGCATGATGATCTCTATTTCATCCACCTAAAAGAAAATGTGTACTTTAGCATGCCTGTTATATACAGTATGTAGCTTTTTCTTCAATTTCCAACAACTGTGGAGATGTAATTTGCATGTTTGTCCTTTTTTAGGACTCAGAGTTGGTTAGATTTCAACTGTGAAGTTGTCTAAACAGTTTATGTATCTCAAAAAGTGAGAAGATTGTGAGTTTGATGATTTCACGATCTAAAGGAAGTACCTCAGGAAGTCGATCCAGGACTAGAACCTGAGTTTCATACAGGGTCTTCTGCACTGAGGGCGAGTACTCCCCGCGATCATAGGGGCCAGCAAACTTCTCAATAATCGTCTCCTTCACAGTCTTCCTATAAGAATGAAGAATATAAAGCTTCAGATGTGAACTATATTTATGAACTTTGAACTATATTGGTATACGTCAGCTGAGGTCTTTCTTGACGCTCGTAAGTCGGGCAGTTACCAAGCAGCGTCAAAGTCAGTGTCCTGGATCTTGTTGTAGCGCCACCTCGAGTACACAGAGGTGCAGAAAAACCTGTCCTTGGCGTCTTTCAGAGTAGTGAAGCGGTCTCTGTAGAAACCTTCAAAACCAGACTGGGTGGTTTTCAGCACCTTCATATTCTTCACCCCACTGTGGAGCACAGGGATGCCTGCGTGAAGCACAGATCAGCCCGTGAGCGTGGAGTGATGTGAAACATGGCAAACAACTTATGAAAATGGTGCTAATCATGAACCTGTGATCAACAGTGCCATTGAGCGGTGTGCACGGGCTTAGTCATAGCTTTAGCTGCCTTTGTTAACAGTATTTGCACCACAAGTCAAATAGTACGTTTTGATTTATTAAACACGCTTCAAGAGTTAAAACTTGACTCAAAGTAATTTGTGGCAGCCATTAACCTCTGATGTTTTTTACATGTATTTGCCGGCTACTGAGCAAGTGGAGGCTGCAAAGGGAGAACGCCCTCTTCAGCAGAACAGAGCTCAGCGATCAGATCTTGGCCTACCTACATGCTGTAGTTCAGGCGTGGGCAACTCCAGGCCTCGAGGGCCGGTGTCCTGCAGGTTTTAGATCTCACCTTGGGTCAACACACCTGAATCACATGATTAGTTCATTACCAGGCCTCTGGAGAACTGCAGGACATGTTGAGGAGCTAATTTAACCATTTAAATCAGCTGTGCTGGTTCAAAAAACCTAAAACCTGCAGGGACACAATGGCCCTCGAGGCCTGGAGTTGCCCACCCCTGCTGTAGTTTGAACTATCATGATAGTGCAGTGATTAGCACCGTCACCTCACATCAAGAAGGTTCCAGGTTTGAACCTCTTACTTGGTTGGGGTGTTTTTGTCTGACAAAAGTATGACAACACACACGTAAGTTTAGCTGTAAACTATTGTGACCCTGGTGATGGACTGGTCATCTGTCCAGGGTAGGGTAACACTCAACTTAAAAATTAAAGTAACTGAAATCTAAATAAAAGTCTATACCTTTGGAAGAAAATTAAAAACTTAAATAATTGTATGTTAAGAAAACTAATTTAAAAATATAGCAGAAATGTGCTTGTCTGTGTTTACACATTCAGCCTAACCACACTTTGGTCCAGCTATTTATTGAGACTTGGGATCACGACATGGGATTAAACGGTGCTGTATTTGTGTAAGATCTTCTGAAAATCTTTAATTTTGTCTCCTGACAAATTGCCTCCATGTAATCATAATTAAAACTAACAATGAAAACGTTGCTAAAAGGAGCAAAAGTAATTTGGAAACTAAATGAAACTAAACTGGAAACAAAAATTAAAAATTAAAAAAATACAAAACTTGAATTAATATAATAATAATTATTATTATTAATACTGTTAATAAACCAGAGTGTATTGAGTCCGTCACTGTCCAATGACAGCTTGGATAGCATGTATCTGTTTGCGTGTTTTTGTGAGAGTGTGTGATTACCACCGATAGTCTGTTCAACATCACAGAAGCGGTAAGCTTCTGGGCTGAATATAAACGCATGAGCATGCTCTACCCCACTCTGAGAGAAAAATAAGACAAGGGTCATGTTTTACGATGGATTATCACCTGCAACATTTGATCGGGTTAATGTGCACTTGATTTATGTTGCTGCTCAAATAGCTGTTAAAAAGGTCAACTCTTGTGAAGCTGCACCGTCCTGTGTTTTACCTTCTCCAGCCTTCTCCACGGAGCTTCCTCCATGTAAACTTTGGCCTTCAGCACATGGTTAAAAGAGGTTAGGAAATGATTGCAGATATCCAGGGAAAACTGTTCGATGTTCTTTATCTGAACAGAGAAACAAGCAGGTTGACAGGCTGTAAACGACCTCAATAACAAATATTTTAGCAGTTGAAATAGCAATAACGGGTCTTCCCTGTTCCTCAAAACGGTGTTAGACTCACCCCTCTGAGCTTGGCCAAACCGTGGACGGTGTTTTTAATGGTGTCAGTAGGGATGATGTCTGAGTTGTCTCCAGTTAGATAATCTTTGCGTGACTTGAGCGTGAGCTCCACATCAGCCTTCACCTCAATGATAGAATGCTGTCTTCCCTGCCTCCGGACGACCAGCACCTTCACCGTTTTCTTGCCGTAACCTGTTCGCACAAACTCCACTTTCTGCATGTGTGAGAAATAGTTGTAATAAGATGGCACACTTAAACAGTTTCCAGTGGTAGAGGTGTTTCGTGCCACAGTGTCATCTTAGAGCTACAAATATAATATTTCTTATCCCTTTAAAATGTTGTCTTTGGATAGTTTGCAGTGAAGTTTCTTGTGTGCATTTGCAGGAGCTTGTTAAATATATCTCCGTATTCCAACATTAATTAAAAAAATCTGAAATCAGATATTGTCTGAAAGTACACGAGTACTACAGCATCAAATAAAAAAAAGACTTTTACTTTGTGAGGAATTAGAAATGTTTTAAAAACTAACCTTTAAAGATCACGGTTTGACCCTGTGGCCACTGAACCGTGAGATAATTTCCAGTGCTATCAATCTACCGTCAGAAACATTAGTCATGTTCTATCGTTTAAGTTTCACTGTTTCCTTCTATAACTTTCCGAAATGTTACCTGATCTGAAGCGTTTGCCATGGTGCCTTCCTCTTCTTTACCTGCTGCCCTTCAAACAGTCTCCAGTAAATGGGGCTCCTGCTACAGGAGGAGGACTTTCTACAGAGGGTGGCATTAACTTTGCACTCAGGCTATTGGAAGCTGAAGTTTAACCTCTTTTATTTGTACTGTGTGATGCACTGTATTCCACTCAGAGAAATGCAGAGGCACGCACACACACTGTTTACATGTACAGCCACAAAGAGAAAGATGTGAGTGCATTTCACATGAATTCATTGTTGCAGTCAGGTTCAATCTTGACTGACACCTAATTTCTTTATATTTTGCCAGAAAAATAAGAAACAGGTTTATTGAAACACATGCAAACATAAACGGCGATGCAGTAGATGAAGCAAAAACATCTGAAATTAGGAGTCTGTGCAGCACTGTAGTTTGCACTCCCTATGCTTATATAAAGACTATAAACTTTTTTCTTCTAAATATAAAGAACAGTTTTGAGTTTCCACCTTTATGAATTACATTTACATTATGCTTTTTTTGTTTTTACGCAAATGCACTGTATATTGTGTGGACTTTAAACCTTTTTTTTCTTCCTTTTGCACATGTCACACATAAATTTTAATATTAGAAAAAGCTCATCAGAGTAAATAAAAAATAAGGTTTTTAAATGATGATTTCCTTTAAGTGAAATTAAGTGAAATAAGCTCTTCGAACCTGCCCGTGTAGGGTTGGAGAGTGAAAAAGTAATTTAGAAGTAAACCTAATACCAGCCTTGGTATCAAGATCTGTGCTTCCTTGAAGGAGTCTTTTCATTTCCTCAGTAATAAGAAAGTTTGGATGGTTCAGCTCAACATGTACAATAGTGATAAGTTTAAAAGTTTAAATTGAGTTACTTTAATGCAGGATGTTTTCTGTCTGAACGTGCTTTGCTTTAAATTTAAAAGAATATCTTTATAGAAGGATGCTCTATGCACCGTGTGCGCAGCGCAAAGGACTGATCAGTCAGCTGCTTCCCTGAGGAACTAAAGATCCCGTTAACATAGTTTTGTTCTTAAGGAGGAAAACAGTTCGTCTGTTTATTCCTACATGCTTTAGTTGCTTCACCGTTTGAATATATTTAAAGATCCATCCATCCATCGTCTTCCACTTATCCGGGGCCAGGTTGTGGGAGCAGCAGCCTAAGCAGAGAAGCCCAGACCGCCCTCTCCCCAGCCACCTCCTCCAGCTTGTCCGGGGGAACACCAAGGCCTTCCCAGGCCAGCCGAGAGATATGATCTATCCAGCGTGTCCTGGGTTTGCCCCGGGGCCTCCTCCCGGTGCTGCAGACCCCCCTGTGAATTGCTACCTTATCGTGGTGGAGGGGTTTGTGTGTCCCAGGAATCCCAGGGGCTGTGTTGTCCATGGGCTTCTGCCCCCTGGTAGGGTCTCCCATGGCAAATTGGTCCTGGGTGAGGGACCAGACAAAGAGTGATTCAGAAGACCCCTATGAGAAGAACACTTCACCCTGCCTAGGGTTACCAGGACCCCGCCCTGGAGCCAGGCCCAGGGAAGGTGCCCGAGAGCGAGCGTCTGGTGGCCAGGACTTAGTCCCTAAAAAGGGACATGGGTCCATCTTCCTGCAGGCCCACCACCCGCAGGAGGCATCGTAGGGGTCAGGTACATTGTGTGCCGGGCGGCGTCCAGGAGCGGAGCACCTGGCAGACCGATCCCCGGCTACCAAGACTATATTTAAAGAGTTTCCTCAACAATAAACTGGATGAGCTTATGAAATCCAGTTTGGCTTATAAACATTACAAAAAGGAGCTCAGGGATGTGACTTTGTCAGACTTCAACTATGAGTTGTTTTACCAAAGAGACGTTTCCCCTTTTACAGTCAACATGTGGTTTCATTGTAAAATTAAGACCTGACCAGTACAGTAATCAGGTGTGAACAGTACTTGATGCTGTAACGAGGGCAGTTTGCATAATTAAAAAAACAGCAACACAAAAAACATTAACATACAGTACATATATAAATAATACGAGGACAAGTAAAGTAGCTGATCTGTCAAGGTTGGCAAAAAATAAAAATCTACAAACATTCTGAAACATTTAATTGCTGACAGTCATTTCAGTATTTTCCCGTCATGTGACAACATCTTATGACTTCCCATTTTTGCATCTAAAAGCAGATGTGCTGGTTTCACAATCAGAAAGCAGCAGATTTCAGATTTCCCTTTCGTCAGTCGCTGCCGTGTTGCCTTCAGCTGCAGGAGTCACTCAGGATGATCTCACGCTTTAGTTTATCCTCACAGATTTTTGTGCTTTTGTGTTGCACAGTTTGTGGTGCTGACATTTCATGTAGAAATGAAGAAGGCGAGGCTGTCGATTGGTGAGTTAATATGATATTTTGAAATATTAATGCCTCCGTATTCATACTGATGACTGATTCCTTCAGTTTTCCCAAGAAAAGACACGTGGTTTTCTGTCTCTTTCCTTCTAAGGTTTATCGTCTACAAACTGCCTAAATACAGAATCGATGACATCGGCAGTGGGGTGGAGTACATGTACTTGGATTCATCAAAAGAAGGCTGGGAAATGAGTAAATACACGATTAACTCCAGCCAAGGAGCCATAACAAACACACTGAACCAGCTTTACATGGGAAAAGAGTACAAGGTGAGATTATTCCATCTTTATGTGGGTTTTTATATGATGAGTGAGACTTTAGTTTGTTAATGGGAATTATCAGAGATAATGCTCGTGCCAGTTTGCTGAGTAGGAACTCTTTTATTTAATATGAGGAACTGAGTTGACACTGAACAGTCAGAAACAACACAAACTACCAGTTTGGAGTGTATGTAAGTCTGGAGTTTATGTAACATCTTAAAGTAATCAGGACCAAATAAACTAGGTGTCAGGGAAATATTTAGTTCAGTTTCCCCAGGCAGACAGAAAACAAACATTTCTCTGAAATATCTTTGCTATAAGAATGAAGCCATTAGCTGGTTATTGTGGCATTCTTCTTCTTCTTCTTTGTTCTTTCAGTTGGTCCCTTATTCCATTTGCCATTAACGTAAGCCAAAGTGTAATAAGGTGTAATAAGCATTTTGGTTTTGCAGGGCGTCCCTAATGTCACCTCTCAATTATTCTTCTTGTATAAAAGAACTTGTATAAATAACTTTCACTTGTATAAAATAACAAATGTTGTTGTTTTGGGGGTCTTTTGGCAGTCAAACACCTCAGTGTATGCACTCTATAACGACGCCCCACCAGACCTGAAATACATTCAAAAATACGGACACACTAAAGGTAGGGTACAGTCGGCAGGAAGAAATCTGCTTCTTTCCTCTTCTTTTCATCTCAAGACTCTTATTCATTATTGTGACCACACAACAAGATTCATCAGGTTTTATTCCCAGAGATTTCACTGTTAGCAGAAAATATAGCAGCACTGTGACTGCCATAGTTTTTCTTCACTCTGTTGACATATGTGCAAAGTCAAGGTGGAATGTCCAGTAAAGTCTGTTTTACATTTTCCACCTTTAATACCACGTGGAGAGGCTGTAAAAATGGACATTTGTGGTAGTTTGACAAATTTAAGAACCTGTTATATTAAATTAAGGTAGTTATTATGTATATATGTAGCCACACTATGTTACATGTACAAGTGCACAACTATTCCCCATGCAACTGTGCAAGTTACAGCATGTTTTGTGTCTGTGACAGTTACCGGCAGATGCATTTCCAAACTGCTAGTCAAGCTTTGGAAGAAGAAAAAATCAATAGGGTTTAGGTTTCCTCTGCCTGCAATAGGGTGTTGTAGGGGGAGGACGCGGGCAAAGACCATCTGTCCGATAGCTCCAACTGCACATTTGACTCTTATCAGCAACACAACTGATGGAAATCTTTCTGCATCTGCGTGCTGGTTCGCATGTATCTGTGTGTAATCATTCCAACTTTCGTATGTTTGTGTGTGTCCTGCAGGGGCACTGCTCTTTGACCGCGCTCAAGGTTTCTGGTTGTCGCACAGCATTCCCCATTTCCCTTCCTTCCCCGAGAAAGGGTACCTATACCCTTCCTCTGGCAAAGTCAATGGCCAGACTGCACTGTGTGTGACCTACCAGTACCAACAGTTTCTTCATATAGGTGAGCTCTCATGAAGCACAGAGCTTGGCATACAATCGTCAGACTTACTACATTTAATATTCTGCTTGATAGAAAGCCGGGCCGGACCAGTGAAACTACTTGATAGATTCTGGGAGTTCATTGTCCAAACTGGTCCACAATTACAACATATAAAGTTTTCGTTAATTCAAAGAAAATCTCCTTTTTTTCTGTGAACCCACTGAAAAAAACCTACAAATATGTAAAAAAAAACTTTTAATAGTTGATCTATTACTTAATTACTTTGGTGTCGTATGAATGAGGGAGATTCTTTACCAACAGGAAATACTGTAAAACTTTGAAAATCCTGTTAAATGTTCAAAATTATGCACTCCTTCACATTTTCCACAGCCTAATGGTGGGCCGGACTCGGCTGGGCCGATTCTGGACCCCGAGCCTTATATTCAGCACCCCTGGTTTAATGCAAAGCAATCATCAGCTTTTTTCTTTTACATGCATACACACCGTTAGGCCCATAAACATTTGGACAATAAGAGAATTTTTGTAATTTTGCCTCCGTTCACGATCACGATGTAATTTGAATCAAGATGTGAGTGAAATCCAGACTTTCAGCTTTAATTCAAGGTGATGAACTATTTGTTCAATTGTTGAATTACAGGCAGTTTTATACACGTCTCTCCATTTAACGGTACATAAAGATTCAAAAATCATTTTAAATGTGCGCAGAGTTTTAAATTATTTGGAGTTTTTATGCTGCTCTGCTCTTTTCTGGATTTCTCACTGAGCAAATGTGTAAAATGAAATTTTAAGGTTATTAATAAGGTGATTTGTTTCTTTTGTTTGGAAACCCCACATTGCACACAAGTATTATAATGAACCTGTGAAATTGTTTTTGCTATGAAGCGTGTCTGAGGGAAACTTTAGGGGATTTCCTCACACGTGTTCAGCTACTCGGGATTATTCTGTGTTTCTGTGGTGACCATAACAGTTTCACTATAATAGTATTTTATTTGAATTACTATGTTTTTTTATGTTTTTTCACATTTTACCAACTAAGTTAATGTGTCAACAAAGTGCTTACAAAGAAAGACTGGAGGACATTTAATTTAGCTAAATGTAATAGCTGCTATATAAAAAGCCTTGAATGCGAAAATTCGATATTTGCCAAGAATTTAATTAATAAACTTGATGAGACTAACAGTAAAGAATCAACATCAGTGTCATTATCGTAAATGCTCATTGCGGCTGTAAGGAATACTCTCGCTATACGACCATCTAATATACATCATCTCTTATTTCTCTCCTCTTCAATCTCCAGCAAAGCAGTTGGTCTACCTTTACCCCCGTTTCTATAACTGCTCTGTTCCTGCTGCATTCTCGGCTGACCTGCCACAGCTGGCCCAGTTATGTGCGGACTCCAAACCACAGCTGTCCTCCAATAAGAGAATGGAGCAGCTTTTTTCAGCTGGAGGGGAAAAGTTTGTCAGTTTTGCTAAATCTGAAAACTTTGTGGATGGTAAGATACCCCGCATGCCCTTTTTTTACTTTTAGGCATTTACTTGCTCATCGTGTACATTTTAGAAGAGCAGACTTCTTTCCTGTAGCCTGCTGCCATGTTTGCACATTTCACTCGTCGACCACAGTCACTGATTATCAGGCGCAGACACGCTATCGTCTCTGCACAGTGACGTGCATTATCACGTCCCAACCGGGGCCTTCAAAGTATACTCACAGCTGCTTTGACTTTTGGATCTTAGTATGAATAGTTACATGCAGTATTTTGTTTCTCAGTTTGTGTATATGTATATCTTTATTATTTAGAGAGAATAATTATCCACACAAAGGTTTATTTATGCATGAAAACAACACAGAGCTCACAATGTATTTATTTTACCATAATCATACATAATGCAAAAGGAAGTGTGAGCTTATCACGTTTGCATTTCCTTTATTCTCATATCATTTGGCAAATTGCCAAAACAACTTGAAAAATGCTATTTAATGGTATAAAAACATTATACGTTTCATTTAACACAATGATTCGAGTACAGACTACTCTAGTACCTGACATGTTTTTCTGTTGGCTTTCATTCAGATATCTACACAGGCTGGGTGGCTCAGGAACTGGGCGCCGACCTTTTAGTGGAGTCCTGGCAGAGACAAGGTCACGACCTGCCCTCCAACTGCTCACTGGCCAAACACACCATGAACATTAAGAAAATCCAGCTTCCCAGATCAATCCTGTTTTATTCGCACTACGACCACTCAAAGTGGTGCGTGTCACGACTTTATGAGGACCAGGTGACCTGCCTGGGAGACCTGAACAGAGAGATGGGCCAGCTGTGGCGAGGTGGCGGTCTGATCTGTTCCTCCAACCCTTTGATTTATAAGGCCTTCAGGCAGGTGGTGGATTGGTACATTCAGTGCTAATTGAGAAGGAAAAGCAAAGTGATTAAGAATCAGTGTGACACTGGCTGACAGTGGCAGAGCGAGACACTATGATTCTGTCTCCAGGGTTGACTGCTATGTAGAAGTAACATAAAGACTCACATATAATAATGTATGTGTATAATTGAATTCAGTTTTATATATACAGCTCCAAATCACAACAACAGTCACCCGAAGGTGCTTTATATTGTAAGGTCGACCCTACAACAATACATACAACAATCATATGACACCTTATGATCAAGCACTTTGGCGACAGTGGGAAGGAAAAACTCCCTTTTAACAGGAAGAAACCTGCAGCAGAACCAGGCTCAGGGAGGGGCGGGGCCATCTGCTGCCACCAATAATAATGTATTTACAATTTAAACTGGTGAATAAGCTTTTGAAAAATAGCAGTGGCTGCATGTTAATTATGTGGTGGTACACTTAGTTATCCACCTTTGTTTGAGTTAAAGCAGCTGTATGGAACCAGCAGCCCACAAGTATAAATAGATTTAAAAAATAATACTTTCAATTCAATAAAACAAAACAGAAATAAGGTTAGTAAGACTGTAGATCACAGCCGCGCATTGTTTCAGGAGATGTCAGCGGCTGTGTGTTTAAACAACCATGTCTGCACAATGTCTGCACAATGTCTGCACAATGTCTGCACAATGTCTTGCTCCTTTTACAAAAGGAGCAAGAGACAAAATCATTGATCTTTCATCCAGCAGAGATGAAACTATAACACTATTAGTGCTACAGATAAAAGGTTTTGTAATTTTCTTTTGAATCTTTGGGTGTTTGTATTCATATTATTTTAGCACAGTGTGTGCACTTGTGTTATGATGCTACATATTTGAAGTTGTTTTTAAGTTTTATAAGTTCTGCAATAAATATATGGAACCATATGTTGTAGTATGATGTGCAACATAATAAAGACTGACAACATTAAAATCTGGTCTACTGCTCAGTGAGACTGAGGTACATGTAGTCTAATGGAATCTATTTTATTTTATTTTGTTTTATTTGGTGCCTCTGGAGTAGTCATCATCATGTTTGTTCAGTTTCTATTTCCACTGAAGAGGCACTTGGCCTGTGACTGTGTGTGCGTTTAGTGTTTGGGGTAAATAGTGTCACCTACTGGCCAGACCAGGTGACTCATACAATTCATTCAAATGATTTTCTGACTATCTACAATTTGATACTACTCATGCAAACTAGAGCAGGCAGTAGAGAAGAAAGAGTACAACTAAAATCCAGTAAAGTGCAATAAGTAATATGTATTATACACAGTCGTGTGAAAAGGAGAGTACAGCCTCTTTCAACAACAAGGTTTTGTTTATCAGGGGCATATTTAAAAAACACATCTGGTCCTCAGCAGGTCTTAAAATTAAGTTAATACAGTGTCAAATGAACAAAGGTGAAGAAAACTAAGTCAAAATGCAGAAACAGCAAATGAAGAACTCAGTATGCTCTCAATGCTTTCATAGGAGTTAAGAAGGTAAGATCAGGTAACACAATGGCAAGAAAGAAAACATCAGCAATGATAGAGAAGCAAATGTTTCTGCTCATCAATCTGGGAAGAGATATGAGAAATTATACAGTGAGAAAATGGAAAACGTTTAAGACAGCTGACAATCTTCCCAACAGTGGATATCGAAGCAAATTCACCCCAAGGTCAGACTGTTCAGTGCGCAGAGAAACTGCAAAACACTCGTGAGCTACATCTCCTGCTCTACAGGCCTCGGTTACCATGGCAGATTTTTAAAGTTCATGGCAGCACAGTTAGAAAACAAGCCGTACTTGCTTAGCAAGCCATGAATACAAGTTATACATTCAGTCGTTTTGTTGCTTAGAAAAAGAAAAAGCCTTTTCTCTCTGAATTGAACAGCTTAGCTTTACAATGTTGCCTCTGAATAAACCACAAGACTTCTAGAACAGTGTCCTTTGGACAGACAAGGCCAAAGTGGACATGTTTGTCCATAATGCACAGCGCCATTTTTGGCAAAAACCAAACATAGCATATCAGCACAAACAGATCATGTCACCTATCAAGCATGGAGGTAGACAGGTGATGACAGGATCTGGGCTTCTTCCAGTCACCGAGTGGACGATGAAGGTCTGAGGTCGTCTGCCTGACAGCTTGGACTAGGTTGAGATCGGGTGATGCAACAGGACAACAACCATATTCAAAGCAGCAAATCAAGAACAGAATGAGTGTAAAAATAAATAAATAAATCACGGTGGCCGAATCTCAATCCAGGCAGTCAACCTGACTGAAATACTGTGGCGTGACTTTGAGAAAGCTGTGCAACAAATGCCCGCAAACCTCAATGAACTGAGGCAATGTTGTAAAGAAAAGTGGGTTAAAATGACTGCACAGTGACGTGAAAGATTGATAAAGTCATACAGAAAATGATTATGTCAACTTATTGCTGGTAAAGGTGGAGAATTTTTTTTTTTTGCACGCTGTTTCCGAATTCTGGTTTTGTTTTAGTTCAATAAAAAATGTTCTTGTTCATCTCAAATTGTATTTATGTAATGATAAGACAAGCTAAGGGTCTAAGTCGGTTTTTTACTTGAACTGAACTTTCTTTTTCACCTGACTCTGACATATTTCTACATGTACACTATGTGCATGAGAAAACTGGTTCTGAGAGCGCAGCAAACAATTTTGTTAACTGATTGAGGATCTGGATGCTTAAAATGTTGCCATGTGGTTGCAGTAATTGAGATTGTGCTAAACCATGCATCAGTTTCACAATGACTACACTTTCTCAGAAACATAAGAAAAACAAAGTCACATATATATTCTTTCAAAAAGCAAGTCAAACTGGAACATGCAGGGCTCAGACGGCACAAAGCCTCGTGACAGCGTCACCTGGTCAAAACAGGCATGGCAACATTGTAAAAAACAAAAAAGGAAGATCTATGGTGACGGCTTTGAGCAACAAGGAAGTTGTTGCTGACACATCGAATGCAGATATGGGTGACGGTTTCAGTTAGCAGTAGATGTGACAAAGCAGCTTTGTGAAACACATCTAAAGCTCACTGAGAAGGGAAATGGAAACAAGTAGATATGTAAGTAAATGTTTACATATTTCAAAATATATTCTACAAATAATAACAACTGACCCGGGTGTGTTGCATAATACTGAGATGAACAGGCTGAACACAAAGTAAATGCATAGTTATCCTGTGTATAAACACACAGTACATGAGTACCGTGTCTCATAGCTTATCAAACACAATGTGAACAGAATATTACCACATGAAACTAGTATTGATGCATTTATCATGACCCTAGATTACACCCACCAATAAGCATGCTATTATAAAATGCAACAAACTATTTTATACTGCTGCATGATTTGGCATTATTGGCATTATAATACAATGTCCATGGTGTGTTTGACTTGCAAATATATTTTTCAGTAGTGGACGACTGACCTCTTGTAAGCTGAGGAAGTGGCTTGACAGAAATGCAGAAGTCTTACACACTTACAGATTGTTTACATCAAGGATCTTTACTTATAGCGTCCAACATATAGCTACAATAAGAAAGTGAGGATGTGTGGGATCACAACAGAAAACCTGATAATGCAGCGTTCATAAAACAAACACAGATTAGTTTTCCAGATAAGACTGTAAACCCTGTTCATATTTAGAGATGTTTAGAGTCTATATTGTGTTACTCGAAACTGAATGATTGAGGTAGATCTTGAGTTGTATTGCCGCTGTGATGAACTGATACATCTTTCACCATTTTACAAACTAAAGCGAGTTGGGGGGGGGGGGGGCAGAAATGTCAGAAGGAGAAACGGAAAATTTGTAACTTCATAGGCTGCCACGCTGGGAGGCTGTGTTTGGTAAATGATGTGAGCAGAGACGTGTTACATGTGTGGTAAGTGGTGCAACTTAAGTCGTCTGTCTAAAGTAGCTCGCAGGGTTTGCAGAACTAAAGACGTAACTGACATAAGTTTGTGTCAGTCAGATAAAGTTCATCAGTGTTTAAACAGAAGCTGCAGGTTCACTGGTGGCTTTAATTGTGTTACACTGTATTAAAGACCTTCTGCTTTGTGACGGTGTTGTTGAATGCAGACAGCCTCCTGTTTTTGTGGTTCTAGCAATGGTTATGTTTGACTGTTTCAGACCAGTGTGATGGGATTCCTCTTGAGTGTTGGGATCCTTTTTCAGGGGTGTGACTCAGCGGTAAAATGCAGGAATGACAGAGGAGACGAAGTTGACTGGTTTGTAGACATTTTGAATTTCTGCCAATGGGTTTAATGTAAATGCATATGAAAACATCTTTATCTACATTCTTTAGGTATATTTTGTACAAGCGTCCCAATGAGGATAAACTTGGATTGTCATACTTTTACATGGATGAGAGCACCAACGGATGGATACTCAGCCAAGAGAACATCAGCAGTGATTCTGGCACTCTCGCAAACACCCTGAGACCTCTTTTTGACTTCTATGACAGAAAGGTGAGGTATTATAGGATATATGTCTCACTAGCATGGCACAGGGAATAATCTGAATACCATTTCAGAGTTGTTGTGGTGTTGCTCGTCTATCCAGATCGAAGGCTTTGGATACATGCTCTACAGCGACCAGCCTCCAAAGCCGTATGTTGCTCCTCCATCGTTTGGTCACAGTAAAGGTGGGCACAACATTGTCTCAGCTGACGGCGTCCTCTGTCTGAAAGACCCAAATGTAGCAAAGCTCAGTTTGTGTTTCTGACTTTCTACAGGAGTTGTGTTGTTGGACAAAGCGTCTGGAGTTTGGCTTTCACACAGTACACCCAAATTTCCAGTATATCGTAATAAAGCCTTCTGGCCTGATAATGGAAATGCAAACGCTCAAGCATTTATGTGCGTGACTTACCCGTATAAGCAGTTCAAAGAAATAGGTATGTCAACAGGTAAACAGCTCAAATCAGTTTCATAGAACTAGTGAAAGTGCACTTTAACAACTTGTATCTGAATTCTTAGGAGTGCAGCTCAAGTACATCCATGCTTATTCGTATGACTCTGAAATCCCAACAACCTTTCACAATGAGCTGCGATGTGTGGCACAGCGAGACTGCTACCCGAAAAAGGAACCCTGGTTTAGTCAGGCGACGCTGACTTCTTCACGCGGCCGTAACTTCATCAGCTTTGCAAAATACACACGCTTTGGTGATGGTAAGTGTTTTCAGAAAGAAGACATATTTCAGGAGGGATGATTTCATGTTGTATTGATCACAAACATAAGACCCTGTCGATTGACAGTAAAACACACTGTACTCTCCACAGTACGGGCAGAGCGCACTATTAATAGTGTTGTTTTCCTGTTTTGTTTCCCATACTATTGCAGATCTTTACTCTGGTCTTGTTACAAAAAACATTAGGGGGAATCTGTATGTTAAGAGCTGGGGAAAGATGCACCACAATCGCGGTCTGCCTTCTAACTGCAGTAAAAGCATCCCTAACCATGTGTACAACGTGAAAGAAGTAAAGCTTCCAAACAGGAGGGCCTTCAGTGATACTGTGGATCACTCAAAGTGGTGCGTGACTGCAGACGGTGACTGGATCTGCATCGCTGATATGAACCGAGAGGAGAGTCAGATGAAAAGAGGTGGAGGAGCAATATGCACTAATGACAGAGTAGTTGGGATGGCTTTCTATAGACTGATACGCAATTTTGAACCATGTAAAGATCCACGCTCTACTGTTGGTAGACGAGAGCTGTGAAGGAACAACTCAAGTGTTGGACCAATATTATAAAAACCTCAGCTTAAATAAGCACATCAGCTCAGCTGTCCAGTCTTGACTCGTGCAGCTTTAGGTTCAGTTTGTTTCTAAAAGAAATCCAGAGATGGTTACAGAGTGCCTGCTTTTGTCCCTTCATTGTTCGCACGACTGGACCAAAATGCAGCAATCAGAGTTTTTAAATGTCTTGATCATGTTGTTTCATTTTTTAATCTCTTATTAAGTTTTGTTTTTATTTCCTATCATGTCCTGTGAAGCGCTTTGTAACTTTGTTTTGATAGGTGCTATATAAATAAAGGCATTATCATTATTAAGAAAACTCGATGGACTATTAAAAACTTGATTTTATTACACAAACTTCTGTATCTGGTAGAAAAACAGTTTCGACCTCAGGGTCCTCTGCAGTGTCCTCCGTGCACCGTTACTTCAAACTAAATGAATTAAATGTGAATGATTTAACGCTCACTTGGAACTTATTGCCAGCTGTGCAAACCAAGCTCTTGCTGCAGCTCCACACATTGAAAAGCCTTTTGTACACCCTGAACCCTGCATGTTGACGTTCCAGTGGAAGGACAGGAGGAATGCCAGATAGTACGGTGTTTGCGGCTTTGTTTGTCTGTGCATGTCTATTTTCTACTTTTTCATTTATATTTTTTGGGTTTTGACACTGAGCAACTTCCACTCGCCTCCTATGTAAAAATGCAGTTCTTGTCCTCTTTGGCAGCGTCTGCTTGCAACAGGTTTTCAGCTTTCAGCTGTTTCTGTGCCACCAAAATGTTGCACCTGTAGATTAATTTCCAGAATCTTTCCAGCTTGTTCATTTTTGTGATGCGGTGTGTTAAATGCAAAACACCTTGTCATTGGAGTTGAGGTAAACAAAAGAAAAACATTTCCTTTTGGTAACAGTGCAAAAACTGACAAAAATAATGGAAGGTCTTATTTCTAAAGTTTACCATAAAGTGTCTTAATTGCATTTTTTGATGTTAACGCTCCAGGAAGTGGCTTTTTAAAATAACATGATCAGTCCTTGCCCACACCACAGCTTCCTGTTCACACCACATGTCACACTATCATGCTTAATTTTAAAGACCTACATTACTGTAATTATTATAAACTGTGCTATTATATCCACACAGTATAATCTCAATTTTTAGGCAGGTGATTAAAGATGTAGGACAAATATTGTAATATTGTATTTGTTGAATCACAAATATAATATTATTCCTCATAAATGCAACTTTGTGTTCACTCGTTTTCACTGAGAAACACTAAAGAAAATACTCAAATTAAATGTGCTGATGTGTTAATGATCACTTCTGTGGTTCCTGGTGCAGATAAACTCGTGTTGTCTCTTTCTGGCTTTGTTTAATTGTATTTAAGCTGTCAAATGATCACAGCCTCCTCTTCCTCCTTTAGTCCTGAAGGTGATGGTTAGACCTTCATCACTGATATGAACAGGCACAGTTTCACTGTCATTTCACCGGTTTTGAGCTTTCAGTTTAGATGCCCTCATTTACTGGCGTGCCACCGAGCCATATCTGGCATTTGCAGCAGTTCTTATTTGTGCCCCCACCTAATGTAAGGTTTATGCCACAGCTTCCCTAAATTAAGAGTTTTTGTAATTACAAAAACATTTTTATGTTTCTGTAATGATTAACTATGAGCTAGATCTTTAACTGAAATTATATTTCTGATGCTAAAATATAATTATTGTTATCTATGAATTTTCAAATGTATGGGTTTATTTAAAGAAGCAGAAAAACATAGTAGAGTATGTTATTATTTATTTTTAAGCCTCTACCTGCTCTAACAAAAAAAATCAATTCAGTCTTTTTTAGCCACTTAAATTGTCTTTACAGGATTGTGAGTTTATATATGTTGTGACTTCTCCTGCCTTGTTGGCCAGTTCACTCCTGAAAAAAGACATTTTTAATCTCAATGAGACTTTTTACCTGGATAAAAAAGATAACAGATTACACTGATTACAGCTTCCAACTCCTTTGAGGAAGGTTTTTTTTCTGGCTCTAAATGACTTGATATCATTCATAAGAGATATGGTTGACAGATTATAGGTCAACAAGTCATTTATAACAGCTTTCCAAGAAACAACAGTGATGAGTGGAGACGTAGCAACTACAAAGGTATAAAGATCATGAGCCATATCAGAAGATACGAGAAAGAGTTCTTGAAGGAACAGCAGCATGGCTTCATGTTGAGAAAGAGAGCTACAGATTAAATGTTTGGTTTGAGAGTGCTGAGGAAGAAGTGTGTAGAAAGAGCCGTGTGATGTTTTTGTGGATCTGTAGAAAGCATATGATCTGGTGTGATACTGTACGAGGAAGTAAGGGTGGTGCAGGACATGTATGAGGACAGCTATCAGTGGTGAGGTGTGTGGTAGGAGTGACAGATGGGTTTGGATTACGTCAGGGATCGTCTCTGAGCATCTTCTTGTTTGCAGTGGGGATGGATGGATGGCCAGGTGAGGTCAGGCAGGAGCAGTGGCGGCTCCTGAAAAAAATCTCAGGGGGGGCAATTTTTATGATATCGACTAAAATGACCCATTTAATGAGTACATCAAACAACACAATTTTAATTTGTTGCTAGGTGATTAACTCATACAGTGATACCTCATGCCCACTAGATGGCAACACACAACAGAAAGCTTTCCTCTAGCTACATAAGTTACAGGTAGAAAGCGAAAGAAATTAGCATCCAGTAGCCTTTAAGCAAAAATGAATGTGTCCACTTACTCATTACTTAGGCTACATCAATCCAATGTTGTGTGGTGTAATCAAGCAACAATATAAAGCCGGCTGCATCATATAAATCAATATGCACAGCCTGTCAGCCACGACTTGCGCTGGAACCAACTCCGACAAAAAGTCCTGTTGTATGCTTTTGACTTCTCCTTCGTTGCCTGGGTTAGTTGAATTTCGGGCTTGTCAGGTCCCAACTCTTTAACTTGCAGTTTTTCTGCCATTGTCCTTCTGGCAAAAGGGTAGGTTAGAAGCGATCTAACCGAATTTGGGGGAGGCTGTGCCTCAACCGTTAACAATACCGCTGCCATCGTCTCTCTCTGACCTTATAGCTCACTTAGGCTACTGACTGAGGTAAAATTCTAGAACAGCAAATCTTCGCGCGTTTTCTGCAGGGGCGCAATTTTAAGCGCCCCCAAACCATTTAATTCAGCGACGCTGATAGGTCAAATATTTATTATTTTCCCCTGGCAACCATTTAATGATAGGCTATTTCGCTGCATATCAAGGGCGCTTTGACGAGCGCCCCAGAAGAAGAAAAACACCGTTTGTTGGTTGAACTTTAATGAGTCAGCTGGTGAAAATGTTAAAATACGCCTGGCTGTATATGGGCACACACATAGTAAAACTATCATTGATGAATTTTTTAAAAATATATATTTTTACTCCTCCACATTTGGGGGGGCGGAGCCCGAGCGCCCCCTATGGGCCAGCCGCCACTGGGCAGGAGTCTCTGTAGACTGTGATGCTCACAGATGACATTGTGTTCTGCAGTGAGAGTATGAAGTAGGTGGATGAAAGCCTGGGGAGGTGGGGGTATGTTCTGGAGAGCAGAGGAGTGATAGCCAGTAGAAGCCAGACAGAGACGGGTGTTAACAGTGAAGATGATGGAACTAGAGGTTTGAATAACTGGGGTCAAAAAAAGCCATGGACAGTGCACAGGAGAGGTGAAATTGAGAGAGTGTAGGCAGGGTGGAGTCGGAGGACGAGTATCAGGAGGGTTTCTGACAGAACATTACATAAAGCTGGGGTATTGCAAAAAACGGCTGTGTTTAGGTTCTGCTCTATTTCCCTACTTTACAGTGGGACTCTGTCTCCTCCTCACCACTAGAGGTCACACTTGTTCTTCACCGAGTCTTCATTCGGCCACTTCCTGTCCCACCGGAAGTGAATACGCGAACGGGGCTGCTGCTTCCAGTACACACACGTGAGAAACAAGCCAAAACAGACAGCAGATACAAGATGGACATTACAGAGGTCTCAACAAGTCAGGACGGCAAAGGGAAGAAGGGCAAGAAAGCGAAGAAGAAGAGCGCGGAGGTTGATGGGGAAGGCAGCGCGGGGGAGGAGAAGAAGATGGTGAAGAGCGAGCTGGCTGTTGCCTTTCCTCCCACCTTCAGTGTGTCAGAAATCAAGAATAAACAGCGAAGACACTTCATGTTCATGAAACTCAAGCAGGAGAAGAGAAAGGTACCGATACTGGGTCATGGCTGGTAATGGGGGGAGCTTCCGGTACTTGGGACACTCACGTGCCAGTTTATTAGGTACAGCGGTGCGTTAAAACGGCACCGTTTTACGTGAGCAAAACTCCAGTGTGTTTCAGTAGAACTGTTAATGTAAGAGAATACAATGATCAACATAAAAATATCAATGTCTCGTTTTAGCACGTGTTTTTCATTAAACGTCAACATGTTACGTCTGTCGTTAGGCTGCTTGTTTTGCTTGGGTCCAGTTTATTTAGACTCTGACTCCTTATGTGCTGCTTAACTCACCACTCACCATATTTCATTAAAGTGAAGTATAGTCAGGGTGGGTCTCCTTGTTCTTCTATTTATGAGGGAAAAACAGCCAAACAAAAATCATTAGGATCAGCTGATATTTGCTGATATTAAAGTTGGACCATAATCATTGCATCCCTAAATATTAAGCACACCTGTTAATGTTAATAACTTCAGAGTAGGCTGGTAAATATCTAGTTACCTATTTATTTTGTGTCAGTATTGTGAGGCCTTTAGAGTTTTTAGTTTTTTTTTAAAATACTGTTATTTATGTTATAATCCGGTGCATCTTCTGATGATACTTGTATGGAATCACAATAAATTTTATGTGAGGTAACAAATGGCCAGTTTTACTAGTTGTGACACACAGAAAAAGGTACATCTATAATTTTATTTAAAACATCACTGCTTATCCAGATCAGTTCTAGCAGGAGTAATCGATAAATCACTTTATTAACTTTGAAAACCTCCTTGAAGATCTATTAACTTCTAAATTTGTATTTCAGCAAAAGATGCAGCTGAGGAAAAAGAGAAGAAAAGAACGTGAAGCTTTAGGTGATAAGGTGAGTCTTCTCTTTGTTTGTTCTTCACTTATGACTGTGTTTTATGATGGATGTGTTAATTCTACCAATAAATTGCTGTCATGGGGATTTGATGGTAAAGAGGGGCTCAGATTAGAGCCACTAGTCCTCCAAATTAAAAGGAAGCAGTTGGTGAAGCATGTCCTACTGGGAGGGGCTGGGGGGGCAGACCCAGGATATGCTGGATAGATTATGTTTTGGCTTGGGAATGCCTCTGTGTCCCCCCGGAAGAATTTGAGGAGATGGCAGGAAAGAGGGAGATCTGGGCTTCTATGCTTAGACAGCAGTGACAGAGAGTGAAAGGATAAAATAAGGCAACAGCTGTAATATTTATTATTTGTACTTTATTTTATTCTGTCCCCAATGTAGGCACCACCAAAGGAGGTCCCCAAAACAATAGAAAACCAGAGGGTGTATGACGAGACAACAGTCGACCCAGAGGATGAGGAGGTATGAACTGGGCTTCATCAGATTATTGTTATCTTTATTTCTGAATTTGGATTAAGTTGCATATGTTTGTGTACGTTATATACAGATTGCTTTTGACGAGGGGACTGATGAATTCTCCGCCTACTTCAACGGGCTGACAAATCCTAAAGTGCTCATCACAACATCAGACAGGCCCAGAGGGGTGAGGGCTCCTGCTGTCATTACAGTCATTGTTATTATTCTTTTATCATTAAATATGCAGAATCTGAAAAATTATAATTTGCTGGTAAATTTTGGGTCATTTGAATATTATGCAGAACAAAGAATTTTCTAAAAATCTCCTTACATATTTGAATATTCTTGACTTTGTTACAAAATCGAGCAGAACAGAAGCTACAAGCTTACTTTTAGCTTTTGTGTAAGCGTTTGAAGCTGGTTTTGTTGTTACAGTTTAATTTCTGCACTAAAATAGGATTTACTGTCATAGTAGTTAATAATAGTTTGGCAGCCTTCTTGGTGCTAACCACTCTTCCACCTAAAGTGTTGAACGCACAGTGATTTGTGCCACATCATCTGATTTGTGTCTTGCAGAGGACGGTGAGGTTTTGCGAGCAGCTGGCCACAGTCATCCCAAATGCCCACGTGTACTACAGAAGAGGTTTGGCCCTGAAGAGGATCATACCGCAGTGCGTCGCCAGGAACTTCACCTATCTCATGGTCATCAATGAGGATCGACAAGTGCCCAGTATCCTTAAAGGCAGCTGTGCAAGCTCTAGTTCTTTCTTTGGTCAAAAGTCTCATTTTGACCAAATACTGCTGATAATTATGAAAGTTGCACAAACCATGGAAATCTTTGATGCACTCAGCTGTTTTCTAATGCGAGATCCTTAACCATTAATTAAAGATGGCATGGTTCTCTGTCACTTACCTGACGGGCCGACTGCACACTTCAAAGTCAGCAGTGTTCGACTACGCAAGGAGATGAAGGCAAGATGATAAGTCCAAACTCTTTTTCAAAATGATCCTACTTACTCACCTATACTATAAACACGTGAAAAGGAAAGTACACCCTCTTTCAATTCTGAGGTTTAACATCAGGACATAGTAAAAATTTAATCTGGTCTTCAGCAGGAGATAAAATCTCAGATGAAGAACAGCACGTAATATTACTCCGTGTACTGTTTGTACAGGGGTTAAGTTACCTGCAGGCAGGTGCAGCTGATAAAATGCACTTGATTAACTGATCAATAGTCAGCGTGGGCACTCCTATAAAAGGAGAAGCACTTAGATGTGTGTTAACACAATGCCAAAACACATCAACAGTGACCTTAAAGAAGAAACTGTTGCAGCCCGAGACTTTTGGAAGGACTATACAAGTCCGTCATTCTGCTGTGAGAAAGATTATTCACAAATAGAAACGTTCAGGACGGTTCAAAGTCTTCCCAGGAAAGTGACATCGCAGCAAATTCACTGCAAGGTCAGACTGTGCGATGCTCAGACTCACTGCAAAAAAGCCAAAAGCTACATTTCAGACTGCAGGCCTCGGTTAGTAAAACATTTGAAGTCCAAAACAGTCCAGTTAGAAAAAGACTGAACAAGTATGAACTCCACAATGATGTGAGAGACTCAAAGTCATGTAGAAATACATACCTCATGTTACTGCTGCTAAAAGACACTGAATCATGTGGTGCACGCGGTGTTTCACACACTGCTTCTGCATTTTGGTTTCTTTAAAAAGAGAAAAAACAACACATTGTATTATGACGTGTGTTGTTCATTTGAGGTTATATTAAAATAACTTTACAACCCGGTACAGTCTAAGTTATTTTTATCATGTTTTATACTTAATATGTTGAAGAGGTGAAACTGAACGAGGGGGTATTTCCTCTGTGCTTCTGTATGTTACTCCAAACAGTGGGACACGCTTTCTTGAAGTTTAGTCATTTGAGATCATCTGGCTCCTTTTCTTTGTCCCGCAGAGACGAGGCAAAAATCCAACTGAACACTACCCAGAGGTGATCCTCAACAATTTCACCACTCGTTTGGGACACACCATCGGCCGTCTGTTCGCAGCTCTTTTCCCACAAGAGCCACACTTCGTTGGCAGACAGGTCGCCACCTTCCACAACCAGCGAGACTTCATCTTTTTCAGATTTCACAGGTAAATATTTTTCAACCTTCTATACTAACACATGCGTCTGTTTTAAATCTTAAATTTAGAAGGCTAAATAAATCTCTAAAAATCATCTGTGAAAGGTACATCTTCAAGAATGAGAAGAAAGTTGGTATTCAGGAGCTGGGACCACGCTTCACCCTCAAACTCCGATCTCTACAAAAAGGCACGTTCGACTCAAAGTACGGAGAGTACGAGTGGGTGATGAAGGTGAGTCATCCTCACAGATGGTTGTTTTTGCAGTAAAACTGTCATCAAGCCACGTGCACATTTGCCTTTAAGCAACCTATTTGCTGTTAGTTTCTACTTTGCCAGTCGTGTTATTACAGTCTAGTTCAACATTTAATTGTGGAAGATTAAAAGAAATGTTTTTGTCACACAAGCTTAAATATCTTTTTTTGATTTCAGCGTCATGAGATGGAAGCCTGCAGGCGAAAGTTCCAGCTTTGAGAAAATAAAACTCTTTTCCTGGTCAGATGGGAATGATCGTCTGTTATCCAAGATACTTCAGCTGTTTGTGGACTTGCTGAGATTGACTTTACAATGCCCTGGCAACTGTTAAATCTTCAACAACAGCTCAAATTTCCCTTAAAAGTATCATTTCCACTCTTTATCGTAACATGACCTACTCATGGACATCAAAGGGCTGAGTCTAATTGTTGGACACATTTTCTCTTGGACCGTGAAATGCCTGAGAAGACATGCAGCATCCTGTTTCTCTGTAAATGCTGCCTGTGTGTTAAAAGCTTTAAAAATGTGATATGCTCTGACCACATATATGCAAACATACACCTGGTCCATCCTGGTTTGTGCGACTGACAGAAGGAGCTTTGAATAAAGTGCATTGTGTGAGTGGAGGTGGTCAAATTGTTTGTATTTAACACATGAGCACAGTGCAGATGCTTCTGTATTCAACAGGATTCTCAAAATTCATCTTGGATAATACGTGTGTATATTGTTATTCTAATAAAACATTTACTGTGTCTTTAAGTTGTGAATAAAGGTATTTATTTTTGTTCAGGCATGAAAAATACACATTTCAAAAGGCACATGTTAGTATGGGTTAGTTCTATGCAAATAGCTTAAGACGCATTTGTGCTAAAACCACTTGGAAAGGTTTCCACGTTAGATTTGATAAAAGGCAAAAGTTAAAAAAAAAAAAAAAAAAGTCAGTCGTTTGGCCCAAGTTCCCTAACGCTCCTGAGTCGATTCCAGTCCATGATGTAGGATCCTGAAACGCCGTTCCACAAAGCACCACAATGTCCAACACCTGCAGAAATGTTTACGATCATTAGTCATGCAAAAATTTTATTCATACAGCACCAACTCACGTCAACAGTGGTCTCAAGGTGATTTATATTGTAAGGTAAAGACCCTAAAAACAGACCCTGTATGAGCAAGTACTTGGCGACAGTGGTAATAAAGAACTCCCTTTTAGCAGAACGGGGCTCAGGGCAATCAGAGAGAGATGGGACAAAAGGCAAAGTACAGGGGCCACAGCATTTAGGCTGAGGGTGTGAAAAGTTTGTTTTCCCTATAAAGCAGGCGGCAAAGCATGTAAACAATGCAGAAATGCACAGTATTTTATAAGCATTACTGCAAAAGCAAAGTTAAACCACTCTGACCTGCTTATAAATGATTTTAGAAAAACTGACCGTGAGTGATGTTAAAGCTCTACCTGAACTTCACAGGTGAGAAAAGTCTAGAAATTAAAGGTGCGAGTCCGAGCACTGTAACTCTGATGATTTTCAGTAGAGCAGCCTCGACAAGCTGACTGGAAATAGTTAATAACTGATATTTTATGGAAGAGTTCATTTTAAACTACCATTGAATTATAAGCGTTTGATGTTAATCGTTTAAAATTAGGCTACTTTTTAAGAAAGTGCATTTTGTACTGGTTTCAGTTTCGTAACTTGTTGCCATTACTCAACGTTATGTCTCTTGGCCGTACAAAACATCAAAACGTACTTTATGGATTCCCCACAGAACTTGAGGTTATTTTAATCGTACAAAAAAAGAGGCAGCCTGAGAACCAGCTGTACTCACACAGGCGGAGGGTCGGCCTGTTGGTGCTATAGGAAGGAGCAGACTTTCTGCGGTCTGAAGGGGTTGTTGCTGGACGACATGCCGGTGAGCAGAGGGTCCTGTTGGGCGTTCTGGAGGCAGAACTGCTGCAAGTCTGCAGCGGCCTGGGACACCTGTGGTTGGGAAATAGTTGAGACAAGCTACTGCTGTGCAACTACAACTACAATCGCTATTCAAATGAAGAGAGACTCCTTTAACAGACGACAGAGAAACAGTACACGCCCTACAATAGTAACGTAGCGATTTTAACCGTTACCTTAACTCTGTTAATGCCAGCTTCAAGGCGTAACTGTTGGACCACTTTCTTCATTGCTACGACGTTGGCCGATCCAGACATCGCTGAGTTGAACGTTTTAAGGCTTTAAGCGACGAATTTAAAAGTTTTACCTAGAATATTGGTTGTTGCTAGCTCACTTGCTAACTACTTCATCAACAACGAGCTTCCGGTTTTGTATAAAGGCGTGTCAAGTACTGCTGCCTTCGCGTGAAGTTCGAAAATGTCAACTTTTCGATCTCTTTACTTCACTGTTTTGTAAACAATAGAAACCTCACAGTAGAATAGTTTTTCGTTACTTTGAAAACTGTATTAGTGAAAACGAGATTCATAAAGCATATAATCATCGCCTTTGTTATGCATTTCCAGACGGTTTCTCTGATAATCACCCACAACAAAAGTTCAATTTAAGTTTTAAAAATTACAACTCCCACATATACCAGAAAGGAGCGCCAGATAAATGGAAATTCCGCCCCCTGGTGTTGGAAACGCTGCCGTACTCTTTCCACGCATGTGTATGTGTGTGTGTGTGTGTATATGTATATATGTATATATATATATATATATATATATATATATATATATATATATATCCCTAAAGGGTAAATACAGAAGAAATTGCGCCCGTAGTGGTCATCGCAGATGAGCGGCTTCATGTTTTTTTTTTCCTCCGCAGCAGAGCAACCACTGCTGGCACTCTCATAAAAGAAACTTCACTGGACAACTGAGGGTGTTTGATTACTACAGACTGGAACTTAGCAGTGCACGCCTTCAGAGCACAAGAGCAGAAATCTTCCAGTGTTTCTGTTCCTTCTCTGATGGAGCTGTCTTGCGCGTCAGCGAGATATACAGAGGACAGGAGACCTCACAGCTGCAAGGTATTTTCTTTTCTTTCTTTTTTTCTTTTTAAGGATGAAATAAAATGACAAAATTATTTTTTTCAAGCAAGCAGACACATGCCTGATGATGCAAACGGACCGTGTTAACATGTTTGCATTCGTGTGCAGCTTCTGGAGCTCCATGTGCTGTTTGTGCCAGCTGACCAGTGGAATGTGAAGCTCAATAAAGTCCCTGCTGAAGCCACAGAGAGCTTCATATCAGCCGGCTTCATCAGGTGAAACTGCCGCAACTGTTTGTTTTAATATAGAAAACTCAAGATAAGGATTGTTCAACACTCCTGGACTGCACGTCCACTGTGCACACACATAAAAGATACTGAGATATGTTGTATTACTTAGGCTTTGTTCTTAGGAAATTCGGTAACGTAATTGTCTGATAACAATGTCAGACTGCTTTAACATTGTTCAGTGCTTTAAAAGTGTTGCAATGATACAATCTTTCCAAGTCTCAGTTGAAAAATTACAGTATTACAGTTGCTGAACGTGTCATTTTGCTTTTTAAATTTGATAAGTCAAATTTATTTGAGCACTCGATAGGTGACATGTAGCTTTTTTCTTGAACAATCCTGACTATCATTCTTTTTTTAACGTGGACACCACCTCTCCTTTTCTGTGACCTTAGGGTTTATCCTGATGTTACCCTGAAAACTCTTAGGAGTGAGCTGGGCGCTCTCCTTGGTGCACAGAGGAGCGTCAACAAATTCTCCTTCCTTAAATGTGTGGGGCGCAGTCTGGCGCTGGTGAGTGCAGCTGGCTGTTTAGTGCTCTTTTGTAGAGCTGATTGTATTTCACCAGGCACACAATAGAGAGAAACTGCACAGACAGTTTACTGCTCAGAGTAAAGGGTGTAAAACGTGTGTGCGGGCGAGTGGGGAACACACTTTTTACTGCCGTGCCTTTTACAGCTTCCAAATTCTTGTCTGCTGCAGGTCAAAAGCAAACAGGAGCAAGACCTGAAAGTGAAAGTGTTCGCCCCACCCTATGTGCGTAGAGTCAGTGTTGGATACTTAAATCTAAACATTTAATCGGATGATGCTTCTCTTTATGTAGTGGGTTGGTTCCAGTAACACGTTGTTGTCACCTGTCAGCAGGCCACGCAGCCGGAGCTGTACTTGCTGCCCGCTGTGGAGAATGACAGCAGCGTTTGCTCCCGATCTCTCACCCCTGACACCACCAGCACCTCCCCAGACCACCAGATCTATTACCACCCTCCCAAAATGTGCAGCCGGGCAACAGGAACAAAGGAGCCCATCAAATTCCCCCATATCCCCCAGTATTCCCATCAGCCACCTCCCACACACCGGCTAGAAGAAGAGGAGGAAGAAGGGGATGATAGGAGCTACAGCTCTTCAGAAGGAGGCGGGGAGAAGGAAGGTGAAACTCTCTCCTTCATCAGGAGAGCAGAGCAGGAGTGTTTTCGAGGGCAAAAGCAAAGGGCACCCCAGCTTGCTTTGCACACACCCCAACTGCGAGGCTGCAGAGGTGGAGGTATGCTCTGGAGAAATGAGGCATGAAAGTCAGTTGAAGCAAGACAGAAAACATGTGAATGAGAGGGAGAAAGGTGTAAGAGTGAAGTTACGAGTAGAGATAGTGAAGGTGGAGGAGTTTAAATACCTGAGCTCAACCATCCAAAATAATAGACGGTGCAGAAGAGAGTGCAAACAGGGTGGAGTGGGTGGAGACAAGCGCCATTTGTGACAGAACAATGAAAGCAAGAGTGAAAGATGGACAAGATTAGAAATGAATACATTAGTGGGACATCCCAGATTGAGCAGTTTGGAGACAACGTTAGAGAGGCAAAGCTAAAATGGTTTGGATATGCGCAGAGGAGGGAGAGTTGATATATGGGACAAAGAATGTGCAATATGGAGCAACTAGAAAGGAGGAAAAGAGGAAGACCTCGGAGAAAGTTCATGGATGTAGTGAAGGAGGACGTGCAGAGGGTTTGTGTAACAGAAGAGGATGCTAGGGTGAAATATGAGTCGCTGTGCTGACACCTAGAAGGCGCAGCCGAAAGAAGAAGTCGTCGTCTTGTATTTGATGCAATAAAATGTCCATTTTGCTGAAACTCTTAGAAAAGACAGATGCAGTTTTTCTGCTTACAGATTTCCAGCAGTGTGTGGCTGATTCAGCTCAGGTGAGGGAATTGCCAGAGAAAGAAGAAACCTGCAGAAAGAAGAAACATAACCAAAGAGGAAACAGAGCAGCCAGACATTCAGGAGTGGCGGAGTCCCTGGAGGACAGAGATTCAGGCTTCTCCCTAACAGACGGGTACCGAGCAGCCAGCATACTGACCTAAAAACTTCTTACTCCATGGACACGACTGAAACTACTTGTGTGTGTTTTTCAGGGTTGGGAAATCAAAAGTGGAACACGCGCTGAAGTCCATCAGAAACAATCGAACAGCCAGGGTAACGTGCGACATTTAGAAAAAACACAAAGTATATCTTGGTTACATGATCATCTCCTTTTCAGTGCTCTTTGTAAAACATGGATCCACAAAAGAAAAACACTTTGCAGGATAATCTTCTGTTTTTCTGTGAAGCTGTCAGAAAGCCTAGCTCCGTTGTCTCAGCCTGCCGTATCACCACCTTCAGGTTTAGACTTGGCCACAGTCACCCATGAAACGGCTGCTTCTCCAGTCCTTCACACAAACAGTAAGCCGGACGTATCTGCAGGCTTTATGCTGATTGTTATTAGTACAACTGACGGGCTTTTTATTTAAAAGGGGAAGAACTAATCAGTGAAATCAAGCTGGTACGGGAGGAGAGAAAGCAGCTGGAGAGGACGCGACAAGAGCTGCTGCGAAAGGGGAAAGACTTGTTAGCCCAGAACAGACACCGCAGGAACCAAGGTCAGCACCAGTCACCAGAGGTTTTTAATTATTCCCCAATCTGAGTTAAAGCACTAACAATTTAGTGAAACCTTTTTTTTGTTGAAGTTGTTAACCAATTTGTCTCCGTCCTTTTAACATAAAGCACGTGACAGCTGGAAAAAGAAATATTTTGAAGCCAAGAAGGCCACGGCGCCATTGGACGAGAACTTGAGAAACTTGAGACAAGAACTGGAGACGTTTTACAACAAAGTCCTGCATCAGCTGCAGGCCCGAGATAACAGAGCAAAGCCCAGACACCAAGGAAGATCCTCCATGAAGGTACAATCTAACCACACGATTCCCTTCTTTTTTTTTAAATGCATCTTCAGTATTAATATTAAAGTCTCAGTGGCTCAGTTTCAGGTCTGTACAATGAACCAGTCGTTACTTACACCTTGCTAGTTCTGGGCTGGACCCTCTTTTGCTTTCAGAACTGCTTTAATTCTTTATGCACAGATTCAACGAGATGCAGGAAACGTTCCTCAGAGATTTTGGTTCATATTCACACAGTTCTGCAGATTTATTGGCTGCACATCCAGGATGTGAATTTCCTGTTCCATCACATCCCAAAAACAACACTCAGCTAGGCCGTGGTGTTTAAAGAATGATGAAATGGTACTAACAGGGGCCAGTTTCTGACCCTACCATCCGAGCGTTGCAGCAGAAATAGAGTTGAATCAGACCAGGCAAAACTTTTCCAATCGTCTAATGGTTCCATTTTGGTGTAGCCTCAGCTTCCCTCAGGAGCGGCAGCCGGTGTGGCGTTCTTGCTGCTGTAGCCTTCAACCAAGCATATAATAGTTGAAATAATTTGTTGTCTTTCTACCAGCAGTCAGGTAGTAAATGATAAATCATCTTTTTTCCCTATTCTGACGCTCAGTTTGAATTTCAGCAGCTCATCTCGACCTTGCTTACATGCCTAAACGCACCGTTTCTGCCATATGATTGGCTGATTTGGATATTTGTGTTAACGGGTAGTTGAACAGGTGTATCTAATTCAAATGGCCACTCACCCATAAACAGTTTTCCACCCATAAACTTAATGACGGACTATCCCTTACAGAATGAGCTCATCATTCAGATCATGACTGAGAGCCACGAGATTGACAACCTGAAGAGGAAGGTAGAAGATGGCAAGATGAAGCTGGTGACGGAGATAAAGGTAAGTGATGTATGAAAACTGTTAAAATACCTGAGCTGGTTGGTCAAGAGACATATCATCAATAAAATCATCTAATCACGGAGCACAGCAGAGCTCATTTTCTTGTGTTTCCTATGAATGTTTTTCTAGTTGAGAAAACAGGCGGCCACTGAGCTCAGAGCCCTGAAGGCTGAGCTGGCTCAGAAGAAGAGTCAGTCATCTCATCCCGGCCTGATGGGAAATACTCCACGGCACGGAGCACAAGTCCAGAGCAGCGCCACCCAGTTCAGAATAAACTGCACGTGAAAAACCCGTTTTCTGGTTTAATTATTTTGGACTTGAATGCGTCTTTCTAATTAGTTATGTTATTTGATTGGACCAAAATAGTTTGCATTGTTTTATAATGTCGATTTAAGTTTGGGTTTCTCAGATGATGTAAACTCTGATGTGCTGAGATAACAAAATTCCACTGCTTACTCTGTAATTTCATTCAAAGATTTATTAGAAACAAGTTTTATTTATTTAAAAAAGTGCATAAATCTCAGTAAGCTCGGTGTAGGGACGTTTAAAGACCGGCTTTCCTTTTTAGAGAATCACAGTTATTTCGCTTAGCAAAGAGGAATGTAACCCAGTCAAAGGCAGCAGCAATAAAAGAAACAATTAACTCTCAAGTGCAAGTATGCCTCGAATACCCCCTTTACTGCTACAAAGGGAGGTGTTGACTTAGCAACAAACAGAGGCGGGCTCTGGGATGGTTTGTCACGTGCACAGCTAGCATCCTAAAAGAGCGTTCCACATCATTGTTGTCTGTTGCCTGGCGACCGGATCATCACTGTAGTCCAAGATGTTGGCGTTCCACATGCCAATACCCCTCAGGCCCTTAGACATCACCGAATCCGCCTTTGGGCAAATACTCTGTGGGTCATCGTACCAAACTTGATGGATTTGTCCGTCCTGGTCCTGAGGAAAGAAGCAACAACATAAATTTGATAATAGCGCCATCTTGTGGTCTGAAAAGATTTGTCCATCCACCCTGAGGGCAAACAGCAGAAATGTTTCTAGTTGTTTCAGAAGGCTAATTCCTTCTGATTGGGAAGTGACACTGCTGTACTTTAACAGTGCATCCAGATAAACGGCTGAAATACAAGCGCCACGCAGGCATGAAGCTAGTCAAACTTAAACAAAGAACACAAGCCTGAAGAGATGATCATATCAGTCGAAATCTTGGTTTGCATATTAATATTTGTTTTAAATATTAACTGGAGCTAAACAGTGCACAGATCCTTTCTTGCACATATTGCCTTTTTGGTCCGAGACCTAAAACATTTCGCCTGGAAGCAAAAGAACTAAAACCCAAATATTTAAATGCACATTTAATTTTATAATTAATTGAACACCTTATCCATGCGTTTGTATACTTCAAGAAGAAAAAGGATTTATCCTTAAAATATGAAAGAAAATTGAGCACCTTGTAATTGAAGTAGGGAGCCTGCTGCTCGTCGTCCCAGAGCCTGCCTGACATCGAGCTGTTGACCTGCTTCATGAGCCACTTGTACGGTTTCTGTTTTCCAGCAGCATCGCTGCAAGGAACTCCACGGAAAGGCACTTTCTCTATAGAGCACACGCCCTCCTGGTGTGAGAAAAGAAATGACGGTGTGTTATAATAACAGGCAGGAGTGGCCTCGTATTATATCACATATGGCCCACACTGGGCAAGGTTAGTAATGCTATCGGCTAATAACCTATAAAAATGTCATTATCCCGCCTTTGTTCAGCCTAATGAACAACCTCGTGTCCCCATTCGAGGAGACACCTTTTTTTAAACATTCTGTTCAAAGGTGATTCCTAGTTTCTGTACTTATCAGTTTCAAACAATCTCAAATATCTAGAAGACACTCAATATGCATCGCAAATAAGAGCTTAAGGCTCAGGAGAAAAATATGTTGCAGTTTTTGTTGTTTGTTTTTTTTCTTAACCAATAAAAATGCTGCTCTGACAGGCGAGTCTGTCCCACACCATCTGTTTGACACAAACAAAACTAGACTTTACATTTTTAGTACTACTTTGAGCTGATGAGGTTTTCCAGTAACAGCATGTGGAGGATTGGAACAAGAAGAGATCATCATCATAACATCATGATACAGACGTGTGACATCCAGTTAAACTATGGACTAAATGAGACAAAGTAAAATAAATAATAGCATTTAAAAGATCGCGAGTGTGTTTATCAAGTTTAACTGCTGCTTGTCTGATAGTTGCTGTGACATTTTATATACAAAAACACCGACATTACAGTGGCACTGTGAGAGAAGTCAGAGGACTGCCACAGTCCAGTCTAAAGCAGATCCACGCAGAAGATGTGTCAATGTTTCAGAAGAGAAATCGCTGGTCTTCAAAAACCTTCAACAACAAACGAATCCTCACTTTTATTTTTTTAATGAACGATCTCTTACCTGGGAAAAGTTGAGGCATGGATAGTCATAGCCGTACCACGGCACTCCCATCACTATCTTCTTTGGACTGATCTTCAGATTCAAATACTGGTCATAAGCTACAAAGAACGACACCGAGTATTTCATGTCATTGTCTCAAGTAGATTTACAACAACATGCCTTTCTCCTGTTCTACTATAAAACCACAAACCTTCGAGTGTCTGACGGAGAGGAGCGTTTGCCATTGCAACGCAGTCGCCGGTGATCTGGCTCTGCTCGTCGTAGGACATCACAAACAGCAAGTCGCAGGATTCGGCAATGGTTACGTAATCATAGCAGCGCTTATCAATGCATTTTGGTGACCAAGCGACATCAAATGAGACCTGAGGAATCAGGAAAAGGTAAACATCAACGGGATGATGATTTTAAAATCACTCAGAAAGTGCTCATAGGCCTTTATTCATTTACCCAGTCTTGCCAAAAGACTTTATCTGATTTAGTGCTCAGCTCAGATAAAATAATTATAGTGGATGATGTGTTTGTAACGATATAGAAAAATAAGCACGTCCTGTGAAGACTGGTGAAGCTGGGTTTAGTATGGATTTCAAACTGAGAGACTGGCCTTGGAAAATGACCGTTGTCTCCGAGTGCCCAGTCATTCCGCTTTACCTGAGATCCTGGGATCTCCCTGTGAAACATCTCAGTGGTCTCTTTGACCAGAGATGTTAAGGCAGAGTACTCTGGTGAGCCCTCTTCCACAGCTTGTTCAATGTCTATGTTAATCCCGTCCATAAACTGACTCTTGGCCAACATGACCTTGTCTGTTATCCACGCAGTTCTGTTGTCCTGGTCCACAATGTAGGAGAGGGGGACGTCGCCTTTACCCAATAACACAAAAAGATAGACAAATGTACAAAAACTCAATGAGAAGAAGCACCACATACAGTACCGTGCAAAAGTATTGAGCCACACCTGGTTTCTTTAAATCCAGACTTTCTTGCAATTTATTTAAGTTGTCTTGAGCAACAGTCTTTCTTTGGACATTTGGACTTTCTTTGACACTCATCAGTCCTTGTATCTGATCGTTTTCAGACGCTGACCTATGAATCACTCGGGCATAAAATGCAGCTAATTCAAGGGATGAACCAGGGGTTGTGTCTACACATAACAATTTGTCAGAAAAAAAAAAAAACACATTTTAAATATTATCTTTAGGCACTTTGTTACCAATCTGTGACAAAGACGCACAAATTGTTCTAATTTCTTTATCTACAACTATCCAAATTTGAAATTTGTATTTTGCTTCAAACCATCACCAGTATGTAGAGGAGGAGGTCAGGAGAGGTGTAGAGCAGTGAGTGTTGACAGAAAGAAATCGTGTTTAAGAAAGTTCAGGTTTTTTTGCTGAGAAATAAAGGTGGAAATACCGAATATTGACTTTCAAGCTTGTTAGAATTTTAAAAATCGATTTGTTCTTTGTGTATTGTGATTCCATGTATGTTTGCATATGTTTCAATAAATTTCCTATTAAAATAAAAAGTAGTGAGGGGTGCTGCTGTGAACTGAACAGTCACAGGACGTAAATGGAAAAATGAAATATGGAATTATCACAACATCAGTGCAAGTACTGAGAGATATTTAGTTACATGTAGGTAAACTCCAGTCAGCTCTTAGTACAATAAAGGAAGTTATCTTACCTTTGAGGACCACCCGTGCGCCTTTGGAGTGAGCGTAACACATGAGCTCAGCGTCATATTTTCCAAACGCTGCCACTGTTGTTACCATGCTCCAGTTGTAGGATTTCCATGTCTTCCCACCCACGTCAAATATAAACACCTGAAAACGACGCACACAATTAAAACACATACAGTGGCATAATAGCAAAGCTAATGATGAGGATTTACTGAAAGGTCAGAACTGTTAAGTACTATATGTGTAAAGGAACATCTGGTATACCTACTGAACAGCTGTCTAAAAAAATAAATAAATCAGAAACTGAAGATTAAAGTAGGATTTACTGATTATCTGAGAGTTATATGGCCGAGTGTATAATTTTGTAACCTTATGATGGTGTTCATTGTTGGTCAAGCCTCCCCTGAAAACCAGATTTTAACCTCTGGAGACTTCCTGGTTAAATAGGTAAATGTAGACAAATACCACCTCGTTCTTCTGCACTTCTTCTGTACTACTGATGTCAAATAAACTGTTATTGAAACTATTTGCCCGAATGATTTTTGGTCAACAAAATCCTGCATTCAGCAGAGCAAACATAAATACATGTTTATAGAAAGCACTTCACTATTTCACAGTGGAACTTTATGAAGCTGAATATATTTAGCTTTAACAGAAAAGCCCCTGGTGCTCCAACAGGGCTTTGATGTGCCTTGTAAATGGGAACTGAAAATACTGTGTTTAGAGTATCATTCCAACAGGGGCGACCTCCAGGCAGGTATGGACACATTCTTATCAGCACGGAAGAAACAGAAGAGCTAAAAAGTTCTATTTATATGTTTCATGGCATAAAACAACAACAACAACAAAATAAAGTGTTGGTGGGATTGTTTTTTTACCCTTACTGGGGAATACTGAAGTTTCCTCAAGCTCCTAAGTAGAAAAAGATTCTGGGGGTGTTTTCTTAATTTTTAATGGCCTGTGGTTAATAGATGCAGCATTAACCACAAGCATAAAATTAAATTAAATTAAATGAACAGACGATGTTACCCAGATTTATATAAACTCAGCACAAACAGTAAGCAAATGTGTGTTTGTGCGATAGCAGAATAAGCTGTTTGGTATTAGTTTTTCATGGACACAACCTACAAATGCACAAATATCCCTTACAAATGTTTCACCATTTACGAGGAAACAATCATGCTTTTCACTGATATGCAAGAAGCACTGTTACAACAAAGAAATAATGAACCAAACACAAACTTTAAAGGGCCACATATTCCCCGTGTTCTCCTGAGAGCACGTAACGAGAACAGTGTGTGATGTATACGGGGCTGGACTGCGATTATCTGGAAACCAATACGAGGCTCAGTGTGTGTGCGGACTATTGAGCTGGTCCCTGGACACACATACGAGCTGGGAGCTCGCCTAACTGGGAGCCCTGTTAGTTTCACCTGAGGATGGTCTCTGAGAGAGAGAGTCAAACAGCTGTCAAACGAATGAGCCTTATAGTTTTACACCTGTAAGCGACACTAAAGAGGACTGGTAGTGTCATGTAATTAATATATCCTTAGTGCTTATTTTCTTTATTATATTGTTTTATGTACTTTAATAATGAAGGTTTGTAAAGCAAGGCCACTTCTGACTCATAAACTGTGCTCAGCCAGACTGAAAAACAGGACGTTAGTGTAGAAATATACAAGTATATTAATAAATACAGGAAGCCAGACAGAAAAGAGGAACTTGCACCATATAAGGAGTGTTTGTATCGAAACGGTGTGACGTGTAAAGTACCGAAATAACACCTGTATGTGAGACGTTTTTAAATTCTAATGTTAGAGCTTTGGGCTGTGCAGGGCTCTCTCTCTCTCTCTTCCGGAAGATGATTGAATAAAAAGAATTATAAATGGGTTTGACCACTATGAGTCGGGCTTTCTCTGTTCTATCATGGGGATCAAAGAATCGGGTTTTAATAGTAGCTACTGAGTCACACCTCCATCACAACACCAACTTTTATTATTACAGTGGCGACAGCACCAAGCAGCAGCCTTAGCTCATTGCAGTTGTTGCCATTTGTAATCAGAGTAAACCCGCAACATTTCACCTGTTTCCGATGAGCTTTTACAGCAACAGCACCAACACTTACGTGATTTACGCCACCACACTGTTTGTAAAGTGTCTCACATGTCTCTGGCTGCGAGCGACGAGCGGAGGGTTCAAAGGTTTTTTGTTTCTTTCGGCCAAGTTTTAGCAGCAACAGGTTGGTCAACTAAGTTTACCTCCAAGTCTTTCTCCTCGCGGATCTGCTGGCAGAGCTCCGGTCTCTCACACGGACACACGCTGGACCTACAGGCGGTCAGGAGCGAGCACAAAATCACAAGAAAGCTCAACATCTTTAGCAGAAAGAGGAAAGTTTTAGCGCAGAGTGAACCCGTGCGGCTGTGAGCTGCCCTACGGCGTGCGAGATGGGACAAACTTCTACTGTCATTTATCCGTACAGCTTCAGAAAACAAAGTAATCCAGGTCGCTAGAAAAATTTCAAATAGATATATTTCTATATTACAGAAAAAGCGGGCCAGGCTGCCAACAGAGGTCAAAGTAAACCAGGCAAATATTGACAGATTTGAGTTCAGGGGCAGAACACATCTCCGAATGATGAACTCTGATCTAACCTTCCCAATTATGATATGGGTCAATCTGACCCATTATCACCCTCTCTTCCTTTGATCGGTTACACAATGTGTCTTTGTCGCTGCATCAAGTGTTATTCTGTTCGGATCATCATAAAGAACCACATAAATACTTTACAAAGAAACTCTTGAAAGCTTTGATATTTAATGTGAGTCGTCTCTTTTTATTTGCAGGCTTTTAAGGGAACTTAATACAGGTATTTCGAGTGTCGTGCTTCCTTTGGCCTTTTATTTAAAAAAATAAAACAAAACAAAAAACACTATATACAGTATTTCAATTGAGATGGATCCCAGTTATATCTGTGAAGCCAGATTACAACAACCATGTGTCTTAACCAAAAGTATACATGCCCTAAAGACATAAAGGTCTGAATGGTTTGTTGTAATTGGTATATAGCTGTGCTCCAGTGCTATTGTGACACATCTTTGAAGTCATTTTTTAGTGACATTTATTCTCTAAGATGCATGTAAAACAAGTTTCTAGGACTGTCTTCATTTATGTGTGCAGAATTGTCAAATAATAGCAATATTGTAACTCCTTATCATCAGTGTTTCCTTAAAAGTCCCTTAAAAGGTTGATCCAGGGCACTGCATCAAGAGCACTCCCTCGCTTTTCACAAAACTCAGCACATGTGAACTAAAATCATCTGTTCATGAACAACAGAAAAGAAGAATTTAAGGATTTTGAAGGTAATTTAACTGGTCGAAATGAGGAGACCTTTACTGTAACAAAGAGAGAAGAAAGTAAACATCCAGCAGCTAAGGGAGCAATATCAGCATGTGATGACCTGCACACCATCTGCCAATCAGGCCGTCACAGGAGAGCCAGCAGATGTCAGAGTCCAATGAAAACCCTCTGTGTGTAAGTGAGGGTGAGGAGGAGGTGTTTGCTCCCAGTGTCACCCTCTGCATGTTGTTCCCAGCAGTCAGCACGCTGTGTCCAGTTTTTAGTGCATCTGAATGTACAACTGTCTGACATTTTGGCAAAAGCTAACCTGCTAAAGATGTTGGGCACCAGATGAAACGATGTGTTTTGTACTCGGGGTGTAATAATGTGGCATTACATGAACATTACAAATTGTGGTGTTTGTTCAAACGTGAAATTTGCAGCTTTTATTTGGCTTCAAGAACAGCTGGTCATGAGCAAAACACTGAATATCTCTAAAAAGCAAAAATAAATAAATAGATTTAGCTGAATTGATGGTTTTTTCTACCCGATTTTAATTATTGAAAATATAAAAATGAGCTGGTGAAATAATTTTGGAATTAATTTTTCTTTAGCAGAGATTCAGATCTACTTACAGTTTTATCCAGCATTGCTGGGCATCGTTATTTATCCATTTATTCTTTATAATTGTATATAGAATAATAATTGTATCTCAACAGTATAAATAACCCTGTAACACTTGGATTAATAATTTTGCACACAGTTTACTCACACAAACGCACACAAAAGTTAAGTTAAAAACAATCAGAGGTGTTGGGGTGGGGGATACCAGATTATTGGAACATGTGAATTGCTTGTAGAACTTCATTTAAAATATTATAAATTTATTGTGTGTACAAGTCAAAAAGGGGAGGGGAGGGGGGCAGACCTGAAATTAGCCTGTGTCTCATAATGGCTGGGAAACGTGACCTCGTCCTCATTCACTGACAGAGACAAATGAAAGCGGTACCAACAAACAGGCCAGGACTTGTTTACACCGGCTGGTATCAGCCTCAGGACTCACACTGAGGATGATAAGAAGTGTGATGCAGAAGAATAGGTGTGGTGATTTCATTGTCACACTTTGTGTCTGATGCTTGTAGACATGAACCTTTTCCTTTCCCCCTTTGTTAATAATAATAATAATGGATTGCATTTATATAGCGCTTTTCGAGACCCTCAAAGCGCTTTACAATTCCACTATTCATTCACTCTCACACTGGTGGAGGCAGCTACAGGTGTAGCCACAGCTGCCCTGGGGCAGACTGACAGAAGCGAGGCTGCCATATCGCGTCATCGGCCCCTCTGGCCATCACCAGTAGGCGGTAGATGAAGCGTTTTGCCCAAGGACACAACGACCGACACTGTCCGAGCCGGGGCTCGAACCGGCAACCTTCCAGTTACAAGACGAACTGCCAACTCTTTGAGCCACGATCGCCCATAAATAAACATAGTGGTGCTAACCCCATCTGAATGAAATATTCTTTGTTTTGTATTATCTGCAAAATAATTTTGCAATTCACAAAATCATGAAGTGTGAGTGTGTTTCACTGAAACAATTTACATCTAAATGAGAAAACACAGATCAGTCAATAAGTAGTTACAAAATGCCATCAATACATGTGGATACGTAGTGCCTCAATAAGTCCTGACCAGTCTGTGGTCTGAATCCTTTTTGAATTTTCTGTTAGTAGATTTAAGTTTAGGGTTTTTTAATGAGTTTTATTGCTTTTTGTTTCTTGTTTTAATATTTATCAATCACATTTAAAAAACATATGGCCTTAATGTATTGAATTTTTTAAAATTACACTGCATTTGAATTTGTCACTCGACTCTCACTTATTTTTTACCGTAAGTATATTAATAGCCCCTGAAAATGTGTGCATGAGCTTTTATATCTGTTGATGCCTTATAAGCTGTTCCTGGCATCCCAAATCCACCCCAAGACAAAACAGAACTAAATTTTTTTATTACTCATTTGAGTTTTATTAAATTAGATAATTTCTTTTCTTTTCTTAAAAAAAAACCTGTGACAGCGGTTGTTAAGTCAACATGTGTTGGCTTGACTTTTGAAAGGTGCTCTTGGTCATGGCCAGTCGCAGGAGCAAGATGACATGACTGTGAAAAAGCCGCCTGCCAGGGCACACTGACATTTCACTGAATTACTAAGTGGAAACAAATCATATCTGCGAGAGATAATTATTTAACCTTTGTCCACCTTTGTTTAAAGCATCTCACCAAAAAAACCAATGGTTTGAGATAAATCGCTTATTGAAAACAGTGGACACATAAAACTAATTCTACAGGATGTTGAAATATTGGTATGTTAATATTTCTATTCATTCATAAATTAAAATACCTATGAAAATAGCGAAATGCTTAAGATTAGAAAACCGATTGTGTTTAAAATGTGTGAAGTGCTATAGAAGAAAAACATATTCTTGTAATTGCGACATTGGGAAATCTCTGGAAATTTGTGAAAGGTAAGAGCCAGGTCAATACAACTTGTCACATCTGTGATGTTTCCTATTAGTTTATTTACTTTGTCTAATCTGTATGATCAGGGCATGGTCACATCAACACCAAAGACAGCCGGCATTTAGTTAATGATACATTTGATGGGCAACGTCAGCAAAAAGTCTGCTTAAAAAGGACGCCTCTGCCTGCAGATCCTCACATCCACCAGCCATGAGGGTGCTTCTACTAGCTCTTGCTGTGGCTCTCGCAGGTGAGTAGGAATTATTTACAACTAAATGTTGTTAAATTGAACTAAAAATTCATCTTCTGAAAAAACAGCCTTTTTTAAGAATTAGATAACAACTAAGAATAAGAATTTCAACAGACTTGCAGCTGAGAAGAATTGTTACTGCCAGTGCTAGCAGTTTAATGCTGCCAGAATATAACAATGCTAATTGCCAAATGTTAAGCACATTCTGGCAAAATAGCATAAATTTTATATAAATTAGTATCATTATCCCTTTACAAATTCTCTTCCCTATTTCTTGTCATTTGTGACACCAAATTAACGTTTATTCTTCTCATGTTACAGTGGGGGACCAGTCCAACTTGGGTATGTTGTTGTCCTGTTATGTTAAACACAAAAGGCACTGTCAGTTAATAGAGAAAGCTTCTCCCTCATCTTAGAAATGCACTTTGTTTCTTTTTCTGTTTTTACAGCCCCAGGATTCGCTTCTGTTAAGACCTACATGTACAAATATCAAGCGGTTCTTATGGGCGGCCTGCCTGAAGAGGGCCTGGCTCGTGCTGGGGTTAAAATCCAGAGCAAAGTTTTGATCAGTGCAACAAGTGCCAACGACTACATTCTGAAGGTACAGATCACTAGGCAGAATTAAAATGAAAGATTATTGAAACAGACAACTTGAAACATAGCTTGTTTCTCTCTCTTTCTGCTCTTTTTTTTGCAGCTTGTAGACCCTCAGTTGCTGGAGTACAGTGGCATCTGGCCCAAAGATCCTTTCCATCCGGCGACCAAGCTCACCACAGCCCTGGCTACTCAGCTCTCGACACCGATCAAGTTTGAGTATACAAATGGCGTTGTCGGGAGAGTGTCTGCACCGGCTGGTGTCTCCACAACAGTGCTGAATATCTACAGGGGAATCATCAACCTCCTGCAGCTGAATGTAAAGAAGACACAGAATGTCTACGAGATGCAAGAGGTACAAAAAAACTCGCTTTCATCAGGTCCTTCATACAAAATGCTTGAACACTGACGGAAAATAACAACAATCTATATTTTGATTGTATTTTGTGATCTAGTCTGGAGCTCACGGTGTGTGCAAGACCAACTATGTCATCAGGGAGGACATGAGGGCCGAACGCATTCATCTGACCAAGACCAAGGACCTGAACCACTGCCAGGAGAAAATCATGAAGGACGTCGGCTTGGAACACGTAGAGAAATGCCATGATTGTGAAGCTGTAAGGGCATTTTCTAGTTGTTTCATAATCTCTCTTCTAGAAGTCTTCATGCTGGCAGTTTGAAGATTGCGTTGGTTTTATAATTGCAGAGAGGAAAGAGCCTGAAGGGAACTGCTTCCTATAACTACATCATGAAGCCAGCACCCAGTGGTTCTCTGATTATGGAGGCTGTTGCTAGAGAGGTCATCGAGTTCTCACCTTTCAACATTTTGAATGGCGCTGCTCAGATGGAGTCTAAGTATGTGGTTTAAACTAAAATATTATGCTTCATTACAGATTTATAAGCATCGTGCCACATTGATTGAATGATTATCTCCCCTCACAGGCAAATTCTGACCTTCCTGGATATCGAGAACACCCCCGTGGATCATGCCAGATACACCTATGTTCACCGCGGATCCCTGCAGTACGAGCACGGCAGCGAGATTCTCCAGACACCCATCCATCTTCTGAGGGTCACCCATGCCGAGGCTCAGGTACTGCAGCATTTACTTGGAAAAAGCCTTTTCTGAATTCACCCTGTATCCACAAACCTTTTCATCTGTATTGTTTGTTTCCTCACAGATTGTCAGCACTCTGAACCACCTGGTAGCCTCCAACGTGGCCAAGGTCCATGAAGATGCCCCTCTGAAGTTTGTTGAGCTCATCCAGTTGATGCGTGTGGCCAGATTCGAGACTATTGAGTCCCTCTGGGCTCAGTTTAAATCTAGACCTGATCACAGGTAAGTGCAGCTTTGATTCAGCGAAGGCCCAAGAAACTAACATGACACGGATAATGGGATTGTACTCCTCTTTCCCAGGTACTGGTTACTGAATGCTGTCCCCCACCTTCGCACTCATGCTGCTCTTAAGTTCCTCATGGAGAAGCTCCTTGCTAATGAGCTAAGTGAGACTGAAGCTGCTATGGCTCTCATGGAATGTCTGCACTCTGTGACACCTGACCAGAAAACCATTGAACTTGTCAGAGTGAGTCTTTTTTTTAAGCTTTCCTATATATTTGCAGTGACATGAAATCAGTTTTATATTGTGTCGTCACCACTTTTCAGAGCCTGGCTGAGAACCACAGAGTGAAACGTAACGCTGTGCTCAACGAGATTGTGATGCTGGGCTGGGGCACTGTAATTTCCAGGTTCTGTAAAGTGCAGCATTCTTGCTCATCTGATCTTGTGACAGTATGTATTATTTGAACATGTTTTATTCTGCTAAAGTTCAATTTAGACATCAGTGACTTTAATGTTTTTTTACATTCTTGCACAGCCTGTACATAGACAAGTTGCAGAGGCTGTTGAAACAGGTGACATCGATCAGCTCACTGTCGCTCTCAAATGCCTGGATAACGCTGGACATCCTGCTAGCCTTAAGACAATCATGAAGTTCCTGCCTGGCTTTGGCAGTGCTGCTGCCCGAGTCCCACCCAAAGTTCAGGTCGACGCTGTTCTAGCCCTGAGGAGAATTGCAAAGAGGGAACCCAAGATGGTGAGACTACATTTTCTGATTCCTACCATCAATAGCAATAAATATACTTGAGACCTATTTTGTGTGCAGTGTTCAGTTGGGGCTATAGTAATCGGTCTTTCTCATTAGGTCCAGGAAATAGCTGCTCAGTTGCTCATGGAAAAGCATCTCCACGCAGAACTCCGTATGGTTGCTGCCATGGTGCTCTTTGAGACTAAGCTCCCCGTGGGTCTAGCAGCTAGCATTTCCACAGCCTTGATCAAAGAAAAGAACCTGCAGGTCGTTAGCTTTGTCTACTCTTACATGAAGGCCATGGCCAAGACCACATCCCCTGACCACGCTTCTGTGTAAGAACCTAAATGATTTTCATGTTTCTAAGATGCTTTATATCTATGCATGCTAGTCTATCGAATCTCAAATATCCCCTTGTTCTATTTTAAGTGCTGCAGCATGTACTGTTGCCTTGAGGTTCCTCAACCCCAAATTAGGCAGACTGAACTTCCGCTACAGCCGAGCCTTCCATGTGGATACCTATAACAGTAAGAAGATAGCAGATAAATAACCCGCTGTTGCACACCTTAGATTTGTGCATGTGGTGTGATGATGTTTATCCATTTGCCTGCCAGATGCCTGGATGATGGGTGCTGCCGCCAGCGCCGTCTTCATTAATGACGCTGCAACCGTGTTACCAAGAATGTTTATGGCCAAAGCCCGTACTTACATGGCCGGAGCTTATGTTGATGCTTTTGAGGTAAGACGTTTAAATGTTAAGTAAGTAACTAAAAAAACACTCAGCAATGCAATTCAATTGCTTCAATATGTAAACTACATTTTTCAGTATCTGCACTCGAATGCATTCAATAACGTACTTTTCAGGTTGGAGTGAGGACTGAGGGAATCCAGGAGGCTCTTTTGAAAAGACGACATGAAAATTCTGAGAATGCAGACAGGATCACCAAGATTAAACAAGCCATGAGAGCTGTAAGTTGAACTACTGTGGCAAGAGTGAAAATGGGATTCTGAGGCACATTTTCTTCATGAGAGCTGACTTTTCTTTTACTTGTTTTTAACCTAATTTATTCCCACAATAGCTTTATGAGTGGAGGGCTAATCCTTCGAGCCAGGCCCTGGCCTCTATGTATGTGAAGTTCTTCGGACAAGAAATTGCATTTGCCAACATTGACAAATCCAAGGTTGACCAGCTTATCCAGGTACGGTTTCTCCCACAGCCTCATATGGTTTCTTAGTAATGATGCATTATGTTAAGTTGAAACTAATAAGCAACTTTGTCTTCACAGTTTGCAAGTGGACCTTTGAGAAACATGTTCAGAGATGCTGTAAATTCTATGCTGTCTGGTTACACAACACATTTTGCTAAACCAATGCTGCTCGGTGAGCTCCGTCGCATCCTTCCCACCACTGTTGGGTTGCCCATGGAGATCAGCCTCATTACATCCGCTGTGACTGCTGCATCCATTGAAGGTAAGTTTCATTTGGACAGTTTACAAGTTTACAAAAGGGAAAAATATATTGATATTGATATGAAAAATATATTGTTCTCTTGTGTTCTTTTGCTAGTCCAAGCCACTGTGTCACCACCTCTGCCTGTCAACTACCGGGTTTCCCAGCTTGTGGAGTCCGATATTCAACTGAGGGCTACAGTTGCTCCAAGGTACACAACAGCTTGAGAAGCTTCTTTTCCGCAGTTTAATGAAAGAATTCAGAGATAACTCTTAATGAATAAATATTTTCTGTCTTTATGCAGTGTTGCCATGCAGACCTATGCAGTCATGGGTGTGAACACCGCCTTAATCCAGGCTGCAGTGATGATAAAAGCCAAGGTTTACACAGCTGTTCCTGCACAGATGAAAGCAAGGATTGACATTGTTAAGGGCAACTTCAAGGTTGAGTTCCTGTCTCTCCAGGGCATTAACACAATTGCATCTGCACAGTATGTACATGCCTCGTCACTAATTGCCATGCATTTCAAAGATTTTTGGTCCTTTTCGGCATCTGTTTTTATTGGGTGGGGTTTTTTCTCTCATACAGCGCTGAGACGGTTGCCATTGCGAGAAATGTGGAAGACCTCCCAGTCGCAAGAAGCACACCACTGATCTCATCTGAAGCTGCATCACAACTTTCAAAGGCCTCTCTCAACTCAAAGATCTCCAGGATGGCATCATCTATGACTGGTGGAATGGTAAGTTTGGTTCACTTGCCTCCTATTTTCAACATTTAACTTTTTGAAATAAACGTGGCGATCTCTACTGTGGTTTTACAGTCTGCGTCATCTGAAATCATTCCTGCTGACCTGCCACGTAAGATTGGGAGGAAAATGAAATTCCCTAAAACCTACAGGAAGAAAGTCCGTGCTTCAGGCAGAACGCTAGGATTCAAGGCCTACGCTGAGATTGAATCTCACAATGCTGCCTACATCAGAGACTGCCCTCTCTACGCTCTGATCGGAAAGCATGCTGCTTCTGTTAGGATTGCTCCAGGTGAACTTGAAGTTGAAGCTTTAACCTAACAAATTTGCAAAACATTGTGGAAAAGTCCTGTTTTTGTTTTTAATTATTATTCTTTAATTTATATTCCAGCTTCTGGACCAGTCATTGAGAAGATTGAAGTTGAGATTCAGGTCGGAGATAAAGCAGCAGAAAATATGATTAAAGCGATTGACATGAGCGCAGAGGAGGAAGCTCTTGAGGATAAGAATGTCCTCTTGAAAATCAAGAAAATACTGGCACCTGGTCTCAAGAACACCACATCATCTTCCTCCAGCTCCTCCAGCTCCTCTTCATCCAGCTCTAGCTCCAGCAAGTCTTCTTCATCCAGTTCCCGCTCCAGCAGCTCCCGCTCCAGCAGCTCCAAGTCATCCAGCTCTCGTTCCCATAGGTCTCGCTCCAGAAAGTCCCAGTCTAGCAGCTCTCAGTCAAGCCGCTCTCCCTCAAGCTCTTCCTCCTCTTCCTCCTCTTCATCATCCAGATCTTCTTCCAAGTCATCTTCCAGATCATCTTCCAGATCATCTTCCAGATCTTCTTCTAGGTCCTCCTCTCGCTCCAGACCTAAGATGGCTGACATTGCTGCTCCTATTATCACGACGTCCACCAGAGTGAACAGCTCCAGTGCTTCATACTTGCTCAGGCCATCTGGCAGCAGCAGCAGCAGCAGAAGATCCAGAATGAACAGCTCCAATGCTTCATATTTGCTCAGGCCATCTGGCAGCAGCAGCAGCAGCAGAAGAACCAGAATGAACAGCTCCAGTGCTTCATACTTGCTCAGGCCATCTGGCAGCAGCAGCAGCAGCAGAAGATCCAGAATGAACAGCTCCAATGCTTCATACTTGCTCAGGCCATCTGGCAGCAGCAGCAGCAGCAGCAGCAGCAGCAGCAGCAGGAGTAGCAAGAACAGCAAGAACAGCAAGAGCAGCAAGAGCAGCAAGAGCAAGTCATCAAGCTCTAGGTCCTCTCGGCGCAGTGCTCAGTCCAAGGTGAATCATCCTCTCTTCGCAGCATGCAGACGTGTGTGGAATTTTATGGAATGTGGGGCACTTATTTTACAATTCTTTTCCTATTACAGCAACAACTGCTGGCCTTGAAGTTCAGAAAGAACCACGTCCACAGGGTAATTATTAGGCATCACATCAAAGCTCCGTCATGTCTTCTGTTTAAGCAGGCTAAATGTGTGGTTTCCTTGTTTGCAGCACGCCATGTCCACACAGCGCGGCAGCAGTCACAGCAGTGCCCGCAGCTTCGATTCCATCTACAATAAGGTGATCAGTCAAATGAAGATATTTACGGTGTTACACATTAAACTGCGAATAAACATAATTATTAATATCAACCTCTGGTTTTCACTTTTAGGCCAAGTACCTCGCTAACACACTCACTCCTGCCATGTCCATTGCAATCCGTGCCGTGAGAGTCGACCACAAGGTCCAGGGATACCAGCTAGCAGCTTACCTGGACAAACAGACCAACAGAGTGCAGCTGATTTTTGCCAGAGTCGCTGAGAAGGACAACTGGAAAATCTGTGCCGACGCTGTGCAGCTGAGCCCGCACAAGCTGATGGTAAACATAATGAACTTATGAGGAAGTAACCAACTAAAATTAGGTATGATGCTTAGGATTTAACTCACTGAAATTTATTTTAGGCCAAGATATCCTGGGGTGTTGATTGCAAGCAATACTCCGTCACGATTGTAGCTGAAACTGGTCTTTTGGGCCATGAGCCCGCAGCCCGCATGAAGCTGAACTGGGACAAACTGCCAAGAAGCATAAAGCGCTACGCAAAGAGGTAAAGTTGTGGACATTATTTCGATTCATGCATATAATCAGTGCTTTTATCAAAACGCTTTTGCAGACATTTTGCAGATGGCAGTGCATAGCAATTACTTTCTTCTGACATCCTCTCGAACCTGTCGTTTGTACTGAAAACTGATAAAAGCTTTATAAAACACTCAGTAACCTTTATGCTTGTCTAGGGCGTGGAAATCCATGGTCCCTATTGGTCAAGAATATGGAGTAAACTACGCAAAGGCCAAGAATCCTCGTAATCAGATCAAACTGACTGTAGCTGTTGCTACTGAGACAAGAATGAATATTGTGATGCACACACCAAAGGTACAGTTTTGTTGCCCCTTCTTCTGTATGCACTGAAAATGTTTGCAATGCACTTTGTCACTCAGAGTGTTTCTAACTACTTTCTGACTGTTTAATATTCCAGGCGATCCTTTACAAGCGTGGGATGTGTCTACCTGTTGCTTTACCTATTGGAAACACTGCCGCCGAGCTGCAAGCATCCCGGGACAACTGGGCTGACAAGATGTCCTATTTAGTTACCAAAGCTAACGCAGGTAAAAATATTTTAATGTTTTTTTTAACAAAAAACAACAACAAAAAAACCCAAAACAGATTTCATATTTCTGTGATTTGACTTGTGATTTCCTTTTCGTTCCATTTCAGTTGAATGCTCCCTCATCAACAACACACTGACCACATTCAACAACAAGGAAGCTAGAAATGAGCTGCCACACTCGTGCTACCAGGTCTTGGCTCAGGATTGCACACCAGAACTCAAATTCATGGTTCTGCTGAAGAAAGACCAAATACAGGATCAGAACCAGATCAATGTTAAGATTTCAGACATGTAAGAGCAGCCAGGATTTATGTGGAAAAGAAATAATGGTCAGCCTGTGAGCCAAAAAAATAATCATATGTATTTGAACTGCTTCTCAACAGCGATGTGGACATGTATCGGAAGAACAACGCTATTGTGGTGATGGTTAACGGAGTTGAAATCCCTAAAAGCAACCTGCCATACCTGCATCCATCAGGTTTTTGTTTTGTTTTTTTAATTTAACAAAAATATTGAACTGCCAGATTGTGCCATTTGAAACCATGCTTATATATATTTGCACTTACTTTAGGTAAGATACAGATCAGACAGTTAAATGAAGGCATTGCTCTCATTGCACCCAGCCATGGTCTTCAGGAGGTCTTCCTTGGCTTCAACGAGCTGAGGGTAATACAAAAAAATGCTGATAATACATATATCTAACATGCATATTTATTATTTTCTGAGGCAATTTCCTATTTGTATACCTGCTTTAATCTACTAATATCTGAACTTTTTTATTTCAGGTTAAAATTGCAGACTGGATGAAAGGAAAGACTTGTGGAGCCTGTGGAACGGCAAGCGGAAATGTCGGAGATGAGTACCGCACACCCAGTGAACAGGTGACCAAGGATGCCATCAGCTACGCCCACTCCTGGGTTCTGTCTTCAAACACCTGCCGTGATCCCTCCGGTAATCCTTGCAATATTTCCTTGACCTTTCTCTAAGAGAACATTACCTGCAATGCAAACTGTCACAACACAAACAATGAATATTTGGCATCAAACAATGCACACATACAATACTTACCTTCACCTTCTACACTCTTCCAGAGTGTTCCATCAAGCAGGAATCTGTGAAGCTGGAGAAGCAGGTGGTCTTTGAAGGTGTGGAGTCCAAATGCTACTCTGTTGAGCCTGTGCTGCAGTGCCTGCCCGGCTGTATCCCAGTGAGAACCACTACCGTCAACGTTGGCTTTCACTGCCTGCCCAGTGGTGAGTTGCAAGAAAGCTTCTTTGAAAAACATTATCTCTGTTTTGGTATCACGTACAGTCTCCAATCACTTCTCTTTTTTCACTGTTGCAGAAACAACTGTGAACCGTTCTGGTCTGAGCAGCTTCTTCGAGAAGAGCATCGACCTGAGGGATACTGCAGAAGCCCACCTGGCCTGTCGCTGCACTCCTCAGTGTGCTTGAGCTCATTGCCTTCGGTCACATGACATTTTGTTTTCTGTTTTAGACAGGTGTTGTTAATTAGCTTTGGCTCAACTTGTAAACTTAAATAAATTGGAAAAGCATGTGAAGCATGAAACTGTTGTGCTCATCTTTTATTATTATTATTATTATTATTATTATTATTATTATTATTATTATTTCCTTATTCTTTATTATAATAAAACATAAATAAGATCAACTTAATTTGTCCCAAAAGTTAGTCACAGAAACCAAAATTTGAAAAAATGCAACATGACAAACAGATGTCAGTGAGGTCAAGTCTACTCAAAAGAAGCAAAACTGAATAGAAAAATTAAAGAAAAGTAAAATAAATAAAATAAATCAAAATCAAATGCAATAAAATGTTATGTAAAAAGCTTGATATAATACAGTAAGGAGCTCAAAATATTAAAATCTTAAAGAAATGCAATAAATACAAAAAAACCCCAATAAAAATGTAAATAAAATACATCAAAGTGATTTTACAGAGTAAGATTAAACTAGATAAAAATGGATTACTAAAGAAACTCTAAAAGAAATCTGCTCATCCTCTTCTTGTATGTATTTGTTGCACATTTTGCAGTAACATGAAATCTTTGTAAGCACAGTCATGAGCTCACATTAAAATTACATTTGTAATACAACCTAAGCAGTTTAGGAACATTTATCATGGTACAAGTGAAAGAGACCCTTTTAGTGCACTCCTTGATTTGTGGAAGGTTGGCTTATTCACATCGTTATAATGTAGCCGTAAACAGGGACCTGTCTACAAATATGTAGCCCAATAAGTATAGCATGTTAAGTTGCAGAAAGCAACACAACATGGGGCGGTTTGTTTACAAACTCAAGTCTAACTTGTTTTTTGTTAGAAAAAATCTGATTGTTACGTGCTTAAATTTACACAAGTTTACACTGTCACGAATAAAAATTTAAACCAAATTTTTTATGATTTGTTGGGTTAACCCTCTGAGGTCCAAAATATAATTGGCCATTTTTGACTACGTTCAGGGCTGGACTGGGACAAAAAATCGGCCTTTGAATGAAAACAAACGCTGTTGTGACAGTGATGTACAGTCTTATTGGTATTTATATATGATTTCTATAGATTTTACATCAGATAAAAACTTTGGTTGTAAGATTCAGATAATTATTTATTAAAAATTAGACATTTAAAATGAGAATAACAAAGAAAAGTATTTCGTTGTGCCGCCCTTTCCCTGTGTCCAGGGCTGGGCGCTCAGGTATGTACCAGCTCACTCCCGGTGACTATTTGGCAGGGCTTGGTGCCTGTTGCCTGGTCAGGCCTCTTCCGGGGCAAAGGGGGCACTTCGGGCCTCCGGCCTCTGGGCCAGCGGCTCAGTTCACTCTGGCTTCTGCTCCGTGGCTACTGGGTGACCCCTCACCTGGGGCTCTCCTCAGCTCTTCCCAGGAGGGTGGCACGTATGCCCCTCCGGTGGTCCTCCTTGGGTTCTCAAACTCTGGGGCCTCTGGATGTCTGGGGCCTGGATCTCCTCCATACCTGCTTCATGCCCTGGGGGCGGGGCTATGGCTCGCTACATCCTCTAATGACAAAACCACTTATTAGGTTTAGAAGGAAATGACTTTTTCTACATGAGGTAAAGTTGGAGAGCTGTTTCCCCAAACTAAATGAAATCATCATTAAAAAAACTACAATCTGTATTTACTCTGAACATCTGTGTTAACATTTGAAATTGGAAACATGTAAGTGTAACAAACATGTTAAAACATAAGAAATCAGGAAGGGGCATGTATAGGAATTTCTTTTACTTATGTATTAATCACATCATTTTATTGTATGATACCTTGGTGCCACTGGATTTTAACATGTCTCACACTCATACAGTAAGACAAATGGTGGGGGTCTAGTAAGGAAGTTGGGGGAAGCAGACAACTCCACAGGAAGAGTCTTTTGTCTCTTTGAGGACTCTGGGAGGTAGCAAGGGAGTGTGAACCTTAAGGTGTGAAACAGCTGTGTACTGCCTTTTGTTCCTGGAGAAGGTATTTAACTGAGAGCCATGCTGGGCTCAGGGAGACTCTGCTGACCGTCTGTCCCGCGGTCATGCAGGGACTTCATCAAGCTTGGTTGTCTGTTCTTTGTGTGTTTGATTAAAGAATGTTAGCTACCGCTCACCGCTCGTCTGCAGGCTTTATTTAAATGGAAAACTTCCACAACAGGCAAAAAAAAAAAAGCTTTTTGCTAAAAAAAAGATTTAGAGCAGAAGTTTTTGGCACTGCATTTTAAAATGAAAACATATTGCATTTATTTACAATTAAAGACACAGAGCAGAAAGTGTGTTACTGTTTTACATCCACAGACACACAAGAAAAGAAGCAGGCAACATGAGGTCAAGTTATGGCAATTTTATTTGTGCATTTCAGTTTTTAAAAAACAAGCAAACGTCCCAAGAAGAAGGATGGGGTGAAAGAAAGGTGGAGAGAGGGGGAAGAAACTATTGATGCTGCTGGGTCAGTTCTTTCTCAGCAGTCTGCTCCAGAATCCCCTCCTGTCCTCGGCTTTCTTTTCTTTTTCTTTTGCCTTCAGTTCGTTTAAGGTTTTGTTGAGCTGCTCCTCGGCATCTTTAAATTTTTCTTTCAGCTGCTGTTTGGCCAGTTTCCCTTTGTGTTTCAGGAGCTCTTTAGCTTCCTTTTTGTGCTTTCGCATTTCTTTCAGTGCATCTTTGCAGTCTTTCTTGGTCACCATCATTTCTTTCTTGAATACCTTCACCTCAATTTTCTGTTCTGCAAGTTCTTCTTGCACTTTCATCAGTTCCTTCTTCATGTTTTCAGTGTGACTCTTTGTATCTTCCATTTCTTTCTTTGCTTCCTGTATTTTCATTTTCTCTTCCTCCAACACTTTTCGAGCTTCCAACAATTCTTTCTTCAAATTTTCAATCTCATTTTCTGCCTCATGTTTACGTCTTTTCTCCTCTTCAAGTTGTTGCTTTACATGCAGTAATTCCTTTCTTAGTGTTTCAGCTTCAGCCGTTACATTTGCAGCTTCTTGAGTTGCCAACTGCATTTTTCTTTTTCCCTCTTCAAAAGCTTCCTGCACCTCCTGTAATTCCTGCATCACATTTCCTGCCTCCTTCTTTGCAGTTTGATATTTATTTTTGGCTTCTTGTGCTGTGCTTTTCTCTTCCTCCAATGCTTTTTGAGCTTCCAACAGTTCTTTCTTCATCTTTTCATTCTCCTTTTCTGCCTGTTGTTTTCCCATTTTCTCTCCTTTAAGTTTGAGACCCACATGCAGTAATTCCTGCAATACTACATCGGTTTCAAACTTTGAATCTTTAGCTTCTCCTCTTGATTTTTCTGCCTCTTCTTTTAATTTGATATTTTCAGCCTGTATCATTTGAAGTTCTTCTTGCAGGTTACTCAGCTGTACTGAATTGTGAGGTGAAGCACTCGCCGATCCTCTTCTCGTTCTCCCTCGATTCATTTTGGCCTTTTAAACAAAGGAACCAACGTTTTGTAGAGGAGTGAAGGGAAGTTTTCGATGTTTTCTTTGTCAACTGTCGTTTGTCCTGCACAGAGATGCTGCTGTAGATGTGTCTCTAGCTGTGTCTGGATACAATGAAACATGCTGGAACTAAGTGCTTGTGTTGCACAGTTCTACTGAACATTCCATTTCATGCATGCTCCGCCCACATGGTCAGGAATGTCAGGTGCTGCATCACCAAATGCTGCTCCCGTTGCCTAGCAATAACAGCTGTTTACTTTTTGGGGTCTGGTTCATTATTTAATAAAGAAAACATGTCCAAGTATTGGGTGCTGAGGCTCAGCGCATATTCTAGCCTGCTGTGTGGGTGGGCAGCTAGAAATCACTGGTGGGCAACATGAGTGAGGAGAAAACTGGAGCAGCCAAGCAGGGAGCTGCAGGTTGCTGGTTTGAGTCTCTGTTCAGATGCTGGTGTCTCCTCTCTCTGAGATGTCTGCAAACAGTCCCAGATAAAACAATAAGGATAATAAACAAACACGTGACTAAAATAACAATTATGACTCTGATGTGTTTCATGTGTAGCAGGATGGCCTCTATACAGCAGTCGCTGCAAGCATCCACATCGCCACACTCACTTTTCTTTAAGCAGGCGTGCTGGGCTCCTCCTAAGGAAAGTTTGAAACTTCATTTCCTTCATGCGGGTGAACTTTTTACCAAATATTTTCATCAAAGCTTCTCCATCACTGACAGGGATTGTTTGGATCTTCACACTCATCTCCACCAACCCTAAAAAATGAGTCTCACTTTGCTCATATAATGCCAGGAGTGTCTCCATATTCCACAAAAGTCTGTGCAAACATGTAACAGTATCCCATATTCATATAAATATTATTGATATTATAACAAAAGCTGTCACCAACACAATTGTCCCAAGTGCTTTTTTTAAACAGGATTTTCAACTAGAGGATTTCCCCACAGAGCCTTCCTGATTTGTTTTTCCAGCCAGGATGAGTCCTTCTTTGCTGTGCTGCTCCCCCAGCACACCACAGCATAGAACAGTAGTCCTGCAACCACCGACTGATAAAACATCCTCAGGAGCTTCCTGCAGATGTTGAAGGACCTCAGCCTCCTGAGGAAGTACAGTCAGCTTTGGCCTTTTATGTACAAGTGCTGCATGTTGCATGACCAAACAAAACTTTCAGTGCACTGTGAAAGTAAAAAAAAAACAAAAAACAGGAAGGCCTAGTTAGGACATCTAAGCATGCTCTTCATCTTGGAAGAGTAATTCATACCAAAACTAATTGGCAGGTTCAACTTGGTAATAAAAGTTTGGGGTCTGTGTTTCCACAGGCCCGCTAGTTTAGAGACTTATTCCTCATGAAGAACACAAGACAAAACAGAACATCTTCAACCAGTCTTTTTTAACTCGCTTGCGAGGGAGAGCTTTGGTCAGAACCAGGCAGTGGAGCAATGCTCCTCACCTGTCTCCAGCCCAAATCCTTCAAAGAGCAGCTCTCCTCGCAGCTATTTATTGACAAACTGTTACAATACACAACAACACAAGCACCTCCCACCGTAAAACCCCCCAATGGTTCTAAGACAAGGCACTATGTGTGTGTGTGTGTGTGTGTGTGTGTGTGTGTGTGTGTGTGTGTGTGTGTGTGTGTGTGTGTGTGTGTGTGTGTGTGTGGAGTCCTGTCTGTGCCCCTCAACAGTAATATTTAACTATTAATCACAGTTTTGCTCAATAAAAGGACTGGCTTGCATCAGTCATATGACTACCATTAACCAATGATCGCCCTTAACAGCATAGCGCGCTGGTTACAGGCTGGGAACGGGCTGGCAAAGAGCACGTGCACTTTTTGCCGTTTGAGCTGTAATTAATTAACACAAATGAATTAACAGATGCAGGCTGAACAAAAACAAACAAACAAAAAACAGTAAGTAGGTGTGTATACTGTAGTCTATAGCACACAGGAGTATTTGCTTATTATGTACACGTTGGTAAGATACCTTGTGGCACTAGGGCTGGCAAGGGATCATTTTGGGGTGGCACATGCCACCTTTCTAGATCCACCCCTGCAAGTATGACTTACCACTTTTATTTAGATTATCTGGTGCAACTTTGACTTTGTAGGCCTACCAGTGAATTAGCAGGTTAAATACACATCCAACTGAGTTAGACGCTAGAAAAGTTCAAAGCTGTGAATTATGAATGAATTATAATTAAATCCGATTGGCATTTTATTATAAAATACTGTTAAGAGATGCCAGGTTTTTATGAGCTGGTCCTTTTAGAGACTGTTATGTAAGTAACCACATGACACCACCTGCACACATCCTGTTCTCCTCTCATCCCTGTGACGGTTCAGATGTAAAGCTATGCTTGCATTACTTCAAGGATAAACAGAGTTACTTAAAGTGGCATGTAATTTCAAATTCAACATTTCAAAAAGCTCAATACACATAACAACCAAACTGTTTTTGCACAGTGCGGTAGAGGTGGCAAAAATACAGACATTCTTTACTTAGGTAGAAGCACAGACAGGCCACCTGTGTTAAAAATACTCCAGTAAAAGCTAAAGTACAGAATCAACTTCTTTGCTCAATTGGGAACCCTACAATTGGTTGTAGTGGCTCAGTAGAGCTCTATATCTTGGCTAATTTACATTTCCTACACTGACAATATACTGCATATTGTCTTCATACTAGACCATATACAGCTGGCACAATTAATCTAAGCATCATCAGCTTCTTTGCAAATTATTTAAAGGTTCAAGGTTCAGGTTCAAGGTTCTTTATTTGTCACATGCATAGTTATACAAGTATAACACACAGTGAAATGTAGCCTGACACGCTCCTCGACATGTGCAAAAATGGGGGGGGGGGGGGGGTAGAGGAAGAACATATAATAAGAATAGACATCTGACTATTTTACAGAATAGACGATATAAAAATATTTGAAATTAAAGGAATTTGGAGTGTACATTGTGCCTTGGTTTAGTGTCTGGAAGAGTCCTGTCTCAGTCAGTTATAGATGATGTGAGAGGGCGGGTGTGTGTGTTTAGGGCCCGGATGGCTTGGGGATAGAAGCTCCTCTTGAGTCTCTCTGTCCTTGCCCGGATGATGCGGAACCTTCTACCAGATTGCAGAAGTTGGAACAGTTTGTTGCCAGGATGGGACGGGTCCTTCAGTATCTGCGCTGCTCTAGTCCGGCATCTCCTGGTGTAGGTGTCCTGAAGCGGGGGGAGAGCGATCCTGCAGCAGCGTTCTGCTGTACGGATCACTCTCTGGAGAGCTTTTTGGTCCTTCACACAGCTGTTCCCGAACCACGATGTCATGTTCTGTGTGAGGATGCTCTCCACAGCGCCTGTATAGAAAATCCTGAGGATCTTTGGAGAGACCCTGAACTTCCTCAGTTGTCGTAGGTGATACAGGCGCTGCCTAGCCTTTTTGGTCTGGACCTGAATGTGGGCAGCCCATGTCAGGTCTGAGGAGATGTGGACACCAAGATACTTGAAGGACTGCACCCTCTCCACTGGAGCTCCATTGATGATGATGGGCTTGTAGTCTCTGTGCTGACCCCTTCTGAAGTCCACCACCAGCTCCTTGGTCTTGCTGACGTTCAGCTGGAGGTGGTTGTCCTGGCACCATGATGCCAGATTTCTCACTTCATCCATGTAGGCCGCCTCATCGTTGTTGGAGATGGCACCCAACACCACTGTGTCGTCAGCAAACTTCACAATGGTGTTGGAGCCATGGGTGGCCACACAGTCTGAAGTGTAGAGGGAGTAGAGCAGTGGCGAGAGGACACATCCCTGAGGTGCTCCTGTGTTGATGGTGATGCTGTTGGAGAAGCACCTGCCCACCCTCACCACCTGAGTTCTGCCAGTGAGGAAGTCCAACACCCATGCACACAGACGGCTGTTAAGTCCCAGATCCCTCAGCTTTGTGAACAGTCTGCAGGGCACTATTGTGTTAAACGCTGAACTGTAATCAACAAACAGCATTCTCACATAGTTACCCTGTTTCTTGTCCACGTGGCTGAGAGTGGTGTGTAGGACGTGGGCGATGGCATCCTCTGTGGATCTGTTGGATCTGTAGGCGAACTGCAGCGGATCTGTGGTGTCTGGGATGGAGGAGGAGATGATGTTCTTCAGCAGCCTCTCAAACACCTTCATTACTACCGAGGTCAGTGCAACTGGCCGGTAATCGTTCAGGGATGAGGGTTTGCTGTTCTTGGGCACAGGGATGATGGTGGAACTTTTTTAAGCATGTGGGGACCACAGACTTCGCCAGGGACTCGTTGAAGATGTAAGTGAACACACCTGCTAGCTGGTCAGCACAGCAGCGCAGCAGACGGCCGGTGATGCCGTCTGGCCCCGCCGCTTTCCTTGTGTTCACTCTCCTCAGTGCCGCTCGGACGTCATGCTCCGCGATGCTGGTCACCGGTCTCTCGCTGATGACATCACTGTCCTCGGTAGTCAGGCGGTAGATAGCATTAGCCGCCTGGCTAACCTCGAAACGGGCGTAGAACTGATTCAGCTCGTTGGTGAATGCAGAGTCGGCGTTGATCGGCGCAGTGTCCCTGGCTTTGTAGTCCGTAATGGTGCGTAGTCCGTGCCACATACTCCGTGTGTCGCCCTGGTGGAAGCGGGACTCCACACGTTCCCGGTACCGGCGTTTGGCATCTCTCACTGCGCGCCGCACGCCGTATGAGGCCGCTTTGTAGGCGCTCATATCGCCAAATGTAATTGTCCAACATACTCTTTTATTGTGAATTCACCAAAGTAGCTTGCAGCTAACCTGATTATTCTGCACAAGACTACAGAGTATTTTCATTCAACATTTAAATAACACAAAATAATTATACCGTAGTTTGTTGTGCAGGATGTTTCACAGCATGAAAATACATAATTTACCAAAACACAGCAGATTTCTTGCCGCTGAGCAGTCCTTACCTTTAAATCTAACGTCTGTCCTTTCTTACGTCTTTCTCCATCTCTTATTGAATTTATCTTGAAACTTCTTTCTGTACCTGGAAATACAGCAGCTGTTGTTGTTGTTTTTTACCTAGCAACAAAATATGTGACAAGCTGGACAAACAGTTTGTGTGTTTGTTGAGCTCATAAAATTGACACATTTCTAATTATTTGACAAAAAAAACAAAAAAACAAAACGTTACTCCCTTTATCCTCACTCCTCTTCTGTAGGGCTAGCTAGATGCTCAAGAACCGCAACCACAACTCACAACACTTGCACTCTTTCTGGCCCACTTTAGCCCCCCACTATAAACACCTAGCTATATTTGATAGACCTAAACCTAACTTAATGTCTGTTTTGAAAATATAGAGAGTGAAAAGTACAAATACTCGTGTAACCATGTAGGTCGTAAAAGTAAAAAGTGTTCTGAAAAATAAATGCACAAATACACCTGAATGTATACCTGAAAAATATGACCTGCAGAAACAAAGTATTTGTTCCCAGAGAGGTGGAGTCTAAGACTCGACCTGACATATAGACACAGACGAACAGGCACACACAGACACAAGCGTACATTCCCATCCTCATGCACACATATACAAATACTCATCATTCGCCCAACGTGGAGACAAACATAAATGGACACTGTACACACACTCACACTCCCCAAACATACTCTATACCCCTGGTCCAGGCACCACCACCCCCAGAGGGGTGATGGTACCCAGACCCAGGAGATGTTACTCTTTTCACTGGGGTGGAGACAAGCAGACTGCCCACGGTCCCGCAGCAGCAGGGAGGCCCCGCATCCAGACCCCGATCAGATGGCCAACTCTTTCTCCCAGCCCCAATGGTAAAGAGAGAACGGAGGTGTTAAGAGACCCATGCTTCCCTCCGCCCGTTCATATGTGGTGTTACTGTGTGCTGTTCTAAAGTGCAATTTTTCCCCTTTGGATCTTTAGCCATCAGAATTGTTGTCTGAAGGCAAAGAGATGCCAAATGGATTTACTTTACCAGTTGGATCATCATGGCCTTGCCATATTGGTCCATTTGATTGACCTTTATGACAATTATGTATTAATTTTATTTGATTTTCGGTTGTTACAGACGGGACAGACATGACTGGGGGATAGGACAGGGAGAAAGAATGAAAGAAAGAGAGGGAGAGAAAGAAAAATAGAGGAGAGAAGAGATGGTGAAAAAGGAGGGAAGAAAGAAAGAAACAAACAAAACAGCTGGATCACCTGTATGGAGATAAGAAAAAACAGAAGAGAAAACAAACAAGAAAGAGCAACATAATGAATACAACACAGTCACAATAAACTAGCTAACAGTGGATAATAGTAGATAGTAAATATTACATATTATTGTGCAGCACGCAAGATCGACAGTGCACAATGTGCTTTGAGGTAGCAGCCAAGAAAGGTGTAGTTTGTGTCTGTGAACACCCGTGTACACCTGTGTGCATCAGCACGCTTGTATTCAAAAGGTTTCTCCATGTAATGATCTGCTAGGGAGTGGGGAGCCATAGCCCCGTCCCCCAGGCAATGAAGCAGGTATGGAGGAGATCCAGGCCCCAGACATCCAGAGGCCCCAGAATACGAGGACCCAAGGAGGACCACCAGGGGGGCAACCGTGCCACCCTCCTGGGCAGAGATGAGGAGAGCCCCAAACGATAGGTCACCCAGCCGCCATGGAGCAGAGGCCAGAGGGGGTTGCAGTGACATGCCAGCGGGCTCTGCCGGCAGCCAGCTGTGCCAGAGAGGACGGAAGGAGCCCAGCCGGGCCACAGGCGCCAGGCCCCGCCAATCGGCCACCAGGAGTGAGCCGGTACATAGATGAGCGCCCACCCCCAGACACCAAGAACCACCAACACACCAACGTCTGAGGGCGTCAGCCACCGGCAGGGAGTGTGGTGAGGGGAGATGGGCCTCCATACCTCGGAGAGCCTGAGATGTTCCCAGAGAGGTGGAGTCTAAGACCCAACCTGACATATAGACACAGACGAACAGGCGCACACAGACACAAAGGCGCATTCCCACCCCCATATACACAAACGAATACTCGGCACTCACCCGAAGTGGAGACAGACACAAATAGACACATTACACACATTCACACTCCCCAAAAATACTCTATATCCCAGGTCCGGGTACCCCTGCCCCTAGAGGGGCAAACCGTACCCAGACCCAGGAGATCTAGCCCTTCTCTCTGGGGTGGAGGAAAGCAGGCCGCCTCCTTATCTGCAATAGCAGGGAGGTCCCGCATCCCAGACCCCAATCCGACGGTTAACAGAACAGGAGTGAGTGAAGACCCCAAACCTCCCTCCGCCCGCTCATATGTAGTGTTGCTGCACGCTGTTCTAAAGTGCATTTAAAACATGGGAGGGCATGGTGGTTCCTGCCAGAGAGCAGAGTCTGCTTGGCCCCTCCCGAGAACCCTCAACATGCAATTAAAACTGAGAGGTGGGCACCAGCGCCAGAGGTGAGGTTGAATACACAGACTGGTCCTCTGGACGCTGTATAGCGTGCTCACCCCCAAGGTGTTTGTGTTATGACATGTGTTATAAGCCCCAGGTATAGGGGCCTTTCTCCCCTCACCACACTCCCTGCCAGTAGCTGATGCCCCCAGGCCTTGGTGTTTCTTGGTGTCCGGGGTTGGGTGCTCAGGTATGTACCGGCTCACTCCCGGTGGCTGCTTGGTGGGGCCTGGCGCCCGTGGCTCAGTCGGACCCCGTTTGGAGACTGGGGGGCCCTCGGGCCTCTGGATTTCTGCAGCCTGGATCCATGCCTGCTTCATGCCCTGTGGGACGGGGCTATGGTTCCCCACACTGGCGCCACTGGGCCCTTTGACCACCACCAGTAGGCAACAGGTGAAGTGTCTTGCCCAACCTTCTGATTACAAGGTGAACTCCCAACTCTTGAGCCACGATCGCCCCAATCTAAACCCTGCAGTACATGATCTCACCCTGGGTCAACACACCTGAATCAAATGATTAGTTCATTACCAGGCCTCTGCAGAACTTCAGGACATGTTGAGGAGGTAATTTAGGCATTGAAATAGCTGTGTTGGATCAAGGACACATCTGAAACCTGCAGGACACCGGCCCTCGAGGCCTGGAATTGGACACCTGTGATCTAGCACACCATTACATGGGGAAATCTTTTGAATACAAGCACACTGATCCACACAGGTGTGCACACGGGTGTTCACTGTTCATAGACATAAACTACACCTTTATTGGCTGCTATTTCCAAGCACATTGTGCGCTGTCGGTCCTTCTTGCTACACAACAACATTCGATATTTAGTATTTACTGCTGTTTACACTTGGCTAGATTAACGTGATGGTGTTGTGTTTAGTATGTTGCTCTGGTTTTTTTTTTTTGCTTGTTTTCTCTTCTTTTTCTGTCAACAGGTGATCCAGGAGATTTTTTTTCTTCTTTCTCTTTTTAAGTGCCCTTTCTCACTGTCCCTCTTTTTGCTTCTTGTTGTCTCTCTATTATTGTCTTCTCTCACTGTCCCGTTTCTCCTCTGTTTTTCTTCACCCACCCCCCCCCCCTCTTTCTGTTAGGGTGAAATTGTTAAATGTTGCCATTACTGTACGTACATTTTTAAGCCTTGGTTCAAACTGTATGATCAAAGACATTCTGTTTCTGTCCTTATTTAGTGAGGATGTTTACTTCTTGCAATTTATGGCCCCGCCTGTGCTTGTGTATGGGTGACCATTAAAGGGGTTGAGGCATATGCAGGGTGAGGGGAGATGACCCTTTGTGATCAGCAGGAAGTCACACAAAAACACCCACATCCACACACAGACTCACACACGTGCACATGCATGCATGCACACACACACACACACACACATGCTCGTACATGCATACGCACACACTCAGTGCCTTAGTTTTATGACGCACTATAGGGTTTTTTTTTACGATGGGTGTTTTTGTAAACTGTGTTAACAGAATAAAGGCTGCAGGGGAAGCTGGGTTCTTTGGAGTGGTCTGAGACCGAGGGCAGAGGTGCTGCTCTGAGATCCTCCCCTTGCTAGCAAGTAAAAACCGGTTAAGTTGTTGTCTTGCTTTCTTCACGGGTGATAAGTCTTTGAACTAGCGGGGCCGACCCAACACTTTCTCTCTCCCTTTCCCATTCCCCAGTCATGTCTGTCCCGTCTGAATAAAATAAATAAATAATAACAAAGATCAATCAAATTGACCAATACGGCAAGGCCGTGATAACAAAGGTAAAGTAAATCTGTTGGGTATCTTTCTTGGCCTTCACACAGTAATTCTGATGGTTAAAGAACCAACCGGGACAGGCAAAAAAAGAAAAGAAAAAATAAACAAAGTGATTGTACTTTGTTCCCACTTCTGTAGTTTAGCACACAATTTGTTTGTTAGCTAAAGGTACGGTGGGTGTATTTCCCAGGCAAAAAATTTATGTTAATGCATGGCAGCCAAAGGGATAAGCAGACTGTGCAGCTGCTTAGGGCCACCATGGTTCTCCAGAAGAGAGCTTGATAGTCAGGCAGGTCACAAGACAGGTTGATGAATGATTATTTATTGTGTTTGTCTGATATATCAATAGTAATCACACAGTTCAGCACTGATACCCAAAAATCTATGCAAAATATTTTGATAAATCCGTCACGATCACATCTTTGAGTCCAGTAAAAACAGAAATATATGTTAGTGCAAGTTCTCTATTCTAATGATTTCAATTCAATTCAATTCAATTTTATTTATATAGCGCCAAATCACAACAAAAGTCGCCTCAAGGCGCTTCATAGATACAGAGAAAAACCCAACAATCATATGACCCCCTATGAGCAAGCACTTTGGTGACAGTGGGAAGGAAAAACTCCCTTTTAACAGGAAGAAACCTCCGGCAGAACCAGGCTCAGGGAGGGGCGGGGCCATCTGCTGCGACCAGTTGGGGTGAGAGAAGGAAGACAGGATAAAGACATGCTGTGGAAGAGAGACAGAGGTTAATAACAGATATGATTCAATGCAGAGAGGTCTGTTAACACATAGTGAGTGAGAAAGGTGACTGGAAAGGAAAAACTCAGGGGGTTGGGAAGGAAGCATATCTGTAAGCGGAAGGTCGCCGGTTCGATCCCTGGGCTCTCTGTCCTGGTCGTTGTGTCCTTGGGAAAGACACTTTACCCTGCTGATGGCGCGATATGGCAGCCTCGCTTCTGTCAGTCTGCCCCAGGGCAGCTTTGGCTACAACCGTAGCTGCCTCCACCAGTGTGTGAATGCAAGAGTGAATGAATAGTGGCATTGTAAAGCGCTTTGGGTGGCTTGAAAAGCGCTATATAAATCCAATCCATTATTATTATTATCATCATGGGAATCCCCGGCAGCCTACGTCTATTGCAGCATAACTAAGGGAGGATTCAGGGTCACCTGGTCCAGCCCTAACTATATGCTTTAGCAAAAAGGAAAGTTTGAAGCCTAATCTTGAAAGTAGAGATAGTGTCTGTCTCCTGAATCCAAACTGGAAGCTGGTTCCACAGAAGAGGGGCCTGAAAACTGAAGGCTCTGCCTCCCATTCTACTTTTAAATACTCTAGGAACAACAAGTAGGCCTGCAGAGCGAGAGCGAAGTGCTCTAATAGGGTGATATGGTACTACAAGGTCATTAAGATAAGATGGGGCCTGATTATTTAAGACCTTGTATGTGAGGAGCAGGATTTTGAATTCTGGATTTAACAGGAAGCCAAAACAGGAGAAATCTGCTCTCTCTTTCTAGTCCCTGTCAGGACTCTTGCTGCAGCATTTTGGATTAACTGAAGGCTTTTCAGGGAGTTTTTAGGACTTCCTGATAATAATGAATTACAGTCGTCCAGCCTGGAAGTAATAAATGCATGAACTAGTTTTTCAGCGTCACTCTGAGACAGGATATTTCTTTCTTTTTCTTTCTTTCTTTTTTTTTTGTGTCCTGTCTGGCACTGTAGCAATCAGAATTATTGTCTGAAGGCCAAGAAAAATGCCCAACAGATTTACTTTCCCAAGTGGGCCTTTTGCTATACTGGTCCACTTGATTGTCATAGTTTATTTGATCTTTATTAGTTATTTTTATTTTAAGTTATTGTAATCAGACCAGACTGGACTCAGGGATGGGAAAGAAAAACAAGAAGAAAAGTTCAGAAGAAAGTTAACAGAAGGAGAGGGAAAGAAAAAGGAGAAAAGAGATAGAGAGAAAAGACAATGAAAATCTGCTTCATCACCTTTTTTTTCTTTCTCTTTTCCTGGATCACCTGTTGAGAAAAAAAGAAAACAAGCAGAAGAAGACTAGAGCAATAGAATAAACAACATCACGATGATCTATGGGAATATGACAGTAAATACTAAATATTAAACATTATTGTGCAGCACATAAGATCAACAGAACACAGTGTGCTTTGAGGTAGGAGCCAAAAAGGGTGTAGTTTGTGGGTGTGATCACCCGTGTGTACACCTGTGAGCATCAACGCGCTTGTATTCAAAAGGTTCCTTCATGTAATGATCTGCTAGAGGGTGTGGGGGGGCCACAGCCGTCCACCAGGGCATGAAGCAGGTATGGAGGAGATCAAGACTCCAGACATCCAGAGGCCCCCAGAACACAAGAGACCAAGGAAGACCAACAGAGGGGCAGCCGCGCCACTGTCCCAGAAAGAGCTGAGGAGAGTCCCAGATGAGGGGTCACTCAGCAGCCGCGGAGCAGAAGCCAGGGGGGGTTGCAGTGACGCGCCCGTGAGCTCCACCGGCAGCCAGCCGTGCCTGAGTGACCGAGCCCCAGGCCCAGAGGCCGGAGACAGGATATTTCTAACTTTAGAGATGTTGCACAAATGGAGGAAAGCAGTCTTACATATTTGTTTAATATGTGCGTTGAAGGACATGTCCTGGTCAAAAATGACTCCAAGGTTCCTCACAGCGTTACTGGAGGCCGAGGTAATGCCACCCAGAGTAAGAATCTGCTTAGATACCATATTTCTAAGATTTTAGTACAATAACCTCAGTTTGATCTGAATTAAGAAGCAGAAAGTTAGCGGCCATCCACAATCATAATCATAACCCAGACTGCTCTGGTCTTCTGATGCTCAATTTGAACTTCAACAGCTCAGACATATACATGCATTGAGCTGCTGCCGTGGGACTGATTCGATAGTTGCATTAAAGACCATTTGAACAACGGGTGAAAGATGGGATCAGCAGCCTAATTTTCCCTAGATTAGCTATGCTGATAACAAAATTATTGAAAGAGAGATCATTATAGTTATTATTATACTTAACTTCATTGATAGGATGATATTAGGATATCAGGATTGGGATGAGAAGCTTTAAGAATTAAATTAATTTTGTCATGAATTGCAAAAAAGGCATTGTTAATAAAATGAGATGGGATTTGGAAAGTGGGCTCTTGATGAGAAGCCTGAGACACAGCCATGTACTTACCATGGTTAAAATATTATGTAGTATTCAGTAATGTTACACTGTCAATTTTATAGGAAGTTAGAATATAATTCATTGATACTGCAGTTGGGAAACTTGAGCTCTGTTAATCATTCTGATCATCAATCTGTTTTACAAGTCATGTGATTAGTTTTTTTGTTTTTTGGTCTCATTTGCTAGTGACAGCTACAGAGTGGGTGGGTGGGGAGGGTGGGTGGGTGGAGAGCAAGGAATGACATCCAGCATGGGCCCTGGGACTGGATCAAGCCATTAAAAACTCAAACTGGGAATAAGGGATGAGATCTGCAAGGTGAGCAAAGGGGGTGACCCCATACTTTGCATTTATAATCAGCTGAATTTGCTCAATTTTAGTCAATTAAAAGTATGATATAGTCATCTTATTGAATCTTATAGTCTTTGGTCCTGTCTAATATTTCACAACATTTCATATTTTTTAAAGGGAACATTTAGAAGCATAAGTAAAAAGCTAAACAAAACAACATGGAAACAAAGTAAATTTTACTTAAGCAACCGTCACATAAATCATAATATTTGGCAGAAAAATAGACAGAGTCAAAGCAAAAAGCAGAAATTAAGCAAAAATAAATAAACGGTGTCAGAACATGACAGCAGATAAAAGCAGAGCAGGCAGATCTGCTAAAATGTCACAGCCTTCACAGTCTGACCACAACAAATAAAGTGAGCAAACAGCAATAGTCACGCTGCCCCTTTATCTGAACTTTGAAACCACATTTGAATAATTTGATGGAGAGATGCCACAAATGTTACAACATTAAAAAAAAAAAATAAATCAGTGGCGCTGTCTTGATTTTATGAGACAAATAATATTTAAGCAAACACTTGACATGTATGTAAACAACTGAAAATGTCAGTGAAACCTTATTTTTAATGAACCTTTTTGCTATTCTTATATAGCAAAAAGTCTTTTGGATAAAGGGAGATTAGTTATATGTCAGGAAAAAAATGAAAAGATAAACACATCAGCAAATACACTGCAACAAAATAAGATTGTTGTGAAAAAAAATTCTATTTTTAAGTTTTACTTTCGAATGAAACGCAATGAAAATTTCTACACATCACGTCAGGACTTAGCCTGCCATATTTGAAGAGAACAAGGGCAGGTGACCCTGACTTTTCATCCACTGATATATGAGTGCAATGATCAAATGTCCAGGGGTTTGAATCATACCTTCGTGCAATTTGTCAGCACAAATTTCCCTTTAAAAGGCTGCTTACTCTGCAGACCAGCACCACCCTGTCAGCAATGAGAGCGCTCGTGCTCGCCCTGATTCTGGCCGTTGTGGGTGAGTGATGATGTTTGTGCAAAACTTTGCTATTTTATAAATATGTTCAAAAATAATGCAGATTTCATATTTGGAGTTTTATTGATTATGCGTTGAATGGTAATGTCAGTGTAATGTAGGGTCTTTACCCAACAATAAAAAGCACCTTGAAGCAACTGTTGTTGTGATTTGGTGAAATGTAAATAACATTTGAATTGAGTTGAATGTAGGTGAAGACAAATTATAGTTATGTACTTGTTATAAATTGGTAGTGGGTTTATGCCTCTTTTAAAAAAAGGTTTTCATTTTTAGGCATATGTAACAGAAAACATGCTGCGTGTTTGCTACATATTTGGTGCTTTATGTGAATTTTAATATATACAGCAGTTCAACTTTTCTTGTAAGCAGGGAGCTAAAACCTAGAACTAGAAAGGAAAAAATATTTTAGCTCACTTTAATAACTAAAATCAATTCAAATGATCAAGATCAGTTTAAAATGGGTCAGTTTGTCAGCTACTGTAGACTCTACTCACAAAGAACCGCTAAGTTTTGTACAGTGTGACTTTGTAATGGGGAAAATTCTAGTTTATCCTCACATTTCGATTCAGGTGTTTAGTCACTGTAGGATTTTGTATAACCTTTTGTTTCTTAGATGAAGGGTGTGTGTGTTTCAATATGACCAGGTGTAACTGCTTAGCTATGCTTAACGATGTTTCACTATGTATCTACTGACTGTTAAGGTGTAGAAGGACAAAATTCCCAAGAAGACCAGTCCAGGTGCTTCCTGGAGCATAGGTAGTGGGAAGTCTTTCCTGCCCAGCAACAGTCGGGTGGGATGAAAAATAGTTGTAACTGAAAAGATGCAGGGTGTTGTGTGTGAGGGTATAAAAGAGACCTGTGACGTCTCAAGGACAAAGCTTTCATGACTGTAGAACTGTGATGTTTGATGTGTGTTTGCTCTCCTGCATGCAGTAAATAAAGCGGCTTGACCACAGCTGACCTTGTTGCAGACTTTATTAACAGAAAATTCCACCACAACATTCAAAGACATTCAAATTTCCATTTCCAGCAAAACTTTGCATATCCATTGGTTTAGTTGCTCATCTTTACTAGTTCATTATCTGAATTAAAATAGAAGTCTTATTGTACACAATTATAATGAAATTTCAGAGCAGAGTCTTTGGAGCGAACATGCAGTAATTTGCACAGTAAATATAAATCATAACATATAAACACTGCTGAAAAGCATATTCAAGCCCATTCATATGTTTTGGCATTGTTTGTGGATTCAGATTCTTTTTTTGTGTGTTTTCTTTTTTTCAACAGGTTTTTCTAAATCTCTTTGTGCTTTGAGTCTCTGTCTGGCTCAGTTCTGAAACATGCTTAAGAGATTTGGGGTTGAATTAGTGGTTTGTATAATCACAATGTTTGGCCTTTAACATTTACAGTGCGCTGCTTTCCTTTTACCTCTGGTTTTAATTTGTAAAACAAAATGCAAACTATGTTTTCAAATGTTGTAATAGTTTCAGATTTTACTCGCTGTATTACTGATTTCTTTCTTATTTTCTTACAGCTGGTGATCTTCAACATCAAGGTAAGTTTAATACTGTGTTCATTGTGAAACATAAACTGTAGGCCTGGTTTAGAGTTTATAGTTCATATAATTTCACAAATGAGTCATATAAATTACATTCACTGACTCCTTCCAGATCCTGTTTTTGAAGCTGGTAAAACCTACGTGTACAAGTATGAGGCGCTGCTCCTGGCGGGCCTGCTAGAGAAAGGTTCAGCGAGAGCTGGACTAAATATCAGCAGCAAAGTTAGCATCGATGCTATAGACCAGAACACATACTTCATTAAGGTAAAGATCAAAATCCTGCACAAGCTGCAGTCATTTACCTTTTACATGTATACTAATTGAATTAAACCTTACTCTTATATGAAAGCTTGAGGAACCTGAGCTCCAGGAGTATAGTGGAATTTGGCCTGAGGATCCTTTTATCCCAGCAACTGAGCTGACTTCAGCCCTCCAAGCTGAGCTCACGACTCCCATTAAGTTTGAGTATGTCAATGGTGCTGTAGGGAAAAGTCTTCGCCCCTGAAACCGTCTCAACAACAGTGCTTAACATCTACAGAGGTATCCTGAATGTCTTTCAGCTCAACATCAAAAAGACACAAAATGTCTACGAGTTGCAGGAGGTTGGTGAAAGATCTTTATAAACCTGTGTGTGACAAGAAGTTGAATCTCCCTACTGAATATGTGTGCTGCTCTATAGGCTGGAACTCAGGGTGTGTGCAAGACACTTTACTCCATCACTGAGGACACAGAGGCTGAACGTGTCTATCTGAGAAAGACCAGAGATATGAACCACTGTCAAGAAAGAATAACTAAAGACATGGGGTTAGCATACACAGAGAAATGTGGAAAGTGCCAGGAGGTAGGTTTTACACATTTTATATCAGGGAAACATCTGTGAAAGTGGTGGGATGCATGACAAGCAACAGCTTTGTTCTTACAGGACACTAAAAACCTGAAAGGAGTTTCATCATACAGTTACATCATGAAACCACTCGATAATGGCATCCAGATCAAGGAGGCATCGGTCCATGAGCTGATCCAGTTCTCACCTTTCAGCGAGCAGCATGGAGCTGCCCATATGGAGACCAAGTATGTCCATAACAACTGTGAATACAAAAATTGATTCAAAGAACATAAACGAACTTTTCTTTCCACATTCAAGGCAATCCTTGATGCTCCTTGAGGTTCAAACACCCCCTTATGCACCCACTACACCACCACCCCTGGCTCAGTATTCACACCGTGGAAATCTCACATATCAATTCTCCACTGAGCTTCTTCAGTTACCCATTCTGCTCCTCAATATCAACGACATAGAGTCTCAGGTATTGTCGTAATTAAGAGATTATTTCTAAGGCATGAATTAAAAGTCTGTGCCGTGCTCGGTGATATCCTGTTTACCCCTGTGTCATTAGCTCGAGGACACTCTGAATGACCTGGTCAAACAGGCTGTAGGAAAAGTTCATGAAGATGCACCTCTGGAATTTTTGAAGTTTGTTCAACTCCTCCGTGCAGCCTCCAATGAAACTCTGGAGAACCTCTGGAGCAAACACTCAGGGAGTTCTGCCCACAGGTGATTTCACTGATTAAATGTTTAAAATATCATGTAAAGATATTTGCACAATTTGGCAAACTTCCTTTTTATTGTTTGAGAAAATGGATCTTGGACGCCATTCCTGCAGTGGGAAATCCTGATGCTCTGAGATTTATCAAAGAGAAATTCCTAGCAGAAACCATAACTGTGTTTGAAGCCGTTCAGGCTTTGATTACTTCGTTTCACATGGTGACAGCAACCACCGAGGCCATTGAGGTCATCGAGGTCGGTAAATCTCAACATATCTAGTGAAGTCAAGTTATTTTGTCCAGAGTAAGAAGGGACGTTTTTGCATTAACTCTGATACTCTTAACTCTGTGTGATGTTTTAGAGCCTAACAAAGGAAAGCAACATCGCGAGAAACCCAGTTCTGCGCCAGATTGTATTCCTTGGCTACGGTACCATGATTTACAAACACTGCTATGAGAGGACTTCCTGTCCTGCTGAGCTCATACGGGTAATATAACATTGACCTTACATGCTGCCTTAGAGTCACGTACACATTTAAGAATGAGAGAACGGGTGATTTACTTCCTTATTTGCTCTTGCAGCCCATTCAAGACCTTCTTGCACAGGCTCTGAAAGATGGAAACACAGAGGACATCATCCTGTTTGTGAAGGCTTTGGGAAATGCTGCGCATCCTTCTAGCCTCAAGACAATCACAAAGATGCTGCCCCTACATAGTAAATTAGGTTCATCACTGCCAGTGAGAGTTCATGCTGAAGCCATGATGGCCTTGAGGAACATCGCCAAAAAGGAGCCTAAAACGGTGAATTATCAACGCAGAGATTTCCTGATCATTCTAGTTTTGCACAAAGCTCCACACTGAGTCTGCGTTCTCTTATACATTAGGTCCAGTATTTAGCCTTTCAGCTCTACGGGGACAAGACTCTTCATGCAGAGATCCGCATGCTTGCGTGCATGGTGCTCTTTGAGACAAAACCTTCAATGAGTTTGGTGTCAGCTGTTGTTCATATTGTGAAGACAGATTCAAATTTGCAAGTAGCAAGCTTCACCTACTCCCACATGAAGTCCCTGACTTGGAGCACCAGCGTTATTTATGCCTCAGTGTAAGAGTGCTTTCTAATCCTTCGTCACAATCGGATAAATCTCTGTGATTTGATCCATCCTGCAGTGAGCTCTTTCATGTTATCACTGCAGTGCTGCAGCATGCAAAGCTGCCCTGAGAATGTTGGGCCCAAACCTGGACAAACTGAGCTCACGTTTCAGCAAAGCCATCCATGTCGACGTCTATAACAGTGAGAATCGCCGGGCCTGGTTTAACTAACCTGGATCTTTATTTTCGATTTAATAATGTTTAACTGCATCTCATTAAACTCTCTGTTAGGTCCCTTTATGCTTGGTGCTGCTGCGACTGCTTACTACATCAATGATGCTGCCACCATCATGCCCAAATCTATTACGACTAGGATCAAGGCTTTCTTTGCTGGAGCTGCTGCTGACATTCTGGAGGTAAAGGAAACCGAAATCAGTCCAGATATTTAATAACTAACCTGAAAGTTACTTGTCTTTTTTTTTCTAGGTGGGAGTAAGAACTGGGGGACTACAGGAGGCTTTTCTGAAAAACCCAGCAGTTTTTGATAGTGCTGACAGGGTCACCAGGATGAAACATGTCATTAAGGCTGTAAGCAACACCATAAAGTTACAAGAGCGACAGGGACATCTTATCTGCTATCTGCAAAATGAAACAGAAGACTAGTGATCAGCTGGACTGCATCTCTCTCTCTACAGCTCTCTCACTGGAAGTCTGCACCCAACAGCAAACCCCTGACTTCCATCTACGTCAAGTTTTTTGGACAAGAAGTTGCCTTTGTTGACTTTGACAAAAACTGGTTTGGCAACACCTTTAATGTACGATTTAAACAAACAACCCATCAACCTAAAGATCAGTTTAATCACGATTTTGCAAGACGCAATATTTACAAAATATTCTTCCCCTGCAGCTCATCCTTGGCAATAACGATGCTGACACGTTTGGTAGAGATGTTTTCAAGGCTCTGCAGTCTGGTCCTACTTGGCGCTTTGTTAAGCCTCTGCTGGCTAATGAGGTGAGACGTATCATGCCTACTATAGCTGGTTTCCCCATGGAGCTCGGTCTGTACACTGCTGCTGTGGCTGCTGTTCGTGGTCAAAGTGAGTAAATGCTAAAAATCAACTAAAACACCTAATATTACTTAACGACCTAATATTTCCATCAACACCAAAACTTCTTTAAAAGTTTTGAGCATTTTTTTAAACTTCTTTCAAAGAAAGAAGAAGTTGCAAACTTTCTTTTAATAAATTAATGTGGAAATATCATAACAATGTGCAGAAAAGTAATTTTTCTGTTCTGTTTTCTTAGTCAAAGTCACGACAACTCCAGCTCTGCCAGAAGACTTTTATCTCAGATACCTTCTCAAGGCAGACATATACATTACTACCAAGGTCACGCCAAGGTGGGGCAATAGCTGTCGCTACAATAGTAAATGGCTAATACTTTATAATACAGCACATAACTAAGGGTTTAATTCTACCCCTGGAATCAAGTGGGAATTTCCAAGAATTTTACCTGAAATTATTTTACCTGAATGGTTCACACCAGCATAATGAATACTGAAATGTAAAAAGGCAAAGTTAAGCTACTTGATGGTTGGAGAACCTAAAATACAGCAGGTACCTGCAGTGTGAGATGGGGAAACTCCCCACTGAATATGGCTTAATTTTGTGTTTGTGCCTCAGTTTCTGTAAAATACCTGAAGTTACGCACTACTTAAAATTACTTATGCATTACTCAAAACTCTTCATGTACTATTTAAAATGACTGTGAAGGTTCTCAGTCATCCAGGTCATCGTAGTCAAAGGAGCTTGCAAAGAAAAGCGTCTGGACTTCTTTAAGTTACTTGAAGACGTTTCACCTCTCATCCGAGAAGCTTCTTCAGTTCTAAGGTCAAATGGTGGGGAGTTCCCTTTTGAGTTCCCCCCCCAGACGCCTTAACGCCCACTCACATCCTGGGCCATCTGACCTCAGGAATTCACATGATAAGGTGGGGCCAGGTTTCACAATGAGCTCACCCGAAACTCTGGCTGATTGGGACCCACACCCAGTTTCACACCTTGGCTCAGACGATTAGAGGATCATTAGGGGGTTCTTTTGTCCCTCTGTGGGGGGAAACTCCCACTAGGTTTAAATCTGGGACTCTCCACCATTTGACCTTAGAACTGAAGAAGCTTCTCGGATGAGAGGTGAAACGTCTTCAAGCAACTTAAAGAAGTCCAGACGCTTTTCTTTCCAAGCTCCTTTGACTATTTAAAATGACTTACAGTGTAATTTGTGTCTCTTTTCTTGCAAAATAACCAAAGTTACACACTGCTTACTCACTATTATTGCTACTTCTGTACTGTTTAAATTGCTTACAGTACAATTTGTCTTTTCCTGGAAACACAATACTTATAACTACTTGCATACTACTTAAAGTTACTTATCCATGAATTTCCTTGTGTTCTTAAAATAAAAAAAAAAAAAGGTACAATTTGTGTCTCTTTTCCTGTAAAATACTCAAAGATACGCACTACTTGAATTTTCTTAAGCAATATTTAAAGATATTAGAATAGAATAGAATAGAATAGAAGAGTCATTTATTGTCATTGTACATGTACAACAAAATTGCAGATGCTCCACACTATTTGTGCCAAAATAAAAATATAAATAGTGTACAGCAGGAATATATACAATCAAGAGGGATATATACAAAAATAAGGGAAAGGCGCACGTTAGAGAACAAAATAGTTGCAAACAGGTTGGAAGTAGTGCAAAGAAAAGGTCTGAATAGAGTCTGTGTGCAAGCGACCTGAGTGATGCAGGTATTTCTGTACTATTTAAAATTACTCACATTATAATTTGCATGATTTATGTCTCCATTCCTCTAAAATACCTGAAGTTACATGCAGATTAAAGGTACGTGTGCATAATGTAAAATTACTAACAGTGTAATTATTATTTTCTTGTAAAAAACTTAAATTATTACCCTTATGCAACTGTGTCTACCTCTGGGCATTTGTTGGTAAATATAATTATATTGTAATTTCAGGTATAATATAAAGAAATTCCACTTATTTCTAAGGGAATTAACCTCTTGGGCGCCGGCTGTATTATGACGTGTTACCAACAAATGTAATACAATGTTCAACTGTCCTCCTCTTCTAGTGCGGCTGTGAACACATTTGCTGTGTTCGGGATAAACACTGCCATACTCCAGGCTGTCATGGTATCAAGAGCCAAACTCTACTCCATCGCACCTGCCAAAACTGAAGTCACATTTAACATCAATGAGGGCTACTTAAACTTCACAGCTCTTCCTGTTTCAGTGCCTGAAAACATTACCGCTGTGGAGTAAGCCATGACATCTTTAATATTCTTAAACATCGCTTCTGAGATGCTTTTACCTTTGCACTGATGATTACGGTTCATCCTTGCTTCTCTTTAACAGGGTTGAGACTTTTGCTGTGGTAAGAAATCCTGTTTCGGGAGAAAGTATCACTCCTGTGATCCCTGCCAACCCAAGACAGATTCTTATATCGAATAACACTTCTTCTGATGCTGCTAATGAGGTGAATTTAAAACCGTTTTAGAGATATAAAAAAATATTGTGTCTTTTTTATGTAATTTACATATTTTCTCCTCATAGTCGAGATCCGCAGAGTTCATTTCTCAACGTCAGAAAGCTGGCATGCACATCAAATCTAAAATGGTGAAGAATAAGAAGAAGTACTGCGCTCAGACTGTTAACGCTGGACTCAAGGCCTGTCTCAAGATTGCCACTGCTCACACGGGGGATGCTGCAGTGTATAAACTGGCTGGAAAGCACTCTGCTGTTTTTTCTGTCATACCAAGTAAGAACTTAGAAAAGTGCTTTTTCTAGTGACACAGTGCAGAAATTAGCTGCTAACCGCATTAACTGATGATGCTTTCAGTCGAAGGTGAAGCTGCTGAGAGACTGGAATTAGAGGTTCAACTTGGAAGTAAGGCTGCACAGAAGATCATCAAACACATCACCCTTAGAGAAGAAGAAATCCCCGAGGAAACACCAGTCTTAATGAAGCTCCACAAAATCCTGGCCTCTACCCAGAAGAATAGCACCATGTCCTCCTCCTCGTCATCCTCCAGTTCCAGGAGCTCTCGCCTTCCTGGCAGCTCCTCTTCCTCTAACTCCAGCTCTTCATCCCATTCTAGCAGGAAGACCATTGATGCAACTGCTCAACAAGTCCAGTTGCTGAAAAGACGTTACAGCAGCAGCAGTAGTAGTAGCAGTAGTAGTAGAAGTAGTAGTAGCAGGAGTAGCAGCAGCAGTAGCAGTAGTAGTAGAAGCAGCAGAAGCATAAGTAGTAGCAGCAGAAGCAGCAGTAGTAGCAGCAGCAGTAGTAGTAGTAGTAGCAGTAGTAGAAGCAGCAGTATCAGTAGTAGTAGAAGCAGCAGCACAAGTAGAAGCAGCAGCATAAGTAGAAGCAGCAGCAGCACAAGCAAAAGAAGCAGCAGCTTCAGCTTCTCCACCTCTGTCAGTACTTCCAAGTCCAGCTTTGCATCGAGCTTTGCGTCGCTCTTCAGTCTTAGTTCAAGCTCTTCTCACTACAGTGTGCACCACAGAAAGGTAAACATGCTGTATTATATGCAGACAAAGAGCCGCTTGAGCTGTCACTACTACTGTTTGGATATTTATATTGTATAAGTCAGCATTTTATTAATATTCTGTTTTCTATCTATAGTTTTAATTGATTTGAAATCTCATAGTTATCTGAGTATATATGGCCACTGCGGTTGCTGACAAAATGTTTCTTCATAGCAACCTGCGAGTCATCGCCACAAATCGAAGGAGAAGCACAAAGAGAAACACAAAGAGAAACACAAGAAAAACCACAAGGACCACAAGACTCCAGTGAGAACACATTTACACCATGTTTGAAGTATGACAATACTGCACATTGTACAGTTTGCACAGGTGGTAACTTGTGTTGTCTTTTGCATGGCACTATATGGCATTCTTGTAGCATCACACCTCTAAAGCCACATCGTCAGAGGTTTTCAGAAGCAGAAGCAGTGGCTCAAGCTTGGACGCTATCCAACATAAGGTCAAATCCCGTCAAATCTTCTTTCCGGCGAGGGATTTTATGGATGTACTCACATGAATAATTGTCCCCACAGAAGCGGTTCCTTGACAGTCAGGCTGCCGTGTTTGGCCTGATCTTCCGTGCTGTTAAAGCTGACAAGAAGAAGCAGGGATACCAGTTCGTTGCTTACATGGACAAAACCACCAGCAGACTTCAAATCATTCTAGATGACATTGTTCCTGACAACAACTGGAGGCTCTGTGCTGATGGAGCCGTGTTGAGCATGCACAAAGTCAAAGTGAGACACTGTCCGGCTTATTTTTGGATGTTGAACTAAGCATAGCACGAAAAAAACAAACCTAAACCTTTCTGCCATTTGTCATTTCGATTTGTTCTTTCTAGGCTAAAATGAACTGGGGAGCAGAATGCAACCAATATGACACCGCGATTACAGCGGAAACTGGTCTTGTCGGTCGAAACCCTGCAGCTCGGTTGAAGGTGGACTGGAATCAGTTACCGTCTGATCTCAAGCATTGTGCAAAGATGTATGAAACTTCACAGACACTGTCACGCATGTCATACAGACAATATGAAACCATCTGATATCTGTAAATTCCTTTGCAGGATGTATAAGTACATTTCTGCTCACATGCCAGCCGGCTTGATTCAGGAAAAGGACAGAAACAGCGACAAGCAGCTCTCGCTTACTGTGGCTGTACTATCTGACAAGATCATCGACCTGATTTGGAAAACACCGAGAGTACGAACAGCAAAGTTGTTGTTTCAAAATCATATGTTTTGATTTTTCTCACAATAATTATTCTGTTTACAGAGCACTGTTCATAAGCGGGCTTTGCATCTTCCCATCACTCTGCCAAGTAACGAGATCAAAGATCTTACTCCCTTCAGTGACGTCTCTGGAAAGGTCAAGCACTTGTTAGCTGCGGCTGGCGCAGGTAATGGCTCGTGCCTGTCATTTAAACGTGGACAGGCTGTGTCCTTTTCTGACGCATCATTTAATTAAAAAATGTACGTTTTTTCCCCTCCTCAGCTGAATGTAGCTTCACCGGCAATACACTGACCACATTCAACAACCAGAAATTAAACAACGAGATGCCCTCAAACTGCTATCAGGTTCTGGCACAGGACGGCACAGACGAGCTGAAATTCATCGTCCTACTGAGGAAGGATCGCACTGAACACAAGCAGATCAGTGTGAAAATTGCTCACATGTAAGATTTCATTAAAAACACGAAAGAAACTCTGGTTTTTGACAAAACTGAGTCTTTTTATTTCTTCTCGTGCAGAGACATTGACCTCTATCAGAGGAGAACCGGTGTGACTGTGGATGTGAACGGGCTGGAAATACTCACGAGCAACCTGCCCTATCATTATCCCCGAGGTTTCTATGCAGTCTAAAACCTTTGAATCGGATTTTGCAAACTACCATCAAACCTACGATCAAATTTTATCCCAGATCTTTGTGTTGAAAAAACGAGAGTAATCATGGAACCTTTTTGTCTTACAGCTGACATCCAGATCAAACAAAGTGGCGAAGGCATCTCTGTGTATGCAGCTAGCTATGGTCTTCATGAAGTCTACTTTGACAAGGAGTCATGGAAGGTAAAAGCAAAACTTGTTGGTTATGAGCTTAAAAGGAAAAACGAAAAAGACCAAGCGAGATGGAAATTCAGTTAAAATTGACGTCTGATTAATCACGTGATCCTACGATGCAGATTAAAGTTGTGGACTGGATGAAGGGGAAGACTTGTGGGCTCTGCGGAAAGGCTGACGGGGAGACCATGCAGGAGTATCGCACACCCACTGGATGGATAGCCACGACAGCAGTGAGCTTTGCTCATTCTTGGATTCTGCCAGCTGAGAACTGCAGAGACGCCACTGGTAAGACAAAGATATCTGATGTAATCATGGCAAGTCTTCTAAACAAAAATATACTGAATCTATCAGGAACCCTAAAATCCCTGCTGTTACAGAGTGCCGTATGAGGCATGAATCGGTGCAGCTGGAGAAGCAGGGAAACATGCAAGCTCAGAACTCCAAGTGCTACTCTGTCGACCCTGTACTGCGCTGCATGCCTGGGTGCTTCCCTGTGCGCACCACCAGCGTCACTGTTGGCTTCCACTGCCTTCCAGCTGGTGAGTCTACAAAGATTTAAAATGCAACATCGTGGAGAAAAACACGGAGTTTCTAATTATTTTTGCTCCCTTCGCGTCCGCAGGTTCCAGCCCCTCCAGCGTGTATAAGAGCGTGGACCTGATGGAAACTACGGAGAGTCACCTCGCCTGCACCTGCACAGCTCAGTGTGCTTAACAACAGCACTGTCAGTCTCAGACATTACATGTATGTTTTGAATGTTATTTTAAATAAAGTGAATCTCCAGATGAACTTACTGAGCTAAAAATGAACTCTGGCGAATTTCAAAAGGAAAATCTGTACCGAATAAGACTGTTTATTACATTTATTGTAACACAGAGACAATAGAAATGAGATCATCTGTGAAATAAAGTGTGAAGCTGAACGCACCCATATAAATTCAGTAATTGCCAGTTTTCCTTCTGGCTTAAATAAGTGATCCATATTCTCCATCCACTTCCCTGCTTTCTGTGATATCATCCACATAAATGCTTCCCTTATACAGTGTGGTGACTGCAATTAATTTGCACATGCCAGATGACAAGTGCTGTGTAATTCTCCAAATTTTGGTATCGATCCAAACACTGATAGTGGGACTACTAACGTATAAAGGCAGCTTATGTAGAGAAGAGCAGTGCGTTATCATTTATTAGATACATCACAATCATTTTGCAAATTCTGAACGCCTTTTAAAGACTTCTACTGTGATTTTTACTTTGCACAATGATTACTTAAGCCACTAAAACACACCTTTCAGCTTTTTGTGTAATTTGAAAGATTTTTTTGGACATGGAATGTAAATATGCCTGTTTCCAAAGAGCTTTGGGTCAACTTATGTTGCTTAAATGTGCTTTAGGCTATGAATGAAATTGAACTTAAGAGGATAGAAACAAAGTATTGATCTGATACCAATACCAGCATTGGTATCGAAACTGTTTGGATCAATCCGTCCACCTCTACTGTTGACTTCGAATGAACTAGTGATTCAGAAACACACACGTGTCCTAAAGTCAACAGAAGTTTTGTATGCACTCATTTTGTGCAAAGGAAGAACACTGAAACACACATTAATGAATGATGCCGTGTTTAGTATACAAAACCAAGTGTATTCTATTCATATAGATAAAGTATTTTATTTTACCTCTTAATAAACACACCCATTGAATGGCTATAATTATTGGTGCCATGGTATTCTTTTTATAGTGCATTTTGTTTTCCAGTCTCAGTCCACCACAGAGGAATGGGAACCAGGAGAGGCAGTGATGATTAAAAAAAATCAGTGATTACTTCCCCGATAGAAGTCAAAACTATAATGAGCGTGGACATGAACGTGTCATTTAACATTTGAGAGGAAAATAACGGCCACCTGTCAACACAAAGCTCCTGAAAGAAAAGTGACATTAAAGAAACAAATTGTTTCATGACAAATCATATTAACGTCACAGTGGTCTAAAGTCACCATCTCCTACATAATATGTAAATTGTGCAAGATGTTACATTCTTCCTATTCAAAGCAGCAGATAAACTACCTGTTACAAACCTAACAGCAACATTTACTGGAAAAATGAGCTGTCACTCAGTCACATTCTCAGTGTTGTAAACAGAGCCGGCATACTTGATTTGATTTACCCAGTCACATACTGTCACATACTGTCACATATTGCATCAGCAGCATCTAAATGTAAGATATGCCAATTCATGATTTACAGTACCATAAATAAGTAAACTAACTACATACTATATGCAGTACATTAATACAGATCCAGCAAACCAGAACGTCACTCTTAACGCTCTTTCCTTCTTAAACTGTTTAATCATTTTACAGTCCATCTGTGGGCCTTTGGCATCCACCCATCAGACGCATCAGACATAAACACTGGACATTAATGATACGTCTGATTCAAGTGAACGGAGTTTTTGGCTTCAGATGGAGCTGTTCTTCTCCTGTGAGAGTGTGTGGTCCTCGCTGTACTCCCACTGTTGGTGCTGGACGAAAACATCTCCACAAAACGTGCCCGATTCCTCCACATGTTCCCCGTTTGTCTTTGGTTGCACTGAGCTGCAATCACATTGAGGGGAAAACTTCAAATTAAGTTCATGCAGGTACATTATGCCATGCTTATTACTAATTCAGAAACTGTGGTACACATAAAGCAACCACACCTGTTTTCTGGGATAAAGCAAAGCGTGCGACACAGGTCAGTGGTGGAAGCCGACGCGAGCGCGACACACCTGGGTGTGGGGGAGGCTGTGTCTGAAGGACATTTGATGAGCTTTTCTGGAGCCACCGTCGCAGCCGCCTCTGTTTCAGCTGCTGGGAAAAGAAGAGGCCGATTTAATGACTGCTGGAATTGATGGAAATTACTCATCACTTAAAAAGAAACTTAGTCATAAGTCTATTTGGATATATTTTCCTTTTTTCAACTCCTGTTAATACGTAACATTTTCAAACCATCTAAAGCAACTGCTGCTCTTCATTTTAGGGAAACTGATAGAAAACTGAGAGACTCACATATCAAAAAGGCACTTTTAGATTTTAACAATGGGGTTTTCTTTGAGTCTGCAAATGGACTCAAGTTTAAAAACTGGTGTTTGAGCCATGTTGCCCGATCCTCCTCAAAGGCCTTCCTCTGCAAAATGAACCCAAAAAAAGGTTTTAAAAACAGTTCAAGCATCTTACCTATCATATGCACACAACTTTGCACAAGATGTAAACTAATATTTGTTTTTAATCACCTCGTGGCTCAGTCTGATGGCTGCCTCTGTAAAGTTCTTCCTCTCCCTCTCAAAGATCTTCCTCTGCTCCTCCAGAGTCTTCCACTCCTCCCCGAGGCGCTCCTTCTCTTGAAGCATGTAGCAATTGCTTAGCAGGGATGCGGTTTCCTCATCACATGCAGAGCTTACCTGATGCTATAGGAAATAAAGGAACGTGGATGAATTAATCAACAATTTATTGATTATTTATAAAACAAAATGAGTTTCAACCAAAACACAAACAACAGTAAGTCAGGTGTTCATTCCAGAGTAACGTGAGAAGTAGCAGACATCTCTGATCCTGTTTTTGGTAAATGTATATTACCTTTCACTCAACACCGATAAATATTAAAGACACTTTCTCTCTGTGTGTGCAAATTTCAGCTTTTAAATCCACACAACCTCAGGGCTAATTCACCCGTACCTGCAGGAGCTGCTGCTGTGTTTGAATAAAGTCTTTGCACTGCTGGATCTCCAGCTTTAGTCTGTCCATCTCTTCCTCCTGAGTCTCTTGTGGAACAGCATCAGTGTTTTTGCTTTCCACCATCTGAACCAAGGATGCTAAGCAAAAAGCCCAAATAAACGTGTCTTATAAATACTGAATTCAACAAGAAGGAACAGTAAGTAAACATCAAACACAAAGTGACAGAGCCGCTGTATATAAAATATTCAAACCATTCATTATCTTTTGCTTCCAATCAGCTCATAACATTTCTTGATTTTCACAGACAAAAAAACATAACAGGTCCATGTGTGAATACTGACTTTTAATTCTTTGAGCAATCACAGCAGAGGCTTCAGTTAATAATTTAAACAATTATTTGCATTAGTGAGGAATCGTTGATGTCACAGTATTTTACCCTGGCTGTCCAGTCTTTCCACGTGGCTCTTAAGTCTCCTCCACTGCAGACGAATACTGTTGGTCAGTTTCTCCCGGGCATGAAAGCAATAAAGCTCTACACTTTCCTTACTGGAATCGAACACCTCTTCCTCTTCCTCCTCCGATGTGGCCTGGAGTGAATAAATAAATCAAACATTTTCCAGTCTGCTGGTAGCACATCTAACAAACATTTTTGAACGACTAAGTGAAACAAAGAAGGAGGCTGATTGTTTAAAATTGCGAGGAAATGTCATCAGCAGCTTTAAAATGTGACGGAAGAGTCGCAAAAGAAAAAGACAAAGTATACAAAAGGTGATCAAACACTACCTGTACGCCACTGTGTTCAGGTTTGTCGCTTTTCGCAGCTGGTTTTCTTGAACTTAGAATGGACACCATGTCTTTTTTTATCTGCTGCAACACTTTCCTCAGCTCTGCATTTTCCAGCACGAGCTCTCTGTGGCGAGCGTCATAGTCGCTCAGCAGAGTCTTATACATTTCCCCTTCATGCCTTATGAAGAGAAACACAGGTCTCTTATCAGTTAGACAGTTACGCTCAATTTAAGAGGAAACATCCAAGATTAGTGCCAGCCATGTTTGAGGTTCATGCTGCCAAAAATGTTCATTAGAGTGACCTAGAAAACTGACAAAGGCACTAATCTGCTTCTTGTTTGAGGCTCCAAAGTATAGTGACTAACATAGAGGAGTGTCTCTGATCCAAAAAAGGTTCACCTATGTATCTAGGGTTCTCAGAGTGCCACTGGCCACCCTTACTAACATTTTATGCAAATAACAAAGAAGATTGAGCAGAGGGGTCATTTCTCTAATGCCAACTTTCCACTCTCCAGTCATCTTAGTCACACAGGTCTAGACACCAGTGTCTCTAGGCGAGTGGTTATTGGAGGTTGCTGGTCAATAGGTGAACATAATCACAAAGAGGTATGCAGTGATGCACCAAAGACCACCTTATGATTAATTTGGTCACTAGCAGATAGCCGCGGTTACTGTAGCTGTCAGGCTGTCTGCAAACACTTGCCAACTACTCACCGAGTGCTAGTCAAACTGTGGAAGGAGCAACACAAACTGGAAACTGAGAATTTTGGCATTCGGAGTAAAGGTTGTGCCTCAACACTGCAACCAGTAAATAAAAAAAAATTGCAACTATTCAAGAATTAGTTGGAGAATATGCATTTTGCCCAGTCTCTAGGATCATGTGACTAAGGCAGTATCAGACTGAACCTCTATAACTCTGACACATACAATCAAGCTTCACACTAACAGTTAAATGTTAGTAATTTAACTTGGTACCCTAAATTGATTCTTTGCAGTCAAAACCCAGATTTGACATATAAAAGAAGTGAACTTACTTTGCTTCTGTCTTTTCAGTTTTCCAAAGGCTTCTCTTCCCATCAGCTCTCCCAATGTTGTTTAATACATCAATGGCTGAAGAGCCCGGAGAACAAATGTGGGAAAAAAAAAAATTCTGAGACTTGAAAGGAAAGAAGTTTCACCTCTCACACACAAGACATTGAATTAACTATTGATGCAACGAATGATGTAAAGAGGATTTTACCCTGTTTCTTCTCCTTTTTGTCAACCAGCAGCTGATTCAGTCGTTCCTTCAGTTTGTTAAATTCTCTTTCCTTCCTTTTCATCTCATGATTGTACTGGCTGGCCCGGCTTGCAATAATGTTCTGAAGCTTTTGAACCTAGGGGATTGTGAATAAAAGAAACTGTGACTTCTAATAAAATTGGCACCCTTTCTCCTGAAAACCAAATACCAGACCATGAAAGCCAGATTGGTCTCACACTGTCTGTGGCAGCACTTAATAAAAATACCTCTTCTTTTTCATTCTTCAGACAGCTCTGCAAACTTTTTGCTTTCAGCTGCAGCTGCCGTTCTCGCTCAAGAAGTCCTGTGTTTTCTCTTTTAGAGAGTTCGAGCTGCTCCTAAAAAATAATACAATGGGCAGGGACTCAGTAAAAGACCAGAAGTGTTTTGGAGAGCTTAACAAAAGGATGCACATCACAATGTAACGTTGTTTTTTCAGAAATAAAAGGAAGAAACAAAACTCTAATGCCAATTCACCAACAGCACGTTGCTTTACTACAGATAATGCTACCTGTGTTTTTCAGGTGAGCTAGTGTACCTTCAGACGAGTGATGGTGAGCTGCAGGTGATCGATACTGCTGCTAGATTTAAGCTGCTCCACTTCCATGCTTTCAAGGGTTCTGAGGCCCCGGCGCTGCAGCTGAATCAGGTCATACATGCAATTTAGCACAGCCACAATATTCAGCTCTGAGCTGTCGCCCGACTCTGTCCAAACTGGTGGGAGGCCAAGAGAAGATATTTCCTTTAAAGGCAGAGCAAAGGGAAAAGTGTGAAGGAGGACTGACACAAATTCTCTCTGTCTTGTGTCCCTGAAAACATTCATTCAAATAAAGATTTTCTTGAAAGGCTAATTTGTTTTAGCAGAGAAAAAAAAGTACAAGACAAACCCAGGAGACTGCAGTCATGTACACGTTTCAATAGGGCACCTAACATCAGTGACAGCTGTGGTAATGTGCAAGGCTACCAACCTGATTGATGTGTGACAGACATTGTTGCACATTGTGCTCTGTGCAGAAGGTACTGAGCATGTAGGAGTTTCTGTGCAGCAGCAGTGATGATTGGCTAAACTGTCTCAAGGGGGATGCTCCATATTCAACAGAGCTGCTGCGACCGTCCTTGACTTGTGGAGAAAGAAAGAAGCCTGTTAAGTATTGTACATTGCTCTACGCTGATTCGGTGTCTAACAATACATTTATTAGGTGTCACTAAAAATGGCTTTTATCAATCATATTTATCAATTAAGTGTTCTTTACTGCAAAGCTGAGGTCGGCATTCAGAACTGAAGGTACAACACTGCACTGATATATATTCAGCGGCCTTTAAAGACGTCAAAACTCACCCAGGGAGGACTCTGGCATGTTTGCAGTGCAGACCTCAGGCTTTGTCTCTGGATCATCTACTGCATTTGCAGGACAGGCAACGTTTGCCACGGGATCCACCTACGCAGCCTGCTCCTGAAATAGACGATCAGATTAACAGCAGCGATTCAACTCGTCTGGATTACAAGGATTTGGGAGGCAGTGGTGAGAGATGGAGGCATGAAGCTAGAGAGCACGGTCTGAGGATAAGTGATTTATTCACTTATCAGTGGCAACAAGCTACACAGAAAACATCCAGCGCACTCGCAGTTACCCCACAGTGCGTTTATTTAAAACGTTTAGCTTCAAATCTAACAATGTAGCTTTTGTTATCAAACCATTGTCAGTGCAGGCTGAGTATCTAACAGGTTACAGTTTGGGACACAAGAGATCCTCTCATCTCAATGTGCTTATCAGCTGATTAGACTAATCCCAGACAGACAACATGCTTGTTTGTCTGCAGGCATTCACGTTCAAAAACATGAATGAAAAAAATTATGTGAGGAAAGTATTTCCTTCTAACAAAATAAACAGTGTGCACTGACACTACTTCAAACATACAACATCCTTTTACAGCGCTTCACAAGACATCAGCTACTGTACCAGAGTGAGACCAAAAAATATTTATCTTACTCAGACATTTTTCCCTCTTATCACCATCTGTTATGAGAAGTGTGACTTTTAGGGGACCTACCTTTGGTTTCAGTGATACTTAATCAGTCTGCAGAAACAGATGGCAAGCCTTCAGCCACAAAGCCTGAGGAGCATGGGCCCGGCTTATATAGACTACTCAACAAGTGCTAACCTTTAGCTCATTAGGTCACCATTCACAAACTGAGTCCTGACAGAATGTGCTTACAGTGTAATGGTGAAATAACATAAAATAGTCACTGAAATTTTAGACCGGAGAACTTGATGGGATCACAGCAGAAACTAAACTAAGCCGCACTGTTTATGTTTACCGGGTGGAAGCTAAAGCTCTCTGTAGTAAATCTTTCCTTCATATAATAGTATAATATAATATAATATAATATAATATAATATAATATAATATAATATAATATAATATAATTAAAAGTTCAGCTACATCCCTTTATAAAATTGGCAGCTATATTAAATTAAAAACATCTCTAAAATTATTTAAATTGGAAATGAAGATTATTGTCCGTTTGAATGAAGGATTTATTACACCATAACTGCGCAGTCGGTGTTCCTAATTATTGGAAACTCAAAAATCCCAGGTAAGTAAAGTGTCCAGTTACGCATTATTTTAGCTAACGTTAAGGTTTGCCGATGAAATTAAATAAATAAAGTATAATAAAGCAAATGTTATTCGGGTTTCTCACCAGCCGTCAGCGCTAAACTAACGTTGTCCACGGAGCGCTACCACCGCAGAACAGCGAAAACAGAAGCCGGAGGGCTACCACAGCCGGACGAACAAGTTAGGTAGCCTCGACAGTTGGTGTTTTAAATGTTTACATCATGAGCAAACAAAACTCACTTGCCTTACGATACAATTTGACACGTATCTCTCCAATGCAGATCGCACCGGACCGTCTCCTTAAGCCCCGTCGTTCCTAATGACAGTGTACGCCACCGCAAGCACTCCAAGCATAGCGCTAATTGGCCCACTCGTTGTCTAGCAACCAAACATGGCTTATTGTGATTGGCTCTGCTTCAGCAGCAAGTATTTTATTTTATTTTTTACACTTATTATAATACACAATGTTAGTGATATATATATATATATATATATTCATTATTTATTTCATTATTATTTAATAATTTAGTGTTCAGCAATAAGAGGGAGATTTAATTATAGAAGGAGCACATTTTCGTGAATAGTGGGATTATTCTGTAATCAGATGCATTCACCATCGTACGAACAAAATTATCACATCACATTAACTTTAATGTCTATCGGAAAAGTAGAATTAATACTCCAAATTGTAGTTACAATGATCAAAACGACAAAACAGACATTCTTATATTACAAAAGCAATGTTTGGGTAAGACACTATTTTTGTAATATACCCAATCCTGATTAAGTGTTAATCCTGATTAATAACTAAATAATGATATATATGTTCATCCTATTGCCCTATCTGCATATTTGTTCTCTAAACAGCCTGCAAGGACACAGCCTTTTCACGCACTGGTTTTCTGTAGTTTTAGGAAGCAATCAGTCACTCATTGAAGTTGGGACCTAACTAAAATGCTTTTTAGTTAACTATAGTAACCTGGTGAAAAAGGCAGTTTTGTTAACTAAACTCAAACGTCAAAAAGGCTTTTAAAAATAAAATATAAATATAAAGAAAATATCTTTAGTTTTAGTACTTGTTGGTTTGGTCACCGTGTTATTACAACTAATAATGCCCAATGAGGCATTGATGCACATGTTTATTGAGACTTTGGATGTCTACAAGTCTGTGAGTCAACTGCTTTCAAAAAGTTCTGTGTTTTTATTATAACACCTGTACTGATTTTCATAAATCTGACATAAGCCCTCTAGACAAAAATAAAAGCTAATCATTTAAAAAATAATAATCAGATTTTTTTAACACAGAAACTAATTTAAAAAAAAAAGTCAAAATGTCAAAAAATAATAATAAATAAAAATTATTGGAGAATACAAAACTATCACAACTCTTACTTCACATTAACTTTCAAATAGAAGATTCATGCACAACCTTTTCCCTGTTGTATTGAAAGAAAGAAAATGAGAGTGGCTGAATGAGAGAAGAGAGTCATATTGCAGAGTGTCTCCCCTTTGAATTTTAAATAAAGCCATTAGGATCTGATGGCAGAGAGTAGCAGCTGAGGCTCCATCTGAGTAAGACATCAGTGTCAGCTCTTCAGCCCTGTCCCCCGGGACCGAGATGTTAACCACTCCCCGGTAATCATACTGCCACCACCCACATAAAAAGAGGTTTTAGGTTACCATGTGAAAAGAAGCCAGAAATGTACAAGATAATGGGAAACGAGTACAAATATCTGTTACACGCATATTTATATTTGGAGTGAAGTTTCCCTGGCTTTATAAATGTGTTTTCTGGTCAGTTTCAAATATGAGAGAGGCTTATCTGTTCTTAGCATCCATTTCCCTTCAAAATACACAAAAAAAACAACAACAAATGTCATGGTATGCAAGAAATACCACCATAATTAGGTTTAACTTGGGTGGGTTTAGGGATCCTCTTTGTTCGTTGAGATGCCACAAAAGATCCAATCACTGCAGCAACGACGCTGCCAGTGGCCAGGAATGTGCTGAAGATCGCCCCCTTCTGGAGTGTTTGTAAGTGTATTTCCCCACAGAAATGCACACGCAAGTAAAAGTTGAGAAAGAAGTACTATGAGTCCTGATCAGACTTCACGTATGTGCAGGGTGACTGGATCCCAATAAACTAAGCAAACGCTGTGTTTAGGTAAAAAGAAAGCTGACGTTTGTTCTCGTGGTTTAATTATAGTGTTTATATTATTTTTTATCTGCATGTCAGATTCTTTTTATGTACAGTCTGATTTATGACATGGTGCACAGTAGTTTGTGTGGTGAGACTAACTGTTAAAAGGATGATGGATGTGCTTAAGAGGACCACAGGAGCAGATTGGGGGATCTTCATCTGTGTGTCAGGATTGATCTGAACTGTGGGCCAGACGTGCTCAAGATCCAGTGCCATACTGGGAATCTCTCCTCTCCCGCATGATTGATGCCACTTTCTTCAAGGACCCCAGAGACTGCCATGGAGGAAATACAGGAACAGCTCCACTAACAATTAGGCAATCTCTGACAGCAAATTGATAAATTACCCTTTAGATAATAAATCTTTCAGACGTATTATTTTCAAATGAAATAATATCCACTAGGAAACAAGCTCAGTGGACACAACGCTGAAGTAAACAGCATTGTGTCCAATGTTGTGCAGCCATTAGCTTTGGTAGCATACACAGCATTTCACAGCTGACGGTGCTTTCACTCTGTATTTGGAGCAATAACTGTCTCTAATGTTCCACCAGATGGCAGTGAGTACATTTCACTACGTCCTTAAATCTCAATTCAAGTGTTGTTTTTTGTTCATATGCTTCACTGTGAAATGTGCACAGCGGAAATACAAAGTAGTAGTAATACAATATTTTACTGTTCCTAACCACCTATTATATAAATATAAGTTCTGCTGGCCTATATATATTAGTGTGTTCTCTTCCCATAATCCTCATTAAAGCAGTGTGGACCCTTTCCATCTCTCCTCATTGTTTTTCTTACAGTATATCAATCAGTCTTCACTTTCTCTTGAAGAAGATCTAGTGGACTTCCTCCAAGGACACCAGATGTTTCTGTGAGTCTAAAACTCACAAAAACCCGGATTTCTTAAAGATAACAGTCTGTAATTATTTCTAATGTAACTTTCTTTTTACCAGGTTCATCATTGTGTTCACAGGGCTGACTGTGTGGGGGTTCATCTTTTCAGGCATCTTCTTTACATGCTTCGTAGCGTTACCTGGGCTTCGTTGTGACCAACACCCCTTAATGAGCTGCTAAAGTTTTACAGAGAGGAAAACACTGAGTGACTTATAACAAATCAAAAGTTATAATTTGCAAAAACATACAGTCATGTGAAAAAGAACGTTTTCATAGGACACTGTGCAATCATCTGAACAACTAAACTCCACAGTTAAATAACTTTTAGAAGAATTTTTAGGAGCCATAACTTGAAGCAGTTGTTTTCTGTATGACTTTACGAGTCTCTCACATCACTGCAGAGGAATTTTCTGCACAGTGCTGCTTTAGTTCAGTCAGCTTTGTGGGCATTTGTTTATGCAGAGCTCTCTTAATTTTCAACAACAACATTTCAGTTTTCAGTCATTCTGTTTTAGATTTGCTGCTGTGTATTGTTCTCTTGCATGACCCACTTTCAGCCACTTTTAGTCTTTAGCTATTGGACAGATAGCCTCATATTTGACTCTAGAATACTTTGGCATACAGAGGAGTTCACGATAGGGTCAAAGACAACAAGGTGTCCAGATCCAGCAGCTGCAAAATCAGCCCAAATCATCACCCCTCCACCACCATGCTTGACAGTTGGAATGAAGTGTTTCTGCTGATGTGCTTTGTTATATTTAGGCCAAATGTGGCGCTGTGCATTAAGGCCAAACATCTCCCTTTGGTCTTGTCCATCCAAAGGACATTGTTCCAGAAGTATTGTGGTTTGTTTGGATGAAACTTGCAAACACAGACCATGCTGCAATGTTCTTTTGAGAGAAAAGAGGCTTTCTCGTGTGAACACTTTCAAGCAAGTCATACTGGTGCAGTCTTTTTCTAACTGTCCTGTCATGAACTTTTCCATTTAACATGTTAACGGACCCGAAGAGTCTCAGATGTAGCTCTTGGGTTGAGCACTGCATGGTCTGACCTTGGGGTGAATTTTCTGGGGAGACTGTGACACTGTGTCGACACACCGCAATGCTCCGAACCAGAAAACTGTCAGAATCTCTGCTTTTGTAAAGGCGCTCATACTTGCTGATAACCAATTAGTCGAGTGTATTTGATTATCAGCAGAAAGCGGCTACCCACCCTCTTAATTCCTGTGCAAACACTCGGGGTAGCGTTAGTTTTTCACAGGACAGCATAGAGCACCGTGAAAACTTTTCACACGACTTTAAAATTACCAGCTGCTTTGTTTGTACAAAAATCATATATTCCCAGCTATATTTGCACATGTTACAGACCTCAAAATAGTGTTTGGGGACTACGACAGTTATTATCTGTCTTCTGCTTTGAGTTCAGGCGGCGGGAGGGGGGGGGGCGCCACATCCTCAGTCCCTCAGCCTGTTCCTGCTGGTCACAAAACAAAGATCAAAAGGATGCTGAAGGTTGTAATCTAGAGGGCTGTCATACTTGCTGAAATGAGGTCAGAACAAGCTGCAATCACAACTACAGTCAAGGCTGCAGAAAAGGCACAAAAAAAGAGACAGATTCAGTAACTAAGTCTAAGTCTTCAGCTTAGCTATACTGAGTAACTGCATGATCCAAATACTACAATAATCCAATTTTGCTGCTTTAACTACCACTAACTGCTTATAGTGTGTCTCTCCAAAGCACCGATACACATCTGCTGCTGATGTTGTGGAGCTGCTTGCCGGCAGGACCTCTGGAGTTTCGTATATGAGGTTAACGTGCCCTAAATTAAAGTTGTCAAATTTCTCCTTTCTGCAGGCACAGAGTCGAAAATCTGAGGCCGAACACAGAAAAGCACAAGGGTTCAGTGAAGTAGGACGATGCTGCTGTTGTAGGGTGTGTAGTGCTATGACTCCGATGAGGGCTAAGGTGAGTAAGTGTGACTACTGTAACACAAATTGTGTGTTTTGCCAGTATAATCACGGCTCACTGTGTAATTTATGATGACATATTGTTACCTGTTACAGTTTCAAGTGTCTCGTGAAACTTTTTGTGCTGGACATCCTACGGGTGATACCGGTGACAAACAAAAGCCTGCAGGGGAAAAGACATACCAGTACTAGCATTACTGAGAAACCAGTATGAGATGATTTGAGATTTTGACTTTTGCACATTTTCTTCCAACCAAAGTTAGCAACACACCCAAACAAACACAAAAATGCCTTCTGCTAGCATTTCATAATGGTAAGATGAGGACATTTTGAAAGGATTTTCAATTTTTTCTCCGGTCATTCAAAACATTTATTAGTATTATTTAGCAGTATTTACTGATTTTAATGACTGAGATTAATTTCTAATATTTCTTATAGCAAAGATCAGTTCACGGATCATTTCCACTATATAGTCTGTATCTGTAGCTAGTACATGATTATTGTTAAACGTAGATTGAAAACATAATAATAGTAAATTATCAGAATATTGTAAATGCGAGTTTTTCCCACTTAAAGCCAGAGTTAATAAGGACGTCATCCTTCAGCAGGACATAAGCCAGGCTTCCACTGGGACAGTGGATTAGTACACAGTCCATGAACATGCACGGACTGGGACTGGTCCAGTTACTTGGCCAAAATAAAATGACATCAGTTATGTCAGCAATTTTTGACAGCATCTCACTATATACAGTATCAGGCTGTATGAAGCCTTGTTTGAAGGAAGTGTTGACCCCTCCTGCTTTTACATTGACGTGATCTCCAAATCCTGAGAGGAGTCTAGTGTGCGTGGATGAAAAACGCTCTTATTACAAGACAAAAGTCACTCATCATCAATATGATTAAAATCTCAGTATGCAAAAGATCAATCAAGGTCTATTATTTCACACTTTGTTCTCTTTCTTTTCTTTTCTCAAAAGAAAGTTAAACTGTTGAGTTTCCAGTGAGTTGTGTTTTCTGTGGAAATGCATGTGTAAGTGTAAACTGCATCTTTGAGACATTTTTACCAAATATTATGATCTTGTAGTTGATGATCCAGCTTTCAGCCCAAAACATCTTCTGTTTCTGGTACTGCAGCCGCTGCAGGAAGGAGAAGAAAAGATAAACATCAACACATGAGTCACATGCATTTATTTGTGTGTCTGTGTGTTTGCATGCATACTTTCAACCGGATTATTCATCCAGAATTGCTACAGGAGCCTCCGGACTAAGACCACCAGGAACCGGAACAGCTTCTTCCCCACAGCTGTCAGACTCCTGAACTCTGCCTCCTGACATCTGACCCACGTTAAACTCACGGACTGGACATACACACACACACAACCACCTACACACACACACAATGGACAACCGTACCCTCAAACACACAATAATAACATGGACTGAACCACCACTCACAACCACCAGCACTTTATAGCCTCTGTAGAAACTATCTACATATCTCACTTATCTTAACTGCACTACTGTATAGCTCTGTGTAAATAATCATTCTGTACATACGATAATTTTTAATCCTACAACTGTTTATAACTTGCATAGTTCATATTTCTGTATAACTGTATATCTCATATTTCTGTATAGTTTTTTATTTCATATTTATATCCTGTTCATAGCTTGTACATAGCTTGTACTCACTACAGCCTGTACATACTTATAGTTATAGAATATTCATAACATACTTCATACCGTGTACATTCTAACATACCATAATAGACCCATTTCTGTAATATACTCACATATCTATATTATTGCTAATATATATTGTAATATATCTATATCATGGCTAAAGCACTTCTGGATGGATGCAAACTGCATTTTGTTGCCCTGTACCTGTGCATGTGCAATGACAATAAAGTTGAATTCTATTCTATTCTATTCTATTCTAGTGCACAGCTTGACCATCATGGTTAGGATGAAGCCATTGCTGAATGGGGGGACTGGAAGCCCAAGGCCCACCTTGACACTGACGAAGATTGGGAAGAAAGAGAAGAGGATGATGGATGTGTATCATATTACTACATATAACTACTTTGCACCCAGATAGTTTTTCCACTGGGATCTTTATCTAACCTGGCCCTGCTGTATATAAATGCATCATAACTTATTTCTGTACCATATTTTGTGTTAACAGGCTACCAAACAACAAGCAACTAATTGCAGTAAAAACACAAGTGGCGTAAACACAAATGCTTCAAAACTGTACTTAAATACAGTCATTGAGTAAATGACTGAGTTTTCTAGCAGTGAATGAAACACGCTGCACGTCGACTACATCCCCATGTTCAGACAAAATCATTTGTTTTTCATGCAACAGACAGAATCTTTACATAAATCTGCATTTAATGTGTTTTTGCTGTAAAAACTGCTGGATAAACATTTAATAAAACTGTGATAGACATTAAAATTACTCCCCCACTTTGTTAAGTATTCCTCTTTAACTGCTCACAAATGCAAATATCTAATCAGCAAATAACATGATAGCAAATCGAGGCATTTAAGCATGCCATCAGTGTCAAAGGTTTCTGCTGAAATCCACCAGAATGAGGAAGAAAGGTGATTTAAGTGACGCTGAATGCTGCGTGGTTGTTGGGATTTTCCCACACGGTCTCTAAGGTATACAGAGATTATCCCGAAACTGATAAAATGTCCAGTGAGAGGGTGAAAATGCTTTCTTGCCAGAGGCCAGAGGAGTAAACCAGACTGGTATGAGATGACAGGAAGGCAGCAGCAATGCAAATAATGCAAATAAAGCAGATGTGCAAAGATCACACCGGGTGCCACTCCTGTCAGATAAGAACAGGAATGTTAGACTCCGTGTCACACAGGCTCACCAAAGAAGGTCGGAAAAATCCCGTCTTGTCTGACGAGTCTTGATTTCAGCTGCAACATTCAGACAGTGGGGTCAGAACTGAGCATAGACAACATGAAAACCTTGATCTTTCATTTTGGTTTCAATGGTTCAGACTGATGGTGGCAGCATGATGGTGTAGGGGATACTTCTCAGTACACTTCAGAGCCCTTTGGACCAGACGACCTTCATTTAAACACCACACCTGGGAATAGTTGCTGACGTGTCTGTCCCTGTACGACCACAGTGTGCCCATGTTTTTATGGCTGCCTCCTTCAGGATAATAAGCCGTGTGACAAAGCTGAGATAATCTCAGACTGGTTTCTTGAACATGACACTTAAACGGCCTCCACAGCCACCAGTTCTCAATCCAGCAGAGCGTCTTTACGATGTGGTAGAACAGGAGATTCACGTCATGGATGCGGAGCTGCAAAACCTGGTATGGATGTATAGGTTTATTTTCTAATCATATTAAAAAATATTTTCCCAGAATATTAAAAACGAATCCCGTGACTCAGTAGGTATGACACAATCCAAAGTACACCAGCTTCTAATTTGGTACAAATATGCAGTGAGTCGGCTGTTAGGCGACATGCCTGAGCAAATGAAAACATGTTCTCACGCTGTTGCATATTTCTGTGAGCACGTGTGTGTTTTTAAGAGCTGCATTTTGTCAGTAGAAGTAAAAGTAAAATGTCGTCAGTTCTGAAATTCATGTTACACAACGTTACACCGGTCCACAACACCGGCGTAACATATGCAGCGCTTTTTGTTTGTGCTGCTTTACCTTTGAAGTCCAGTATTTCTGAGTCATCCTTCCTGCTTTGGTTACACTGTGAGTCGCTATTTTTACCACTGTCACACACTCGGTGGTCACACAGTCCACCTTGGGGTTTTTTTTGTTTTCAACAGACATTTTGCAGAAGTGCTCCAACAAAATGTGCTTTCACTCCTCTACACTAGTTGTTCAAGTCTGCAGACATGTGGATTCATTCATAAGTATCTTCCACCAGGGCTGCGACATTAGATAAAGTTATGATGCTTTGAAAAGGAATTTAAAAGGTTTTTACACAAAGCATATTCTGGGTGTGCCAGCTGAGACAGAGTCAAAGAGAATTATGTGCTTTATCACTACAATGCTTCCAATCTTGCAGTTTAAGCCGTTCACAGCCGTACACTCGCAGTAAGTCAGTCATTAGAAAGTAAAGAGAAGCACCACACGAGCATTAAGTACCAAATATTTTCAGATGAATCCTGAGGAAGTCAGAGTGAAGAAGATGATGTTTCTGTATTATTTCTCTTGGTTATAAAGGAAGTTAACAATGCAAATATCTGTGTGTGTGTGTGTGTGTGTGTGTGTGTGTGTGTGTGTGTGTGTGTGTGTGTGTGTGTGTGTGTTTCTGTCAGTAATATAAATATATGAAATACGTTAGCAGTTAATTAAACAGGTAATGAAACAGCTCAGCATTGTCATTATGATGTGCGTCACATATTGTTGTGTCAGTTGTGGCCCCTGATTTGATACTCGAGCAGTTTGTGTCATTAGCGTTACTCCTGTGTGACAGGCTCACGTTCATGACAGATGCTCGGACGCATTACTAGAAGTGAAAGTTAGCGCGCGGTCAACACGACAGTCTGTGTCGGTTTTTCAAATGCAGAAGCTCCACAAAACCAAACAGAGCTGAAACTCCTCACATGTGATGTTGTTATTGCTTGTTGTAGAGCTTTCTCTGAATAGTCACCTTTTATATAGACGCTGTGAGATTTTTCTAGTATTTGTGTCCAGCTACACAAATGTGTAATTAACACAGGCGCTTTCATTTTTGTCTTTCCCAGCAGCAGCTCTTAAAGTAACAATCACTGATTCAGTGTAATGCCAAGCATGTGTTTGCATACGTATGTGTGTGTTTTGGGCACGGCAGATCTTCACCTGAGCTCAAAAATCCTGTTTGTGACGTTGTATTCGTAGGAGTCTGAAGCTGTAACTGTGTGCATGACACTGAACTCTTCCCCAATAGTTGCTGCTACTCGTGGGTAATGTGAGGCCTGACTTGTGACAACACATGGGTTTGTCTCCCGAGCATTTGCATTCAAACAGTGTAAATATGCTTGAAGGCAGGGATACTATATCCAATATTTGCACATTTCACAAACAGATATGATTTATAGAGGCCCTAGTTTCTCCAAAGACACTGAAATTCCTCCTTCCTTTCCAAACCTGTCATAAACTTTGGAAAACAGCAAGAGACAGAGTGCAAGACAGAGAGCTGGAGGTGGTCAAACGTTCATAGGTCATTTGGTTTGTTGAGCACTGTGTTGTCCAGATCCTAGCAGACACTAGGACTAGCACTCTGCTAACACATTATAATAAAAATCTCTACACCTTTTGAGAGGACAGCAAAATAATTGGGTTCCTCAGCATTACACAAAAACCTGAACATCGCAAACTAAGTTGCCATACTTGGTTAGTTTGTCCTTTGTGTTTGAAATAGAGTCTTAAATAACCTCAGGCAGGCTGTGGCCTTTAAATGATGCTCAGTTGGTACCAAAGAGACCAAGTGTGCTAAAAAAAATCATTACATCACCAGCAGTAGCCTGAACCGTTGATACAAGGCGAGATGGAGCCATGCTTTCATGTTTTGTTTTGTTTCATTCATCAACCAAATGTTGCAGCAGAAATTGAGCCTCGTGGGAGCATTTTTCCAGTTTTCTGAACCATAGCCTCAGTTTCCTGTTCGTAGATGACAAAAGTGACACGGGCATTGTCTTTTGCTGCTGCAGCTCATCTGCTTCAAAGTTCAACATGCTGTGCATTCAGACTTCACTCTTCTGCATACCTTTGTGGTTATTTGAGTTACTGTTGCGTTCCTATCAGCTAAAGCAGCCTGGCTATGCTCCTGTGACTGCTGGCATCAACGAGGGATTTTCTCTCAGGTAACGGGCCAGTTTCAAAGATGGTTGTGTCGGGAGAATCCCAGAAGATCAACAGTTTCTAAAATATCAGATGTTTGGCACCAACGACTCGGCCACTTCCAAAGTCACCTTTCTTCCTACAAGTGTAGATGCACTGAGTTGCTGCCATACGATGTAATTTGCACTTACTTGCAGTCAGACAGATGTATTTAATAAAGTACGTTGAGGTTCTCTGGATGTGAGAACCATATAAAGTGAATACATGACAAACTTTTTATTTTTATCTTTTGCTGGTTTATGCTGAATAAGTCTGTAATCTGATTTAATTTTGAAGCTGGCCTTCATATGCGATATGAGTTCTTATTTTTAGAGCAAAAGGGATGATTTATGCAACATTTCCCATCTGTGCCTACATCTGTTTGCCCTAACATTTAGAATAAACCAAAAGACGGCATTTCTGAACATATGTGAAATTTAATTGGCTTTTCAAGAAGGCATAATTACAGCACAGCTGTAGAAAAAGACGGCCACACAACGCAGTTAACAGTTCAGGTTTTTCAGAAGGTTGAACCAGCGTGCCAGTCAGCAGGAATTACAGATCTGCAGAGGCCTCTGCTTTGGTCATACAATGTGCGCTGCCATGCAGCATCATGTACATGCAAACCACATGACCCGAGTCAACCCATATCTCAACAACTGAAACGAAACTGGATGTAATTTACAACCAGACTATACATGTACCTGTTCTGCTTCTGCACAGGGCAATACATTCAGACCGCCGCGTGAGGTTTTAAAGCTTGAAAGGATGTTAATGCAGTAAAAACAGTACATCCGGCTTGTGGAAAAATAAAAATGGCTGTGGGTTTGTGGTTGCTAAGAGTAAACAATAGGCTTTCGTTTCAAGCATGTTGATTGTTGTAAATTAGAGGGAGACCTGACACTTAAACAGGGCTTTTGGGGAGAACAAGAACTACGTCTATGATACGCAGTATCGAGTGTTTACTTTGGAAAGAAAGGAATTTACATCTATATGGACAGAAATCTAGAGAGTGGGTTTGAATAGTTCGCTCTTATACCTGCATTTAATGATTATTATTAACTGCCTAAATCTATACTTAATTCATATTGTCCAGTTTTTACAGTGCGATCCACACAGGGTTTACTTATTTTTATCAGACTCGTTGCCCAATAATATAACTGACTGGAAGCGTTTAGTGCTTGAGGCCCATTAAATAGCCTAAATCATCCCAAAGTGCTCTCAAGCTGCAGTACTTCATTACAGACGGTCCTTTTAGTGCTTCTTCTTAGTGCAATCAATTCTGCAAAGGTTTTATAGTATTATAATCAGTCATCACTTAGCATTGATCATCAGAGTTAAAATCTATAGACACTTTGCTTCAGTCGAACTGGATTTTCAGGCATTGCATGGCTTGTTTTGACTGGTGTGGGTGCCAAATGGGTGGTGTGTGCAACATTCAACAAGACTACAGGCCAGAGTCAAGCTGAAAAGTCTGCAGCAAAACTTTATGACAAACTGATGGTTGTTAAGAGACTTAAAACCACCAAAGTCAGTGTAATGATGACAACAACGAATATATAAACATTCTATTTTCCACCATTAGTCATCTGGAAATGAAGATAAAGCAAAAGCAGACAAAAAAACTGACCAACCAATCAACGAATATTTCCATGAGCCTGCTGTTATGGCTGAAAATATAGGAAATACTGAAAGATATAAAAATGTATATATTTTACATATTCTTCTGGAATTAACTTAAGGTTTCTATATCATGTCATAAAAGAAATATTGTACACATTCTTATATTTGCTTATTTAAAAAAAAGAATGTCCTTAGATATTTAAAAAGACATTAAAGTTTTATGGCTTTAAAAGTCCAAAACTACACAGGAACACAGGTCATCTCAGCCTAACAAACAAACCACAGAAGGTGTAAACGGCTCCACTAACTTGTCTCTCAATTTACAATTTTAATGACGTCCTTTACAACATACATGGCATAAATACTTTACAACCAAAGAAAAGTCATTTGAGCCCAGTCAGTGGTTTAGATTTGACCAGGAAGTTTTCCTAATCAGCCTGCAGGCGCTTGTGTTCGCAAAGGGAGGTACAGTCTATTCAGTCGTATCGTCTTCAGGTCCTGAGGGCCTACTGTATGCCAAACCTTCAGCTGGAATCCAGTGTGTTGCAACATCATTCTACAGCTCTTTTACTGGTGACCAGCTGTTTCATCAGAGCAGCATCAGCCACTCAGCAAGCTGAAGCGGATGTTTGAATAAAGAAAAATTACACAACAAGTCTGTCTGCGTGATTTGCTGCAGGTCATAGTTTTGCACAGGTGAACTGAAAAAAGGAGACAGACTGTCCACCAGAGGCCAAACTACTCAACAAGAAGTGATGAAATTCTCACACCAAGTACATATTTTCTGCACAGTATAGTTTCAAGAATGCTTTGCTGGATCTATTGAAAGCATAAAATAAACAAAACCGCGTCCTGCCCAAGCGAAGCCGCAGCTTTACAGTGCCCGACTTGGAAAGAAATGTCACTCTTCTTGACTAGTTCTTCCACTACAGCATTCCTTAAAAGCTAACCAGGAAGTGAACTTAGTGGAAGAATCAAGCAGATATACAGAAAATCATACTGATGTCACACTTCATATGGTTTACTCCCTCGCAGGCTTAAAGGGGAAATGAACAGCCGTGTACGCCACGCCGACTTGTTTTAATCAGCCATTCGAGTGCAGCGTCACCCGTGCTTACGCAACCCAGAGGATATGATAAAGAAAACACAGGATGATTCCCATTATGGAAGAATGGGAGGTATGTGTCCAAACATGATCTAACCCTGACAGAGCAGCTCGTTTGCATTCATTAGGGGAAACAGCAGTGCATGAAGATCCCTATCTCCATCGAACCAACTCCAGCAGTGGAGGAGTTGGCGTGAAATGTCTCTTCAGGAGACTGCTTTTAATCTGAGGACAAACACAACCCACTGAGACCAACTGGAGACATATGCAGCTTCTCTTTCAAGTCGGCTCCAGTCTCTTTTCATAAAGATCGTTCAGATCTGGACAGATGTTCTCAAAAAATAGAAAAAAAAGAAAAAGTTTTCAGTTCTTGAGTAAACCCTCATCATTCTTCATCTCTTCTGAGGGAGGCTGGCTGTTGCCCGTGTCGTGCCCAGAGCTCAGTGGCTTGGAGTTGGCATTTGTTGACCTCTGCCGACGAGTGCCGTTGCCAATGCAGCGCATGAGGTTCTTAAAAGTTGCCCACATTTCCTCATCCTTGTAAGAGTAGATGCAGGGATTCATGACAGAGTTGAGTACAGCCAGGAGCAGGAGCCAGCGCTTTAACTTCATGACGTGACAATTCTCACAGTTAAGGCCATCCATCAGCAGAACCACCAAGCCAGGAGTCCAGCAGATCACAAAGGCCCCTGAAGAGAAAGAAGCAAACTACGTCATGATCTTCAGTACGTTTCCTTTCAAAAATGTGTATAATTTTTGTACAAAGGCAGTCTGAAAAGTCGCATCTTCAACATTTTGCAGATGAAACTTAAATAATAAATGTCTTATTATACAGTTATGACAAGACATTTTGGACATTTATTGTATGAACTAAAATATTGATGAAAATTGTTCTAAAGAGGCGACTTTCAGCTTTGATCCTAGCAAACGAACAACAAAAACTGCATTAAAGATTGAGGAATTACGTCCTTTTGTTTCCATATTTTAAAACCTTCGTCATGAACAGTTTGAAAAGGCAAAAACAAACAGCAAACAGTCTTCTTTGTTTTGCCTTATCATACTACTTTATCATCAGCAAGTGATAAATCAGGTTAACGTGGTGTGACTGACTCTCCCACTGCAGATCGTTTCATTTCGTTATCTTTTAAAAAAAGGGTCATTTTCAGTATGTTTCGGGTCATTTTCACTGCTTTGGTGTATTCAGCTGAAAGAGCAGAAAGTGTAGCTTTGCACACTTCAAAGTTTATCTGGCTGCTTCTGTCTTCTGGCACATCATCAATGAACTCACTGCCTCTGGAGGGTGTGCATGCTTACGTCATCTCACTGCCTCCGCCATGTTTGACACACCTTTTCCGATGTTTCGACTCAGAACAAGACCTCAACAGTTCACTTCTTTCAGAGGAACCGGTACAGCCGAGCTCCGATTCATCTGTCCGCACGCCTCTTTAGAGCTGTGTTTGTTTTTGGTCATCTCTAATCTTTCCTTTCTGGTGGTTTTTCTTTACAATACATGCTGCGAACATTCACTTCTCTCTTCTGCGGACTTGCAGGCATTTTTATGTTACTGAGGTCACCGGTGTGCTCCATCTTCTTTTCACACTATGTTAAACTTTTAGTTTGGTTACTCTTATTAATTCCTCTCGTGTGTTTTTTGTTGTTTGCAGGATGCTGCATTTCACTTGGGCCAGTTCGTGACAATCAATGTAAAAGCTTAGCAAACAGACTGAGGTGAGCAGAGGAAGCAGGAAAATGAAAAAAGATGGTTGCTGAGGTTGTGTGGCCAGAGATGATGCAGGGGTCGGGTGATAGTTAGGGTTTATTACTCCAAAATGAAGCCAGTCTGCATTTTTCCATTAGTATCTTCTTGGCATAATAAATGCTGCTGGGCTGAGGGGGCCACTTGTACATATTTCATTTATTTATTTGCTTCTGCCCGACCTTACGTCACGATCGGACCTACATTAACCAGAGGTTTTCAGCAGACGGTAAACATAACCACAGCCTGTAGATTTTTGGATGCTCTGTATAAACATTCAAACTTCCACCGGTGTCCGATTGCTGTGCACATGTGGAGATCAGGAATTGTGCAGAAGTTATATTTTACACAAATGGAATTATGTGTTAACAAACTTCACCCCTGAAGTTAAAGCACAGAATGTAAAAGAACCACGTTGCTTAAATCCAACCTATTCTAGTCGAGAAACAAGTAGACGCAGGTTGGAAACACAATGCCATTACTGTGCTCAGTACTTAACTGTGTGTAGCAGATAATGAGGTGGGTCATGGACGCACTGAAGCAGCCATCTACTTCAAACATGTTTGGGCACAAAGCAAAGCAACTAAAGCTTTTCTGGAAATAAAACGAACCAACAAGCATCAACCTGTCTGCTCTACTAGAGCATCTCTGAGCTTTATGCCAACAGCAGGAGAAAAACATGTTTTTTGTTTGGGTTTTTTTACAGCTCACCATTTCTTTTGTCAGACAGAGGGGTGTGGGAGAAGGGTTGAGCTCAGCTTTTATTCTAAAACTCAAAAACGAGTTATTTATATGCAGCCTTCTTCCGCCTGAATTTGTTTTCATCATCTGTGATGTCCAAAGTAACGTGAACCAAACTGTAACTGAGATTCCATCACCGTGCAGTTTTTGATGTATTCTACAAGCTCAAACTTTTTTCCTCTTAAATCTCTTACAAATAAAAAAGGCTTTAGAAGCCCATGTTTTGAACATCTGCTCCTTTTGCTATTCATTTGTCGATTTGTGGTTACGCTTAAAGAATGAAAACATATCTGCCGGGAGTATTACGATGCTTCACTTCAAAAGCAGGCCCCAACACACTGGGATGTGCTACATTTAAACAGATGGATGCTTAAACTACAACAACTGCATGCTGACAAACTAGTGCCATGAAGCGCAATTATGAAAAAAGAAGAAGAGTGATTCCTGACGCTTACTTGTTTTAAATTTGAGTGAATTTATTGTATGAAGTCGGAAAGATTATGAGCAAAAAAACAAAACAAAACACCCTAAAAACAATCTTCGAACCTGTTACAGGCCGAACACTGAGAGAAAACAGGGACAGCTGTTGTTTCCTTTTACTTCTAAAGGACAGTTTATGCATTAGCATATTCATTCTTTGGTGTGACAAAGGCCATAGCATTTCCAGTCTTTCTGCAATCAGTTATTTTACTGCTTTTAACAAAGCATGTGTGCTTCGTACGCATTTCTGAACTGGTTTGCCCTGCTGCCGTTTTTGTCTGCACAAGCAGTTTTCCCTTTACCTTGGACCTGACTCCATGCCCTACAGGTTTTGATAGTCCAATTGTTTCTTCCATAAGAGCTTCATTAACTTTTTCCCATAAAGCATAATCATTAAAATAATTGTGTTACATACTCTCCAGCTACAGTTTTAAGTAAGTAAGTTTCTGTGTTAACTGTTGAAGCTTATTGCTACTGTGAGCAGAGGTGGAGGGCTTTAGCCCTGTGATAGACAGGAGATTTATACCATATCTCGCCCTATGAAAGCTGAGATAGGTTAAGAGGAAGAAGGAAATCAACAGATAAATTAACATACTGAAGGGACGAACCTACACTTGTGTGATTACACTTCAAGCTATGGAGAAGTGCATCTGAAAGCAATCGCCGAAGTCCCCGAGTATAGGTTCTTTTTCTTTTTTCCCTTTTTTGGGTAGGGAGGAGGGGACGTTCACTGAAAACCAGTGCGGCGTGGTGGATGGTACGCCACACAGGCTGTGAAGCAGTGTCCTTGCAGGAAGAGATAATTACACAGCCGTCTGCAATAAAGTGTCTAAACAGACAAACATCTTCTACACTACATTCAGCACTGAGATATCTGCCCATGTGAGCTGAGAAAGATCAGCGCCGGACCATTTCTCTGTGGTGTGACGCTTCAACCTTCTCTTTTATCTGAAGAGCACACAAAACAAAAAGCAATCACACTGAACGCTGAGGAACTCGTCTGACCTGCAGCGCTATCAGAGATGCATCAGTCTGGCCTGCATTCCTAGCTATGCCGCCCCAGAGCCTCAAACAAAAGGCATCTTCCAAAGAATAGCTTCAAATGACCTTCAAAGTCTGGTGAACTATTCCTGAAGACCATTTAAAGGAATGACAAGCAAGCTTGTCTAAGAGAGTTCAGGCTGTGCTGAAGAATAAAGGTGGTCATACCAAATAATTAACTGTTTTTGACTCGTATTCTAAATCTCTGTGCACGTTTGCACACGTTTCATTCTAAGCCAAATGTACAGACGTGGGGGGTGGCTCAAGACTTTTTCACAGTACTGTACTTAAAACAGTGTAACTTCCAATGGTCTGTAGTTGCACTGCAGTAGAATATCCTTGTACACTCCTATTGTACCGTTTACAATAGAAAGCACTGGTCTGATTTTATTACTGAGCCTCTATTGAAAGGTATCCTCTTGCGAAACGCCAACAAAGGGAGCCAAGTAATGATATCCGAGGCCCTCGTCTAAGATGAGTCAACTGAGAAGGGGAGAAGGTATTATGACAAGCGTTGTACCACTAAATCATGAGTTTATGTGCCAGCGGTTAAAAAATAAGTTAAGAGGTATTTCTTATTATTTCTAAACACTCTGAGGCTACAGCTTCTCAGACGTGAGGGCACTGAAAGGCTGCTGTTTGGGCGAACGCAGCTAATATTTTTTTTGCCCCTTTTATAACTTGCTTTTCCATCTTGTCAGGAACATCTAGATTATAATCAAGTATCTTCAGCAGAGACTCTAAATTGTTTCTAAAGTTTGTGACAACTTTAAAAAGCACAATAGTGTTTTTATGATCCGCTGATCAGCGATACTCCTCAGGGAACTACTTTATGAGTAGCACCTACCAAGCACAACCAAGACCGTCTTCATGAGCTTCATGGGTGTCCTCTTGCGGTTGATGGAGCCGGAGGTGTGTGGCATGAGCATCGCCGTCTTCTTTTTAACGTAGGCGTAGATTCTCAGGTAGATGGACACCATGATAAGGAACACCACCAGGTTAGAGACAGACCAGAAGATCAAGTAGCTCCTGCTGAAGATGGGAGCGAGCTTGGAGCACGTGTTCAGGTTGCAGATACAGTTCCAGCCCAGACTGGGCACAGCCCCCATGAAGATGGAAATGGCCCACACCAGCACAATAAGCAGCGTCACCCTCCTCTTCGTCAGGTTGCTATGAACTTTCCAGCTCATAACAGATATGTAGCGCTCCAGAGCTATGACTAGCAGGTTTGCCAGTGAAGCTGAGAGACTGATGTCTAGAAGACCTTGGCGGATGAAGTAACCAGTGACAGTAAGTTGCCGTGACACCTCGCCCGTGTTGAACATGAGGTACACGTACGCTATCCCTGCGAGGAAGTCCGAGGCAGCCAGGTTGGAAAGGAGATAGTAGAAAGGATAATGAAACCTTTTATTGGTAATGACAGCAGCTATGACCATGACATTGGAGACCAGGATGAAACAGCAGAAGATGGAGCCCACAACCTGGACCAGGATGAGCTGAGTGGTGTCCCATTTGTCATCACCTCCGCTCTGGTTGTAAAAGAACTTCATCGTCTCATTGTAATGACAGGTGTTCTGTTCGGCCATTTTAAAAGGCAGGTCTGTGAAATGAGAAAACCAAGACGTTAAAAGCAGAACTTTTCATTATCCATGTCAATACGATGGACTCTTTAAACCTTTTGTCTCATGTTGCATCTATGCAGTCTTAGTCACCAGCTATAAAAAAGCACAACTCATTAATATCATCTTCTACAAATTTGTTGTGATGAAATCTCTAGACTGACTGAGTTTTTTCTCTCCCCCTAAGCCATAGGTGTCAAACAATTACATTTGGCCCGCGAAGCCACACCAAATTACTATTAGAGCTGGCCTACTGGTATTATACAGCTAATATATATATTGTTTAGTATTAAGCTTTGCTTGTTCCATATTCAGTTTTTCAGCAAAACGTGTTTGAGTCCATAAGAAAAGATTCATTCTTAAATATGGAGGAATAAATATATATTTCAATAAATATTAACGTTAGCACGCGACTTTGTTCCAGTTTTGAATTTTGGCCCACTGTGTATTTGAGTTTGACACCCCTGCCCTAAGCCTAGGAAGAGATTCATTCATTTGACTCCAAAACGCACACAGCACAGCCTGTTTACCGGAGCCGCTCTGATTGTACAAAACTAAAGTCACAGTAAACCCTCATTACTAAAGCTGAAGGGCATGGCCATATATTAAAAAATCGGAGTGAAAATCATATGGACCCCATCTGAAAGTTCCATGTATGCAAACATTTCTTAGGGTAAACGCTGCATACATGGTAATAAACCAGAGTTGACTGTAACACGGTGCAAGGTACACTTTTCTTCATGACTCCTTTGTTCACTCAAACTTTACTACAACCGGTCCGACTTGGAAACCAGTGGGCAGCAAAGCCAGGGGAGGAGATTCTAACAGCGGGACAGACAAATGATAAGCACTTGGAGAAACCACAGAAAAACTAGTCAAAACTAATAAGAAGTTAACAAAAAAGGCAATTACAGGAGATCGAGCAGAAGGGAAAAACAGCCAGGTGGGTTTACCTGTGGGAAATGTTTGTCCTTTGTGCGTCAGCAGACTTAAAGTTGCGAAATCCTCAGTTGGACTTAATGAACATGTTTCTCCTGTAGCGCTGTGCGTCCTCGGCTGAGGACGGAGGGAGGTGACTTCACTGCGCCGCTGCCAGGACAGAGTGAGAGCAGAGCGTCTACCTCCCCAGGTCTCAGCAGCGTGACGCAGAGGGCGTGAGCGTGGAGCCACCCACGCTCACTGCTGTATTCTTTGCACGAGACCCCGCGAGCGCACGATGACCAAACGAAACCGATAACAAGTCAGTGATCTGAATGAACCAGAAGTTTATCAGCTAGACTACGTGACAGCTGCGGATACAGTTACATCTTAACATTGTGACATCTTATGTTTTCAATTCAATTCAATTTTATTTATATAGTGCCAAATCACAACAAAAGTCGCCTCAAGGCGCTTCATAGATACAGAGAAAAACCCAACAATCATATGACCCCCTATGAGCAGCACTTTGGCGACGGTGGGAAGGAAAAACTCCCTTTTAACAGGAAGAAACCTCCGGCAGAACCAGGCTTAGGGAGGGGCGGGGCCACCTGCTGCAAGAAGAAAAACAGGACAAAGACATGCTGTGGAAGAGAGACAGAAATTAATAACAGATATGATTCAATGCAGAGAGGTCTGTTAATACATAGTATTAATACGTTTCAGTGTGAATAATGAAACATTCTAACTTTTTGGCTTTTAAAATCCGTCATTTGGAGTCCCTGTCACTTTTAACATGTCCATGAATTTTTACCAGGTCATTCACAAAAACATTTCTCCTTTAAACTCATCTGGTTTCATTCCTATAAGCATCATAATATGTGATGTTTAACCAGTTTTTTTTTAACCCTTGCTCATCTAGTCTCATACACACTGGAACCGTAGCGCTGGAAGGACTCCAGCTCCTAGACTGAGCTACAGAAGACTATGTGCGGTAGCTAGAAGCAGTTCCACCTTGAACAACAATACAACCACTTAGCATTAATAATAAATATGTCTGATAAAATATTAATTACAGGCGAGGCATTTTTCCTGCATAGGCACTTTTCTTTTTGACACAACAGCATCATAAACTAGTTTTAATGCAACTTTACTTGAGTCAGAAAACTGATTAGAGTCAGCACTGAAAAAAGTTGAAACCAATTAACCAGCAGCTTAGCACCATTACCTGATTTTCTGGTAAATCGTCCTTGGAAGGGATTTGTTCCTTTGGGGTTTTGAGAAGCAGGCTCAGGTTATCCAATGGCCATTCAGGGCCTGTGCCCGGGGTTCTCATAGAAAGTGTACTTTATTGGTCCCCGTGGGGAAAATCCCTCTCTGCATTTAACCCATTCACTCAGTGAAGCAGTGTGCAGCCATTGGGCGCCCGGGGAGCAGTGTGTAGGGACGGTACCTTGCTCAGGGGTACCTCAGGGTAGCTGTTCAGGGGAATCGAACCCCCGACCTTCCGATCATGGGGCCACCACTCTACCTACTGAGCTATCCCTGCCCATAGAGATGGGGCCCCAACCAAGAGGCGTATAAAAGAAATACCAAACTGTATCAACTTAGACGTTAGATTTTTAAACCATATTGTCTTGTTTATTTCATACCAGGATGGCATAATTGGTAAAATATTGTAGTATGTATTTTTCCTGCCCCTTTTCTCCCCTACAATGCCGATGCTAGTAGGCTCTCCCCAAAGTTAGACATCTTGTGGACTAGGTACTCCCAAACCCATGGGCACAATAGAGGAAATGTGAATAAATGTGTTCCTGACTCATCTTTGTAAATAATTCTGGATGAAAACCTTGCAATCAAGTTCAAAGTTATTGAGATGTCAGTTAGATGACATGCAAGCTAATCACAATGGATTGATGACCTGAAACCTTTAGCATCCAGGGAATAGTTTTGTTTTACCTGCAGGATTTTTTCCCCCATCAAAGAAAAAAAAAAAAAAAAAAGGTCCTTTTTCAGTGGACACATGCCAAACGTGCCTTTTCCCAAGAAAAGCTCTGCGTTACAACAACGAACAATCATCCATGACCGAGATTGGCAAGAATCTCGAGGGTTGTGGTGCGTTGGGGGCAGAAACCAAGACGAAGATGATAACAGCTGCTCGTGCACGAAAACATAGCATCATTTTTTTTTTTAAACAATCTCTGGCTGTTTCATTTAGTGTAAGGATAATACAGCTTTTACAAAACGTGTATTTTGATATTTCTTCACTAAAAGCTGCAGTGCTCTCTATTTCAAAACTGTTCTGTGTACATATATGCACACATTCCTGTATGATGCATCTGATTACTGAAGAAAGGGGAAGAGAAGGAGGAAATAAAAAACAAAACACAAAAACGAGCGAGGGCTCATCAAACATTTTTGTCCAGGGTCTGTAACTTCATGATCCAGGCACGTTTAACAGTCTGCAGATATCTTCTTTGCCTCATTTGTAAACTAGCTTTGAAGATTTTAAACAGCTGAATGATAAAATACTTAAAAAATAAATAAAAAAATAAATAAAAGGCAACCTATTGGCCAACGTAGCTGAGAAAATGTGGGAGAAATGTGATGCTTTGATCAAACTAGGAGCACAGCTCTGCAACAGAAGTCATGCTCCAGCTTGTCTTTAACTTTAACCTGCTGGTTTCTACACAGATCGAGCTGACTCATCGTTGTGGTGTGTTCATTCAAAACTAGTCTTAATCACAACTCTGCTGGAAACATGTTTGTGCACTTCAGAGAAAACTCACCCCCCACTCCCACCAGTGACATGATTACATTTAAATTTAAAAAAAAAAAAAAAAAAAGAAAAAGGGACAAATAGGAAGATTAGCCTTGCTGCAACCTTTACTTCAACACTTAATAAATTAACTTTAATGTTGTACATTCCCCAACAGCACTCGACCAAACTCCTTGGCCAAATAAACATCTAAGCAGTATTATAAACATACACAATTAATCCAAGCAACCACTTCTTCTTAGTCCCAGTTCCAGCTCCGCATCTTGAGCTCCTGACTCCCGTTCAGTGGAGGAAACTCATTTGGCCTTTCTTATTGCACCTCACGGGATGTTACACGTGTAAATCTACATTCTCCAGGATTTTTTCAGTGTTTCAGCGTTGAGAAGTTTGTCTCAGACATGTGAAGTATTGTTCCCAGCATTTTCCTCCCTAAACTGTCTCATCCAGAGGCGGGGCAGCCGTCAGCTGATAAGTATGACATCATCATTTGCTGGAACTCTGTAAGGAGAGAGGGAAGAGAGAGAGAGAACTCAAAACCACCAACCTTTCATCATGACAAACTACAGCATAGGCTACTTTTCACTCAGACGTTCGATTGCGTGGTTAGCGAATACTTCTCTTTAGAAAGCACCGATACTCATCTTACTCATAAATGATATGAACCAAAATCAAGAAAGAAAAATAGGTGGTTTCTGCTGGTATTCAAAATCAAAGCAAGCAGTGTACGATCTTAAATAATGGCAGTATCCTATTTATGGGACTCCTACATGCTTGTATACGAATGACCTTGCATGTCCCAGGTTTAATCAAATGTGCTCCAGCTTTATTAAAGCTACACAGGTTGTTCAAATGCAGGGTACATGCCATTCTAAATGTAGCTACCAAGGCAACACTGTTATTCCCAAGTGTATCAATATTATGTTGGGATGATACATCCAACTTGTTACACAAGCAGACAGGAATTCTCACTTTAGGGCATAATCTTGCAACACTATCACGGTAATGTTCTTGGGATAATCCCCACACACGCATCATTAAGGCCTCGTTCTCCAATCTGTAATTTCAACTTCACGCAGGTTTGATAGCAACACACAGCAAAGATTTGCACACTTCACTGTATCAAAGTAAACCCACCAAAGAAAGCTTTAAGTTCAAACACTTTGTTTTTAAACAAAAGATAATTTTCCTTCATTTTTATGATCTGCTGTAAGCAGAACATTTTCCAGGATTGGAATGATTGATGATGACGATGAGACCAAGTGAGCAAAGAAGTTGTATCTAATCATTTGTTGTCAAAGGAGAAAAACTTTCATTGTACAAAAGGACGAGTGCACGGTGGTGAAGTGCAGACTGCATACAGGACAGAAACAACGACATTATGCTGCTAACATATTTCAGCTCTTTGCAAGCACAGACAGCACGCTAATGCTAAGCTAGCCAAGAACCCAGAGTAAAAGCTGAGTGAATGCTGACCCCAGACCAGCACAAAGACCCTGAAGTTCAACAGGTAACAAACTGATGCGCAGTCACTCTGTCTTTGTGCACGTTTTTACATTCTTAACTGGTAATTATGAGACGTTTCATGAGGTGTGTGCCCTTCAGGACCTTTTTCAGTGCTACGAATTACTTTCTCCTGGGAGTAAATCAGTAATGTAATGCAATACTTTTCTTAAAGGTGTTCCGTGTTAAATGGTAAATGGCCTGTATTTGTATATCGCTTTACTAGTCCCTAAGGACCCCAAAGCGCTTTACACATCCAGTCACCCACCCACGCACGTGCGCACACACACACTGGCAGCTACATGTAGCCACAGCCACCCTGGGGCGCACTGACAGTGTTGTTAACCCCAACACTGACCATAACAAAGAGTGTAAATCCCTCCTGCTGACCACACAGGATACAATTAATTTGCATGAATGTAATGTCTTTGATATGAGGCTTAGCGATGGTGGTGACTGTCAAAACGCAGCCAAAGACAAGACATGAATGTTTTCTGTCTGATGATGACAGAGTGCCCCAGGCTGATTAAAATGACTCCTTTTACCCGTCCTGTTTGTAAGATAAACATCATGATCCACACTGACACATTCATATTCCTCAGTACACCGGATTAAAGTGGAGGCTCTGCTCTTTATTTACCAAATGCTACGGTGAGTCATAGTATCGGAGCGCCGCTGACTGCTGCTTTCTTTTTCCTACTCATGCACGTGAAACTCCAGGTGAAGTCTGATTGGCCTGTTCTGAAACTGTAAAGTCTGAGTTGCTGATCTCAGAGTTTATGATGGGAGTCAACATTTTGAGGAATAGGGCCATAATCTTTGACAGACTGCAGCTGATACATTTAAGTCCAAATACTGTTAAGTTTACAACCTTTGTCACACATATACGTTCTATTACATTTAATTGAATTCACAAGAGTCATAATATACAAGAGATAACAAACCTGACGCTTTTTGGTAAACAAGTTTTAAATCCAACCCAAGGATCACTTCCCAACTTCCTTTCCAAACAAGGTAACATATCCAGATGAAATTTCACCCAGTAAGACATTAAAACGTTAACTGAGAACACTGATCTAATTTTTGCTGGGACAGTAAGATAAGGATGCTTGTAAAAAATGAGATCTAGCCAGGTCAAAGGCTGCAAATGAATGCAATTATATAGTCAGTGCAAATCTACAAGAGTGCTAATAAGAAAACTGAACCAACTTTAAAAGATGGTCACCAATTTCAACAGAGGATGTACATTACACATCAGTACATAATGGCACTGTAACTGAAACTAGACTTCCTTAAACACTCAAGGCAACCAGAGCTGGAATCCCAGGAAAGCTGGGTGATAGAAAACGGCTGACAAACATCCATAAAAAATAAATAAAAATAAAATAACAAGCCCAAAACAAAACCCTCAAAGTCGGCGCGTTAACGTCTGCTGAAACAACGGCTGAAGAGCCCCCGAGGGAGGAAACAGACTGTCTAAGCTCCAATGTGTCATCATAACACATACAGCAAAGGAAACTTTTCCCAGTGCCAGGACTTTTCCAACGAGTACACGACTACAGATCATTTTTACAGTGTGTACAAACATTCAAAGCTCTGGCAGGAAAAAAATAACAGTTTGGTGGCAAACGCGAAACACAGCTCTATACAAATGACTACAGTAGTTGCTTTACTGGGTAAACAACATCTCATGCACTCAGTCACAAAACAGTCTCGTGCTTTTGAAGTGGAATGATTGTGATGACGGCTACAGAAACCAATCCTGGTGTCCGTTTACAGCGAAACATTCTCCTGAACAGAAACATCAACTTCACAGTAATGTGCTGACTGTGATGGAGGAAGTGTTGCTGGGAGCAAACGGGGCACTGCGCTGCCGCTTTAAACGATAACGGGAAATAAAATGAAACATTTCTCAGGCATGTTAAACACTTCATGTTATCAGACAACCGAAAAGAGGTTAAGTAAATGATAAAGAGAGAACACGGTGTGAGGTCGTTCTAAAAAACCACGCACAACAGAGCCGCTAAACCAGTCTCTCCAATGCATTCAAAACTGCTTTCGACTCACCACTGAACCTTTTCAGCTCATTTTGAGTCACAATGTTTACTGTGACCTGTGCATTCAGGGACATAACACAGTTAACGACTGGGAGTTTAAGGGGACGGTGGGGGCAGGGGTGTTCCTCAGTGTGGAGGCCCTCAGTTTCTCTGTAATCAGCCCATCACTGGGTGTGTCAGCATAGCTCCCACCACTAATTTCATTGCTCTCAAACCACGTAAGACGGAGCCAAACCGCAGCGTGGAGGAAACTCCGCTGCAGTCGGCTGCCTGCCGATGATGGAGATTGGCTCATGGAAATGGAATGAGAAGAAAACACCGACATACAGAGGAGTACGGTGTCCGTATATCATGGCGACAAGGTGTAAGCGACACAAACTCTGTTTTCATTTCTGAATGTTACCGTGAATCCTGTTTGTTTGTACACGGACTGAAAGGGAGAGTGAGAATGTAACGGCGTTTCCTCGACATTTCTCTGATCAACTTCACTTTTGACGCTGGTGCCAGCTCTTTTCCAAAGACTTCATGAATCTTTCCCAGGAACAAGAGATGTGTTTCACTCTTGCCAGCATGACCGTCAGCATTCATGTTAACAGTAACTAAAAGTGACAGCTGTTTTGACCATCAGTTGATTTAGATATTGATTGATGGCCAAGATTTAAGAGGTTAAGACTACATCTTCTTCTCAAGCTAAGACCTAAGTAATAAGCTAAGCCAAGTAATAGCCCTAATAGTCAACAAGCAACCGTCAAACTATAATAAAATCTTAAATCTCACTGGCTAACAACTCTAAGCAGGTATTTAAAACACAATACCTCTTATGTTACATTGATGTTTGTAGAGAACAGGTTCCAGGTGTGGCTGAGTGTGTGAAGAGAGATTAAATATTAAACAAGCAACACTGCTGTGAACAGTCGTACCACTGGCAGTAGCAGAGTACAGATTGTCTGACGCTGACGTCTGTCTGATCGCTCTCCTCTATGTTAGGCAGCTCTGTCGGCTCGTGGAGAAACTTCTGCAGGTCGGTCTGCGGGAACCCATTTTTCTGGTAACTCTGTTAGCAAAAAGAGAAAGTCCAAAATGCATCACATTTAAAGTCAGAAGACAAAACTTTTTCCATGCTAGATTTGAGAAATGCACACCAATTTAACGCATATTGTAGACTCAAGCCCACAAACAGGTACCGCAATGACTGAAACATGGATTGAGAAACATTGTGACTGGTTTCGTCACATTTTTCTTCATAATTTAAATATAAAATTTGAAATAAAGGCTTTTTATAGATTTGATATTCACTGATTATTGTCTCCTCTCAGCAAGATGCAATTACATTATTGCCTAAGGGACAAGCAAGACAGGAAGTAAGATGTAAGAAGAGCACAAGATGCACTTAACCCCCCCTCTTTTTGTCCTCGACACTTCTCTCCGTCCATCCTGCTGCTCATTTGGTTCATAGATGCCCAGACTCCCCACTCACCTGTCAACCTCATCCAGCTCCTCTGCAGTTTCTTCACCCCTGAACTATCTGTGACGCACGCAAACACCTAACCTAGGATTCATGCAGGGTCACCCAAATGCCCAAGTACCGTTCTACTGAGCCCCTTTTAAATAACTAAGGTCTTCACCCTTTTTAAGAAATAACCCAGACACCCTACTGAGGAAGCTCCTTCTGGCTGCTATCAACAGCTTGTGGCCATGCGTGGGTGGGAGGCATAAATCACCCAGTAAATTGATAGCTAAGTGAGAAAGTGATGCCATCTCCTCCCATAGCAGACAGCTACAGCATCCTCATTACTGCAGACGCTGCACCAATCCATCTGTCAATCTCCCGCTCATTCCCCGACTCATGAACAGGACCCCGAAGCCACCTTAACTCCTTCAACTTGAAGGAGTTGCTTCCCAACCCAGAGTGAAGACACACTACTTCACTCCTCATATGAATGCACTCGATTTGCACCATCCTTTCTCTTTGTCACGCAGCTAGACTTAACCTGCAACACTGATGTGGCATTTGGTTGAAGAGTGGCAATCTCACACAGGGACGTCCCTTTCTTGTGGTTCTGTCAGAAGAGATGTGAACATCCCTTTTGTCTTGCTGGCAGAAAGCTCAAAGTACAGTAAGGATTGTTGTTCAGTTTTAGTCCACATTTTCCAGCCTCCTGTCAGGTCTAACAAGATCCAAGAGTTTAATTGACAAAATGCCACAGTTTTCAAATGACTCGCACTCGGTAACGTAAGTACCTTGATGGTCTCATAGGCGTCGGTTATAAGAGCGATAAAGAGCGACAGCACCATGTAGATGAACAGGGAGATGAAGGAGTACAGGTAAGCCCGACTGAAGAGCCACACCAAGGTGTTTTTGTCCTTAAGCTGGGCGAAGGTGGTGAACATGTCGTCTCCATTCAGCAGAGAGAACAGGCACTCTGCCACAAGACTCAGGCCCTCAAACTACAGAGAAAGAGGGAAATAACAGTGCAGTGAGCAGTTAACAAATCCACATAAATCTGAGATTTCCTGGAAAACAAAACAAATGAGGAGATGGAAAGAAATTTGTTACATTACTGCAGCTTTTCTTCCTTTTTAAAAAAAATAAAATGTTATACATTTGGTCTGTAAAAATGCCATAAAATACAATTTAGTGTTAATCACCAACTTCAAAAGAACGACATGACATCATTTTATTATTTTTCTTATAAATTGCAAGTAAAAATTCTTCACACTGAAAGACTGTTTGGATCTTTTAAGTAGCTGATGTAACAAATGACAATGAGTAAGTCTTAGGTCGAAACCCAGTTTATCACAGAAAGACGAGTCACTTCAGATTATTACCATCAACATATTAAACAGGCAACAGAAGTGTTCAAGTAAACAGCCTGAAAGCTCAGGTATAGGTCAGCTTCACTGTGTTTTGATCAGAGATTAAAGAAAACTTGGGGTTTCCAAAAGTACCTGGTTGTATTAAAAGAAACGCTGGACCTCGCAGGCTTAATAATAAGACAACGAGTTTGTCTAAAGACTGATAGGAATGACGCAATAAAGGAAAAAAGGGAGACTGTTGGTTGAAAGAACCAATCAGAAAGCCCGACACAAAACAGAAAGAAGTCATGTTCCACAAGAATGAGATAAGATCTAAAAACAACATCACTCTCAGACACTATGGATTCAGCTGACAGCACTTGAAGACGTGTGGAAAGGCAAGCCGCAGGTCATCCCCCTGCTGATTTCCTTCTGTAAATAACCTGAGGATCCTGGAAACGCTTACAGGTCACTACGGGGGACTCCCCGAAACATCGCAGTATAAATATAAAAGTCTCCGTTGACTGCATCGCTGCGCAAACGTAAAGAACTGTAACACGGCTGACGTGAAACGCTGGCATAGCAGAGCTGGTTGCACAAATGGTAGTCGGGTAACCGTTTGCTTTTCATGTGGGCCTGATAAGAGTCTATTTCACTGTTAAACAGAGAAAAGTGTACTTAACAGCTAAAATGACCTGCTTGAATGCCTTCAGTGCACCAACCGTATGGATGCTTTGTTAGTTCCACAGACGGGCATTCCTAAACATGGGAGGTAGTGAAGTGACATAAAGGCAAACACAAAAATCAGCTCACAATATATTTACAGTAGTTACTCCTCTTCAGCACAAGATTATCAACAATTTAGCCAGTGAGAGGCAAGATGTGAGGCAGCTGTTCTCAGGCTTCCCCACATCTGCCTCTGCAGATTAGGAGCTCTGCCGTGTTTAGACGCCTACTTCTGCTCCGACTTCCGTAAATAATTTATCTTAACAAGCCAGAACAGCTAAACATACAGATCACTGTCTGGGGAGCTCCCAGTTAAGGCTAGAGTTTTTCAGGATTTTAAGAAGTGCTCCAAATGTTGCTCAAGTCCAGCTGTAATCTCCACAAATTCTTAAAACATGAGCCGCTCAACTTTGTTTCTTACTTGTATGCATAAATTTGGAGGAAACGGCTTCTTGTAGCCTCTTTCAGTTTGAGATATTTGCTCTGTTTCGGGGCAGTTGGCCCAAAACTGAATGTGGCACAATTCTGTTGCTAATCATCAACCATTTGATTCATTCCTCAAATGGTTGATTCATCCACGTATATGCACACACATCAGTGTACAAATGAATGTGTTATGAATGTGGCAGCAATCACTGTACAATGTTCAAAACCTGGTCACCAATGAAGCAGCGAACAGCAGCCAGTGAAGCAAAACAAGCATTATCATGCACTGACACCTAGTGGCCGTTTTATTTAGAGAGTCTTATAAATGCACTGTGAACTCTAGTTGCTCCTGTACAGAGAAGCCAAAGGTCATGTGTACACTTTGTTCAGTTTGAAGAGCAACATGCTGAAATAGCAATTTGAAAGAAAGAGCTTGGAAAACCTGATGGAGAAGTTAAGATTTAACTTCTCCAAGTCCAATCTGACAGTCATCATAAAAAGGAAAGTATCGTACAACCACAGTTCCAAAAAAGTAAATAAAAAATAAACTGTCAAATAAACAAATCACTGATTTGCAAGTCTCATAAAAATCAAACTTTGAATATCTCATCTACAGGTTATCAAGAGTCTGAATCTGGGACACGATCAAAAACAATCACCTAAAACACTACCGTAAGTAGGGATGGGTATCGTTTAGGTTTTATCCGATACCGGTGCCAAATCGGTACTTTTGAAACGGTGCCGGTGCTCAAACGGTGCTCAAACCGGTGCTTAAAGAATGGAGAACACAAACTTGGTCCAAAAACCTCTCATGTTCAGCTGGTTTTTGTAAAAAGATAACAATGTTAGCCTTTTCTGCAGCTATGGGGCATATATGGCATCACTCTTGGCTGGAAGCAGTGCTTAAACAATGGAAAAAACACAAACTTTGTCCAAAAACCTCTCATGTTTAACTGTTTTCCACTTTTTCTTTGGTCATTTTAGCCTTTTTGGCCAGGGTGAAGGGAGTATCTGCCATCAAACAAGAAGACAGCCGCATGTAGCTATGATGATGTTTGCTAGTTCACCTTACCTGCATTAATGTAATAACGTGGTTAGCCTACTCAACCTAAATTACACACGGACAACATTAAGCTACTCACACAGAGAAGAACGGCTGCTGCTGCATCATCATCCTCATCATTTCTGCTACACTGGCAGGGCTAGGGGCCAGGACTCTCCTCTTCGTGTTTTTGGGGGATGTTGCATAACAGGCAACCCACCCGCAGTAGATGTGCTCGGTGTGAGGTCTCGCAGCAAGCTATGGCGCATTTCTGGGCTTTTAAAAAAAAACGCTATGCGTCGCCTGGTGTTTCATCGGATTCGAGGTGTTACTTCCTTTGACAGCATCACAGTATCAGCTTAAAGCACTTGTTGCTGTTGAGTTTGCATATTTTGCTGTGAAGTACAGCCAGACTTTTCACCGCTACGCCTTGGGCATTTTTAATCTGTAGCTCTGCTCTAAAGGAACGTACGCACCTGGGCCCGCCTACTATCCTCGGAAACGTAAAATGATTGGCTAGAAGTGTATCACAGCTCAGGAAAAAAAAGCACCGAAATAAAGCACCGAAATGTGCGCTGCTTTTCGGTCTGGTTACTACCGTTTATGTCAGAACCGGTGCCATCATGGCACCGGACACCGGTACCCATCCCTAACCGTAAGTCAGTTTTTTAAAAGATGTGCACTTTTGGGAGTTCCTCAATTCAATATCTGTAGCGTCAGCAACATTTCGTGAGAAAGAAAAAAAAAGCCTGGACTGTTTCCCCTGCATCTCTGTCACACCCATCACAGTGATTTCCTCAAAACCAGTTAGAAAGTTACCTTCTCGTGGTACGGCCCCAGTACAATCCAGCCACAAAAAGTATAGCCGAGGTAGATCATGCCAGCACAGCAGCAGAAACGCAGGACCTTCGGAAAGGCTGCCTTCATGGTTAGGATCAGCACCTAAACTTGGAAGAAATATGCTGTTTTTAAGTGAATTTTAAACCTTATGAGACAACAAATAAAGATTTAAGTGAGAGTGGAGCGGACTGATACAGGTCTACACATGTGCATGATGAGAATTAAAATAAATATATCATTCTCACAGCATATTAATACAAGTTTCTCCATCACTGTTGCATTAAGCTTAATGTGACGAGCTCCTGCTTAATATTTTGCTCATTGGAAATTCTCACATGAAACAGACTTCAGACTCTGAGATCATAAATGTAGAACATTAATGCCTTACATCAGTCGTGCCGAGCATGGACTCACATTGTATTTCTGGAAGTATCCCAGGTACCTGATCACTCCAACCCACACCAGTAATGTAGACGTCCCCAGGAAGATACTGCACACGTCATAATTTGTAAGGTTCTACAGAAGAGAGCAGAGAAAGTCCACGATTAGGGATGAAATCATAGTTCTAGAAAACTCTGTTACATAATTACACACAGTATACATAAGTTATATTACAGTAAAGCTGGTTTTGCTGTATGATTGCAGTAAATGACATAGTCTGGGTGATTATTTTATTAGGGTTCAAAGTACAAAGTGAAGCCAAGGAACGATAAACCTTAACGTGCTTTTATGCTTTAATGCTTGTGCACCGAGAAGAAAACTATAAATGTAAACTGCAGGTTTCTTAAAGGACAGCTTCACTGATTTTGCAATTTCTGATTGTGTCCAACTGCTCAAAGTTAATATCAACGTCCGAATCACAATGCAAAGTGTCGTCAGTCACGTTGAAATTTGGTTTGGAATTTAAAGTTTGATTAAAGGTCCAAACTGTCCTTTATACGTCTAACGATGTAATTATAAGATACTAAAACCTCACTGGTGAATTAATGCTGCAATCAGACAACTTAACCTCCGCTGAAAAGTTATTGTAGCAAATAATAGTAGAGCTTCACCTACAGTGATAAATTATACAACAGAAGTAAAGTTGGTCATAAATGAGTCTAACTCTTTAAAACTTAAAACACATCGGTGGATATAAATAAAACATTAATAAAATTAAAATAATGAAATATGATAAAAATTTGCCTACAAACTAGAGATGGCACGATACCACTTTTTTATGTCTGATATGAATCTGATAGAGTGTGTTTTTTAATCAATAAAACAGTTTTTTTAAATATCTTGCTGCATTTTGTATAAGTTCATACTCACATTAAAAAAACAAAACAAAAGAAAAACACCCAACACTAAAGCTATTCTGTTATGCCTGTATGCAAAAAAATACTTCATAGTTCAGCAAAACTGATCAATCTAATAAACTTAAATCCTCTAGCCTCCCTATTCTGGTATTTTAAAGAGTACTTAGTAGAAATATTAAACAACCTAACTAATAGGGTTGCCAACTCCCAGCAAAAAAAAGAAAGGAACCACTTTCCACCTCGTGATGCTTAATTGACGTAATCAACCTTAATCGAATGACCGGTAAAATAAAATGCACAGAAATCAATTATTTTTCTACAATAATTAAATAGATTCAACATCTTTCTTCAACAGAACTGCAGACTGCACAGATGTACCTTCCCAAAGGAAGAAGTACTATAGCTTACTAGGGTATATTAGACTTAACAGTTACTATATACAGTAATGGACTTCTATACATTTTACATCAGATTAAAACTTTGGGTGTAAGATTCGGATAATTATTTATTAAAAGCTCGACATTTTAAATGAGAATAAGAAAGAAAAGTATGTCTTTGTGCCCCCTTTTCCCTGTTCATGCCCTATAGGCCCCCCTGGCTAAACTTTGCTAGATCCGCCCCTGCACAGTTACCAGCCGTCAGCTGTAGAAAAAGATCCTGGTGTAGAAAGTAATATTAAATACATTCTAACAGCAGATTATCAAGCTTAAACGTGCTGCTGTTGTTCAGCAGCTGGTTTCCTCTTTCTGGTGCAAAGTGGGACAAAAACAAAGAAGAGAGAAAAGCCGATCAGCTGATCATTGATCAGTTTCATGATTGAAGTAGCAGCAGGAGAGGGAGGGGGGGGCAGTCGCTCCATATATCGGTTGTTAAGCTTAACGCTGGAATGCTTTACAAACATTCAGAGATGAACTTACACACTTGCTTTACTTCTCTGGGATCACTTCCTCGGAGATGAAATGACCGTTTGGTAGCGAGGCTACAAATACTCAACCAGACCGCCAACCGTCTCGCACGCCACAGCCGCTCTATCACGTGACCACACTGCTCCGACGTGCTACGGTTATGAGCCGAGTTAGGCCATGTCGCAAGTTTTGTGAGGTGCTCTTGTGATATTTAAAGGATCGGATTACATTTTTTATTTCTCTCCGATATCCGATCCAGTAATTTAGGTCAGTATCGGACCGACACGTAATATCGGATCGGTCCATCTCTGCTATACACACGAGGCTACTCATAAATACCAAAGCTTGATTTCAAATTATACAAAACCTTTTCTACATAGAGATATACATTTTCAAATCTTCTGCAATTATTTGACACCTTTTAAATGACAACTGAATTATGGTGGGGGGGGGGGGTTAAGAAAGGGATTATTCGTTTTACCTTTGCTTGTATCTCCATCTTCAGAATCGATCCAATTATGGCGAAGAGGTCGCTGACGATGACCAGCAAGTACCAGCCGTTCAGAAACTCCCTCTGGTCGTCCTCGCACACTTTCCGATTAAAGTTTTCATGGAAGAATCTGGAGAACCTCTTCAAAATAAAACAATGGGAATTCAGTCAATTTAAAAACACACACACACGTCTTTATCCACGATGTTTAAGTTAATTTCAAAAAGAAAAAAAGAAAGAAGGTAGCTGCTTGCATGGTGTTGCTGACCTGCAGTAACCTGACGGCCAGTATGATGGAGCGAGTGCACAGCACGGCTGATGTGAGGCACATCAGAATGACAAAGGCATCAAATACCAGCAGATAGTGTGTGTTCTTCTGAGCTGAAATACACACACACAAAAAGCACAAGTGTGGGTGTGAAAGGGTTTATCACTCAACTCCCTCACACTCACAGTTCTGACACTGATAATACAAGTCTGAAAGCAAACGCCTCAGTTACAGGAAACTGCCCAGTCCTGGTACAAGTTTGGAGACAAATCCTTCCACACACTTTAACAATGTGGTGAACAAGCTGCTGCAATACAAAATAAACTGGACAGACACATTGGTCCACAAGAGTTTATTTTTATTTAGTCTGATTCTTTAAAACTTGACAACATTTTGATATTTTTACAAATATTCCAAACATGCATTTGCAGGCTGACCTGTTGTTTTACTCAAATGTGAAAAACAGTTTTCAAAGCCATAACCTGTCTCATTCCTCCCTCATTTGTTACCATTAATTAATTTTTGCTTCGGTTAGAGAAGTTCACCTTACCCGTCCCCGATATCTTCCAGTCTCGGCACGCGCTGCTTTCAGCGTCTATGTCCAGGAATAGTTTCACCTTTCCACTGTGACACTGGTTATCGAACGTTATCTATCAAATCAAAGGGATCCAGGTGTTTATATGTGCTTCAATCCAGCTGTGTTTGCTGCTTTTACATGGCGTTAATAAAGCCAAGAAATTTATACCGTAACAAAGAAGGAGTAGCAGTCGGGTAACTCTCGCGAACGCACCGTCTGGAGGTTGATTCCCTTCAACTGGAAGGTTATTTTGATGTCGATAAGTCTGAAAGAGCAGCGAAATGTTTGATTTAAAATGGGGATGTCAGCATGTAATGTAAATATTGTAAACAGCATACCTGTAAAAATCCAGATTAAAAAAGGATGAATTCTCTGCTCTCCACAGGTTTGCAGTCTTTGGATCGTGTGACATACAAACTGAAAAAAACCCATCACATATATGTGGTGTGTAAAAAACACAGACACAGCTTTTGTTTCCCCCTCAAAATTAGTTCTTATACTCCAATATGGAATTTCATGACCTGTTTAAATTACCAGTAAATCCCATAATGGTTCTAAAATGTCTGAAATATATAAGAAATTGTATTTTTAAACATGAATCTTTTGTCCCGTTTCTAATAAAAACTCTTCAGGTTTGTCATTAAATATTAAAACTACAGGAGCCCAAAGGGGAAATTTTAACAACACTATGATCTTAATTATCTAAATGGCAAATCTGACACCAACTTCGCCGCGTATAACAGCAAACTGACATGCAAATTTTCCCTCTCACCCGTCTCCAGCTGAGCATCGATGTCATAGATCTCATCTGAAGGCTCCACGCTGCCCCTCCTATAGTACTCTTTACATATGGTGAGGGGCAGCAACTTGCCATTTTCATCCTCTGCGTAACTGATCGGGCCCACAGAGAGCTGGCCCAGCTGACTGTACTGTACACAACAGGGAATTTTAGGAAAATTAAAACAAAAAAAAAAAAAACAGAAAACACTCCAGGGTGACGAGACAATAAAGAAGCTGAAAACTGGAATATCGCAGTGAAACACAATAAAACAAGAAATTCAAAAAATAAAACAGTTCCAACTCATGCGATGCTTAAATTACACCAGATATGTTTATATGAGCATTAGATTGGAGTTCCTGATGTGCATATTCTATAATAAAACTCAACACTACAAACACTTCATAATGCTACAGTAAAAAAGTCACTGTTACTTGCCTGATCCATGACATAAAACAGACTTTCATAGACGTCGTGCTTTGTGTAGACGGCAACGCTGTAGTCGTCCTCATCGAGCCCGCTGTAGCCTTTTAAGAAAAGGTGTTTGAGCGCCATGGTGTTCTCTTCCTTATAGGAAACCACCAGCTGGTTGTTGAGGCCGAACAGGACGAGCTGTGGGGGAAACAAGAAAGGAGAGTTGAACATATACGCGTCTTATTCCTTTTGAGGTGGAAAACACATGTTATGGTAGCTTTACATCTCTGACATACCACTCAGTCAGTTGGGCCTTTTAAAAAGGAGATTACCCAAAACTGTAGTTGTTATGGACATGGATTATTGTGCGATCTCCCACAGCTACACATTTACAAGTAGTTTTAAAGTGTTACGTGAAATACTGATGAGGTGCTTTAAAGACGTTTGTGTTGTTTTAGGGCCATGTGCTTCCGAAACAATACAAATTTAGCAGCAAAATAAAGACAAACACAAATATTCCTTTATTCTCCCATTTTAAGCAGGACCCTCAGTGTAAGCATGTATATACACACTGCTCTTGGCTGCATGCCTTCGATTACAGATTGCAGTTCCAGGAAGCCCCTTCTGAGTGCTGCCTCTTTCCTGGTCTTTCCCAACATACAATAAACCCCAGTGCACATACTTGTGTGGTGACCATGATGATTTTCAGGATCTGGACTCCCATTTTCCAGGGAATGTGTCTTCGGGCTCTGTACTTCTCACAGGGGCTCATGAAATAATACCTCAGGTCATCTCTGAGGTTCTCCTCTTTTATAATGTCGTGAGTTATGACAGAGCTGTAAGACAACAACCATCATGCAGATGACAGAAACAGATCGCAGTGCTGTGGGCTACACAGTTAAAACATGTGGAAATGAACAGATGGTGAGAGGAGTTTCTCTACGAAGGAAGAAGAAAGCAGCCAGAAGGCTGAAAATGCAGAAGTGAAAGTTAAAAAGAAAGACAGTTATTTTGTTGCTGTGTACCAGACTGGTAATCAATCACACGGAGAGATCCGTGTACGAAGTTCAAGGTTAGCTCAGTAAATGTACTTTCACCATTTCCCCCAATTGTTTGTCAACTTTAAACACAAATCCAAGTCTCCAAGTTACAAAGTGCAACGTTAAATTCAACCCTGATCACGTCATAAAACTTCCTGATGACTTTCGCGGTTGTTTTTAACGCGAGACAAACGTTGTTACATTTTAACATGCGGCATTTCAGAATGATGAGGTAACAAAACTACATTTGAACGCAACTTATTTAAACATAAAAAGCTTACCTGACCGAATTGCTTCTATCCAGATAGCGAGAAAATAACTCCATTTTTGCAAAGCAAGGTGGGAAAAAGCCAAATGACTGAAGGGAGATTATTAAACGTAAGCCGGACAGCTCCGGCAGAGAGTCAGAGACAACTCTGCTCTGCTGCGCGTGTGCCCCGCGAGACCACGACGCTTTCAGTCAGCCAATCAGGAAATGGGTTTGAGGCGGCACAGGTGCGCAATCTACGAGTGAACGAGTGCTCACGGAAAGGCCCGAAACATAATGTGGTTAAGAAACTAGATTTAAATAGAAAAAACAAAATAATAATGAAACGTTGCTGTGTGTGTGAAAATCAGTGCGTCAGTGTAAAACCTTTGGACTGATTAAAACCTGGAGCAGTTACTGATACAGGAACAAACTCCACAGAAGACATAAGGTACTTCTATATTTCACAGGCAAGAGTCTGTAGGTCACGTCATCACACATGATACTATAAAGCAGGGATGTCAAACTCATTTTACATTGGACGCAACATACAATTCACCAATCAAACTCCCCTCTCAGTCAATGAAATGAAGTTTAACTACACATTTAACCACTGAGATGTTTCAATGGTACATCTCAGGTTTTCCTCATGATACAGAAACGGTGCTGTAGTACATGAAATAAATATTTCAGCGTGATTCTTTGGGCTCAAAATAGAAGAAATGTGTGAAATTACTGAAAAAACCCTGATAGCTCAGTGCCCAGATGTTCCTGTAATTAAACATGAAAAAGTTGGTTAATTCAGAGAAGATGCCATTTTTTGTTTCTATGATCAATAGTGAAAAAACAGGGTACTTTGTAATTTAATTGAATTAACTGATATAGTATTGATAGCCACGGGGGACGTCTTTATCAGAAGGAGAAGCTATAAAACCTAAATTAAAAAATATTTTAAACTCCAAATTTTTATGCCATCCTTCACATTTTCCCAAAGCCATCTAGTGGCCGGAACAGTGTCTTTGCCAGGCCTTGTGTTTGACATCCAAGTCTCACAGATACATGCAGCATATCCTAAGAGGTCGGAGGAAGACGGGTCCTATGTTAAACAGAAACCAGCACATTCCTGATACGATCTGCTGCTGCTTGGCGTCCACCTAAGATGACAGCTACAGTGTGTTAAATGTGAAACGCAGGGACCGTGTTTAATTTCTGTTCCAAAACCTCACGTTGGACAAAGAAACATGACGGATGTGACAAAACTTTATTTGTCCACTGATGAACACAGAGCAACAAAGTCAACTTCCTGACATCAAATATGACTTCCACAGATCAGAGCTGGAACGCCTGTGAGCTCCTGAAGCTGCTTGCATCCAGCAGACAGGAGGGAAAACTGTAAATCATCGTCCTCAAATGACAAAAATGAAATGATGACATGAAGATACAGTCGATGACATGCACTGGATTTCAGCCACTTCATTGCTTTTTATACTGAGCGAGCTCCATCAAGCTCACTATGGTTAAAATCCACTGTTCTTGCACAGATGTCCATGTTGTGGTAGCAACAGAAATCCAGCATATATAAAGCAGAAAGTCAAGTCAAGTCATCTTTATTCATATAGCACATTTAAAAGACATCAAGTGTCGGCCAAAGTGCTGAACAGAGGAATATGATAAAAAGAATTAAAACAGATAAGATGAAAACAGAAACATTGTGACATCCATACATTTTTGTAAAAAAAATAAAAAAAATAAAAAATAAAATAAAATGATAATAATAATAATATGTACACATTCACACACAAGTACACATATGTGAACATAAAATAGATGTATACGTGTCTACACATGCAAACATCATCCAACGAGATAAAAGACCAGAGAAGCTGAAACAGAATAAAGGTGGGAGATCTGAAAGCCTTGGAAAGTAGGGAGGTCTTCAGATTCGATTTGAAGACTTCCAAGGATGAAGAGGATTTTATAAAAGAGGGAAGACTGTTCCAGAGTCTCGGCAATGGAAAAAGCCCTGTCACCTGTAGATTTGAACTGGGAGCGTGAAACTAATAAAGGCATCTGACTGGAGGAGCACAGAGTTCGAGTGGGTAGGTGCAAGCTAAGAAACGAACAGTAATGATAATGTAGAGCCAATAATGCATTAAAAAAACTAAGACGAGATCAGCAGGTATCAAAACAAACAAAAACAAAGAAAAAAAACCCAAAAGACAAAAATATCAATAAAAAGTATTCATTAAACATTAAGATACCCATTTATGTTGCACATGAATATTTACCTTCATCTTAATAAGGACATTAGTCTCCACCAAAACCCACTATTATGTGTCTAATTTGATATTTAAGTTGGTTGGATGAATCTAAACAAAAATTATTTTAAAAAGGGGGGGGGGGGGGGGTCACCTGATCGACACTCTGCGCTTCTGGGAGCTCAGGTCTGGGTAGCGCAGCATCTCTGGTGATCTGTTCAGCTCTGGTGATCTGTTCAGCTCTGGTGATCTGTTCAGCTCTGGTGGTCTGTTCAGCTCTGGTGGTGGTGGGTCCCTTTGTGGGCGGCGTAAAAGTGCCATGATGCCATTCTGGAAGGCTGCTTGCACACTTGCATACACAATCACCTGAAGAAGATATACATAAAAAAGGCCTTAGAGCTTGAAGGTCCTGTGCAGCATCTTTTCTGTTCCTAGGACTGCGCTCTTCTGGACAGAGACCTGTTCTATTAATCTTATCCATCTATAGAAAGCTCTATAATGTGAATAAGGTAACAGGTTTTACCACAGTAGCAGGCATGGTAGTGAGCAGGACTGGGATCTGCAGGGTAACCGGAAGATCTTTGAGGAGCACTCGAAGAAATTCACTGAATCCCTGACCGAAGTACTTCAGTGGCTCTGTGATGAAGGTTGTGATGGTAAATAAGATTGCCTAAACAGAGAAGCATGTCCAGGTTATAAAACTGTACATACATATAGAAAGTCCAAACTCATACAAAGGAACACAGTTTAGGAAGACTTTGCATGGAAAAACGTATAGCAGTTAGAAAAAGGTAGAAAAGTGGCAAATGTATGTGTCAGCTTAATAGAAAGCAAAGCAATGAGGTTTCAGCCATATCGGATGTGATTTAAACATTGGTTTGTAGGGAAGAATGGTTATTCACCAACTGGTCGCAATCGGTGCAAAGAAGGCGCTGTACCACAGACCTCCTTGTGACAACTTTGGTTTTCAGCCGGTTGCCACAGTGGCTGTAAGTTTTCACATCTGTCGGTAAATACTTGCTAACTAATAGCCGAGAAGTTGCACAACTTGAAAAAGTGATGGTTTGCCTTCAGAGTAAAAGTTGTGCTTCAGTGCTGCAGTTAAGATGTTTCAAAAGGCACAACTTTTACTTTTTATCTCACAACTAGTGGCTGTTGCATGGTCGTGAGCAAGTCTCCAGGTCTGTGTGTCAACTGATTCACAAACTGCTACACTATCAGCATGTTTGTCACATGTCCAGAATGGTAGACAAATTTAAATCATGTGTTTAGTAGTGATGTGTCTGCAAGACCTCAATAACTTGAACAGAGTGACTTACCTTGATTGGTGATACCAACAAAAGAGGGTCAACTATAAGAACTTCATAGTATCTCTTACAGGGGTCATCTTGAAGAGTCCAGGTGCTTCTAAACCACTCTGCAGGAAATCAAATACAGGCCTAAGCTTAGGCAGACGTTATGCGCTAAATATGATTAATATATCCAAAACAGCAGTGCTGGAGTCTAAAACTATTAAAACAGCTGAGACTTCAGATTTTGCACAATGACTGCAGAGGGACTTGTCGTTAAATTCCTCTCCATCTCATGGCTGTGCAGTGAAATGTATTTCAAAATGATATTTAATATGCTCTAAAAATAAAAATAAAAAGAAGTTTTTTTCTCAGCCGGTTAATATTTTAGATATAGGAGGTTTTCACAGAATACCAATGCTATGTCTGTTCAACACTGGCAGTGGCATACCTTTCAAACTGTCAATCCAATCCATTTTCTCCACTCCAGTGCATTTTGCATTGAAACTCTCCATCTTCAATATATTACTTTGATGCTCAGCAAAGGCAATCTGAACAAAATATACATATTTATTAAAAACCTCTTATTTTACAGTCAAAACACTGAATTACAGTTGAACTGAAACCCCTGAAAACTGCAGGGGCTCCTATTTACCTTGTACAGGTAAAACCAGTTCCAGATAACACTGACGAATAAGCAGACAGCAAACAGTTGTTGGAACAGCACAAACCAGGAGATCTTTGTCCACAGTTGGAGCATGATAATGACTAGTATAACCAGGAGAAATAACACGATCTGGAGAACGGAGCAGAGAACAGTTTAAGTGGTTACAGAAAATAGAAACCATTAAAACACAGCAGACACATTAAGAAAAGTCAAAACAGAAGGGGGTCAAAGGTAAAAGCTACATTTGGTTTAAAAAGAAAATGTTCTATAGCAGACATGTTTTTATATCTGCACTGACAACTTCTCATGTAACCATACTGAGTGTACATGAAATCAACAGACAGCTCTCCTTCTTGTTCATGGAGACGACACTAGACAAGAGATTTGGGGGGAGTTGGCCTCAAACCAGAGAAAGTGGAGTCACAGTAATAAAGACTGAGATTACTTTCAATAATGTATGCAGCTCCACCCCAAAGGTGTCTTCAAATGGCCACTTCCAGGCCCCATAATCGTGCGGTTTAACGTCCACAAGTATCTGACTGATGGCATTGTCCAGGGCGCCTGGTCTACATCTGTCTTCACTCTCCAGATGTGCCTGGATCTCCTCCATGGCTTGTTTGGACATTTTGAGTTTGGCATCATAAAAGACATCTGTGGAGTCACTGGGCTGGAGAGAAATGGGAGAAGTGTCTTAAATTGCACATTTTTTTCCACCACACTTGTAAAATTATTAAACGAGAGAGTAAATATGATAGCACAATATGCTCGACTGAAATCTCATAATTCAACATAAAACATGAGATGACCACCTACCACACCAGCTCTTTGTATTGCCTTCAACAGTCTGCTAAGAAATCTCTTGAACACTGGGCTGCATGTTGGCTGCTGTGAGATGCGCTCGATCGTCTTCTTATGATCTTCAATCTGAATGAAGGCAAGGCAGAATATCTGAAGTGCCTGTCCTGAATAAGTTCCTATTTCCCAGTCAAAGCTTCTGGGATTATGGGAAAGACCCCAGGTTCTCTTCTAAGACTGGTTGGTGGTGTAAGGATCTGAATGATATCTTCTCGATACACTTTGAGGTAATAACACTTCACCATCATTTAAACATCTCAGCCTAGTCTTGTTGCTAACCACTGTCTGCCCACAGATGATGTTATAGCACAGCATTTCCAAACCACTGTGCAGCCCCACAGAAGTATGCCATGAGAAATCATCAGGTGTGCCATGGAAGATTATCCAATTTCACCAGATGGGTATTCTAAGGGAGCAGCATGTAGTAATAGGCAGAAAATTTCCATTCTCTTCCACTAGAGGGCAGTGCAACATCTTGCACAAATTAAGAGGGTTGCCAACCGCCAGTAAAACAGAAGAAGGGCCGCAGGTAATAGTGATGGATAAATATCTGAAAATACAAAAAGTAGTGAATCTGACCCGAGTCCTGGAGAAGACTCAGATGAAGGCCCTGAAGGCATGAGCAGTGGTCAGAAAAAAACAAAAGGAGAGCTCAAGATAATACAATGAAACTCATCTTGCCATTGGATTCACAAGTACCGGGGAACCAACCAAGCCAATTCCACTATGCCTGCTGCTGAAAAACTGTCAAACAGTGCCAAGGTTCCAAGTAAACGTAAATGCCATTTCTAGACAAAACACCCAAGACTTCAAAACAAGAACACAGACTATTTTCCCTTTCTGGCAAACAAAGTTATTTCAGCTCTGCTTCCTTCCTCCACAACCCATCTATGGGTTTTATAAACATGATTGCTATCAGGACAAGAAAAAACCAAAACACAGACTCAGGACTGTCGAGGAAGATCTTCGTGTGTCTTCCTTCAACTCCTGCAAGAATATCAGCTTTGTGTTCAACTAAACAGGCACAGGTTTCACACTGTGTAACTTAAGAGTAGATTTTAAATATATCTTGTAAGAAATGAACTTTTGTGACATTTTTATTTGGTGTTGTGATTTTTCTATGTGACGTGGCACTAAAGGGTTGGGAAACACTGTTCTAACAGACTACAGCTCAAAACATGTAAAACCGGTTTCTTGTACATGACATTGAGTTCACCTTACTTAAATGGCCTTTTTAGACACGGTTGACGTTCATGTTTTGTGTACCAGTTAGAACAAAGCGATAAGCCTGGAGGCGTATAATTAGACAATTTGAAGATAGTTTTTCCTATTTAAAACCTCTAAACACCAACCTGTCCCTCTAACTCCTCCACTTGTTTGTTGCAGGGCGATGGCTCAGTCTGGCTGGAGTCCTGATTGTACTCTTGTCTTTCAGTGCCCAGATTGTCACAGCTTGCTGGCTGCGTTGCAAACACACATACAAACTAAGTGTCTGAGCTGGACAACACAACATCTTCACAATACTCAGAGTAAAAATCTCCCAACCTCAGTAGGCTTTCTCATCCTTTTGGTCGTAGTTTAACAGGGTGAGGCGGGAACAAAACAAAACAGCCTAACAGACGTGACCATAAAAGGAATCGCTTTACTGTACAACCACGTGATGCAGTGTGTGAATGTGTGTGTGAATGGGTGGATGACTGAATGTGTAAAGCGCTTTGGGGTCCTTAGGGACCATGTAAAGCACTATACAAGTACAGGCCATTTACCATTTTTACCAAGTGAGAGCAATTTAAGTTTGTAGGCTCGTGCTCAATTTAGTTTTGATGACTGACATCTCAAAAAGGTTATAAGAGCTGTTTTGTTTTTCTGTTTTTCTTCAAGGAATATTCAAAGAAATCCAAGAAAGCTCTAAATGGGGTGGAATAAAGTGTCAGAGGCACAGGATGTAGGGTGTAGACACATTAAAATAATGCCGAGATGCAATGGTGTATGTTATTTAACTTAAGATCACTTTTGTTGGAAGGTTATTTAAATGCGTCTTCACCCCAGCTGTGGCAGCAGCAGCGCAACTCATGAGGTTACAAAAAGAGCTGAGAGGTGCAACGCCAAAATGGATGGGTGCCAGTGGATGGAGCATCATTATCAATGTACACTGCCATGCAACAGGGGGCGCACAGTGAGCATAAAAATTGTTAGGTTTATATTGTTGGATTGTCATTTATGCTTAGAAACATTTACTCATATATGCTTAGAGTTATATAATCAATTGCATATTGATAGGATGTCTGATCCTTAGCAGTCTGCAAAGACTCTGTGTGCCTCCCAGAGTACTCTGGCATACCCACGCATCCTAAGGTCATGAGAGAGGTCGTACTTTCTCTTACTGATTTATGGTACAGGAGGACACCTACTCTGTATCTGTTTAAGTATAAGAGCCCTTTGTTTAGGTGGACCGCTGGACTCCTGGCACCAGCTTTGGGGAGTCGTTCACAGGGTCACATCTTGACACACACACGCATACCTACACATACACACAGACGGTACTCTTTGTTCACATGTATGCCTGTGTAGGACGTCATATGTTAATGAGACTATGCATATTCATGTAACCACAATAAAGACCAGTGCTACGGGTGAGCTAACTGAGAGTGACTGGGGTTCGAGTGTCAGGAGCAGCGCTCGTCACAGTTCTTTCCCTCGCACGAGATCACACAAAGAGCTCTGCCTTGTGTCCAATGCTTTTGGCCATTGTAGTAGAATTGTCTCTGATTGTTCCAGCGAGGGGTTTGTGCTTGACAGATCCATCAAAAACAGCCTCAAATTTGCAACATCACAGACTGAAATTCTTTCTAAAGATGGCAGACTAAAGAGTCAACCCTGAGCCCAAAGATGCATTTGAGAAGAGTTTTAGCACTTAAAAACTGACAGGCAAACTATTTATATTGGATAATTATGTACAGACTGGCAAATGTATAGTTCCTTTGGAGGGCTCCAAACTTAGGCCATAAGATGAGCTCTGTCAACTGTCCTGGATGCAAAATATGCATAAATAAGGAAATATATATGTACAACATGAAGATCATGATGAGAAGTGTCTGGGGTTTGTGTATGTTTTGTTCATGCATGTTGACGATCTCATTTTCATACTCACTGGTACTTTCCACAGGAACAACCAAGAAGTCATCATCATCATCGACTTCTTCGGGAGCTCAGGTCTGAGTAGCGCAGCATCTCTGGTGGTCTGTTCAGCTCTGGTGGTGGTGGGTCCCTTTGTGGGCGGCGTAAAAGTGCCATGATGCCATTCTGGAAGGCTGCTTGCACACTTGCATACACAATCACCTGAAGAAGATATACATAAAAAAGGCCTTAGAGCTTGAAGGTCCTGTGCAGCATCTTTTCTGTTCCTAGGACTGCGCTCTTCTGGACAGAGACCTGTTCTATTAATCTTATCCATCTATAGAAAGCTCTATAATGTGAATAAGGTAACAGGTTTTACCACAGTAGCAGGCATGGTAGTGAGCAGGACTGGGATCTGCAGGGTAACCGGAAGATCTTTGAGGAGCACTCGAAGAAATTCACTGAATCCCTGACCAAAGTACTTCAGTGGCTCTGTGATGAAGGTTGTGATGGTAAATAAGATTGCCTAAACAGAGAAGCATGTCTAGGTTATAAAACTGTACATACATATAGAAAGTCCAAACTCATACAAAGGAACACAGTTTAGGAAGACTTTGCATGGAAAAACGTATAGCAGTTAGAAAAAGGTAGAAAAGTGGCAAATGTATGTGTCAGCTTAATAGAAAGCAAAGCAATGAGGTTTCAGCCATATCGGATGTGATTTAAACATTGGTTTGTAGGGAAGAATGTGTATTCACCAACTGGTCGCTGGGTGAAATCGGTGCAAAGAAGGCGCTGTACCACAGACCTCCTTGTGACAACTTTGGTTTTCAGCCGGTTGCCACAGTGGCTGTAAGTTTTCACATCTGTCTGTAAATACTTGCTAACTAATAGCCGAGAAGTTGCACAACTTGAAAAAGTGATGGTTTGCCTTCAGAGTAAAAGTTGTGCTTCAGTGCTGCAGTTAAGATGTTTCAAAAGGCACAACTTTTACTTTTTATCTCACAACTAGTGGTTGTTGCATGGTCGTGAGCTATGGAATGCCAGGACTGCCATAATGAATTAATTAAATACATCATTAAATAATTAATTAAATGTGGCAATAATTAATTAAAATCAGAAATAATTAATTACATAAATATTTACGACACATGTAATTAATTCATTATTGACACATTTAATTAATTATTGACACATTTAATTAATTATTTATTTATTTCACATTTTAATCAATTATTGCCACATTTAAATAATTATTTAATGGTGTATTTAATTCATTCATTTTGGCACAGTTGACTCCTTCAGGTCTCACCATGAAATAATTTTATCTGTCAGACTCAGCCATCACACTAAGTGAGCGGGGTTAACGCTGCCATGCAGCTTCTCTAACATTTGATTGGTTGCCGTGCAAAGTAAGGCAAGACAGGTCAATCCTAGATAATAGATTGCTTGTGTCGACTTGGTATCCCAGAATGCATTTCAAATCACAGGCAGCAATGGTGGTGGTGTAGTTTTAATAATAGTGTTTTAGCCGCGAATGTCTGGTCAGGTTGTTACGGAGCCCCGCAGGGGACATGGGAGAAAAAAAAATTAAGAGATCTCGCAAAACAAACTCGGGATCTCGCAAAACTTGTACATAGTGTGATCAGCTACATGAAATGTGCCCTTTTTAGGATCACTAAGCAAACCACATGTCTACGTGACTTGCCATATAACAACTTTTGAGTGATAAACTTATTTTAGCAACTAACAGCTTCCTCTTTTCCGAGAACATACAGATGTAGAAAAGGGGAACCTCAGCTCTGAGTTCTTGGAATAACTTTGTTATCTTTGTACGCACATGTAACCAGCTTGTATAAATAAAGAATGCAGACAGTCACAGAGCGCGAGTCCGTGAGTGTCTCTCTGCGAGTACGAGCGCTCTGTGGCTGCCCTTGCAAGTAAATCAACTGCAGTGTTTGTGTTTTCTAACTCAGTTGTCTCAGCTGAAGAACTGTTTGGGAGATTCTTAGAAATCCCCTGTCATTTAAATTGGTCCTTCGAGCCGGAGTGGAAACAACAGACGCGTTTCTGTGACTCCAATCCAAGGTCTGACTGCTGCATCCTAACGTCGTGGGAAGCCAGCACCGAAGTCTGTCGACAGCCCTCTCCAGGTAGACGAGAAAGTCTTGGGACGTGAATTTGGGTCCAGGCCGGTGAATTAGTTCTGGTCCACGACGCTGGGATCCAGCCAGACGACCTGAACAACCAGCAAAAAGACGACTGAGGGTGAGAAAACACTGTTTTGGTCTGAACCGCCGTAAGGTTTTTGCGCAATAGGTCTAGCCCGCCGCAAGGGTCTAAAGAGGTCTAACCCGCCGCAAGGGTTTAAAGAAATAAACAAGTGATAAATTATATTTAGACTGGTTTCAGAAGTAGCTGCAATTACTTCGTGACAAATTATTAAAAATGCGTGAATGTCTATGTCTATATGTGTTTTGGAAGTAAGTTGATTTCACAGCACAAATAAACTGCTGAACTACTTCCATCTTTGTGTATCCTGCAAAAGCCCACGTACTGGTGACAAAGGGGAAAGGTTGAGTTCCGCCTCATAAAACTGACACCGCTCCATGAATAGTGCGGAGTAGAAGGGCGTGTAAGCCACCACTCCCGAGTCAAGCGTGCCAGAGAAGGCTTTGCAGTTCTGTGTAAATGGGGAATCAGCCCACCAAACTCACTGCTGACGAGCAGTGCTAGAAAAGAAATGTCCAGGCGCCAGACAAATCAGTGCTTGTAGATGGAGAAATCCTAAACAAATAAAAGTCCCACTTGGGAAGGGAAATGTAGTCCTTCAGCGCTAACACATCTGAAGGAGGCTCTTTAAAAGAAGTAGGAGAGACGAAAGACTTAAAAAAAGAAAGGAAAACGTACTCAAGAATCACAATACTTCCTGGCCTGAAAAAAAACCCAAAGAAAAAAAGAAGCAGATAGGTGAGACGAAAACAAAGAGAAAAAACAAGAGAAAAAAAGATAAACAGTCAGAAAAACAGAACATAATAATCCCTCATCAAGTGAAAAATTAGAGCTCAAAGTACAAGTTTAAAAAGGGCTGGATACAGAGCCAACTGAATACATATAAATACAAGAGGAATAAAGTGGAATAAACAAAAGGATAAATTAAATTAGAGCTTATCTCTAATGTATTCAAACTAATAATAGCAAGGATAACAACCTGTAAACTGGTATTAACAATGAAACATAGTTGGGATGACGACCATGCCCAGAATGAATAGAATGAATGAAAGCAGATAATTCACACGAAGACATATTAAATGAAATAGAGAGATGCATAAGGTATATTAAGGTTGTGTCATTGTTCAGCCAAGGAAAGTGTGTGAAAAGGAAAATGTCTCCAGCTTGGGAAAGGGTGAAACTGCAGATCACCCGAAGCCCTTGATGGATACAAAATAAAATATCAATAAAATATTGTAATTTACTGTTGGGTCTGTGTTTCCGCAAGCCCCGCTAATTCTAGAGACTTATTCATCATGAAGAAAACAAGACAGTCGATCGATCTATTATTTGCGCAAGGGAGGCCTCGTCTGTGTCCACCACGAAAATGACCCCCAGATCTGACCTCCTCCTGCTGCCTTTTATTGAGAGACAGTTCACACAAAACACTCTGTTTTGTGTGAACTGGCCAGCTCTGTTCTAGGATGCCCTCTGGACCCAGTGGAGGTGGTGAGTGACAGGAGAACGGCGGCTAAGCTGTCATCCCTGTTGGACAACATCTCCCACCCCATGCAGCAGACTGTGACAGCACTGAGCAGCTCCTTCAGTGGGAGACGCGGCACCCACGGTGTGGGACGGAGAGATTTCGCAGGTCTTTCCTCCCCACTGCTGTCAGACTCCATAATAAAGACTTTAACTGATCAAACACACACATCCATACATGTGCAATAACACTAATGTGCAATAATCTTTTCTGGCATCGTTGTATTTTTACTCAGTTGTATATAGTATTTGTATTTTCTTCTATTTTCTTATCCTTATTGTATATTTCTTTATTTTATTCTACTGTATATAGTATTTTATTTTATTTTCTATCTGTTACAGTTGTGTACTGTATTTATTCTTATTGTATTCTAATTTTTGCCTCATAACTTTTGCACTGTCCACTTCCTGCTGTGACAAAACAAATTTCCCACGTGTGGGGACTAATAAAGGTTATCTTATCTTATCTTATCTTAAAACACGTCAGAACAAAGCCACGCCCCCTTGGTTCTAAGACAAAGCATTGTATGTATATGTGTGAACTTCTGTAAGAGTGTGTGTGTGTGTGTGCGTGCGTGCGTGTGTGTGTGTGTGTGTGTGTGTGTGTGTGATCCTGCTGATCAAAGGGTCATATAACATAAAAGCACAGGAGGAACATCCTTGGTCATAAAGAGGGTAGTCTCCCCCACACCCTAGATGGTTCACCCTAGATAACACAGTGAAGCCATACAAAGGGGAGGAATTTTCCCCACATCAAACAGACCTTCACAAGGGTGTTCCTGTGATAATAAACACTACCGCCCCCCTCCCAGAATCTTAAGGATCTGGGGAGGGGAGGACAGAAATAATTCTTTAAAACTATGTACAAATGGTAAACATAAAAATGACAAACATTTAACAATTCAGCTTAACATTTACCATTGCTGTTATATGTAAAAAAAAGAAAAAGAAAAGATAATAACATTAATAATGACATAATATTAATATGAAGAGGCACCTTAGTCAGTTATGATGTGAGGTGGATGATTGTTAGAAGTAGTCTGCATCAAGCTTAAGGTTGCTCAAATTCAGTACAACGACATATGAGATGAAGAAAATATCTAAAATAATTAAGTGCATAGTGTCACGACCTGCGGGATCGGCAAGGCGCTGATCAGCATCTCTCCACTCCTAGCCCCCCTTCTCTTCTCTTTTTCCTCTCTCTCCCTCTCCCCTGTTTTGCCGGGGCGGAACTCATGGCGGGTTCACGCCCTCGGTCCACGCCTTCCCGGATCGTGCACACCTGGGCCTCATCAGACCAGCTGGTATATTAGAAGGAGGAGATCAGCTGTTCAATGCTGGATTGTTGTGAAGGCTCTTGTCAGTACACACCTAGCTCAAGTTTCCCGTGCCTCTGTCTCAGAGACTTAACGTGTTCCTTTGTTCCTAGATTCCCCGGACCCGTCCCCGTGTTTCCCCGTGTGGAGTGTGGAAGGAGTGACAGGTCGCTAGCGGAGTGGAGAGAGGCTGTTCTGAGCGCGTGTGTGATTTCCCCGTTTTCCCTGGAGCCCTGCCCCTCACGTCTTGTATATAGCACTAACCTCGCACTGTCTGTACATACACTTGGTGAAGATCTGTAATAAACAATCTCTGTTTGAACGCTACCCAGGAGTCCTGCGAGTGGATCCTCTAAGCAACCCGTGACACATAGAGGCATTTGACCTGCTTGAAAACCTGTCATCCTAGATGAGACTTTGCTGAGATATAGAGCACACCTATACTAACAACTAATAAGCTAAACCCTGTATGCAACATACAGGGTTTAGCTTATTAGTTGTTAGTATAGGTGTGCTCTATATCTCAGCAAAGTCTAAAGCTACAAGATTAAGAAGCTGAATTAAATATGTGGACACTGCTAAGCTAATGAGCAAGTTACACATTTTTTTTTTTTTTTTTTTTTTTTAGAGCAGGAGCTGCATGATATTAAAGCTCACACATGCAGCTGTCTGTGAGCTCAGTTTTTTCCTCACACTTCTGATTTGTTTCTGGCAGCAGCTTTTTTCTTTTTGTGTCCTGACTCATGTGTGTAAAGCGTTCATGCCATCAGCAACTTGTTTTTGTTTGTTTTTTTGTTTGTTTGTTTGTGTTGTTGGTTTGAAAAATAAATAAATTTGTGATCATACTTGTGGATCACAGTGACACATAATGATTAGGCATATGATTTACTAATGTCTAGTTTTAGAGCTGTGAGCAATGCATCCACATTGAGATTAAAAGCCTGGTGCATACTTTATATGAAGCTGCTATAGAAAGAGTGGAACCTTGTGGGAAAAGTTCAAATAAAGAAGTTTTTTAAATCCTAACTTAAAAGTTTGAAATATGTAAGATGTGTGAATTCTTTGAAAAAAATAGAAATGACCTAAAATGCCTTAAATATCATCATCAGTGGCACGCCAGTGGAGAGAGTGGACAGTTTCCGATACCTGGGTGTCCACATCACTCAGGATCTGTCATGGTCCTGTCACATCAACTCCCTGGTTAAGAAAGCTCGTCAGCGTCTCTTCTTCCTCAGAAGACTTAGAGACTTCCATCTGCCACTGAAGGTGCTCAAGAACTTCTACTCCTGCACCATCGAGAGCGTCCTGACGGCAAACATCTGCACCTGGTTTGGGAACAGCACCAAGCAGGACAGACGAGATCTGCAAAGGGTGGTGCGCTCGGCAGAACGCATCATTCAATCAAAGCATGTTCATGCAAACATCGTCGGGTCTGCCGTGATATGTTTAACATGGGACTTTTGCTCCTGAACCTCTGCAGACCGGAGCTGTACGAAGTCACTTTCCTCTTTACGCAGGACTGTAAGCTGTCATCTGTGAGGTGTGAGCGGTGTTTGTTTTTATCATAGTTCAAGGTGTGGGATAGCTACTCAAATACATATGTGGAAGATCGACAATCAACAAATTAGGCATACTGATAGACCGCTCTCATCAGAAACGCAAATAAATCTGCTCAGACATCATTAAATGTTCTGTTTTCTTCAGATATTTTTTTTCTTGCGTTTCTCCATACTTGGCCTACCTGGGGTTGAAAGTCTCGACAGGGGCGGATCTAGAAAAACCTTCTTATGGCGGCATGAGGGTGGCAAAGAAATCAAATGGAGGGGAAAAATCAAAGCCTTTTTTTTTTCAAAGACATACGCAGGTGGTTACATATGGTTAAAATGATTCAACTGCAGTAAGTATGCACGTTTCTCATATCAATATAATCCATAAGTTGATTATTGTCTGTAGCCCACATGATTAAACACTTTAGTTACATAAAACATGTGAGTTTAGATTGTATCTGCTGTATAGCCTGTATAATAAATTAATATGTAGCCCAATAAGTATAAACTCCAGAAAGCTACACAACATGGGGCGGTTCATTTACAAACACAGGTCTAACTTGAGTTTCACACAGTTTTTATTAGAAAACAGTCAAATTGTTAAATGCTTAAAGTACACAAAATGTCAGAAATCTGCACCGTCATGAACACAAATTTAAAGCTAATTTTTCGTGATTTGTTGATTAACCCTCCGAGGTCTAAATCCCACGTTGTGCACATCAACATCACAGATTTGTACAAATAAAGTTTATAACAAAGACATGTTAAATATTAAGCTCTGGAAACAGCTGGTTGTTTTTGTTTGGAACATGTTGTTTTGTTGCCATAGCGATGCCTCCAGGGAAAAGTTAGGGATTTAAGCATGTTTTGAATGAAAACATCAGCATATGAACAGAAAACTGAAGAGACACTGCAACCGTATGAAAGCAGACCACTATTTAGTGACATTTCGACGTTTCCCTGAGGATTAACTGCTCTGTAATTTACCAAGAACTAAAGTAAGTTCAAATTTCACTTTACAAACTTAAGATCATTTACTTTAATATAAAGCCTGATTTTCCTGCCTGCCAGGACAGTATTTATGTACTTTACATTGTGCAAGACTAGACTATATTTTCCATCATAGAGAGGATGATGTGGATCTATTATCCAGGAAAACAAATGAAGACTTAACTATTTGTCAGCTGATGTAATATTTGACAAATTATACATAAATGAGAAAATGTTCTTAATCATATCTGAGTGACAGAAGCTCTTTTTAACACGATTATTTTCTTAACTTAGGAAAATAGAGAAGACTTAAGTTTTCAAATTCAAATTTTATTTGTCACACACACACAACCATACACAGTATGACATGGGGGTGAAATGCTTGTAGCTGTGCAATGCCCGACCATTTTGTTCTCACACAAACTATTAGAATTTCTGAGAACCTGAGGCTGCGTCCACATGTACACGGCTGTTTCTGAAAGCGCAGCTTTGTCTCTGCATTTGGGCCTTTCGTCCACACCTAAACAGCAGATTGAGTCACTGAAAGGTGAGATTTTTAAAAACTCCTGCCAGGGTGGAGATTTTTGAAAACGACGTTTTTGTGTTTAGGTGTGGACGAGGAAAACGGACATTTACTCAGGCAATGTCAAAAGTGTGCGCCGCTGTTGACGCTGTGGCCACGTTAGTGTTTACATGAGATCAGTTTCTACAATGGCCGATGTAGACAACATACTGTGTCTTTACTCTTAGTATCTGCAGTTTTTACACACTTACATATACACACACAGTTACTGTGCCTCCATTTAGAAACACAGAGGCATCAGACGTGGCTTCTACATTCAACACAGACGCTCTCCCAACCCAAATCCTGACGTCGGTTTGGAATAAATGTAATTTAAAAAATGACATTTATGTATGCTGTATGCATTTTGTCCATTCCAAAGTTGTGAGTCTGTTCCAGCCAAAAAGCTGTCTTTAGTTATTAACATTTGAAACGATGAAGGCACGTGAAAGTAACACAAAGTTAGCTGCTTTTCCAGAAAAAGACAAAAACTTCTCAGAAGTACGTAAGGTTTTGTGAGGTTTTCCCACCCAGGCTTCTAGACTTCTGATTGGCCAACATTTCCACACGGTTAAGATTTGGCGTGTTCTTGACAGCGTTTCAGTTTGTTTTTAGCGTTTACATGTGGAAGGAGATATTTTTTCAAAACTGCACATGTGGACTGTATTTCTTTTAAACAAAAAAGCCGTGTACGTTCGGACGCAGCCTGAAGTCATCACAAAAAAAGCAAATTCTCTGAACATGCTGAGTTGAGGTTTACTGATCATTGTTGTTTTGTGTTCCTTGTAGTCAAAATGAGTGGAAGAGGAGACGGATCACACAATAACCGTCACGGTAAGCACATGTGCTCAGTCTTGAAATTGATGAAAAACAGATTTTCAGCAGATAGTTATGAATGCTAATTAAAAGATTAAATGATCTTGCAGGCCGACAGGTTAACCCACAAAGGTTTGAAAGTGGAGATCAGGAACCAGCTAATGGACCAGTTAATGGACCAGTTAATGGACCAGCTTTCGAGCCTATTCATGGACTCCGGGGCTTCCTGATCGATCTTTATTTTCTTCTCGATGATATGTTTTGGATGCTGAATGAGCTAATAGATGTATTAGTGGAACAATATGTTGATTACCGTCACAATGCCAATGACAATAATGTCAACATTCAAAATATGAATGTGAGGGACAATAATGCCAATGCTGACAACAACGAACAGCACGAGGATCATAATGCTGTTGTTGTTGGTGGCATTGAAAATGAGGATTCTGATGAGGCATTTGAAGACTGTGAGGATGTTCACCAGTACATCCCAGAAGAGGACCCTCAGCCAGGTGTATCCAGGAGGAGGTCTAGAGAGATGGATGAAGCCGATGTGGAACCAAACGAAAGAATCAGATGGAGCGAGGAGTTTTCTGATGACGACTCTGACTTCTTCTCTGCTTGTGACACTGATAGCGAGGGCTGTCCTCAGCAGGTAACAGAAGAAGAACCGCAGCCTGGTGGATCCACGAAAAGGTCCAGAGAGGAAGATGTAGACGAAGAAGAGCATAATAGCAAAAAATCCAGGCTTGCAAACTCTGATTCGGGGACCAGCTCAGCTGTGTACGACCACTCTGAGAGCAGCAGTGATGAACTTTTTGAAGATGCGCACGAAGAGCTTAACAACCATGAAGCTGGAGGCTCGAGGAAGCGTTCCCGAGAGGACTTTGAGGAAGAAGAGGAATACTTCCCTGTTTGCAAACTTCGGAGGTGTTCAAATGAGTCCAGCAGCAGCAGTGATGAAGACTAACACTATTTCGACGGGTTTCTTCAGTATCCTTTTAGTAGGCTGATGGCCTACTCAGGTGACCCTGAATCCTCCATGCTGCAATAAGCTGGGCATACACTGTGCTGCGATTTCTTTCAGTCGCGTTATTCAGCTCCTGCTCAAACTGTACGATTGACTCGCAGGGGTGAGAAGTTTGTGCCTCCATCGCTTGTGTCCCGATCACACGCCGCACCGCCGTTCGACTCCGTCTTTTCGCTCTCATTTCTGCGTTTGCGCGTGCGCGGTGTGAGACGCTGCGGTGACACCCTCAGGACGACCCACAGGATTTCAAACAGGTTTGATTTTCTTGCGAGCAAACGATTGATGATCGGGAGCTGGTCGTGAGGCGTTAATCGCTTCTCGTTACCCCGTTACCCTCGTTATGTAGACGATGCACGACACACGATTAAGGCCAAACTCGGGACGACCCCCAAAACGGTCGCACGACTGAAAAATCGGCTCAAAATGGGCCAAAAAGAGCACAGTGTATGCCCAGCCTAATGCTGCCGGGGGATTCCCATGATGCACTGGGTGTTTCTTCCTCACCCATTATGTTTAATAGACCTCTCTGTACTGAATTGTACTTGTGATTAACCTCTGGCTCTCTTCCACAGCATGTCTTTATCCTGTTTGCCTTGCCCCTCCCCAACCGGTCGCAGCAGATGGCCGCCCCTCCCTGAGCCTGGTTCTGCCGGAGGTTTCTTCCTGTTAAAAGGGAGTTTTTCCTTCCCACTGTCGCCAAAGTGCTTGCTCATAGGGGGTCATATGATTGTTGGGGCTTTCCCTCCCCTGTCTCTTTCCTTCTTTCTACCCCCCCCCCCATCTGTCCTCTTAATCTCTTCTTTACAACCCCTCCCCCCCATTTTCATTTCCTCCATCATCTCTCTACCCTGTGTTCACTTTTGAGAACACAGGGTAGAGAGATGATAATAAAATGATAACAATAAACACAATTGGCTACATTTTACATGTGTCGGATCAATGTCTTCATTTAAGTCTGTCTTTGTGTATAATATGCATACTTTACAGACATTGTTTGACTTGTTATCATTCAAGACCTGATGGAGACGTTGGAGCTGTGCATGTTTAATGCTACGTTTCGATCAAGAAATGAACTTGTAGCATAAATGTCTACTCATCTGTGATTGTATTAATCATTTCAGCTTCATAAATCAAATTGACTCAATCACCAAAACCAAAACGGGGCTCACACAGTAGTGCGTCCTTGACACAGCTGGGTCAGATAACTCTAGTGAGAACGCGTTTGTGTACCATCACAGACTAACACATGTACATGATCTCATCAGCAGAGGCTTCTATAATCTTACATTTCATGGCATTTGCATTCTACAAGCTTATTTATTGAGAAGTCTCAATAAAGGCATGTTTGTGCAGGTGCTGCTTTGTTGCACAGACACTAACTCACACCAAAATTCCCCCTTTTCACAAAATAAGCATTCTGCTTCTCTTATCCTAAAGCGTCTTTAATCTTCCTTCAAATGCCATTCAGTATTACTGTCATGACCCTGTGCCTTCTCGGCTGACTCTGTATGGCTACAAGTGTTTTTGTTGTGCTGCATCTCTCTCTCTCCCCTGCACTGCGCTCTACCGGGGCGGAGTCATGACGGCTCCAGCCCCTGGCTCGGACACCTGCAAGCAATCATCTCACTCACTTCTTAAGGCGGCTGCTGAGAGTGCTTCCTCGCTGGATTATTGTGTAACACTCGTCAGTGTCATCACCTATCTGAGCCTTTTTCTGAGTTTCTGTCGTGCCACTACTTACCTGCCTTTCCTCTCTGTGCCAGGATTCTCGCCAGCCTGAGGACCGCCGTTGGTGAGCTAAAGCCGGAGTCCGAGCTACCTGAGCTTCAGTGGATTTTGTACATAGCCCTCTTCTTCCCGTGCCTGTGCTTCCCGGAGACCCTCTTCCTGTGCCCCCTCACCTGTATATATTCGCACCTGGTGTCTGTGTGTGTAAATAAAACGTGAACTTTAGTGACGGTCTGACTCAGAGTCCCTCCTGAGCCTGACAATTACTTGATTCCACAAATTTAAACAACACTCTAATACCAAGTACGCCTGTAAAGATTCCCTAAAATGTTGGAAGTGTTTAGACATAAAATTCACGGAGGTTAAGGTAAGCTGAGAGAGAACAAGGGGTTTGGGGAAAACAACAATACTGAGGCCAGAAATGCAAAAGCATGTCTTTTTCTGGATTCATGTTCAAGGTGGGTATCGGTTTTCACAGGGTCTTCAAAACCCACAACAAACACACCTGTCGAGTTTCCAAGTGACAACAAAGAGCCATTTCCAATCTCAAAGCGGCTAAAAACCGCACACACCCACATTCCAGCTGACAAGCGGAGGATCGTGTTTTTCAGCTGGATGTTCGACCTGCCTTTCTGCCATTTCCACCCTTAAACGTAACTCCTCAGGTCATGACAGATAAGCAATCACATTCAAACGTCCTGGGAATATATTACAATTATAATTACAAAACATGTATCTCATTGCCTCCTCTCTGTGTTGACCCATCTTGTGTTCATTCGCATTTGTGCTCCTCAGAAGAAGAAAACAAAACAAACAAAGTTTTTAGAGCCAGCCTCCACATACCTCTATTAATGATCCTTCTCGTATTTTTGGACCTCAACTGGATCTTTGAAAACCTCCCAGTGAAGTCACTGGGATCCAACTTATCCACTAACAGACAGCCGATACGGTCCAGAACGATCCCATCCTGGCCTTCACTCTGGTTCACCCCCTGGTCCTGATTTTGGTTCAGACAGTGGCCACTGCAACGATCTGAAGCACTGCTTTCAGCCCCAAGGCTGGTGGTGCTTTTGACATCTTCTAGAGACATGTCTCACTATTTGCTCATTAGCCAGTCTCCACAGGAGCTCACCGACACCTCGTAGGATATTGTCAAAATGTGGCCCTCCTCAGAGAAGGAAAGACAACCTTACATTGTTCCACAGAAGCCTCAAAAGAAAAGAATCCTTGTTCCAGACAGGTAAAACTTGAAAAGAGGAAGGAAAAATATTTAAAAAGGCCATTTTCATTTTCTTCATCACCTTTTTTCCCACATCTTGGTATCCAGTTTCCTTTCAGGGTTTATTCTCTTTATGTTGTGTTCATCCCGAGACACTGAGCTCATCGCTTTGTTGTTACACAGATCTCCTGAGAGTTCAGGTCTTCCTCTCAAAGCTCTTCCTCACAGTTGTTTAAGATTTTTTTTTAGTTTCTTATTTTATTTGAAAGCAGATTTCAGTTTTCTGTAAGACCTTCCTTCTCTTTGCGTGCCACGCTTCAACTCTCACATGCTCTCAGAGCGTTTCTGTCTATTTCAGCCCTCTGAGGCACAGCTGTGTTTCTTCACTCTCACGTGGTGAAAAATAAGGGAGGGGGCCAATTCCAAGGACGCAGCTTGATTGGGTGGTTTGTTAAATCTGAGTGGTTCTTTTAGCCCCTCCACTCCTTTGCATTTTCTTCCTCTCTTTTTCCTCTCTAAGGCTACGTTCACACTGCAGGTCTTGATGCTCAATTCCGATTTTTTGATCGAATCCGATTTTTTTGTCTGCTTGTTCACACTACAAATAAAATGCGACAGCAAACGCGCTCTAGTGTGAACCAAAGCGGCCGCATGCGCAAAAGAAGACGTCACACACAACGCGCTCTGTTTAGACCCAGAGCAAACAATACAGGGAGTGCAGAATTATTAGGCAAATGAGTATTTTGTCCACATCATCCTCTTCATGCATGTTGTCTTACTCCAAGCTGTATAGGCTTGAAAGCCTACTACCAATTAAGCATATTAGGTGATGTGCATCTCTGTAATGAGAAGGGGTGTGGTCTAATGACATCAACACCCTATATCAGGTGTGCATAATTATTAGGCAACTTCCTTTCCTTTGGCAAAATGGGTCAAAAGAAGGACTTGACAGGCTCAGAAAAGTCAAAAATAGTGAGATATCTTGCAGAGGGATGCAGCAGTCTCAAAATTGCAAAGCTTCTGAAGCGTGATCATCAAACAATCAAGCGTTTCATTCAAAATAGTCAACAGGGTCGCAAGAAGCGTGTGGAAAAACCAAGGCGCAAAATAACTGCCCATGAACTGAGAAAAGTCAAGCGTGCAGCTGCCAAGATGCCACTTGCCACCAGTTTGGCCATATTTCAGAGCTGCAACATCACTGGAGTGCCCAAAAGCACAAGGTGTGCAATACTCAGAGACATGGCCAAGGTAAGAAAGGCTGAAAGACGACCACCACTGAACAAGACACACAAGCTGAAACGTCAAGACTGGGCCAAGAAATATCTCAAGACTGGTTTTTCTAAGGTTTTATGGACTGATGAAATGAGAGTGAGTCTTGATGGGCCAGATGGATGGGCCCGTGGCTGGATTGGTAAAGGGCAGAGAGCTCCAGTCCGACTCAGACGCCAGCAAGGTGGAGGTGGAGTACTGGTTTGGGCTGGTATCATCAAAGATGAGCTTGTGGGGCCTTTTCGGGTTGAGGATGGAGTCAAGCTCAACTCCCAGTCCTACTGCCAGTTTCTGGAAGACACCTTCTTCAAGCAGTGGTACAGGAAGAAGTCTGCATCCTTCAAGAAAAACATGATTTTCATGCAGGACAATGCTCCATCACACGCGTCCAAGTACTCCACAGCGTGGCTGGCAAGAAAGGGTATAAAAGAAGAAAAACTAATGACATGGCCTCCTTGTTCACCTGATCTGAACCCCATTGAGAACCTGTGGTCCATCATCAAATGTGAGATTTACAAGGAGGGAAAACAGTACACCTCTCTGAACAGTGTCTGGGAGGCTGTGGTTGCTGCTGCACGCAATGTTGATGGTGAACAGATCAAAACACTGACAGAATCCATGGATGGCAGGCTTTTGAGTGTCCTTGCAAAGAAAGGTGGCTATATTGGTCGCTGATTTGTTTTTGTTTTGTTTTTGAATGTCAGAAATGTATATTTGTGAATGTGGAGATGTTATATTGGTTTCACTGGTAAAAATAAATAATTGAAATGGGTATATATTTGTTTTTTGTTAAGTTGCCTAATAATTATGCACAGTAATAGTCACCTGCACACACAGATATCCCCCTAAAATAGCTAAAACTAAAAACAAACTAAAAACTACTTCCAAAAACATTCAGCTTTGATATTAATGAGTTTTTTGGGTTCATTGAGAACATGGTTGTTGTTCAATAATAAAATTATTCCTCAAAAATACAACTTGCCTAATAATTCTGCACTCCCTGTATTCTTTGACTGATGGCCCTTATAATATAAAGACTTCGGACTTCATGTTTCCCAATTTTTGCTTTAAGTTATTTTGTTATTTACATAATAATGTAAATAACCTAATAATGATCCTTATTGCTGTTTTAGAGGAGCGGAGCTTCAAAGGATAGCTGCAGATTTCTGTCAGAATCTGCAGATTATACAGTACAAATAAAATGTTCACGTTTCTCCAACGTTGTCTTCCCAACAGTTTCACTGACATCTACACTGGATGGCCAGGAAGCGTTCACGATGTCTTCTCCGGCGCTGATATTTGGCGTCTGTCTTGTGTCGGTGACGTAAAAGATGGATTTAATGCAACTTGACCATCAAACAGCAGTCGCTTTCTGAAACATCGGATATGTATCGGATTCAGCACCACATACGAAAGTGACCCAGATCGGATTTGAAAATATCGGATTTGTGCCGTTCACACTGTCAGACCATGATCGGATATGGGTCGCAGAGGGTCAAAAAAAATCGGATTTGATGCGCTTTCGCCTGCAGTGTGAACGTAGCCTAACTGCCATTCCTTAACTGTGATTCCTCCCCTGAGCATCCCTCTGTTTTTATCCAGTTTTATGTAGACTGCACAGCTTTTCAACCTTAGTTATCACAACACTGCCAACAAAGAAAGAAATGTGTCACTGCAAGTCAGAGGTGAAAGTTGAGCTGAGAAGACAAAGCGGTGCCATCCAGTCTCACGTTCAACATTCAGTCTGGATTGTAGAAACTACTTCCTCCCACATAGTGTGAGTCGGAGACTGTGCCACAATCAATTGTTTTTTGTGGGGTCTTTTATTATCATAGAATTAATTATTAATCTGAGAATGATGGTTATTTTAAACCCTATTTTTTCACATTTTCCTGCTGTGTACCTCTTACTTTAACCTCAGCAGCCCAAAGCAACCCCTTGTATTTCTTGTCTTATCAAATTGCACCATGTGGGACCTCTGTGACAGGGGACTTTTATCTAAAAGTTACATGTAAGAATCCTACATTCCAATTTACCTTATGAACAGTACAAAAGGATTAGCATTGAATTAAAAGTAAGTCACTAAATGTTAGAATTGGCTGGTTGGTGTGTGCTGAACAGGGCTGATACTTTATACATGCATGCCTTCATAAAACTGGTTGAAACAGGCAAAGTAACTGACATGTATGTTTACATTTACTGCATGTTTTACTTCTCAGAGTGAAACTGAAACGTTCACTTTTAGCAACTGCATTTTGCGCATGCTTTCAAAACTACTTAGATTTTTGTTTTGTAATGTAAAAGTATGAACACCACACTGTACACTGCATACAAGGTTGTATGCAAAAGAACTGCATTCCATACATGCGTGTAATTATTTTTAGTAAGTGCTGGGGAAGTATCAAAGGCTTGATTGTCAGACTAATAATTCATTTTTGTTGACTTAAAGTAAAACATCAAAGTGATTAAATTGATTACAACAGCCTGTACAAGTGAAAAGATGTGTCACGAGTTTAAAATTGATCAGGTTTAAAAGTTGTACCAATGCACCACTGCAATGACCATATTATGTCTGCCAAACCCCCACGACCCCCACGACCCCCACCTCCTTATTGTGATATTTTGCCTCAGGCTTTCTGCAGGTCTTTGGAAATACGTTTTTAACTCATTTTCAGTGCGGTCCTTGTCTCTGACCATGTCTTTTAATTGTTAAGCCACTTCACACAAAACTAAGAACCATTCAAACATAAGGCACCTAACTCAAGGGATGAACTGGTGTTATGTCTACACATAAGACAACTTGCTAAAAAGAGCTATACATAGTATCTTTAGGCACTTTTCTTCTTAGCAGCCTGTCACAAAACAATAAAACAAAACATAATTTGACCCCATTTCTTTAGTTGAATCGATGAAAATTACCGATATGAGGGCAGATGTGAAGGAACTATCAAAAGAAGTGGCAGTATATAAAAATGCATTTATAGCAGATGAACAGTATCTGAAAGTCATGTCTTTAAGCAATAGAAAACAAGCCAGATCTGAGGTCCAGATCCAGACAGGACCTGAGAGATGCATCTTGCAGTTGAGCCACTGTTTGCTGTAGTCTCATCAGAAAATGATCTGAGTGGAAGGGAAACGGAGAAAAGGCCACGGTATGTCAAACTGCACATAAACCTGACTAAAAATCAACAAAAGATGTTAACTACTCGGTTTGAATGATCGTTAATATGTAAGGAAGAGATCAGGAGAGCGGTACAACAGTAACTGTAAAACACAGTGGCGTCTTCTTTTTTTAGCGTGACAATTATTTCAAACACACAAAGCAACACTATCAGTCATGGATTCATCTCTACAGAGTCTGGACCTCAACGTTACTGAAGCAGTGTGGGATCTTGGCAGAGAGCAGAATAAAAGGCAGCAACATCCAAAGAAGAGCTTTGGATGTCCTTCAAGAACTGTTCCTGAAGACTACTTGGAGATATAACACAGTCGTAGTTTAACAGCTGATTATCTTCCATCTGCCATTACCAAGCCCAAACACCGGCTCTACAGTGGTGCCCTCTAGAGCTCAAACGCTCTGCTTACAAATAGTGTTTCTTTCTGAGGAGGTCGGATTTGTTCGTTTGTACGTAAACAAGATTGTTTTGGACACAATTAGCTTTGCCTGCAGCTCAGAAAAGATAAAAACAAGAACTGAGGGCTTGATTTTAAAAACAAAATGAGACATTAAAACACTGATTACAAAAAATGCATCATGGCATTATATCACACTAGCCATTGAAGTGTACATGTAAACACACACACACACACACCACAGATGGCTGAGCAGTTACTTTCTGGCAGATTTACTTAAACAATGGAAGGGTGGCCGTGCTCATCCACACCGTACAACCTTATTTAAGCTTCCAAAAATATATTTTGGAAACTTACAGCAATATTATACCGGATTAGTCTCTGCCATTCATGGTAAAAGTTGTCTGATCCACTCGTCATGAGCTCCTTAATTCTGATCTCTGTGACCTGTGAGCGGGATTAAAGAGACTGTCGACAAATACACGGTAAAGCTTAAAAGAGCTCAGCCATTTACACTGACGTGGCAAAAAACAGAGTCTCAAGGCAAAAAACAGAGTCTCAAGTATCATAAAAGGGGTTAAAGAAGGCTTCTCTACAAAACTCAAGAAACTCTTGATAATAGAGGACCAAAAAGTTTTAAATGATACTCTCACATGGATAGTGACTGATAGCAAAGTCTTTGTTTGAATAGTCAATGTTCTTTACAACTAAATGCACAGAAACAAATGCTAATTCAAATTTTAAATAATAAAGTTTCTCTCAAAATGAATCTTTGATGATGCTAAAAGGTAATAAATGCAGGTTTTTTGCTCCACTGCAGTGGTGCTGATGTATAAATCAGTCATGCTGCAAAGGCAATTGAAAGCCCCAGTGGGGCAGTGCATTATAATGCACCTCCATATATTCAACAGCAAGTACAAGAAAATTAAAATCTTAAAAAAAAGTTTTCAGATTTAAACAATTACAGAATGACTTCCTTGAAAAAGCTTTGAATCTGTAATAACAATCCCTATCAGTACAAATGCGTGTACTGATGTGCTTATTTAAAAAAGAAATCAAACTAGACTGGTGCAGGGGAAACATGTTCCAAACACCCGTCTGGATTTCAGGAATTGTATACCGGGAACAAATTTAAAGGGATTGAAGGAACTTCAGAGAAGCACAGTACTCTGACACACATGTCAAACTGTGTGTGTGTGTGTGTGTGTGTGTGTGTGTGTGTGTGTGTGTGTGTGTGTGTGTGTGTGTGTGTGTGTTACTTGTAGCGTAAGTCCATACATAGAACAATAGAGTTAACTGGGTCGCTCCTACTGCTGCTGTTGAACTGCTGATCTGCTGTGCACACTTCACCCACAGTACACAACAGAAGGGCACAAAACCCCTATTAAATATCAATCAGATTTCAAAACATTTAAAACAGGCAGCAGGGTACTGCTGCCTGCTGTGATACATCCTCTAACACTGGCTTCCTCTCACAAAACATCCAAGCTGACTGCTTCTGGACATCTCAGCAATGAGATAATAACAACGGGAGACCGGATCTCTAGACAACACATTAATCCACAGCCCACAACTCTACATGTCTTCTCAATGAGGAAAAATACCTCATCAGTGAGGGGTCCAAAAGGCCCAGACAGGGTTTCAGACAGGCCCCGGAACTGAGAGACGTGCGTGTTTTCTCTTCCAGACGTGACACACTTTTTTAAAAAATGCTCCCAGACTGTAATCACTGGCAAGTAACACTGCTGCTATTTACATTAGCTCCCTCGCTGATAGCTAAAGTGTAGCGCAGCCATCACTGGTGATTGTTTATGAAGTCTTAATGATATAGCAGGCGTCGCTGTAATATCAGTCAACAAAGTGCTTGGTCCACGTGGTCAGTGGTTCATAACAAACCTCTCTGTTCTAGCCTACAAACTGCACTGGAAAGGCGGTAGCTGGTGGTCTGGAGATGTTTGGACTACAAATCGTCGATATAAGACTGCAACTACACTCAGCCCCGTGGGTTCCCTTTCTCTTAGTATCCCATGATTCCTTGGTGTCTGTGACCTCGCGGAGCACGGGAAGAAGAAGCCGAGCTCGGTCACGCTGTATGCAGGAGGTGGTGCTGCTGGCTGGTTAACTATTGCTCACTTGTACATCATGGCTGCTTCGAAGCCAGTCGAGCCGCAGTCTGGGACTGGACTACCCCGGTGGCAGCTGGCCCTGTTAGTGGGGGCTCCCATAGTACTCGGAGTCGGGGCGGTCTACCTATGGAACCGCAGCAGGACGAAGGAAAAGAAGGGGACCGGGGAGCGGAAAACACCTGAAGGCAGCGCCAGCCCCGTGCAGGGCCAGGACGGCGAATCTCGATCCGGCCGAGAGCAGGAGAACATGGTGACGCTTCTGCCGCCCTCATTTCACTCTTACCACATTAGCATGATGGGTGTCCGTGCAGTGGGTACACTCTTCTGACTAACCGTGTCATTGCCATAAAAATACAGTCAAGGACATCGGACGTTACCGCCTCCAAGCAGCTGCTCTACCTCCGCAGTGCAAGGCCGGCAGCAGCCGGTCCACTGGAGCCAGATTAGCTTATGCTAATCGCTAGAGAGCTAGCACTCAAGCTAACAGTAGCTAGGTCAGCATGCCTGGCTGCAAATGTTTGCGTCAAAAGACTTGAAAAACGTCCGTATCTGACGCCAAAATCCCCGATGCTGAGCGGTAAAATAGACATCAACCGCATGATAATAATAATTACCCGAAATGAGGTTTGAGTTTTGTAACTAATGTTTAGCTGGCTAAAGCTGCTTTCCCAGAAAGTGACGTTGGGCGGGGATGGTTCGAGTCTGTTTTAGGTAGAGACAGTGTAGCAGCCAAAGGTGACTGTCACCTCATTTACTCTCCACTGTCATGCATAATGTCCTCAGTGATGGGCTGTATTTGTTAAACAGTGTAATGAAGCCAGTGCGTTTTAAATAGATGTTAAACATTTTCGGTTTACTTTCTGTTACATGTACATCTTACTAATGTTTTTACATTATCTTAAAACGGTGTGACACACATGGGTAGGACAATTCTAACTGAAATGGATGAAAGACCAACGTTTTATTAGGTAGATACAGAAGTTTCTGTTCTTAGTTCAGGAAAATCACCAGGACCTTAATAAAACACATGTTAAACTTTTTTTTTTTTGTAAAGTAGGATTTATTTACTTGAGCGAGAAATTCATTTTTGATTATGAAATAGACGTAAATAACCAAAAAATGCACATATTTCTGTTAAGTATGCCTGTAAGCCATTCCTGGTTATGTGTATAATCAACCCTGATGTCTTTTTTGTGGTCATACTAAATATTAACTTTCGTACAAACTCTGTTTTTGCCTTACATACTTTGCTGCCACATATTTCCCAGTATAATATTAAGAAATTATGAGTGGCTCAAGACATGGCACAGGACCTGCTGTGCCTTTCCAAAGGCCTCTAAAATGATCACACTAATTGCTCTCTACACAGTGTAAAAGTGTAGATAAGAGTTCTGTATTTATTCTAGCTAAAGGAAGCATCCAGGGTGAAATTACCAAGACTCTGCATGCTACTGAGGTTTTGGGTGAAATTAATTGCGTGTACTTAAAGTTTTTGGTTGTATGCTGGTGTTATGTAGAGTGGGGAGAAAGCATTTGTGCATGCAGTGCATAATCAGGCATTCAGTGTGCCCTTGGTGTCAATAATTACTGCAGCAGCTCACCGATTTGTTCGACAAACCTCAGACTGTCGGTCAGTTGTTGCGTAGTTGTCATAAATTTTTTTTGTTTCCTTGGTCACGTTTCCAGTTTATTGGACAAATCAATAATTGTCTTTCTCTCTCTTTGTTTTTTCATTTAGAGTCCTTTGGATCGGGCCCAAGCATCTAAGAACAAAGGCAACAAGTACTTCAAAGCTGGAAAGTATGAAAACGCCATACAGTGCTACACAGAGGCCATTGCTCTGTGCCCCACAGAGCAGAAGTCGGATTTGTCAACGTTTTACCAGAACAGAGCTGCAGCCTACGAACAGCAGGTTGGCACAACATCCTGTAAAGTATGCAGAAGCTGTTGTAGAGTTTAAAAATAATTAAAGGCACATTTCCAGAAGCATAATGTGTACACTGAGCTCCAGCTACCTCAGTTTAAGTGTTATTACTGTTCTCAGTTAGATATTGTCCCCAGAGATGTTCACTAGGTTAAGCTGGTTGGGTAAGGCACTCTTTTGGACTTAAAATGGCTTTAGTTAAAAAGTCCTGCTGTTCTCACACCCTGATGGCATGCTAAATGAAACAAACTGTGGTTTCTGTCGACTCCTGCAGAAGCAAACGGTTCGTGTTCTTTGGACCAGATTGTGTTTGAGTTTTAACTTTCCTCTTTTATGTTTGAGGATTTACCGCACAAAGTATCTCATTTTGTCTCAGCGAGAGGTTAAAGTGATCTCTCATTGAGACACAGCAGGGATGTTTCAAATTAAAACTTAACTGAACCTTTGATTTCAGATGAAGTGGACAGAGGTGGTGCAGGATTGCAGTAAGGCTGTTGAGCTGAATCCACGCTATGTGAAGGCTCTGTTCAGGAGGGCTAAAGCTCTGGAGAGGCTAGAAAACAGGAAGGAGTGTCTAGAGGGTGAGATGTTTTTATAAAAATGTTTGTTCCAAGTTTAACTTTTGAGGTGCAACTCTCATTGACAGTCTGCTGCGTTTTTCTCCTGTGATCTCCAGATGTCACAGCGGTGTGTATTCTCGAGGCCTTCCAGAACCAACAGAGCATGCTGCTAGCAGACAAGGTGCTAAAGCAGCTTGGGAAAGAGAAGGCCAAAGAGAAGTACAAGGTGTTTGTTCACTTTCAGACACTTTCAGTTTTCTTTGCCTTTATCTTCACATTGAACTTTTTTTTTCTTTTTCTCCCAAAAACATTTTAATGCAGAACCGTGAGCCAATGATGCCTTCGCCTCAGTTCATCAAGTCGTACTTTAGCTCCTTCACTGATGACATAATCTCCCAGCCCCTGCAGAAGGGGGAGAAGAAAGACGAAGACAAGGATAAGGAGGGCGAGGCAGCAGAGGTCTCAGAGAGGTTGGCATATCTTCTTAATCCAAACTTTTTTCATAACCTACGGTTTCTGTTGTTACAGAACAATGTAAAGAATCTGTAGCCCTGTGTTTATTTATGGCACCATTCTTGAGAAGAATAATTCAAATCTAACCTGCATGTTGTCGCACGTATTTAGACTAACGAAAGCAGGCAGGCTTAATTAGACTAAAGTTGTCATGGTATGCTAATTTAAAAACTGGTGGTGTGTGCTCATTAGGAGACATTTCTGTAGGTAATAGTTTTCCCTATATGCTTAGCTCTGGGTACCTGAAGGCAAAACAGTACATGGAGGAGGAAAATTATGACAAAATCATCAGCGAATGCACCAAGGAGATCGAGTCAGGAGGAAGATACACCGCCGAGGCGCTGCTGCTGCGCGCCACCTTCTACCTTCTGATTGGAAACTCTACTGCTGCTCAGCCCGACTTGGATCGGGTCATCAACATGCAGGACGCCAACGTGAAGGTACACACGATTTATTATTTGGGGTATTTTGGTTGTTTATGTGGATGGACTAAAAAGTCAAATAATGGTCTCGGGTAATTTTATTGTACTTCTTGCAGAATTTTGCCTGACAAGCTAGGTTTTAGCCAGAAGATGAATAGGCTTACCAAGTTGTGACTTTACGAGCATGCCTGTTTTTTAGGATCACATAATTTGTAAGCTCCAAAAACCATTTCTTTACAGGAGTCTTAAAAAGCATTCTGTACTCTTATCTGAACTTTACAGCTGAGGGCCAATGCGCTGATCAAGCGTGGAAGCATGTACATGCAGCAGCAGCAGCCAATGCTCTCTACACAGGATTTCAACATGGCCGCAGAGATCGACACGCGGAACCCTGATGTGTATCATCACAGGGGGCAGGTACGAGTGAGGGTAAACTAGTAACCTGCTGTTGATTTGGTGTAACAACTGCTAACATCCAGTTATGCATGTATTCTCTCTCAGCTGAAGATCCTGCTGGACCAGGTGGATGAGGCAGTGGTAGACTTTGATCAGTGCATCCTGCTCAGGCCTGACTCTGCTCTGGCGCAGGCACAGAAGTGCTTTGCCCTTGTAAGTAACCAGTTAAAAGCAGTGCGGCTCTTCATACGTAACAATGCACAGGTTCAACCACTATCTGAAACTATTCAAAAATCACAGAAGGTAAGATTGTTGGAAAGATCAGTCCACATCAGCACTGATTCAGAACCTGCACACACCAGCAGGGTGTAGGCAGAACTCCACAGGTCACCCTGCAGTCCCAAAGTGATGGTGACAAAATAAAAGGGACAACAAGACAGTGCAGGGTTCCTTAAGCCTTTAGACGGTGTGTCTGAGTAATCTACATATTTTATCTTTAACAGTAGTATGTATATAATATTATAAAGCAGCGCCTGGTCGTTTGGTACCGGACCGTGAGAGTTGAGGCTCGGGTGTGAAAGTTATGGCTTTCAGGGCTTTTATCGTTAACCCGGTTTCCCTGGGTCTAATCTCGTGTTGTAGTTGTGCGTCTTATTTTGAAAGAAATATTTGCATATTACCATAGCGACCAGAGTGCATTAAGGGGCAGAGAGGAGGATGTTACTCTCAGTGTTGTTGGCGCGTTTTAGGAGGACGCTGCTAATAAAGTTACACAATTACACAGTGAAGTCACGTTTATTATTATTGTAGTATTATTATCGTATCATCTTATTTTGTTGTATTTATCCGCGACAGCTTAAAGGTCTGGCATTAAACTGTCCATGGCACAAAAGGTTGGGGAGCGCTGATATAAAGTCACAATAGAAGAGAGAATTTTAGGGTAACTTTTCCAAAATAGCAGGAATGGCTAACGGTATGAGGAGACCTGGAAGATATGCCAGAAGTCTTTGAAAGTTTGGATACAAGTCATATTTGAGATGAAGCCTGAAAAACCTGCTCTCTGGTCCTCAAGCATATCCCACTTTTCACTGGTCACTTTCAGTTTCCTCTTAATGGTCTGAGCGTCCCAGTTCCTGCTGCCTGTAACTGCCTGATTTTGCCTTAAATGTTTAATTATTTCTATTCATTATATGATCATATGGTGATTTTTGTTTGTGCCATTTATCATTTTCATTTGACTCTTCTGTCCTTCAGTACAGACAAGCATATACTGGAAGTAATATTTCACAAATACAGACAGCCATGGATGGCTTTGAAGATGTTATCCGGAGGTTTCCAAAATGTGCAGAGGGCTACGCTCTCTACGCTCAGGTATGCTCGGCTGGAGATGGATATAAACAAAATGTGACAGGCTGTAGTGTTACATTAACACATGAAATAGAAATACCGTGTGTTTCTGTTCTGTTTTAATACTTGTTTGCAGTCTTCTCTTTTTCTGTGATAGCTTATTGTAACAAAACTGCTTATCTTGATTTGGCCAACTCCTCATGATATGTATTCAAAATAGCCATAAATCCTTAACATTTCCCTCATTTGCTTGGAAATGTGGTTAATATGTACACTGATTTATTTTTAGTAATTTTGTGAAAGCATTATAATCCTGTTGGGATGGGAAAGTGTCGCTTTCATGCCTGGCGGGCACGTTTTTACCAGTCCTCCTGTGTACTTCTCAGGCTTTGACTGATCAGCAGCAATTTGGAAAAGCCGATGAAATGTACGACAAGTGTATTGAACTGGAACCAGACAATGCTACAACATATGTCCACAAGGGGTAAGGGTTTCTCCCCTGTTATGTGGCTATATTGATCCATATAATGTCTCTGATTTGTTTGTGTAAATGTGACATGTTGTTTGCTCTGTCTGCAGTTTGTTGCAGCTTCAGTGGAAACAGGATCTCGACTTGGGTCTCGACCTCATCAGTAAGGCAATTGAGATCGACAACAAATGTGATTTTGCCTATGAAACCATGGGAACCATTGAAGTTCAAAGGTGAGTCACACAGTATGTGAGTGTTTGTTCCCAGGGATGATTTCTCTGCTGCTTTGTAATGTTTTCACTTGTACAAAGATAAAAATGGTAGCATGCTGGTATTTCTGTCAGGATGTTTTTAGGAGTCCCATAGTGTGCATTTTTCCTCTTTATAAAACACTAAATGAGAGAAAGCAGTCAGCTGCTGCGCTTTATGCTTTTGTGTTGCCCCTAAAGGAATATATTTGTACCATTTTGAACAGGCTGGTTGAAGTGTTACAAACATCATGTTTGCGGTTTAAGGATCTGATTCTTACTTCAGGTGTGACAGGTTCCTGGGTCTGGATGAGCCCTTGTTAATGTTAGGAAAAGGAGGAATAGGAAATATTGTAATCTTGTAACCAGTCTGTCTCAATCTAGACTTTCCCGTGGTGAGAGGCTGTGGGCTGGGGTGGGTATCTTAGTATTCCCTCAACTTGCTGCCTGTAAATTGGGGCTTTTCCCGATTGACAAGAGGTTTTTTTTTTTTTTTTTTTTTTTTTCCCTGCACCTTTGGGTCAGGGAACGGGTGCTGACTGTCATCTGCACTCGCCTAAACAACAGTTCAGCGTATCAGGAGCGCCTCAATGCTGAAGCTGCTGTACTGAGCTGTGGTCACAAGGTGTTTGGCGCCTGTCGTCGGCTGTCTGGCCCGTTGCTTGGAGCCATTCGATCTTTATACAGTCGTTGCAAGAGCTTGGTATGCTTAGCCACCAATAAGTCGAACTCATTCTTGGTGGGTGTTACTCTACCACGACTGCACTTTGTCACTGATTCTGTTCATGATCTTATGGACAGAATTTCTAGGTGTAGCCAAGTGAAGGAAGGCTTCTGCTTGTGCGGTCTCAGAATCTCATCTCTGCTTTTCTTAGATGATGTGTTTCTGTTGGCTTTAGCAGGTGGTGGCCTCCACCTCGCACTGCAGCAGTTCACAGCCAAGTGTGAAGCTGCAGCTCCACACTCGGCTTAGTTATCTTACTCCCAAAAGAGTCCCATAATGGGACTCTTTTGGGAGTAAGATGATGCCTCCAAGAACTTAAAACTCTGATGACTGCTATGGAAACACAGTCCCTGGGAAAAAATTCCTGTGGTGGTGAAAATGATCAAATCTACACATTTTTCAAGTGCTTGGTATAACTGGAGTGTTTTCTTTTCACAGGGGCAATCTTGACAAGGCGATCGAGATGTTCAACAAAGCAATTAACCTAGCGAAGTCAGAGATGGAGATGGCCCACTTATACTCGTTATGTGACGCCGCCTACGCCCAGACAGAAGTGGCGAGGAAGTACGGGCTGAAACCTCCAACTCTGTAACCGTTTTGCCAATGGATCGCCAATCTCAGTCTTCATTGCTGAATCTAACTGTGTTAAAAGTGCAACTGTCTGACATCACTTTGATTTGTTAAAAAATAAATACTGGATGATATGGGGGGGAATTTGAAAAAAAGGACGAACCCTGAATATATACTGTGTTTACGTCACATTGAAGGGGATTATTTTCATGGAAACCAGATTTGTACTCAAAGTCAAACTGAGGCTATGATCCTGGTCTCTGGTAGACTCAGTGGTTTATCAGGATGTGGGGTGGCTGGGGTGGGGGGTGGATTTTAACCAACACCGCCCTTTATGCTGACACTTAATTCCACAATGGCGTCATTGTCAAACCTTTTGCTTTTTATGGCTCAGAATGAAAATAAAGGTTGTCATTTATGGAGGGAAAGTGTAGATGAGTGAGACGTATATGTGTCAGATGTAGAGAGAATTGAAATGTTCAGTCTGTTGAACCCACAAGGGTTTGGAGACACTTTTAAATCGACAGACAATACTGTGAGAGCTTTATAGTTCCAATGGACTGTTCACTTGTTACTTGATGCTGATCTAAAGTGTTTGTCCACCTACTCCCATATTGTAACATACAGTATCAGTTCTGAATACAAGATTAAAATTATAGTCAAATGTACAATGTCTGTATTGAAATGCTGGAGTTGATCCCAGGATACAAGCCTACAGAGTTTAGGCAAAGTTTTTTTTCTTTCGTTTTAAATGGTGGGATTGCCTGTTTGCTTTTTTATATACTTCGTGCAGCATGTTCACTTTATAAATTAATGTAAATGCAATGCTCGTGCTGTCTTGAACACTAGGAAAACCCTTTTTGAGGCTTTTGTTTTTTTGCAAAACACTGATTAGACAAACTTAGCCAACTTTGTTTTTAGTTTGTTTTTTTTCTTCCTTTTTTTTAAAAGAAGTTGCCTCTTGTGTCAGAAGGGTATTTAGTGGTTTTTCCCCAGCTCATGTAAATTGGGAAACCTGATTCTTTTTATAGTTTCTGTGATTTTTGTTTTTTTCTTCATGCTACATTTCCTTTTACTTTTGACTGAATACTTAACACAGTGGTTTAATTCTAATTTGCTTTTTTCATCTCTCCTTTTCAAACAACCCGAGCCTTATTGTCTCCAGCCTATGCAGCTCTGAGAATCTCTTGGTACGGTGTGTGGTTTGGTTCTCAAGTAGCATCTGTGCACCACTGATGATTGTACGTCTGGAGCATTGAAAAAAAAAAATGCAACAAAAAGCTCCCGTTCTCTGTGACATTCATTAGTCTCACCCCCAGTAAACTATCACTGCATGTGTGGTGATGCCAAGGAACCAAATCATGCATTTTGAGCTGCAGCTGGTGAGACTGACTCCAACTAAAACCATATTTAACCTTCAGAACATGGATGTGAACTAGATTTTGGCTGTTTGATATCACTGACATTCTGCATCTACCATACGTGTGGTGACCAAAGTGAAAGAGAATGAGTCCTAATAAAGTTATAATTCTTGGAATGAGTTTTACATCTGATCATTTCTGTTCACCCGGATTGTGCAGCACATTGTTTTTAAACCCCTGTAGTTAGAAACTAAATTTCGTTCTGATTATCTGAAACTTTGATAGAATTTTACAGTTTTTCTGATTTTCTTGCTAAGTAGCACACGTAAGTATTAAAGATATGTCTATTGAACAGACTATAGAGTCATTTCATAGTATTTCCTAAAAGGCCTCACAGCTGACCTTCCCAGATTTGTTTAATAGGGATTGTGCAAACTTTCCTGTGAGGGATTTTATGAAGACAGGGCTGTTTTTAGATCTTTTTCTGAGGGGCCATTTTAAAATTGCTAATCTATTAAAACACTTAAGCGTGACCTTTCAGATGCTTTAGGGTAAAGCTCTGGCACCATAAATATGAATATGGACTCTTGGGACTGCTGCTCCATGACGAAGTTGAAACCCCTAAAATATTTGGATGTCTGACCACTGACAGCAGCTCCTGGATATCAGGACATCCTACTGATATTACATTGGATTGATAAAAAACATCACTGTGATATTTCCCCAGACAAGATATACAATTTAACATTTCATTAAGAGCAACTTTCTGTTATTATTCGAGTCAAAATGTGTGATGGTGTTTGCTCTCTAATATGTATTTAAGTATACCAATAATTATGTGCAGAAATATTTTAGGAACAGCTGTTTGGGAGGTAAGGATATAACAGTGAAGTAGTTTAATACTGACTTATGTTACAAACTCTGTATTAAATTTTCTATATTTCTTTATTGTGTAAAGCTGTGACAGCAACTTTGACAGTTTGCCAAGGATCTGGCTCCAGGTGTTGCAGATGCTGGCAAGAAAAAATATATATCTGTGAATGCATTGCTACTAAAATGAAAAGATGGACAGCAGAATAAATAATATTTAACTATTAGTTCATTAGAAAAAAGAAATATTCGTGTAGTCTGGTCTATATGTATTTGGGCATGACACAATTTTTGTAATTTTGTCTTGAAAATAGGTTTTATTTGCTTTGTTATTTGTTATAGAATAACAAGAGAACAGGCCTCACTTTTCCATGAAACAGAACCTAAGTCGACTGTACAATTACTGCTAATCCTCTGGCAATGGCTTTAATTTACAAACATTTCAAACAAGTCTTGATTGTTCAATTTAAAATCAGCTGTTGTGGTGCACACAAGGAAAACTATTTAAAAAACATGTTTACATTTATAACAATACTTACAACTATAATGTATATGCAAAGACTACCACACAAAATCTAAAAAACAAACTTAAGTTTCCATTTATGATTATCTGAAGTTAGGAAAATTTACATTCAAATAAAAATAAATGTATAACCTATTTGCATCGATTGCATATGTTTATGTTTTAAGTGAGATATAAAGAATTTCTGACTCCTGACTTTAGTGATGTGTCCCACACTTTCTCACACAAACACAAACTTTGACCCACGTTTAGGATCTTGTCACTGTGTGTAAATTGTTTCTTCATCACACAGGAAGGTTGTTGGGATTAAACTCTGAGGTCAGCACATATTGATGGTGTTTTCTGTTTTTCTCTGTTTGTTGATCAATTATTAACTTTTAGCGCCCAAAATCAAAGCAAACAAGTAGTTTTCTCATCAGTTTCTTATCGCACTTTGATTTCACTTGTCAATCTCGAGCCCTCGTTGTTCGGTGACGTCACCGCGCATAACGCGCGTGTTGACGACATCTGACGTGTCTCCGTCAACACAACAATGGCGGATGCCGTGGAGGAAGCTCTTCGGGGCAGCTGGTGAGACAATTTGTTGTTCAGTCAATATTTTCGGAGCCTTTGTCTCGATTGTCAGACAGTCGCGTCGGATTTTTGTCGCAGATTTCCGTGTAAAGTAACTAAAGATGAGTTTTTGTGTTTAAAATAGTGTGGAGTTTGGTGACGTTACTGCTTACCAGCTAGCCAGCTACATGACAATTAGCTAACCCGGTTCTGATAAATTAACGGTCGATAAATCTCAGACGGATAAAATAACAGCTTTTAAGTCTGTTCGGTGACGAAGTCTACATTTTTATCGGTTTCTCTGCCTCAGTGGGAAGTTTAGTAGCAATGTTAGCCGGACAGCTAATATTTAGGCGGACAGCCGCTTCCCTTTAATCTACCCCAGATTCACTCTGTTGTTCCAGTTTTATTTTACTCTGAAATAGAGAAAAGAGTTTATAGAAAAGTGCTGGTTATATCTAAAAACTTTTAAAGCAGCTGCCATTAAGATGGTTGGCATCGTGAAAGAGGTCTTCATGTGTCAGATTAAAGGAAAAACCTGAACGATAGACCAGCAGGGAGGGCTCTGGTAGCTCTGTTGGTGTGAATGGTGCGTGTCCATTCAGATCTATCGTGAAATGTTTCTACTTTGTTAAGAAAGACCTCTTCTGTGACACTGCCATTTGTCACAGTGCACGGGTCACTGAGGAGTTCCATGAGTATAAAAGTGACCTGGATTTTATACATATGTATAAATGTGTACATACAATCATCGGAGATTTTGAACAAATGCGTTAGACATTGTTCTTCTCCGGCTTCATCAAAACGTCAGATGAGGAAATATCTAAAAATGGTGTTCATCTCTTTGGAGATTTGGAGAACCAACACACAGATTCACAGGGAAGCTGTGAATACCCCCTTTTATGATGTTGCTGTATTGTTTTCCTCTTGAGTTTGTCACCTGTCTGTATGCGGAGTTAAATTAACATGGATTTAAAAAAAAAAAAGATTAAGATGTAAATTAAGAGCAATAAACAACACAGGGCATTTAGTAAAAGCTGACATAATTTACATAATTACACAGATGTGAATAATGATTGAGTTAAATATGAAGTTAATAATAATGCATGTTGTTAACCCTGTTGCCTCACAGCGAGAAAATCATGGATTTGAATCCACCATCTGACCCCGTCTTTCTTTGAGTTTGCATGTTCTCTGTGTGATTACTACTCTCGCTTCACCAGTTAACTGCTGTTTCTAAATTGCCCATAGGTGTAAACATTGTCTGTATGTCTTTGTTAGCCTTGCGACAAACTAGCGACCTGTCTCTTGCTCTGTAACATACACTGCAGCCCCCTCGGGAAGATGGATGTATGAACTTAATAAAACGTAGTGCTGGACAGTACAGCACAATTTTGAAGATTGGCAGTTTTGTCGTTTATAGTGGTATTATTAGTAATAATATTGTTTCTGCATCAGTGAGCCTTTGCATGGGTTTACTCTGAACCTTGGTGTAATAATTTACCTTAAAATGAACTCTTCAAATCTTATGTTTTGTTTTCAGCCTATGAACTTTTATCTTTATATTTTGTGGGATTGTAACTGTGCCGTTCGTTACTCTTCAGGGACCAGGATCTCATTGACGCTCTTGACTCTGGTGGCTCAGACATGGAGATGGAGAGGGGCACCATCCAGGTCCAGGAGCAGTCAGCTGAACACAGGGCCAAGATGTGGAAGGTGAGAACGTTGCAGCTGTTAGATTGTGGTTTCAAACAGTTATTAGACATGTACAACATACTTTGTACGTCTGTGGACAGAAGGCAAGAATTCTTACGTTAAGGTGTGAGTAGACTGGATCATCTCTTATTGGCACACCCAAAGAAAAGACTTCAGTTATGTCTTACATCACATAACAAGAGTCAGTATTGTATGTCAAGCATGTGGATGACAATAATGATGCTACTTATAGGTGACTGACTCGTCTTGGCTTCGCATGCAAAATACCAGCCTGTGAAAAGACACGTCATCGGCTGCACCCAGTTGTAAAGCAGCTTTGAATGGGATGTTTATTGTGTCTGATAATAGGCTGTTTGATAATATCATTAGGAGACCTTTTAGTCACTGTGTAAAGTTCAGAGAGCCTTTAATTTTACACCTCATAAAATTGAATAATTTGGTTTATTATAAAAAAGTTCAAATAATGCTTAAAGTCAAATCAAACACAAAGTGTTTATCAGTGCAGGAGAGCAGATGCAAGATTTCTTTTTTCACTTTAGGAAAACCTTAAAAATGAGAATAAAGTAGGTGTAGTTTTTGTTTGTGTCAAATTCTGAAAACATTCTGACCTAAAAGTAAAAATTTGCACTTTGCTCCATTAATCATCGTATAAGTCATAGACTATAAACTGAAATTCACTTGGGCCACACGTGAAATGACAAAAAATATCATGGGCCAGACATTTACATTTGATTGATATGTTATATAATTGTTTATTTATTTATTTTTAAAGCTAAGCACTCCATTTACCAAAACAAAGTAATGGATTCTGATTTTAAACAACCTGTTTCACAAGCCTGAATATACTGTAACAACTCTGTGGAGTGGGCGTCTGTTTTGTGATAGCACGTCTAAGCCATAATTCCTAGACCTCCTCCTCACCAGTCACTTTCTTTAGCTCCTCCGGGAGTCCTGGGTCTGCCTGAGGGTCATGTCCTAGTTGGACACGCCTAAAACATATGACATGTCCAGGAGGTATCCTGGTCAGATGCCCAGATTACCTCAAAAAGCTCCCCTAGAGCAGGAAAAAAGAAGAAAGCTCATTTCTACCATTTGTATCTGCAGTCTCATTCTGATCATAAGTGAGAGTGGGAACGCAGATTGACCAGTTAATCAACTGCATTCCCTTCATGGTCAGGTTTCTCTTTAACACAACACACTGGTACAACCTTCGCATCAAAGCAGATGCTGCAATCTGGAGCGTTCACTATGGTCTTCTCATTCCTGCAGCTTCAACTTGATAACTCAGTGGTTGCGTGTTTGAAAAAAAAAGAAAAGAATGAAAAGTCTGTAATCGTGTGGTTTCCATGTTACAGCCTGGAGGTATGAAAATGACTGCTCATAAAAAATCGAAAGATATCAAATGAACTTTCAAAGTTGTCGGTGAGTAAATATGGCCTCCCTAAGGGAGACATGAAGAAACCTATCTTTACCACTTTGTTACTTTTCAAAACAAAAACAATTATTTGCTTTAGCTGCGTGCCAAGTTCATTGAGATCTGGAGCCTGTTTTACCTGTTCATCGCTCTGCAGCTGTACTGGGGTAAACTGGAGCAGCGGTCCCCAACCTTTTTTGTGCCACGGACTGGTTTATGCCCGACAATATTTTCACGGACCGGCCTTTAAGGTGTCGCGGATAAATACAACAAAATAAAACTAGTACCGGTACCGAAAAAAAAGAAGATTTATTCATAACACACGTGAAAAGACCCAGGAAAACAGAGTAAACGATCAAAACGATAACAAAATAACGCTGAAAACCGATAAAAACCCTGAAAACCAAACATTTCACACCTGAGCCTCAACTCTCGCAGCCCGGTACCAAACGACTCACGGTCCGGTACCGGTCCGAGGCCCGGGGGTTGGGGACCGCTGAACTAGAGGGTGCAGAGATTTTTTTTTTTTTTTTTTATTAATTTAGTTTTTGTCTCTCAAAATGTTCCAAAAATAATATCAGCAGCTGCTACAGTATTTTCTTCATGTGTATGAATTTGTTGTCCATCAGTGCAGTGAGATTTTGGCCACTTATAGCAGATCAGTCTTTATTTCCTGAATGTCAGGTCTCCTTTTCTCCCCATGCTCAGCACTGAATCCTTGTTTTGTTTTTGCAGATTGCTCTCAATGTCTCCGGAAAAGGCGACAGCCTGGCTTCCTGGGACGGTGTCCTCGATTTACCAGAACAGAAGCTCATTCATAACCGGAGTCAGCAGCTGATCGGTGAGTAAATGTCGGTGCCTCTGAATACGTTGACACAGTCCTGACTTTTGGATTTGCAGTGAGTTTCTCAAGCGTTTTCTGGCACATCCAACTTGAGAATAAATTTTTAGTTCAGTAAAAGTCAGTGCATTATTTGTGTCAGGAATTTTGCTCTATTTGGTTTTTTGGCTCCATATCTCAACATTTAAGATCCACTGGGTTTGGCTGGGCTATATCATACCGTTCACGGTAATACCGGTGTAATTTTGGGCAACGATAGGAAAATGAAATATCACGATAGAATATGGGTAAAACGCGCATGCGTCTATGTTTACATACCCACATGGCGGCGACGCAGAATGAGAAGAGCGAGAGCGGATCGTTGAATGAAACGGATGAACCAGAACTGGTTTGTAAAAATGCTGCAGCTTCACTGGTGTGGAACTGGTTTAGCTTTCGTCCATCAGATACACAACAAAGCACTATTTTTGGTAGCGCATGCTAGCGGGCTGTCGTTATTACAGTGTTGTTTGGAAAATACGGCGCACTTAAAATCAATCCTTTGATTTTTCTGAAAGTCGACAGAGCCCCTTATAATCCCGTGTGCCTTATGTATGAACTCTGGTTGTGTTTACTGACCTCGAAACGATTTTATGTGCACGGCGCTCGAAAATCTGTCAAATGTTTCAGTACGACTTTGCTGAGCTACGAAGCCGCACCGCTTGATGGATTGTTGGAGCATTACGGCTGTCGTAGGCGGAGCGATACGTACTGCGCTTCAACATAATATTACCGTATTGTGTGTGTGTAACCTCTTTTTAAGTGTTGTGGATATTATACATGGTTATGCTGAGGATATGTCGGCCAGTTTCCACTGGAAATGCCTTTTGGTTAAACTGTCAGCGAGGAATTTGCATTTTGCACTGTTACATTTTTATATAACTTTAATGCAAAAAACAGCTGCTTGTTTAAGTGGAAATACATTTATGGTTTTTTTTGCACTAATAAAGTTGTGGAGTTGTAAAATATTTTGTCTAGTGTCAGTTATATCGTTATCGCAAATTTTCAAATGTATATCGTGATAAATATTTTTGGTCATATCGCCCTGCTCTAGTTAAGGGGCTAAAATTCAAGAATATAAAATTTAAAATTATAGGCTGTTTGAGTTTAAAGTTGGATATTTGTGGGGGAAAACAAGCTCGGCTTAGATAAGATTTTTTTTTTTTTAAATTAGGGATAAAATTCACATATTTGAACTCTTTGGATTATTAACTCATAAAGCATTTTAAGTCTTATCTTTAAGTCAGAAAAGAAACTAAAAGCTCGTTTTCATTAAATAGAGTTGTTCTGGACTAATAGCACTGGTCTCTGTGTGCAGCTGGCTCTGAGACGACCGTCTACAAAAAACAAAGTATTTAGTAATAACATCGATCTGCTTTTTGCAGTTTATCTTATTGCAACTCTTGTCTGATATGATGCGCTGCTAATGGGCTGAATATGAGAGTTTGTGCCTGTGTGATGTTGGTGATCTACTGCTAAGACTTCTGAAGCCCTGATGATCCTCCAGAAATGTTATGTTTGGTTTAAAAATACTTTCTTTAAAGGTTTAAATCTTCTCCCTAATCTCAGTTTCCTATCATGTTCCTGTGAGTTTCCGATGCTGGTGTGGGAAGATACTAACGCTTCCTTGTTGAGGTAGCATTGTCCGCCCTCCATAATGCAAAAACGCCTCAGTGGAGCAGCACTCTTGCTGCTGAAGAGATGCAGAGGAGTTTATTTACCACTTCCTACATTAGATAGAAAAAAACGGGGAGTTATACCATCGGGGTAGCCTTGCTTCCATACATCATGAATCATCTAGCCTGCTCTAACTTTGTACTTTTTTCCCTTCTTGTTCAGTAGAATAGCTCCCCTCCCCTCCAGTCTAATTTGAAATTCAAACCAAAAGTCCCGTCATTTATTTAAAGGAGTACGGAGCTGTGAGCATGAACAGCTGTCACAAGTTTAGATAATATGCTGACGTGAAACTATGGGGAGAGATTCAATTGAATAGAAATCTGATAATAATGACATCATTTAATGCATCAATAGGAAAAAAACCTGGACCTATTTGGAAAAGATAACTAAAACTGCCGACCCCCTCCGTGTGTCCCATGTTTAGACCAGCTGGCAGTGTCAGAGGAAGAGAGGAGTGAAATGGTGTCCGACGTTGAGTCAGTCATCACTTTCTACTGCAAGTCGCGTAACATCACTTTCACCCCTGAGCTCAGCTGGCCGCACCTGCTCAAACCGCTGCTGGGGCTTCATCTACCCCGGAGCGACCTCTACAACTGCTTCTATGCTATCATGAACAAATACATCCCTCGGTGAGTCATCTCAGCCTCCTTGTCCCCTTCACCCCACTCACACAGACACGCAGGCTTTGACTGTAAAAGCTTTTCTGTTTCAGGGACTGTGTGCCCAAAGGCCGACCCTTCCACCTGTACAGACTACTGCTGCAGTATCACGAGCCAGAGCTGTGCTCGTTCTTGGACACCAAAAAGATCACACCAGACTCCTATGCCATCAACTGGGTATGTTGCCTCATGTTAAATAAGTTTTACAACATTTTTGCCCCATTTCAGAAAAAGATTCAGTCAAAAACAATTAAAGTCATACAGCTTCAATTTTGGTGAAATAAAAGTTGGTACCAGCATTTTTTCCCCTGCAGAAGTGATATTCGTTCACATACATTTACTCCATATTTTTTCATCAGCTGTTCTCCACCTGTGCAGCTCTAGAGCTCAAGTAACACTGCTCTTCATGTGGCCATGGCAAACGATGCGTCTGTGTTTGTCTCTGTTCCACAGCTGGGTAGTCTGTTTTCAAGCCACTGCCTTCCTGAAGTTACCCAGACATTGTGGGACTCGTACCTCCAGCAGGCGGACCCTTTTCTCATCTTCTTTCTCATGCTTATCATCCTCGTCAATGCCAAGTATGCAGCCAGAAAGATAATCCAGCTCGTGGCTGTTTGTGCCAGCTCTGAAAGTTTGTTTTTGTTTGTATCCTCAGAGAGACCATACTTACACAAGAGGGAGAAAGCAAAGAGGACATTATCAGTGAGTTTGTTCCTCTCTTCTCATTTGTACACTTTTTGAACATCTTTTTAATGTAATTAAATGTGGAAAAAAAATTTCATCCCAGAAATGCTGGAAGCGTCTCCCTCTCTCCTCGAGTCCGAGGACATTGAAGACTTGTTTTCACTGGCCCAGTATTACCAGAGCAAAACCCCTCTGTCGCTCAGAAAGGTGAAGCAAATAAAAACTGAGCAGTGCTGAATATAAACAAGGAGACAACGGCAGCATCTAAAAAAACCTCATTGTTTGTTTCCCTTTGTCTGTTTCTGTAGATGAATCAGAATCTGTTTGGTAGCAGTTTGGTGGCTCTCAAAGAGGAGGACACTGACCTCAGTCAGGCGTTGTGCCTCCCTGTGTCTGTCCCTGAAATCCTGCAGGCAAACCAGCTGCAGCAGGTCAGTGACACTTTGAGTGGGAAATTATTAACAGTTCTCAAGTTTGCCCTGTGAGTTTAAGGAAGAAAGAGGATGTGAGGAAACTGGACTTTTTCTTTTTTCTTTTTTTTTTTTAGGATGGGGTACGTTTCTTCGTGGTGGATTGCCGGCCTGCAGAGCAGTACAATGCTGGCCATCTGTCCACAGCCTTCCACCTGGACTCAGACCTGGTGAGGGACAGGGGCTTTAGCGATTCGTTGAAAAATATATTTGCAGTAAACGAATATAAAACAAGCTTTATGTCTTCTTACAGATGCTCCAGAACCCATCTGAGTTTGCACTCTCTGTGAAGTCCCTCCTGGAGACACAGAAGCAGTCTTTAGAGTCTGGGTCCATCGCCAGCGGAGAGCACCTGTGCTTCATGGGCAGCGGGAGAGAAGAGGAAGACATGTACATGAACATGGTGTTGGCACATTTCCTGCAGGTGAGCTGTGAAAGTGGGATCCATATAACGATTACAAACGTTTCCTTTAGATTTTTTCAAACTGTCAAAATCTCTGTTTGCTAATAAAATAAATGAAGCAGAAGCAGGAAAGTCATTATAATTCATGCTTAAAAAAAAGTAGTAATCACTGGAAGTTTTAACTGGAAAAATGAGAATTGTGTGACCTTGTTTGGCAAAACAAATGATTTTGTGATCTTTGTTTTGCAATATTATGGATGATATTCTAGCAGATCGGCTAATTTCAAGCTTTCTGTTACAGAAAAACAAAGAGTATGTCAGCATCGCAAAAGGAGGTTTTATGGGTGAGTAGGAAAATGACAATACTGACAAGCACATTAGTCTGCATACACACAGAGAAGTAATATGAACATGGAGAGGCCTATTTTTGCGTGTATGTGTAAGTTATAGTTTTTGTAATGGTTACATCGGTGAGGTGATGCAGCAGTGGCTGTCAGTGATTTGTCAGGATCTTGTTTGGACAAATCCATCATCATTTTTTAGCATGAAATAAAGTTAAAATACTATATTCATTTCTTGTACATATATGTATGTATATAGGGTAGATAGAGAGAGAGAGATGTTTCTGAGAAACTTGTACACATCCACATTTTTATATATCTGTCTTTTGGTCACAACTGCAGTACAGAAAATTGTGAAAGCTAAAATTCACAGAGACACGTGTACTTCCAGCTCTTCAGCAGCACCTGGTAGACATGAACGTCGAGGGGCTTGACTCCTCGTACGTCCACTGGATCGTCAGCACATCTGGATCTCACAGCAGCCTCAGCTCAGCTGATGTAAGAAGTTAGGGGAGCCAGCCAACCCCCTTTATCATAAAGGACATAAACATCACAATATGCTCCACACTGGAGGTGTTAAGAGAGATCTTCTGTCTGATGGCACGGATTGTTACATTTTTCCATGAATACAGGGAGAGTCTCTGAGCGGCCCTGGAGACAGCAAAGGTGTGAAGTCCCTGGTCAACAAAATGACATTTGCTCTCAAGTCCAAGTCGGTCAATGTTAAGGAGAAGATGATCAGCTTCATTGAGAATACCTCTGCCCCCGTCGACAGGTGAGAAACTAGTTCCTCAAAACATTCACCACTGAAGCTCACACTGCAACACACACTCTCAATTTTCTGTGTAAATCATACAGTTTGCTACAATAACAGAATGCAAATTAATATTATAACACTGAAAAAAAATCAAATTTGTGATTCTTCTCACATATCAAATACTAAAAACCAAAACACCAGAGCGCCTTCTGAGAGCCAACTGATCCCTCTTCAGATGAAATTCTACCAAAACAGTTAAAATTTACCGTTTTTTGACATCCTGCTAGTTTGGGTTTAGTGCATATTTACACCTGACTGAAAACACCATATTTGCTTTTCCATATTTCCTGTCATGAAATTAAGTTCCTTGTGCCTTATCCCATAATAGAATATCTTTCAATCTACCCTGGCCAGAGAAGGTGATTCCAGATCGGTAAGAGCTCCCAAACATCCAGATGTTTACCACTGGCATGCCCACTGGCTGTAGACCCGCACCACTCCCCAGGATTTTGGAGACTTTTAACGCATGCTTAGTATCAGCATCTCCGCCTACACCTGCCTACACTCATGTAACAACACCACACGTTCCCATACAGTACAGGCAGCAGGCTGTCTATGAGATACTGTTTCTTACAATTTCTCTTCATGCTTTCACTAACAACATAAAACTGCTGTTTTGTCTGCACTGTCGGAGCTGCTCCAGCCTTTTAGGAAGCATTGAGTCATCTTTACATCCACAAGGTCGTCGTTTTCTAGTCTAACTCACCGAGGCCTTTGGCTTCACCTTTGTTTGCTTGGAGATGCACTGAAAAGTCTGTCTTTCCATTTCATTATAGTTCTTTCAGATGATAGTCAGGGCTATGCAAAACCATAAAATAAACTATAATTTGCTTTAAATAGCCCTGAATATCATACAACCACTAATCTGTAACCCAGATGTCTAGCTAGAAATGTCTCGTTTAACCTCTTCCTTTTTGTATTTAACAGCACAACCTGTGGCAGTAGTGGGCTAATATTTTTTTACTGCAGGCTGGAGGTCTTCATGCCATTGATGTTTGTGTGCAAACTGTTTAATGCACTTAATGTATAATTATCTAGTGTGGCTATAATGCTCTGACCTGCCTTGTTGCCCTCTGTAATCAGGCATGTGAGCAGCAGCGACCGCGTCGGCAAACCTTACCGGGGAGTGAAGCCTGTGTTCAGTATTGCTGATGAAGAAGAGTACGATACAGGTAAAATTACAGCAAACACAGATTACGGTTAGAAGAGGGTATTATTTTGTGAAATATTTAAGCATTGTGAGGGCTTTTATTTTGAAGAACAAAATGATTACTTCCATCTGATCTTCCTGCCAGATGAGATAGACAGTTCCTCCATATCTGATGATGACCGGAAGGAGATTGTCAACATCCAGACCTGGATAAACAAACCTGATGTAAAACATCATATTCCATGCAACGAGGTGAAAGAAACAGGTCACATGTTCCCCAGGTAAGCTGTCAGTTTTGTTTAGGAAACGTTTTAAATGAGTACAGTGACCTTGAAGCATATTGCATGGCAGCCATAATAAGGGCAGGTTGAAGTCTTTAAATACTAAGGTAAGGTGCTTCACTGCTTCCTGAACATAGTTCCTGATTTTCAGAGGCTCCAAATTAATTGAACAAGCTAACATACGTTTAAATACAAGGATTGTTTTTAATAGTTGGATAAAGTCTGGAACCCATGAACATCAATAAATCCTGTGTTTCCTCTGCCACGCCTACCGCGTCTGCCTTCACTTGCTGCTTGTTTATGGGTCTTTCTGCTTTCAGTTTTATCTTCAGTAACTGAAAAGAGATCATGTGACTGACTTGGCCATTTCTTTTCCTTCAGAAACTCTTGGGTTGGCTTTGCAGGAAGCTTTGGATCATTATTCATCTGCGCTATAAAGCACCATCCCACATGTCTTGCAGCATTTGACTAAATTTGACAGCATTAATCGATAGGGCTGTTCGATATAACGATATATATCGGATGACGATATAAAAACATCTATCGTTTCATTTTACGCTATCGTTTGTTTCGTGGTGTTGCAAAATAAACTGTTTACGGCAATATTTTCTCATGGTTCTGATGGTCACTGTAGTGGCTGTATTAATTTCCTAAAGTTCTCTCTTTCTCTTATATTTAATATAACCACACTACGGACGGACAAGCGCCTGTTTTTATGCATTGTCCTTAGCAACAACGACGGTAACACCTTTGCGTGTCCGCTTGTTTATGTTTCACATAAACCTTTCACAATAAAGCTCAAGATCCCGTTGAGACTTTTCAAAATAAACTGAATCACATGAAAGAGCAGATTATTTACAGATGAGAAGTAAAAAAGAGCCGCCAGGTGCTAAAAAATAAACCTTAGACTCAAACGTTAGAACAGGCTTTTCCCCGCAGCACGCCGTGTAATAAATACTCACAAAGAAAATGGCGGCCGTTACAACTTATGTCTAAAAATGTGTCGTTTCATGCATCGGTTAAAACACTCGGCTCCAGCTACACGACGCGCAGCTGGAAACACTTCACACAAGTCGAGCTGCCCGAGATTCACAGACTTTACAGAAAATGTTACATTTTTGTGATTTATATCGTTATCGGACGATAGATGTCTTATATCGGGATATGAGACTTTGGTCGTATTGCACAGCCCTATTAATCAACTGAATATTAAGAAACTCATTGCAAGTGTCCTGGGAACTCTCAGGATTTTCAAAGTAAAGTGTATGTCTTTGCAAGAAGAGGAGAAAATGTGAATGACTAACATTTCTTGATAATTTAATTTTCTTCACTGAAATCGTGATGCTTCCCATTGAGGTGATAGTATGTTTTTGGCTTCTTGAGCACAGTTTTTGACATCCTTCCCTGGGTGTCAAAATTCAAATTTTATTTGTCACATACACAGTCATACACAGTACGATATGCAGTGAAATGCTTACACAACTGCTCGTGACCTAAAGAAAAATGAAAAGGCTATGAATAAGATAGGAAATAAATATGAAAATTAAAAAGGGTAAATTTAACTAGGAAGGAATAAAATAAGATAAAATATATAAATTAAAGTTGAAAATAAAATAACTGTACAACAAAATACACAATATAGAACTATATAAGAATGTATGAAGAAATATTAAAAAAAAAACAAAAAGAAAAAACACCCAGCACGCCCCTGCGGGCGGTTTATCCTTCAAGCTCGGGTCCTCTACCAGAGGCCTGGGAGCTTGAGGGTCCTGCGCAGTATCTTAGCTGTTCCCAGGACTGCGCTCTTCTGGACAGAGATCTCCGATGTTATTCCCGGGATCTGCTGGAGCCACTCGCCTAGCTTGGGAGTCACCGCACCTAGTGCTCCGATTACCACGGGGACCACCGTTACCTTCACCCTCCACATCCTCTCGAGCTCTTCTCTGAGCCCTTGGTATTTCTCCAGCTTCTCGTGTTCCTTCTTCCTGATATTGCTGTCATTCGGAACCGCTACATCGATCACTACGGCCGTCTTCTTCTGTCTGTGTGTGTGTGTGTGTGTGTGTGTGTGTGTGTGTGTGTGTGTGTGTGTGTGTGTGTGTGTGTGTGTGTGTGTGTGTGTGTATATATATATATATATATATATATATATATACACACACAATAACAGCAGCTGTACAAGTATTAAATGGAAATGAAGAAATAATGTCCATGTTGTGCAATCCACATTATGTCTTGTGCAGTGCAAATATGCTTAAAGTGATTTAAGTGATGAAGTGAAAACAATGTCCAGTGTGTGTGTGTAAGAACTGTATGTGTGGGTCAGTACTGTGTGGTGGTGTGATTGAGAGACCGTATCGCCTGCGGGAAGAAGCTCCTCCTCAGTCTCTCTGTGTTGGTCTTCAGGGAGCGGAATCGCTTTCCTGACCTCAGCAGAGAGAACAGTCCGTTGTTGGGATGGCTGAGGTCCTTCACCATCTTCCTGGCCTTGGTCCAAGGGTGGACGAGTTTGGCTTCGATGTGCAATGAGAAACGAATAAACAAGCAAGCGCTGCGGCCACTTATTAAACATTAACTCCTAACACTGATTCTTCTTTTGTGTTTCCAGTCACTTGTTGATCACAGCCACTCACATGTACTGCCTGAGGGAGATCGCCACAAGGAAGGGCTTTGCTTACATCCAGTCCAGACAAGCGCTGAACTCAGTGGTGAAGATCACATCCAAAAAGAAGCACCCAGAGCTGATCACGTTCAAGTTTGGAACCAACAATTCAGCTGGAGTGGAGATTTCAGCGGTTGAGAGGTGCTTGTCTGCACGCAGATGAAAAACTAATCAGACGTGAATTTTAAAGTAGTGGCTTTACGATTTATTAACATTTTCCCTTTCAGCTAATGTCTGTTTCTCTGTCTCAGATATTTGATTCCCAATGCGGGCGATGCCACGAAGGTCATCAAGCAGCAGATCATGAAAGTCCTGGATGCCCTGGAGAGCTCATAAATGGTGGTGGTGAGCTCGTTTTGGGAGATTAATACAAACTGTAGGAAGAGGCTCCGCCGGTGAAACCTACTCTCCCTCCTGGACAGATCCCAGTGCAGTGTTGACTGTGAAGCCCCGTGTGTCTGTCTTTGGGACATGTGGGCACACTGCTGACTGCAGACCTGTGAGCCAGGCTGCGAGTGTTGAAATATTTAGGTGCTCTGCTGTCATCCAACCATTATATTATACTTATTTAAAAAGAAATATTGGTTGTAGTGTATGTTCTTCTCTACTGTTAGTATGAAATGGGATCTCATTACAGAGGAGCTCCACTCTGATGAGTTCCCGCTGGCCTTAACGTAGCGTACTGACCGACCAGTGGCGAACTTCTTTCATCCACACGTGACTGACCTTTTCTTCTCCACCTGAGCGTTTTGATGATGACCCATTCTTTTGATGTGAGCAGTATTGAGTTTCTCGTAACATGTTGCGTAGATTTAACGATCATCTGGTCAGCATGAGTCAGCCAGCTCGGACATAACGATGCACACCCCCACCCCCAGAAAAGCAGTACTGGCACATGAAGCAGATTTCCTACTGCAGTAACTGTTTTTGATAACTTTACTTTTCCAGCAGGCAGCCTTAAATATAAACTATTTGACGGTTAGTTTATAAATATGTAATGTGTATATATTGTGTAAACTGCTCTGTATACAGACCTTTGCAATGTCATTTTGAAAGCATATCCTGAGAGAATATGCAGTGAAACTTGTAAACTTTGCCAGGTTTGAAGTTCCCCTTCTTTCTGATTTTCTGGTTTTATGAAAATTGATTAACCTCATCTCATAGCAGTCTGATGTAGCTCCCAGAAAGCCTCTCTGGACTACATTATGAGCACCTCAGTATTTTCTCGTCCCAGTCAGATTCACCATGTGAATGACATCCCCCGCTCCCCCGATGAGTAAATTATATCCAGAAGGCCGAAACATTAGGGAGAATGAAAAGATCACGCTAACGAGCTGCAGAGGTTTGAAAGGAATGGACCTGATATGCTCATTTGCAGCTCGATTTTTATTTTTGGATTCAACTAGAGTAGCTTTGCATGACTGGCAGTGCAGAATAATCCTTATTTATGTTGTCCTCCAGCTTCAGTTCATCTGTTGTCTAAAGTTCCTCCTCTTTTAAGGCAACTTGTATTCTGATTGGCCCCCGAACAGCACTGATGTGATCTCTTTGACATCGTACAAGTCAAAGTGTGTAACCCCGAGCCCTGAGAGCAGTCGGAAGTCTGAGCTTGGGCTTATGGGGATTACGTGGACATAGCTGATGTGATTATTTGAAAGTGTGGCCATGTTTCATATGTTTAGTATTCATGTATGACAGGAAATAAGTAAAAGCATATGAAGTCCACTTTAAAGACGGTTTTCACGGTGCACAAAAAGCTGATCTCATTTCTGACCCACATAAACAACTTTTCTGTCCACACAGAATAGAAGAGCAGCACAGGTGGTTCTCAAACTGTGGTGCACAGATCCACAGGTGATTATGACCAGGGGGGAAACATGGGGTTAATCCACCGTGGATGAGTATGATTTTTTTTTGAAAGTACAAAAGTAGACGAGAGTTTGGTGTGGTTGTGGTGACATTTATTTCACTAAAATTCAGATTAGATTTTTTTTAATTGCTATTGATCGTCTCATGTTTGAGTGGCAGGCGTGCTACAAAAAGTTTGAGAACCGCTGATGTGAAGTTATCACGACTACACTGATAAATGGGCCGCTGTTGACTTCTGATGGATGTTTCCCACTTACAGGCCCCAGTGTTCATCTGTGCTGTCACAGGATTTTTCGTTCTGACTTAATTTCCAAAGTGATGAAAAGCTTTAAAAAAATAGAAATTATTTTTACAGGGTGAAGATTTCGGTTTCCCTGGGAAAAAGGCAACATAAGAGGAAAAAGAAAAACGTCATCTATCAGCCAAATTTTTTTGTAACATCAGTATCCAAGTTCATAATCAGTGCATCCATATTTATATATAAATATATATCTCTGTCTGTCTCATGTATTAGCTAAAACCATATACTGTGTTAAGCAGTCTGCAGTCCATACTGAGCAGTTTCAGTTTGCTTGCCACTGTTGCCTTCGGCCTCATGCCTGTGACGTGCGATATGGGCACCAGCAGTGGCGTGAAGATCCTCTAAAATCGCGGTTCTGTTCGTAGCGCGGTGGCGTTTAAGGTTCGGCTGAACGGTTTTATTTTGCATGCTTTAACAGCTCCACATGGGTGTCACACTAATGTGCGATTGGTCTGTTTCAGAATTGCCACGCCCCCCTCGATCGCCGTATCTTATTCTTTAGTCATGAAATCTGCTTGGACTCATTCTTGCTTTCTTCCTGCTTATTTATTTGTTTTGAAGTCTAGTTGTGTGTTCAGCCTCCCACAGAGACCTCCAGTGTGACAGTTGCAGTTTAAACTTCAGCCCAGAGGGCATTGGCCCCTTTCTCAGACTGAAAAGCACATTTAAACTATGAGCAAAGTAGAATTCAAGACAAAATCTGTTCCCGACCCTCACTCCAGTCTGAAGCATTCCTGTGTAATCCATGCGTTGTTGTGCTTTTCTGATATTTTCCCATTGACTGGAACATCCTCGACTGGGAGTCTTTACATTCTCTGTAACATCACTGGATCAGGCTGTCAACCACTAGTCCAGAATGCAACATGTCTCAAATGTAATTTGCACCTTACTGTACTGCTGTTATTTTCTAAGCATTTCTGTTTTTAATAAATGGAGATTATTTGACTGCACATTTGAACACACTCATTGCGAAACAGCATTTGACATGCAGTTGTGACCAAAGGTTTTTGGACATTAACTTTAATTTTTTCTGTACAGCAAAGTGGATTTTAAACAAGATGTGATTGAAGTGAAACTCTCAGCCTTAATTCAAGGCTTTAACAAAAGTATTGCAAAATAAAATATTAAACTACAGCCTTAAGATGAACAGTGTCAAGTAGAAAGTACGTTATTTGCATTGAAAATATTGTCCAATAGAAGTAGAAGGTAATGTAATGTGAAATTACTTAAAGTACAAGTACAATGAAACATTAAAAGTTTGTAAGCATATATACTAAATTACCTTTCTCCATGAGTCCTGCCTGTTCTGACTTTGTAAGACGTTGGTAAGTCAGTAAGACAGCAGGGGTGGGTGGTATGACCCCATGCCACCCCTCTGGACACGCCCCTGTTCTAACAACCTGGAGGAAAATTTCTCATCCTAATTTTTTTCTGCTGTTTAAATCTTTGACTAAAAATTATTCAAAGCCTGAACAAAATTAATTGTGGTTTTAATCATGGCCCACACTAATTTTTTTTCTTCATTTACTTTAGTATTATTCTGCAAAATATATTTTTCTTAGTTTATCATATTAGTCAAATAAGCAAAAAACAAGAAGCAAGCAAAGAACAACTTGTTTGTTTTATGTCCAGGGAAAAAACATTTAAAAATCTTAATCCTTTATATACTTCAAACAGGGTCACAGTCCTCCTTTTGAATACTTTTGTTTTTCCTTTCCTATATATAGCTTAGCTATTCTCACTGCAGTGGAAGGTTTGACACTATTTGTGTACCCTGAGTAATCCCCCTATTTTTTTAATCGCTGAGGTTCATTAATGCTAGTTCATCTTATTTTTTATTTTTTTTTACTTGGGAATACATGTTATATTTAGGAATGTTATTACTGAGCAGAGCCACTGAGATCCTTACTTCATTTTTATTGTTTATTAACCAGAAAAGTGAATAACAATGACAATCTTGTGCTGAATCGACCCACCCCCTGTGACGTTACACCGCCTTAAATCTTCACGTTTAACGACCTCAGTTTTTCATAAGCTTAAATTTATATTGTCAACTCACCTAAAAATAACACTTTCGATTTCAAAACAGTCAATAATATTTTTTAGTACTCTTTACTTATTTTTTTTTATGTTAAATCAAGAAGGTCTCTTATTTTGAAAACCAATCCGCCACCCGGAATCACATGACCGGACTGTGGCGCGGTGTGGTGAGCAGATAGTCCTGAGTGTACATGTCTACTTTAGCCAAAGTCATGTCCAGTAAGTACAGAGTTCTCCGTGTTTCTCAGTTTAATGTTAAATCACTGAGCGCGGGTTTGAAGCCTGCGGCTCTCCGTCACTCGCTGAAGTTCCGTGTTTGTTTCCTCAGAGTTCCGTCTGGCGGTGGTCCAGCTGCAGGTGAGCAGCGTCAAAGCAGACAACCTGAGCAGAGCCCGGAGGCTGGTGAGGGAGGCTGCGGGACAGGGCAGCAAAGTGGTGCTGCTACCGGTGAGGAGGAGGAGGAGGAGGAAGGGGGCCTCACGGCTGCTTGTCAGCAGTCTGAAGTGCTTATTTTAAAATACAACCAAATGCAGCTGATTTTATTTAAAAGACGTGTCCCCTGAGAGGACGGCGCTTTACCATTAACGCGGTGTCGTCTTTGTGTTTTTATGAACTGTTTGTTCTCTTTTCTGGACATCCGTTAGTGCAGGAATGAAATATTTCTAAAAAGTTCCCAGCACAGGACCCTCAGGTGACCTGCCTTTTTGGACTGCTCAGATTTACCCTATGAGCTTATGATCTCCCTGTCGTTAACACAGGAATGCTTCAATTCTCCATATGGGACCAGCTTCTTCTCCAGATATGCCGAGAACATCCCAGGAGAATCCACCCAGGTGCTGTCGGAGGCAGCAAAGGAGAACGAGGTGTATCTGGTGGGAGGTGTGAAAGCATCCGTGGATTTAAAGCTATTACATAGAGTACATTAAAGTTCACTTCTAATGTTACTGTAAAGGAGCTGATGATGCTTCATGTAGTTCAGCTACAGTAAGAGTTGTGTGTATCACGCTGTGGTGTTAGATCCTCAGCGTTAAAAGCTCACCAGTAGTAGAGTTAATATATAACTCCACTGTGTTTCCTGCTGTGGGTTGTCAAGACGATGTGGAAAATGTAATCTGTTTCTGGGTAAACTGTAGGAAAAATAGTGAGAACTTTGAATGTTTAACTCCTGGAAAACAGCTGCTCTGCTGCTTGCACTCTACCGTGTTTTATCCTCTAAGTGTTCCATCAGAAACCTTTTTAACAGATCCATCACACTAACAAGCTCAAGGTTTCGTTTCACGAGGTCGGTGTATGTGCAAGTAATCCTATGAGATAAAATCTCAGGTTTAAGACTTTTTTTTTTTTTAACTCTTGGATGAGTACGATGTCACAAAGACTGATACCTGCTGTTCAAACCTTCTGTTTCCAAGAGGTGGCCAATCAGAAGAAAGGAGAGGGGAGGCGCTGGTCTCAGGCAGAGGATGGACTGATGGGCTTCACCACGGACAGTATAAAAATAGACATGGCGATCTGACCTGTTGAAGTCCTGTTTTTTTTTTTTTAAGCATTGAGTTGAAAGTTTTCTCCATCGTCATGTTGGGTGCAAAGTACAGGAGGTGACGAGGTTTTACAGAATTCTCCCAAAGATTTATTTCTTTGGTTGTCGTGTCTCTTTCATGTGTCTCTGTCAGAGGATAAACACATGGAGATAGTAATGATCGTAACAGGGCCACTTGCCACCCAAGCGTGGTCATCGTTTAAGAAGATTGGGATAACTTTAAATCCAAGTTCAGTTCAAACTACTTTTCGTTATGTCGATGTAGGTTTCCAGTTGTCCAGGTCATTGGGGTCTTAACTGAACCTTCTTTATGTTTGTGATGACATCTGTCTCTCTCGTCCAAGAGCCTTTTCATTTGAAACCTCTCGAGTTTTTAAGCTCTTAAGACTCGTCATCATCCACAGGATCCATTCCCGAGGAGGATGGTGGGAAGTTGTACAACACCTGTACAGTGTTTGGCCCTGATGGAGAGATGATTCTTAAACACAGGAAGGTATGTGTGGGTCATATACAGTGTGTGGTCAGTTGCAGAGATGAATCCTCTTCATCTTTTTTCTTTCCTCCTCTAAGATTCACTTGTTTGACATCGACGTTCCCGGAAAAATCCGCTTCCAGGAATCTGAGACGCTGAGCCCGGGGAGCAGTTTATCGCTGTTTGACACACGTGAGCGACAGCCGCAGACTCTGGCTTTCTGCCTCGCAGTCTGGATGAGCATACATTGATCTGATGTGTTCCTCCTGCAGCGTTCTGCAAAGTGGGTGTTGGGATCTGCTATGACATGAGGTTCGCGGAGCTCGCCCAGCTCTACAGCAGGAAGGGTAAGCGTCTGAAAGGAGTGTTTAGATTTTGTTTTCCTGTGATGTACCAGAGCTGATTTGTGCTTTTGTCCTCAGGCTGTCAGCTGCTGGTTTACCCCGGAGCCTTCAACATGACCACAGGCCCCGCCCACTGGGAGCTCCTGCAGAGGGGGAGGTCAGACTGAGGGTCATAGTCAGTCACTCCCAAAAGAATAATTTACTGCAGACATGTTAGAGTCATCTTTCAGCCAGATATCTGATCTGAGGGTTGAGCTTTCGTTAACCAGACATGTTACTTATAAGGCACAAGAGCGCCTGAATGAACACAAGCTGAATAATAAACGCAGCATGACGAGAGCTCAGTGACTACAAACTGAGATCTGCTGCTGTTTAAATCTGCAACGAATCATTTTAATGTCTCTTTATGCAGGGCGCTTGATAATCAGGTGTATGTGGCCACAGCATCACCTGCCAGAGATGAAGCTGCCTCCTACGTGGCCTGGGGTCACAGCACCGTCGTGAACCCGTGGTAAGAAAATAAGATCAAAAAGGCAGGGCGTGATAAGGCGGTTAAAGTTTTCAGAGGGACAACTTGAGGCCGTAAAAGTAGAAGAATTCAGGGTTTTAACAATGTAGAGCAGTTGGGGTGGAGTACAGATGTAGAATCAGCAAGCTGTTGTCAGAGTTTATCTCGCTGCCGTCTCTGGGTAAGCTGAGGAACTCCAGTAGGAACAGCAGACAAACTTGAAAAGCAGCTTTTTTCAGACGCAAATTCATTGTAACTTTGTATTTCATGAGCTTTAAAAACTTTGTCACAAGGTTTAAATCCAGTGAAGACTTCCTACGCTGAGCCGTTTGTTGTTCGGATGCCATGCACACCATGTAAAGTGTAACTCGGGTAACAGGAGGCAGGTTAAATAGCCCACGGTGGTTTTTTGATTTGGATCTGGGCTGCCACACAAACGGCTTGAGGGAATATTTCACGTTGGCAGGCGCGACCAAAGAGCTTTAAAGTTCATCTGGGAATTTTGGGTTTTCCAGGTGTTTAGTTTCTTTCTGATGACTCCACCCCGTCGTGTTACCTGAACCTTCCTGCAGCGCCGCTGCTGTCATGTGTGGGTTTTGTTTGTCTGTCTGAGGAACAGACGTGTTTCTTTAAGCGGAGGTTGTGTGCTGGGAGCAGTTTATCTTAACCTGTTCTACGGGCATCAGCTGCTGACGTCGAGTGAGTGTCACCAAGAGGTCTGAAGAGTTACTCATCAACTCTGAAAGTGTCGTCAGCTGAAAAGTGTCCAGCGACACGTCCCTGCCTGCCCGTGAAGAATCGACGGCTTACGTCATGACCGTACAAAACAGATGAAACTTAAAGCTTAACACTGCGTTAGCATTTAAAGTTTTAATGTGTCTCCTGCAGGGAATCTATATGAATGTAAAATAAAAAACAACAACTAGCTCTTACAACATAGAATAAATTATTCAATACTTTTTTGTAAAAATGAAATAAGAAAATATCAACTGTGAGGAAGTTTAAAGGAGCGCTTCTTGTGCTGATTTGTGAATAATTCTGTTGTTACAGGGGGGAAGTCATTTCCAAGGCTGGACCAGAGGAAGCTGTTATTTATGCCGACATCGGTGAGGAAAAGCAGAAGTCTGCTTGTCTCTGTGGAATGTGAAAGTCATTTACAGTTATGTAATCTTTGATCAGCTGGTGAGGAAAGTGGAAAAATGAATTTCTGCTCTGAGAAGAAGTTTTAATTTACTGCTTTAATGATTTCCTCTACAGAATAATAATAAAAAATGAGACCTGATAATGTAAAACAGAGAAAGCATTTCAGTCTGGCACAGCAGCAGTTACTGCACAGTGCTCGTGTTTACTCTGCCGTTGCTGTTATTGTGTCTTCTCTCTAAATGTGTCGCGTGTTTTCAGACCTGCAGTATTTGGCCGACATCCGGCAGCAGATCCCGATCACATCTCAGCGTCGGGACGACCTCTACGCGGTGACGTCAGTGCAGGAAGGCTCGAGCTGAGCTCTGAACCTCGGGTCCAGCTCTTCAAATCGAGCAAAAAGGATCCTGTAAATTCTCATCCATGTGATTCTTGTTAAAGTGGATTGAAGAGAGAAGCAGGCCTGCAGCAGCTCGCTGTCTCGCTGTCCAGCAGAGGAAAACATGAGAATCAGCTGGACAGTCGCTGATTGGCTGTTTTAAGATTACTTGAATGAAGAAACGTTGCATTAAAAGCTGTGACTTTTGTATCCAGTGCAGATCTAGTTAAAAGCTTTTTGATGAGCAGTGACTCATTTATCATTTCTGGTTACAGATGAATGGGAAGACTGGCCGCTTGTTTGTTTTCAGAGCTTTCTTTGTTTCTGAATCAGTGCTCAAGAATAAAAAACAAACCTGAAATCCAATGAAGCTTTCTTCTACTGTAAAAGAAATATGAATTCACCTCTCGTACGCCTTATAGATCTATGAAGTAAAAGAGGGCTTAGTGTCATTTTGGAAGTCTTTATTAAATCTTCAAATAGGTTCAAAAAAACAAAAACTAAACATAAAACAACCACCAAGAATTGTTCTTGTACAGTATTTTAAAAACTATATTTAAATGGTAATTACAACAAACATATTTACACATCAGTGCTCTGTGGCTTCAGTTTTTAAGTGACCGTCAGGCTCAAACATCCGTCTCCCTTTGTTCCTGGTTCATCAACTCGTCTTCCAACCTGAATCGATACCGTCTTTTGTATCCTGATGGTGACAAATAAACAAGTTACAAAAGCACAACAACAACCTGACAGCTCTGTTATACTTTCTCTTGTTATGTGTCATATAAATACTTTTAAAAATGGTGGATGCTCATATTAAACAGGTTTTATGCAGTGAGGTCAGCTTGCGTACAAGTGATTGCTGAGGGAAAAGCTCAGACTTCAGACTGCTGCAGGGTCTCCAAATCATCAGCTTAACAATGAGCTCTTTCAAACTGCATTTTACTCCAGTACAGTACAGACACTTCATTGGCTCCCACCACAGTATAAACTTCCCTTTAAAAATCCTTTTAATAGTTCATAAAACTCAATGGTTTGGCCCCAGTACAGCAAGATGCCCTTAGATCAAAACTCAAAAGCGTTTGTGTTCACACAGGCTGACATTCAGCAGCTCATCACTCATCCATTTTCTTTCTGTTATCCAATTCAGGGTCACGGAGGGCTGGAGCCAATCCCAGCTGACATAGGGTGAAAGGCAGGGAACACACAGACGTCACGGTCAGTTTAGAATCACCAGTTAACCTGATCCCATTAACTGCATGTCTTTGGACTGTGGGGGGAAGCCAGAGTACTCTGAGAGAACCCACACATGAACTCCACAAAGAAAGCACATTGAGTTTATGTATAATTAAATAAACTGCTCTAAACACTTGATGTCAGGTTTGATTTTCTACATCCAGCTCTGTGTGACGTCTTACAGAAGACGTTCCTAATGCTGTGATCTCAGGCACACGTCTTACAGCTCTATTAAAGGAGGCACGGATTTGCTTTGCAGCATGACAGCATGCTCAAACATTCATCCAGACTCATATAAAAATAGAAGCTAAGAGCCTCTTGGCATGGCATTTTTCCCAGTAGCTAAAACATAATTTCCATAATTTCTTCATAAAGTCCACCAATAAAAAAGCTCCACAGGTTCCAGTCTAAAGGCAAAGGCTGCAAATATTTGATTTAACTATTTGCACTATTTTCTATTAAATTCGCTGATAAACAAACACATTGATCTGCTTACCTCTCCGTTGTTGTTTGTGCTCTTCCTTCTTCCTCTCGTTTATTTTGTCCAGGTGGATCTGATACGCCACTCCAGCTATCACCATGATCCCAACTACCACACACAGACCTGTGCTGAACATCCACATGGCCGACGATGCTCGATTCGTCACAGGCCTGGCCTCCACTCCATCTGAGCAATCATCAGGAAAAAACAATAGTAAAAATGTTTTCAGTGTGCCATAGAGCCAAGGCCAATAAATAAAGTGTAAATAAATAAATAACATCTGACTCCAAAAAAAACCTGCAATAAAAAAACACTAAAGAAGAAGATTTAAAATCCAAAGAGTCCAAATCCATAGACTGTATTTAAAAGATGTACATCGCCAAGGTGACTTTTAACATTTTTGACTGATTGATTAACTGATTGATCCAAAAGTGATAAGATTTAAAAAACAAAACACAAAACTGTCTGTCTTTACATGTTAAACTAGAGCTTTCAAAAATTCAAAGATGATAAAAACTGGACTGGTTTGCTAATGTTAATTAATATCAAACCAGTCAGACACGTGACATTACCCAGTATAGGGAACCAGCTGATAGCAGAATTTGCTTAACTATGAGTTTCACAGATAAGGAGAATCGTGCTGCTGTGTCTGAACACTAATGACTGCACTTACAGGTTGACATCACGGTTTGGTTCATAGATTGGTTATCAATGATGCACGACACAATGGAGTCGTGGGAAATGTTGAGGGTCAAGTGGCTGGTGATGTTGTAGAGATTGTCTGGGAGTGATGTCATCTGAGTCCTCACCGACCCTGCGGGGGGCTCCTCGCTGTCGTTGATGAGCCAGTACACTGCAGGTGTGGGATAACCTCCAGTGGAGTGACACAGGAAGACCTTCTCATCGCCCTGCACTGCCTCTTCCTTCTCCAGCTTTGGGGTGCTGAAACTGGCTGCAAACATATGTGTTGATTCTATATTTAGTAATATTTAGAATCTCTTTTCCTCCAGTAATTACATGAAAGAAGCTGAGGGATTAGAGAAAGCATTAAGACATTACTCATCATGCAAACAATGCCTCCAACACTCCCACAATATGATTGTGAATGTTTTCATGCAGCAGTTTATTGTTTTTTTCTAGTCTTC